>NC_140594.1:1060326145-1061526145 GCF_964204655.1 Triturus cristatus | reverse complement strand
TGCCTTGTGTGCGTGGGTGAGGAGCTTGAAGGTGATCCTCTTGTTGACGGGAAGCCAGTGCAGGTCTCTCAGGTGGGGTGTGATGTGGCTGTGGCAAGGGATGTCGAGGATCAAGCGTGCAGAGGTGTTCTATATGCGTTGTAGTCGTTTCAGGAGTTTGGCCGAGGCGCCTGCATAGAGGGCATTTCCGTAGTCCAGCCTGCTGCTGACGAGGGCCTGGGTGACCGTTCTTCTTGTTTCGGTGGGGATCCACCTGTAGATCTTGCGGAGCATGCGGAGGGTGTTGAAGCAGGAGGATGAGACGGCGTTGACTTGCTTGGTCATGGAGAGTGTTGAGTCGAGGATGAACCCCAGGTTGCGTGAGTGGTCGGTGGTGTTGGTAATGCTTCCAGTGCGGTCGGCCACCAGGAGTCGTCCCAGGCCGAGGAGGTGGAGCCGAGGATGAGTACCTCCGTCTTGTCCGAGATCAGCTTCAGGCGGCTGTTCTTCATCCACTCGGCGACGGCTTTCATTCCTTCGTGGAGGTTGGTTTTGGCGGTGAGGGGGTCCTTGGTGAGGGAGAGGATCAGCTGGGTGTCGTCGGCGTAAGAGATGATGTTGAGGTTGTGCAGTCGGGCGATGTGGGCGAGCGGTGCCCTGTAGACGTTGAACAATGTCGGGCTGAGGGATGATCCTTGGGGTACGCCACAGATGATCTTGGTGGCTTCGGAATGGAAAGGGGGGAGGCGGACGCTCTGGGTTCTGCCGGAGAGGAAGGAGGTGGTCCATTCCAGAGCCTTGTCTCGGATCCCTGCGTTGGAGAGGCGCGTGCGTAGGGTGCGGTGGCAGACAGTGTTGAAGGTGGCTGATAGGTCCAGGAGGATGAGGGCAACGATTTCGCCATTGTCCAGTAGGATAACTTTTAATTGGGAGCAGGTAGGACTATCATGTTTGGTCTCTAAAGAATTGTAATTTAAAATAGTCACAATTCTGAGTATACCACTTTTAGACAGTTCGCATTTTCTTGTCCTAATCTTTTGGTTTCATCAGCCTGTGTCCAAGGGTCACATGACTAGGTGTAGTTTGCTGTTGGCCTTTGCGTATCCCTTCCAGAGAGTATCACAAAGGGGGCCTGAGTGTTAAAAGGATAGGCCATCTTGATTTAATGGGAGGGGCAGAGCTGTTCCCTGTCTTACTTACATTTCAAAGTGTTTCCTTCAGCACACTCACAAAGGAGCTTGAGAGCAGCCTTTTGTCATCCTAGACCACTTGGAGCCTGGGCAGGGGCACACTTGAACTTCAATAGGGGCGGCCTCCTGTACTCACAAAGAACTTCACACTAGCCTTTTGTCACCCCAGACATCTTTGGACCAAGGAGGGAAAGGAGGGAAAGTCCAGACGAAGATGTAGGGGGGTCTATAAGTAGCCCCCACTTCAAAGGTGGCACTAGGTATAAATATTGGACCCTCAGACCAACTCTTCAGTACACTCCTGGCCCTATGGATACTACAGAAGGACTGCCCTGCTACCAGAGAACTGCTCTGAGGCTGGAGACCGACCATTCTGCCTGAGCAGGAAGACTGGACCTGCTCCCATCAACCCACACTACCTGTAGTGACTCAAAGGGTTGTCTGACTGACCTCCTGTTCAGAGCTACAGAACATAACAAGCTCCAAAGGGCAATGCAACTGCCCAGCTGACCATCTGCACTCAACCTGCGTGGAGCTTCAACTGGACCTCCTGAGTCCTGCTGTCCTCTGCTGGAGTGCGTTTCTGATTCCTAAAAGGTGCCTCTCTGGTCCTGCACCCTTGGTGTGGCATCAGTTGAGCTCCTAGAAGAAAAGGAGAAACCCTGAAACTTTGGGCTGTTGGCGAACTGTCCTCTTTATGTCGATATCTTTCCATCCCAGCCGACTGCCAATGTGAAGCTCCGGCGAATCTGACTCTTCCCACTACAGCAACTGCCAGTGACCACGAAAACTGCACTTTGCACTACAGCATCGACAGCCCATGTTGACCACCAACAGGCTCCAGCAACAACCATCCGTGATGCCCAGCAGGATCTTAGCGCT
Organism: Triturus cristatus; assembly: GCF_964204655.1. Lineage (NCBI taxonomy): Eukaryota > Metazoa > Chordata > Amphibia > Caudata > Salamandridae > Triturus > Triturus cristatus. Next base: position 1,061,524,094 of record NC_140594.1, on the reverse strand, counting down.
ACAACTACGACCATACACAATGCCCGGCCTGCTCTTGGAGCTACAGCAACAGCCATCCATCTAGCTCTACCTGCTCCTTGAAGCCTCCTCTACTGCAGAATGGACTCTTCATTAAGGGCATTGAAAAAATGAAACTTTCAGTGCGACTAACCTGGTCCCTGTATCGGCGCTGTACCTATTTAAATATTTGAAATTGTATATCTCTGGACCTAATGACTGGATTTTTGTCATTTTGGTGTCAAATCATTTATTTATTTTTTCTCTATTTGTCAACATAGGTGTGGGATTTTTCTTGTGTTGTATTTACACTTTATTACTGTTTATGTGCTGCATTAATACTTTACACATTGCCTCTAAGTTAGGCCTAGCTGCTTTTGTGCCAAGCTACCAGACGGTTAAATGAGACTTTTGTGGTTCACCCTGACAAGGATTCTGACTGTAGCTTGAGAAGGGCTCACACCCCCCCAACCAACAACTACATTTCTCACAGAGAGGGCGTAGAAAAGCAGGATGATTGAGTTTTCAATAAGAAATCCAGAGATTAAGATCAAATAAATGTGTGGGTGTGACGTTTTAATCATAGATTAATGTTTGTTGGACATTTTGGCTAAGAAGTCTTGTAGGAAAATTGCATTCCACACCACCAAGACTCCCCTAGGTCTCCAGTTTTCAAGATCATCTGGTTTTGATAAGGTTCCCTGGATGGTAGCTAATCATGGCCCACAAACTGTCGTCATCTACAATCACCAATGTTTCCTTTTTTAATGACCTAAGTGCCTCTTGACAACTGTCGCAGGTTTAACCATTATTTGTGCACGGTTAGTGCATAATGAAAAAGCATTGTAAGACACAGCTCAGTTGTTTGCTCCTGGTGTACAGAAAGTTGCAGAAGTACTTTGCGTCTACATCCTTGGCATAAGGCACTCCATGATTAAGCCTCCTGCTGTCTTTTCACTGGGAAGGGCTGTGCCAACCCCCATGCTACTCGTCTACACAAATCAGTCCCACATTTCAGCTGTGTAACTTATATTTCTGTTTAAATCTATGTATGTTTTAGGTCACCATGAACATGTCACAGTTGTGTTAACCAGAGTCTGTTCACATATCTATACACCTTTAAAACATTATGTTGCAAAGACAAGACTGACATATTTACAAGTGGAATTCATATTTTAACCCTCTCTGTAAATATGTTGATCAGGATATACAATTTCCGAAGAACACATAAAGGTCATTTTAGAATTATCTTTAAGTACAAACACCCATGTTACAAGTTGTTTAATTACCGGGCATGATAGATTCACACCTGGTAATTACAATTCAGCCACTTAAAATCCAAGGGGCGGCAAAATCACATGTGGAAATACCAAGTATATGTAAACATTACCAAAACACTGGAATCACATGACACACAAGTAGTACACCATTCATGTGTACCAAAAACAAAAACATGATGTTTGAAAGCCTGACACACAGCCCCTGTCGCAGACACTGGAGAAAAAAACACAGGCAACTATATTGTCTTTGCTGGTGCAAGGGAGAGCTTGAATACACAATCCATGGCCCTCCTCTGATCTGAAGAGATAGATACCAAAAATAATTTGGCCAACAAGTCACCAGGGCTGTAGAGTGACTGAGGAAGCAATACATTTTCCAAATGTGAGGCTCAGGTGCAGGCTGCAGAGTTTGTGAATGAAGATCCATACCTCATGGAAAGCCACATGGTTGCATCTAACCAAAGAGCAGAACAAGCCTGTAGCAGGGCATAACAAATAAAGTAAATGCTGTCTTCACAGAGCCATGGATCATGGGAAGATTGCAAAAAGAGATTCAAGTGCCTTAAATGTAGGGTTTTGGATCTGCTTGCAACACATCACAAGAAAAGCCATGAGGTGAGGATTGCAGAACTGAAGAGCCAGGTAAGGGAAAAACATTTATATTCTATAAGAGTATATGGGTGGAAGTAATCTAGGACATTTCAGTTCACCATTTACACCCATGCATCTATCTCTATGGATATCTTGACATATGCCTTCACATTATATGGCCTTGTCCTTACATATGTTATTTGATGCAACAGCATGTATATTGAGAAGTCAACCCTTCATTATATCACACAGTTGTTCAAGGAGGCTTGGTGATAAAGGTGAACATTTTCTACCAACATTGCATGTGTTCAGAATAAAATATGTTAGGGATGTGACATGCCCAATAAGGTACATGATATTGTACATGCCTCTGGGTCATTCATATGTGTCAACTTAGTTTTTGGAGGTTGATTACACATTGGTTGTCCTTGATCCCATTCCCAATTGCTGTCAATTAATTTATTCTACTATATGGGTAAGTCTTTATCTAGGAACGCATCTGCGGTCAGTTAAAACAATAAAATGTATGGGTCACTGTGGACCATCCTGTGGAAAAATGTATTAAATAAACACAACCCTAACATAGTATATTTATATTTCAAATAATCACCATAGCATTCCAGGGGCACGCCAGAGGAAGAGACGATGATGATCAACCCTCCACTAGTTGTGCGTCAGTACCAACACATCCAGAAACCAGAAGACAGGCACCACAACCTATGCAGAGATCCATCTACTTCTCCATCAACCGCCACCTCAGGCGCATATATTACCATAACCACTAATTTATGTTGCAAACACCTGTATTACTGTAGACATTTTAAAAAATATGCAATTTTTGGTGGCAAATTATTTGTGCGAATTAGTGATATTAATTGTGCATATGGTCGCAACCGATGAACTAATGTTGCACTTAAAATGGTTTGATTATTTTGCTTAGAAGTGTATGTAATAAGGTAGTGTAGTTATGTTACAATTTTGAGCGAGACATCATTATTTTAAAATGGATGCAGTTTCTGGTGTTCTGCTCATCTTGCTCCTGCTAATTCTCCCTCTCAGTCAGTAGCTTGCTGCAAGTCTTTTTTCCCCACAGTGTTGAGGGAGCACAGAGTGCTATGCCTTAAAAGGAAAGAGCTATGAGAAACTATGTATTGTGATGAAACTTTCCACTGTGTACCTAATGTATCGTTTTGAAGGATTTCCTCTGGAAGGTCTGATGAAGGCATGCAGAAGAACATAATTCTATGAGCTATTGTTTGAGAAATGTGTCATAATATGTTGTTCATCTCTGGAGTGCAGTTGCTGAGGAACCAAGCGGACGATTTCTCTCTGCTGAAGAAATGGTTATTATTACAATTATTTAATGAATATGAAGCTGTTTTTGATTTGCCAGTGCAATCTTACCATGATCATATCATGCTGAATTGTCAGTGTTGCTAATTGTAATGCATAAATTGTGTAAAAAAATAACTAGTTTTGGATGATGGGGGCGACTTCTCATTTTCCTTCCAAGTCTCTATCTATTTATTTTGAGACTTTCTTTCCCTCATTTAGGATGCTATCAGTTCTCTGTATGAGTTTGACACTTATAGTCTGGAAATATTCAATTGCTTATATAGGGTTTTATTATGACTTTGTGCTTCTGTATTCTGTATCTGGGACTGCATGGCAATTTATGCATTTCCTCTATATTGTTTTAATAATATTCAGTATAAAACCTTTTAAACCTAACTCTAATATAGAACTCCGTTCTTAAATGGTCCCAGTTTCTAATCCTTAATTCTACTCTGCTAAATTATTGATTGAGATGGGGAGGGTTGTCTCTTGCAACTAGACCAACAGGGGATTCCAGAGCTGGACTGCCAAAGGTAACATTTGAGCCGCGCAAGATATTGGGGTTCAGAAAATTATTGGGGTTTGGCTCACACAATTGTTGGTAGCAGAAGATGGTTAGCATAAGAACACCTCCTCTTATGGGGCCCCCAAAAAGGTTATTGTAGTTTTTGAGCACTTAACCCTTTAACTGCTGGGCCTTTTTCGCCCCCAGAGCTGAGCCCTTTTTTGGCTAATTGGCGTAGTTTGCGCTTAGGGCTACATAAGATTTTTCCACATAAGTCATCCACACCAAATTTGTGTCCTTTTTTCCCAACATCCTGGGGGTTTAAAGGTACCCAGGGTTTGTGGATTCCCTTTGAGGCTACTGAAAGAATAGGCTAAATATAGGAAATTTTGAGTTTTGGGGGAAAAATGGGAAAAAGGGCTCCGGATAACAGTGTCTGTTTTGTTTTCTAAAAATAGCATCTATGAACAGGTTGCTGTGCTAAAGTCAGCATCGTCCGAGCTTTCATGAACAAACAGTGCTGAAAAAACCACAAATGTTTTACCACAGTTTTGGCATTTTTCCTATTTTATGTGCTCTCAACCTACTTTCAGTTTTTGGTGGAAACCAGTGTGAAACCCATGGGTGATACAGGAAGGCTATACAATTCTGAAAAGTAACAGCATTCTGAACTAAGCAAGAGCTCAATTGTATAGATCCCTCAAGGTTTTCCCAAATAAATTAACTGTTGAAATAAAGTAATATTGAAAATGAGTTGGAAAAAATAATGGCCATTTGGGACAAAGTTTTCTTCTGTATTTTTTTGTCACTATGGGCGATTTACAAAAACAATATTCTTTTATGTCCGCTAGACCACTTCTGGTTCTGGGGATAGATGGGTTTTGTAGGTTCTCCAAGAACCCAAGGTCCCCAGAGCCTACAACTGAGCTGTACAATGGTTTTCCTTTGTCTACTGAGTATAGACCAATTCATATGGTGAAATATGTGGAGAGAAAAAGGGGTATCAAGGAAACCTATGTATTTCTGAAATGGACACAAGATATGGAGTTTAGAAGCAGTGATTATTTATACATATGTTTTAGAGGGTATCTTTAAAAATGTCTTCTTTCTTACACACTGGTTTACATTTGGAAGGTACAAATGCATTAAAATTCGATTGGTAATAACAAATGTTAGGAGGGTGTCGGAGGCAAGATGGCGGCTGTGATGTGGGCTGTGTAAGCAGCTCCTTTCCCCGGCTCCGCGTTTTTTTGGAGAAAAGGGAGAAAATATGTCGATGGAGAGTTGAATTCTCGACGAAACTTTCATTTCTAAGATCGGAAGCACTTACGCGAGTACTTATTACATCAAGGAGCTCACCAACCTGCAAAATTCGGAGACAGCGGCGATTTCAGCAATTTCTGGATATTGCCGGAGTGTCCGATCCGGGCGCTCCACTACGGAGATTGTTGATTGCCCGGCCCGTGCTGAACGCTGAACGCTGAACGCAGCTGCAACGGATGCTGCTTGACGCTCTCGATGTGTTCCGGTCCCGAGAACGCTTCATTCGGTGGCGTTTCCTAGGACTCGTGGCGGGAAGTCGGTTCCTGGTTTCCCGTGGGAGAGAGAGCAGGAGCAGCGCTTTGCAAGGAGGTGGGAGAATGCCGCAGAAAACACAGAAAATTCAGAAACCGCAAACAAAAGTCCAGACGCGTAGCGTAAAGGTAAAGCCGTCTGTGGGGGAGAGACTGCCTATAGTTAAAAATGCTGTAACTGAATTCTCACTTACAAAAGCACATAATCTTACGGACAGTATTGATGGTGTGGGTTATGTTTCGGGAGACCAGACCAGCATAAGTACATCTATACCTGTACCTCAGTGTTCCTCAAAACAAAACGCTCTACCATTTCATGGTTTTTTCGACAAAAAAACATCTAAGCATATTGCAACAGTATCCTCAACGATTGGGATTACGGAGGCTGCAGTTATGAACAGTAACAAGGTTGCCACGGGTGGCGAGACATCTGCGGCCACAGATCTAACAGTAACAAGCTTGAATCCCAGGGCCCGGGACGCTCAGAGTTCTATGGCAGATGAAGGCCAAGCTGATTTGCCGCAGGATATTACGCCCAGTGAATCCCCTGTTGCCATAAAAGCTAATCACATTGTGGAGAACTCCAAGACCCAAGAGGCTTTGGAAAACTTTTATTCTCTGTCAGATCATTCATCTGACGAAAGCTTAAGTGAAAGAAGAGATTGGGCGGAGAATATGGAAGAAAACAGTCCTTCGGGTGAAGGAGAAGATGAAGATGAAGATGAAGAGGCTGGTCAATCTTTTTTAGTCTCACCCAACGATAGTATGGCTACCTTGAAGAAACGTAAAAAGAGGAGCGTTCATAATATCGCATCTAACAAACATAATCTTAAAAACGCTGAAGATACTGTTCCTGTTTCTCTTGCTGAAAAAGGCTTGGATGGTCTGACTGGGGCTGTAAGCACAGAGAGGTCTGCTACCATTCTAGATATGAACTCTTTGATGGAAACACCTCCTGAAATTACCTTGTCGACCATCTATGATACCATGATGGCTCACCGGGCGGAAACTAAACTAGAAAATCTTCGCACTCAGGCTTCCTGTATAAAATTAAAAAACACGGTTCGTCGTGCAATCAAACTTTCCTCTGAAACAGCGGATAGAGTGACGGAAGCTGAGGCCCGCATCTTAGTATTAGAAGAAGAGATGAAATCCCAAAAGCAAGAACTTGAAGCTGTCAAAGGCCTAAAGGACGACCTTTCCTATAAACTGTCAGATCTCGGAAATCAGGCTCGTAGGAATAATTTGCGTTTCCTCGGAATTCCAGAAAAAAAAGAGGGAAACGACGCTAGCCAGTTTGTGATTGGACTTTTAAATGAGGCCTTTCCGGATCTAAAGGAGTGGGACTGGTCAAAAGAGATCCAAAGAGCTCACCGCTTTCCTTTTTCTATTAGGAAGCCACGGCAGGGTGAAGCTGAGTATCCTCGGGCAATCCTGGTCAACTTTAATAACTTTTTGGCGAGAGAAGGCATCTCAACTCTAGCTAGACCAGATAAAAAAGCAACTGCTAAAGGATGTTCTTTCTTTGTACGGCCGGACTTTTGTCAGGCAACTGTGACCCAGCGGTGGCATCTCAGGCAGCTAATTCCAGATTTTCAGAAAAAGGGAGCTATTGTTTATTTGCAGAACCCGGCCAAATTAAAGATTTTGTGGAAAGGCCAAACTAAATTTTTTTTTTCAGAGATCAAGGCCAAAGAATATCTGGGTACTCTCTAATCTAAAGCTTTTTTTGTCTAGTATAAGGGCTTTTATCTTTGTGAAGACTTATTCTCCTAAGTGAACAGTACTGTTGATGTTCTTCTTCTTCCTTTTTTTTTTTTTTTTCTTTATTGTTCAACTGACGCGGAGTTCGGTGAACGCAGCGCCTCTTCTAGCAGGAACTGAGAGTTCCTGAGTCTCATGTGGGGGGGGGGGAGGGGGTTGGGTCGAAGGTTGTGTATCTGGGGGTGGGGGGGGTTTTGGTGGTGGGGTTTGGGGTGTAAAGCAGCAAGAATGGTTGACCTAGGTACTAGAAATACACAAAAAAACAAATTTCATGAGCAGAATTGTATTAATAATCTTTTGTTAATTCAAAATGGGGAGAAAATTAAAAATCTGTTTGTTAAACATTAATGGCTTGAATGATTATAGGAAGATCGGGGTTCTACGATATTTGATTCACCTGTTGAATATTGATATTCTTTGTCTTCAAGAGACACATATTTCTTTGGCTAAGAGGGATCTGTTAAAAAGACTGGGTCTTGAGCTTTTAGTTTGTTCTAAACAAACTGGAACCACAAGAGGAATAGCTGTCCTTATAAAACAAGGGATTGGGAAGTGTAGTAAAACGTTAGGTGACAAATGGGGCAGATGGGGAATTGCGCAGATTTTTATAGACAGGGTAGAAATGACAGTTTGTTCATTATATGGTCCTAATCTAGATGATAAAGAAATCTTTAATCTTATCAATTGTGAATTAGCGAATTGGAATCAACCTTTAATTATATGTGGTGATTTCAATATCAATATTGCAGCAAACTGTAATATAAGAGATATTAGGAATTATCAAGGACGTAAGATTCAATCTTATAGGGCCCTAAGGAACTTAGTTTTGGGAAATGGTCTGATTGACGTCTGGAACAAGCTTAGACCAATAGAACCAGGTTTTACTTATTTTTCTGCACCGCATCGTAAATTTGTTCGTTTAGATTATTTTTTTATTTCTCCTAAGGTTTTTGACGATTTAAGCATAGAGGTGTTACCACAAATTATTTCTGACCATAACCCTATTGTTCTAAAACTCTCAATCCCTTCCTTTGAGCATTACAACAAGAGACAATGGTCATTTCAAAGAAACCTATTGCTAGATCAGGATTATTTATCCCATATGGACGGGATTATTAAAGAATTCTTTGTTAATAATAATGGATCTACATCGATACAGGTAGTTTGGAATACTTTCAAATCGGTTATCAGAGGCGAAACTTTGAGTTTTTCACAACATCGCTTAAAGAAAAAACAAGCTGAATTTATGGCTGCCTTGGATAAAATTACCTCTGCAGAAGTAAATTTAGCCTCCTGTATTGGAAGCGGTATTGGTATTCAAGAAGCTCAGAAATCTGTATCTGTGGAACGCTCGGCTGTCTATTCTTTTTTGGCTGAACAGGTAGCGATAAAATATAAGTTATTTAAAAAAGACTGTTATGAACTAAGTGAACAGACGGGTAGGACTCTAGCTCAAAGGCTGAAACAAAAAGCAACCATTACAGAAATTCTTAAAATAATAGACCAAAATGGTGTAGCTCAGGAGTCTACTGCTGGTATATTAGGGGCATTTCGGGACTTTTACCAATCCTTATACAATAAGTCGAATGATGGTACCAGTATAAGGAATGATGTGTTTAATTACTTTTTAAGTTTAGATAGTCCCTCTTCTCTCACTATTGAACAATGCACAGCACTATCTGCTCCTATAACTTGGGAAGAGGTGGAGGAATCGATACTGGGGCTGGCTACTGGCAAAGCGATGGGTCCGGACCATATCCCTCTAGAATTTTACCGTACCTTCCGTACCACTTTGAAACTTGAATTATTAAAAATTTTCCAAGAAGCTTTTTTAGGTAGACCTCCTCCTTCATGGTCATTAGCAACTATAGTTGTATTTAAAAAAAAAAGGTAAAGATGCTCTGGATTTAGGGTCGTACAGACCAATTTCCCTACTAACCTCTGACAGCAAGATTTTTTCCAAGATATTAGGAAACCGACTGAAAGATTTCATGCCTAAATTAGTCACAAAAATTCAACATGGCTTTATTAAAAATAGAGATACAACGGACCATATAAGAAGAATCATTACCCTCCTAGACTGGGCCCAGGCTTCGAGATCCCCGGTTGGTGTGGCACTATTGGACGCTGAAAAGGCGTTCGATAGGGTTGACTGGGGATTTCTTTGGTCTGTCCTAACCTGGAAGGGATTCCCAAGTGGATATATAGCAGCCTTGAAAGCCTTATATACTGACCCTAAGGCAAGTATACGAATCTCTTCGGATATCTCTACAATATTTTCAATAACGAGGGGGACAAGGCAGGGGTGTCCCTGCTCCCCCCTGCTATTTGCATTATATATAGAACCATATTTACAAAAAATTTTGCGAGATGGCAATATTCCCCCAGTGACGATCCACCAAATTGAGTATAAAATCCTGGCCTATGCCGATGATGTCGCGATAGTGACCTCCGACATTAATCGAGCTTTTCCTAAGATTATAGAAACAGCTACTGAATTTGCATCTTATTCTGGTTATAAATTAAATATTTCAAAAACACAGTTGATTCATTCAGCCGCGGGCGCACCAATTGGTTTGCCATTATCTAAGACGGCTCTGTACTTAGGCGTGGTTTTGTCACCTAAAGTAGAAGATATTGTCGGGCTTAATCTTGATCCCGTACTTGTCTCTACGAATAGGTCTCTTGAGAGGTTAGATAATTTACACCTTTCTCTGTATGGTCGTGCTAATGTCGTTAAGATGCTTTTCTTTCCTAAATTTCTTTATTTTTTTCGGACTATACCATTACTTTTCCCATCCAGTTTTTTTATTAAATTAGAAAGAATAACGTCTAGATTTTTATAGGGATATAAAAGAGCAAGGAAGTCTTTCATTAGTTGCACTTTACCCCCGCTTCGAGGTGGTTGGGGAATCCCAAACTTTCGTTTTTACTACATGGCGATATCACTTAGACTAATGAGCAGCTTAATTTTTGACGGGATACTTTTGGATTACTTTTTATATCCTTCAATTTACACAATGATTCTTGGTAGTCAAGCACAAAGATGTTTGGTCCGTTTTTTAGAACCAAGCTACTACAAGAAGACGAGGTTTAAAATAATGGAAACGGCCTTCCAACTATGGAAAATATGTAAACGAAGACTCCATTTAGATAGTAACTTTAACTTTTATACGCCCTTATTTGACAACCCATCGCTGCCACCAATATTTACTGACTATATTATGCAGCGCTGGCAAAACTGTAATATCTGTCAGCTTGGGGATCTTTTTCCAAATGAACAATTTATAACATTCTCTCATCTTCAACAATTGTATAATGTACCTAAAGCAGACTTTTTTAAATACCTTCAAATACGCAGCTTTCTAAATTCAAAAAATTTAGTGAATTCTAATAAAATTAAGAAACATGAGGTACTAGAATGCTGTTTGAAACAAAATAGAATTGGGGTGATATATAAGGCAATGATTAAAGGCTTAGAAGACAATCTTGTATCATATAATGCAAAATGGCAAAAAGAGATGGGTATTGAAAACATAGATGTAGTGGATACTTTAGCACTGTCTGAACAAGTATTAATTAACGGATCCCTAAAGAGTCAGAGCTTTATGAGTACTTTTGATTTATATTATACTCCTGCCAAGTTCCTAAAATGGAAAGGGAATACTGGAGACAAGTGTAATCGTTGTGGATGTACATGTTTTTCTTATGCCCTAAATTATTTCAATTTATTTCTGAAGTTCAAGCGTTTCTAATTCAAATAACGAATATTCCCTTAGTATTGTCTGCTGATCTTGTAATACTTGGCATTCAATCTAATCCAGTTCGGCTGTACACACGTGCTGAAGAGGGTTTTTTTTTCATATCAATGTCTATTTTTAGATACTGTATCACCTCGCACTGGCTTGATGCGGATCCCCCTTTATTTTTTCAATGGCAAACTAAACTGTTAAATGTGTATCAACTAGAAAATGCTGTGTATCGTTTAAAAGGGACGAAAAAGAGGAATTTTGGCTCTAAATTATGGGCTCCAATCTACGACTGGTTACAATGCTAAAATATAATTGGTAACTAACCTGATTTTCCTGTTATGTTGTATTAAAAAAAACTGTCTTAATCTATTAATTGACTATTTATGCTCTTGTATAACCTAATGGACAATACTGTGTTCGGTCAACTCTTACTTGCTGCTGTGAAAATCAATAAAAAAAAAAAAAAAAAAAAGGTAATAACAAATGTTCTACTATACTATGCCCCACATGCCTTCCAATAAAAATGGTACCTCACGTGTGTGGATAGGCCTGGTCCCTGTCTTAGGAAACAGCACAAAACGCAACATGGATACAACACACTTTTTCCACTCAAAACGGACCATTTGTTTGCAAAGTGGGTAGCCGTGGAATTTGGACCCTAGCTCAGCCGGCACCTAGGGCAACCGAGCAAACGTGCACATTTTTAAAAACAGACACATGGGAGAAATCAGGGTGGGATGACTTGCGTGACTCTCACCAGGTTTTTTTGTTTTTCAAAAGATCTTGAAAACCTCGAACTTTGACTACATAAACACATTTTCATCACATTTCTTTGATGGAAAATTCTAGAATCTGCAGGGAGCCACAAACTTTCTTCCACCCAGCATTCTCTCAAGTCTCTTGAAAAAAATGGTACCTTACTTGTGTGGGTAGGACTAGTGACCGCGACAGGAAACGTCCCAAAACAAAAAATGGATACATCACATTTTTCAACTCAAAACTCACCCTATTTTTGCAAAATGTTTAGCTGTGGATTTTGGGCCCTAGCTCAGCTGACATCAAGGCAAATTTAGCAAATTTGCACATTATTAAAAACTAGACACTGAGGGAATTCAGGGTGGGGTAACTTGCATGGCTCTCACCAGTTTATTTTACCCAGAATCCCTTGTAAGCCTCAAACTTTGGCTAAAAAAACACATTTTCCTCACATATGTGTGATGGAAAGTTCTGGAATCTGCTGAGAGCCACAAATTTCCTTCCACTTATCATCTCCCCAAGTCTCCTGATAAAAGTGGTACCTCACTTGTGTGGGTAGGCCTAGTGCCAGTGACAGGAAACAGCCCAAAACGCAACATGAATACATTAGATAACCAGAGGATTCCAGGGTGGTGTGCAAATCGTGCAGCATAACGGAGTGAGCAGTCACACACCAGTTTGAGGATCGCGTCCGCGACCTTAACCTACTCATAGCACCATACCACAGACCTTTGTTAGGAGCAAGTCTTTATTGCTGCACTTTTCGCTGTTGTTTTGATAAAATACAATAGCTGATCTCCAGTATCCGATATCTCTCTGTTTTTTAGGTATCTAGACCTAGGATTTTCACAGCAGCTGCCATGGCCCCAGGCACTCCTTTCATTGACTGTCTTACCCTTGTCTTTGACCCTCCGGACATTTTTCTATTCGGAGGGGGTGAAAGCAATCTATTGTTTTGCTTTCCTGATTTTTACGCTGTAGCACTAATGTTCTCAACCAACCTTCATCCTGGTAGCCTGCCTTATTAGGTGCAATGTTTGCGTGAAATTCATTCCTCAAAGTCTTGAATAGGTCGTAAAGCAAAAGGCCGAAATGCGTCAACCTACATTGTCCAGGATCAATGCCTAATGAACAAACACATAATTCAAACGTTTCTATAGACCTGTGTCAAAGTCATGGTCATTGCAATTCAGTTGTGCACTGTACCAGCAAGTCTACTGCAATTAGGCGCTCCTACCTGGAGACGGTTATTCTTTTGTCATTACCAACAAAGGTTTATTGTTCGTCATTGCGGTCACACTGTCTACCTAGATACCAATGCTTTCTCAGATCATTTTGTGTTGATTTATAGTATCAGTAACTACTATTAGACTGACAAGTTTCAAAAGCTGTTTTTAATCAGATGTTACTTTGTTCCTTTCTGTAAAGTATGCAAGCCAAGTTAATTATAAACAAATTGTTTGTAAGACTCACTCTTGTTGCTGTGTTTTCATTTTCTGCTGCACAGCATTGCCTCCATTACTAATTGAACACAGATTATTAGAATAGTATTGATTTAATTCCAAAGAGTGTCTTTTGCACCACTGAGGCGAAAATAACAAGTATACCTTGAATTTTATTTCTAGTGATCTATCCTGCTAGAGGTTTGTTCTTGGTTTTTGTTTTCAGGTGTAGCCCAGGCTCTAGAGCAGTGGTCTTCAAACGTTTTCATGCCGCGCCTCTCCAGTGGAAAAATTAAAGCGGCGGGCACCCCCTCAACATTTTTCACAATTATTCTATTAAACTGCAAATGTTTTAATATGTCTAGACTAATTTAAACAGTACAGTTAAGTTATGTTACCATTTTAAAAATGCAATCAAATACATGATCCCAGCCAGGATAACATAACGAAAGATGTTAGTGATGGCCCATTACAGAGTGGCTTAGTGCTGCTCATTTTTTCTGCTGAAAACAAAGCACTGTTATCAGCATAATGCTTCTTTCGGCCCAAGCCTGGGCCCCCCTGGGATCACTTGAGGCCCCCCTATGGGGGCCCGCCCCCAGTTTGAAGACCCCGGCTCCAGAGGTTATTAGGGCTCTAACCCCTCCTTCTTGTTCACATGGAATAAACATACAACACATGAGGAGGCTCTGCAGTTTCCATTAGAAGGCAACTTTAATATTAAAAACCTAGGTTTTCTAAGAAAAACCATGTACCACATGTGGCCAGTCCCCAGAACTACACAGAACTACACAGTTTGAGGCGCTAAATAAATGGGACCACATCAAATCGGAGAGGGAAAAGAAAGATAGGCCTTTAAAGAAGTCATTTGTGAGTTGGTCAGAGAATACATTAGATCACCAAGAAAAGGGGTGAAGAAGACATGATCAAATGTGTAAAAAACTTTTCCATTCCATTTATACTTTATTTCGGCCTCTGGAGCCATTAAACTGCATCAATAAAACAAATGATATACACATCTGATTAAAAACAGTAAATGCTGGCAAACATCTTCTGTACAATAATCCACCCACAGATGAAAGGCACACAGCACACACTACATAGGTACAGCAGGGATGTGAAAACAAATACTGTGACATAAGCCACTTAAAATACAACCATTCATAGGTAAAAAAAAATTAAACTGCCATATACAAATAAACAAGTTATCAAACTTATGCTAAAATAGAACTATAGGACTGCGATGCAGGGCATAGGGCCTAGTTACAAACATACTCGCCCATCACCGGTTCATACAACTCTTCAACCCCCTTGAACCTAGTTTAAATAGGCCCGACGAGTGTGCCACATACAATTTAAGAAACGCGATACGGCAAAAACAATTGATGGGTGAGTGTCATACTTTAGGACTTCATAAGCCTCTATAGAGCGCACAAAACCTAAATTTTTACATAGTTGGATTAACCAACGCTTGCGCGATTGCCGATAGGCGGGGCAGAGGAGCAAAACCTTTTCTGTTATAGTTACTGGAAAAGAGTAGGATAAAGAGGAAAAATAAAAAGAAGGATACAGAGTCAGATGATGAAGATAATCAAATCATAAGTGAGATGTTGGATTCTAGACCTCATCTCTATACTGATTGATCAACTGAGGCAACCCAAATTTCTGTAGGGGTTAATAAGGAGGCTGTGGGAGATACAGGGGTACAAGCTCCTACTAAAGTTGTACCACGTGCCAAGACAGAAGTTATGGCTACAATGGCAATGCCTAGCACAAGTGGAAGCGGGCAGGGTGCTAGAGGAGCAGACAAAAGTTACTCCTGCAAGAACAGTGATAGTAGAACCACTGGCTACATACATTTTCATTAGAATTTTAAAATAGAATTTGGTGAAATATTACAAGGGAATGTGGATTCAAACAGTTTACTGAATTGCAATGCTGATAAAATTAGGTATTTGATAAAAGAAGTAATTAGATGTGCTAATGAAGTGCATTACAAATTGGAAGAATTGGCTGATGAGCTAGAAGTTGACATTTGCAAAATGAAAATGTAAAACAAAATTATAAAATGGATTTAGCACAGGATGAAGTCAAAGATATTGGCCTGAATGATTTAAGAGCCTTTATTAAAGTTTTCTTTGAGAAAATGAGAGACTTGAAAGATCTGAAAAAATATTGAGAGAGATGGAAGAAAGGGACAGCAAATAAAAGGAAAATTAAAGTGAGTGAGGGAAGGCAAGAAATATTACAAGGGACTCAGAATTAGGGATAAATTCGGTGACAGAGGTCTTTTTGAGAAAAGTAAATTGAGGGAATTTGGTGCATGTTCCGTAAACAAGAGTTTATTTGTGTGCTTTTACTCATAATTTTCCAAAATTGCGAGAGGACCCAGTAAAGTGGTATGAGCAAATATATAGGTTGGCACAAATTTCTTGAATGGTATGGACTGATTTTAATTTGTTGTTTGTAGTTCCAGGAGGCTTGTGGTTAGAATGTAAGGTTGTTACTGGACACAAGAACCAGCTGGACTTGGTACTAATATTGCACCAGCTACAGTGATAGCAGACAAATACAAGACAGTGATTGAATATGTGAGAAGCAAGTTCCAGAAAGAGTTACAAATTGGGAAAATAATTTGAGAATGACACAGGAACCCAAAGAATCAATACCCTCCTATAAGGAGAAAGATGGGGTTAATGATTTTGTTTCTACTTTGTGAATGGATTGAGGAGGATGCTAGTAATCATATTCAACAGAGTGATTTTTTTTGGCAGATGAAGGGCGTTGATCAGATTTTGATGTTGGCAAAAAAAGTAGTGACTACTTTGAGACAAAGCAGAAGAAGCTAAAGGAGAAGATAAAGATTGCTCGGACGACGAGTTTGTAAGAGGGTTCCAGAATCAAATGGGCTCAAATATGAATTTTGCACAGTATTTAATGAATGGATTGGATCAGGTAATGCAAGGAGGTAAAGGAGATGGGATGAATGTAATGAATGTGAATGTTGAAATGTTGAAAAAGAATATAGCGTGCCATTGTTGTGGGACTATTGAACATTGGAAGAGGGAATGTAGACAATATACTAACAGGATTCAGGTGAATTCAGATCAGATCAGATTAAAAAGACACAGAGTTGTAGTATGATATAGAATATGCAGAATTCAGTACAGAATATGCAGAATCAGAAATAATTTTGTGTCTGGCCTGGCCATTTTGGGCCATTTCCTGCCTGCCTGGGCTTGAAACATGCACAAATGGATGTGAACTATATGTCCAATAATGCTAAGAAGAAACACCATGGATGCATTCTGTTTAAAGAAAGTCTTGCCCTGTGGAACCTATACTCCAGGTTGACTTTTGTTGAGTACTTTAAAACCAATCTGTATTGTACACAATAACCTAATGCCATACGGTTTCCACTTTCCAGTAGGAACTGTTTGTTCTCCAACTCCACACTCCACAGCAGCAGGGAACCAAATCACTCCCTGCCAAGAACTGTGTGGCAACTTGACAGACTTCTTCTGCAACAAGATTTCAATCATCTATGAAAACTTCAAACCTCAACCCTCCTCAGCCAACAGCATCAGCCTGCTCATACCCACGAACACAAACCTTTAACACTAGCTCACCCAATAGGACCCTCTCATGACTCAAGCCACAATATCAATCATGAACTCTGTGCACTCAGGAGCATCCATGGACCCCTGTCCCCACCAAATCTTCAACCTCGGGAGCAAGACGATTGGCAACAAGCTCAAGAAAGTGCTGAACACCTCCATCACCTCACCCTCCTTCCTGAGGACTGGAAACACACTGAAGTGAGGCCCCTCCTGAAGAAACCTTCCAGAGACCCAGTAGAACCGAAGAACTACTGGCCCATCTCCCTGGTTGCCTTTCTAGCAAAGGCTCTTGAGAAGGCAATCAACCAGCAACTTTCCAAACACATGGAACACAACAACCTCTCGGAATCCTCTCAATCCAGATTCCGAGCCAACCACAGCACTTGACTGCTCTGATCACAGCCATCAATGACTTCAGAGCCTTTCTGGACCAAGGCGAAACAGCAGCCCTCATCCTCCTGGACCTGTCAGCTGCCATCAACACCATTTCCCATCACATCATGATCAACAAACTCCACCACATCGGAATTCAGCAAGACACCATCAAGTGGATTTCCTCATACCTCACCGGAAGAACCCAGAGAATCCACCTCCCACCGTTTACATCGGAACCCAAGAAGATCATCTGCAGGGTCCCCCAAGGATTATCCCTCAGCCCCACCCACTTCAACACATATATGAGTCCTCCGTGGCCAACACCATCAGATCACACAGGCTTAACACCATCACCTACGCTGATGTTACCCAGCTCATCCTCTTGCTGTCAGAGGACCCCATCACCACCAGAGCCAACTTCCACAGATGCATGGTGAACATTGGCAAATGAATGAAGGACAACTGTCTCAAGCTCAACACGGAGAAAACAGAAGTACTCATCTTCGGGAACAACACCTCACCATGGAACAACACATGGTGGCCTTCTGAACTCAGCCCATTCCCCGCCCTGACAAACCACACCCGCAACCTCAGCATCATCTTGGACAGCAAGCTATCCATGAAGAAATAGGTAAACGCAGTCTCATCCGTCTGCTTCCACACCCTACACATGTTTCGAAAGATCTTCAAGTAGCTCCCAGTCAATACCAGAAGGATGGTCATGCAGGCCCTCATCACCAGCAGGATGGACTACTGGAACACACTCTACATAGGAATCACCGCACGCCTCCTGAAGAGGTTACAGAGTATAAAAAACTCAGCAGTCAGACTCATCCTCGACCTCCCCAGAAGAACCCACATCACACCTCACCTTAAGAAATTACAATGACTCCCGATGCGGAAGAAATGATAGTTCAAGATGGTGACCTGCGCACACGAAGCCCTGCAAAATGAGGGACCAGTATACATCAACAAATGCATGACCTTCCACGAACCAACCGGACGCATACAATCTGCCTCCTCTTCCTCGCAGACACCCCACGAATCTGCCCAGTCAACAGCGGCAGATAGTCCTTCTCATCCCTGATGGCTAAAGCTTGGAACAAACTTCTCCTGCACCTCAGAACTGTCCCATCGCTCCAACAATTCAGGAAAGGACTCAGATCTGGCTGTTCAAATGAAAAGATCACCACGAAGCAGCTAGCAACCCCAGCACCTCAAGACCCTTACGGGTGATTAACTGTGCTTTATAAATCTCTGATTGACTGGAAAATCAAAAGAAGTAACCATTGTTAAGTGCATAGCCTATACAGCTGGCAAAGATATGGTAACATTGGGAAATAGATACGCAGGTCAAACGACAAGGTACTGTGCCTTAGAGGAAAAGTCAATTGTTCAAGGAGATAGAAATGATGATTCTGCTACTGAGATGACTAACATAAATTGCTTCTTTATGGATTCAATGCAAACATATTTGATTGAACTGAAAGACCTTCAAGATGATGCTCCTGAAAATGAGAAAAGAAAGTGGGAAAAATTAGGCTATAAAAAGAAGCATCAGAATTTTATGTAAATTCAGAGCACAAATATGTCATGCCCGTTGTAATATTGTAGCCCAAGTGTAAATACTTGCATAATCAAACCCATGCAGGAAGAGATAGTCTGATATTGGGAAAATACAGGATTTCAACATGTTGCTGAAGATGTGTGTAGTCTTTGCTATTATGTCGTTTACATAATCGGGGAAAGAAAACTGTTACAATCATGAATCCCATTGGCCAGTCAGAAGGCCCATTTTTGAGACTGTGGGCAGACTTTATTGAGATGCCGCAGTGTAATTACTTGAAGTATATCTTAGTAAGTGTCTGCTTGTTCTCTAAATAGGTGGAGGCTTTTGCCACAAAGATGGCAGATAGCCTTACAGTCAGGGGCAGCTCTTCCATTATGGCGGAGGAGCGTCGCTCTCCTGCTAAAAGCCAGCAGTGACAAACAAAAAAATAAAATGATAATAAAACAGTTTTATTATCATATTTGTTTTGTCCTGCAGGCTGCTAGCCTGGCTGAGGAAGTGGTGGCACCATCCATACCGACTCTGCAGCACCAGGGAGGACGGGGGGAGTGGTGGTCACTTCTAAGTGTGCCTGATGGTTTCACCAGTTGTCTGCGGCTTGCCAAACCGTCATGCGCACTTAGCCTTTCTCCAACCTGAGCTGTGTTGTACGGCTGGGTGGAGAGCCAATACAGGAACCCAGTCTCTGTCTGCGTGCCAAACCATGGCGTTCAGACCAATCCTAGCGCTTCTCTAATGCTGGGAATACTGTTTCTAGCATGAGAGCAGCACTGGGATTGGCAGCTCGGAGCCTGCACAGTGTGCAGCAGTTCCAGGACATCCGGGAGGCGAGGATTGGGAGCATGGCGGCAGCTGTAGAAGCAGCAAGTAAGTGTAATTATATTTATTTTTAATTGTGTCCGTGATGTTTTATGTTTGTATTCCTCCCTCCCCCACCCTACCACTTCTCAATGGTAGCGGCCTCTACTGCTTACAGTTGCCAAATAGTTGTTTAGGGAATTAATACAGAGATTTGGCCTTCCAACTTCTAGGACTCTAAAATTGATGTAACCATCTTAAGTGAGCATGATATTTCGAGATACTGTCAAAAGTTCTGATGACGAATACAATTCCAATGGCCCAATTTTACACATATATTGATGTAAAGGTTAAAGTAGTCTGCAGCAAAAAAAAATTCATTCAGAAGACATTGGCTTGAATCAGAAGAATTAGAGATACATGGCTCAAAAAGGGGCCTATTTTGAAGTATTGAACAAAAGAAAATGTCCTTTTTTACAGCGGTGAAACTGCGGTGTTTGCCCCCAATTGGGAACAAGTGATTGGAGGTAATTCACTCTCCACATCCTGCAAACAGGGGGTGATGATATAAAAAAGTCAGACATGCACTTACTTAGCTCCACTGGAATTTGTATATCATCATGACCAAGGGCCATAATCAATTGTACTAGAAGGATCAAGTAAATATTAAAGTTCAAGGGGAATAAGGCAGATCTTTTGGGGATGCCACATAGCAGAGCATGAAAAGGAGAGACAAAGGTACCCAGAAGGACTTTTTAGGGTTGTCTACTTGGGAAAGATCATATTCACTTTATTGCATATTTCCACTGCTTCCTCAATTTGGTCTTACAATATCCTATGCTCTGACGTATCAAATGCTGCTGACAAGTCTAAAAGAATCAGGGCTTCTGTTTTTGATCCCAGCAGCGAAGAACCTGTTTGTGTATAGCCAGTTAATTTGTTCGTATATATCTAATCTCTGCTCCTACAAGGTCAGAAGAAAGATTGAGTCAGATAGGGGTGTGTTAGACATAAGATGGTCCTGCAGTTGAACTGTAAAGATTGATTCTGTGATCTTTGTTAAGAAATTGAATGTTAGTGAAAATTTGCTGTGCATTCGCATCTAAGGCTGCACTTTTTACTTAAGGGAGACTAGTGGAGATTGATATAAACCCTCTTTGATGGAAAACATTTACAAGGCATGAAACATCCTGAGAGAAAGACACCATATTTGTTTTATGACAGAGTCAGGCAAAATGTAAACAATAAAAGATTGGGCACAATTTTTGCACTCAAATCCCTACTTTGTACTGGGAAAAACAAATACGATCTTGATAAAAGTCACTTTTAGAGACAAGAATAACTTTTTGTATACTCACAAAGGTGTGTTTTTCAGGTACCTTTTTCAATTTCAGATTTCGTTTTACGACATTTTCTTTCTAAGCATCAACATTTTTGTTTCATATATAATAGCTACATAGAAAACCATAAATTACAAGTCCTGGTGTTCGTTCTTAAACTCTTACTCTGCTATGGTGCTAAAACATTCAATATGTTTCCACAAATTGTGATGTAATTGATGTAGCAAACGAACATGCTAGGACGTTTAGTGAATATAACTGCTTTTTTGCAACAGGTGAAGACATCCAAACAGCATGCACTTCTTAAACAAAGAGTCATGACCAAGCAATTCAAATGTTATTGTACAGCAAAGAAAATACGCCATGAGCCCACACTGGCTCTAGTCTAAAAAAGGACTACTTGAGCCCCATCACCACACCCACTGTAATGAAACCATCCACGAAGTCCAATGACTTTGATGGACAGCTGTAGGAAGGTAGGATCCTTCTGCATGGTTACCCCCACTTTTTGGCTGGTGCTAAGCTGTATTTTGACTAGCCTGACTGGGATCCTGCTAATCAGGAGGACCCCAGTCTATCTGCTTTCTCCCTAAATTGTTGTGTTGAGTACTTAGGTACACTCCAGAAAGGATACTGGGGTACCCTTATCAGTCCCTAGTATTTGGTACCAAGGTACCCAGGGCATAGGTACTCCAGAGGTCCCCTATGGGCTGAAGCATGCATTATGCTACCCATGGAAGACCATGCAAAATGGAACTACAGACCTGCCATTGCAGCGTGTGTAATTTGGTGCATGCACCACTTACTAAAGATATTGGTTTACTATATCTAAGGGTCACTGCACTTAAACCCTATAAGTCACCCCTATAGCAGGCCTTTGCAATCCTGAAGGCAGGGTACTTGGTCCTAAGTGAGAGGGTGCTCCTGCATGAGCAAGACACCCCTGCAGCCTACGGAGTCCATTATCCCGGGTTGTCAGTGAAGCAGCCATATACTATATACAGGGGTACTGCGTATTTATGCGACGACCATCTCGAAAACGGCTACAACTAATCCTATCATGCTTGGTATCAAACATGTTGGAATCATACCTCCCACACCGTGAATGGTGTGGGAGGTATGATTCCAAGCACTGGTGGAGCCCTCTGTTAGGCTCTCAATGTTCTCGGTGCCAACCTTCTAGTCCTGGACAGCACAAAATGGTTGCTGCCAACCAGAGACACATTTCTGCCCTCCTGCTGCTGAGCCAAGCTCGAGCAGAGAAGGTGGAACAATAGGCATCCTGTCACAGGGAGATGTGACCACCTCCCAGACAGGATTTAGTGTATTGGGACCAGGTGGGTGCACTTGCCAGCGCCTGAAAGTCTGCATGAGGGGCACATTTGGTGTCCTTGTGCATAGTCCAGTTCAAACCAGTTCTGTAAGTAAGAATCTTCCTTATCATCCTGAGAAGTCCATAACAACTAGCTGCGACTTTACGCGCCTGTTCTTTTAAGTCCAATTTACTGTCGAGCCATACTCCCAGACTCTTAATCTGTTTTTTTTTTTTTACAGGTGGGGCGCCCAGACAACTGGATTCTCGCGATTAGTTTGCAGAAAGACTTAGTACCTGAGGTGACAGATTGTGAGAATTGGGGTAAAGTATTTGCAGCAGTCTACGCGAAGTGCTTCGGCACACCGTCTATGACTGTACTGGCCTCCGTGATTAAGCGTGTTCAGGATGAACACACTTCGAGTCGAGATGGTCGAGTTGGGAATGAGGCTTGTCGGTGTGTTTGACGTAGTTGCTGATCTCATCCTTGCTAACGTCAAGTGTCGAATGAGCTACGCCTCATCGCCGATGCCGATAAACTCCGGCAGTTACCGAAGATTATTGCAGAGGCTTATAAGACCATTGGCCAAAATAGTTTGCCAAAATAGCAGCACAACCGCAAACTCAGACGGTTAAGCCTGCTAAAGACGACCGTCCTGCTTTTCCTGAACAAAAGTGGAAAAATAAAAAACAGGGGAAGCAGCAACAGAAACAAGGGTCACGTCCTGCATCACCAACACCAGTGTCTACTGAACGCACATATGAGTTGCACGATCGCGCAAGAATTAGGTCTCCTGATAGATTTCAGGTTCCTGATCAACGTTCTCCTCGTTCTTCATAGGAAACATGGGTCTCACAAGCCGGTGGAGGAGAACTCAGCAGAGGTCAGGGTGCCCCTCAAGGACGTGAGCAGCCCCGCCCAGCGGATGGTAAAGGCAAGCAGGACGACTTTCCACGTCAAAGGCCTCCGTTTCAGAAAAAGAAAGTCGACCGCAAGGTATGCCACAGATAGTGAGAACACAGCTTCGGAACCTGACATGGGCGCTAACGCTGCTAGACAGTGCAGCGGAGGTTACAATAGTGCGGCAAGCACTGCGTCCGTATCTGAAGGCGACAGCAACTGACACGTTCATTATCGTAGAAACTGCTGACACTAGAGTGGCTCCCCCAGACAGACTATATGAAATAGTCCTTTTAATTGAAGGTGACAATCAACACACAATAAAAGGGATTTTTGTTAGCGGAGGCGGACTGGTCCCCACCTTTCATTTTGGCTGCTCCGAGAGGGGAGGAGGTAATCCTTCCCTCTTTCGCACACACTGTGCCTAAAGAGCAGGCGCAGAACTTTGCTGAGGCGTGGGCTCAGGTGCTTGCACCGGCATTGTACCGTACTCAGGTCGGATTAGATAAACTGTCACCCTGCCATGAGATTCCATTGTGGTCAATGCCACAGCCACAACCCCAATATCCCATGCACCGAGAAGTGAAAGCTTCCGTCGCAGAAATACTTGAACAATTGGAATATCAAGGTGTAATTGAAACATGTGTGTCACCCATGAATAATCCTCTTTTCACTGTAATCAAACCTGATGGGTCGTACCGCCTAGTTTTGGATTATCGGCATTTGAACTCTCATTGTCAGACGTGCGCGGTACAGAATACCCACAGTTCTGCCCTAGTTGATATTCTTGTGAGAAAAAGGTTTAAGACCACACTTGACATTTCAAATGGCTTTTATAGTCATAACCTGTCCTCTATTAGTAGTCAATGGACAGCCTTTACTTCTGGCGGCAAACAAAAACAGCT
Source organism: Triturus cristatus (assembly GCF_964204655.1). Lineage (NCBI taxonomy): Eukaryota > Metazoa > Chordata > Amphibia > Caudata > Salamandridae > Triturus > Triturus cristatus. Next base: position 1,061,500,277 of record NC_140594.1, on the reverse strand, counting down.
TAAAAGATTAGCCATGGGCTATAAATACAGCCCAGGCATCTTTGCTGCACGTGTTGTCTCTCTGTTAGAGAGCATTGACCCTGATGCATACTCATATGTTGATGATATTTATCTCACAGACGATGAATTATGGCCACATCTGTGTCGCGTTGACCGCATCATTGTCATGTTTGCGGACTTCGGTTACAAATTTTACTTTGCAAAATCACATATTGCTGAGTACACAGTGTTGTTTTTGGGCTATGAGCTCAACAATGAAGGACAAGGTTTAGCACCTCACTTCCTGGAGAAATGCGCATGTTTGCGCGCTCCGACAACTCTGAAAAAACTACAATCCTTGCTGGGTTTTTTTAATTTTGGGCGTACTTACATTCCTCATTATGCCCAGCGTATCAAGCTGCGATTCAGCTATACTGCGATCTTTGCAGGCTGATCTTCTTGCATCGAAATACTTATTGACACGTGATAACCACACAAACCTCGTAATAAGAATTGTTCCTGGCGCAGTCGGTTTCATGTACTTAACATTTAATGAGGGAGACACAGTCCCTATTGCTTACAAGTCACACTTGTACACTTCGGCTGAAAGGCGCTTTTCCACTATCGAAAAAGTATTGACTGCTGTACAGATGGCGATTCTAAAGGAGAGAGCACTGTCGCAAGGGAAACGCATGTTGGTTGTAACACCGTATCCTGCCCTTGAGGCAGTAACGAGAGCCAGTGTACCAAATTCTAAAGCTTTGCATCTGCGTTGGATACAATGGGCCACTTTCTTGACGTCTCCAGATGTCACTTTTATCTTTGATTCCTCATTACAAACTCAGGAGTACTTGCAGAATGAATTTTTTCATCCAGCTCCTCAGTCCATGCGCCCGCTTGACGATTACCATTGTATCATTTACACTGACGGTTTGGCGCAACCGGCAACAGAATCAAAGCATGCTTATTCAGCGGCCTGCGCAATAGTGGCTGGTACCATTGTGAATGGAGAGTTCAAGTCCGATGTCGTGCACACGCAGACATTAGGTGACTGTACCGCCCAGTTTGGCAGAGCTATGTGCTCTGGTGCATGCACTAGAGTTTGCTGATCCCCGTGTGACTACTCTTATTGTAAGTGACTCTTAATACTGTGTTCAGTCTTTCAACGACAATTTATTCTTTTGGGCTCAAAATGAATATCGTGATTCCAAAGGTAGCACAATCAAACATAAAATGCTTTGGTTTCGAGTCGCAGAACTTAAAGAACGTCTGCCTCTCATGAATGTAATTCATACTCTTGGTCACCAGCGCGTAGGCATACACGCTGTTGGTAACAGTTTAGCTGACGAAGCAGCGAAAACAGCAGTGGCGACATATCTAGTAGCAGCAGTTACAAGATCGAAAAGTAAGATTGCTGATGACATCTTAGCAGCTATTTCTGCAACTGAGAAGGGAGATAATTTCCCTAGAGTTTTCCCTTCTAAATACTCTTATCATTTAAGTCCTGATAAAGTTCCCTATGTAAGAATTAACGACATTGGTAACAGATTGATTCCCAATGCGGACCGCAGGCTTTCTTTGATAACAGCTGCTCACGAAGGTATGGCCTCGGCTCATGCAGGCGTTTCAGTGACTGTCACTATCTTGCAACAACGTTACTGGTGGCGCGGATTATGTAAACAGACTCGTGATTATGTCCATGCTTGTGACATTTGCCAGCAGATTAAGCCTTCGACTGCTGAGCGTCCACCTCAAACACAGTTGTACATATCTAATAAACCACTTGGGTGTGTTTATTTAGATCACTGCGGTCCTTTCTCCTCTGATACTGCGTATAAGTTCATTTTAGTTGCATTGGATTCATGAACACGCTTTCTATGGGTTTGGCCACAAAGGAGGGCTGATGCTCGAACTGTCATCAGGGGTTTGCGTGTCTTTGTGGGAATTTTTGCAAGAGGTACCCTCCATTCGGACCAGGGTCCGGCGTTCGCCTCTAGGGCGTACAAAGAAGCCATGAGGTCTTAGGGGGTCCAAGTCAAATTTTCATCTCCATACCGGCCTGAGCGCAATTCTGTTGTGGAACGAATGAACCATGACTTAAAGCAATCCTTGACAGCTAGGGTTTTAGGTAATGCCAGAAACTGGTTGGCCAATTTGTATAGCGTACAACGTGCACTTAATAATCTCCCTAGAAGGTCTCTGGGTGGGCAGACCCCATACGAAATGCTCTTTAGCATCAAAATATTTGTCCCGGACCTTAATGGTCTAGACATGGCGGCGGCGGCCGCACCCTCTGATGTAGATGATCATTCTGCTGTGTTACAGAACCTACAAGAGGCTCGAGACAGTCTTGCAAAGGAACACTTGCCCGCCACCACTGATGCTGCACTTCAGATAGTTGGCTGGCTACCTCGAGTCGGTGACCTGGTCCGTGAGAACGTGGAGAACAAGAAGGAGTTTGGCCCCTCTTATCGTGCACCTGTTCCAGTGCTTGGCATGCAGGGTACAAGAACAGTCATTTTACCTCCACTTTCTGGTTGCAAGGATAACAGGTACATCTCCATTGACAATGTCAAACTACGAGTGGCCGATTCTTCTTAGTATGACTCCAGCGGTCTCTTGTCCAGCAATGCTGAGACATTCCGTTTTGGCTCCGGCAAATACGAACAGGCCTGACATTGTCATCAAGATGCATACAGTTATAAATCCTTTATTGACTCCACCGTCTGGTGATCCCCATGAAGATACTGAGTATGCCTATCTCACAGATGTGTCGTTGCCTCGTGTGCAAACAAGTGCAGTTGACCAGTCACGTTTTTCGTTTGACACTAACTCTACAACATCGAGTGCCCCATTAAAAATTTCTATTTTTGCTGTTTGGTTTAAAAGACATTTTTTAATTCCCCCTTGGACGTGCATTTGGCTGGTGTTCATATCTATTTTTTTGTTCATGTCGATTGGATGTGTGGTTGTCTTTTTTCGTCTTGTGAATGGACATTATCTTACCGAAAGATCTGCAATTAGATTAATTGATGGAACATTGGCACTCCACTCCTCATCACACATCATGAAGAGGGACCAGACTTTTGTCAATATTACTGCCTGGCCTGTGTTAGATGGGATTGTATGGGATGCTGTAAAATTTCAAATTCATGGCCCTACAGAGGTGATTAATGTCCCCAATGTACTTCGTGTTTCTATGGGGCATGTTGTGAAACAAAACATACGCTCTGATGATTGGGATGTCCAAGCCGTTGAGGCTCTTTTTTCTGATTTGAAATATTATGCTGCTTTTGATGCTGAGGAATTGTACTTGGACTCAGTGAATTACGCAGAGTTATTTTGTTACCAGCACTATGGCAATCATTTCCTGCAAAAAGCAAATACATTTAGAAATGTCGTTAATTATAAACAACAGGAACATTGCCCACCTCCCATTGAAGGTAGTTCGAAAACTCTATTGAACAAATTTACATATTTTACGGATTTTAGTCAATCCAATCCTGAGCCTTTTATTTCAAAATGTCTGCTAAATTGCCTTCCAAAGTCAGACTTACACACACTAAATTACTGTATTCAAAGTCCTTTATGGATGAATTAGCTATAGGGGGCTATGAGCTGTGGAAAGATACAATTGATTTTAAATCTGTTTGGGGTTAAAAAAGCTGGCAGGTGCAGGGTACCGAGGCTTTACATCGTGCATGCCTCATCCCGAACCACATGTTGTTTTTGAATTCTACTATTTTTCAAACCACTTGCTTTGGATTGGCTACTTCTCAAAAAATAAATGACCCTACCATTCCTGATCTGGGTGCTTATCCCACCTGGGATAATCACACAGATATGTCCATTGATGAATTGCAGTCCCTAATTACTAATACCTCCTTCAATATTTCCAACTTGGATCCCCAAGGGTGGTTATTATGGCAAAAAAGTTCAGATTCATGCCAACATTGTTTTCTGGGTCTGACCCCAGGCTATACACAGGTTAGGGTGGACCCCCGTTTTGAAAACTCCCATTCTGTTACTACCTATTCTGTGGGCAAATTGTGTCACAACTGGCTTAAACATTCCACCTTGGCGTCGGTTAAACGTCATTTGTCCAAATTGACTGACGATGTTGATTTGAATGACTTTGTTAAAAGTCCTGTAGGAGGCAGGTCCAAAAGATGGGTATATGCTATTTACAACGAAGTTTGGAAATTATCTCAAATTGAAGCTGCTTCTAGATTGATGGCTATTGATCAAGCTAATTTGGAAAAAGTGCTTGCTGTCATTGATAATAGCATTAATACTCTTTCTTCCAGAATTTACACATTGGATAATATTGTTTCATCTGTTGTGGATATTGTACAGGATGACATGTCTGTTTTATACCATGGTCAAAATCAATTGTGTTCCATGATGCAGTTTGCATGGACTTCACAAACATTGAAGTCTGGGAAAGTTACCTGGGACTACATGAATACATCATCCTTGTTTTTACCGTTTATTCTGACTGATAAACAACAGTTCATGTCCATAAAGGATGCAACATATTCGCTATTGCATATTGAAAAGTTGTAACCTTTACCATTTTCTGTGGCCGAATCAAACTCGGCTGTATGGCTTATTCATGGGTTAATCACACTACCTTTTCCTTTGTTTAAGTTCAGTTCATGTATGAAACACTATGCCTTAGGCAGATATGAACCATTGGGTAGCGCTTTTCTCCATGAAGTTTGGTCACTCCCATTCACATACAGGTGCCTGAGAGAGGGTAAAGAAGTGTATTTAAAAGGAGAGTGCACTTCCACACCTGATCACTCGCTAGTGTGCAAGAATATTCAATTGCACGGCGCCTGCAACATCCAAGCCCCGAATTTAGCTTGCATTTTAAAGGGAAATCCTGTGCCAGCTATTACACCCACTTTCACATTACTAGCTAACGGTAGTTATTTGCTTTTAAATAACGAAGCGTGTTGCGGGATGCTAGCAGGGATTCCGTATATTGTAACTGTCTCCCAACGTGGAGTTTGTTGTAAAAATGTGCTTTTCCCGCCCCCAAATGGGAGACTCAACATATCCATCTGGCCTTCCATACCAACCTTGAAAGCAGAGTTCAATAAGATGAGCAGAATAAGGGCTCTGTTTCCCAAAAAGAAGTCACCCTAACTTCCTTTCGTGAAACATTTGTCCTTCATGTAGCTAACACCTGCACTGAGGTGCATGCGCTTTTGAATACTAATCTCCCACTTCATTTCGGCGCTCTGATTCACACTATGGGGTAAAAAAACAATGGTTCGGGTGTGGCCTAAAGGTCCAATAATAAAGTGATCCTAAGAAGAGCACTTATGGTTAGAGAAGATTAATTATTTTAAAGGAACAAAAAAATTAATAATGTACATACGGACATAAGTCAGTTCATGTGAAACATTTATTTCCACAACAATAGAATTCAGGTGCTCACACAATAAGTGAAAGAGGCGTGACGTGCAGAGTGATGGTGAAGTTTAAAATAACGGCATCGCATTGACAACAATAGTGTAAAACTCCTCAAGCAACTTTATAGAATAGGAAGAGGTTTTGTTGTAAAGGGTCAACGGCGTTTCGCTCTCAACTGTTCGGATCATCATCAGGACATATAACGGGTGAGCAAGCTGAATTGATGCAATTATTCGTAGCGCAAGGAAGAGCAATTGAGGGCTTTAGAAAACAGCTGAGGGTAGACGAGTTCACCCAGATTATTTCGCTGAAGGTACGAGCGTGAGAATATCACGTGTGTGTAAACTTGAAAGGCAGGGTCAGCTGTATAAATTGCGCTTAATGATTTGATGCCAATAAGTTTAGTTAAAGTCACTCCCAGTTCATATTTGGAAAGTCTTGGAAGAGGAGCTCAGCGCATCATGCTGCTTGGGCTGTTCACGTTTAGTGAGAGCGCTCTGATTTACACTATATTCAATGCCTTGTCAACAACTGGCGCCTTTTTTCAAAGTTGTTGGCTCCAGCCTTGTGACCTCGTTCCAAACTATATGTGGTGTGATAGAAAAGCAAAAGAGGAAGGTGCACCAGTAAAAAGTCCAGGTCCAAACAATATCTTTGATATTTCCTTTTAATTTTCTTGTAAAAGACTCACAGCCAACGCGTTTCGTTCCACGCTGGAACTTCTTCAAGGCTGAAAACATGCAACGTGACGTCACATAACACAAAAATACATTCTTTCTCACAATCAAATTTGACAGACCTACCAAATGCACGAAATACATAACGAATAAAAAATTATAAACAAAATATATCAGCTCCCAATGATAACAAATGTAATAGAGAATAAAAAGGGGACACACAATTATATCACATATATATAGCACAATAGAAAAAACCACAAACAATATTGTATATACATGTATAAAACAGATATATAACATATACAAATAAAAGAAAAGCATTCATAATCCCAGTCTAGGGTATGTGGCTGTATGGAGTTAATTTTTTAAGGCAAGAAAGATTCTCCAGATAAAACCACAAGTTTCTACAAAAAACGTGAAACGGGGAAAAAAAGAAAAGAGAGAGGAGCGTAGGGGGGGGGGGTAGAGGTGGAAGAGGCGGAGAGGGGGCGGAGGGCGGGGAGGAATCAGAAAAGTTCAGCCTATAAACAATATGAAATATTGCAAGAACTCACCAGATCAGCGAAACGGGGTGCAATATAATGATATCACGCGTACATGAATAAAAATCCACAGTCAATATTCTGGTGAAAATTATATATCTGCGTAAATAATTAAAATACTTGGGAACCAAAACATCCTGTTATCACAGGCTAATTGATCTAAGAAATGCGAGAAAAGGGCGTAATAATAATGCCGGCAGTCGCAAGTAATAAACATGGACTTACCAATAATTAGTTGTTTTTGCTTATAAAATTCAAAACAAGGAGGTCACCACGTCAGAATAAGTGGCTTTGAATGGCAGGTGACCAGGGTGTCGGCTCCATAATACGAGCACAATAAAAGGATTCCAATATTCTACAGGAGAAAACACAATAAAAATAAATAAATAAATAATGTGCTAATAGCACCTCAGAGATAAAAGCAGTTCCCTCATATGATAAAGCTGGGAATATGTAATATTTTATGGACGATAAGCAGCCAAAAACGACAAGCAAACCAAGAAAGAAAGTTAAAGAAAATGAAGTAAGGTGTAATCATGCACACCAATACCAGACATAAACTGCCAAGATGTTCCAGGCGGTAACGCGGTATAAGGGAGTAGAGTGTATCCAAAATGGTTGAAAGTTTACCCAAGTAAATTTAGAATGGCCAATACCCGAGCTGAAAAGATATATGCTGTTACTTAAAAAGGGGTTCCCTCTAAAGTGGAAATGGTGGGTAGGCTATATCATATACTGAAAAGGGTCAAATAGAACTCAAGGACAACAACACGCTGGATTCAACAAGCGGATCAGAATGGAGGAAAGCAACCCAAAGGGATATTGCATATTATGGACATTTCCTAGATTTAAAAAGACGTATTGCCACATGAAAATAGCGGAAAGTATCTCGTACGGAATACCAATGTATTTCGTGCATTTGGTAGGTCTGTCAAATTTGATTGTGAGAAAGAATGTATTTTTGTGTTATGTGACGTTCTTTTGTGCTATTTGTGTCATTTATATGTTGTCACGTTGCATGTTTTCAGCCTTGAAGAAGTTCCAGTGTGGAATGAAACGCGTTGGCTGTGAGTCTTTTACGAGAAAATTAAAAGGAAATATCAAAGATATTGTTTGGACCTGGACTTTTTACTGGTGCACCTTCCTCTTTTGCTTTTCTTTTACTTTACTGGTCTACAGTGGAGTCGATCTACGGCGCACTCCGGAAGATTTGTGCACAGGAACTGAATTTTCACCTCAAACATTAGGATTTGAAGTGCATAACTTGTGGTCAGCCGTAGTTTATGCTCTTTCTTTAAAATATATGTGGTGTGATACCGGTATTTTTCATTCTATTTTTTCCAGCATCTTCGACGAGCTACCATTAATTCTCGCCTTGGCTGCCGGTGTGCTGCTGTTGATTTGTTTGCTCCGCAATGGCTGCACAATCTGTGTCACACAACAGCCTGCCCTGGCTGCTCCAACTTCGCAACCGGATGCTTGAATACTATGGAACACTACCTCTGCCCACTTTGAGTGTAGCCTATGGATTGTCCTTCAGGTTCTCATACTTTACTTGCATGCAAACTGTTTTCCATTGCCTAGATTGTTCATTTGAATGGGCCCTGGATTTGTGCCTCTCCAACATGGCGACTCCTGCCCCGGATTATGATCGACTAATGAGTCCCTTAGTGGACTGTTCTGGTATCGGAATTATGGCCTGTGTGGCTGCGCATGGAGTCCTAGGGAATTGGGATATATGTGCAGTGGCCCATGACTTCCTGGAATGAATTTATCTAGAAGAACGCGCAAGTTGCCCTCTGATGGTGCTAGAGCCTCCGACTGTCGAAGAACATGTATGTGCATTTACTTTATTAAATTGGATGGCTGAATCCTATAGTGACGATAACAATGACTTCCTCTTGGAGGCTGTTGCAACAGACTGTGCCTATACGCTGATGGAATAAATTGGCAATTGTCCATCTTCAACACATACTAACTCAAATATTTTTTTAACTATTTTTTTATCAAGAATGGGCAGTATACCGCCCCTTCTTGGTCTTTTTATTTTTTTTAATTAACACACAAATTTGAACTTATCACTACCAATTATCCGGTTTGGCAAAATATGAACTTGGTTCTGTCTCACTCGAACTTGAACTCTGCGTTCCTAAATTGCTTACCAATTTTGTTCGTGGTCCGAACAAGGGAGGGTGTAGTGAAGACAGGGTTCTGCCTGCACACATTGCTATGTTAGCATAAGCTTTTTAGAAGTTTAAACGCCATCTTGCCACTTTGCCTCTTTAGCACACAACACTACAGGTAACTGTTATTATAAGTAAAACTGCTTGCTTTCTTTTTCTTCACATGAGAACGGTCTGTGTTTCACATACCTAGAGTTACATCGCGATCTCAGTCTGTACACTGTGTGCAGAAGGCTTCAAGGTCAAATAACAATGAATGCTGTTGATTCAGGTTGATCGGCCCACGCTCTAGACACAAGAAGCACACAACTGCAAATATCTGAAACTCGGTTGCCTTTAATATTGCATTGCATGCATGATGCTGGCACTTGGAGAAAACAATTCCATCTACATAGAGCGTTGCTGATCCTGTGATGTGATTCATCTAAGCTGATCTTGGAGGTATGGGGTTCCCCATTCAAACCTAGAGATCTTCTATTATTATAAAACTAGCTTCTGCCAGGGGAGGGTGGTACACAAGGTGCTGTAAGACCTGTTTCCACTATCATTATAATATGATTTCTCCCTTTGTGTTTTATGGAATTGTAACAATGCTGATTGTTTCATTTCTAATCGTTTAACTGCTTATGTAAGCCAACATACTACATCTTAGAGCACGTAGTTAAAAATAAACATTTTAAACTTTTCCGTGTTTCTGATTACTCACGTTGTGGACTTGTATGAGAATAAAGACGAAAGAGTGTTGTTGATTCCCACCATTCCTGAGAGTACCCTTAGTCGCTTGTTCTGGGTTGTCTAATCATTTGTAGCTTTGCTGTAGTACGGAGAACGAATGAGACACTGATGCTAGTCAGATAGGGGTTCTGGGTACTGAGGTGAGTTTTTTGGTACACCACAATTCACTGAGGTCCTGGTTTCCTGCGTATAGTTCAGTGCATAAGCAGAATCCCCGCAACAGTATACACCACTCCACTCTACGGCACTCCATTCTATGCTAGTCCATTGGATGCCACTCCCCTCTATGAGACTCCACTAAATGCTATTTCACTGCATCCCACTCCACGGTACACTACTACAGCCTACACGGATCCACTGTATGCCGCTCCATGCGATGCTATGCTACTCTACGCTATTCCACTCTGTACTATTCTACTATATGCCACTCCACTGTACTTCACTACTGCACTATTCAAATGTTCACCACTCTATTCTGTACTATTACACTGTACGCAGCGTTAACCTTTTTCCCTCTCTACTGTATACTATTACACTCTACCCCACCCCACAATACACCACTCCAGTCTATACCACTTCACTGTATACCACTCCACTTTAGGCTACTCCACTATATGCTATTACACTCTACTCCACTCCACGGTATGCCACTCTAGTCTACGCTACTCCACTCTATGCTATTCCACTTTATGCCGCTTCACTGTATGCTACTTCACTGTACGCCACTCCAGTGTACTCTCATCCACTCTATATAACTCCACTCTACAAAACTCTATTACACTCTATGCCACCCTACTAGACTCTACTCCACTCTATCTCAGAACCTCCACTGTCCAAATTTGCACTCAAATCTATGCCCATACACACTATTGTACAACACTGTACTCCACTCTATGATAGTCGCCAACACTGTATGACACTGCACTCCACTATACTGTATGAGACACCACTCCAATGTATGTTTCCTCAACTCTATGCTACACCACTTCACTGTGTTCCACCCCAGTCTACACTAATCCACTGTACCCGACTCCACTCTATGCCACTCCACTGTATACCACTCCACTCTACGCTATTCCGGTCTATGCCACTCCACTTTTCCACACTCCACTATACAGTATTCCATTGTATGCTATTCCACTGTATGCTACTCCACTTAATGGAGATCCATTTGACGCCACTGCAGTGTACACCACTCCACTCTATTATGCTTCATTTTACGACACTATCCTCCACTCTATATAACTCCACTTTATAAAGGTCTACTAAGCTTTATTACACACTACTACATTATACTCTACTCTATCCCCGCACACTCCACTGTCTAACTCTATACTCCACTATATGCCCGTACACTCCAATATACAATACTCTATTCCACTATACGTCACTTTTCTATATAACATGGCACTCCACTCTACTGTATGAGACTTCAGTCCAATTTATAACAGTTTACAACCTATGCTACTCAGTAGACTCCATTCCACTTTACTCTACGACACACCAATACACTCCATTGTACTTTACTCTACACTGTTACTCCACTACACTTGACTCTACTCCACTGTATGAGACTTTACCTCACGCCACACTACTATACAACAATCCACTCTAAGCAGCTCCACTGTTTCACACACTACTTTACTCCGTGCAACTCCACTCAACAAAACTCTACTACGCTGTATGCCACTCTCTAACACTTCACTCTTGTCTATACCCCTTCACTCCAATGTACAACACTGTACTATACTGTATGACACCGCACAGCACTCTTCTCCACACTATTCTATGATACTATAGTCCCTATATGACACTGTACGCAACTCTTTTTATGCCACTGCACCCCACTTTACTCCACTCTGACACAGTTCTCCACTACTCTACTGTACATCACTCAGTGCCATTGTACTTTATAACACTGTATGCCAATCCACTGTACCATACTCTACAACACTTTACACAACTCCACTCTACAAACATCAACTAGACTGTATGCTACTCTACTCTACTTTAGTCTACATCACATTCCAATACTGTACGACACCCCACCACACTCTACTGCACATCATGGTACTTCAATTTATGACAATTTACTTGACTGTATGCTACACCACTCCATGCCACTATAGTCTACAACACGGCATTACACTCTATGACAAATTACTCCACTCTACAGAACCCCACTACAGTTCACTCCACTCCACTATATGCCCCTCCGCTATAAGCTAATTCAGTATATGCTATTCCACTCTACGCCATTTCACTGTATACCACTCCCCTCTATGCTATCCACTGTATGCCAGTCCACTGTATGCCACTCCACTCTATGCCACTCTAGTGTATGCCACTCCACACTACCCCATCTATTCTACACAATTCCATTAAACGCCATTCCACTGTAACCACTCCACTGTATGCTATTACACTCTACCCCATTCCAGTGTACACCACTTCACTTTACACTACTGCATGGTGTGCTACTCTACTATACACTATTCCAGTCTATGCCACTCTACTGTACACCACTCCACTCTATGCAATCCACTGTATTCCACTCCACTATACGCTATTCCAGTCTACGCCACTCTAGTGTACACCACTCCACTATACTTCACTCTACTACACTTTATCCCTCTCTTTACCACTGTACTGTACTCCGCTCTATGCAACTCCACTGTCTGACATTTTACTCCACTGTATTCAGCGCCATCCTTAAACTGTAGACCACTCTATGCCACTCTATGTCGATCCACTCTGCACTGCTGTACTACACTGAATGACATTCGATGACATGCCACTCAACTTCTTTCTACAATATGCCACTACACTATATGACACGTCAAGCCACTCTGAGGGGCTGATTAGGATAGTGGGCAGACTTTAGTCCACCCGCCATCCCAGTGGAAACGTGACCACCACCAGACATGCGGCATTCCCTGATTAGGATGCGACCGCTACCCTGGCTGTCGCATTCCACATGTTAACATTGCGGCGGTTGCTGCTCACAGCAGCACCCGCCGCAATGTCTAGAAACATGACGTGCATTCTCATGTACAACATGGCAGGCACCGCGTGGTACCTGCCACCTTGTGCATAGCAATGTAGGGGGTACCATAGGTACCCCCCAAGTGTAGCCCCCTACTCCCCCGGGGGCCCACAATGGGCCTCCAAAGCAATTTCCACTGGATTTTGTATGACGGCATCGCTGCCATGGAAAGGCCTTGACCTCAATGCATCCTAATATGGATGGCGGTACCTGCTAGCCACCACCACCATTTTAGGCACCCTGCACCGTCCGTCAGGCAATCGAAAGGATTGCTGGTGGCGGTCGGTCTTTGCATCCGCTGCGGACGCACTCAAGTTCCCACATCCATCCTAATCTGGCGGTGGGAAAAATCTGTTTTATGGCTGAAGGACCGCCACCGCAGGGCCGGTGGTTGCCACTGTCTGCCCTGCGGTGGCGGTCCTTCCGCCATCCTAATCACCCCCTAAGACACTTTCCTCCACTGCACTCTATGACACACCACTTGATGATACTCCACTCCATGACACTCTGTTTCACCCTATTCCACTCAGGGCCGGACTGGGAACTGAAACCAGCCCTGGCAAACTGCTCGGCCAGGCCCCTCCTGGGGGGAAGAGGGGTGGAGCCGAGCTGTTTACTAAGGCTGGTCTTGGCCAATTTTGTTACCGGGGGCCGATAATGCCGGCCCGGTAACAAAAACGGCCCCCAGGGGCCCAACCCCGGCGGCCCACTAGGGAAACACCCGGTGCCCGCTACGGCCAATCCAGCCCTGATTCCACTCTAAAACACTCTACTCTACTCTATGACAGTCTATGACACTCTACTTTACTGTTCGACATACCATTCAACTGTACAACTCGCTGTTCCAGTCTACAAGACATGACTCCACTATATGAGAAGCCACACCACTACATGTTGGGCCTGGCCCCTTTTGCAGGGTTTTCCCCAAACTTTTTGTCTTTTTCCTCCTGTTTTTATTACCTTCTTTTTTGTTGGGTTTAGGACTCTGGACACTTTACCACTGCTGAACAGTGCTAAAGTGCATATTCTCTTTACCTAAAATGTAATGTTAATTGGTTTTTCCATGATTGGCTATACAGTGCACCATGTGTGCCCATGGCCTGGAAACCAAATGCTACTTGTGGGCCTGCAGTACTGATAGTGCCACCCACATAACTTGCCTTGCAAAATGTCTCAGACCTTCGCTGCAGTGTCTGTGTGTGCAGTTTTAAACTGCCATGTCAACCTGGCAAGTGCACCCACTTGACAGACTCAAACCCTCCCTTTTATTACATGTAAGACACCCCTAAGGTAAGCTCAAGGTAACCTCATGGGCAGGGTGCAGTATATTTATAAGGTGTGCTGTTGTTTTCTACATGTCCTAGTAGTGAAATACTGCCAATTTCGTTTTTCACTACAGCAAAGCCTAACTCTCCCATAGGTTAGCATAGGAGCTGCCTAGTAACATCTTACAAGTGTACCTGCCAATTGGGACCTGAAAGAAAATTGGAGTTTGGGGTCTCTGGCCTCACAATAGAAAAACACATCTTTTGGCAAAGGTGGTTTTTAAATTGCATGTCTGAAAATGCCACTTTTAGAAAGTTGGCATTTTCTTATTTTCACCATTTCTGTGCCTCTGCCTGCCTCTGAATACATGTCTGGGTCAGGATGAAAGATGGGCTGTTTGTGCATTTATTCTAGACAGTCACACAAAGGGAACTGAGGTGTGCCCTGCATATCCTGATGGTCCATCACCAGGCTGATGGGCCTTCCTGAGCTAAAGTAGTGGGAGGAGTTGGCACTGATACCTGAGAAGGGCTGAGCCTGTCCTCACAGAAAGCTGTCTTCTCCCCCCCTGGAGTATGTGTGGAGCCAGGGAAGAGAAAGACAGGGTTTTGTGCACTGCAAAGCCTTTCCTTTGAAGTTTGCCTACTTCAAAGGCTGAAATGGGTATACGTTCTGGACCTCTGACACCATATACTCAGAACCCTTCTGGACTGAGGGCATTCTGCCAGGAAGGAGAGATGGATAAGCTGTCAGTACGGATTTCCTCTTTGCTGTTTGCTTTGCTGTGTTGGCCTACTGCTTGCTGCTTCTGTCCTGGAAGTAAAAGGACTGGGTTTTGCTTTCCGTATCCTGCTTCCAAGGTTCTCCTTGAGCTTGCCTCCTGTTTAGAAGTCTCAGGGCCATCAAAGACTTCACCTGCCAGTACCAGGGCTCTTCTGCTGAGTGTCCTGACTTCGCAAGTGGTGCCAAATCCAGTTCCTGGGCCCTTGGAAGTGAATTCTGGCGATTTCAAGGAGAAAATCCACGCATTGACTCCCAGCGTCAATCCAAAACAATGCATCACTGCAAAACACAACTCATCACCACTGCCAGCACCGGGGCATAGTCACTGCTTGACGCAACGTCCGTGACTTACAAAGCAGGCCCCAGGCTTCCGTTACAGAGCATCAGAAGATCCGCTGCTGCATGAGTTTAGAGCACTGCATCACCGAAGTCTGTGACACAATGCTCCAATTCCGATACCGCGCCTGCTTCATCGCTGTGGAACCAATGCAGCGTGACTGGGTTTTCGATGCATTGTCCCTGGGTTGCCGATTTATTCATCTACACTGCACAGCAGTAAGGAAACGATGCATCGTGCCCGCACATGACGCATCACCTCCCCTGCAACAGGAAGGAAAAAACATATTACCTCCCCTGGCGAGCAGTAAGAAACCTACACCTCTCCTCCCTAGTAGCAGTATGGAACTGATGCATCACCTGCTTTTTTGACGCTTCACACCCAATGGGCCTCGCATCTTCATTGATTTTTGGGTGCTTCTCAGCTACTTTGTCCTAAACAAGCGCATCCATTGATTTCAATGAACTAAACTTGCTTAAACTTTTAAAAGTGATATTTGACTTGTGGATGTTGGATTTTTCTTGTTTAGGTCTTGTTTTATTCAGATAAATATTGACTATTATTCTAAACTGGTGTGGACTACTTTTGTAGTGTTTTCACTCTGTAACTGTATGTGTTTGCAAATACTTTACACATCACCTCTGGGATAAGTCTGATTGCTCTGTGCCAAGCTATCAAGTGAGTGAGCAGGGGTTATCATAGCTACGTGACTCCCTTACCCTCACTAGAGTGAGGGTCCCTACCTGGACAGGGTACAAACCACTGCCAACTAGAGACTCCATTTCAACACTTCACTATATAGCATTTTACTACACTGTATGGTACGCTACTACACTCTACTCTTCTTCACATGATTGCAATCTACAATACTCCGGTCTATGACGATAGACTTTACAACACTTTCCTCCACTGTACTGGACGACACTCCACAAAACAACTCTCCACTTATGGCACTGGACTGTACAATTTGAAATACATTTTTATTACAAAATGTAATAAAACATTGAAATTCAATGAATAAAAAAAAAGGTTAAAGCTTAGTTATAGTTAGGAAAACATATTTTACCTATACAAGCCAAGTTTAAACTACACAAACTTTAAAAAATCTAAAGTTATAGTTATAACTTTCATTTACATTTATCCACCACCTTCAAATTGTTATAAGTAGTGGACCTCGTTACAAACTCTTTTCAGCTTGCTAACCAGACAACACTAACTATAACTCGCCACTCTGAACAATGATGTAACATAAGGCAGATCATAGTAAGGGGACACCGTTAAACTTAGTTACAACTGTCTTAAGCCAGAAAGCATGGACCTGCATGGAGCTGATTTACAGAGATTTCTATTTGCTTAAAACAATATTAAGTCTGTCTTACACCAGCAGAAGCAGCCTTAACACTGCCCTAAGGAAGGTGGGAAAATCCTAAATCAGGCCATTCTTCCTCCGCTTAAGACGTTTGTTGACTTTTGTAAGTCTGAAAACACCACAGAAAATTAACTCTGGGAAAAAACATTTAATCAGTCACTATAACCTTTGCTGATAAATGTTTACAGATTATAACAGAAAACAGTTTTTACTGTGACCAACCCATTAGGAAATATTTACACACATTCACGACCTGTAACAAATGGTTTCCTATGGTAAAGGTATGAGAAAATGGTGACACAAATTAAGTTTCAATGAGAAAATGATTCCTCTATTGTGAAGTACGTAGAAAAAATTGCCACAAACCCGTTTTAAGCTGCAAATTCTTCCCGGTAGTTGCTTTGAGCCTGAAAATTAAATAACTAGAACAGTTAGTGTGTGGGAAATGTATAAAACCTATATGTTAATCTTGGAATAGTTTGTATCACTATATTTCAGTGTTAAATAGTAATGTAAGTTTATTTTATATCTTTATTCTAAATGTAGGACCAAAGAAAAAATGCTTCAGCACTATGAACTAGATTTTTAAATAAATCTTTGATTAATGAAAATATACTAAACTCAATTAAAATTATGTTTTTCATGTTTAAATTAAAAAATAAATTCTAACTTAAAGTAAAATCTGTTTTTTATTATACATTAATACCTGTTATCAATCAATAACAAGCAATAATCTTTATTCGATCACTTAAAAGCAGATCATAAAAGATGCAATACAAACATAAAGATACATCTTAAATACAATATAAAAAATCGAAGATCAAAACATCAGCAATATAAAAATACATTATTAATCGTAAAATCATTAAATTACGCAATCGTAGTGCACGTTTTAAGAAGGGGCCCGCAGCTAAACATATGTCAAGTCAATCTACTGGTTGCAAATTAAGCAATGCTACTCTGCACATACGAAATTTGTACTTCCGTAAAAGAAGCAATAAATAACGTTGTGCAAAGAGAAAACAAAATTTACAAATGAAAACAAAGTGTAACAAAGTCTGGGTAGACAACTTGTCACACGGGCACATACATATATTAGAGGAGCCGAATTGACCTTGTGGGAAATATCTGTATGGAGCCGAGTCTAAACCAGGACAACAACATACCCTCCCAAGATCCCAGGACCCCAGGACCAAGTTCACATAGGGTGCTACCCCCAGAATGGTTTGTACAATGCAGTATTACCTAACGGAGGTCTCTCTTTGGGTCCTCCTATCAGATAAAAAAACTATGCTGGATCCACCCTGTGTTGTACTTACATATGTTGGTGAAACTCTTAAAAATAGAAGGCCAGCCAAGAGCAGCAGTTGTATCCATGATATATTTAAATTAGGGGATTCTTTTCCCATAGGAACAAGAAAGGCAGTCTACAATTATCTCTCTGTTTAGGATAGCCTGCTCGTTACACCAAATTGTGCACCGTGGCAGCAGGGGGGCAAGTTTAATCAAATCCTTGACATAGTCCATTTCTAATTCTTGGTAGGTAACAAAGTATGCAGTTGTTGAAGAAACCCCCGATATGCTTCGGCAAACTCTATTTTTGTCAGTTTGGATACAACCTACTTCCCTGTGACCACCATGCCCGCTCCATAAGATACAATGGAAATACATTTCCTTCTATAGATCTCAATTATGGGTTGTATGGGCTTTTCGCTATGGAGGAAATAAGGGAGGAGATCATACTAACTGCTTGAAAAAATTTATTTTTCTTGTTGGTAACACATGGTACCCATAAACAAGAACTATCGAACATCAAACCAAGATATGGGAACTTCACTTTCTCTATAAACCTTATATTGATGCTCATACAACACGTTTTCACGTTTTTTGGGGCCACAGACTATTATGATGGTTTTAGACAAATTAGTTTCCAAGGCTATCAGATTCATAAAGGAAACAAAAGTGACAAGCAATGAGTTAAGGCCTTTGACCGTACTGGTGAGCAACACAGCATCATTTGCAAACAGAAGCACTGGAATGGATTTTCTATTTAGCACCCAATACATCTGACCCAAGGTTCACAAGGGCGGATACAAAGCCATTTACATAGAGCAAAACCAAAATAGGTGCCAGCACACAACTCTGTTGGACACCCCGCTTTACAGAGGAGGGAGCGGTACACTCCGCTCCATCCCCTTATCTCACAGAAGCATCCAAGTCCAGATGTAGTAATCTCAGTAAGGTCACCAAGCCCTTTCCTGCCCCCATATTGGCTCTGCAAATATTTTTTACTCTCCGTCGACCAGAGGAGCAATCAATTAAGAACAATTCCCCCAGTGATCTTCACCATAGAGCCAAGAAGGAAAATTGGACAGTAGCATTTTGGATCTTGCGTGTTTCCCCTTTTAAAAACAGGCACAATTATGGATGAGCGCCAAGAGGCTGGATGCCAACCTTACATGCTGAGTTTATAACATTTGTGAGCAAGGCGGCACAAAACCCAGGGGTTTCCTTATAGAGATCCATGGGGATCTCATTGGGCCTGGGGGCCTTTTTAGAAGGGCTGTTAAGAATAGCTTGAAACACTGTCCCAAAGGAAAATGAAATATCTAGTGGCGGGGCAGGACAACCACCATTCTAACTGCCCTTGTTACAATCATTGGTGAAATTAATTTTACCAAAATGATGCATCCACTCGTGGACTCTGTTAGATGTACTTTATGAAAGAAGGCCAGCATATACTGCCTTCCATAAGGATTGGGAATCTTTAGTTTGACAGGCATGCATCAAACTTTCTATTTTTTAGCTGAAGCGTGTATTCCTTCCTGCAAGCTCTTATTGCTTTCCATATCTCTGGGGATGCCCTAAAATCCCTTCGAAGATTATTATTTGCTTATCTACATGCCTTGTTGAACCAAGGCTTGTTATGATCCGGCCTGTTACCTTCAGGCCTGGTGAGCAGGGCCCTAATTTTGGAATTTAGCTCCCCAAAGCTACCCAAAACTAAAGCTGGCCATTTTCCTCTGAGAGATAAGAATTAATTAGACCATAGTTTTATGCTGAATTAGTGAAATTTTTACAGAGTACCAAACGTATCTGTGCCCAGCATCTTTCGTAGAAATGGGATGCTGGTGGCCAACTAAAGGCTTCAACCCTTTCTTGGGGATTTCTATTGCAATTATTATGGGGTCATGATAGCTATATATACTGGGAAGAACTTCCCCATTAGAGACATAGGTATGCATGCTTCTAGACATAAAAATATAGTCGATTATGGAACAAGACCCCCTAGCCTTATATGTTAGAACCTCACGAATCAATGGGTTATTCATGACACACTCTAGAGCATATAGAGCTAGATAAGTAAGTAAAAGACGCCCCCTAGAGTCCATATTTGAGTGAAGGCTATGCTCACAGTGGGAAGAAGAGAAATTAGAGGGTGTCAAAGGTAGTAAAACACCCAGTTTAGCATTAAAGTTACCAGCCAGTAAGAGATTAAATGGTAAACCCAAGCATTTGTTCCTGTTGACCACCTTGCCTATAAATTCAAATAAGCAATACACATTTTGATTATCCTTGACAACAAAATCATTATAAAAATTAATCAAGACCAAACCAAATTTGAATCCCCACCTCAAATCGAAGGCCTGCATGTTACCCCTTTAGCTGGAAACATTTCTATATTGCATTTAATGGAGACTTTGAACCAAGTAGCCAGACCCCCTTTGGCCCGACCATAGGCTGTTGCATAAGCTGGGATGTCATAAAAATTCATTACCATCAACCACTAGTAAGAGTTCATTTTGTACCTTCCTTATTGTAAGTAGACCCAGAAAATGCGTAAAGATATTGTAAGTAGATGGCGATGTGAATCTATCGCGTTTGCACCCCCTCTGCTTAACTCAGAGTCTAGGAAGCTTTATAGGCATCCATTTTTCTGTCCCATCCTCTCTTTCATTGGTCTAGTATATTCTCAAACACTCATTCAGCATTGGTTCAACCCCAACCTAGTCCTAAGGGTTTCTTTTTAAAATGTATCCTTCACTATGGTTATCCTAGTATTAATTATAGGTCTCAGCTACAGACAGCTTTAGATGTCTGTTGATCAGACCTATTGTTTCCAATATACATAGAGTGGGCTTTGGGTCAGCTCCTTGCTCATGATTGGATGGCTTTGTTGTCTATCTAATTTATCTACTCTCTCTTGGTTTGATGACTTTCTTCCCTATTCTTGGTTTGCCCAGGAGCATTTCGAGCTCAGAGTGTTCTGATGAGTTGAGTTGTATCCATCCTTGCTGGCATTGCTTGGATTGAGGCAACTTCTTGTTTCATTTTCTTTAAGCACTCTGTGGGAGTGCATATATTTTCCTGCTCTCTCTCTCTCTCTCTCTCTCTCTCTCTCTCTCTCTCTATCAGGAGCTTTCCACTTCACTTTGCCTTTTGACTTCTCTACTCCTATGTTGTTTCCCCCAGCTCCTCTGTTGTTGTCCCACCCCTGGCTGCTTGTTGCCCCCTTCACTGACGTTCTTCCACTTCATTCTCCATCTCAAAATGTTTTTAACCCATTTCAAGATGGCCACCCATGAGTGCACATGCGGAAACCTACACGGGGGGGGGGTAACAAGTAATGGGTTTGCATGATTTGAACAACCCCATTCAAAGATGGCCATCACTGCTTCCCTGGCCGAGGCGATTGTGATGCTGCTTCCCTCAAATGTACGGTGGTGAAACCCTGAAGGATCCCTAAATCCATGCCAGTGTAAATGGGTGCCTTTTGATACTGTAAGTTCCAACTTCACTGGCTGCCCCAGTAGCTCAGTTCTGCCTCTTAAATGACCATCAAACTGCTAAACTATGTGCCCTCTCTATGTGGAGCGCCTTCTCTGTTGGTGCAGGATGCCAGATCAGGGCATCAATTACCTACAAAAATTGACTGAACAGTAAATCAGATTACAATCATCAAACTTTACAACTTTTTTTGTTGAGCAAAGCCTAGGAATTGCCACTCAGTTTGTCTCATCAAAGCGTAAGAAGTCACGTGCGGGATCATTTCAGTGCTATGGAAGCAACTCAATTTTTTTAAAAAAAATGAACTAATAAACACATTAGCCATCAATTATTTCATTTCCTTTCTGAGGGCGCAGAGCTACATTCACCCAAGATCAGCACAATAAATGCATCTTGCCTGCTACATGCAGCTGTTCCTCTAGTTCCATTTCAAAAACTCATATTTTAGGATTTTCACTTGTCAAATGGAATTACATTAGCATTCAAAAAAGCCCTAATTCATTGGATTTTTGTCTGCTTTTTCAATGATAAATCCGTGGGATTAGCGCGCGATGTTTAATTAATCGTGTTCCAAAGCAATTACTGCTGTCACGTAGATAATTTTCTTTACTGCTTTTTTTGCAGGAAAAAGCTTATGTTCGTGTCACAACCTTAATCGAGAACACCAACTCTCCCTGCTTGAAAACACTAAACAGTTCAGGGAGGGGGGCCCTTTCTATAAACCTAAAAAGCAAGTTTGGTGACTTGAAACGCCATTGGAAGGAAGCATTGTAACAATGTGTGTTGGTGCTTTTGTCAATGTGTAATGAATGTTTCAGGGCACATTTTAGATTTATTTTTTATTTAATTAGCTTTCCAAACAGCACCTATGCAAAGTAGGGAGTGACCCCTGCGCCTGTGAAACACCTAGAACAATCCACAAGAAACTGAAGACCTCCCCGTTCAACTAGGAGATCCGCCCTATTATGTTGGGATTGGAACATCCCAACTTGTGAAGTGGAGGAGGGGGGATCTGTGAATGACCCCGTCACGCATGGCAGGAACGGTACTAGCCATGAGGTGTACACGGGTGACAATAAAAGGCCCGGGCTCCTACCTCGAGGCAGAAAAAGATCATTTACATTCATTCCCCAGGCACTCTGTGCATGATATTTAGGCCGCGCTGAGCGACCTAACACACCTGACATATGTCCCTGCTGCCAGGGCCGGACATTACTGGACACTGGGCCTTTCCCTGCGAGGCTGGAAATGTGGAGGCCGGTTTTGCAGCTGTGGGGGGGCCAGTTTTGTTACTTGGGGCCAGTTTTGCAGCGGGTCTCCAATATCAGCCACCAGTAACAAAAGCAGCAGTGCTTCACACTTGCCGCATCCCCTACCCCCAAGGGCTAGTCCAACAAAATTGCCAGGGCTGCTTTGCATTCCCAGTCCGGACCTGCCCGCTCAAGCGCCTGGATACCCTCACAAGTGATTAGTTGCACTATACAAATCGACCTAGCATAACAGTAGCTACCCCTGACTTGCTCTTAGGTTCCTCTGCACTGCACTATATCCTCTATAGCACTCAGTGGGGAGCAACAGAGGAGAAACCCAAACTGTACACTTGTAGTGAGGGTAAATGTTATGTGGGGCCCGCCCAGGTTCATGCAGTGGGGAAATAAAACATGATGGGGCTCGCATGCAGAATATGGTCAGAGGGCCCTGAGACCCCTGTACCTCACAGATATTCATAGGTCTTAGTCTATGGATGTCCCCGGCATCGCAGGGGCTGCAGAGCCTGTGTTACCTGCTGGAGCAGAGCAGGACATGGACTTGTCATCCTCTGTGGTTTCATCTCGGGGTGAGGTAGGAGCAAGCCAAGGCTATAGACTGGTTAACCAGTCACAAAGATAAGTGCTGTGCATTTTATATTTAGCACAACCTGGGGACGAAAAGTCAAACGTTACATAATGATTTGTTTTCCTGTTCACCTGGTTCAGCCCTTGTGATAAAAGTGTAGCCACTGGTCATGCAGTGGTTCTGCTCACCTCTGTGGGCTTTCCTGAGGTCATCCGAGAATAGTATCCTAGATGAACTGGAGTAGTGTAGAGTTGCAGGAATGAGTTTATATGGATGTCAGTCAAGATCAGGCCTTCTGGAAGGAGGAGATAAGGAACGTCAATTGAAGGGCCCAAGGGCCTCATGGGCAGATTCTTTCCCAGTGGTGAGTTAGGTAAATCAGAGACCAAAAGGTAGGTCACATGGCCTGTGTGTTGACGACCACTAGTGCGGCGGAATGACAGGTGACCCACTCTATAACTTTAATTCAGCTGCCCTTCATGGACAAGGTGTCACACCTGATGCTTTCTGTCCAAGGCTCTGGTGTCCAAATGCCACACTGAGCTAGAGTCTGCAAATATTGGGAGCCACAGACATGATTCTAAATCAAATATCTGCATGCACAGCCCCTACCTGTACCCACCCATATGAGGGAATGTGCCTGTAATTTTGGTGTCCTTCATGCTAACTATTTATTTCTATCATCTAAGGTCTCTACAGGTTGTTGCTTAAACAGTAAAATATGAATGGGTAGCCCTCGATGTACTTGGGGCAAGACGTGCAACGTCATTATGTTGCCTAATTAATGTAATTCTGCGTGACACTTTACAAGTGTCTGCCTTCTGTGGCTTTACAGACAGCACCTTACTTTAGGCAGCTCAAAGTTGGTGGATGGAATGCTGGAACTAAATAGGGATTTCCATTATTATTTTCACATGCAAAGTTTTTCAAAGCCCCTGATTGCTTCGTATTTGTGAAGTTTGACAATTTTATCAACTTCGACCCAAGGGTTTCACAGGACGGGAGACATGAAGGCATAATGACAAATTTCAGGGCCCCATACAAAATATATTTACAGATTTTTAAACAAATATTCAGTTAATATTGAGGCATGGTAGTGTGGTATCTAATATTGACTTAAAATTATCTATTAGCTAAAATATTGTGGACAAAATATCTGTCCTGAGTAACAAAATATAGAGAGACAGACTATCTAGGTGTGGTATTCTCCTCTTTCTTCATAATATGGTTTCCATGCATGACATAGTAGAATGCACGACTTAGTAGAATGTCAATATGTGAGTTGAACTGAGACAGTTACTGTTGATCTGGGAAGCAGGTTGGATGGGATCTTCTGTTGAGAAGCTACTATCAAAGCTACCTTGCCTGAAGCCTGCATACTTAAATTCCACACTGGCGTAGTCGGCAGCCCTTTTGCTTCTCCAAGAAGATCCTAACACCTCTTTTGCTTGGTGAGACTTTTCTGATTTATTGCTTGTGGATCCTGGATATATACGTGTTTAAACATTGAACTTTAATGCGTAATTTTAAGGACTTCTTCAACTTTCACTTTCTCATTTTCCTGATTTAAGAGTGCGGAGTAATTGACATCTGCCTGATTTGAGAGTGTGGAGTGATCGACACATTTATGCTCGCTTTCAAATTACTTGTAATGTGAGGGCTGGGAGCAACCGATGTGTATCACTCTCATTTGGCTTTGTGAGATATTTGGAGAAAGTTAATATTATTATTATTTTTTTTTCGTCTCTGTGGAGTCTCCGTGTATTTGCATGCGCGAAGAAGTCATATTTGAATATAAACACATAACTGTTGAAGAATTTTTACTCACGCGTCTCTTTGATGCGTCTTCTTCAAGGTTCCACTCTTCGTATGCTTGATGTCACAAGGAGGCGTGTTCACGTAAGCAGCGTTTGACGTCCTCACGCTGTTGTGTTATGGTTACCTAGTGATCGCATCACGTGATTTCACTACGTAGATGTTCTCTATCAAGTAACAATTGGGTGACGTTATCCTTCCGCACAGAATTACGTGCGCCTCCCAGCAAGCGTCTCCCAGCAACGTTGAGACGCTTTCTCTGTTCTTCTTGCGTGTTGTTTTCAAAACAGCGACACGCACACTTTATTTTGAAGTCAAAGGTACAGTGTTACGCTTTGTTATTAAAATCTAAAGTACAGCTATACTTGCGTATCGTCTTCCACTTTCGGCGATACGCACGCTTGTATGTGCATATTTTTGATACAGCGATATGCACGCTTTGTTGAAAGACTAAAATACAGCGATACGCCCGCTTCCCATTTCAGTATTCCCTGATTTCAAAGTTTTTTTGGTGTGCATCATTTTCTACTTACAGCGATACGCACGCTTTATTTTGTGATTATATTACTGTGATAAATTCTTGACTTTTTTTAAGACTAAAGTAAAAGTTTACACTCTGTTTATTTCAAGGTTGAAGTGTACATATAGTTTAAGGATATCTATACTCACTTTGAACTTGACTCTTGACTTTTATCTTGCATTATATGCGCACCCTTGGTTATCTCTGTGGGTTAAGAATCAACAAAGAATTGTTTTACTGTAATTACACATTTTAAAGTGTTGCATCTTTCATGACTACAGTGACTGTTGCGGATAATATTTTCAACATTAATTATTCTTTTGCTGCAACACACATTTATGATCTATGTTTGAAAAAGGTGTTTCCTGTCTGTGTACAATGGAAGAGTGATATAAGAAATAAGTAACTTCATTTATAGGTTACAAATTGTACTATTTTAATTTTTATTTTACAGCTGCTGTTTGGTGCAATGCAGAATGTTACTGCTGCTCCATTTTTTTTAACTTCTCCGGTCGAGCCTGCAATAAAGTGGAAAAAATTGAAAAAAGTTTTTGAAAGGGATGCAAGGGTATGTGGCGCATCATTAAGTACAGAAAGGTAGTTCTCTTTTGCTTCGCTGTTTAAGTTCGGAAGGCCAGGATGTATTCGATCATTTACCTGAGCTAACTACGGTTGAAGCAGCGGGTTTAAATGATTATGAAATTAGTATATGTAAATTGGATAAGCACTATATTCCGAAAATAAGTACAAATTTAGAAAGGTATCATTTTGGCAAAAGAATGCAACATGAGGAGGAAACTGTCGAGGTTTATTTAACTGATTTGAGAAAATGAGCTTCATTGTGCAAATTTGAAAATTTAACAGATGAACACATACAAGACCAATTCATGCTGCAATATGGACAAGGGTAGAGAGGAGCTGTGGCTAAGGGATGAACCCACACTCGATGAAGTTGTAGCTGTTGCTAAAAGAATGGAACACTCATTGAAGTGTGTAGCCATCATTAATAGAGACAAGCTTAATGATGTTAAAGTACAAAGTGTTAATGAAAGGAAACCTGTTCCCAAATTCAAGGATAAAGAGAAAGTTACAATAAACAAAGGAAAGTTTGTGAATACCTCAGTATCCTTGAAATGTTATAGGTGTGACAAAAGTGGGCCTCTCGCTAACGATAGAAGATGTCCTGCCCTCGGTAATATTTGTAGTAAGTGCAAGAAGAAGGGTCATTATCTGTCTGCATGTAAGAGTAAACCTCCTCCAAGGGTCAAGAAGGTTGATATCTATGATGATGAAGGAGTAAATACTAGTTCAGATGATTTTGAATGTGGTCAGATTGTTACTGAGATTGAAAGTGGTTCGGTAAAAAAGTAATGTCTTTTTGACAACATTTTGGTTGATGGTGCTTGCACGCGTGTTTTATTTGATTCTGGAGCTAAAATCACCATTGTGTCAAATTACTTATACATGAATAAGCTTAAACACAAAGTGAAATTGTTTAAGCCTGACATCACTTCCCTGGCCTATGGTGGAGAACCAATAAAGTTGCATGGTTACTTTATGGGGTTAATTGAATTCCGAGGCAGGATGATTTCGGGTAAGATTTACGTTTATAAAAAGGGTGATAGTCTAATCAGTTGGATACATCAGGGTGACCTAGGTGTATACTTGGATCCCAATTCAAACCCCCAAATTTTATTGAAAGATCCAGTATGTGTTGTGAAAGAAAGTGAAGATTGTGAATTCACAAAAAGGCTGAAGATGGAATTTCCTAAGGTTTTCAGGGATGGTCTTGGTTGTTTGAAAGGTTATCAACATAAAATTAAACTTAAAAACAATTCTGTTCCAGTAACTTGTAAGGTCAGAGGTGTGCCACTGTCAATCAAAGATGAGATGGAAAAGGAGATAAATAAGCTTGAAAATAATGGGATAATTGAAGAAGTGGAAGGAACTGAATGGCTATCTCCGGTGGTTGCAGCTCACAAAGCTAATGGTGATTTGCGCCTATGTGTAGATTTGCGCCAGTTGAACAAAAGCGTAGTCGTGGACAAGTACCCTCTTCCTAATATAAGTGAATTGTTGGTGTTATTGGGAGGTGCGAAGATTTTTAGCACTATTGACTTGACGTCAGCGTACCATCAGATTGAGCTTGAACCATCTTGCAGGGACCTTACGGCGTTTATCACTCTGTTTGCTACTTTTCGTTTTATCAGGATGCCTTTTGGGCTTGTTTCTGCATCGTCTGTTTTCTAGCGGGTGATGGAAGGTATGCTTAAGGGAGATGACGGTATGTGCATCTATCAAGACGACATACTTGTCTATGGTGATGACATGGAGCAACATGATGCTTGCCTCAAGTCTGTTCTTGCGAGATTGAGTGATGGTAACTTAACCGTTAAAATCGAAAAATGCAAGTTCAGATCGGATTCGTTAAACTATCTTGGGCATAATATATCTGGTAATGGTGTTAGGCCCAAAGAAGACTTGGTTAGCATCATTCGTAACTTGGCTTCTCCCACGTCAAAAGAAGAGCTTATGAGCTTTCTTGGGATGAGTACTATTCTAAATTCATTAAAGGATTTGCAGAGTTGACCTTAAATATGAGATCTCTTTTAAAAAAAGGAGTTAGTTTTGTTTGGTCTGATTTGTGTCAAAAGGAATTTTCTATCTTTAAGGAGAAGTTATCCAATACACCTTTTTTACAGAGCATTGATACCAAACTTAAATCTTTTTTAACTACAGATGCGAGTGAGAAAGGGCTTGGTGCTGTTTTGCAACAGTTTGGTCCACATGGTATGAGAACTGTCATGTTTCTTTCTCGTAGTTTGAGGGAGCCTGAAACAAGATACTCTGTGGTAGAGCCTGAATCTTTAGCCCTTTTCTGGGCGGTGAGAAAACTTAAGATATTTTTATGGGGTGTTGATTTTGAGGTAAGTTCAGATCACAAACCTTTGGTGGAGATTTTTGATAGTAAAGGGTTAGATATGATATCTACTCACATAACTAAATGGATTATTGGTCTTCAGGAGTATTCCTTTTCCCTCAAATATATTCCAGGTGCTGACAATAAGATCGCAGATGTTTTTTCACGATTAGTTTCAGGTGAATGTGGTGAAGATGACGAAGTTGATGAGAGTAGTGAGTGGGTTTGTGCAGTTGCGCTTAATCATATTTCTGAAGAGAAATGGTCTAATGAGATAGCTCAAGATGATACTCTCAAAGAAGTCATGACTTTGATTCATGGTAACTGGTCAAATGTAAAATGTGAGTCTGATGCGACCAAACCTTTTTGGTGTGTAAAAGATGAACTTTCGGTTGAGAGAAACATTCTGTTTCGTGGTTCTAGATTAATTCCTCCGGTGAGTCTCAGGAAAGAGTTAATAAATTTAGCACATGTTAGCCATCCTGGTATCACCAAAACCAAGGAAAGTTTACCCTTATCATACTGGTGGCCAGGTATGGATAAACTCATTGAGAAGGAAATTCGTGACTGTGTCATGTGCAGTTTGAGCGACAAATCGAAATCACCTAGGGTGCAACCAATGTTTGTGAGGGGTCGGCCTAAGTCTCCATGGGATGATATTGCAATTGACATTTTGGGACCTATTATTAGCTCAGGTTCTCATGTTTTTCTGTTAGTCATTATTGATATGTACTCTCGTTGGCCTGAGGTATTTTTCCTGTCCAATACTAATTCAGCAAATATTATCAAATGTTTAAGAAAATTGTTTTCAAGGGAAGGAATGCCTAAGTCTATTTTATCGGACAATGGCATCCAGTTTATTTCTAAGGAAATCAAAGAATTTTTAACTTCTTGTGGTATTTTGCACAAAAAATATTCTCTCTATCATCCCGAGGCCAATGGGATGGTAGAGAGGTTTAATAGGGTTCTTAAAGAGACCATTACTCTTGAAAAATCGCTGTCTTTAGATTGGGAATGTGAAGTTCTCAAAAAAATTGAAGAATATAGAAGAACACCTCATTCCAATACAGGGAAGACTCCATTTTTTCTTTTTCGCAGAAGAATACCCAACACTCATCTTGAAGCTTATAGGGTTAATAATTACAGTTTAAACAAGGGTAAAGAATGCGAGTGTAATGAAGATAATCTCAAAGAAAAGGAAAATCATAAGGCTCTGCAAAGAAAATTTCATTTTGATAAGAGAAAATCTGTTAAATTGTTAAAAGTTAATGTTGGGGATTTGGTGGCGATTACAAAACCTGGGTTGATTGGCAATGTATGTCCTAAATATTGTAAACCCATGCTAGTTATTAAGGTTTTTAGGAATGCTGTGAAGACACAAGACCATCGTGTGTGGAACCTCAATAGTTGTCGTTTTGAAGAATGGACATGTTGACTTGGATGGTGAGAAGCTTAATCATGGTTCCTAACTTCTTAAGAATTCAGCAGGAGAGAACCAAGCTGCTCCTAGTTGCGATCTCCGGCGGTCATCAAGGATATCCAAACGCCCATGTTATCTTAAGGAGTATGTTTAGCATTTCATCTTTGTCATCATTTTGTATTCCTGTTATACTTTAGGTGTATAGTTTTTCTTGTAGTTTCTGCTTAATTTTATTTATCACTTTATTTCTTATCATTTTGAGGAAAGGAGATGTGTGGTATTCTCCTCTTTCTTCATAAGATGGTTTCCATGCATGATATAGTAGAATGCATGACTTAGTAGAATGTCAATATGTCATAGTGTTGTGAGTTGAACTGGGACAGTTACTGTTGATCTGGGAAGCAGGTTGGATGGGATATTCTGTTGAGAATAAAGCTACTATCAAAGCTACCTTGCCTGAAGCCTGCATCTTTAAATTCCACACTAGGGTAAGTATATATATTTAAATATTGTTAATACTTTTGATGTTGATAGTATAAATGTTAGAAATATAGGGGCCTATTCACAAAATGCATTTTGTACTACTTTTAGTAGCACTACAATAGTACTACTAAAGTACTGCAAAATGTTATTGAAAGCCTAAGGGCTGATTACGACTTTGGCGGTGCGGAAGTGGGGCGTCACACCACCGCCCTGCTCCTGCACTGCCAAAGTCGACCACCGGCTGCCTGCTAGATTAGGAGTTTTCTCCTGGTCTGGCGCATGGTCCTTTGGAGTTCCCACACCACAATCGGAGTGCCAAAGCAAGTTCATATACAGCATGGACTGTTTAGTCCATGCCATGCAGCAACTGGGCCCTGTGCCCTGCATGCATCCCATTGTACAGGGGCAACAGGGGGGCCTGCAGGGCCCCCTTTGTTTCCCCACTGCCAGCCTTATCATGGCAGTCTCACTGCCATGAAAAGGCTGGCGGTGGAGATACTCAAAATATGCTTGGCGGTGTTGCATGCATATTGCTGCCCCAGACCGCCACTGCCAGGTAATGTGGTTCCCTGGCGGTTGCGGCAGTCCAGGAACGGTCCGACTGCCATAGTTGTAATACGGCGATCGGACCACTGGTGCGAAGGTCCTTGACCACCACTACACCTCCACCACGGGACTCGTAATCGAGCTCTAAATTTCCACTCCCTCCTCTTCTATCTTTTCCCCATGGGGAGAGCCTCACACTTGTAGGTTTACTACTCAGTAATAAATGGGGGAGGAAGAGAGGAAGTGGTTGAAAAATGGGGAATTCTTACTACTACTAAATAGGTTGGGTTTAGGGAGGAGTAGACAGGGGTTAAGATAGAGTTAAAGAGGGTGTTTGAAAGCAACAAATATCCACCTACAAAAGAGTATGTCCATTGTTATTCACACACCACACTTGTAAATCTACTACAGCTAAAAACGATCCCAGACAGTTGTAAATGTACCTCAGCTCAGAGCTTGGGAAAGTCCATCACCACTCATGGGCACTGTTCTGAAACACTCTCCGGTTGACATTAATGGAAGTAGGGACTCAAAATAAAATCACACAGGGAAAAATGTGCAATTAAATTACTTAAAACAGTTAAAAATATAAATTATTTAAATTTAAAGTTAAAAAAATGATCAAAATTCAAACATATCAGGTGGAGAGTTCCCTCTGGTAAACTATAGGGACAATTTAGGAAGTTTATTAGATTATAATAAAAACATTTTTTGTTAAATATTAATCTAAATTATGTTTATCCATTTATTTTGATGTAGAATTGTTTTTAAAAACCGCAACAGCACTACCAACTTAAACTTAATAAATTAATTTAAATACATTCAATTCAATTAACATTATTTGTTAGAGATTTTTTTACAAAAAATCTAAGCATAAAGTAAAAAAATATATTTTGTTTTTTTGTGCATTAATAATTATTACCGGTAACTTATAGAATTAATTAAAATAATGTTATTTTATGTTAATAAAAATTAATGTTAAATACATTTCTAAATTAAAGAATGGTTATTAAGATATGTTAAAATAAAATAAAAAATATGGTTTACTTTTAGATAATTGTTAGCAGTAAATTAAATGTAAGTATATTTGTAACAATATTAAATAATGTATTGAATATAACCTTATTTGCTAAGGGGTTCTATCTTAAGTCCATACCTTCTTAATCTTCTATGGGAGGGTGTTGCAGATCAATGGTTGGCCATGTTGTTAATGCTTGTTTTACTGCTCATTTTTGGTTGTAGTAACTTTACAATCAATTCTGATTCAAATAAACTTTATTCAGTTACAGAAGCAACCATAAAAGCTTCTTGAAAATGAGTGGGGGGGCTCGCAGCCCCCCCAGCCCCGGGGACCGCCGCCCCCGGGGTTTGACATAATTTGGGGTGGGGGGGCTCTCAGGCCTCCCCAGCCCCGGGGACTGCCACCCCCGGGGCAACTTGTCAATGTGGGAGGGGGGCCATGCGGCCCCCCCTCCTGGAGCCTTGTATAGGCCCTGGGGACCGCCACCCCCCAGGGCCGGCTCCTGCAGTGTCCCGGGGTGCCCACCCCCGGGAGACTACTGTGTGCAATGACAGGGCGGGAGCCGCGCGGCTCCCGCCCTGTCATTGCAAACTGCTTTGCTTCATTGAAGCGAGAGCAGGGAAACCTGCTCTCAGCAAAGCTGATTGCTTTCCCACATGGGGAGCAGCATGTTAGCTGCTCCCCATGTGGAAAAGCAATGCCGGCTCCCGCAGGACACGGGGAGCCGGCTGGGACCGTGGGGGGATTGGGGACAGTCCCACGGTACCCAACGAGAGGCCAGGCCCCGGGGGATGGGGTCCCCGGGGCCTTAAAGTGGCCAGAGGAGGGGGGCTACGCAGCCCCCCTCCATAAGAAACTTAAAAAAAAAAACAAAAAAAAAAGACCCATGCCCGGGGGATGGGGTCCCCGGGTCAAATTATGGCCTCGGGAGGGGGGCCACGCGGCCCCCTTCCCGATTTGTTTTTTTATAAATAAGAATTGGGGGATGGCCTTGGGGGATGGGGTCCCCAGGGCCAAAAAAATAGAAAAAGAAGGGCCCTTCTAAAGAAAAAAAGTAGGAAAAAAGAGACGGGATCAGGCCGGAGGCCAAGCCCCCTCCTTACACCACTCTGTAAACGCTCCCCCTGGCGCGTTTGCAGAAGGGGAACTAATTCCCCTTGAATACTGGGGGTTCCTGGGGGCCAACTAGCCCACCAAGAACCTCCAGTATGCGCCAGGGCACTGCGTTGCAGAGAGGTGTAATGAGGCCACGCCCCTTTTTACAGCTCTCTGCAACGCAGCTCCGTGGTGCGTACTGGAGGTACCTGGTGGCCTAGTTGGCCGCCAGGGGACCTCAGGATTCAAGGGGACTTAATCCCCCAACTTAAAATGCGCCACGGGGCGTGTTTGCACAGTGGTTTAGGTAGGGGGTGGTAAAAAGGGGCGTGGCCTCTGAACACCTCTCTGCAACACAGCTCCCTGGCGCATACTGGAGGTACCTGGTGGGCTAGTTGGCCGCCAGGGGACTTCAGGATTCAAGGGGACTAAATCCTCCAACTTAAAACATGCCACAGGGTGTGTTTGCACACGTCACCTCAGGCCCCGCCCCCTTCCTTCACCATTGTACAAATATTCCTCTAAAATCAGCCGAACTACGAATTCCAATTTACTCACCTGTTATCAGGAGAGAACCTAGTGCTGCATCATTTAGAGCAGCACTGACCCTGAAAAGTAATTCTAAGCGTACTTACCAGTAACTTGTATTTCCTTCCATAGGAATCCATTGTGTGGTTTTCACCAGAAAAGTTTCTAAGTGTCCATTTTTGAAACGTACAAATATTCCTCTAAAATCAGCCGAACTACGAATTCCAATTTACTCACCTGTTCTCAGGGGAGAACCCAGTGCTGCATCTTTTAGCCCAGCACTGACCCTAAAAAGTAATTCTAAGTGTACTTACCAGTAACTTGTATTTCCTTCCATAGGAATCCATTGTGTGGTTTTCACCAGAAAAGTTTCGAAGTGTCCATTTTTGAAACTTAAAAATATTCCTCTAAAATCAGCCGAACTACGAATTCAGATTTACTCACCTGTTATCGGGCGAGAACCCAGTGCTGCATCTTTTAGACCAGCACTGACCCTGAAAAGTAATTCTAAGCGTACTTACCAGTAACTTGTATTTCTTTCCATAGGAATCCATTGTGTGGTTTTCAAAAGAAAAGTTTCTAAGTGTCCATTTTTGAAACGTACACATATTCCTCTAAAATCAGCAGAACTACGAATTTCGATTTACTCACCTGTTATCAGGAGAGAACCCTGGGCTGCATCTTTTAGCCCAGCACTGATCCTGAAAAGTAATTCTAAGCGTACTTACCAGTAACTTGTATTTCCTTCCATAGCAATCTATTGTGTGCTTTTAAGCAGAAAAGTTTCTAAGTGTCTATTTTCACAAACTAAAAATATTCCTAAAAAATCGTCTGTATGACTTAAACACATTCTTTCAACTGTTTACAGGAGATTTACCTGTGCTGGATCTAGGATCCACCACTGAGTAAGAAAAAGTAACGATAACACTACTTACCTGCTAAGTGAATTTTCTGCCATTGGATAACATTGGTGATTCTATGTGAAAATTTTTCTAAGTGTCAACTTTTAAAATACAATAATAATCCTTAAAAATCCCTACTGTAACCAAAACGCTTTTACAGGAGATGTCCAAGGACTGAATCTAGGATCCAGTCCTGTGGTTAGATAAGTAATCCATAAAGTAACTAATTGCATTTGACTAGAAATTCACATTGAGCTCAATGTACCCCTAAAACCTATTGTTTTTTCAGTGAATTTCTAACGTTTTTTAAATGCTAATTCCTGACTATATCAGGCCTGCAACCTATGTTTTTTTCAGTGAATATATATATATAGATATATCTATACACACATATATATGTAATCTATATCTTATAAATATATATATATCTATATTATAATATATATATTTTATATCAATATCTATATCTTATATCTTAGCTCCCAGGACTGTATTGATTACACATTCCAAATGGAATCTTCACTCATGATGCTTTTTGAAAATTCAGCTGTGTCATCTGTGCAGCCACTGAGCAAACCATCTTGTACCTGAGGAAGACGGAAGCTGAAATGTTGTAGTGGAAATATATTTTTGTTCTTTGGTGAATCTATCTGTTTGAGTCACTTCTTTCTTGGATATTTTATTTCTTTGTGACTCATTGTATCCTTTGGGATCCAGAGTTTTGCCCTGGCTGGCTGTTGTTTTCTTGTGATCTTTCATCTTCAAATATACTGTTTTTGGGATTACAAACCTGTATCCTCCCTGGATCCGACACTCAAGACAGAAGCATCCACCATGTCAAGAACAGATCTACATCCTAGATATGCGCCGTTCATCCAGGAGAAAATCAGTAAGTGCCAATTTACAATAGCACATGTACAAATCTATAAAAAATTTAACATCTATCCTATGGGGTTGGAGGTTAAGTCTAAGCCACCTTTTAAACTAACTAGTTGTGAATGGTCCGCTTCATGGAATATTATACTGCATAACTCATCAATGGCCCTACTATTGGTATCTATTAAAGTAACCATTCAAAAAATGCAGATGTTTAAAGCCAAGCTACAAAAAGAACTGGAACTTTTAAAGAACACAAAAAGTGACTCTGAAGTGGCACACATACTACAGAGGATTGCAGTAGTAAAAAAGATGAGTGCCAGGAACGTTATTGAAATTAAATCTGCAAAACTGAAAAGAGATATGTTAAGATTTCATATACCTCCTCTTCCAGCTCACCACTTTATAAACCATTCTATTTTTGGAGATTTTCTTGTCAGTGTAAGCCCTGTGAGTAAACAGCATAAAAAAAGGCCTCATGGCATCAGCCAGCTACAACCCTCCCAGACATCCGACCCAGATATTGACTTGACTGGAGGGCTTCTATCACCAAGTGAATTGAACCTCTTGAGCAAAGGCCTCTATTTCTGTCCTGTACCGAAGGACCATAATACGGCCAACATGATGAGAGACCTAAAAACCTTCGAGAGGAGATGCAGACTTGCAGAATACTTTTACAATAATTCTAATGTTGGTCTGCAAAGCTACCTTCCAGATCCATTTAAAAAGTTCCGCCATCCCAAATCATGGACTCCTCAATGTGGTAGAAATCCTGTTCTTGATACATACATTTTATCCATCAACAAACTCATCAAGGAATCAACACCCAAAAGGATTTTTGATATCATTACCCGAGAAGAAAAAAAAGATGTCATTATAAAATCGGCAGACAAAGGTGGTGCAGTGGTTGCCATGAAAGTAAGTGATTATATTGAGGAAGGAATGAGACAACTAATGGATACCAACACTTACAAACCTTTAGAAACTGATCCCACAGAAGACTTGAACAAAGAAATTAAGAACATGATTGTACGGTACAGGAGCTTGAACCTCATTGATGAAACAACAGCAGATATACTTGCTCATCCCAAACCAAGACCTGGAAGATTTTATATGCTTCCCAAAATTCACAAAATGAACAATCCTGGCCGTCCCATCATTTCTGGCAATGACACAGCCACTGAGAGACTATCTTTATTTGTCGACCTGCACCTCCAGCCCATTTTACAGGAGCTTCCATCATTTGTTAAAGATACCAGCCACTTCCTTCAGATTATTGAAAAATTCAACCAAACCTATACACTTGTTGATACTATTCTGGCTACATTTGATGTTACATCTTTAAACACCAATATACCACATGAGAATGGGCTTATGGCATTATTTGAAGCTCTTAATAAAAGAACTATGAAAAAGCCATCACCAAATGTGCTTACCAACTTTGCAAGAGTTATCCTTAAATCCAACAATTTTACATTCAATGGTAAACACTATCTGCAGATACAAGGGACTTCCATGGGCACTCGGATGGCTCTATCCAATGCAAATATCTTCATGGGCAAACTAGGGAACTGTATACTTGTTACTTCTAGCATCAAACCACTGGTATGGCTACGATACATTGATGACATATTTATTATATGAAATGCAGAAAGAAGTACATTGGAACAATTTACAGCTAATATCAACAATATCCATCCTACCATCAAATTTACCAGCAGCAATACTAAACAGAAGCATTATCTCCCTTTTCTGGATGTGCTAGTCACCATTCATGAACACAAAATTACAACTGATCTGTACCACAAGTCTACAGATGCTCATTTGTATCTAAACTGGACTTCATGTCACCCATACCATACAAAACTGAGCATCATCTATACCCAAGCACTCAGAATAAGACCCATCTGCAGCAATGAGGAAACCTGGAAAGACCATCTCCAGGAGCTTGCTACATTTTTTAAAAGGCGAGGCTATCCTCTGCATATCATACAGCAACAAATTGACAAGTCTTTGCAGTTACCCAGAGAAGTACTTATTTGGATTACCAATGGCAGAAACAAAAGTGACAGAACTCCATTTGTAGTTGACTATCATCCATCAGCTCCCAACTACAGAAATATAATGCAAAAAACATTTCCCCTATTGTCCACTTGTGAAAAATTGCAAAAGGTTTTTCCAAAACCTCCAGTCATTGCTTACCGCAGAGCTCCAAATTTATGATCTCTTATTGTGAGAGCTGAACTCAAGCAAGCTGTAACAAATGCAGGGGTTCATTGCTGTGACTCTAAAAGGTCCATCACGTGTAAATACCTTTTAGTCATCAGTAACTAGTTCTGTTACGAGAAGGACCTATGCAATAAGGCAGCATCTTACATGTCGCTCAACATGCATTATTTATGTGATTTAGTGCCAACGGCAAAGCTGTAAAAACCAATATGTAGGCCAAACAGTGAATGACCTCCATACTCGATTCAGGAACTACAAATCAGCAATAATTAATAAGAAAATTGACCAGCCTGTAGCCAATCATTTTAACCTTGTGGATCATTTACTATCAAATTTGAAGATTTTCCCCGTGGAACATGTCTCAAAGGAAGAACGACTGGACTCCAGGGAAAACATCTGGCTGTACCGTTTAAAATCACTGTATACAGATCGACTGAACTTTACTGACAATACAACCTGATTACTGCATATCTAAAGAGCTCTCAGGACTGTAGTGATTCCACATTCCAAATGGAATCTTCATTCATGATGCTTTTTGAAAATTCAGCTGTGTCACCTGTGCAACCACTGAGCAAACCATCTTGTACTACCTGAGGAAAGCGGAAGCTGAAACGTTGTAGTGGAAATATATTTTTGTTCTTTGGTGAATCTATCTGTTTGAGTCACTTCTTCCTTGGATATATATATATATATATATATATATATCTATATATATATATATAGATAAATATATATATATATATATATATATATATATATATATACTCAAATAAACCTCTTTGTGTTGGCATAAGCACGGACCCTGGTGTTTTCTTTTCGGACCTGAGTGCTCGTTGTGAGCGCCGTTCTTGCATTTATATTTATATATATAAATGCAAGAACGGTGTTCCCAACGAGCACTTGTGTCCGAAAAGAAAACACCAGGGTCCGTGCTTATGCCAACACAAAGAGGTTTATTTGAGTCATAAACTTGTTGTTCACACGTGCTAGACACCGCCATCCATATTACGATGTCAGCGGGAAGCAGCCTTTCCATGGCAGCATTGCTGCCATAGAAAAGCATACGGATTCATCAGTTGGGGGCCTGTTGCGGGCCCCCAGGATGTTGGGGGGGCACATGGGGGTACCTATGGTGCCTCCCTGCATTTGCATGGACGACGTGGCAGGCATCGCCCGGTGCTTGCCATGTTGTGCATGCAAATGCACAAATGCCTGTTTTGTATTGCGGTGCGTGCTGCTGACAGCACCGCCCGCCACAATGCAAAAAATGCGGAATGCGCCCACCAGTGTGGCAGGCGCATCCTAATTGCACATGCGGGACCGTCGATGCACACACAGCGGGCGGTCCCATTTCCCAGGGTGATGGCGGGCGGATCGTAACAGACCCCTAAATTTGTATCAACATTTTATTTTATACCTTTGCCATAGGAAACCTTTGCTTACAATTTAAAAAAATAATATCATATTTGCTACACTAAGTGAGATATCATGATCTCAAAATTCTGTAAACATTTATCGGCACAAGTTATAGTGACTGACTCCATTTTCTTTTAGTCATAGTTTGTTTTCTGTGGCGTTTTTCAGATTTACAAAAGTCAATAAAAAGCGGAAGAAGAATTGCCTGATTTATGATGTGTCCCCCCTTGCTTGAGATTGTTTTAAGGCTGCCTCTCTTTGTGTAAGACTTAATACTGTTTTAAGCAAGTTGACAATCTCTGTCAATCAGGTCCATGTGTCCTGGCTTAAGACAGCCTTACAATTGCCTTAACTCAGACAACTGTCTTATTAAATCAGACCTTTAATGGAGAACAGACAATACACTCATTGTACAGAGTTTACCGGTTTCCCTTTCCTTTGATCGGCCTCATGTCACATCATTGTTCAATTAGACAAATTTTCTGCAGTGTACGCAAACATCCTATGTCTGCATCAATCCCCTTTAGATACATTATTATGGTATGTTTGGTAGGTGAGCTGGTTGGTGAATCACTGAAGAGATGTGGTAGGTAAAATAGTTTACATTTTCCCATACTTAAGGTTTACATTTTTCTACACTTGCATTATTTTTTAATTGCTGCTCAGGGTGCAGCAATCATACATTGCAGACTTATTCAAAGACCCATTGGAAGGGCCGCAGGTATATTCCTTTCCTGCATTTGTATTCTAGTACCTTAAACATCACTATTACTTTCAAATTCAAAGGGTTGCGGGATTTTGCAAATTTGTGGCATTTTTTATGGGCTTAGATTGTAATGGGTCTGGGCTGTAGGAAAGCGCAGGTGTTATTCCCAAAAATTCTCCTCAATATTTGGGCTTTTGGATTGTGGACAGTATAAGTCGGCTAGCTTTGGGGAACTGGGAGCAGATAGTTCCTTAAATGTTGCCATCTTCTGCAGTTGGTTGCCATGAGCCTGGAGGGCCATGGGACCCTCTGGCAAGCCTCTTGATTTGTTTCCTAAACTCTATCCATTTTTTGCTACGGTTGCTATCCATATGGATCTCTGGGAAGCTTGAGGTGCCACTACAACAGACCTCAAATTTCAGGTCCAGCTTTGAGTACAATGATTCTGGGATATTGTTTGAGGACTTGAGCGCCCTCAGGTTTTTGTTGATGGATGGGATTTTCGACTGTGGTTGCCAATGAGCCTAGTTTGGAGGCAGTAGGAGTCTTGAGATGCTTTTATACATTTCCTCATATTCTGGACAGTTTCTGCACTTGGTATTATGAGACTGGGGACTTTGGGTGCCTCTAAATACTTTCTTGAGTTTTGAAGGTTATATTGTTGATGTTATGTGTCTTAGAGACTGTAGGAGGCTTGATGGTGGGATCATATTTCATGCCATGTTTTAGACATTTTCTGCTGTGTCTGCTGTAAGTCTTTGGTTATGAGAGAGACAAGAAAGCGTTGGCATATTTTGTTTCTTTTTTACTCTTAGTCATATAGAGAAACTTTGGGAATAGATGGTACATAT
The DNA here is from genome assembly GCF_964204655.1 of Triturus cristatus. Classification (NCBI taxonomy): domain Eukaryota; kingdom Metazoa; phylum Chordata; class Amphibia; order Caudata; family Salamandridae; genus Triturus; species Triturus cristatus. The sequence continues at coordinate 1,061,459,981 of NC_140594.1, read as the reverse complement.
CGCCTAGCTACCATAGTACTGTTTTACCAGAAACATTTTGTGTGGGTTTGAGTAACCAAGACCTGTAGTCAGTCTCGTGATGAGGAGGTTGGACAGGCAGGTTTATAGGATTAGGTTCTTTCTGCAATATGCTTACCATAATTGTTTTGTTTTGTTTTGTTTTGTTTTGTTTGTTTGTCTTATTAGCAGCATCTACAACACAAACAAAGATGTTCTTTTCCTGACATGAGAGAAGTTTGCTGAATTGAATATGTAACCAAAAAAAGATACATCTACCAAGAAAGTGGCTTGTGTCACCATCACCTCCAAGAAGACCTCCAATGCAACTCAAGTTGGGATTAAGGCCCCTGCATTTTCTGGGAGATTTGTGACATACATAGTAGAGAACTGTGGCTTACGTGGGGCATCCAGCTCTGTGGTTGAAGTAGAAATACTCCTTTCAAAGTGTCATCATGTGTCTGTGCGAAAAAAAATCTCTCCTTTCTGCCAGTGTGTGGGTGAAGGCAATTTTGGCTGATGCTGGAGAGCCCCAGGAACAACTTCAAAAATGGAATAAGAAGAATCAGGAGTGGTAATCATGAAAAGGGCGCCCACTTAACTCCAAAGGATTCATCATCTCAACCATGAGGTAGTCTCACAAACTACCAAAGTTCCCATTCAGATGATGCCAGTGACGAGCACTAGGTTCCTAAATGCTGTGTGATATATGAGTAAATAAAGTACTGTGAAAGTTCATTAGCCCTAGTGGTGATATTTGCTTCCCTCATACTAATGTGCATATGTGTTTTAGTGACAATGAGGCAGTGTAAGTTATCTGAAATCTGGCCCTGCTTGCTATACCTCTAGGTGCTTTACCTGTCAAGAATTCCTGTCATACAAGGGAAACACGCCCTTATGTAAACAGGAGAGCTGTTACATAACTCAAGGGAAACACGCCCTTATGTAAACAGGAGAGCTGTTACATAACTCAAGGGAAACACGCCCTTATGTAAACAGGAGAGCTGTTACATAACTCAAGGGAAACACGCCCTTATGTAAACAGGAGAGCTGTTACATAACTCAAGGAAAACACGCCCTATAAAGGGAGGAACCGGGAGGTACAAGGCTGTCGGATATTGTGTTTACACCGACGTACCTGCTTCGTGAAGAGCAGTGTTCCGGAGTGGTGCTCCAGTAAGGCAAGAACGGAGGTAGGTCGAGTCGTTACTCCCTGGGCCGTGTCTTGCCCCATCGTCACCTGTGAAGGACCCGGAAGCTCTACCGGTCAACCATTGAGCTTCGCTTTTTGACTCGGCTGAGTCCAAGCGCAGTGGCGCTTTTGCTGGTTGGAGTCGTAACTCCCAGCCCGACCAGAGACACAGGGACTGCCAGCTGTAACGCACACCAGGAGGTGTTTGCCGCGTTACAGACTCGGAAGTCCACAGGATCGATCGAGCGGCTGCTCTCGGTTCAGTCTTCTTGCTTGTGATTGGGGTATCAGTGACGCATCACCAGGAGGTGACTCCGCGTCCCGGTGCAGTCTGAGGAAGAGGTTGAGCGGCTGCTCCCTTCAGGTAGAGACCCCGGCTGGGTGTTTCCCTGACTCCTCGATTCTCCCCAACACTCTTCGTGCCCCTCACAGCCTACCGATTGGCATTGTCGGCCAATTCATTTCTGCCCTCTGTTGGCATATGCCGGGATCGGCGTATATGCAGAGGACGGTTAGGACCATCCGTGCTGTGGGCTGGTAACGTACTTAGCCTGGAGGATTCCAGTGACTATAACTTTTGTTTGTTCTTTGTATTTTATTTGCCTTCATTAAAAGAACTAACCGTTCACAAGTGGTTGCGTCCTCATTGTCGTGTCTGTTAAACGATCCTGAGACGTTCAGGGCGTTACAAAATATCCGACCTTAATAACACTAACTGTCTCCCGGTCGATAACAGACATGGCAACACTTGATGATGTGCTGGCTGCTTTAGCGGCCATGCAAGTTGAAGTGGCTGCCTCTAGGCAAGAAACAGCCGATGTAAAAGCCAGACTGGATGCTATCCAATTGGACCCGCTCACGCCCAGCACCTCCCTCACGAACCAGACCCCTGCGGTAGTAGTGGAAATGCCGGTAGCCATCCCCTTGGCAACACCAGAGAGGTACAGTGGGGATCCTAACACAGTGCAAGTATTCCTCACACAAGTGGCGCTACATTTATCGTGCAAACCAAAGGCGTTCCCCACGAGTCAGGCTCGTGTGGCTTTCCTTATATCCTATTTGGCTGGAAACGCGGCACAATGGGCCGTACCTCTGGTGAGCAGGGACGACCCCCTCTTATGTGATTGGGGTGCTTTTCGCGAGGAATTCCTGAAGGTATTCGACAGAAGGGCTGACTCGTACACGGCGGACTGTGAAATGCTTGAGTTGAGACAGGGATCCAACGACCTGGTGCAGTATCTCAACGCGTTCCGAAGGCTGGTTGCGGAAACCAAGTGGCCTGTTGCTAAACAGACGGCGCTCTTCCATCAAGGGCTGTGCGATGAGCTCAAGGACGCCGTGGCTCATATTGACCCTCAACCCAAGACATGTGAGGGCCTTATCAACCTGGTATTACGGCTGGAACATAGGCTAAGTGAAAGAAAGGGGGATCATGGGAGAAAAGGAAAATCCCTTCCATCCTATGTGACGGTGGGAAGTCCTGAAACTTCCACCGCATCCAAGGGAGAACCCATGGACATCAGCGCAATACGAGCGAGCCTCACAGCCACGGAGAAAGAGTCACGCCGTAAACAAGGATTGTGCCTATATTGTGGCAAAAAAGGCCACTACGTACGTGAATGCCCTGCCAAACCGAAGACGTCACGTTATCGGGCCAACCGGTCGGTAACAGCCGTGGTGGACATACCGGCGGAAAACTAGAGGACTCCAAGACCAGAGAAGGGGCATCTCGGAGTCACTCATCCATCCCTTCACTTTCCAACTCGGTCACTAAGGGACAACGACACCTGTTTATCACGGTGCACGTGGGAGTGCATGACCAGTGGATACCCGTTGTGGCCATGGTGGATTCAGGGGCCACTGGCATATTTATGGACCACAACGAGGCATGCAGGCTAGGGCTAGTGCTTCTTCCCAAAGCAGTACCCGAAGACGTCTATGCGGTAGACGGAAGGCGATTGGTGACGGGGCCCATCGGACAGCACACGGGGGTCCTTCCGATGAGATATGGGAGGAACCATTTGGAACAAATCGATTTTAACATCATCCGAGCGCCCCAATATGGCGTCATATTGGGATTGCCGTGGCTACAGAAACACAACCCCTTTGTGGATTGGCCAACACATCGCATCGAAATGACGTCACCGTATTGCATCCTGCATTGTGGAATAAGAACGGAATCCCTTGACGCAGATGAGAGCGGGAGTCAGACGGTGGCTACAGCGGCAGAAAAAGATGTGGCTCTCCCCCAGGCTTATCACAGTTTTGAGGATGTATTTGATGAGGTGAAGGCGGAAGTGCTACCACCACATAGACAGTTTGACTGCCAGATCGACCTGGTGCCAGGGGCCAGCGTTCCCAGCGGCAGGCTGTATGCCCTGACGGAGCCTGAAAACGTGCATCTCCGGGGGTACCTGGATAAACTCCTCAAGCTAGGATTCATCCGCCCGTCCAAGTCTCCGGCCGCCTCGCCACTCTTCTTCATCCCGAAGGCTAATGGGGAGCTGAGAGCCTGTGTGGACTTTAGGGCATTGAATGCGATAACCATAAAAAATCGGTACCCCTTGCCTCTCATCAGTGTACTTCTGGAACAGGTCAAGAAAGCTCGTATCTACACCAAGTTGGATTTGAAAGGGGCATACCATCTGGTGCGCATGAGGGACGGAGACGAGTGGAAGACCGCCTTTAAGACCAGGTTCGGCCTTTTTGAGTACCTCGTCATGCCGTTCGGTCTGTGCAACGCCCCGGCAGCCTTTCAGTACTTTTTGAATGAGGTATTCAGAGAGGAGTTGGATATCTACGTGGTCGTATATATCGACGACATCCTCATCTATTCGTCCAGTGTGGAGGAGCACGTACACCACGTCAAAGCTGTGCTCCAAAAGCTGAGGGAAAACATGCTGTTTTGTAAACTCAGCAAGTGTGACTTCCACGTCACATCCGTGGAATTCCTCGGAGTGATGCTGAGTCCAGAGGGACAGGAGATGGCAGAACGAAAGATCAAGGCGGTGAAAGAATGGCCGGTGCCCCAAAGCGTGAAGGACGTCCAAAGTTTCATTGGCTTCGCCAACTTTTACAGGCGGTTTATAGATGGATTTTCAGGAGTGGTGGCCCCAATCACACAGCTACTGAGGAAGTCCAAGGAGTTTGTCTGGTCCCCTGAAGCGAACAAAGCCTTTGAGGCCCTGAAAAGCGCCTTTGGTAAGGCGCCGGTGTTGGCTCACCCCGATCCGGATCTCCCCTACGTGGTGGAAGCGGACGCGTCGGATGTGGCGCTGGGGGCTATCTTGTCCCAACGCAACCACGACACAGGGGTGCTTCATCCCGTTGCGTACATGTCCCGCAAACTCAACGACGCCGAACGCAACTACCATATTGCGGAGAAGGAGCTTCTCGCAATCAAGGACGCCTTCACCGAATGGAGGCATTGGTTGATGGGGGCAAGACATGTGGTATCGGTGTACACGGACCATCGGAACCTACAGTTCATGACGGCCACTAGACACCTTTCTCCCAGGCAGCTGCGGTGGATGATCTTCTTTGCGGGGTTCAACTTCCGCATCACATATCGGCCGGGGACGGAAAACCGGAAGGCGGACGCCCTGTCCCGTCAATCTGCAGTTAAGGAACCATTGCCTGCAACCGAGCGTTCCATCATTTCCCCGAGGATGGTATTGGGGGTTATCCAACCGGATACTTTCCTGAGGGGAATAAAGAGAGGGATCAGGTCATTCGCATGGCGGAGGTGGCTCCTCAGTCACAGAGAATGGCAGCTGAAGGACGGGATACCCCTGAAGGGCAGGTGCCTATTGATACCCACGCCTAGGCTAAGGAAACAAGCATTCATCTGGTGCCATGACTCTCCATGCGCAGGTCACTTGGGCTTTGAAAAAACGGTGGCTAGCATGGGACGGCATTTCTGGTGGCCAACCATGAGAGTGGATGTCAGGAGGTGGGGACAGGAGTGTCCTACGTGTGCTACCATGAAGGCCGACCATGGCCGAACCCAAGGGCTCTTACATCCACTTCCGACCCCGGATAGACCATGGGATAGCATATCACTGGACTTCGTGGTGGGCCTACCGGTAGACCAGGGGATGACGGCAATACTGGTGGTGGTGGATTACTTGACGAAAATGGGGCACTTCATCCCCTGCAAGAGAGTCCCTACGGCCGGGGAATTGGCGTCACTACTCCTAAAGAATGTGGTACGACTGCATGGATTACCTGGGGTGATCGTGTCGGACCGGGGGTCGCAGTTTACTGCGCAATTCTGGAAGACTTGGTGCACTGCGCTGCATGTTAAGACCGCCCTGTCCACCAGCTACCACCCTCAAACGGACGGCCAAACCGAGCGCCTGAACCAAACGCTCAAACAGTATCTGCGATGTTTTGTGGACCAGGGCAGGGAAGAATGGGTCGACTTGCTATGGGTTGCAGAGATAGCCTATAACAACGCCACTCACAGCTCCACACAGTCATCTCCGTTCTATAGCAACTATGGCCAACATCCCAGGTTCTTGCCATTTCTACATCCGTTCAGAGAGGACAGGATTCCCGCCACAGCGGACAGGGTGGCACACATAAAAGACACGTTGATGCGCTCAAGGGCTGTCCTAATAGAGGCCAAGAGAAGATACAAGGCTGCGGCAGATAGGAAGAGAAGGCCCGGGCCACTGTACCGCACTGGAGACTACGTCTGGATATCCACAAGAAACATGAGGTTTCGAAAGAACAGTGTGTTCCATCCCAAGTACATGGGCCCCTATCGAATTACCAAGTGTATGGGTCCCGTGAACGTGAAGGTGTGCTTGCCCCAGTCATTGCGGATACACCCTGTCTTTCATGTATCATTGCTCAAACCAGCACCCTCCAAGCCGTCTGGGACACCTAGGCCGGTATGCGTGGAGTCGGAGGTGGAGTATGAAGTGTCGGGCATACGGGCGTCCAAATGGCGCAGGGGGAAGCTGTGGTACCTGGTTGCGTGGAAAGGCTATGGCCCGGAGGAGCATTCATGGGAACCGGCTGAAGGGGTTCATGCTCCGCGCTTGGTCTCCTTGTTCCATCGGCGTTTTCCTGCCAGCGCTGGACCCGTGGGGAGCCGCTGAGAGGGAGGATGTACTGTCAAGAATTCCTGTCATACAAGGGAAACACGCCCTTATGTAAACAGGAGAGCTGTTACATAACTCAAGGGAAACACGCCCTTATGTAAACAGGAGAGCTGTTACATAACTCAAGGGAAACACGCCCTTATGTAAACAGGAGAGCTGTTACATAACTCAAGGGAAACACGCCCTTATGTAAACAGGAGAGCTGTTACATAACTCAAGGAAAACACGCCCTATAAAGGGAGGAACCGGGAGGTACAAGGCTGTCGGATATTGTGTTTACACCGACGTACCTGCTTCGTGAAGAGCAGTGTTCCGGAGTGGTGCTCCAGTAAGGCAAGAACGGAGGTAGGTCGAGTCGTTACTCCCTGGGCCGTGTCTTGCCCCATCGTCACCTGTGAAGGACCCGGAAGCTCTACCGGTCAACCATTGAGCTTCGCTTTTTGACTCGGCTGAGTCCAAGCGCAGTGGCGCTTTTGCTGGTTGGAGTCGTAACTCCCAGCCCGACCAGAGACACAGGGACTGCCAGCTGTAACGCACACCAGGAGGTGTTTGCCGCGTTACAGACTCGGGTTACAGTCCACAGGATCGATCGAGCGGCTGCTCTCGGTTCAGTCTTCTTGCTTGTGATTGGGGTATCAGTGACGCATCACCAGGAGGTGACTCCGCGTCCCGGTGCAGTCTGAGGAAGAGGTTGAGCGGCTGCTCCCTTCAGGTAGAGACCCCGGCTGGGTGTTTCCCTGACTCCTCGATTCTCCCCAACACTCTTCGTGCCCCTCACAGCCTACCGATTGGCATTGTCGGCCAATTCATTTCTGCCCTCTGTTGGCATATGCCGGGATCGGCGTATATGCAGAGGACGGTTAGGACCATCCGTGCTGTGGGCTGGTAACGTACTTAGCCTGGAGGATTCCAGTGACTATAACTTTTGTTTGTTCTTTGTATTTTATTTGCCTTCATTAAAAGAACTAACCGTTCACAAGTGGTTGCGTCCTCATTGTCGTGTCTGTTAAACGATCCTGAGACGTTCAGGGCGTTACATTACCACAGAAGACAAAAATGGCTGCCATTCAAATACAAATGCGATTTGAGCATCAGAAGGCAGTGATGCAACCTTTGGGTCCTTGAACCCACCTCGTCTGTCACTACACAATCACTAAGATCAGTTATCATCACCGAGAGCAAGATACTTATGGCCTGATTACAATGGCAGGGAGACCGCCACCGACAGCCTGTCTGTCGTGGTCTTCCCGCCATTTTCACCAACTTCACCGCCCGCCACATTTGGATGGTGAGCAGCTGTGTGGCAGTCGTAAAGACAGACTGCCACGGATCCGGTCCAACGGAGGCAGAGTAATGCCTACAATGGCAGCGGTGCCTACCAGGCACCGCTGTAGGCATTACGATGTTCCTTTCTGTCGGCCCCTTCATGGCGGTGAACCCACTATGAAAAGGCTGGTTGAAAGGGACATTTTGGGCCCCTAGTGGGCACCCCTTGCCCCCTGGCCCATGGACACAGGACCTGGGACAACAAAACTGTTACAACGCAAGTGGATTTACAACGCATGCCATTACAACGCAAGTCTTTACATCGACTTGCGCTAGATGGCGTGCTAACATTAGAAAAGTGTAATTTACTATTCCAACTCCAGTCCACTTAACAGTAGGGAAGGTATTGGGATAGTAAACTACACTATTTGTAATGTTAGCACGCCATCTAGCGCAAGTCGATGTAAAGACTTGCGTTGTAATGGCATGCGTTGTAAATCCACTTGCGTTGTAACAGTTTCGTTGTAATGGTAGTGCGTTGTAAACGTTGCGTTGTAAAGGTTGTTCCCCCAGGCACCGCATGGTGCCAGCCACAAAGTGCAGGGAAATGTGTGGGATATCTGTTTTGTATTGCAGCGGGTGCTGCAGAGTGCAGCACCTGCCACAATACAAAACATAGACCTCCACGGTGGTGGTCGCATCATAATTATCCCTGTGGGACTGCTGCCTTGTAGGAGGGCGGTCCCAAATGTGAAAAGATGGCAGACGGACTGAAGTCCGTCCGCCATGGTAATCGGGCCCATAGTTTTGGAGTCTTTGCCCTGGGCAGGTTCTGCAGTCACTCTGTAGTCTGCAAAATGTGGGAAGCTGAGAAAACATCTTGGCGCTAAGAATTGACTGTCACTTAGAAGGGAAACATACAGACCCATGAAAAGCGCATCTAACGAAGTAGCAAATTAGAAAAACTTGTTTAATTTCTGAATCCACAGTGTCTTTGATTGGCCAGTTAGATTGCGATGGTGGCAAAGGTGTAACATTATGTGCAGATGTTAGGAGGCATAATCATGCCTCCACTGTGTTGGAACTGCAACTCTAATCTGTCACAGGAAGCTCACCACTGTTCTTTTGCATCCAGGTTCAGTGGATTCTTAACAGATAACACATTCACTGAAGTCAGTTGTGGCTTAGTACAAAACAATATCAAGGTATGTTACATAATTAGACAAGGTACCACATAATACACAGAAAGGCACATTAATGCAATGTGCAGTGGGTCGAAATGTTGGGATTAAACTTGCTCGAGTTTTCTTTCCCTTTCATAAAAACATTTCACATGCCTTTATCTTGCAGTTTAGTAGTATTACAAGAAGAGTAATAAAGGGTTTAATTTTAGTAGTGCAAGAAGTATAATGGCAGAGCTGGTGTATTAAACATAGTTTGTTCCATAGTATCAATTGGATACTACAATGAATCTGCACCTAAATGTGATGTTTCAACTGAATTTGTTTTTTCACCTAAAAGTGTTTCCACACTCTTATTGATGTTTCATAAAGTGATTTTGCACTTAAAAGTGATTTTGTATCTAAATGAGTTTCTCCTAATAAATTTGATTGTGCACCTCAACGTGCTGCTAACCTAATGTGGCAGCACACTGATGTACACATTATATATAAACCCAAGGTGAAATGTTATTACTACAGTCTCTCTCCTGTTGTGTATTATCCACTAATGCTACATCCTTATATTAAATCTGCTTCTCAGGATTAAAAGCCTACATATTTTTTGTGTCATTGTTTTATGACCATCAAATCTAAAATAAAGAGAGCTTTGTATTAGATTAGGTTTCTGGACACATGTAATAATGCGTTAGAGATCATATTGGCCCTTGGCAAATCCAAAATTCTCTAAAAATAAAACAAACACCAAGCCCTGATGACCAAAACAAAAAGTGTAATCAGTGAAAAATACCATAGTCTAAGATAAGGCTGTATTAAAACATATCTAATACATTTTCTTTCACTAAGGGCATGGCCGCTAGGACCAATATACTATGTTTTTCATTCTTATTCTCCAAAGAACATAAAAATCCCTTATTAGAAAAAATGTACTATCTGAAGTTACCATAGCAATTAATGTGAGTGACACTTCACCCAGTATAACAACTGGAAGGTCGTGATCCAATCCTTGGATATCAATCGTCATACATTCATCAAATAGTTTGGTACCTGGCAGACTCTAAGAGCTTCTACTATGGCTACGAATATTAACTGATACCATGCTTACTATCCCTACTGAATACTTCACATCTACATCACCCTCCTCCACTCCCCATACACTCACTGTCACCCATACTCTCCTAAGGAATGAGACTAGACAGCATAATGCCAAGATAAATCAATTTAATCAGGACTATGACCTGGAACAAGGTTACTTCTACACTGACACACATTAAAATACTATCAGTGATCAAAACTACATCCATACCAGCGGCCTTCACCTTGATGTAGCATCCCTGTGTCAACCAACCTCCAGATCTAGAACAGATTCACCAAAACACAACTGTCCATAGACATTAATCCCATGATGTAGGAATTTGGGTTTTTGGTTGAGGGGGGTGAAGTCCCTTCTCAAGCAACAACCACAATCCTTGTCAGGGTGAACCACAGAAGTCACTAAATTAGCCTGTGCTTAACCCTCTAGTAGCTTACCTCCTAAGCAATCAGCCTTAGAGGCAAAGTGTAAAGTATTTATAGAGCACTTAAACAGTAATAAAGTGAAAACACAACACAAACAAATTCCTCACTAATTTAGAACTATTGTGTGAATTTTAATAAATTATCTCACACCAAAACGACAGAAATCCTATCAGTAGAATCGGAGTTATGAATGTTAAAAGTGAAAAACAGCACCTAAAAGATCAAAGCGCCAACCGCAGACTTCTAGTCGTCTAGACCTGGGCAAAGTCAAAAGTTATAGCCGACTGAGATGGAGCGAGGTTCGGAAACACAAAGTGGGTTGATCTTGGTCTCTGTTTATCTTTGGACTAGGAAAAAATTTCAAGAAAAAAATGTTTGAAGGTAAATTTCAGCGAGGCATGGCAACTGGTGTCTGAGGAGGATGTGCCATCACCGTGGAGCCGTTGAACGAAGTCTTGGTGAAGATTTCTAAGTTCCGACTTAGGGTGGGTGTAGTATAGTTACGGTTGTTAGGTAATTATGTCAGTGCTTATTGTCAATATAAGAATGTGGGCCATGTCATGCTTATGTCAGAAAGGGAATGGGAACTATGTCAAGTTAGTGGTCATTTGGAATGTTTAACAGTGAAGTGGTTGGATCTGGTGACAGCTGTAAGTGTTTCTTTCCCCCTTACCAGTGGGCCTGTTGTGTAGTTTCTATATTACCCATACAGGACCTGCGCATTCCGGATAACATAAACTGTGGGTTTGGTGGCAGACTGGCTCTGAGCACCCCACCGATAATGTTAGCCTGTTTGCATTAGCTAGCTCACAGTGCCACTAGTGTCTCCTCTTATCAGGAAGAGAATAGTTTCTGGCAACCTTAGAACATGACAACCCTGATCCCTCAGGATCGTGGAAACAATGTACTACTTTTTTCTCAGTCACTCGTGCTCACTTAGTTCGTTCTCAGAGAGTTACACAGAAGAAACAGTTGGGCGTGTTACAATAAGTATTTATTGAACAGTTGTTCTTCTAATGTAAAATAGATGTGCTGCATCAACCGTTAGACAGTAGCAGATATATACAATCAGCAGTACAGTAAATATAAATGGATAGTACAGTTCTACCATTTTATAATGATCATAAATGCATACATGGATATAAAATGCATGATAAAAGAAAGCGTGTACTCCTACGTTGCCTATCTAGATGTACCTAAGTGTATCTAGCATGTGAGTAGGTGTGAAGCCAAGAATCCCTCTAGGATTTAGTCGAACCCCATTACCTGAAGTGTGAGAATGTAGAAGCCCGTCCTGGTCTAGAGTTGAACACCCCGTGAGGGATGTTTAGACCACTGTCAGCTGGAGCATCTGCATTTAGGAGCCTCAGCGTCTCTGGTCAGTGTGTCGGCCTGGAAGTCTTGGTTCCCCCTAACTAATACTAGAAGTGCTGTATTTATACAGAAAAGTATCTAGGATTCCCTTGTTTCTTGTATTAGCCGTTGTTGGGGTTGAGGATGACATATGGGATGAACCTTGTACGTTGATATTATGCAGGTGGATGTAGCCCCTGCCTGGTTTCCAAGAACCTTTATGAATATTCATTCATACTGTGTGAGTCTATTGATGGAGTTATAGGACTCTTGTTGAGGAAAAACCCTCCTTCTGCACCCAGGACTAGAATTAGGTAAAAGTTCAATCCTAAAGGCTTGTTACTGTGTAGTGTAAGGGAGATAATGTAGGTGACGGTGTATGATATTACCGGGGCCTATATTAGGGTACCTATATGAAACATAACAGGTCTGGATATTGGCACAAATAAACATTACTTGTTTTTACTTGTGGAACTCCATCGCTTTATTACAATTGTGACGAGTTGATTGTGCCGACCCACTGTGTAGGATTTGTGTTACTTTACCCTGTCGGTAGAAGAATTATTGCAGTACAAGCAGACGGTAAAGAAAAATGAGGTGAATCGGATCGGAGGCAAGACCCATTCTTCGGTGTGTGTGGTTTGCAATGTCACTGTGTAACGTGGGTGTCTTCTGGAGCTTTGCATAAGGTACCGTTATTTGAGTGGGGTGGTGTGCTTATTGTTTTACGGTTCAAGATTCCACGCCCCACATCGCCCACTCGTGTTCTTGTGCTCCAGTCATTGTGCAGTGACATGCGGCATAGTGACACCACATGCTCAGTGTTATGTTTTTCTTCGAGTGGCAAGCTCCACTAACTAAAGAAAGGCCACGCACACAACACTTTCTGGCAGTCATCTTGGGTTTTCTTTACGGAGCTAAGGGCATTGCTGTGTACAGATCGCCGAACGAACGAGACGCTTCCTGGTGGCCATCTTGAAATTTCATCAAGGAACTATGGGATGTTTTATTGTGTGTACCGCTGAGCAGATCGTAGCGTATCAGTGATGCACACACTTTAAGCTGGTGTTTTGAGCTAAGGAGTTTTATACTGCAGCGGTTCTGGATATCTGTATGTCTGTGTTATACACACTTGTTTTGAACTCTCTTTAATCGTCTCTTTCTTTGAGAGGGGGTGTCATTGCAATATTTTTCAGTGATCTGCACACTGTTATAGTGCATGTTCAGAAGATCATACTACAGTGATATGCACACTTTCAAGTTTTTTTCACTGATGTGCACAGTATTATAGTGCATGTTTAGAAGATCATTGCTGTGATGTATATACAGTAACTGTGCAAGTTTTGAGAGACATATTTTGGAATATCGGCCTGTGAGGGTACAATTTTAAGTTGTTTGTGTTCTGTTATTTTATGTTCTTGTTTCCAATATAAGGGGTCATGGCAAATTCTCAAGTAAGCAACCCGCCTGCAATATTTCTACAAGTGCCAGGTAAACTGGTATTAATATGGAAAAAGTGGTTTAAAACCTTTGAGAACTATCTACTTGCAATTGACGGTAATGTTTTTTCTGCAGAAAGGAAAAAAGCCATTTTGTTTAGATTTGTAGGCACAGCAGCGATTGAAATCTTTGAAAATCTACCTTCAGTAACTGCACCTAGTGGTCAAGGTGATGGGTGGAATATCTTTAAAGAAGCTGTGGCAAGACTGAAAAAGCAATTTGTTGACGAACCTAATGTAATGATTGAAAGGCATAGTTTTCACAAAAGGAAGCAATATCTTGAGGAGTTGGTAGAGGAATATGTGGCAGCTAATTGTGAATTTGGAGCTAATGTGGAAAATTGCATTGGAGATCAATTTGTCTTCAACTGTGAGGTTCAAAAAATACGTTTTTGCATGTCGTAACCCTACGTTGGCAGAAGTGCTGGATCTATCTAAAGGCATAGAAAGGTCGATCCAGTCAGCCAAAGTAGTAACGAAAGAGAAAGTTGGTTCTACTTCTCCTGTGTGTGTGATTCAGCCGATGAAGAAATCTGTAAAGTTTGAAGGGGTGAAAGGTAGTAAACTTACCTGTTATAGATGTGGCTCTAAAATGCATTTGGCAAACAGTGGGGATTGTCCATCTATAAGAAGAAAGTGTAATAAGTATGGTCACTTTCAGAGCGGTCCAAGATCTGTTTCAAGAGTATCTGTTAATTCTGTTAATGATGTGAGTGACAAGGTAGGAAATTTGGTTCTCACTTCATATGATCCCTCAGCACCTTTTGATGTGAATAACATTGGCTTAGAGTTCAAAGCATTAAGGAGGGTATTCAAACTGCACTGGAAAATAAGCTGGATGTGTTCAATTTTTTTGAGAGAAAAGTTGTGGAGTTACCACATTACTCCACATTCGGTCACTGGAGTGTTTTCTTATTTCCTTATGAGAGGAAGACATGGTATGATAGTTGTAATGCCTGATTTTGAGAAGTGTAGGAGAAAGGGTCCCTTGGTGATGCCAAGGCAAGGGATAATTTGAATAAAGCACAAATTAAAGGGAAATTGTATCATGATGCATGTCATAGAGTCAGACCCAAAGTCATTAAAGTGGGTGATTGGGTGCGTGTTGTCAAGCTCATTTCACTGGGTTAAGGTACATCCAAATTTTCAGATCCAGTTCCAGTAGATAGAGTAACTGGTTCTGCTGTATTATTGAGAAATAAAGGGCGGTGGAACAAAAGCTTTGTTGTAATACTAAAAACGGGGCAGGAGAAGATGTTTGAACAGGAGGAGGCTGATGGGGATAGCATGTGGTTCAAAGGGGATACTGCGATAATTGATCCGAGTTTAAACAAGAAGGTGGAATGAACAGTAAAGTGAATTTGTGTGTTGTGAATAATTTCTTACAAAAAAGATTTGTGAAATTACCAAGGAAATTTGAGGATAATGTTTTGAAGTAACTTGTTTGAGTGTGCCATATTCCTTCTTCTATTGCCACTCATTCTGGTTTATCCTAGTTTTATTGTTTTATCATTTTCTTTGCTTTGTTGGGATTTTGCATCCGTTCGGTAAGTTTTAGTTGTTTTCTTTAATGATATATGTATGTTCATGATTTCTTATTTTTTTAAAGGGCCATGTGGTATAGTTATGGTTGTTAGGTGATTATGTCATTGCTTATGCCTTTCTAAGAATGTGGGCCATGTCATTCTTATGTCAGAAATGGAATGGGGGATACGTCAAGTTAGTGGTCATTTGGAATGTTTAACATGAAGCGGTTGGATCTGGTGACAGCTAGATGTGTTCCTTTCCTCCCCACCAGTGGGCCTGGATATTGGCACAAATAAACATAACTTGTTTTTACTTGTGTGGCTCCATCGCATCATTACAGTGGGCAGATCTTGTGGAGTTTCACTCCGCAGAGTTCAGCGGAGTTACATAAAAACTGCGTGAGATTCCGCTGAGTTCCACAAGTGGGCAGAATTTGGCATGCCAAGCTGCTTGCGCTGATTTTTAGCGCCGGGAGCTTGTTCTGTGCTGTACAATCAGCACAAACGGCACTGCGGGGCACGCCAGAGAATGCTGCTTCTTTCTACCAATCAAGTATTTCTACTGAGACCGCAGCTTTCTTGATGCAAACGGTCGTGACCTGTCGCAACCGCCTGCTTTGAGGAAATATCACCCAGAGTTGTGCCGGATCTTTGCATTACAAGCATAACTCAGAGTGGGAAAAACTCTGTAAACTCCACTGGCAGGTCAGAGTGTATAGCTTACCCCTAGCTGCATGCTGTAGCCAATGAGTGCTCCACGAGGTTGAATAAACCTTCAACGAGGAGCCACCGAACAGGATTTGCACACCTCACATGTAAGTATGTTTCTCCTTTGAGAATGTAGAGAAAAACTACCAGAAGCAATAGGAGATAGCAAACTTAAAAACACATTAGGACATAAAAGTTAAAGAAGAGTCAAGAAATTCCAACACTGAGAAGGAAATCGCTGAGCAGACTGTACTGCCACCAAATAAAAAGTGCAAAAAAGCCATCAAGAAAGTAAAATAATAGTGGTGAAAAACAAGGCCTTAGAGTGGTAGGTGGTACTAGCTTCTTCTATATGTCTTAATCATGATCATTTAAATAGAATGGAGCCATCAATTCTCAAGCCTGACATTGATGAATCAAACCAAGTGTACATGTCTAACCTTGTTATGAACAAATCCCTATGATATCTTAAAGAACATGCTAGCCCCAAAGAAAACAACAGAAAAGACATCTTAACCACTTTTGTGGGGCCGTCGGCCAATGGCTCCACTCCCTCTCCACGACATGTTGGCCATTGGCTGATACTAGGGTTGCCTAAAAAGAGTGGGGGAGATGCTAAATAGCTGCTGTGTGAGCTCCCCACCATCTGTGATATCAGCACGTCATGAGGTATGCTGGCATCACATATTTCCCACCGGAGCGGCTAAAGGAGCAGGTAAGAACTCTCTCCCACTCTGGTGAGGAATAAATTCCTAAAAAAGGCCTCCTTGAAAGGGAAATTCTACTCTTTCCAACAAGGCCTCCCTGAAACTGTTTCTTGGCTGTGAATTGTGATTGCGCTGAGATCTACAGCCATGAAACCATCAGTGTTTAGAGAGGTCGGCCCTTGTGGTGAATGGGCCAACCCCCCAGGGGTGCAATATTTAAAAAAAAATAAAGTGTTTTTTCCCTTGATTGCGCCTCCAAAGGAAGCAAAAAAAATATAGCAAGTCAAATTGTCAGGGGGTTGGCCCTCCTGACATACGGGCCAATCCCCTGTTGGGCCCTCACATGCAATTCCATCTCCCCCAGGGGATAACACACATTTCCAAACACAATATAAAGGGAATGTATGTAGGGGGCGTCCCTGAGCTCATGTGTCAACCCCCTTGAGTGCTCATTTGTTTTTTTTTAAATGTGTGTTTTCCCTGGTGGGGCGACTGTACCACCCCGGGGAAAACACACATACATATTTTTTTAAAAGCCACGCATATGTGGCTATATTGTAGAAGAGGAGTGTAGGAGATTTTATTAGAAAATAATCTCAAATGTATCAAAAGTTACTAAAGATGCGGCAACGTGTTTGCATGCAGTGGAAGGCCCCACTCAACCTTTGTTTGCGGCCTTCTGCTGCATGCAAACAAGTTGCTTATTTCTCTATTTGCTTGCTATACTGATGATAATGAGGTGAAATCTTTGCCCAGGCAGTATTATCATGTTTTGAAATCATAAAATAATGATATAATACTTCCAAAACATTTACCACATAATGCAGCACAATTAGCATTTTCTTACCGCATAATTTAGTCAACCCTGTCCTATAATTGGGTGCTATCCAGCCACATTTTTGCAGTGACCCTGTTGACAGCACTGTGTGTCTTCACAAGGAGCACGCCAACACATACAATTGCAGAGGCTATGATCTGAATGTGTGCTTTTTGAGATCAAAGGTTCATTTGTGGCTTCTGGAATTTAGTTTAATACTGGCAAAGGCCCAGCAGCTCCCACAACAATTAAGTTTTGCACAAGCCATGACAAAAGTATACTGTGATATTGGGTATGTGGCAAGGTGAGTAATACTCAGATTTTTGTCTTTTTTTAGTGTCTATGGAAAAACTGCAGATTCAGCAAACAAGGTAAATTATTACTGTTGCACACATCTCACACACACACACACACCCACTGATTTAGAACAATTCTTCTGCCTTCTACATAGGTCAGTGTTTTAGAAGGAAAGTTTTAGCCAGTAAGGAGAGATGGTGTCTTGGTGGATGACTGCTGCCCAGGACCTAACTCGGGGTATTGAAGACAGCTCTGAAGCAGGATCAGATACGGAGACAACAGATACCGAGACAGCATCTGAGGGAGAGGAAAATGGAGCAGAATCTGGAAGTGATTTTTCAGTCGGTGGAGCTCCATCTGACACATCGTCTTCCAGCGGTTTTGAGGGACATGGTGATGGCAGTCATGCTGTCCTTTCACAAGCACAGTCTATGCCGCGGAGAGACCATAGAAGGGTACACCAACCCACACTGCAGACATGTGCGGCTGCAAGCACAGACAGAGTGCTCTCTTGTCAGCCCCCCAATTTAGTTCCTTCTAAAATTCCGCGGTTCATTGGTGGCGCTGGATGTAAAGTTGATACAGACAATTTCTTGGCGAATGACTACGTCCATCTCTTTTTGGATGTTGACTTCCTTGAGCAAATTATACAGCAAACACATTTGCATGCAGAACGATTTCAGAGGGAGCATGGAGGCACTCTAAGGCCTCATTCTAGGGCACACCAGTCGACTTCCACTTCACTTGTGAAGTTGAAGATATTTTTACGCCTTACGCACAAAATGGGGTTAGTGCACAAACCAAGCTTGCAGTTCTACTAATCCACTCACACAGTTTTTTGAGTAACCGCAATTTCAGCACCATATATGAGCAGAGATCGGTTTTTACTATTGCAGATTATGCTGCATTTCAATGACAATTCTGCTGCAGTGCCCCAGGACCATCCAGATTATGATAGATTGTTCAAAATTCGGCCTGTCATGGAACATTTGTCTGCCAGGTTTCCCTGAGATTTATAATCCTAGAAAGAATATAGCTAACGATGAGTCCTTGATCCTGTACAAAGGGTGGCAGCTGTTCAGGCAGTACATTTTGAGCAAAAGAGCTCCCTATGGCATCAAGTTGTACATGCTGTGTGAGAGCTCTACTGGCAATGTGTACATCTTGAGAGTGTATACAGGAAAGGACTCCACTCTAAAACCTACCTGCAGGTTGGCCTGCCATGCTAGGGGTTATGGGAAATATTGTATGGAAGCTTGTCCAGCCGCTCCTATACTCCACTTCTACACAGGAGTAGAGCTGTTCAGTGAGGTGTAAAAAGCTGGCACTGTGGCATGCGGTACAGTTGTTTGTTGCTGGAAAGTTTTCCCACAGTAGCTTGTTTGTAAGAAGCTCCAGAAATCCAGAGCACTACTTTGTATTCCAACAAACTGCTCGCAGTCAGGTATTCTGATAGGCATGATGTGTATGTGCTCACTACAATTCATGATGAGAGCACTTCCCCCCTCATGGTTTGGAGGTCAGATGGCCGAAGTTCACAAGCCCACTTGTATGCTCGATTACAACAAGTACATGGGTAGAGTGGATAATAACGACCAGGTTGTTCAGCCATACAATGCGAGTCATAAAATTGGCACTTGGTATTAGAAGCTGTTTACCCACCTGATCAAAGATACAACATACAATGTTCTTATTGTTTATCATCTGACCACCACAGGAAGATCCATGTCTTTCCTTGACTTTCAATTGACCCTCATTGAAAATAGTACTGCTACAGAAGAAGCAGTCTCCACTTCATATGCTCTGAAGAACGTGGCAGGGCTGCAGGATGGACACTTTGCCGATTGTGTTGCTGAAACAGCTAAAAAGACTCAACCATTTCATCATTGTGGAGTCTGCATTAAGCAAGGAAAGAGGCAGGAGAGTTGTGTTTACTGTCCCCAGTGCCCATCTCAACCACTCCTGTGTTTTCCTACTTGCTTTATGTTGTTCCATACAGAAGCTAAGTATGGGAAATTGACTGAGGGGGAACTGCCATAAGGTAAACCTTTCAATGGCTGTGCATGGATATCTACCTTGCTTGGGCCACTACTTCACTAGGCAAACAGTCATAGAATTTGTGTTCCTCTACTTGAGGAAATTATGGACTTGCTTATGGCCTGCTCGGCACCATTATCTGCTGTCAGAATATGGTAGGTGTTTAGTTCGCTGATTGACAAATGCATCATAGTCCCCACACTGCACATAATGGTGGACGGAACATAAGCCATGTTGTCACTTAGTACCCGGCGTGGCAAAAACATAAAGTCTTGACTAGTTTTTGAAGTGTTTTTTAGGGAACTTATGTATACAGCACAAGGACCACCTTGATTGCCCACGAGAACCAGACTAAGTGTAATATTTCCAAAAAATGTCCTGTGGGACCAAGACTATTACTTTTAAACTCAATTAGTAACTTGTATCATGATCAATGTCATTGAAAAAGGATACTGGACACAATATCTTGCATGATGATGATTTTCACATTTTTAGTACAACGGCAATAGACTTTTAAGTATGTATCAAAATTAATGAAGACTAGGCAGTGCTCAGACAGTTAACTAATATGTATACAACAACATAGAACAAGATACTGAACTGATTCCAAGATTGTATATGATTTTATATCAAACAAACGTAAGTGGAGTTCAAGTCTGTTCATATATGCTATCTCCTGGCACCATAACATGTTTTGAAAGCAACTAAGGGAGGGGTTGTCAACGTTTGACCTGTAGTTAGTCTTCAGGTCTCTTCAGGACACAAATCGTCTGACTAAAGTTCTCTAGAATCCTTGGAATCTTGGGACCTTCAATAAGGGATCCTGTAAGCAATACTGGCAAGAATACTTCAAGACAGAGACTACAAAATATATCGGACTGCTCGGTTAGTCGGACAGTTCCAGTGGGGTAAATAATATATTAGGTAGAAGTACATCTTTGTATTGTGTGTGAAAAAGGTGGTCACATGTACACATACAAGAGTATTTCTAGAAAAAGCCAACAATGCAAAATGGGCCTCTCAGTTCCTTAGACAGTGCCGTAGAGGTAAATGGTTAACTACGGCTCCCCTTCCCCGCCACATATATCCGTCTCAATACGTTTCCAGGCTGGTGGCTGACCCGATGTAGCCTGAAACTGATCAGGCTGGCGCTGTGAAGTTTGTGGCCGTGGCGGACACCGGAGCCCACATCCGGACACAGACGACAGAAGAGGAGCCGGGAAGACTGAGGGGCGTCCCGAGGGAGGTCCTCACCCAAGTCTGAGGATGCGCCCCGCCCAGTAGGCCCAGCAACATGGCGACAGATGGCGCAATACTAAATTGAGCTCCCGTTGGTGGTGGATGAGGCTTGGAGGAGATTTAAGAGCAGCCTCACGGAGGTCACCAAGGTCCCAGTGGTGCAACAACCTCGGCACACGACACCTATGTTCATCTGAGAAACCACGAAACCCGCCACCATCCCGTGGCCTGATGCTGTTACATTGCGGGAAGCCCGGACTCAGTGGTATCTAGGGGGAAGCACTGGAAGTCATTTAAAATCGGGAACATTGGCAGCTGCTGAGACCGCTGAAGACCACATTCAGACTTGAGCAACAGCGGTACCTCCGGATGGGAACATAGAAGACTTGGGCGACACCTACATCTAAGGTCGTAGACAGAGGCCACTCAATAGACTGCAGCATAGAGTGGTAAGTGGCGCAGTACTATTTTAAACCCCCTGAAGAATACTACTGAGGCCGGAAAAGAGTCCGGAGCGACCAGGGTGTGGCAGCTAAGGCGCGAAAACCCCACGCAGCATACCAGACTTAGCATAGACTTCAGCGCTCCCCCCGTGAAGAAGGAGTAGACTTAGGGAAGCACAGGACTCAGCATTGGGGGCAAACCAGGCCCAGAAGCCTAAAAGCAGGAGAGCGGTGCCGGGCATGAATTAGCGGATGGTCATTGGCAAGTAACTGGAGGACACGCCAGATACTGAATGGCAAGCATAAAACCTGGGGACTGGTGAAGATATTCCAAGCGCGCCCAGGCCTCTATCACATGTGGGACTATTGCTTGGCATCAAATAGGAGGGCTTGGATATACCTTAAGGGCCAAAGCTAAACTGGAGTCCAGCATAGGGAAGTACAGTGTGCACAGAATATATGCCGATGGACATATAATTCGGAGCTCGCTACCGCCGCCTTTCTATGTATTTGAATGCTAGTTCCAGCTCCCAGGCTCTTTGGGGTGGATTGCATCCTTCTGGCGAATTGAGTGACTGCGTAGGCCCTTGATGCACTCCGGGTGGCCATACTGTGGAGACCGTTACTACCTACCCTACTCTGGATCTATGCTGCGTGGCGGCCTACAAGAGCCGGTGCTGGGGGTCCGCAGACCTAATCCCCCTTGACCTTTGCCCAGTCCGACAAGCTGTTCGAAGAGGGGACGACCGACCCGGTGTCTAGTAAATTTGATGCAGTACTGGTGACGGTGGAGAAATCGGGTGAAACTATGAATCAAACCCGCACTTCTCTAGAGAGTAAGATATCTAAGGTGGCCATTGACTTAAACCTTCTACATGCGGACCACCGCAAACTCACAGACAGAACATCCACAATGGAAGCCACTCTCCACAGATAACAACAGCAGAGAAGCACATCAAAAACCTCATGAATAGAGTTGAGTTCCCAGAGAGCAAGGCCGAGGATGCCGAAGGAGGATCTAGGCGAAACAATGTACGCGTAGTAGGCCTCCCGGAGGGTACGGAAGGCAAAGTCTCTGTGGCTTACACCGAGTCCTGGCTCCATGCATTGCTGCCTGGGGAGGCACTCTCCCCCCACTTTGCCATTGAAAGAGCACATAGAGTGAAAGCTAGGCCTCCACCTCCGGGATCCAACCCCAGACCGTTTCTCTTACGTTTATTGAACTACAGGGACAAAGACACCATACTCCAGGAAACCAGAAAGCTACAGATGTTCAAGTAGATAATCAAAAAATCATGTTTATCCCTGATTTCACGTTGCTGGTACAGAAACAACGCTACTGATATATGACAGTAAAGAGACGGCTCCGATAACAAGATTTGAAATATTCTCTATAGTTCCGGCCTGTTTGAGAGTGGTGGCAAGTGGCAAGACTCACTTCTTCGACACCCTGGAAGCAGCAGAAGACTCGCTAGATATGTATGGCTCTGCAGGAGGAACTGCCTTGGCGACTGAAGCAACTGACACTGCTACTGACAACCCTCTTAGATGCCGATGGAGAGGGAAGAAACACATGAAAATCCAAGCCTCTCAAAACCTCGGACCTGACCCAAAACAGATGCTACAAGATCAATGCAAGACCCTCTAAGTAGCAGCAGACATTGGAGGGGCGCACGGAGTGACCGCCTCGATCTCCAGCCTTCAGGGACAGGATAGCGAAGAGGAGCTATCGGATGAAATTCTAAACTCACAAGACTCGTGTGAACTGCCAGAGGTCACCACTCAGACTGCAGAGGATATTGTTTAGTTCGCGATGTAGAATCCCAGGCAGACATCGATCGAAACATGATACTAAATACGCAAGTATAATAAGTCATTAATAATGCTGTCTCATGATACTGCTTTGCTACATGTGCGGGTATATTGACACGGAGTAAAGTTTATGGGTGGGAACAGATGATGGGGCTTGGGAAATGAACGGACTTCCGCAGTATGCCCCCCCCCGGTGACACAAGCCTATAACCTTTATTATGAGGCCGTGACCTGCACTCTCTTGTCTAGGGGATGGGGAGCCATCGCGGTACCGCATCTACTGCTCTGTAATCACACTCTGCTTGTATAGAGAACTCCCCCTAGTCATGGCCGGAATGTCATTTTCATTTCCTATTTGGATGATTGCTTGTTGCATTTCGGGCATTTTGGTATTTTTAGTTTTAGTTTGTAATAGTTATGCCATCACTCACACACTGGGTCAAAACACTCTGGGTAGTAGATATGTAATGACACAGCAAATGATGTTATCCCCGACATACGTCTTCCTGATTCGTATAGCCACTAGACTGCCAATGGCTCATACACTAGTTACAAACTTAATGGTATGGCACAGATTACAATATGCACATGGATTGTGAGGGGCATTCATAGCCCCTCCCACAGATACCTCATATACTCATATCTTAAGAGGCATCAAGTTCAGATTTCTCTCCTTCAGGAGATGCACTTGTCAAGGCCTCAGGTGACACAATTACAGAGGAGATGGAGGGGCAGTTACACGCTACAGGCTACTAAGCATACTCTAGGGGAGCCCTAATCTGAGTTAGGCCAGGGACCCATTTAGCATAGAAGAATCGCTCAATTACATAGAGGGCCATTATGTTATAGTGAAGGGGACATTAGATGGCCGACCCGTAGTAATTGCGTCCATATATGCACCAAACTCTGACCAGGCTGCTTTCCTAGAAGTATTGTCCAGCAAACTGGCCACCTGGCATGGGGTCCCAATGATAGTAGGAGGAGATTATAATAGTGTCCTTAATGTTTCCGTAGAAACCTCCTTTCCTCCCCTTACCGGAACACCCATACACGCTGCCATGAAGGTGCTGACTAGCTGGGCTGCACAATGGCATATAACAGACACGTGGAGGCATAGACACCCACACCATAGGGTGTATTTGTTCTATTCAGGGGCACATGGCCTGCATGTTCGCCTAGACCTCATAATGGTATCAAATGACCTGTTAACAGCTGTCTACGAACCACAATACCTCGGTAGGACACATGCAGACCATAACTCACATACGTTAAACCTAGAATGGACATGTAGCACACCACCAGTTCCGAGATGGCGCTTACAACCAGACACATTGTTAGATGTTACATTCCGGGAGTCGTTGGAAACAACAGTAACACAATATTTTGAGAACAATGCAGGCACTGCCTCGACACCATTGATAGAATGTGATGCCTTTAAGGTAGTTGTTAGGGGACATTGCCTGGGCACACAAGCCAGCATGCGCGAACAGGTCGAGAAAGTACTCACCGATATAGAAAAAAAGCTAGCATCTAATGAAAGGGAGGCGGTTGAGGGCTCTAACAGATGGTTAACTCACAGCAGGGAGGAACATGCTCGCTTGCTGCAATGACTTTGATGCCTTAACTATACAGCGTATTCAACGTGTACACACCACACAGGTGACAAGGCTGGCAGACTACTAACCTGGCTGATACTTCAGGATGAGGCAACATTGCCTGTAGTATCTATACGCTCCGCATAGGCCACACACTATACCTCACTTTACAAATCCCACACGCTAGCTACCCTAACAGATATTTGCAGGTACCTGGAAGATATTACCTTGCCACAACTCACGCGAGAGCAAAAACCTGAACTGAATGACCCCATTCTCTTGGATGAAATAAGGGCAAGTATATGCTCACTGGCAAACGGCAAGACTACGGGGCCAAATGGCTTGCCGGCGGAGTTTTACAAGGCCTGTGTAAAGGTGCTAGCACCCCAACTCCAGAAAGTCTATGAGGCCACAATGGATGACTCCACCCTGTCTGATACACAGAATGAAGCGTGGCTGATCTCTCTCCCTAAGCCTGGTAGAGATCCAGAATTTGTGGGCTCATACAGACCACTGGCACTTCTTAACACAGACTATAAGGTCTTCGCATCCATTGTAGCTGCACGCTTAGCCCCGCTGGTACGAAACCTAGTTCGTACGGACCAGAATGGGTTTTTACCCACGAGGAATATATACGCAGGCTCTTCAGAGTGCAACATTATGCAACAGACAGATGGCCGCGTTCCGGCTGCTTTGTTTTAGACTTGGAGAAGGCCTTTGGTTCCTTGGAGGGGCCATACCTCTTTGAGGTATTGCGGAGATATCGGTTGGGCGATGATTATTTGCCCAGTTACAGTACCGACGTTCCTCCGTCAGAGTCCGGACAGGCCGACTCAAATCAGATACTACACAGGTAAACACAGGCACCAGACAAGGCTGCCCCTTGTCCCCACTTCTCTTCTCTCTCGCCATGGAACCACTAGCGACATGACTCCATAGAGGAGGGGAGGACTGGGGCATTTGTCTGGGAGATGGACTACATGCTATTTCACTGTATGCCGATGATTTACTGTTGTACCTGCAGGACCTGCATGATATCCCTACCACAATAGCGGATACACTTCGAGACTTTGAAAAGGTATCGGGTCTCCAAGTGAACTGGACAAAATCGGGCTTGTACCCATTTAGTGATGATACCACGGAAATAAATGTGCTTATGAACAAC
Organism: Triturus cristatus; assembly: GCF_964204655.1. Lineage (NCBI taxonomy): Eukaryota > Metazoa > Chordata > Amphibia > Caudata > Salamandridae > Triturus > Triturus cristatus. Next base: position 1,061,434,521 of record NC_140594.1, on the reverse strand, counting down.
TCCACTCTTAGAAGGTACCCATCTATTTTCCGATGTCTCTGTATTTTCATATATATCGGAATCCCTTTGACGTGTTGGAAGGAAACCTAATTAGGGCCATATCTGCTGTCAGAGCTCAGATACAGTTCTGAAAGTCACTTCCACTGAGTGTACTGGGCAGAATCACACTGACGAAGATGATGATACTACCAAAACTGATGTATTAGTTCTCAAATCTTCCGTCCTATGTCCCAGCCAAAATATTTCGTGACCTTGAACAAATGTTCCGAGACCTAGTTTGGAACAAAGGCAGGCTCCGTATCATATAATGGAAACTATATGCACCTACCAGTAGAGGAGGATTAGCAGTCCCTAATATGGAGTTGTACTATTTGGCGGGGCAGTTGCAGTGGGTGACGAGATGGCTAGTAGGCATGGGATTGGAAGATACAGCCACTATGCAGCCACCATGGTCCCAATCTCAGATATATCAACTATTCCACCCTATTACTCGACCGCTGCGTCCATCACTGACATATCTGGCTCTGACACACCGGTGCTACAAAAGGAGTCTGTACCTTACCAAGAACACGATCCCTTATGCCCAGTCACTGCCACTTGTGGGGACGCCTAGAGGTAGGACAGGCACCCCTGATGGAGCACTCGTACACTTGCTTGAAGTGGAATTAGATACAATGGGCGATCTTTATGCAGACGGTGCCCTGATACCTTTCGAGACATTGGCAACAGACTACTACCGACCTGCAGGTCAATTCCTTTTACACAATTCAATTATGAGATACCTGTCAGCGGCATGGGTAGACATCCCCACCCAACCAGAAATGCATTTTTTGTTGCAATACCTACATGTAATGGGTAGAGGGTCACACATTGTACATTGGTTAGTTGAGCCATTACTTATTCACGCAATGAAACCCATGACGGCCCTCCGAGCACGGTGGGAAGCAGATATGGGACAGCCATGGACTGATCAAGAATGGGACACATTACTAGCTAGCTCCACATATATAACAAGACACTCAAAGTTTAAACTTATACAAACATATATAACACAGAGGGCATACCTTTCACCTAACAAAGTAAACAAATACTTTCATATTACCACTTCGGCATGTCCAAGCTGCCTATAGGTAGATGCAGACCTCTTGCAAATGCTGTGGTCTTGTGCCTCCCTAGGTACAAATTGGCAAGTAGTCACCACAACACTTGCGACATGTACTGACGAGTCATTAATATACACATGGGAAGTCTGCATATTGGGCCTTTATCTAACAAAAACAAGGTCACCTCCAGATTTATTGATTTAGGATTAATTGTAGCAAAGCGGCTAATAACCAAGCGATGGAAGCTCACTGACCCCCCTGTTGTTGTCAGTTGGAAAAATTCAGTCTCAGTGTGGGCACAAGCAGAAAGCACATCACTACACAGAGAGGAAATGGCTGGGCTACGCAAATATCCAATAGCACAATACTGGAACACCATACTCATGGAATTCACGCATGTGGACAGGGAAGACAGAAACACTCTTTATCAGGAAAATGATATGGGAGGTGAAGATACAAATATACAGGTGCATAATACTCCGAATTCAGGATCAGATCTAGGTTTACACTAGAGCATAGTGAGCATCTACAGAATGAGAGGGGCGCCACAGAAGACGCCAAACTATCTGTCAAGATGAGTCCTTTGTGGCACGAATGGAATAGCAAAACTACTAGGGATCTGGGCATGGTGAGTTGATGATGGTGCTTTTAGTTAGTTTGTTTGTTTAGAAATTATATTTTGTTTTGCATTCTCCTTTGGTCCCAATGGCATGTTCAGAAGTAGACATTCAAGAGTGCCCCTCACAGGGCGCGAGGATAACGGATAATACCGAAGCTGGCGAGATAAGTACCATGATCAGCTGAAAGACACAGAGATGCAATCATTCGGACATTGATATGCGACAGAGTGCAGTTGGCTGTTTCTCCTGATATGTAGAACCAGCATCAGATTCAATATATGCGTATGCGGTGAAAATGTAAATCCTTAAAATGTAGTGTGCAGTGAAATGACCCCTAACATATATATGTATGTAGTTCACGATGACTGGAAAAAGTATGAAAAACGCAATACAGATCATTAAAAACACAAAAATTGATAACTATGGAAAAGCACACCTTTGCATTGTGTCACGCCACCGGTCTTTGTATTGTGTCATGCCATCAGGTGGTGGCACAACACAATGTAAAGGTGTGATTTTGCTGAGTGGCCCATTTTGGAATATTACCAGGGGTATCTACAAACCCTGGGTATCTTTAGAATCCCCAGGATGTTAGAACAAGAGGACGCAAATTTGACATGAATAGCTTATGGAGCCCCAAGCTCAAACTACCCCAAATAGCCAAAAAGGTTCTCGGCACTGGGAGGAAAAAGGCCCAGCAGTTAGGGGGTTTGGCCCGTAGCAATTCTGAGTTGCTGTAGGCTGATGCAATAGGGCTATGGCAACTTGTTTCTACTTTCCACAGATTTGCATGGTTACTGCAGGTATTGAGTGACCAGCTTCATTGCAATTTGGAAAAAGAAATATACACAATTGGCAGCTCTCAGAAAAAAATGCCACTAGGAAGGGCTTCAGCCAATTACCTGCATCATACTCAGGGAGCAGAATTGGAGGGGGAGAGCAGTCGGATGTGCTTAAAGTGTCTGTGAACAGAGGCCAGCTGCAAAGCCTCAGGATATCCTCTGCAGGTAAGGTAATTACTTAGAAAATAAGGCCTCTACTTTTTTGGAGCAGCAATTTGTGGCTGTAATAATGAAAAGAAATCCAGTTTGCAAGTTGTCCCTTCTCTTTGAGATACTTATGATAGTATTAATAAGTTGCCATCTACAACATGATCCTATGACCAGATTTCACTCAGATGGGTCTCTTTTATTTTCTTCTTCTGCACTTTTTCTTGAATGCTATAATGCTGCTGAGGACAAATAATGTATGTCTTGCTAATTTACTGCACATGTTTAACATTTTTAAATACAATTATAATATAAATGTTGCTTTAGTTTTAACTATACCTGTAACTTTTTCTGGGCCAAATACCTTTGTAAGCCTACTCTCCTTTATTTTCTGCAAGGCATAACATGTGGTTAATATGTATCTGGCATGGCCAATAACCTGAGAGGACAATGGGAGAACCCTCCCACATGGACCCAACCGTGCACTACACACACTTCTTAATTGTGTAAAACAAATAAACACAAGAGTATGCAGGTATTTTTAGGTGCATGTAGCCAGTGCTGTAGGTAGCCAGTGCTGCTGAATGCCAGATAAACAAATATCTGCCAATGATTGTTTCCACCATGTCTGCCCATCCTGCACTTCCTGTCTATTTATCTCACTGTTTGATATCTGCTTTCTCCCTTTACAATTGTTATCTTATCTTTTCTTCTTCCTTAGTTCTCCCTTTTTTTACCTCACTCTCTTGATCTGGGTCAAAGACAAATACTGAACAAGCATTTGCAATGCAATCAGTCTCGCCTTTGCGACCTTACATGTATTTAGCTACGCAGCACATTAGCCTGGGTGCTGAAACATCTACTGTTCGTTAACATGAAGGGAAAGTAAGCACCAAACTGCATGACATGCCAGGTATGGGAACACATGGAGAGAAATATTGCCTTTCAGCGGGTAATGGTATAGGCCAAAGCTCTGTTTTTAATAAAAAATCAGGGCCTTCGGTGGTCATATCACTGAAAATACAGGATTTGAAAACAATATTGTTGTCTGCGGGTGCTCATGGAAGACCATTTCCATGGACTGTAATCTAGGGAAGCTAAAGTGATTCTGGTATTTTACTGACCTCTGCGGGTCATTTTCTATTAAGAAAGTTAAATAGAGGCAGTTGCCAGAAAAATTTTAAAAAAGAAAGTCCCTCAACAGAAAGCAATTCTGGTACTTTACTGACCTCAACTGGTTGTTTTCTATCAAGACAGTTAAATATAGGCAGTTGAACAGAAAAAAAAGTCCCTAAGCTGAAGCAGACAAGTCCTAGGGCTGATCTCCAGAGCCCACAAAGTACATACACATATAAGTATATACTAAAGTATATACAAGAGGTCTTGAATGCTCGACCTAAAAATGAGTCCTGGTCGCCACAAATGAGTGCCTGTGCCCACGACCTGCAAACACAGCACAAATTCTGCACTGCCTCGGAGCTTGTTAACATGCTAACACAGGTCTTCATTTTTGGATGTTAAATTTTGCCTTTAGCGTTTTACACTTGTTCCAATGATCCAATGAAAGCAGTTGCTCTGCCCAGGACCATCAACTGTGTCTATTTGAAACTTCATTATCATGGCCCCAATCTGCTGGACCCATTGCGAAATAATATTGGGGGCCCACCATCCACGCTTTCTACTGTGTCTTCCAACTGGACCTGAGTGTATGGATAATAAGGGGATGAGCAGCATTCACCCAAATTAGTCCCCTCTAGGAAAATGTTCCAGTACAGACTCTAGAGAAGACCTCACTTGGAGCAGGTGTCATAGCATGTGTCTGCATTAAACCAGCATGCATGTGATTCCGTTGGTGTACACCGGAGTACTCCAAATATCCTTAGGTCTAGATCTAAGAGATTGGCATGTCAAAAAGGTCTTGCCAATTCATTGCATAATGAAGCATCACAATGTCATGATTCAACTGTTGGAGAGCAGCCCTTCATCTTTGAACATGTCATATGATATTTTGCTAAGGCTAATAAAAGAGCTTGCAGTTCCCTAAAACTCTTAGGTATTAATTTAACATAACCCAATAAGACAGTCATTGCATCAGTATCCATAATAATCTGGGGGGTATTTATTGTATTGTTTTAAGTACCCGGCTCCAAAATACAGTGATAGCTGGACAGGACAGGCCGGGTATAGGAAGCCTGCCTGAGGCGTATGTTATATCCTGACTTCATGGTTATGCATGCCCTGTCTGTAGAATCCTACAGTGATGACATGGTTTGGAATGTTGTCAGTCAAAGGAGTCACAGTTGACTGGGCTGAGCTGCCTGCTGGCTGCTCCTGGTGGGGTTTGAACTGGACTTATTCTGGTTCCCTTCTGATCAACTTATGGTCTCCCTGTGATCTTGTACCATCTTCAAATAAACCTCCTTAAATCATCTCAACTGTGTGGACTTGATCACTACAGAATTTTGGCGACGGTCTTTAAAGAACCTACTTGTGTCACCTTTTCAAGGACTTCAAGCATCTTAATATAAAGAACCTCCTGCAACTCAAGTCAAGGTACCTCAACTGGCATCCTGACCCCACCAGTGACCTCCCATCGGTCGCCCACAACAGTCTGCCAGTTGTACCTATGCATCTGGAGAAGTGCTGCTTCTGGAGCTGCTCATTCAAACTTGGCATGTCTACTCTCCTCTAAGTCTACGCGCTTTGTGCTGTGCTTTCAACTGAGGCTAAGCCCACTAATGTCTGGGGAAATGCTGTGCCTTCAGTGTGAGTAAACCTGTCAAGCATTCTTCGATGTGAGCCTACCTAAGGGTCTTTTTCAATAGACAACCCAAAGAAGCTCTGCCTGTTTTTCCTACAGCGGCACGTTAACAAGCAAAGAAACAGCCCCTGTCTCATATCCAGTATGGAAGTATTAACAAAACAAACAAACGTTTCAACAAACATGTGAGGAGCACCCTGTAAACAACTACAAGGTGAGCATGGCACAGAGACTCATTTTGGTTTGTCATTTCAAGTGGTGGGCGCTGCACAATGTCTTTACACATCTTGCCAGCGCTGCACCGATGTGTATGCCGATTTAAATTTAATCTGGCCTGTCGATGTTCTTCCCGTTTTTTTTTGCCTGCTGCTAGTGTGGGAATTACACAGCAACGAATGAGGTGTGTCTAAATGTTCATTTTATTGGTGTGGTGGTTCCTTCTACGTGGCAAATATTAATGACGGTTGCGGTTCATTTTGATTCAAACGTGGCGCACGCAACTCACCTTGTCTACGTTGCCGCGAGGAGCTTCTCCTGAGCCTTCCATGACGTCTTCTTTCTTCAAGGCTGTTGAGGATGTCAAAGGACGTTTTGGCAGCAGGAGCGCGCCGTGAGCCACTCGGCGTGCGTCTCCTGAACGTGCCGCCATCTTGTGGATGGAGATTCCAGCCAGTTTGTGTAATTCAAGGACCAGGAAGTTAATACGCCAACCACGCTCCGTTTCTTTTTCTACAGAGTTCGTGTCCATAAGGTTTTTCGTTTACAAGAAGACCACGAACGTCGCTGCGTCTTCACCATTTTTTTTCCTGGTCTGTTCCATTTTGTTCTTGCAGATTCAATTTGAGTGTCTTTTCGCTCTGTTCTGCCAATCACGTTTAGTGCGGCAATACGTGAAGAATAGACTTCCTTCGCCTTCATACTCTGTCTGCCCCTGCTGGTTATTTTGTCCTACGCTCACCGTCGTGGGATCTGCTTAGAGTTTCTGCGGTGAGTGGCAGATTACTTTTCTGGAGTCATGATTGACTTTTACACTGTGCTACGATTGACAAAGGATGTTCATTGCTTCACGTCTCTTTAATAAGAAAGACCTAGACTGAACATGTCATCTCACCAACTACTCTGCGGCGACATGCACACCTAATGTATTTTTTTTTCAAGTTTACTCCACTTGTTATTACAAATTTTGTAGGGTGCCTGGTTTTTAATTTTGCCTATTTTCGCATATTATTTAATTTCGCTGCTAGTTTGCAGAGTTCCTTGTGTTAGGTAATGTCACAGTCTTGGAAATACCTGTAATTGTCTTTCTTGTCTAGCACATTCTTTATGCATACATTTTCATGAATAGTGGCATGTTTCCCCAAATTTGTATCTTTGCAGTTATGCATTTTTCTTGATCTGTTTCCCTTACACAAGGGTGTTTCTTTTCTAGCGCAACTCGGGTGAGAGATCGCTCACCGGCGTGTGTCATAGCTCTATGGCATTACGTTTTGTTTCAAATGCTATTGCTTTCCATGATTGCTTATGTCTCAATTTTGTTCATGGACTCTAGGTATTCACCCCGTAGGTACGCACCGTCAGGGTATATGTCGTAATTAGTCCATTGTTCACTGTCTCTTGCATGTCATTTGTCTCCCAACACCGGGATCGCAATGGGTTTTAGTCCCATTTGCCAGCAATGGGTTTAAGTCCCATCTGCTCACTGTATGCATATTTTTCATGTGTATAGTTTGCTTGCCTTTTTACAGGGGATTAAGTACATGGGTTCTCACCCATACACTGTCTTTTCCCATGCAAAGGTTTCAGTCCTATTGCATTGGTGCGGGTTTTTACCCAAACACTTTCAGTTTTTACCAAATGGGTTCCTACCCATATCTGGGTTTTTTTTTGACATCACTCAATCTTGCTTAGTTTTCCAGATGTCAACTTTACAAGGACTATGTTCCTATGGGTCTTAGCCCCTGTCTATGCGAAGGTTACAGTCCTGTCGCACTAGTCTAGTTGCGGGTTCCTACCCGTAAATTTTCAAGTGTACCCGTCTTCAGGGTGCACCTATAGTTTTTATGCATATGCGTGTTCATATTCTGCTTCAACACCTCATTGCTTGGGTAGGTGTGCTCATATTCTGCGTCAACACCTCATTGCTTGGGTATGGTTGTTTCTATCCTCGTGACAGGCACTCCTGTGTCTGTTACATTATATTTCGTTTATGGTGCAATTTGTTGACATTCAAATGTTTTACTTATACATGCTCAGTGGGACTATTTTCTCTCACAAAGTCACATGTACGTTGGTGGCAAGGTTATCTCTTTATACACCTGATTTACGCAAGCCAGAAGTATTTTCAAATTGTAACATTGTCTGGTGCACAACACGTTTGCCTCTACATGAGGTGTTTCAAATGGGCTACATTCCCATCTTCTACAGTGCACAACATTTTTTTCTGCCTTCACTAGAGGTGAGTAATATGGGTTACAGTCCCATCACTGCAGTGTACGACATTGGACCTTTACACGAGGTGTGTCGTTCTTCTCAACAGTGCACAACATTTATTGTTTTTACCCGTTTTTGGGTATTGCGTTAGAATTTAGTCTCTTCACAACAGTGCACAATATATTGTGGTGTGGTGTGTTTATTGGGTTTTATCTCATCAGTTCAGTGCACAGTGTGCACCCGTGCACCACTTGTTTTTTTGTATTACCTTCAGGGTATTTGGGCTGAATACCTTTACCTTACATAGGGTGTGTTTGACCCTTTGGTGCACAACTTTGTTCTACCTCCCTCCAGGGAGCTATACATGGGTGTAATTAAATATATGGGTTCTCACCCATATTTGTTTGCTCACATTATTCAACCCCTTTTCGTTTTCCCTGTGTCATCACCACTAGGGCTATTAATGCTATGTTAGTTCTGATTTTTTTTTCCCCATCTTTTTACACTCAGGGCGACTAGGCATAGGTTATTGTCCTTTTGCAGCTTACGTATTTTACTGTCCCTAGAGATATGTTTTGGGTTTACAGTTTACAGTCCAGTTTGCTCCACACAGGGGGTACGTCATGGGCGTCAGTCCCATCTGGTTATTTATGCATGAATCTATCAATCTGACACACTGTCTGGTGAAGAAGTATGTTTGCTCATGTGTGTACAAGTCAACTAGATTTCATCATATGCAGAGGTTATTTCCTCATATCAAGCATTCTTGGCATTGTTTTTTTTATTGCCTGCTTGATTTTGTATTCCTTGTCGAGTGAAGTGCTCGTCTACACTTAGAAGCCTGCTGGGTACTGTGTATTCAACCGAGTGTTGTGTGTTCAATTGTTACAAGGGAAATACATTTTCAATAACGTTTTTAAGTAATTGATTTTCAGCGAGGCTACATGGCAGTTCAATCGCGGCTTTTTGAAAACTCCTCGTGCCTATCAGGCGTTTTTCCCTTTCATCCTGTACGTAATATATGACCTCCAGTCGAGGTGCGTCCTAACATGGACATTGCGTTACGTGACGTATACCTTCACTACAATGCACGTTCTTATTTAGTTTAGTTTAGTTTAGTTTAAAGGAGTTTGTAGAGCGCTTGGTAACACCTCCCGGTGTGTCCCCGCGCTATGGAGAAAGAATGCAGCAGTAGAGGAAAAAAAAGAGGAAGGAACCAATTCACACAGCAAAGAGGCAAGTTTTCAGTTTCTTCCTGAATACGATTTCATTACTCTCCAGCCTGATATCTAGAGGCAGGAGGTTCCATTGCTTGGCAGCTAAGGTGCGGAATGATCTGCCACCCATTTTAGCTTTTTTGGGGCAGGTAGTTTTGAGTAGACCCATTCCTTTGGATCTAAGAGATCTGTTAGGTTCGTACACAGACACCAAATCAGACATATATACCGGAGCTCTGTGATGAATTATTTTATGGCACCAGAGCATAGCTTTAAAAACAATCCTCTTACTGATCGGTAGCCAGTGGAGGGCTGCTAGAGTGGGACGTGAAGGAGCTCGACGGGGAAGCCTAAGCACCAGGCGAGCTGCCGAGTTTTGTAGAACCTGTAGCTTTTTTATGTTTTTCACTGATGTCCCCATGAGTAGTACATTGCCGTAATCAATACGGGACGTTATTAATGCCTGCGTCATGGTACGCCTGGAGTTAATGGGTAACAGGTCGAGGGTGCGGTTGAGGGTTTTCATCACCCCAAAACACTTGCCAACAGTCTTCTTTACGTGGCTGTCAAAGGACAGTTTATTGTCCACCCATACACCTAGGTTCTTCGCCTCTCGTGTAGGCGAGGGCAGAGGACCCAGACAGCTGGGCCACCACTCTGTCGTCCATTTAACCTCATTGCCTCCCATAATGAGGACCTCTGTTTTTGTCCCATTAAGTTTCAGACAGTGTTCATTCATCCACATAGCCAGTTTGGACATACAGGCGTTGAAGTTATCAGCTTCCTTAGAAGGAGCATGGGTCAGCGATATGAGGAGTTGCGTGTCGTCGGCGTAGGAGACAAGCAAGGTGGTGTTTCGTCAAAGTGATTGACAGTTTGTATTTATTAATAAGTTAGGAAAAGTCACACGTACATGTCTTATTTAGTAAAACACACCAACCAGCTGGATTACTAGGTGATTGAAAGACAGCACCCGAGTATTCTGTCTACTCAGTATTACCTTAATATTTATATTAAGAAGTGTATTGTGTGGGATGGTATAGCGTTTGTATCATCTTCGCAAAGTCCTCATGCATATTTGTAATATTTTTTGTTTATAGTGAACTATGTTTTGTACTGTTTCTGCCCAAATGCTTATATGCGCCATATAGATACTGTGGAACGTTAGGAGTGTTTACGTCTTGTCCTTTACGTTAGGGTGCCTTGTGCTTTCTAAAGCTCGGGTGAGTAGTCGCTCACCGGGGTGGGATCACCGGTCTGTCTTCATCACTCTTGTCCATGGACCGTAGGTATACGCAAAGTTGGTACACACAGTCAAGAGTCTATTTCACTATTCTGTTTTCACTCTCATAGAGGATCTATGTAAAGGTTCACCGCCGAGAGTCCCTTTTGCATGCTTTTTGCTTCCCTATATTTTTGCATTTGTTAACCATTTCTTTCCTAGGGTTTTGTCATGGGTTCACACCCATGTTATCTGGTTAACGTTCTCCACATGCTGTTCAAAGATTCTTTGGTCATGATCTATATACTGCTTGACATTGACTAACCTGTTTTTTTGTTATTGTCACTTGTTCCCTTGTCCTTGTTCTTTGTAGAAGGGAGGATGGGTTGTGCCTATCAGGTGTTTTTCCATTCTTTGTGCCTATCTGTTGTTTTTTGTTTTTTTTCTTATCTTAGTGTTGTTTCTTCGCTTCTTTCTCCTCTTTACTTTGATTTGTTCTATTCTCGCTCGCTCTCCATTTCTACCTTTTCGTTTTCTTTCCATTTTGCTTTTTCGTGTTTCCTCTTTCTGGTTTCTTCTTCCTGTTTCTTTTATTGTTGTTTTTTTGTTTATTTGGAAGAAAGGGGGATATGTTATATCCTGACTTCATGGTTATGCATGCCCTGTCTGTAGAATCCTACAGTGATGACATGGTTTGGAATGTTGTCAGTCAAAGGAGTCACAGTTGACTGGGCTGAGCTGCCTGCTGGCTGCTCCTGGTGGGGTTTGAACTGGACTTATTCTGGTTCCCTTCTGATCAACTTATGGTCTCCCTGTGATCTTGTACCATCTTCAAATAAACCTCCTTAAATCATCTCATTTGTGTGGACTTGATCACTACAGCGTCCAAGACCGGTGACAGTAATCCGACTGAGTAGGGTACATTTTATGTAATGTTACAGGGTTAAAGTATAAAAAACAGCAACATGTAGACCAGAACAAAAAGAACCAAAGTAATAGGACACGCAATAGGGTCTCAGGATAAGCATTTAATATCCACTCCATGGGTGTGATCTGGACAAAATAATACTACTGATAGAGAGATAGTCCACAAATAGACCAAAAGATGAAAGCAGTACAGCTGACCGGACAGCAGAAACACACTTTGGGCCATGTATTTCTTCATCTGATTGAAACTGGAAACTCCTCTGATCCCCTCAATGCAGTGTCCTTGTGAGTTCTATTCCAACACACATTCTTTTAATATCTATGTTGAACCAACAGGGGGGCCTTGATTGATCCCAGGGAGGCACCAGGTTCTGGCCAAGAGAAGCATCATGCTGATAAGAGTGCTTTGTTTTAAGAGAAAATAAATAAGCCACAATAAGCCACTGTGTAATGGGCCATCACTAACATCTTTTGCTATTTATACCCTGGCTGAGAGTAGGTGTCAAAGGGGGAGGGACTCCAAATATTACTGAAACATCTCCTTCATTTCTGGTGACCACACTGTGGATACTTTTACACTTTAGTAAGACCTTTGTGAGCAGATAAGTACGTTTGGCAAACATGTATTTTATTGCATTTTTAAAATAGGTAACAGAACTGAACTGCAATTTTTAAAATGTATAGACATATTTAAACATTGCCAATTTAATAGAATAATTGTGAAAAATTCTCGGTGAGGGCACAATGATTTATTTATTTTTATGGTGGGTGCAGAATTAAAAAGTTTGAGGACCACTGCTGTAAAGGAAAATCTTCATTTCAAAGCATCCACAAATGGATGGACCCCTGGAGCTCAGGGGACCCTGCACCGTGGGGGCGGTGGGGGCTGCAGGGGCTATTGTTATGCCACTGCCTCTGCTCAAGAAGCTACTGATGGCATATTCTTTGCCATCAGTATGTGAGACTGGAAGTTGAGGCTATTTTATTGCCACATCATGACTATAGTTATTCACTCCTCACTTGTTTAACAAAAAATAGGTTTGTCCACTCAGAGCAGTTCTTGCTGCTGCCAAGTTTTGTATAAAAAATGGAGCCATTGTAACCACTCACTCAAATACCTGCATTGGGGAGTGCACTATGGGAACCTCCTGCCTTCCATTTAAAGCTCTGAACTGAATTAAATGAAGGGTATCAGCCTAGGGTAGTGAACCTTATTTCTGAGATGTGTCCTATGTTTATTTTTACTGTGAATCACACAAAGTAGTAGCTGTCGAAAATCCATTTCTGAAATCTAGACAAAAGAAAACATAGGGATCAGTGAGAATGTCGTTTGCTTACTAATTTCTTACTCAAATGTCCTTTGCACTCTGCCAGCAGCAGTCAAAGGCGCTTGCACAGGGTGAAAAGAATATAATGGTTTGCAAAATATAACTACACAGTTCTGTCAGCAATCACTGAAATTGTTATTCTGCTTAGATATCAGGAATCTAAATTAACCACAATAGTATGCTGCTCAGATGGATTGCTCCTATGCAAAATACAGGGTGGGCTCCAAGTTGCTTCACAGCTGCAAGAAAAACACAGCATTTTCATTCTGCAAGGAAACAAACAAAAATGAACTGGCATTTGGCACCAACTTCCATTTCTAAATTCACACAAAAGAATGACCTTTCAGCTTCTTTATCTTCGAAGGCCACTTTCCCAGTTTGGCAAGCATTTTTTGATCACTGTCTGATTTTGTGTCTCTCAGCTCTGCGGCTTTAGAGATATCCTTAAATAGCTATAGATTGATTCAGCAGTAACTTGGACAATTGTGTGGTGATGTCTAAATCTTCACAGAGAAAGACAGTCCAAGAGCTAGGTTTTGTAATTCAGGCACTTGGGTGGTGCAGGCTCGACACATGAGAGTGATTTAAAGCAGTGGCAGCTGGCAGGGAACGTGGGTGGCGCGGCGAGGCTGTGTGAAACAAACAAACTATAGAAAAAAAACACTTACGGCTGGTCTTGTCTATCTTCCGCTTCCCTTTCGACGGGTCCCGGAACGGAAGCAGGAAGCCCCACAGGCTCCCCTAAGCCAATCACAATGGTACATTGCAGCATTGTGAATGTCTGAGCGCCGTGATTCGGTGCTCAGATGGGTAATATGAGCTTGTGCATGTTCCCCACCAGCCTGTGCATCACAGCCTGGCGGGGAACATGTAAAGTGCGCATGAATGTTTGGCTGGCTCAAGACGGATGGTTAAATCGTCATGCACACTTAAAGTTTGCCCACTGCTTCCCCCCCTGTGACCCCAGCATTACCCCGCCCTAACCTAGCCCCGAGCCTAAGAAAAATAAAATTATAATAACGATGTTTTTAGAATTTTATTTTTCCTTTTTTCACTGCTCTGAGAGCAGTGGGGTGACGCTTCTCCGCCTTAGCGGAGGTGCCGCCCCTGATTTTAAGTTTGGCAGAATGGTGCAACGGCCATAAAACAGTCCCTGTACTGTTCTGTCAAACATGCTATCACTTTTAATAAATAAAATGACACCAAAATGACAAGAACCCTATCAGTACACCAGAGTTATGAATTTTTAAAGTTTTAAGTAAAAATTGTGCAAAAAAGCACCAAGTGCCATGCACATGTATCTGGTCACGCTGGAACAGGTCAAAGTCACAAGTTCTGGCCGACTGCAAGAGAGCATGGATCAGCCAGAGGGAACAAGTTCATCCCAGTGAAGATTTTACCTTCTCAAAGCTCAAGCCCACAGGAGGAGTGTCAGCCAGAGCTTCGCGTTGGCAGGGGCCACATGGAGATCAGTGCGGGCACAAGGAGCAGTCGTCGCTGGAGCTTTCCGTTGGCAGGCGATGGGGGAAGTTGTTGTTTGGTGCGGAGTACATGCTGCCGTTAGAACTTAACATTGGCTTGAGGCACGGTGACCGTTACTGATGCTCGTGGTCACAAAGAGCCTCAAAATGTCCGGATTTTCACCTGGAGCGCGGCTTTTGTATATTTGAAGCATGAGTAATACACTCTGAAGCCAGCCAAGGGTCCAGGACCTGGGGGGGGTGCCTCTTGTGGATTAAGCCTCACTCCAGCAGAGGCCAACAGCAGGACTCAGGACCAGGTGGTGGTGGTCAGCTGGGCAATTGCAGGGATGCCTCAGGGATGCCTTGTTGTGCCCCTGCAGCTTACACAGAAGGTCAGCTAACTGACCTTGTAGTCACGTCTGGGGATTCTGGGTTCAAATCAAGGAAGTCCAGTCTTCCATCTAAAGACAGCAGGGCAGTCCTTCTTCTGAATCACCCATAGATCCAGGAGTGGTCTGATGAGAGGTTCTGCAGGTTCTGTTCTTATACCCAGTGCCAGCCTGTGAGTGAAGGATGCCCCCTTTGCCTAACCCTCCCCTTTCCGGGATTTGGAGCCACACTGTCTAGGGCAATAAAGATCAGGCAGGTCTAGATGTTAGCTACATTTGTCATTGGCAGGGCTGGCAGCCTCAGAAGTCAGGGAGAGGGTGGGAATAGATTTCAGGTTACCTTTGAATTTCAGGAAGCCTGCGTACAAGCCCCCAGGACATATTGCGCAGCAAAGGCACAACCTGCCCTACACCCATGGCCATTTTGCCCCCACATCCGGAAGGAATACACTACACACCACAGGAGAGACTTTCACAGTTATGTGACGCTGGACCTTGGCAGAAAGCCAAAGTTAGTTTAGGCAGACCTCTACTTGAAACCTGACTTTACCATTGAAAATGATTTCAAATTACAATAATTAAAGTGAGTGGAAGAAACATATCTCTATCTTTCTAAAACTGAAGTTATCACTTATTAAGTGTAATAAGTTAACTCAGTGTTAGTCTATTTGAGAGATAGCCTAACTACATAAACACGATTAATGTACACATGTCCTACTTGTTAAATGGAATGTACCCTGCTCTATGTATGTTGCCTGGTCGGAATGTTTAAAACTGCACTACAGTCTGTGGGGGCAAGCCTAAGACGCTTTCTGTATTGTTACGTTAGTGGGTGGCACAATGAGTAATGCAGCTCGTTAGTAGCATTTAATTTATAGGTCCTGTGTACATGTAGTGCCATTTACTAGGAACTTATAAGTAAATTAAATGTGCCAGTTAGGTGTATGCCAATGTTATCATGTATATGTGAAAGAGCACAGGCACTTTACAGCTGGTTAGCAGAGGTAGAGTCCTAAAGCCAAAAAAGGCTTACAAAAAAATAGGAGCTTGAAGACAAAAAGTCAGAGGAATACCGCACCAAGGATGTCCGGTCTAACAACCAGGTAGATGGGATCTCTGAATCTAGTCAGAGAACCTCAACCCATGTAGTGGAGAGCATAGTCTCTGTTGATCCACCTGACTTTAAATGAGGCTGTGAGACAGCAGTATGATTTTGCTTCTTTACTTCACATACACACACACACACACATATATATATATATATATTTTGCGCTTATCCTTAATATACACGCACTCTCAAAGTATAGTGCTATAAAGAAACTCTTTATTGCTCGCTACGCGTTTCGACAACTTAATGTCTTGATCACACGAACGGTAAAGCAAACAAAGACGTGCATATATAAACATTGGAAAAGGAAAAAGGACTACATTGATTTCATTGCAAACCTTGTCCCAAAAAGCTTTCGGCCATCTTGTAAAGGTAAAATCCTATTTCTGAAAGTAAGCTCATTACAATCATGATGTATTTGATTGAGGAAAGTTCCATCAAATCCAAACTCATTTAGGTTACATACAATATATAAAATAAATGCTGTATGATACATGACGCACTAGTGGCTTAGGCATTAGTTTTTAAATGAAAATTACCATATAGTTCATTTTTTAGTTCTTTTTGTTATGCACTCATTTAGTAAAGTTTTCAATTTATATTTACATAAGAACTCCATTGTATTCAACTGATATTTCTTAGATCCTGAATAGAACAAGACTATTTTTCATCGCACTAGTGGCATTAATCACATTTCATAATTAGAAAATTGCTATTTAGACTTATACAATTGCTATCAGATTGCAATACTAATTGATATATACGTGTTCTCAAGTTGCTTACATTCAAAATAGAAATATATGGTTCCTAATATTTAAGGTCAATTGCCATAAAAACTATATTTTTTGCTGCACTTAACAATCATCAGAAAGGCCTACATATATACTGATACTGGCGACAAGACTAATGAAATTAGACAAATGCCTGCTTGTAAAAGTCCATATCCAGAACTCCAAAGTTAGTAACGTAATAATGTGAAAAGTAATAAAGTCGCGTGAGTTATAGTTGCCTGCACTAACTATAACGGGGGAATTTCATTGGTTTTTTATCAGTAAAATTTCCGCTAACTATAACATGTGTGAAACCTATGGTTTTTTCAGTGAATTTGCAAGGTTTTTTAAATGCTAATTCCTAACTATAACGTGTGTGAAACCTATGGTTTTTTCAGGGAATTTGTACGGTTTTTTAAATGCTAAGTTACTTTACGCCATTCGTGGCGTGCGCGCCCACTTAACGCAGTTCGTTCCGTGCGCGCACAGTGATCACGCGGTGCGCTTCACGCACCGCGCGCCCACTTTACGCAGTTAGTGCCGTGCACGCACGGTGGGCACGCGGTGCGCTACGCGCACCGCATGCCCACGTTACGCTAGATGGGCCATGTACACACGATGCGCTTCGCGCACCGTGCGCACATGGAGGACATATGATGCACTTCGTTTTGAAAGGTAATATTGTAATTTTTCGTATTTTTTATAAGCCATGCACAAATGGTGCCCTTTGGGCACCTTTTGTGCACGGGGTGGAGAGAGTGTGGATAATTTTTTTTTTTATTATTTTTTTTTTAATATTTTAGTTTATCTCGTGTGTTATAAGCCATGCACAATTGGTGCCCTTCGGGCACCAATTGCACACGGGGTGGAGAGAGTGTGTATAATTTAAAAAAAAATACAAAAATTTACCTTACGCGTACGGTAAGCGTCATCGGCGAAATTACCGAAAAAATAAAAATTCCGTTTTTGGCCTTGGGGGATCTTTGGGGACTCCCTCAACATGGCTATGTGTGTGGGAGCTGTCTAAACAGCCCCTTTACATGTTTTTGGGCTTTATATTTTAAAAATCACTCTCAGTGCGAGAGAGAAAATGGCGGCCGCCGCTTCCTGGTTTCGGCCGATTCGAATGTTTACTTAGATCTAAGAGCCAATCAGAATCGCGCTCGCGCACGCCACCGTACGCGTACGGTAAGCGTACCGTAAGCGCACCGTGAGCTGGCTCAGATATATATATTGATTTAAAGGCTATTTTCTCAGAATCTACTGAACAGATTTACACCAAACCAACAAAAGGCACTTCCTTGACCTGAGGACTACCTCTCTGCCAAATTTCTAGTAATTCTGTTCAGCCGTTCGGGCTGTAGTCCTGTCTAAAGGTCCTATGGAAAAATGCATGGGAAAAACGCGTTTTGGGACCCCCCTTTTATCTCAGCCCCCGCTTGACGAATCCCCCCGAGACTTTCAGGGTAGGAGCGGAGCGTAGCGCCCCACCTATTTTGAAAAATTCGCGAGGATTCGTCGACCGGCGCCAAAGTTATTCAAAATAGAATGTTGCGGATTTCCTATGGAAACGTGGTCCTAACTATAACTACCTACTGGCGACCGCCAGTAGGTAATATATCTGAAACCTTTAGTATGTTTGCTTCTCATAACCAGCCTAGCAAGACGAAGGGTCCGTTGTTGCATGTGATGTAGCGGGAATCGCATTTTATTTGTAGGGGTGCATTATAATTGTATGTGTAGAGAGCACCCGCACATAATCCTTTGTTGTATTAACGTGAGGTGTTAGAATTCGAAATGTAATAACATGAAATGTGATGTGTTTAGGCTATTGAATGGTAACATGGAGAATTGACGTAGAAAGTCAATGTAACTAGCAGAAAAAGTTAACGTGAAGTTAACGTGAAGAACTCGTGTTGTGCAGCTGACAATCATTCACTTATTAAATGTGTTTGTTAATATGTCATTTTACATGTAGGTAGGAATATTAACTAAATGTGCCTTTTTTCGATGCAAATTTGTGAAGCTTATATGCAATTTTGTGGGCCTGAAATGAATTTCCCTGAACACTCTTGCTTTATAAATAATCACTGAATTCATGTGTGCTGTGGATTTCATTCCTTCTCATGTTTTGTGTTGCAGGTGGAAGAAGCGCCCTTGTTAGCTAGAATAATGTCTTTGTGTTTTAGTCAGGCAAGGAGAGAGAAGGAGATACTTTGCGAGCTAAAGCCAATAAGGAAAATTGTTGTGTTTTCACACCAGAAAAGGCCCGGGAATCAAGGTCAAAATGTTGCAGTTCAGGAAAACTGCTATAATGTGGAAAATTACCTATGAATTCATGTTCAGAGCGAATGGCGTGACCTGCAAGGACTCATGGGAAAAATACCTGTAATAATTCGATGTTAGAGCTGGGAAAGTGCCCCACTTCGTTCTTCTTTGCCTTCAGAGAGAGAGCATCTTAGAATGAGCTCCATCTCGGTAGCTTTATGCTACATGACCCATTATTATTGAGAGACTTCTTGGGGGAGACTCCACAGGCTGACACCTTTATATCTTGCCCCGGAATATGCTTAAGTAGAGAAGCCATTGTAGTGGTAGAGTAAGGCTAGATTGATGCTTTATATTCATCAACCCTCGATGCAGGAAATTTTGACTCATGCTTTTTGATCCTCTGCATCCTATTTCTAGATTTGCAGATTTGGCATCATACTGATTCCTATGTATTTCTACGCTCTCATTTTGAGGTGTCTCTATGTTAAGCTGTTTTTGGCTTTGTAATAAATTAACTAACCTTCCGTAGTTGTCTGTAGTTACTATATGTCAAAAGAATTTCTTGTTGAATTGACTAGTAAAAATAACTACTTTTCTCCCCTCTACGTTTACATGCTGCAAAAAACAACCATCGGATTGTGATTCTAGAATAGATCCATAACTTATGGGCCAGCCCTTTCACATGTTCAGTACAAGTAGGGTCACTGGAACTCAAAACATGGTAACATTAGCTTATCCACAATCAACATATTTAATTTGCTTATAAGTCCCTAGGAAAGTGCACATATGTGCCCAGGACCTGTAAATTAAATGCTAGTAATAGCCCTGCAGCACGGATTATGCCACCCACTTCAGTATATCTTTAAACACGGCTCAGGACTGTCACTGCAGAGCCTGTGTGTGCAGTTTAAACTGCCATTTCGACCTGGCAAGTTAACCTACTTGCCAGACCCAAACTTTCCCTTTTATTACATGTAAGTCATCCCTCAGGTTGGCCCTAAGCAGCCCTATGAGCATGGTGCAGTGTATTTAAAAGGTAGGACATGTACTTTAGAGTTTTACATGTCCTGGTAGTGAAACACTTTGAAATAATTTTTTCCCTACTGCAAGGCCTATATCTTAAATAGGTTAACATTGGGATTGTCTTAAAATGTCTTTTAAGTGTAATTTCCAAATGATAAACGATAGATATTTAGAGTTTGGTGTCCCTGGACTCACAATTTAAAATCCCTTTTTATGGTGAATTCAGATTTTAAATTGAAGTTTGAAAATGCCAGAAAGTTGGTATTTTCTTATTTTAATCATTATGTGCCTTTGCCTGTCTATGAATACATGTCTGGTTTGGGTGATAGCTAGGCTTTGTGCATTTCTTTAGAGAGTCACACAAAGGGAGATGGGGTATGACATTTGCATCCTGGTGGCCCATCATCAGGCTGAGGGGCCTTCCTGAGGTAGATTGTGAGGGGGAGCGACACTTGCACCTGACTAGGGTGTGCCTGTCCCCACACAAAGAGCTGCATACCCCCTATAGTTAGTCTGGAGACAGGGCAGGAAATGTAGGAACCATGTAATCTTTAAAAGCCTCTTTGAAGTCTCCCCCACTTTAAGAGCACATTTGGGTATCAGTACTGGACCCCCAACACCACCAAATCAAAAATATGCTGGAACCAAGGGCATTATGCCTAGAAAAAGAGCTGCTGTGCTGCAGGAGGGACTGCCACTTTGCTACTTGCTTTGCTGTGTCGGCCTGCTGCTTGCTGCTTCTTGCCTGGGGTTGAGAAGGACTTGACCCCAAGTTTCTCCAAGGTTTGCTGGTTTGCCCCTGTTCTTGAAGTCTCAGGGCCATTAAAGACTTCTGTCAACTTCCTTCAGCTGCTGGACTCTTCCATCTGTTAGTCCCCCCATGCTTGAGATGCCCCTCCAGTCCTGGGCCTCTGAAGTGGGTTCTGTAGCTGTTGTGTGCTAGAATCGACGCATCGTCATCTCTGCACTGATCGGAACCAATGCAGTGCTCTTCAATGCCGACACAGTGCCAATCAAAAGATATCCTTCTGTGGCCCGATGACAACTTGGGAACTGACTGCAAGGCTTAATGACAATGCAGTTCCTACGTTGTACGATGTTCGAAGATGATGCGAGAACCGACTGCGAGGCTCGACTATGATGCACCGACTTGATTGCGTGAATTGGAACAGACGCATTGAGTCAACGCTTTCTCCATCCAAGGTACTTTTTCAGCGGGCCCTTTGTGGGTCCTGTAGCGCCTTTGACTTCTAAGCATTGTTTTGGGATTTCATCTTTAAAAATGCATATCTCAAATCTCTATTCTTCTAAATTGGTGTTGAGTCTTTTTGTGGTGTTTTCACTGTTACTGTAATTTAAGTGCGGCATAAATACTTTACATATTGCCTCTTAAGTTAAGCCTGCCTGCTATGTGCCAAGCTAGCAAGCTAGCTATCAGAGGGTGAGCACAGGTTAATTAGGTTGTGTATTTGACTTACCCTGACTAGGACTTTGGTCCCTACTTGGACAGGGTGAAAACCTCGGTCAACTAGAGACCTCATTTCTAACAGGCGCCTGCAATGTTCGTCACGGGAATTACCATCTTGCGCCTAGTTCACATGTTTTTTTTTCTCTGAGTATATGTTTCTTACTTCTGTCTTCTGTTTTATGTGTGAATTACACCTCACTTTTTAGGTCTGATTTACAGTGCATTTTTGTGGGCAGTTGGTCTTACTCCAGGCTTACGTGTGTTTTATTCATGGCCCAAATTCACAAAGCTGTTTCCATGGAAAATCATGTGAAATCCACTGGTGTGGAAGGCAACTTACAGAATTTGTCTCTACTTCTGTTTTTGTAATACATGTATTACTTAAGTCAAATACTTTTGAAATGTTAAATTGTTTAGAGACAAAAAAAGATTTCAGTTACAAACAATACTCAAAATGTAGGCTGCAGTAGTCAAAGTGAGAAATAAGTTATTATTGTTCCGTATCTGCCTACAGTTTGAGGGCTCTATACCAACCCCATCATTCTGTCGCATGCCACATCCTAGTGCAAAGCCTACAGATTTTAATATTGGCCAGCCTGCCCTTGCCATTTCCACTTGAGTCAGGTACCACAGTCTGCTCTGCAAAAATGTCTCAGCTCCTTATTACTTGAACATTTTGCTAAGGAAATTATTTTTTTAATTTGAACCCCACCACCCTCTCACCCACTGCTTTAATCAGCTATCCTAATTACCACTTTAATAAATCCTTGATTTCTCCTAGTCACAGGGCCTTAATCACCCAGGAGACATCCAGTTGCACTTACCTGAGGGAGGTGAGGGAAGTAGAGAGAAAGTTGTGCCAAAGAACAGGCCAGGACTTCTAACAATCTCCTGTTTTCATTAGAGGAAGTCATGGATTGAGTCTGCCTTTGAAACACGCCTTCAAATAGACAGCACTGCACTTTCCACGGAGGGGTGTACCAGAAGAACAGGACCCGTTTATGTACCTTTTGCACTGTTGGCAAGAGTCAAGCATATCAGTAGCACTAGTGAGCTGCAGAAACTAAGATTACGTTCTGCCTTCACCCAAGAAACCACTTAGGATAATAATATTTTCTGCCTAGAATTTAGCTGTAAGTGAGGGCCCTTGAAACAAAGCTGGTAAGGGCCCAATGTGGGAAATCTGTGAGTATCTCTTCAATGCCCTCTACCAAAGATTGCTAAATATCTACTATATCTTGGGGCTGCCATTTCCTGAAGATCATACAATTGCCTAAATGCGGAGAAGCTAAGGAGAAGACAACCTTTTTTGGAAGGAATGTTTGAGTCTTAGCAGAAGACGAATACGAAAAGGATGTTGCTGGACTTTGGCTACAGTACTGGGGAAGAAGTGGTAAATGATCTTGTCTCCACTTGGTCCTGTGACTTCTGTCCCAAAGAAAGGCTCCTGAAACTTTGAAAGCATTTAGCTCTTCTTTGAAGCACCTTTTCAACTTTTGGAAAAGTCTGGTCTTAGATTTTTTAAAACTTTCGTAGGACCAGAATAAGGTTCAATTTTAATCCCCCAAAATGCGACACCTCAGGGAATTTTAGCACCATTGCCCACTTCTGTTACACCACTTTTGATGTTTTCTAAACATCATAAATGAAAAAATTGTCTTTTTTGTTGCTTTCAAATAAGAGAAATAGTTAGTGTACTTGAAACACTCAGGCCTACTATTTGACAGGTAGAGGTTTTAAGGTCACCATTAATGCAGACTGGCTACCAAAGGCATTATACATTTTTCAAGGCACACTCTTCTGAGTCATTAAAATCTTATCCTTTTACAACTGACACAGAACAGTGACTCATATATAAAAGAGTTTTCTGCTACATTAACTACCACTCTACTGTCAAGAGCGAATCTACTATTAAGTATGCCAGTGCAATAAGAGATGTATTTGTGTCTCTTACTCATGAATGGTGCAACGTTTATGCAAAACATGGATGGCACTTTTAATTTGTGACCTCTACTGTTCTGTCACATATACAAAATACATGGTCAAAATAAGAATACAAAAAGAACAATTGATGGACGGAATGCTGAAGATTGTTAAACATTCACCCCCAGTACAGAGATCTGGGCCTAAATCCATTGTTGTTTTGCTTACCATGCCATTCCAGTTTGGACCAAGCCATAAGCAAATCAGTGTTGACCCTGCTTCTCACGGGAACAGTCCAGCCTGAACTGACAGGCCTCCCTGGACCAGAAACAAGCATCCAGGGATCAGTTTCGGGGAATCACCCCTCATCAGCCAGGCTATCTTGAATCCAGTGGCACAGCGAGCAAGGGACATGCGTCTGGACATACCATTAGCCACTTAGGATGCACATAGTAACATCACAATATAAAATGATGGACGGAGCGCTGAAACTTTTCAAACACTCACCCCCAGTCACAGATTTGTGTTTCATCATTATTTTGCCACCTCATCAGCCCAGTTTGGAGCCAGCCACATGCAAATCAGTCTTGATGCAAGCATCCTGGGACCGGTTCTCGGGTATCACCCATCATCAGCCAGGCTAGCTTGTGGTTGTTGCTCGAGTAGGTGTTTTCACCCCGACCCCCAATCAGTGATCGGCGGCCGCGCCGGGTCGCGCCCCTTGGGACGGTGGGAGAGCTGTCTGGGATCCGAACGACGGCGTCCCGGGAGTGCCCGACGTCTCAGCGGGGTCTGCTCGCGGACCGAGGCTAACATCTGGGGATTGCGGGCCCCGGGTCGGGGGTGCTTCCCCGCCTCTACTCATTCCCCTCTTCCATCCAGTGGGCCGGGCGACTAATTCATCTGTGGTGTGCCTGCACGGGGGAGGCCCTGGTGTCGGCGTCCTGTCCATCGTGGTCTGAAGGTGTGAAGGGTCTGCCGCCATGACGAGGGACAAGGGTGGAGGTGGCTCCATGAGGCATGGGCCTATTGACAAGTTCACGGGCCTGGGAGTGACAGGGGGAGCCGCCGGGGTATCTCAGGAGGCCATACCGGACAACGCGGCACTAATGGCGGCTATCACCCAATCCCGAGATACGCTGGACGCAAAAATTGGCGCAGTGGGAGCTGATGTTATGTTACTGCGCCAAGATCTCTGGAACGCGGTGTCCCGCATCACGGAAGCGGAGACCCGCATATCTTGCAAGCATCCTGGGACCGGTTCTCGGGTATCACCCATCATCAGCCAGGCCAGCTTGTGGTTGTTGCTCGAGTAGGTGTTTTCACCCCGACCCCCAATCAGATATACCATTCTCACTTCAAAACTAACCAAATTGGGGAAAGTGTTGAACTTTGGGACCTTTCAAAATCACTATTTACACCCAAACGTAGCACATTGAAGAGAATGTTGTGCTTTGAAGGGGTCAAACTTATTAATTCCACTCCAAACTAACCACATTAGAGAAAATGTTGGCCTTGGTGGATTTGTAATTAACTATTCTAACACATTTCTAATACTCATGCCCTTAAAAATAATGCCTACAATACTTTAGAGAAATCCATTTTACTTATCCAAGAAAACACATCAAATAAAAGAGCTAAAGTGGGAGCATTAACTAAACAAAAACAACACAAACAAAAGCATTAAAACATGTAATACAATATCAATATAATCAAATTAAAATGAAAAACATTACAAAATTTTCTAGAAAAACATAAATCAACAAACTACAGCAATATATATATTTTACAATAATCACCTTTTAAAAAACAATACATAAAATATACATTTGCAAAAGATGTTTTAAAAATCCTTTTAAAACAACACTATTGTTTCAAACCAAACACTGTATATAAATTAGTGAAATAAACTCATGTATAAAATAAAAAATAAAAAACAAACATTGTTAGTGTAAACTATAAGCAACAAAAATTGTTTAAAAATTATATTCTTTAAAACATGCTAATAAAATATTTAAGAACATACTTAAAAAGTATAATAAGATGCAAAAATAACAAAAACCTATTTTTAAAAATGTATACCTAAAACATCCAATGTTATAAAGATGTATAAACATCAAGCTTACACTTATTAATTGAATAACAAAATAAAATTAAATATAAATAATTCTAATTTAAAAATTTAAATTAAAGAAATAAACCACACAAGCATTTAAAAAAAACAAGCTTTGGTGGCAGACGCGTGTTAGTCAGCCTCCGTCCAGCCCAGCATTTCTCCGTCTGTTATCCTGGCTCCCTCGGACCCGAGATTGGTCCTGGAGGGGGCGCTACGGC
Source organism: Triturus cristatus (assembly GCF_964204655.1). Taxonomy (NCBI): domain Eukaryota; kingdom Metazoa; phylum Chordata; class Amphibia; order Caudata; family Salamandridae; genus Triturus; species Triturus cristatus. Next base: position 1,061,409,175 of record NC_140594.1, on the reverse strand, counting down.
ACCGATGATCGGTGGGGGCTGCTCGGTGAGCGACGGCAGAGACAAGGCCAGCAGAGCGCGGAGGCAGGCGCGCCCGCGAGGTGCGGCCTAGCATTCCGAGGCGGAGCCGGGGAATCAATTACTGCGTGCCGAGAGGCGCTGTGAGCCGCACGGCAGCCTTGGTGAGCCTGTGACGGCGGCCCCTGATCTCGGCGGCCCGGCGGCAATTCTCACGGGGCAGCCTGCATTGCGGACAACGGTGAGGAGCTGGGGGGAAGCGGATTGCCCCGGCCAGCGGAGCGACTCGACTGGGCCTGCCCACCGTGCCCGGGAGTGAGGCCGGTGCCTGGGGCCTCGGGAGCCGGGGGTCCTCCTCCCATACATCTTTTCAGTGGCGGAGAGGTGTTAGCAGCAGAAAGTGCAGGGGGCCCTCCCCCAACCACCCACTCCCTGATTCTCTGGCCGGACTGGCGACTCCACTGGGGGATCGGCAGCTGCATCGGGCCGCGGGGGAGTAGCCGGGGGGGCCCTACGGGAGCTGACTGGTTGTCCCCTGGAGGGGGGATCCTACGCTCTTCTAGTCCTGGGGGCGTCTGATGAGGAGAGGCACCAGATCGGGACCATACTCCAGTGGGGGGCCCCAGCGACGAGCCAGTGGTCGGAGCGGGCCAAGGAGGGTCAGCGAGACTGCAGGGTGAGGACAGCAGATCTCGCCGGATCATCGCAGTGCTATGGGACTTGGGGGTGCTTGCAGGTGGGCGAGCCAACATTGGTGAAGGCATCTTGGCCTCAGCTGTGGAACCGGGGCCCCTGATCGGCGGCCGCGCCGGGTCGCGCCCCTTGGGACGGTGGGAGAGCTGTCTGGGATCCGAACGACGGCGTCCCGGGAGTGCCCGACGTCTCAGCGGGGTCTGCTCGCGGACCGAGGCTCACATCTGGGGATTGCGGGCCCCGGGTCGGGGGTGCTTCCCCGCCTCTACTCATTCCCCTCTTCCATCCAGTGGGCCGGGCGACTAATTCATCTGAGGTGTGCCTGCACGGGGGAGGCCCTGGTGTCGGCGTCCTGTCCATCGTGGTCTGAAGGTGTGAAGGGTCCGCCGCCATGACGAGGGACAAGGGTGGAGGTGGCTCCATGAGGCATGGGCCTATTGACAAGTTCACGGGCCTGGGAGTGACAGGGGGAGCCGCCGGGGTATCTCAGGAGGCCATACCGGACAACGCGGCACTAATGGCGGCTATCACCCAATCCCGAGATACGCTGGACGCAAAAATTGGCGCAGTGGGAGCTGATGTTATGTTACTGCGCCAAGATCTCTGGAACGCGGTGTCCCGCATCACGGAAGCGGAGACCCGCATATCTGGGGTGGAAGATGACGTCGGCGTTCTCAAGCAGAAGGTGGCGGGCCTGGAGAGCATCCAGAGGGGCTTGGCGCTTCGGGTCGAGGATGCCGAAGGACGCGCCCGGAGGAACAACCTGTGCTTTGTTGGCTTCCCGGAGGGTTGTGAGAATGGCAATATGGAGCGCTTTCTTATGCAGTGGTTGGAGAGCTGGCTCCCGCCGCATGTGCTGTCCAGGTGCTTCGTCGTGGAGCGGGCCCACAGAGCGCTTCTGCAGAAGCCCCCGGTGGGGGCTCAACCAAGACCGGTGATTGCGAGGCTGCTCAATTACCTTGACCGAGACACTGTGCTGAAGCAGGCCCGCGTCAAAGAACCTTTGCTCTATAATAATCAACGTATCCTGGTGTTCCCGGATTATACACGACTGGTGCAGCAGCAACGCCATTCGTTCATGGTGGCAAAGGCCAGGCTGAGAGACCTCAATCTCTCGTATGCTCTGCTATTCCCTGCACACTTGCAAGTGGTCTTTCAATCCCGCACCCACTTCTTTGACTCTCTGGAAGAGGTCTTTAAGCGGACTGACGAAACTGTTAGGGTGCGGGTGAATACGCCGCCTGGCCTGCAGTCAGACTCCTCATTGAGTGAGGGGCTGTCAAAGAATCCTCGTGGACAGCGTCAGAAGGGGCATAGGAGATCGCGATCCCGGAGGCGCTCCGCTTCCGGTGGAGCCCAGCCCCGAGAGGACTCTGCTTCTCAGTTCCGGACACTAGATACGTGATACCTGTGACTAGGGTGGTGCCCGGGTGCTTCCTTCATTGGACTATGTGACTGTTGGCTTTCAGGGTCTAGAGGGAGCCCTTAGGAGGAATGAACCCCCACCGACTCTGAGTTTGTGGTGGGTGGGCCTGGGTGATATGGGCGGTAAGTTGGGGATCCATTGGCCCCCCGGTTTGGGGCATGGAGCAAACCCTGCCGCGACAGGTACTTCAGTGTTGTTGAGGTATGGGGAGGGGTGTTTGTTACGGGGACATGCGATTTCACACTGTACATATCGGTCATACGCACCCGTGGCTGGGACCTCTTATCCGTGCTACATCAAGGCATGTTGCCCAATGGCTAGTGGGAGGGCAGAAACTGAGGCTTCCCCGGGCGCCCTTCGTATTGTTAGCTGGAATGTGCGAGGGGTCCTGGATAAAATTAAGCTAGGGGCAGTCCTGCGTCAGGCGAAAAGGGTCAGAGCTGATATTCTCCTTTTGCAGGAGACTCATCTGATTGGCTCTAAGGCCCTGTGCCTGCAGCGATACGGTTTCCAGCAGGTCTTTCATGCGGGGTTCCTGCAGGGCTCTAGGGGAGAAGCGGTCATGATACATCGCAGGGTCCCATATGTGCATGCACAACAGTGGCTGGACCCGCAGGGGCGATACCTGTTTCTGCGGGGCAAGATTGGGGAGGACCCTATTGTGCTAGGATGTGTGTACGCCCCCCACATTACAGTGGTCCTTGGTGGAGCGGTTACTCTCTCTGTGGGCGGACATGCCGGACATGGCTGCGGTGGTGGGTGGCGATTGGAATGATGTGATGGATTTGGGGAGGGACAGGAGCAGGGCGGGAGGGGCCCAGGGTGGCACTCAGCACACGAAGTTACACTCACTGGTTAGGAGCCTCGATTGGGTGGACACCTGGCGGCACGTACACGGCGATAGGAGGGAATTTACGTACCTCTCGGCGGTCCATAAGTTGTTTTCTCGGCTCGACTATGTTTTCGTCCCTCGGGCGCTTGCAACGCGGGTGCGGTCCGCTGGGATCTTTCCTAGGGGGCTGTCGGACCACTTGCCGGTATTCGTGGTGCTGCGGTTAGGTGGGGGGCGGCAACCATTTCGTTGGCGGCTAGCAGTGTGGAATTTGCAGAACGTCGAATACGAGGGAGTCAATGAGGGAGGCGATTGCGGACTACTTTGTCTCCAATGCGGGGTCGGTCCCTAGTGCCGTAACACTTTGGGAGGCACTGAAGCCCACTCTACGGGGGGTAGACATTGCATGGTGTGTGGCGGCCCGTAGGAAGCGTCGAGAGGGGTTGGTCAGGGCCGAGACGGAGATTAAAGGGCTTGAGCGTCGATGCCGGGAGGAGGGCGGCGGTCCGGGTGTACGACAGCTCCTGTTGGCGAGGCAGTCCTATGCCTCACTCCTGATGGATGAGGCTCACCAAGCATGGCTGGCTACACGCAGCAGGATCTACCAGTGGGGCTACAAATCGAGCAAAATGCTACATCGGCTCTGCCAGTGTATTTTTCATCCCTAGGTTACCCCGGGGGTGCTGGATGTGAGAGGGGCGCCGATGATTGACCCTACGACCATAGCAGAGAGTTTCGCCACGTACTACGCAGATTTATACGCCTCTAGGGAGTGCCTGCCAGAGGCTATGGTGGACTAATTCCTTGAGGATCTCCCGCCCAGAGCTCTGTCTGATGAAACGCGCCGGCAGTTGGAGCTCCCCCTCTCGGAGGAGGAACTGGGTAAGGCCCTAGGTGAGCTCAATTCTGGAAAGGCACCGGGACCCAATGGGTTCCCCAGTGAGTTCCATCGTAGATATAATCTACAACTAGCACCTTATTATCGGGCGGCGGTGGAGGAGGCCAGGGATGCTGGTCGGCTTCCACCGGACGGGCGGCATGCAGAAGTGATGGTGTTTCATAAGCCTGGTCGGCCCCCGGAACAGCATGCTTCATACCGCCCTATATCCCTCCTCAACGTGGAGGCTAAGGTTCTGGCTAAGGCTCTAGCTAATCGCATTCTGCCTCACATCTCGACATTGGTACACCCGGACCAGGCTGGGTTCATGCCCCAGAGGGCGACCCGGCACAATATACGACGGACACACGTGGCACTGGCGGCGGTCCGGCAGACGGGGGTGCCGGCTGCGCTCCTACTGGAGGACCAGGACAAGGCATTTGATTCAGTGAGCTGGGTGTATCTGTTCACCCTTCTTCGTCGGCTTAACCTCGGTCCTCGGTTCCTGTCGTATGTGACGCTCTTATATACCGACTTAACGGCTTTGGTTCGCGTGGCGGGAGCGATCTCGTCCAGCTTCCCTATTAGCTGGACGTGGTACCAGACAGGGGTGCCTCCTGTCGCCCTATCTTTTCGCCCTCGCTATGGAGCCGTTGGCGGCCTGGGTGCGTATGGATGCACAGTTGGAGGGATTTGAGTGGGCTCCGGGCCTTTCGGACAGGATCTCATTATATGCGGATGATGTCCTATTCTTTTTAACGACATTGGACAAGTCGGGGCCGCGCATACTGGAGATAATGCGGATATTTGGGGAAACATCCGGGCTGTATATGAACCCCCGCAAGTCCAGACTGTGGGTCTTGGGTCTTCGGGTGAGAGTGGATGCGTGGGCATCGACGCTACAGGTGGCAGAGGGGGGACTTAAATATCCGGGAGTCTTTCTGTCGGAGGTACCGACGTTATCCTGGGAGCGTAACTTGGCGCCGGTATGGGAGCGCGTACGTGCAGATCTTGCGACTTGGTCCCGTATGCCGCTGACTATTTACGGTAGGACGGCAATCTTTAAGATGGTCACGCTCCCCTGTTTGCTATACCAATTACAGAACCACCCGTACCCGATCGCGCCTCGCTGGTTCAGGCTGGTGAACTCGGCGCTGTGCCGGTTCCTGTGGGGGCAAGGGGCGGTGCGTGTGGCGTTGCGCACATGCTTCCTCTCCACCTATTGTGGAGGCCTGGTGACCTCAGATATCCTCTCATACTACCAAGCCTCACATCTGTTAGTTCTCAATGAGTAGTGGTATGGGGACAGGGGGGACCCGGCTTATTCGTTGGAGCGGCACCTCATGGGGTGGTACACTCTGCACACAATCCTCTATTCGGCGAGTCTGCGGGGTGTGCTTCCGCCGGCGATGGGGGTAATCTTCCAGGTCTGGCGGCAATTTTTAAGAAGAATGGGGTGGTGGAATACCCTAACGGAGGAAACTCCACTGTGGCACAACGGACGCCTGCCTGACCTAGCGGCCCTACAGAGGTTTAGCGGATGGGATGCCATTGGCATCTCCACCCTGGGCGATGTAGTGCGGAATGGGTCCATTAAATCGTTTCAGAATCTACAGGAGGAATTCTGTATGCCTCAGACACAATTGTACCGGTACCTCCAGCTCCGACATGCGCTTTCTCCCAGTCTGGAGGGCCTTGCTTCCATCCCCGAGTTTAGCCCATTGGAGGCGAAGGTATTCATGGGCGACCTTTACCACTAAAAAAATATTGCTGATATACCAGTCCTTGGTAATCCACAGTGGGCCTTCACTAGATAGGTTGCGGAAGGGGTGGGAGAAGGACATAGGCACGCTGGAGGACGAAGATTGGAGGGAGGCCCTGGCCTCCCCCAGGGGAGCTGCCATAGCAATGCGCCTCCGACTTGCCCAATTCAAGTATCTTCACCGGGTTTATTATACACGGGTTCGGCTATACCGAGCGGGCCTGGTTGCCTCCCCGGAATGTCTCCGGTGTGGCAGAGCGGAGGGCACATTCCTACACACGGTCTGGCGATGCTCGTCGCTGGATCGTTTCTGGAGGGGAGTCTTTTCTTGTCTGTCTGAGGTCCTGGGGTGGATGCTCCAGCGCACGCCACAGCTAGCTCTGTTACATGTGATGGAAGATATCGGGGGCAATATATATAAACGGCACCTTCTGCTGCTAGGCCTCACTTTGGCAAAACGTGATATTGCTAGACTGTGGAAGGACACGCGGGCTCCCTCGGTGGCCTCCTGGAAAAATGGCCTGGACTTCTGCATGGGGCTGGAGCAGCCCATCTTTGTGGCTCGGGGTTGCCCACGTAAGTATCATAAAATATGGAAGCGGTGGGCGGACAATATAGGCCTGTGGTTGGAGCCTCCGAATGCAATAGTCGATGTCCCAGTGGAATAGGGCAGAGATGGGGTGGCTGGGTCGGATGCTTGGGGAAAGGCCTGGGGGATGTGTGTTAGAATGGTCTGGTCTTTCATTAGAATGGGTAGTATGTCTGTTTTTCTATTTTCTCTGGTCCTCGGTTTTTGGCGGGTGGGCAGTCGTCAGTGGGAATTGAGCAACTCGGGGGGGGGGGGAGTTGGGGGTGTTTGAAATGGGCATCCGGAAAGGTATTATATACCCAAAATTGTGTTGGTTTTTCTTTTATAATGTTAACAATAACAAAAACAAAACTGTTATTGGCGTTCATGCTACTGTACAACCTGATGATGCAGTGGTCTCTGGGGTACAGAGCCCTGCACTTATTGTGCGAGTGACAATAAAATCTGTTGTTAAAAAAAAAAACAAGCTTTGGAAAACGTATTTAAATTTACTCCTCACCTTATTCCCCTGTAAACCAAACATTCCAATGCTAAAATATATTTACAAAAATATTTCACTTAAAAAACAATACCTAAAAAGTGACATACAGTACAACGATATACACAAGAATACAAAAGAATATTCCTAAAAACAATAATAACAAATCATAAAATAAAATAATATTCTTTCCAGTGATGCTCTGTGCTACGATATTTTTGACATCATAATATTTAAGACACTATGGGCCCTATTACAATGTTGGTCAGAGTTGCCTCCGACTGACACCGTGTCAGTGTGGGAACTGACTGACCGTAGTTCAGCGGTTCCAAACTCCGTATTACAATGCGACCTCACATGGTGAGGTCACAAACTCCCATTTCTCTATGGAAGCTTGTGCAGTGGGCGGAAACCGCCCCCAGCACAAGCTTCCAGAGAGAAATGGGAGCTTGTATAAATCCCAGCTCCCTGTGGTAAGCACCTTACGGTGCCTGACACAAGGTACAGGGATTTACAGGGGGCACCATAGGTGCCCTGAGGCCAAGAACTGTAGGCCGCAGAGGGAAGCAAGCCCTGCTTGGGGTTACCAAAGTCACTTTCCTACAGCCTGTCTATGTTGGAAAGCCTGACATGGAAAGGCTGTTGGAAACGGACATTACAATCCTGAAGGCGGAAACGCCATCCATAAGGGATTATGATAGATATCCGACTGGCCGACAGGCTCCTTGAGCCCGTCGGAACACAGTCGGATTGACCGGCCTGTTTACACTCCTTCCACCGACATTGAAATTCGGCGGCCGGACTGTAAACCTACGGTGGCGGTCAGCAAGGTTCCGGCTAGCGGTCGGAGACTTACCAACAGAAATCGTAATGAAGCCCTATATTGTGCCTCACTATATTCTTGACACAATATTATGGTGGAACACCCCACAACATATCTTGCCAAATTGTGTGCTGGTATGCAGGGCAGAGTGCTCAATACCTAAAAAGTGACATACAGTACAACAATATACACAAGAACACACAAGAATATTCTTAAAAACAATAACAAATCGTAAAATAAAATAATATTCTTTCCAGTGATGCTCTATGCTACGATATTTTTGACATCATAATATTTAAGACACTATATGGGCCATATTAAAATGTTGGTCAGAGTTGCCTCCGACTGACACCGTGTCAGTGTGGGAACTGACTGACTATAGGTCAGCGGTTCCAAACTCTGTATTACAATGCGACCACACATGGTGAGGTCGCAAACTCCCATTTCTCCATGGAAGCTTGTGCAGTGGGCAGAAACCGCCCCCAGCACAGGCTTCCATAGAGAAATGGGAGTTTGTTTAAATTCCAGCACCCTGTGGTAGGCACCTTACGGTGCCTGACACAAGGTGCAGGGATTTACAGGGGGCACCGTAGGTGCCCCGAGACCAACAACTGTAGGCCGCAGAGGGAAGCGAGACCTTCATCGGGGTTCCCAAAGTCACTTTCCGACAGCATGTCTATGTTGGAAAGCCTGATATGGAAAGGCTGTCGGAAACTGACATCATAATCCTGAAGGCGGAAACGCCGTCCATAAGGGCTTATGATAGATATCCGACTGGCCGACAGGCTCCTTGAGCCCGTCGGAACACAGTCGGATTGACCGGCCTGTTTACACTCCTTCCATCGACATTGAAATTCGGCAGCCGGACTGTAAACCTACGGTGGCAGTCAGCAACGTTCCGGCTAGCGGTCGAAGGCTTACCAACTGAAATTGTAATGAGGCCCTATATTGTGCCTCACTATATTCTTGACACAATATTATGGTGGAACACCCCACAACATATCTTGGCAAATTGTGTGTTGGTATGCAGGGCAGAGTGCTCAATACATCCCTGCCTTAGTAATTGGCACAATGTTGAGTTACTGGACTAACAAGTTCATTTGGAGTCCCCTGCACTCTGGAGGTAGTACAGCAACCTGATAAGACTATGAGCAGCATTTCCAACATCCCCAAATTTAAGTGTTACACTTTACTGATGAAGGAAAATATCCTCTAACACGTCTTGAGATAGACAGCACTGGCTTTACCAATAATTGTGAACTTTCATCTAAAGAGAGTGTTACCATGCACTGCATTTAACACAAAACAATTAGCTGTAGCTAGGCAAAAAAAAAATTCTGGTATTTCAAGGAGTGCTAAAGCTAGACAATCCTCATTACTTTAAGTTTTACTCTTACTTGACGGAATCCTTCTGGTACTCCACCACACTCATGTGGTCTGTGTGGGCACAAAATTAACTGTCATATAAATATATATAACAATGCTGGCACCCACAGAGTGGCGATGGCCTCCTTTTCGATATAGGATTACCTCTGGTCAGTTGTTGTCGAAGGTCAGCTACCAATTGATCCATCTATTACACTTGGAGCAGAACATAACAGCTGTAGCATGGGGGGCTAGCATCTACTACCAGTAGTGTATCTTGTTGGGTCATAGTACCAGGTAATGACCTCAGTAGACAATGTGTCTCTGGTCTCCTGGAGTGCCCTATGTTGTTATTTGCCCCATTCCCATAGTGCATCTGCTCTCGGGAGGTCACATGGAGGTGTGAACAAATTTTGGAAAAGAAGTCCTAAATATATGACCATACCTAAAAGCTTTAGAGTTCAGTGACATTGTTAGAGTCAGCAGTCGCCTTGACATCGTGGACTTTTTGGGGGGTTTAGAATTAACCTGTCTGCTGTGAAATGGTATCCAAAAAAGTCAATGTCCTGCTTCAGGAATTTACATTTGGTCTTGTGTAGGGCCAAACCACATTTTTGGATTCAGTTGAGGGGGGTTCTTAAGTGACTGTTGTATTGCTTTATGGTTGTCACATAGAGGAGAATGCTGTCACTCCCATTCAGGACGTACGGAGTTCTCCTTAATACATTGTTGAATGAATTCTGTACATGGCCGGACTGGGAACCAAAACCGGCCCTAGCAAAGAGCTCGGCGGCACCCTGGTGTGCCGCCGAGCTCTTTGCCAGGGCCGGTTTTCGGCCGATTTTGTTACAGGGACGAAAACGGCTCTGTAACAAAAATGGCCCCTGGGGGCCCAAAACCGGCCCCCACCCGTGCGGTGCACCGGGGGATTGCCTGGTGCCTGCTACGGCCAGTCCGGCCCTGATTCTGTAGCACTGGAGATCCAAAGTTTAGGCATTGATGTTTAGGCATTGATACCATCTGAGCCCTACGTAGGTTGATAAGGTGCTTATACATCAGGAAGCTTTGTGGAACAAGAGCTGAAATAAATTATTTTTGGTCTCTACTGATGAAGGATAAAATCCAGAAACACATGTGTCTAGAGATTTACAGCACTAACCTGCACCAACCCTGGTGAAACACTACAGCTAATATTCAAGTAAGCATTTACTGTGAACTGCATTTACCACAATGCTAAGGGGTGACCTGTACTGGGAGGTTAGGCAGTGTGCTCCCCTCCCCCTTCTGTTTGAAAAGGCTTCTTTGAGCCATTCAGTTGACAAGCTTTTGGAGATGCACTTGAGTGCCAGCGAGAGATACTGACACCTGAGAAGATTGTGGCAGCTTTCTCAGCAACCCCTGGTGAAATTTGTTTTTGTATCTCTGCGGATGAAGAATAATATACAGAAACATGTGTCTAGAGATTTACAGCACTAACCTGCACCAACTTTAGTGAAACACCACAGCCAATATTCAAGAAAGGATTTACTGTGAACTGCATTTACCACAATGCTAAGGGGCGATTTGTGCTGGAAGGTGAGGCAGTGTGCTTCCATCCCCCTTCCATGAGTTGATGATACCCCAACTTTAAACCTATTTTAGAAAACCACCTGCCCCATTGGCTTGTGCTATAATATCAGTCAGTCAGTCAGTCAGTCAATTATCTTTATTTGATTATTAGAAATCATAAAAGAACGAGCAAAAATACATGTCACCATTTCATCAGATCACAACATTTTACAAACAAACATTATAAAAGACACTAAATTTTACAATGAGACATACATAAATATTTAAAAAGATGATAAAAAGAAGGGTTTAATAAAACACAACTCATTCAAATAAATGAGAAAAGAGGAAATTCATTTTTCAGCGATAAAGTGCCTGTACCTTATGCGATGCTTATTTAAGCGTGCTCCTGCAACTAGAAAACTGGCGACAGAAAAAGCTACTTTCATGTTAGGAAGATGTTGCAAAAACAGCAGGGCTGGTTTTCCCTGAATAAATCCCTGATTACGTAAAATAGGGAACAAATATCTTTTTCTGATCTCAATATAATGACCGCAAAACATAATGAAATGCATCGTATCCTGTGTTGAGAAATGATCGCAGTCACATGGTTCAGCATCATCAGGTCTAGTCCAGGTTCTGAAATTGCCCAGTATAAAATGAATTAAATCAAAACGAAATCTCGTTAGGAGAAAGCGATGGTAAGGATTTGTTACCAAAAAGAGGTATGATTCCATACCTGGAACAGAGGTAAGCATACAGTGTTTCCTTACCATAGGTTTTTTTAGCTCTATTGCTTCCCTCTCCAGGGCATATAGATTTGTCAAAATATTTTTGACTAATTTTAGATCTTCATAGATTATTCCATCTGGAGATGAGAAGAGCTCCGGGCGGCCTGCTAAAATAAGCTGAGTTTTCACATATCTTAACCATGGGATGTTAAGGGCTCTGTCCAGGGCTAAACAATCTTTTAAAATAATATGATTTAGAGTAAGCTCCTGGTTGAGCCAGGTTTTTAGCCAGCCAATCACTGGGGCCAGTTTTAGAGTGTCAGATATATAGCCCAAGCCAAGCTCTGTGTGCAATGCAAAGGTCGGGGTTGATTGGGGAACAGAAAGCAGAGATCTCAAAAATTTATTTTCTACGTTCTGTATTTTGGAAGAATTAGTATAACCCCAAATGACAGAGCCATACTGGGCAACTGACAAACATTTTGCTTTATAAACTTTGATATCATCCATGGTTGGGGTGAGGTGAATCTCTTGGTTGATGGCTTTATTGAGTATCCCTCCTACCCACATAGATTCTTACTTCTCTGGGTTGCTTGGGCTTGCATGCTATCACAATGGGTGAAATCCGTGGCATGAGCCCATCCACCTTCTCAATAAAGCCAACAGCTTCGAGCATGTCTAGTTCCTTCTCCACCTCTTGTTGTATCATTTGGTTTATGTGTATCTTTTTTTAAACCGTTTATTTTTCATTTTTGTACAGTACCGCACATGCAAAGTAATGTGCAGTTACATGATAGTGCATTTCACCCTCCATTATTCACAGATATCAAGTGGCCACCAGTAGAAACAGTATTACATACTTATTTCAGGCAGGTGTACTCCGCAGAAGGAGGACAGGAATGCGCCTGATGCAGGGTCTCTCTGTGGACATGATACGGGTACATGCAGTAGTGGTGGTTAAAGGGGTTAGTGTTAGCAGTTGTTTCAAGTGTAAAGAGATAAGCTTGCAGTGGTTTCCATATGTCACGGGGTCTAGAGATAGGTGGCTGCAGAGTTGCGAAGAGATCACTATTTGTGTCACAGTATATTAGGCTGTTAAGCCATGCATTTCTAGTGGTGGTTGCTTGCTGCCCCACTGTATAGAAAGTTCTTTTTTGGTATGTAGTAAGGCAATGGCAATAAAATGGCACAATGTAGTAGGAATGTCATGGACGTATCCCAAGAGTGCTAGTAGAGGGGAGGGTTCAATGGTGAGTTGAGTAATAGGTGCTAACTTGGAAAATATATCTTGCCAGTATGATGCTATCTTACTACATGTCCACGTCATGTGGGCAGAGTCTGCGAGTTGGATCTATACGCTGTCATTTAGCCGGCGTAGCATATGCCCGCCAAAGACATTTGAAATGTAAGAATAAACTGTCCTGCTCCTCCTAACTGCTTAGTTGGAACGCGGCGGGACGCTCCTTGGAGTAGCTGTGCGCTTTATAAGTGCTGTTATAATAATAAGAATAAGAATACTTTATGGCGATGATTAAGGGATATTATTTGCATTTGTGCGCAGAATTTAAACCATTGTGATTTGGATAAAGGGTGTCCTAGGTCCTGTTCCCAGGCAGCACACAGCTTGGAATCCTGGGTACGGAGTAAGGCCAGGCTCATGTGATAAAGTTTAGAGATTAATTCAGGGGTGGGAAGTCATCTGGTTCTAAGGGGTAACTGGGGATCTGGGCTCTAAGTGCCCCCTGCAGTCGCTACAACACAAAATGATCCATCAGAGGGGCGGTTTGAAAGTGTGTATCTTCTGTTCGTGAGATGACATGTCCGTTGGGGAAGAGGTCACCAATTGTACTCAAGGAGTATCTAGAAAGGGTGCGTTGGACCAGAGCTTCTTGCGTGATATGCAGCAAAAGGTTGGCAACAAAGGGGGAGCCTGGGGAATACAATAAATAACCACCTGTCAAACGTATCAGGAGCTTCCAGACCCAACTAGCTGTGGATACCATTTGGATATCATACGGATCATGCGGTAAACCAGACAACAGTATTTCTGCCAATGGTATCGGGTAGCTAGGTAAATCACAGGCTTGGTGTAAGGTATCCGGGCCTCAGGATGGTACCAGTGCCGAGCAAAACTGCATTGAGCCACTAGATAGTAAAAGTGGAAGTTGGGGACTCTGAAGCCTCTGCGCTTCTACAGAAGGACATTGTGTCCCGGCCAATTCTCGGCTGCCTGCCCCAATAGATGAGACGTGTGAGGGGGCTGTGAAGCATCGCAAAGAATGCGTAAGTCGGCGGGATAGGGATATTGTGAAAGAGATACATACATTGGGGCAAGACTACCATTGTGATGATGGCTATATGGCCCGCCATCGAAAGAAGTAGTTGTAACCAGCGCTCTACTCGAGTGGAAAGTTTATCGCAGCTGTGCCGTAATTAAGGCATATTACTTGTTCCTCAGCTCCATAGATATGTATCACCAGATATTTGTTAGAGGCTTTGCACCACAGCAAAGGAAATTCACTGTCGTTCCTACTCGTCACTGTTGTTTGGGGAAATAATTTGGATGTTCCCCAGTTTTTATGTAATCCTGATAGGGCTCCATACTGGATTATTTTCTGTAGGATAGGTGCCATGTTTTCGCTCGGGTGCTGCACACAGAGGATGATATCATCAGCGTAGAGTGTAGTGTAATTAGAAGCAGACCGAGTTTAAATTGCAGGCCTCTGTGGAGGTGGTATGCCTGTAAGTGATGTTTCAGAGGGTCTAGAGCTATAATAAATAATAGGGGTGACGGAGGGCATCCCTGTCTAGTTCCCCATGATAGGGGGAAAGGAGCAGTTAGCATCCCATTTAGACACATGCATGCTGTGGGCTGTGCATACAGTAGTGTAATGATGGCTGCGTAACCCAGAGGGTAACCCATTTTGCGCAATGTGTCATGCAAGAAAAGCAAATCCAAAGGGGATGATGGATGGAGTGTTGAACATTGCAAGCACTCACCCCCAGGCAACTGATCTGGGTTTAATCCATCATCATACTTTAGCTCACTCCGCCACCCCAGTTCCGACATGACCATATGCAAATCAGTCTGACCCTGTGCCTCATGGGAACAGTCCAGCCCGTACTGCCAAGCCATGTCTTCCCTGGATCGAAACCAAGTATCCTGGGACCGGTTTCGGGTTCATAACCCTCATCAGCCAGGCTATCTTGAATCCAGTGGCAAAGTGAGCAAGGGACCCACGTCTGGGCATACCCTGCCAACTTAGGGTGAACAAAGCAAAACCAAAGGGGATGATGGACGGAGTGTTGAACATTGCAAGCACTCGCCCCCAGTCAACTGATCTGGGTTTAATCCATCATCATTCTTTAGCTCACTCTGCCACCCCAGTTCAGACATGGCCATATGCAAATCGTTCTGATCCTGTGCCTCATGGGAACAGTCCAGCCCGAACTGCCAAGCCATGTCTTTCCTGGACCGGAAACAAGCATCCTGGGACCGGTTTCTGGCTAATCAGCCGTCATCAGCCAGAAAAGCCATTCTAGTGAGCCAAATGCCTTTTCTGCGTCTAATAGTTTCACCACGGCTGGCGGGGAGGTGGATGTTCTGTGCAGCCCAATGAAGAGTGTACATAGAATCAGAGCTGTAGATCTGTGTGGGACAAATCACGACTGGGACAGAGATATTATTTGGTCCATTAGGAGGGAAAGTCGGTCGCCATCATTTTTACTAAGCTTTTGGTATCGAAGTTTAGCAACAAACGCGGGCTATAAGAACCACAATGGTGTGGGTCCGTCCCAGGTTTGGGGAGTAGTATGATCACCTCTTCACAGAGTGGGCAGGAGTATGCTGTTTTCCAGGCTTCCCTGTAGAGTTCTAAAAGATATGGTTCTAGCAGGTGTTTGTACGTTTTACTGAAAATCCCGAAGAACCCATCGAGGCCTGGCGCCTTCGAGCCATCCATAGATTCTATTGCTTGGATTACTCCTTCTACCATAATGGTTCCCCAAGAAATTGCTGGTGCACGGTACTTAGCCATACCATAGCTATTTCTCCCAGATATCTAGTTCTATCAGTGGCATCTTCCGTCATGCGAGAAGTATATAGATCGGAGTAGTAAGTATTTCACAATGAATACCCACTGCATCTGTGATATATGTGCCATCCGATCGTTTGAGGGCTGTTATGTAAGATTGGCCCCTGGGGGGTTGTAGAATCCTAGCCAGTGTGAGACCCGGCCTCTATTCCTCCCTCCGCATACCTCCTGGCAGTCGCGTACTTCCCCAGGTAATGAGTTTCTCTCTCAGCTGACTCTCGAAATTCAGCCAACAAGAAGGCTTGGCGGTGTAAGTGTGTCAGTGACCGTTGTAATGTCTGGATCTGGTCAATCTCGGCTAGCTTCTTCTCAATTTGAAACAGGGTGTCATATAAGTCTCTCAGAATCCCTGCATGCTTGGCAATACAAATCCCTCTCATATATGCCTTGAAGGCTTCCCACAGGATGGCCCAGGAGTTAACCCTCCCTTTGTTTATTTCAAAATATTACATTATAGCAGTCATATCTGGGAATCTCCACTACCTTTCCACCCCACCCGCTTTAGGTATATGTAGATTCAGGACTACTGGGGAGTGATTCAACAGTGTGTGGGGAATCTGTAATTGATCCAAGGAGTAAGCGTGGACGCAAGGAGCCAGTAGGCAAGGCGGGTCCAGGTGTTATGTTGTTCAGAGTAATATGTGTATGTAGGTTGGAGAAGGTTCTGCTGATATCGACTAGGGTATGTGCATCACAAAACTCCTGTAAAGCGCACCAAGAGCAAGGTTTGGTGCTAGGGTTAAGCAATATGTTGAAATCCCCATGCATACAAATATGCTCCGCATCTACCAGGTCAATCTGTGTTTGTAGGTGTTGGTAGAATTCCAGGCAGTTGGTGGTAGGCGCATATATGATAGCTAACAGGATATTATATCCTAACTGCTGGCCTGCTACTGCCTATAATTTGAATAGCATTAGTTTATGCATAAGTAAGGAGAGGCTTCTTGCATATGTGTTAAAGCTGGAGAAAAAACTGTATGATCCCCATGTGAATGCGAAGGCGGGTGGAGGAGCGGGGATAAATTCGTCTCCTGTAAAAAGGCAATATTGACCCGATGTTGCTGCTAGTATTGTAATACCTGCTTGCCCTTACGCTGATTGTTCATCCCCTGTAAGTTTCATGTCGCGAGTGTGGTGTCTGAGAAGGGGTGGATCTTATTGTGTACTGTCATTGCATATTAAAAAGAAGAGTGAATGTAGCTGAGATAGATGGTGCGGAACTGTCAACAAACTGTGAATCCAAAAGCGTCAAACCCAATGCTCATCACTTTTCCCCTCTCCCTCTCCCCACCCACCCCCGGTCTCATTACTTTGGGGAAAACCCAACCCCAACAGAATTACTAAGGACATAAGCTCTCTCAACATAGAGTAATACATAGTTAGTTTAATCTTAGGGCCTGGAAAATCAGCCTGTAGGAAAAAGATCTGCGCTGGGAGCAGAGTGGACATCTGGTGGCGATCTTCCGAGGGATTTGTGCCGCAGCACAACACTTTCCTTGGAGTATTGGCGACAGAAGTCCTACACATCCGTTGGAGTGTCGAACAAACACAGCTTGCCATTCACCCCTACTCAAAGTCGGGTGGGATAAACCATCCTATATCGAAGTTCCAGATTGAGTAGTGCAGCCTTAACACCAGTGTATTTGTGGTGGGCAATCACCAATCGCAGCCCGTCTTTTGTCTTAGGTGTAAAAGTGACCGTCCAGGGCTCTAAAGCTTGCTCGCAGTTCCGTCGTCCAAGCATCTGTGCCAGGGGGTGCCACAGCAGGACTGTCCGATGTAGTGGCCCCCTCTGCCATTGTTGGGCCTGGGCCTGTGCCAGGAGGCTTGGTTTTGTCGAAGTTTAGCGGGCGCTGCTTCGGATCACTGCAGACCATAGCCCGTTGTACCGTTAGGATCAATGACAATCGGGCCCGTGGTGGTTACACTGTTGCAATCTGTGCCACAAGCTAAGGTGAAGGAGGGTTTGCAACTGTTTTGTGAGGGTGACACTGCCGGAGGGATCAAAAAAGACCACCTGCCGTCGTTTGTGGAGAGAGGCCGCTAAGGGAGTCACAGAAGGAGGCAGCGGGGTCGTACTCCTGGCAACGTGAATGGTGCTCAGATCGTCTAGATTAGGTCCCCAACAGCACTGCGGAGCAGAGGGCTCTTCCTCCGTAGGGTACAGATGGACCAGCAGGCAATTTGGGTGTTAACCCACAGGAGGGTGCTTAGACAATGTTTATGATTGCCGCTGGTCACTGCGCACCTGTGACAGCCAGGGCTGATGGTCCCGCGGCAGGGGGAGCCCAGCAGCCCAGGAGTCAGGACCTGTAGGTGCACCGCCAGCCCCATTCCCCTGGACCCAATGTTGCAGGGCCAACAGATGCACAGGAGCTCCATTAAATGCAGGCAGGCAGCGCGTTAGGAGACAAGGGACCGCTACTTTGCCACCGCAGTCCCAGCTCCAGACGTCCATATCAGTCACCCGAGGCTGCTACAGCTTCCAGGCCAGAACTAGTATTGTGCAGACAGAGATAATGGCATATTCAGGGGGGACAGGAGGCACACATTCAGCACTCGGCCAGCCCGACTCTGCCCGGAGGCCAGCCCCAAGGCTTACCCACGGTCCCTGTCACCGCGGGGGAACTATGGGCCAACCTTACCTGGGTCCTGCATGTGCCACTCTCCTGTGTGGCCTTCTGCCATGCCCCCATGCCACCTCTCCCATGAGCAAGGCTCCTGTCTGGGGGCCCTGCCTCAATGGTGCTTTGCCCCGTGGCTGAGGTGCTTCCACACGCAGGTCCCCAGTTGTGGTGGTTCCGGCAGCCCGGTCACACAGCATGCCCCGGGATCGGCCTCACCTCCAGAGCTATCCCACTTAGCCACTACAGAGTCAGGCCAAGCAGCAGCTAGGCCTCATCAGCGCGGCAGCAGGTCCGGATGGCCTCAGTGCCGTTCATGCCGCTCTCCCTCACAGCAAGGCGGCCCACATGGCAGCGGCAGCCAGGTCAGGTAATTTCCCAGCAAAGATGATGGCACGGAGGTTTGTATATGGCCAGGATTGTGAGGACGCTGGTGGAGCTCTAATGCTATGCGGCCATTGTGGTCGGCAGCTTGGCCACACCCTAGTCTATGTTATCTTCACACTCTTCCCTTTTAGGCACCCAATCCTTTCAAAAATGTCAAATTCTTGTATTCTTGTAACATGCTGGTCACAGTGCATTCTTGCTCCCCAAAGGTAAAGTCAATCAGACGCAATAAATCCGCCAATAATCAGCTAACCAGTGTAGTGCTGTCCATAGTTGTTACAAAGTACTGGGCTATTATAGACTGCCCTTCAAAGGATGCCTTGGAGCGAAATTTACAATCAATATTTAAAAGACTCTTGCTGCTGAAGGCAAATACGTGTGTGTTAGTCACCTTGAGGGTGGGGCGGGGTCAAAGGGCTGTGTAGTTAACACACACACACAGTAGCTCCAGTGTCAGACAACTGATTGTAGACCCGTGAATCAAATTTGCCTGGAGGTTGTGACTCCACTTTCTGTTTCCCATTACCTCCCAGTACAGAGATAAGGTGTACATGTTCCTCCTCAGATTCTGATTAATCTTTTGACTTGAAGTTCTGGCAAGACTTTTTCTGGCTCCCAGACTCTTCAATGCCTTTTTGCATTGTCGCCCTTGAATGTGCTTTGCTGTCTTGTGGTCGCTTGCAGAGTTTCAGACTTTAGCATAGTGATTACCTTGCCAAACGCTAAACAGGTTATTTATTTTGTGGGACAATGATTGCGTTAATGTTGTGGGGTTTCGCAATATCTGTTTTATTCAGTTCCTTCGCAGTCAAGTTATATACTGAGCCATTAATTTCTCTGGTGGGCTCAGTCGGCTTAGCTTTAACGGTTTTTGTGGCTAAAGATGCTTCCATGTGCACTACAAGTGCCTGCCACAGCTTGTGAGATCTGCTGAGTGTGAGCATGGCTGACAGTGCTATATTCTCTTGTCTTAGAATTCCTCTTCACAGCTGAGGTGAGTGGCAACCCTGGATAATCTGTGCTTTGATCTCTTCATTTGAGTTAGCAAACCTACAGGTACTGGCAAAGCATCGGAGGTGGGTAAAAAATGTATCAATAGGCTCCTTGGAGCCTTAATTGACTTTTAGGAGAATCAATAACTCATAGTCGGTATTGGCCTGGAGGTTGAACTGTCCACTGAGTGCAATGAGTGCTGTATTATAGTCATTGTCCTGTCAAATCTCCTCTCCTATCAAATGTAGTAATAAGGTGCATTTGGTGGCTGGTTCTGCTTCCTTGATGGCTAGGAGGCAGTTCTTGAACCTAGCTACCCACATTTTCTCTCTAGACACTACAAACAACATGTTACAAGGTTGGATGGCATTTGCAAGGCTTGGTGGCATGGTGATTCAAGATTAGGAACATGTCAGTCTATGGCTCACTCAGTGGGAGGTTGACTGTTGGGAAATGGCCCTCTGTTCAGAGTCCCCTCAAACCTTTTGCCTTCCTCCTCCACTTCCACGTTGTTATGGGCTTTAGGACTGCACTTTTTCCACTTCTAACCAGTGCTAAAGTGCTTGTGTTCTCACCTTAAAACAGGGTATCATTGGCTCATATCTAATTAGCATATTTCATTTACGTATAAGTCTCTAGTAAAGTGCACTACATGTGAGTAGGGCCAGTAAACTATATGTTAAGTAGCCCTTTAACCAGGTCTCAGGCCTTTCATAGCAGAGCCTGTGTGTGCAGTCTACACTGCAATGTGAACCTGGCAAAATAAGCCTTTTGTCCGGACCAAACCTTCCCTATTTTTACACATAAGTCACCCCTAAGGTAGGCTCTGGACAACCCAGAGGTCAAGGTTCAATGTATTTAAAAGGGAGGACATATCATTTTAAGTTTCACATGTCCTAGTAGTAAAAAACTCCCAAAATTGTTTATCACTACTGCGAGGGCTATCACTCCCATAGGATAATATTGAGATTACCTTATTACATTTTATAAGTGCAATTTCCAATTGGAAAGAGGTAAGAACCCCAAGTCCGGCATCTGGAATCCTAACTTGTGGTGAAGTCATATTTTAGCTTGCAACTCTGGAAATGCCACTTTTAGAATGTTGGCATGTTCCTATTTCTGCCATTTGGTACCTGCTTGCCTGCCTCTGATCAGTCTGGGGTGGGTGACAGCTGGGCTTTGTGTATTCCCCTAGACAGCCACGTACAATGGGAGCTTAGGTGTGATGGGGCATCCTGGGAAGATGGGAGGGAGAAGCTGAACCTAGCTTCACGTACACCTGAATAGGCTGTGTCCTGTTCCCACACAGATTGCTGCATACCCTCCCCCTGTAGTGAGTCTGGAGCCAGGGCAGGGAAGGAAGACCTCTGTGCACTTAAATGACCAGTCTTTGAGCTCTCCCCCACTACAAAGGCACAACTGGGTATAAGTTCTGGACCTCTTACACCACCCTTTTCAGTACACTTCTGGACCTGTGAAGACTCTGCCATTAAGAAGGACTGCTATGCTGCTAAAGGACTGCCACTCTGTTGGACTGCTGATTTGCTGGACCCTTGCCTTGCTTTGCTGCCCTGCTGCCTACTGTTCCCATGTATGGGTGTGAAGGGCTGGACCTGCATCACTGTAACCCAGAGTGACTCCAAGGTAACCCTGGGCATAGTACTACACTACGCTTGCGTAGTTTGCGCTACTTCGCACTACGCAAGTTGCATGTAGCACAGTGCAAAAACGCGTAGCGGGCATTTTTTGCTTGCTCGCGGTACTCAACGTCAAGTTGGCGACCGCGAGCGAGCAAAATGACATCCCGGCGAGACTTTTTCCTCGTTCGCGATCAGCGTGGAAAATAAACCTCCTGGTGAGATTCTCAACGCGGGGAGGTCCGGTTTCTCATTGTGAGTGGTCGCGTATGCTCGCGACCGCTCGCAATGAGAAACTACCAGTCCGCGTTGAGAAAACTGCCGCTCGAGTACAAATCTACTCGAGCTGCAGAAAACGACCGCTTGCACTGTGCAAGATGCCGTTTGCAATGATTGCACAGTGCGGACAAACATCCGGCACTGTGCAATCAGTGCGAACAGCATTTTCCCTACCGCACTATGCAGCTCACGTAGCTTGCGTAGTGCGAAGTGCACTTCGCGTAGCGTAGCGCGACTACGCAAACTACGCCCAGGGTTACTCCAAGGGCTAACTGTCTGAGCCCCTGATCTGAAGTCTCAGCGGCATAAAAGACTTCCAACTTACCTGCTTCTGCACCTGGACTCTGGCATCTGCAAGTCTGCCCTGCCAAGTGGTGCCAAGAGGTCCTGGACCCTTGGAAGTTTGGCCAAAGGTGCTTGCTTCAACGAAACCCATGCATCCTCTGTCGAACTGGAACATCGGGACGGTTGTGTAGATCGGAACTGGCGTATCGTCACTGGTGCATGGTTCAGAACTGGTGCTTCACTCCTGTTGCATGGATCAGAACCAATGCAATCCTTCCTGTTCTGTGACCAGAACCTGCGAATCGCTCTCACTGTGTGGATCAGCCTCGACGCTTCACCTCCGTAACCACCACTATGCAAGATAACTGTACCTCCGTCAACAGCATCCTCAACAACGACGATGAATCTGAGCATAGCAGCTCTTCGCTCTTCGTTGCCAACGCATCGCCACAGTTGCGCATATCAGGACCAGCTCATCATCCTCACTGCGTGGATTGGCACCGATGCAACGGCTCACTGTGACCCACATCTTCAACATCCATGCAGCGGGCCTCACTGGGTCTCTGAATCTAGCCCACTGTGCATCGCTGTCAGCCTGAAATTTGGACTTTGTCCAGTTCCGGTGCAACCAGATATCCCAAGTAAGCGCTTATTGCTTCGAAGCACTATTTTGCAGTTTATTCCTTAAAATTCATATCTCACGTTCTATTTATTGGCTGTTTGTCATTTTAGTCTTCTTTTATCTATTGAATCAAGAGCTATCTTTCTAACCTGCTGTGGAATCTTTTTGTGTGTTGTTTTCACTGTTTTACTGTTTGAAGTAAACAAATACTTGTCATATTCCCTCTAAATTTAAGCCTGTCTGCTCTGTGCTAAGCTACCAGACGGTGAGCACAGGTTAATGTATCTGCCTCTTACTCTGATTAGGATTGTAGTTGCTGCTTGACTAGGACTCACACCTCAGTCGACCTACAACCCAATTTCTAACATTGATGAGAAACAAATGTCCTCATGCTTCAGAAATAATTGAAACTGAAGCACACTCAATTATCATGAGAAGCATAGTCTAAAGTAGTGCCCTCTTTTGTTATCAAGGACATGTGTAAAGTCGGTCCAGAGTGACTGGTACACTCACCTACATGCAGCGAGAAAGTACACAGCATACCTGTTGTTTATTGGTGACATTACATTGTGTCTGTGTATCAGCAGAGGTGGAGGGTGGAACGGCATTTCCTTGCAGCGGGCCTGGCGCACCACACAGAGGAACTGGCGCCATGTAAGTGCATGTGCGTTATTTCTCCAAGAGCTATCGAGACCACAGTGGGTCTATCAGCCACATAGTAGTGGGGTGGGTAGAGCAGTTGAGCTGCAGTGGAGTGCCCAATAGAGGACCACATAGGTGGTAAGCTTCTTTTGGGCATTCAGTGGTGGAAGGATACAGGGCATTCAGGCAGTGCCCGAGGGGCTGGTCTGACAAGTCAGTGTATAGACCGGTTTTGGCTGTTTTTGGGCCTGTTCATTTTCTATCGGGCCGGGTGTTTTTCCGGTTATTACCACATATATAGTGAATAACAAGCACAAATACCTGCTGTTGCCCATATATTTGCAAAACACATATACAGTGTGTTTTTACAAAACTTTCATGATTTCCAAATGTGGGCCACCTTTTTAGCTACCTGATTCACAAATGGGGGCCACTTTTACTTTTACTTTGGTGCCTGGCAGGGCTTTAAGTGGCCCTCTATTTATGACCTTAACTGTACTGGCAAATAACACTGATCAATTTCTGAATAAATAATGTAAAAAACGTTAGGCTGTAACACATTAGTGGTTTAGTTCCTGTTCACATTTCACTTTTTACTGAATCTTGCACCAAAATACTGTTCGGTATCACATTATAGGAGTCAGAAATATTTAGTTAACGCGTTTAAGCTACGCCCCTAATTGCACAGGCCAAGCCTCTTTTAGAGACCGCACCCCTCCATTTTTTTGCATCCCGCTTAAATCCCTGGTGACAAGACCTGCTATTTCCTGTCCCAGTCCAACTCTGGCAGGATACGGTTCCTTCTCGTCGCCAGTTTGTTGTCTTCTGCTGCAGCTGCTTGGTGCTGCATTTAACAAACACATGGGCTACTCATTCATACTGTCCCTGCTCCTGTGCTTAATTTGAGCCGGTGGTTTCCGGTGTTTGGCACAGTCACTTAATCGGTTCCCGGTGCTCGGCACCAGCACTTAATTGTCATCACCACACTTATGACAGTCTGCTACATGATGGCGCTGCTCATCTAATTTAGAGATGAACAGAACAACGGTTGTTTATGAATACAGTTAAAAAATGCTCATACCTGCCTCCCCAGACATTCCTTTAGCTTTGGGGACCTGGAATAATCTGAATTGTTGCAATTGCAGGCGAGAGGGATGGTTAATATTTGTTTTGGCAGTGATGACGGGCGATGGGTGGTGCAAGCTGCAGTGGCCTCCTGGTCAGGGTCCTGGCATTTAACATTTTACAAATTAAGCACTGCCCTGCCCAAGTCTGATTCTCGTCCAGCCAGTACAGTTGTTTAAACTTTAGATCACGTCAATAGCCGACTGTACTAATAACAGTGTTATGCGAAGGGTGAGTGACTCTTGTTCGTTTACTCTCTCCTTCCTGGTAACTGCAACACTTTACGGATATGACGTATAACTATGTTAACCGTCGCATTATTTTATCTTGCATGCACTGTACAGCATAAAACTTCAGCCAGGGCCTGCACTGTCATGTCCAAACATTCCATATGAAACAAATGCCTAAAAGCGCCGCCAAGCAAAGAGGGAGATTTGAACAGTGCGAACTTTTCCCAATGGGACTCATTTTTTGGGCCAGACTGTTTTGTTTCCTCAACAGGCAAATCACAAACACAAAAGTGTGTGTGGGGGGAGAGAAATAAGGGAAAAAACTGTGACAAAGGGAGAAAGCAGGGATGAAAGGGAACCTTTAACAGCGATAAGGAGGCAGGTAGTGTCTGGCGGGAGATTAAAGAGACATGAGGTGGAAACAACACTACGCAGACGTGGTATTCAGCAGCCTGACCTTCGATAACCCCTGTCGCGGGCTTCTGAACAAAACTTTGGTCCTAGCAGCGGTCATCCTTTCACAAACTAAGCTCTGGTTATCGAAACAAAGTAGTCATCATCATACGTTGCAAGCAGTCATTTGTGTGTTACCATTATAGCCTCTAGATGACAGCAGTGGAACAGAATAGAGAAACACCATTGCTTCGTCGTCGCTTGCATTCTGTTTTTAATATTCCTGCTGCACAGAACCCTTAACACGGGTTAAATCACTTACAGTGGTAACCATCCCATTAGGTTTGCAGAGGCCTCTGAGGTCAGATTACCTTATTAAAATACATTTTATGAATACTTCTTTCATATTACTCATCATTACTGATAAACAGAAGGGGCAGATAAATCATGCACCTCTTCCAGTCAACACGCGGGAGCTTTTAGTCATACAGAGATGCATGTAAGGATGACTCATTTTCAATAAAAGAGTCTGAATCATTCATGACATTATAAATAAAAAGATATCGCAGTGTTTCGTTACGTTTGATTGTAAGCGTCATTGATATAGATTTATATTAATTCAGTAAGTACAGCATGAAAAACAACTGTACCAGTGCTTATTTTATAAAAAAGTAAGTGCCAGGGCCCTTCTCACGAGGCCACCGCAGCCTGCAGCACCCACTGCCCCTGCCAGCGCTGCCAATGATAGCACCAACACAACTACCAACCATTGCACTCCTGCAAGTGATGCAATTCAGACTATTCTTATGTATTTTGATTGAATAAACACACTCGTGCTCACCTTAAACGTATAAAGACAGCACCACCATGTGGTGGACTGTCACTAGAGCCGGTGATGACTATTAAGTGCCGGTGCCCAGCACTGGAAACCACCGGCTCGAATTAAACACTGAACCATACTGTAGTTGACTTACATGAGACATTCTATTTCACTTACCCTAATAGTTAGTATGGACTCAGAAGAACAAAATATGTCTAATTTGCTAGATATGTAGGCATAAGATACTCTGGTGGCCTATATTTAATTTTCAGGTAGGTTGTGCTATGGCCAAATTTAGCACAATTACCAAGTGGAAGACTATAGTAACCTTCACATACATTAATTTGCTTCCATTTACTACCAACCAATCACCTTTGCTGGTCCCCAAAACTTGTGCTGTCCGCACACGTGCCAAAGAGACCCTTACAAAGGGGTCGTAATGTGTCAATCTGTTCAGGACGCATTTAGCAAGTGATGACCTGCAGGGGGGAATTGTTTACTTTATATCAAAGAAATAAGAGAAAAATTACTTATGAATGTGCTCTGGTTCAGGGAGGACCTGGCCTGGCAGTTCGGGCTGGACTGTTACAACTGGAGCAGAGCCAAAACTGATTTGCATATGGCTGGGTCGAAACTGAGGAGGGATGGTGTGCAAAAGAATGAAGGACTGGAATGCAGCCAAGTAAATACCAGTAGCGGAGATTAATTCAAGTATTCCATCCATCAATTTTTTGTAAACTTCAGTGTTATTTAAAAACATCTGTAGTAAAGATGGCACCTTAGTTATTGTTTATCAATTGTACATTTGTTTTATTGCACACGTCTGACAGCCATGTATTGATGACTTTTTAATATTGTGGCATAGGCTATTATGAAAAATTAAAAAAAAACTCCAGCAAAGCTCAGACCTATTGGCTTTGCCAGTGCTTGTTCATTAAATTGGTTTCAGAATTGTATGCTTAATTTCCTGACTTAATTGTTTTGGTGATGATAAAATAGGTTATAAGTAGTTTGCCCAAAAGAAGCCCGTTACTTTAAGCCACAGCTATCAGTATTCCTCATTGAATCCTCCTGTTTTTGGTCTTGCTACATGACAGCTGCAGCTGTCTAGAGACAGCATTGTATACAGTACTCCACAGAGTCAATCCTTGCTCAGAATGGATGGCTTTCTTGTAAATCTCAGTGCCTTGCTCCTATTGTTTGCTTTCCTCCTCTGTGTTTGACATTCCCCCTAAGACTTTTTATTTTCATTCTTGGTAGATTCGTCATTTGTCCTTCTCTGAATACAGTATTTCATCTCAGAAAACAGAGCCATGTTTAAACATAAGTTGGCTGCATTTTAGTTCCACTTGGTGACTAGAAAAACTGCAGTTGAAATGTGCAAGATTGCTCTGGACTGACACTGAAACTACTATAAATAAGCATGGGTAATGAAAATTGTCCTCGCTTGTATGTATACAAAAGTGAGACCGTTGGCATTGCCAATACTTGTTACTTCTTGGCATTGGGTTACCTAACTTTGTAGGAACTCTGCCAAAAATCTTATGCTTTGTTAATAGTGCAATTCTTCACAGGAAGCTAGTATATGGCACTTGTTCCAAAGTTTCGATGTAGCCTTTATATAAACAATAATAACTAACATTAAAATATATATTTATTAAAAAACAATTAAACATTATACATAATTAATAATCAATTCAATATTTAATTAACAATAAAAAATGTTATTTAGTTATTACTTAATTAACTTCCCACCCTATACTCTAGCAGCCCCTACTTAAAATAAAACTTAAATTAATAAGTATAGCACAATTTAAATAATTGATAATATATTAAATAACTAATTAATAAATAATAATTCATTGTTAATTAATTATTACTTAACTCCACACCCTAAACCCCTACAAACCCAGCAACCCACATCTACAATATAATTAAAATATAAAATATTAGACAATTTACATAATTAATAATTAATGAAATAATGAATTAACAATTAATAATGAATTGTTAATTAATTATTGCTTACTTAACTCCCCACCCTATACCCATCCAAGCCAAGCAACCACATATAAAATACTACTAAAATATATAAGTACGAGACAATTTACATAAGTAATAATCAATTAAATAATTAATTCGAAATTAATAATTTAGTTTTAATTAAATATTACCTGAATTATTTCCTGCCCTATACCTCTTTAAACTAGCAACCCACAACTAAAATATAACTACGATAAATCAGTATTACATAAGTAACATAATTAATATCAATCACATATTAGATATTTAATTGATTAATTAGTAATTATTACCTAATGAACTTCCCACCCTATCCCCAACAAAGGCAACAAACCACTACGACTCTATAAATGACTTTTAATATTTATGTAAAAATTCCTAAATCAATTACAAACTGTATTTCAAAAATGAATAACAAGCATACACACAATAGTAACACATACAATTAATATATTTACTAAAACATGTTAAGAAAATTAAAAAACGATATCCTTTACACCTATAGTCCTGGAAATGATATTATAGACAACAATATTCTTTAAAACCATATTACTTGCCTAAAATAAATGATATTCTTGACAACGATATTCTTGTATAACAATATTTATGTATCACTATATTTTAAAGTAGAAACAACTTGGACGGACCCGCAAGGAGCATTACCACTTGGGTTGACTCACTAACCAGTAGCAGAGTGCAAACATCCAATGGATTTTTAAGAAGACCCCTCACCCACCAACCTAGTTGGTGGCATGCTTCATCATCAGGGTCCCAGCTGGGTTGCCGAATACAACCCAGCTGTGCTACAATGCCTGATTACAGCGGAGCGGGATTTTTTTTGAGTGAGGTGAGTGCTCTGAGGGTTGGGTACTCAGGGAGTGGTGAGATAAAAAATGTCTCTAAGATATGCCCGAATGAAAAACTTAATAAAAGGGTCTTCAACCTGATTAAAAAGATAAAGTCAGGATAGAAAGAAGGATGAATTGTGCATTCAATATCCCTTACAAGAAGGTCTACATGTTTCAGCCTCTTACGGTAGTTGGAAGGCTTTCATCAGGACCATGGTGTAAAAAAACAGTTAAGTGGTTACAAAAGTGGAAGTAACCATGTGAGTGCAATATCAGCACACACCCTACAGTCTGCTGTGAGTGTTGCGGGCAAAGCCGTACTTACAGACCCACTGCTTGATAGTAATTTAAATCAAGAGAAAAAGGATATTTTATTTATTCATTTATTTGAAAAGTTTACTGTAGCGCTTGCTTGACCCAGAGGTATCAAAGCGCTTTACATGTGGTAGGACATTGGTTTCAGAACATTGTTACAAAGTTACATCAGTTGCTGGAGCGTCGCAAAACAAAGAAAGGGAAACAGTATAACATAGTTACATGAGTAACAAAAGCATAGCATAACATTAGGAGAAAATAAACAGCAAGGGAAAAAAAAACTTCAGGAGACACAGAAAAGTCCGGCTGGAAGGGGAGGAAGACAAAGAATAATGGAGGGAGGAGGTGAGGGAGGAAGAGAGACACAACGGGAAGACGAGGAAAACAATATCCGATGTCCGGTTGGGTAGGTGACTGCCGAGGGATGAACCAGAGATAAACTCCTCTATAGCTGCATGGGACAGCTTCACCGGGCAACGGCCAAGATTGCTGGGGCACCGCGGTGCATACAAAAGCATAGCCTAACATTAGAAAAGAAAAAAAAAATGGCAAAGGGGAAAATACTTCAGGGGATACAGAAAAGTCAGGCTGGAAAAGGGGAGGCAGACAAAGAAACACGGAGGGAGGAGACGGTGGAGGGAAAAGAAAAAAACACAACGGGGAGAATAGGAAAACAATGTCCAATGTCCGGCTGGGTAGGTGACGGCGGAGGGGTGAACCAGAGCCAAACACCTCTATAGCTGCTTAGGACAACTCCACCGGGCATCGGCCAAGGTTGCTCGGGCACCGCAGTACGTACAGACGGTTATGGATTCCGCCTCGGGGCATTGTTAAACGTTCCATCGTTAGCACCGGTACTGCGATCCCAGCGGTAGTGGAACCACTCTCAATCCTCTACTGAGTGTGTCTCCCTTGCCGCTGTGGACACTCTCAGAGAGGATATGATCGATCCTGCGGGGAGGGAGCCTCCTGTAATCAAACATTCATCATGTATGGTCTCCCATAACTTAAACTTGTAGAGTTCAGCACAGGATCCCGCTTGGTTGGTGAGTGAGGGGTCTTCTTAAAAATCCATTGGATGTTTGCACTCTGCTACTGGTTAGTGAGTGAGTTAACCCAAGTGATAACGCTCCTTGCGGGTCCGTCCAAGTTGTTTCTGCAATTATTTTGGGGCAGAGGATGTACCCTCATATACTTTTTCCTCACTCTCCTGTTGTTTCTTACTTTACTTCACTATATTTTATGTCCAATATTTCTGTCTCCTGCTGTTTACAACTCAATATTTTGTTCAAACACCCCATAGGAGGCAGCGGATACTTTTTCCTTCAAAAGTCAAACGATGTTCTGGTCGGTCCGGGAGAAACAGATCACTATTAGCGACTTATTAGAGGAACTACTAACCATTTTAATGGGAATGGTCAAACCTCTATTTGATTGGCCAAGCATTTAAACATTTCATCCCGGAGTGCCTTTACTAACAGCTGCTTGAGATCTTCTCAGTTTACCTCTAGTAATAAACATTAAGTTTCCTCTGCTGCGATTTAAGACCAGACGCTACATTGTCCATGTCTCCTGGAATAAAGTCACCTCCAAGTTTTTTATATACCCAGACAACCCAAGATTGGCCAGGTTTACCACAGACCCTCTTTATTTCAGAGCACAGGAAACTCTGGAATCGTCTCTCTAGGTCTCGGAAGTAGTCTGAAAAACTCAGAAAGACAGACTTGTAAGTACTCATTTTCAGCACACCTTGCAGGTTATTGAAGACAAATAACTATGTTAACCATGCAGCCATTTCCGATGAGTTTTATTAACAACTGAATTTGCTTTTCCTTCAGTATTGTCCATACCCTAAACTCACAATTCATGTGAGACTTACTTTGATGAGAATCAAGACGTCTATATTTCATTCTGGGTTCCCACACAAAAATTTGGGCACAAGTGAGTCCAAGCGATTCCACCACTGCATTATCAGGAGTAAAGATGAGGGATAAATACATCTGTGCATGTTTTCTTTCTGTAAACCATCTCAGCCTTTAACTTCTGCCAAACTGGTTCATCCTAAGGGCCTGATTACGAGTTTGGTGGTGCGGTGCTGGGTGTGCCCCGCCAAACCCGTGGCCGGGCTGTCTGGCAGATTACAAGTGTTTCTCGTATCTGGCGGGCTTTTTTATGTTCCCACGGCAGTGTCTCAGAAAATGGGCACTGCAATGGGAATGCTAAAAACAGTTAATGTTACTCTTGGATTCTCAGTACAGAGAGAGGGTTAGCACTAGGCCTGGGTGTGAAATTCCACTCCATTTGCGGAGTTTGAGGAGTTTATCCCACTCCACACTCTGCATCGCGTGCGGAGTTCCGATTAGTTTTTTCCTCGCTCGCACTCGCCAATTTTAAGTTGGTGAGCAAGGGAATCTTACCCCAGACCACCTCCCATGAGATTTCTTAATGTGGGCGGTCGCGGATGGCCGTTACAGCTCGCGTTGAGAAACCTTCCATTCGCGTTGAGGAAACTGCCACTCAAGCAGAACATCTAATTGAACGGCAGAAGGAAGCAGCGTCCTCTTGCTCTGCACATGGTACGGTTTGCGCTGATTTTCCAGCACGGGACAAACATCTGGCACTAAAAATCAGCATGAACAGCGTGACCTAACGCACTCCACAGCTTGCGGAACTCCTTGTAGCACAGCTGAGTTTTTGGGTCACTTTGCAGAGTTCTGTGTAGTGGATCTCTGCCCACACCAAGTTAGCACTGGCCTTCGTGTCAAGCTTAAGTTTAGGCAGTGTAATTACATGTTTCGGGATTTAAATGTCTGTATTTTTTTAGACATTTTTTTGTGGGCACTATAGTTTAGGTATTATGACGTACTGCCAAACATTATACTTGGCCATTTCCCGCTTGTGATAATTTGACAAGTACACAGCTCAAAGGTAGAGCCATCCTTTTGAATTTTGTGTTGGCTACCTGTCCGCCACACACAGAGCGTGGAGTTCTGAGATTCTTCCATCGGTAGACCAGTTGATCTCAAGGTTCATCACTTCCACACACTTGTAGTCAGTTGCAAGGTGTGAGTAGTAGGCACGTGCCATGCTCACTAAATGGAGTATGACCACTAGACCGAGGTGGCGGGAGTGATTAGTCATGTATAGTATTGTTGTAGCTTGCTTATGAATATGCCACAGGCATAAATCCAGCACGCAACGCCTGCATCCTGGAGATTTAGTGGTAAGCAGTGGAGTGAGAACTTTAGTTCTTGTTTGACACGCTTGGATAGTAAATATACAACACAAAGCACATCACTTAGTTGGTATGATTGGCCACGCAAATATTGTCAAATAATGATACACATTCATTTTTAGGTCTCGTGAGCCAAAGGCTCGAAGAGACATTTTATATCTGGGCTTTTCAAAGTGCTGCCGTGGCCTAAAGCTACAGTGCACGTGAACGTGCACGCGCGCAGCGCCATGTGTCTTAACTCCGTAGCGATCGTAATCACGATCACTTTCACTTTCGCGGGCTCCTGTGTTGCTGGCATTCCCCCCTCCCTTCTCGCCCAGCCCTTCTTGTTAAAGCTGCAGGCGTATTAACGCAATACTGCATTTCAACTCAAATATTCTTGTGCATGGAGCCAGTATTTGTATTGGGGCATTTAAACATCTATAACCGAGTGTTTGACAACATAAGATGAAAGTAATTTACCGTTGCGATTCATCCTGGCGTTTCTTAACCCCGCAACGGAGCTGAAAGTTAATTAACATGACCACGTGTCACACAACCAAAGCAACTTATCGCAGTGCTTTCCAAGGTTCCCTAAACTTGTTTTTTTATTTAAAGGGTAGCACAGTTGTCTGTTTCCCTGTCATGATTCTTCCCCCACAGTAAGGGCGTTGACGAGGAAGCACAGGACAAAGTATAATGACGATTACCAGCAAGTAATCACAGCATAACAGAGCACTGATGTGCCTTCTTAATATTGGTTACTTGCTACCCATGAGGACTTTACCACTTTCATTAATACCCTCCCAGCTCTTATCTCATACCTGCTCATGTCACCGCTGTACATTTCTACGAGTCGTACCATATCATAGCATTAATGTTGAGGGTTAAACCTGTATGCAACTTAAAGTTAGCTTTTTATTAACACAAAATGCGGCAACTTTTATTGACTAAATCCATTCCTGGACACGCCTTCCTTTATACAGCGGGTATCCCACACTGAAGATCTGACATCACAACTTTTCCTGGCTCGTTTTTTTTTTCATGGAGCCAATATAAGCAAAGCTTTGATTTAATAAGATTCTGGACAAACACTGACATCATTCAGCGGCCGCTTTTCAAAGCAGGCATCCTTCCCTGCAGCGACCATCTGGCTCGCCTCGCTGCTCGTCCCTCCTGGCTCCTGCGCATCTTCATTTATTACCTCTCAGTAAACAAGCTTCAAAGGGGCTGCTATCATCATTCACACCTCCCGTGCTTAGCAGGCAGCGCGGTGCCCATTTGCCTTGCATACCACGCTCCTTCTGGCCGGCGACCACAAAGCTGAAGCCATTAATCCAGTAGTCTAACAAGGTCCTGGGTTTCGTTAGAATGGTGCAAATATCTGCGCATATTTGAGAAGGGCATTCTCTGACCTGGAAATCTATGAATTATGGAGTGATGGTGACGGGGCACAGAGCGTAGAAGTGCCAAGACGCTCTAAAATGGTAAACTGATGTTGATGTGGGGAACATATTTGACACATGAGGATGTTCCACCTGCACCTACGTCAGGTGAGTAACTCCAAAGATGTTAGCTGCCCATCAACGCAATGTGCTTCCAGTTCCTTTTACAAAATACATCGGTGAGCTGCTCTCACACAGGCGACTCTAGGCTGTACAATGTTTCACTTTACTACCGAAGTCATTTTTGGGTTGCGTTTGCAGTTTTGTGTAGCGCAACCACAACCCGAAGGTATAGCAGCGCTTTACATGAGCACCAGTTACATTACACATGGACAAACCCTTCTCTTTTTTATTACAGTATATGCAAGTGATTAACTGGCTTGCGTGTTATTGTAACGAATGAGTGCTCTCCATCACACATATGAACAACTAAAGGCCTACGTGAGTTGACAGGGCAAATATGCCAACATTGTGGATTGTAATTGCATCGCTGCACCGTGCAATGAGGGGTTTCAGTCTCCAGGTCGGTAATAACCATGTCCACCTGTAATTACCGGTTCCCTTGCCGTGGGCTTATACCTGATTTCAGGGACATCTCTGCTACCATTTACCCCATTAATTGAGCTAATGGTAACAGGGTGTAGGGGGAGTTGGAGGAGGGGCAACGCGATGCACAGGGTGGTGGTGGGGAAGGCGGAGGTGAAGATGCAGGGCAGGCTTTGGGGCTGCTGGGGTGCCACAGGAGGTGGCCGGGTGGGGCCAGGCTGACCACAACTCCAACCCAACCTGCTTTTAATTTTACTGGGTGCAGGTGCTGAAAATAGAAAATATTTGCTCCTGGCACCCATGAATTGGTCAAGGTGTGGCAGAGGAATGGGGTGGAGGCACAAAAGGGCAGAGTCATGAAAAACTGTGTTTAACAGTCAACTTTACATTTTTTTTTTACTGCTGCCTAGAAACTGGCACTAAGGACAAATGAGACATCAAGTCTGTTCTGGCTTACCCAATTGGTCACACAGTGGCTGCATCTTAAAATATATTATGGAGTGAAGGCACTGGCCGCTGAGATCTTTGTGTGCCTAGTACTTTCATTGGATAATAATGGTAAGATAATTCTGGTGGTTCCAGGATTGATCTGTGTTTTATCTAATCAAAGTTTTGACTCATAAAGTAGCATAAAGTGTTACTGCATCTGCTGAAAAACACATTGCATAAGATGAAGATCACAGATTTGTATTCTAGGTAGATAAGTAAGTTGATCATTGCCTTTGACACAGAGATCCATATGTTTGCAGTTCATACGTTGCAATCCTTATACTATAGAACAGTGAGCTCTGAATAGTCATTAAGGCGCTGCATGCAAGCTGCTAGCTATGGTGGGGTTAGAACCTTATTGTTTTTTTCTCAAGCTATGATTTTTCTTAGGTTACTACAAAGGGTTCCTTTTCGGAGTGATACTGCCTAATTGGTGCAGATAACCTCAACCACTTTTATATTCTGACTTTGTATTTCTCCCGACCATGCACTATTTAATATAAAGCCTAGCAGTATGGGCCATACATTGTAACCCTCATTGCCTTATATAACATTTCCTGCACTTTGATTTACACACTTGTATGATTTATTGTCTGTGTATAATATGTGTATGTGTGTGATGCAAAGCGCTCTGACAACCTACAATGGAATGAGTAGGTATATACAAAGCAAATAAATAAATGAATTAGTAAGTTCTATTTAAATCACTATTTGTGTAATTACTAATACAGATGCTCCTGACATTCTTACAGTGCATGCATCTCTTACTTGCAGGGGTTGAACAAAGTCAAAGCCCCGGCTCCAGTTCATAGTTTCTGTTAAATATTTCTGAAACTATAACAACCTGAGTGCCTTTGTTTCCCTCCATTGCATTGGCGTATAGGTTTTAGGCTACAGATAGCTCCCACCCAGGATTAAACTAAAACAAAAGAAGCGCTGATGAACCTTTAAATCAGGCCTTTGTTTTTGGCCCAGATGGAAGTGAAACAAGCATTGGCATAGCCAATAGGTCTCGCTTTTGGGACCTTATAAGTGTTTAACTATGCAACAGTTGCATAACTAAATACTTATAAGGTCCCAAAAGCGAGACCTATTGGCTATGCCAATGCTTGTTTAAATTGCATTCTCTCCTTAAGCAGCCATTCCAGTCTCCGCTGTTTTTTGTGGTCTACACAGCCATAATTTGCATCCCTCCCTGAAGCTCCTGGGGACTCGTTTAGGGTGAGTTTTTTTCTTCTTTTTTTCTTCTTCTGTTCTACTGACAAAGATTGGCTTATCCTCATAGGTCATGGACAAGTAAGCACCAGAGAGTCTGTGTTTGCAGTCAGTGTAAGAGAAAATATCTTGTTATGTGCACGTCCTCCAAGACACAATTTTGGCAAATTCTATCCCCGCTGCGGAAAGAGATCAGAGACAGAGATGTCTATAGAGTTCAGAGTTTAAAGGTTTATAGGGCTGCCACATGGTATTCAAGTGATATTTTACAGGGGTGGATATTCACTCTTTCAGCCCTACTAATAGAGGTGCATGAGTCACTCACCTTGAGGGTGCCCCACGGTTGAAAAATAATGTTTGCACACAAGACCTGGACAATATCTGTACACAGACAGACTTTGCTTCTAGTACTAGACATGCAGGGTTGTTGCAGAGATGTAATCTGTTTCTGCATAATCTTTTTGAAGTCAGACCCTACACATCACTCACAAAGATTAAAATATGATGATGTCAATGAGCTTTGCATCAATCTTACTGCTGTGTTGAAGTATGCAAGCTGTCTGTGGTAAAATCCAGTGAGATATTAGAGAAACCTGTGGGGGTTGGGTGTTGGGAAATACTTCCAAAACAGCACTCAGGAATGTAAACGTGTCCAAATGAGGATGCTCTTATAGAGAAATTAAAAATGAACTCTCAAAAAACTTATAAAGCTGTTAGGTCTAGAAACTCACAGAAAGAATCCTGTGACAGATCTGACTACACTTGGCTATGCAGACCCCTCAGACTCCCAGAAAATCTAGGCTGAAACGTGTTGACTTTTCCTGAAAGGTGGAAGAAGGTCAATACATTGGCTTGAGCACTTGTTCCCAGATCCCATAAGTAGTCAACAGAAGTGAACTGCCACAAGAGAACAACATGTTATAAAGAAACCATAACTCAACGGTCGGGTCCCCCACTGGCTGTTAGTCTAACTGCTCAATAGCCTAGGAATCCAATCACCTAGGAGTTGAATCTTGGATATGGTGACCACTGAATCACAGGGAGTAAAAACAATGGTCTCAAACACATCCCTTAACTTGACACCAACGCAGTGCTTAATTTGTAAAAAAAAAAAAATACGTGCCATGGTTCTCGTCACAAGGCCACTACAGCTTGTACCACATAGTGCCCCTGCCATGCTGGCATTGATAGTAACAACACAACTTCTAACCATCACACTCCTACAAGTGTGGCAAATCGGACTATTCCAGGTCCCAAAGCTATAAGGACGACTTGGGCGGCAGGTAATAGTCATTTTTAATGTATAGTGAATCAAAGATCATCTGTTTTTGTGGTCATCTCTAAACTAGCCAGACAGTGCCACTTTGTGGCAGACTGTCACATGTACCGGTGTTGACAATAAAGTGCTGGTGCCGAGCACCAGAAACCACCGGCTCAAATTAAGCACTGTACCCCCGCCCAAAGCATTCATAGCCACAGTAGCTGCAGGCCTGGGATTGTACCATTAGGATCCAAGAGCCCAGAAATGTAGGCCTCAATGGGGGACTTCAACTTCTCACTCCCAGTTATTCTTTCCATTGCACATGCACTAGGAGCATATTATGAGTGAAATAATGAGGCAAAAGTATGACATGTTGGAAATGTAGGGATGGAAACAAGGAGGGAGGAATAAAGGAAGGAAGAGAGGGGAATGAAGGAAGGAAACAAAAAAGCAAGTTAAGGAGAACAAGTGGAAGGAAGGGCGGGGGAAGAAGGAACCTTTCAAACAACCCATCAATAAATGGTGTAGAAAAGAGAGAGAAAGAGAGAGAGAGGGAGAGAGAGAGGGAGAGAGAGAGAGAGAGAGATAGACAGAGAGAGAGAGAGAGAAAACAGATAATACAAATCCAGAGGGACCCTTGCCATTTAGCAGATCATTCCGAGTGATTTGTGTTTCTGGTCTGTTAACAGATAAATACAAGTCATTGAGCAAAGCCAATAAAGTAATTACATGCTATGTTTATTTTGTGGGGCCTTTTATGTTAGAAAAAAATTGCTGCTTACCCTAACAACAATGTATTTCTGGACTGAATTAGTGTGATCTGTGAAGGGCAGTTATTAGGAGGAAGCCAATTGGCAGAGCCAGCACTCCATGGCCACTGAAAGTGAAAGTTGCCTGTTCAGGCAGTTCGAAAAGTCTACAGCGCATGTTACCCTGTCCTTTATCAGTGGTACCTTGATCTTACATGACATCGAAGCTTTTCTGTGTATAATAATAATTTTCCGATTTGCTAAACATTTAGTACATGGAAAGATTCATTTTTAGTGCCCGGTATTTCGTGCTGTAATACCGTATTGTTGCAGAATTTACCGGGTGCGGTGATTAATTACAAGCTCGGCAGTTCGAAATGATGCATATCAAAAGGCACAGGAATCTACGTATCGGATTGCTGCATGTTTTAGTTTATTTATTCATATTTTTTTTTTCTATTGTTTTAGGCAATGGGTGCGGTTAAGTGATTTGTCCAGGATCACAGGATGTTGAGGCAACGCCGGGACTCAAATCTGGTTCGCCAGTTCCAAAAATGGGCAGCTCTGACAATTAGGCCACATCTCCTCCCCAAGCTCTTTCGACCATTTCACCCATTCTTGTTCCGCATAATTAGTTATTTGGCAACAAGGACACACCGACAAGATCTCGCTGAAAACCTTCAGTGCTTTATGCGCCTGCAGGTTCTGATGGAGGCTTCAGGGCTGCACAGAGTTCTACGACGCATGCGCGTTCAGGTGCATTGGGCCTCATATTACCTTTACCAGTGAGTTGAGGGAGGGGTTCTGATTTATACAAGAAGCTGGCCAGGCATATAGGTGAATATGGGGAATAACGGATTGTTCTTTAAGTTACGGGGTAACATAAAGATTACTTTAAATAACAAGTAACTTTTGCAGTTTTACATAGCCTAATTTGACCCGAAGGTATTGGAGCGCTTTACAGTTACATTACACAATTTTTTGGTAGTCAAGGGGAGATTAAGTGATTTGCCCAGATTCACAGAATGTTGCGGCAATGCCGAGACTCGAACCTGGCTCCCCAGCTCCAAAGTGGGCAGCTCTGGCAGTTTTTACAAATGCTTTTATGAACCCGCATTATTGCATCGTCCCTTCTTTACCAAGAAGGCAGAAGCACATGTATTTGAAAAGTTTTGCTATTTGGATATTTTCTCAGCATTTTGCAGCAGGACATTACATTTGCTTAGCTCCTTATGCAGCTTACAACTGTGGATTCATGGTCCTGTCTGCTGCACCTGTACATATCGAGGCGTGGGTCCCCTGCTCACTCTGCCACAGGACTCAGGCTCCACCTCACTGACTAGGCCTGACAGGCGTGCAACGCCCATTGGGCTCAAAGGGCTCCAGGCCCCCCCCTCGTGTATATCAGCCCGGCTGAGACAGCTTCCCGGGCACACACACAGCCGCACCCGAGCACTTCACAGTTCTTTAAAAGACCATTTACATGCTAACGAGGCTTTGTTGTGTTTTCACCCCTTCTTAGAGCCCCTGCGGCTCCACTCTGCATATTGTTGGAAGAATCAGCCCCCCAAAAAATTTTAGTAGCCCCCCCGAAACTTGGCTCTAGTTGCGCCTCTGAGGCCTAACGAGGCTGAAACTGTCCTGGGGTCGTTTGTGTCCGGTCCAGAGAGAGTACCTGGCCTCAGTGCTAATTTTGTAAAAAAAAATAAGTGCTGGGGCCCTCGTCAGGAGGCCACTGCAGCTAGCACTAATACGTGCCGCCAGAGACAGAATTAACACAACTACAAATCAACACACCATGCAAGTATGACATTTCAGACTATTCCAGACCCCAATGCTGCAATAATGGCTCGGGCAGCAGATATTAGTCATGTTTAATGTTTATTGAAATAATAAACAACTGTTGTGTTAATCTCTAATTTAGATAAACAGTGCAGACTGTCATAAGTGCCAGTGTTGACAATTAAGTTCTGGTGCCGAGCACTGGAAAACATCAGCTCAAATTAAGCACTGCCTGGCCTGGCAGTTCAGGCTAGACTACTGTTCCTTTCGGAGCAGGCCCAAGGCTGACGTGCATTATCTGGCTCCTGTCTGAGGTGGTAAGGTGGGATGCAGCCAGTGTAATTACCAGCAGATGAGGTTAATTCAAGCATTCCATCCATGACTTTGTTTTCCTCACTGCAACAGGTATGCCCAGATGGTGGGTCCTTGCCCACTGTGCCACAGCACTCTAGCTATACCTCACTACCTCACAGACGAGACTTAGCTAGGTGAAAGCACTCTCTTATTGATGTATTTCCCATTTAGAGGGGATGTGGCTGCCAGTTCAGGCTGGACTGTTCCTATTGGAGCAGGAACAAGACAGATTTAAGCATTTCACCCATTACTTTTTATTTATTTTAAATAAAATTTAAGTGAGTAAATCTAAAGGTGAGACAACATTGACGAGAACAATTATTTTGCACCTTATTTAATATGCCTCTGTTCACCTACTGTCCAAACAACTCTCTAACATATTCTACAGCCATGGCCGCTCAATGGGCTGCTAAGGCATTCATTTCCACATGCTATGAAAATGTTTGCATTTACTTACATACTGTAAATGCAATTATAGATTTGGCAAATAGTTGTGTTAAAGTTTTTAAAGAGAGATAATGTTTAATACAGTGAAAATATGATCTAGTTTCTAGAAAGAGATATTCGAAAATTTCTGTGTCTTGACCTTCCTTCTTCACGTCCATAATACATAATACATGAGGATTTTTCAGATCTAAAGCATCTGATCAACATGTATTTACCATGCTATACATAAGTTACATTTTCTATAGCCCATTGAGCTACTTTTGCCGAAAAAGTGCATTAGTTGTTTGTAAATCATAGTCTTCTGCCCTTTATTAACTTAAAATAATCCAAAGTAATGGTCTACTGGTGTTTATGAAAATGTCTGGAACACTTTAACTTACCTGGGAATCAAGAGACTCACCATGGTTTCTAATATAGTTTTTGAGCCAGCTGTAGCAGGCTCTACCGGCCATTAAAGGCCCACTCCAGCGTTAAAGGACCCAGGTCAAGGCGAAGCCCTTTTAACAAGGGAGCGGGCCTTTAATAGCTGGGAGAGCCCGCTACGTAGGGCTCTAAGGCTATTAGAACATTCCACTCCTAGAGGGAAGAATGTTCTAATAAGTAAAAACAAAGGCCTCTCGGAGCCAGAAGGAGTTGAAATCTCCTCGGGCTCCGTGAGGCCTTTGTTAAACATTGGAATGTTGATGCTCCGGGCTTCTACCAGCCATTAGAAGCCCGGAGCATTCCATTGTTTTCAATGGAGCGCTCAACATTCCAATGTTCTAATGAGTTCTAGAAACGTTTGATAACGGTGCAGTAAGAGCTACATGTCTGTAAAGTCTACTCTTAAAATGGTCAACCCCTAACACTAGGAAACATTGATGCATGTGCATCTATTATGGGAATACTATCATCATAGCTGTCTATGTATATTACTACTAGAGCTTAAAAATAATGTGAAATAAGGTTCATTTGGAAGACTCCTGTAGTACAATCCGTTTTATTCTGTAGACAAGTATTGCCCCAAAAATCATTTACTCGTTTTCACAGTAAAATCAGAAAAAATGAGCATATAGCCATATCCAGCAGGGTCTTCACCACGCCTTGTCATTTACTGGCACATACTTTAGGAATTAATCTTGATTCCTTACAAATAATATGCACAGAACAAGAGAGGGACCTTCATGAATTTTCAGTCTTAAGACTGCATGCGTTGTCTGTGCTTCCAATGAAGTTCCTTTTCTTTCATTTCCCTTCATATATGAACTGTTATGCCTTTTCCTTAAACACCCATATGTGCTTGTTAGGTGTAACATAATAGACAACATACAACATCATTTGGGTTACATACATATGAATAACTCTGGTGAGCATCAAACTGAATTATATTTTGTGTATCGCTGTTCCTCTATTCCTCTACAATAGAGACATTGATTACTGCACTATTAAGAATGGCATTATGAGCATACAAATAAATTAAATTTGCTGTTAAAGCATAGAAATGAACCTCGATGACCAGGTGATTTATAAAATGCTTGCACAGGGGATCCTGAAGGCCTTGAGACTGAGTGTATTTACATCCCTCAGGATGCTATTAGGTCTTCTTGATCTGAAGAGGGAACTTGTTGTTGCAGAATTATCTGGCAATATTATCTATACCCGAGGAAGGTTCCAGGGAGGTGAGGTTTGGGCCTTGACCACTCAGGGTAAGCGAATACATTAGAGCCATCTGGGACATAATATTATGCCTGCTGGTCTCTATTTTCTTTATAAGCACAAAGTATGATAATTGATTTATCTTCTTGTAGGTGATGATTGCATCCTGCAAATGAAGGCTTCGCACCAAGCGAGGTTGTATGGTTCTTCTTATAATAGTGTTTAGAAGTTGCTTGGTTAATATGCAGTAGCTGCGATTTGGTCCTGAAGAAAGCCTGGATCACTTCCGTTTAGGCTGAAACATGTTGACCATATATAAGGAGTTACAGTGTTTTCTACTATGAATCAATAGCGGGAGCTTGAGTTAACTCCTTCTGGTTTTACTAGGTGTGAGGAAAGAGATATTGTCAAAACATCTTTTCACATAACCTTTTTATATTTCACTGCACTGCATTACATAGTTTTTTTCACAGTTTTTTCTATGTTTTTTTGCACACATTGTGGCATTAATTGTTTGCCTCGGTGGGGAATGGCATCCACGCAGAGCGTATGAGCTCGCCACGGAGGGGACCCTTATGATCTAAAGGTCACCCTCATGGATGTGGCAGATTACCACATGATAATAATGACCTACAGGGCTTGACAATTTAGCTCTATTACATGATACAATTTGATGGAAATCATGCTCAGCTCGGATTGCCAGGGATAAAAGAAGACCATCCATCAGCATACACATCACTTACTGTGCTTCCTTGTAGACCCCCAGTCCCTTTTATGTAGTTGCTTTAGTTTGGAACAGGGGATTTGGACTTGGGCAGGTCTTTAAATTATTTTCCCTCAGACCCTCCTCTCACTTGTTGTACTGATGTTCTTGAGCAGCTGCTCAGCTGCGGGTCTGTTTTCAGAACTACACTAGTTGGTAGTTATATTCCACAACAGGTTAGTGGGATTTTCTATTATTTCTCTCACCACCTTACCTTCTCTTTGGACCTTTTCCTGTTCGGGTGTTTTAGGACTTGTTGAGTTTGACTGACCAAGATGGCAGAATTTAGTGGCTTAGCATACGATGACACAGTATATCAGGCGATCTTGGACAATATGCCAAGTATTTTGCATATAGCTAGTACTTCCTTGCCGGATGCTAGTAATGACTGGGGCAAAGTTTTGTTTTTGAAAAAATCTCATTCACGGGCCTCTATACATGGCGCAATAATGGCGGAATATTTACGGGCCAATTGTGCCCCTCCAGGCTTGATAGTAAATAATGCACCAAGACTCTTTCTAGAAGATAAGACCTTTCGAAAGGACTGGTCTTTAATAGCTTGGCGATGTACCAGAGATTGGTTAATTTTAATAATCAGTACCGCCAAACGAGTTGCAGACTCTATCCTTGTAGAGATACAAGTATTGGAGGCACAAATAAAAACCACTGTGACAGCAACCCTTTTTAAAAAAAACCTGGAGGAATCTAATAAGAGCAATAAAGAGTTCAAAGACTCTACATTAATGGCCAAAATTGAGAAGTTCAAAAAAGACTTAGCGAAATTCAAACATGAGAAAGTCTATCCTTATACAAGTGAAGATTACTCACCACCAGAATTCAAGAGTAATGGCAACAGATATGGATCAACTTATTCTGGATCCAGCTCTGATGATCTCTCGAGTGATACTGATGAACCCACCAATCAGCGTCCTAGATTTAGAGGTAGAGGGCGGGGGATGCGACCGTTTAACCAACGAGGTCCTTACAATCCACATTTTCAACAATGGTGGCAACCACCACCTC
The DNA here is from genome assembly GCF_964204655.1 of Triturus cristatus. Taxonomy (NCBI): domain Eukaryota; kingdom Metazoa; phylum Chordata; class Amphibia; order Caudata; family Salamandridae; genus Triturus; species Triturus cristatus. The sequence goes on along the minus strand of NC_140594.1, from coordinate 1,061,365,815 downwards.
CTTGGGGTTTTCAAACACCTATGTTCCCTACCCCCATGACACCCTATCAAGCGACATACGATGACCAGTCTTTTTTAGGCTATGGCCCTCCAAGACCAAGAGGCAAAAGAAGAAACCAACAGGCTCAGGTTCATTGGGACCCAAGTACTGGCCCACACACAGGGACCAGGAGCAACACAAGGAAGAACTCAGCTCAGACAGGCCCATAACAGAACCTAATCTAGTAGTGAATTTGAGTAGACGGACCTTAACCGAAGATGAGGAACGGGTGCTAAATAGGGGTCTGGGTTTCGTCATAACATCTGAGGGCGACCCTTTCCAAATACAGTGTGAGCTTGCAAAGTTTTTTAGAAAAATCAGGCTGCACTACTTCTTCCAGGACAAAGACATGACTACAACAGAGGATATTGAACGGAACACGGGTTTGAGAACAAAATCCACGTTCAACCCTCCAAGCCATGCGGTTCCACCACAGGTTTTAGTCTTTGAAAACACAGTCAGAAGTGAGATCAGTGATCTATGCACTCGACGCAACAACAGTTACAAGAACTTACCACGTTCGGAACAGCTGGCTCTTCAAACCTTAGCCAAACACGAAGATATTGTCATTAAGCCGGCGGATAAGGGCGGGGCTATAGTCATCCTAAATGCTGATGACTATAGAACTGAATGCCTCCGCCAATTACACAATGTGAATTCCTACAGGCTTTTGCATGATGATCCTACTAATAGATTGAAGACCACTATTCTAGAATGTAGTGAAGAGGCGCTCAATGAGGGATGGATCACAGCACAGGAAGCTCAATTTTTAAGAACTCCATTTCCTGTCACTCCCTATTTTTACATCCTCCCGAAGATACATAAAGAGCAAAGACCTCCGCCCGGAAGACCTATCATCTCGGGCCAGGGCTCCATTCTAGAGCCTCTGTCCACTTTTGTGGATTTTTTCTTGAGACCAATTGTACAACAAATGCCGACGTATCTTCAGGACACCAAAGATGTATTGAGACTATTACCGACAATTGAATTCGATGAGGAGAAGGACTACTTGGTCTCTTTTGACGTAGAGTCCCTCTATACTTCGATTCCCCAGGACGAAACCTTGGAGACCATCATGTCTATTTTAGAGGTCACTGATCTGCACTCCATAACCCCTGTCCATTTCATTATGACACTGGCACGCCTGGCCATGAAAGAAAACTTTTTTAGATACGAAGACTCCTTATACTTGCAGACTTCCGGCACAAGTATGGGAAGTGTCTTCGCGCCCAGTTTGGCGAATCTATATGTGCATGCATTCGAACAGGAACACGTCCTAGCTCCCACCAATCCATTTTTGGCATCCATTCGCTTGTGGAAGCGATATATTGACGATGTCCTGGTCGTTTGGCGTGGAGACCTTGATTCTATCTCTGAGTTCCACCAATGGTTAAATGCACAAAACGAATTCCTCAAATTTACAGTGGAAGCGAGTAAGACCAGATTGGCATTTCTTGACTTGTCCATTTTTGTAACATCTCTTGGCCTAGAGAGCGAAATCTATAGAAAGCCTATGGCGAGGAACTCGCTCCTCAGATATGACAGCCAGCACCCTAAGGCACTCAGAGACAACTTGCCTTACGGACAATTTCTTCGAGTGAGGAGAAATTGTTCCACTACGGAGGGTTTTAAAACTCATACCCAGTTGCTGACTACCAATCTTTTGGAAAGACATTACCCTCAGAGTCTGATAAGACGCGCCCGCAAGAGAGCTGCCAACAATCACCGTGAGTCCCTTTTAGAGCCACCGATGCAGAAGCCTCCTGTAGATAGACTCACTTTTGTACATACTTTTAGTACACTTTCAAACCAGGTACAGAAGTGTATCAGACACCATTGGCGTTTACTGAATTCGAGCAAAGAAAAGATCCCTCTTCCCTTGTTTGCATTCAAAAGAGGCAGTAATATCAAGGACAAATTGGTTCATACACGCCCCAAGACACCATTACCGAGACAACTGGGGACGCTCTGGGGTTTACCGGCGGCCACTGGCCACCATCCCTGCGGCGAATGCTCTATCTGTCCACAGACTTCCCATTCAACAACTATAGATATAGGAACCAGTAAACCTTGGGTTCAATATCATTTCACTAATTGTAACAGCAGCAATCTGATTTATTTGATCACTTGCCCGTGTAGAACTAACTATGTCGGGATGACCACTCGAAAAGTTAAAGCACGTATGTTAGAGCACAAAAGTACATTTAGATGTAAGAAGCTCACTTCAAAGCTCATGAGACATTTCAATGAACATCATGGACCAGAAGAATTTAAATGGACTGTTCTTGAAAAACCCAGTATACCCTTATCGGTCAGTGACATATCTAGATATCTATTTGTTAAAGAGCAAAAATGGGTGTACAGACTACACAGTGATACTCTAGGTCTGAATGATGACATTCCCTGGGTTAATCTTTAATTCGTAGGCAGGTCCTATTAAGTCTTAGAACACTACATACCCGATGGTTTGGCCATGGCTTTGTTTGGTCACTATGTAACTTATGTAAACATCATGGCTACCACGAGTACATGATGGCCATTAGATGACCATCAAGAGTTCCCAACACGAGATGGAGCATATAGATATAATGTAATAATGTATATCTCGGTACTACAGAGCCTACGAGTGGCATGCCTTTTATAAGATACATATGGTAACATCATTTGCGTGAAGGCACACACCATGCGTAGGATGTTCATTTCACTTCTATTGGAGTGTTGATTAATTCAATAGGATTAATAGGGATGTGTGAACTATCACCATTACCCGTTGCTTGCTACATAAAAAACCTTTTTTCTTCACATCTAGTGACACGTGTAGATGAACACGTAATGCTATTCTGCTTGTTCCCTTAGACAAGATTTGAAGTTCGATCCTTTATTTTTGGGGGGATCTCTACTGAAAGGGCAACACAATGCAGGGTATGCTTCCTCCACCACTAGAGATGTACTTTTTCCAGCCTGGTTTAACACAATAAGATTAACAGGGGCGCTTTAACACTAATTACTGCCCTATGATCACAAAGAAAATATCCTTTTCCTCTATTTCAAGCGATATTTGGGAGTGAACATAGCATTATTCCCTTTCCAAAATAATTCATGGAGATGATATTGGTCTTGAACACCTAACTTAACTTATCTGCGCCTGACTTGGGTGCTATACGATAGACTGAACTACAGGTCAGCGACGCGTGACGTCATTCTGTAGTCTAGCGGCGCCACGTTGGTTGATACTGAGCGCGCGCCTCTAGAAACTACAGAAGAGACGCGTGTGACGTCATTATGTAGTCCGGCGTTGCTATGCCGCCGCTAGCAGGAGCGCGCGCTTTTCCAAACCGGATGTAGACCTACCACTACAAAGGGTATTTATATCCAAGATGGTTACGACTCCGGTGCCTCCTTCCCTGAACTCGGCGGGAGTCCAGAGGTACCGATGGACAGGTTAGTGCATGCCTGAATGAGTGGAAGTAACATTATTACGTAGCGCCACGGAAATTAATCCTCTAGTTAGGGTCCCTTCATGTAGCGGTGTCGGAGCCCAAGTCAGGTGAGAACATATATTTGCTCACTGACGCCGGGCTTCTAATTGATAATTTTCTTTGTTAGAATGAAGACGTTCTTCTCTTTCCTGTCCTGAAAAAGGGAATTATTCAGACTTAGGCTTAACAAATACCATGCTGATTTTGACTGATTTAATTTTTAATTGTGCTTTTGAGAACATTGAGCCACTAAATACTAACAGGTTAGCCATGAAGATTAAGAGACATATAGGAAGCACACAGCTAGTTGAGCCTGCGACTGTGTTTTCTTCTCACAATAGCAGTTCCTACGATCTAAACAGGTCTTTGACATCTGGCAGGTCTTTTTGTTTTAAAGAGTTTAAGAGAGTGAAGTGTGATTGATATATAATCTGGTTGGACTCTATACTTCGGATAGGGTTTTCCTTGGTTGTTGAAGTTTTGGTACTGGTTGAAGAGCCCTTCCCCTTTTGTTCTCCCCTCTTTCATTACAGAGCGGGGCCTCATCTATACCCGAGGAAGGTTCCAGGGAGGTGAGGTTTGGGCCTTGACCACTCAGGGTAAGCGAATACATTAGAGCCATCTGGGACATAATATTATGCCTGCTGGTCTCTATTTTCTTTATAAGCACAAAGTATGATAATTGATTTATCTTCTTGTAGGTGATGATTGCATCCTGCAAATGAAGGCTTCGCACCAAGCGAGGTTGTATGGTTCTTCTTATAATAGTGTTTAGAAGTTGCTTGGTTAATATGCAGTAGCTGCGATTTGGTCCTGAAGAAAGCCTGGATCACTTCCGTTTAGGCTGAAACATGTTGACCATATATAAGGAGTTACAGTGTTTTCTACTATGAATCAATAGCGGGAGCTTGAGTTAACTCCTTCTGGTTTTACTAGGTGTGAGGAAAGAGATATTGTCAAAACATCTTTTCACATAACCTTTTTATATTTCACTGCACTGCATTACATAGTTTTTTTCACAGTTTTTTCTATGTTTTTTTGCACACATTGTGGCATTAATTGTTTGCCTCGGTGGGGAATGGCATCCACGCAGAGCGTATGAGCTCGCCACGGAGGGGACCCTTATGATCTAAAGGTCACCCTCATGGATGTGGCAGATTACCACGTGATAATAATGACCTACAGGGCTTGACAATTTAGCTCTATTACATGATACAATTTGATGGAAATCATGCTCAGCTCGGATTGCCAGGGATAAAAGAAGACCATCCATCAGCATACACATCACTTACTGTGCTTCCTTGTAGACCCCCAGTCCCTTTTATGTAGTTGCTTTAGTTTGGAACAGGGGATTTGGACTTGGGCAGGTCTTTAAATTATTTTCCCTCAGACCCTCCTCTCACTTGTTGTACTGATGTTCTTGAGCAGCTGCTCAGCTGCGGGTCTGTTTTCAGAACTACACTAGTTGGTAGTTATATTCCACAACAGGTTAGTGGGATTTTCTATTATTTCTCTCACCACCTTACCTTCTCTTTGGACCTTTTCCTGTTCGGGTGTTTTAGGACTTGTTGAGTTTGACTGACCAAGATGGCAGAATTTAGTGGCTTAGCATACGATGACACAGTATATCAGGCGATCTTGGACAATATGCCAAGTATTTTGGATATGGCTAGTACTTCCTTGCCGGATGCTAGTAATGACTGGGGCAAAGTTTTGATTTGGAAAAAATCTCATTCACGGGCCTCTATACATGGCGCAATAATGGCGGAATATTTACGGGCCAATTGTGCCCCTCCAGGCTTGATAGTAAATAATGCACCAAGACTCTTTCTAGAAGATAAGACCTTTCGAAAGGACTGGTCTTTAATAGCTTGGCGATGTACCAGAGATTGGTTAATTGTAATAATCAGTACCGCCAAACGAGTTGCAGACTCTATCCTTGTAGAGATACAAGTATTGGAGGCACAAATAAAAACCACTGTGACAGCAACCCTTTTTAAAAAAAACCTGGAGGAATCTAATAAGAGCAATAAAGAGTTCAAAGACTCTACATTAATGGCCAAAATTGAGAAGTTCAAAAAAGACTTAGCGAAATTCAAATATGAGAAAGTCTATCCTTATACAAGTGAAGATTACTCACCACCAGAATTCAAGAGTAATGGCAACAGATATGGATCAACTTATTCTGGATCCAGCTCTGATGATCTCTCGAGTGATACTGATGAACCCACCAATCAGCGTCCTAGATTTAGAGGTAGAGGGCGGGGGATGCGACCGTTTAACCAACGAGGTCCTTACAATCCACATTTTCAACAATGGTGGCAACCACCACCTCCTTGGGGTTTTCAAACACCTATGTTCCCTACCCCCATGACACCCTATCAAGCGACATACGATGACCAGTCTTTTTTAGGCTATGGCCCTCCAAGACCAAGAGGCAAAAGAAGAAACCAACAGGCTCAGGTTCATTGGGACCCAAGTACTGGCCCACACACAGGGACCAGGAGCAACACAAGGAAGAACTCAGCTCAGACAGGCCCATAACAGAACCTAATCTAGTAGTGAATTTGAGTAGACGGACCTTAACCGAAGATGAGGAACGGGTGCTAAATAGGGGTCTGGGTTTCGTCATAACATCTGAGGGCGACCCTTTCCAAATACAGTGTGAGCTTGCAAAGTTTTTTAGAAAAATTAGGCTGCACTACTTCTTCCAGGACAAAGACATGACTACAACAGAGGATATTGAACGGAACACGGGTTTGAGAACAAAATCCACGTTCAACCCTCCAAGCCATGCGGTTCCACCACAGGTTTTAGTCTTTGAAAACACAGTCAGAAGTGAGATCAGTGATCTATGCACTCGACGCAACAACAGTTACAAGAACTTACCACGTTCGGAACAGCTGGCTCTTCAAACCTTAGCCAAACACGAAGATATTGTCATTAAGCCGGCGGATAAGGGCGGGGCTATAGTCATCCTAAATGCTGATGACTATAGAACTGAATGCCTCCGCCAATTACACAATGTGAATTCCTACAGGCTTTTGCATGATGATCCTACTAATAGATTGAAGACCACTATTCTAGAATGTAGTGAAGAGGCGCTCAATGAGGGATGGATCACAGCACAGGAAGCTCAATTTTTAAGAACTCCATTTCCTGTCACTCCCTATTTTTACATCCTCCCGAAGATACATAAAGAGCAAAGACCTCCGCCCGGAAGACCTATCATCTCGGGCCAGGGCTCCATTCTAGAGCCTCTGTCCACTTTTGTGGATTTTTTCTTGAGACCAATTGTACAACAAATGCCGACGTATCTTCAGGACACCAAAGATGTATTGAGACTATTACCGACAATTGAATTCGATGAGGAGAAGGACTACTTGGTCTCTTTTGACGTAGAGTCCCTCTATACTTCGATTCCCCAGGACGAAACCTTGGAGACCATCATGTCTATTTTAGAGGTCACTGATCTGCACTCCATAACCCCTGTCCATTTCATTATGACACTGGCACGCCTGGCCATGAAAGAAAACTTTTTTAGATACGAAGACTCCTTATACTTGCAGACTTCCGGCACAAGTATGGGAAGTGTCTTCGCGCCCAGTTTGGCGAATCTATATGTGCATGCATTCGAACAGGAACACGTCCTAGCTCCCACCAATCCATTTTTGGCATCCATTCGCTTGTGGAAGCGATATATTGACGATGTCCTGGTCGTTTGGCGTGGAGACCTTGATTCTATCTCTGAGTTCCACCAATGGTTAAATGCACAAAACGAATTCCTCAAATTTACAGTGGAAGCGAGTAAGACCAGATTGGCATTTCTTGACTTGTCCATTTTTGTAACATCTCTTGGCCTAGAGAGCGAAATCTATAGAAAGCCTATGGCGAGGAACTCGCTCCTCAGATATGACAGCCAGCACCCTAAGGCACTCAGAGACAACTTGCCTTACGGACAATTTCTTCGAGTGAGGAGAAATTGTTCCACTACGGAGGGTTTTAAAACTCATACCCAGTTGCTGACTACCAATCTTTTGGAAAGACATTACCCTCAGAGTCTGATAAGACGCGCCCGCAAGAGAGCTGCCAACAATCACCGTGAGTCCCTTTTAGAGCCACCGATGCAGAAGCCTCCTGTAGATAGACTCACTTTTGTACATACTTTTAGTACACTTTCAAACCAGGTACAGAAGTGTATCAGACACCATTGGCGTTTACTGAATTCGAGCAAAGAAAAGATCCCTCTTCCCTTGTTTGCATTCAAAAGAGGCAGTAATATCAAGGACAAATTGGTTCATACACGCCCCAAGACACCATTACCGAGACAACTGGGGACGCTCTGGGGTTTACCGGCGGCCACTGGCCACCATCCCTGCGGCGAATGCTCTATCTGTCCACAGACTTCCCATTCAACAACTATAGATATAGGAACCAGTAAACCTTGGGTTCAATATCATTTCACTAATTGTAACAGCAGCAATCTGATTTATTTGATCACTTGCCCGTGTAGAACTAACTATGTCGGGATGACCACTCGAAAAGTTAAAGCACGTATGTTAGAGCACAAAAGTACATTTAGATGTAAGAAGCTCACTACAAAGCTCATGAGACATTTCAATGAACATCATGGACCAGAAGAATTTAAATGGACTGTTCTTGAAAAACCCAGTATACCCTTATCGGTCAGTGACATATCTAGATATCTATTTGTTAAAGAGCAAAAATGGGTGTACAGACTACACAGTGATACTCTAGGTCTGAATGATGACATTCCCTGGGTTAATCTTTAATTCGTAGGCAGGTCCTATTAAGTCTTAGAACACTACATACCCGATGGTTTGGCCATGGCTTTGTTTGGTCACTATGTAACTTATGTAAACATCATGGCTACCACGAGTACATGATGGCCATTAGATGACCATCAAGAGTTCCCAACACGAGATGGAGCATATAGATATAATGTAATAATGTATATCTCGGTACTACAGAGCCTACGAGTGGCATGCCTTTTATAAGATACATATGGTAACATCATTTGCGTGAAGGCACACACCATGCGTAGGATGTTCATTTCACTTCTATTGGAGTGTTGATTAATTCAATAGGATTAATAGGGATGTGTGAACTATCACCATTACCCGTTGCTTGCTACATAAAAAACCTTTTTTCTTCACATCTAGTGACACGTGTAGATGAACACGTAATGCTATTCTGCTTGTTCCCTTAGACAAGATTTGAAGTTCGATCCTTTATTTTGGGGGGGATCTCTACTGAAAGGGCAACACAATGCAGGGTATGCTTCCTCCACCACTAGAGATGTACTTTTTCCAGCCTGGTTTAACACAATAAGATTAACAGGGGCGCTTTAACACTAATTACTGCCCTATGATCACAAAGAAAATATCCTTTTCCTCTATTTCAAGCGATATTTGGGAGTGAACATAGCATTATTCCCTTTCCAAAATAATTCATGGAGATGATATTGGTCTTGAACACCTAACTTAACTTATCTGCGCCTGACTTGGGTGCTATACGATAGACTGAACTACAGGTCAGCGACGCGTGACGTCATTCTGTAGTCTAGCGGCGCCACGTTGGTTGATACTGAGCGCGCGCCTCTAGAAACTACAGAAGAGACGCGTGTGACGTCATTATGTAGTCCGGCGTTGCTATGCCGCCGCTAGCAGGAGCGCGCGCTTTTCCAAACCGGATGTAGACCTACCACTACAAAGGGTATTTATATCCAAGATGGTTACGACTCCGGTGCCTCCTTCCCTGAACTCGGCGGGAGTCCAGAGGTACCGATGGACAGGTTAGTGCATGCCTGAATGAGTGGAAGTAACATTATTACGTAGCGCCACGGAAATTAATCCTCTAGTTAGGGTCCCTTCATGTAGCGGTGTCGGAGCCCAAGTCAGGTGAGAACATATATTTGCTCACTGACGCCGGGCTTCTAATTGATAATTTTCTTTGTTAGAATGAAGACGTTCTTCTCTTTCCTGTCCTGAAAAAGGGAATTATTCAGACTTAGGCTTAACAAATACCATGCTGATTTTGACTGATTTAATTTTTAATTGTGCTTTTGAGAACATTGAGCCACTAAATACTAACAGGTTAGCCATGAAGATTAAGAGACATATAGGAAGCACACAGCTAGTTGAGCCTGCGACTGTGTTTTCTTCTCACAATAGCAGTTCCTACGATCTAAACAGGTCTTTGACATCTGGCAGGTCTTTTTGTTTTAAAGAGTTTAAGAGAGTGAAGTGTGATTGATATATAATCTGGTTGGACTCTATACTTCGGATAGGGTTTTCCTTGGTTGTTGAAGTTTTGGTACTGGTTGAAGAGCCCTTCCCCTTTTGTTCTCCCCTCTTTCATTACAGAGCGGGGCCTCATCTATACCCGAGGAAGGTTCCAGGGAGGTGAGGTTTGGGCCTTGACCACTCAGGGTAAGCGAATACATTAGAGCCATCTGGGACATAATATTATGCCTGCTGGTCTCTATTTTCTTTATAAGCACAAAGTATGATAATTGATTTATCTTCTTGTAGGTGATGATTGCATCCTGCAAATGAAGGCTTCGCACCAAGCGAGGTTGTATGGTTCTTCTTATAATAGTGTTTAGAAGTTGCTTGGTTAATATGCAGTAGCTGCGATTTGGTCCTGAAGAAAGCCTGGATCACTTCCGTTTAGGCTGAAACATGTTGACCATATATAAGGAGTTACAGTGTTTTCTACTATGAATCAATAGCGGGAGCTTGAGTTAACTCCTTCTGGTTTTACTAGGTGTGAGGAAAGAGATATTGTCAAAACATCTTTTCACATAACCTTTTTATATTTCACTGCACTGCATTACATAGTTTTTTTCACAGTTTTTTCTATGTTTTTTTGCACACATTGTGGCATTAATTGTTTGCCTCGGTGGGGAATGGCATCCACGCAGAGCGTATGAGCTCGCCACGGAGGGGACCCTTATGATCTAAAGGTCACCCTCATGGATGTGGCAGATTACCACGTGATAATAATGACCTACAGGGCTTGACAATTTAGCTCTATTACATGATACAATTTGATGGAAATCATGCTCAGCTCGGATTGCCAGGGATAAAAGAAGACCATCCATCAGCATACACATCACTTACTGTGCTTCCTTGTAGACCCCCAGTCCCTTTTATGTAGTTGCTTTAGTTTGGAACAGGGGATTTGGACTTGGGCAGGTCTTTAAATTATTTTCCCTCAGACCCTCCTCTCACTTGTTGTACTGATGTTCTTGAGCAGCTGCTCAGCTGCGGGTCTGTTTTCAGAACTACACTAGTTGGTAGTTATATTCCACAACAGGTTAGTGGGATTTTCTATTATTTCTCTCACCACCTTACCTTCTCTTTGGACCTTTTCCTGTTCGGGTGTTTTAGGACTTGTTGAGTTTGACTGACCAAGATGGCAGAATTTAGTGGCTTAGCATACGATGACACAGTATATCAGGCGATCTTGGACAATATGCCAAGTATTTTGGATATGGCTAGTACTTCCTTGCCGGATGCTAGTAATGACTGGGGCAAAGTTTTGATTTGGAAAAAATCTCATTCACGGGCCTCTATACATGGCGCAATAATGGCGGAATATTTACGGGCCAATTGTGCCCCTCCAGGCTTGATAGTAAATAATGCACCAAGACTCTTTCTAGAAGATAAGACCTTTCGAAAGGACTGGTCTTTAATAGCTTGGCGATGTACCAGAGATTGGTTAATTGTAATAATCAGTACCGCCAAACGAGTTGCAGACTCTATCCTTGTAGAGATACAAGTATTGGAGGCACAAATAAAAACCACTGTGACAGCAACCCTTTTTAAAAAAAACCTGGAGGAATCTAATAAGAGCAATAAAGAGTTCAAAGACTCTACATTAATGGCCAAAATTGAGAAGTTCAAAAAAGACTTAGCGAAATTCAAATATGAGAAAGTCTATCCTTATACAAGTGAAGATTACTCACCACCAGAATTCAAGAGTAATGGCAACAGATATGGATCAACTTATTCTGGATCCAGCTCTGATGATCTCTCGAGTGATACTGATGAACCCACCAATCAGCGTCCTAGATTTAGAGGTAGAGGGCGGGGGATGCGACCGTTTAACCAACGAGGTCCTTACAATCCACATTTTCAACAATGGTGGCAACCACCACCTCCTTGGGGTTTTCAAACACCTATGTTCCCTACCCCCATGACACCCTATCAAGCGACATACGATGACCAGTCTTTTTTAGGCTATGGCCCTCCAAGACCAAGAGGCAAAAGAAGAAACCAACAGGCTCAGGTTCATTGGGACCCAAGTACTGGCCCACACACAGGGACCAGGAGCAACACAAGGAAGAACTCAGCTCAGACAGGCCCATAACAGAACCTAATCTAGTAGTGAATTTGAGTAGACGGACCTTAACCGAAGATGAGGAACGGGTGCTAAATAGGGGTCTGGGTTTCGTCATAACATCTGAGGGCGACCCTTTCCAAATACAGTGTGAGCTTGCAAAGTTTTTTAGAAAAATTAGGCTGCACTACTTCTTCCAGGACAAAGACATGACTACAACAGAGGATATTGAACGGAACACGGGTTTGAGAACAAAATCCACGTTCAACCCTCCAAGCCATGCGGTTCCACCACAGGTTTTAGTCTTTGAAAACACAGTCAGAAGTGAGATCAGTGATCTATGCACTCGACGCAACAACAGTTACAAGAACTTACCACGTTCGGAACAGCTGGCTCTTCAAACCTTAGCCAAACACGAAGATATTGTCATTAAGCCGGCGGATAAGGGCGGGGCTATAGTCATCCTAAATGCTGATGACTATAGAACTGAATGCCTCCGCCAATTACACAATGTGAATTCCTACAGGCTTTTGCATGATGATCCTACTAATAGATTGAAGACCACTATTCTAGAATGTAGTGAAGAGGCGCTCAATGAGGGATGGATCACAGCACAGGAAGCTCAATTTTTAAGAACTCCATTTCCTGTCACTCCCTATTTTTACATCCTCCCGAAGATACATAAAGAGCAAAGACCTCCGCCCGGAAGACCTATCATCTCGGGCCAGGGCTCCATTCTAGAGCCTCTGTCCACTTTTGTGGATTTTTTCTTGAGACCAATTGTACAACAAATGCCGACGTATCTTCAGGACACCAAAGATGTATTGAGACTATTACCGACAATTGAATTCGATGAGGAGAAGGACTACTTGGTCTCTTTTGACGTAGAGTCCCTCTATACTTCGATTCCCCAGGACGAAACCTTGGAGACCATCATGTCTATTTTAGAGGTCACTGATCTGCACTCCATAACCCCTGTCCATTTCATTATGACACTGGCACGCCTGGCCATGAAAGAAAACTTTTTTAGATACGAAGACTCCTTATACTTGCAGACTTCCGGCACAAGTATGGGAAGTGTCTTCGCGCCCAGTTTGGCGAATCTATATGTGCATGCATTCGAACAGGAACACGTCCTAGCTCCCACCAATCCATTTTTGGCATCCATTCGCTTGTGGAAGCGATATATTGACGATGTCCTGGTCGTTTGGCGTGGAGACCTTGATTCTATCTCTGAGTTCCACCAATGGTTAAATGCACAAAACGAATTCCTCAAATTTACAGTGGAAGCGAGTAAGACCAGATTGGCATTTCTTGACTTGTCCATTTTTGTAACATCTCTTGGCCTAGAGAGCGAAATCTATAGAAAGCCTATGGCGAGGAACTCGCTCCTCAGATATGACAGCCAGCACCCTAAGGCACTCAGAGACAACTTGCCTTACGGACAATTTCTTCGAGTGAGGAGAAATTGTTCCACTACGGAGGGTTTTAAAACTCATACCCAGTTGCTGACTACCAATCTTTTGGAAAGACATTACCCTCAGAGTCTGATAAGACGCGCCCGCAAGAGAGCTGCCAACAATCACCGTGAGTCCCTTTTAGAGCCACCGATGCAGAAGCCTCCTGTAGATAGACTCACTTTTGTACATACTTTTAGTACACTTTCAAACCAGGTACAGAAGTGTATCAGACACCATTGGCGTTTACTGAATTCGAGCAAAGAAAAGATCCCTCTTCCCTTGTTTGCATTCAAAAGAGGCAGTAATATCAAGGACAAATTGGTTCATACACGCCCCAAGACACCATTACCGAGACAACTGGGGACGCTCTGGGGTTTACCGGCGGCCACTGGCCACCATCCCTGCGGCGAATGCTCTATCTGTCCACAGACTTCCCATTCAACAACTATAGATATAGGAACCAGTAAACCTTGGGTTCAATATCATTTCACTAATTGTAACAGCAGCAATCTGATTTATTTGATCACTTGCCCGTGTAGAACTAACTATGTCGGGATGACCACTCGAAAAGTTAAAGCACGTATGTTAGAGCACAAAAGTACATTTAGATGTAAGAAGCTCACTACAAAGCTCATGAGACATTTCAATGAACATCATGGACCAGAAGAATTTAAATGGACTGTTCTTGAAAAACCCAGTATACCCTTATCGGTCAGTGACATATCTAGATATCTATTTGTTAAAGAGCAAAAATGGGTGTACAGACTACACAGTGATACTCTAGGTCTGAATGATGACATTCCCTGGGTTAATCTTTAATTCGTAGGCAGGTCCTATTAAGTCTTAGAACACTACATACCCGATGGTTTGGCCATGGCTTTGTTTGGTCACTATGTAACTTATGTAAACATCATGGCTACCACGAGTACATGATGGCCATTAGATGACCATCAAGAGTTCCCAACACGAGATGGAGCATATAGATATAATGTAATAATGTATATCTCGGTACTACAGAGCCTACGAGTGGCATGCCTTTTATAAGATACATATGGTAACATCATTTGCGTGAAGGCACACACCATGCGTAGGATGTTCATTTCACTTCTATTGGAGTGTTGATTAATTCAATAGGATTAATAGGGATGTGTGAACTATCACCATTACCCGTTGCTTGCTACATAAAAAACCTTTTTTCTTCACATCTAGTGACACGTGTAGATGAACACGTAATGCTATTCTGCTTGTTCCCTTAGACAAGATTTGAAGTTCGATCCTTTATTTTGGGGGGGATCTCTACTGAAAGGGCAACACAATGCAGGGTATGCTTCCTCCACCACTAGAGATGTACTTTTTCCAGCCTGGTTTAACACAATAAGATTAACAGGGGCGCTTTAACACTAATTACTGCCCTATGATCACAAAGAAAATATCCTTTTCCTCTATTTCAAGCGATATTTGGGAGTGAACATAGCATTATTCCCTTTCCAAAATAATTCATGGAGATGATATTGGTCTTGAACACCTAACTTAACTTATCTGCGCCTGACTTGGGTGCTATACGATAGACTGAACTACAGGTCAGCGACGCGTGACGTCATTCTGTAGTCTAGCGGCGCCACGTTGGTTGATACTGAGCGCGCGCCTCTAGAAACTACAGAAGAGACGCGTGTGACGTCATTATGTAGTCCGGCGTTGCTATGCCGCCGCTAGCAGGAGCGCGCGCTTTTCCAAACCGGATGTAGACCTACCACTACAAAGGGTATTTATATCCAAGATGGTTACGACTCCGGTGCCTCCTTCCCTGAACTCGGCGGGAGTCCAGAGGTACCGATGGACAGGTTAGTGCATGCCTGAATGAGTGGAAGTAACATTATTACGTAGCGCCACGGAAATTAATCCTCTAGTTAGGGTCCCTTCATGTAGCGGTGTCGGAGCCCAAGTCAGGTGAGAACATATATTTGCTCACTGACGCCGGGCTTCTAATTGATAATTTTCTTTGTTAGAATGAAGACGTTCTTCTCTTTCCTGTCCTGAAAAAGGGAATTATTCAGACTTAGGCTTAACAAATACCATGCTGATTTTGACTGATTTAATTTTTAATTGTGCTTTTGAGAACATTGAGCCACTAAATACTAACAGGTTAGCCATGAAGATTAAGAGACATATAGGAAGCACACAGCTAGTTGAGCCTGCGACTGTGTTTTCTTCTCACAATAGCAGTTCCTACGATCTAAACAGGTCTTTGACATCTGGCAGGTCTTTTTGTTTTAAAGAGTTTAAGAGAGTGAAGTGTGATTGATATATAATCTGGTTGGACTCTATACTTCGGATAGGGTTTTCCTTGGTTGTTGAAGTTTTGGTACTGGTTGAAGAGCCCTTCCCCTTTTGTTCTCCCCTCTTTCATTACAGAGCGGGGCCTCATCTATACCCGAGGAAGGTTCCAGGGAGGTGAGGTTTGGGCCTTGACCACTCAGGGTAAGCGAATACATTAGAGCCATCTGGGACATAATATTATGCCTGCTGGTCTCTATTTTCTTTATAAGCACAAAGTATGATAATTGATTTATCTTCTTGTAGGTGATGATTGCATCCTGCAAATGAAGGCTTCGCACCAAGCGAGGTTGTATGGTTCTTCTTATAATAGTGTTTAGAAGTTGCTTGGTTAATATGCAGTAGCTGCGATTTGGTCCTGAAGAAAGCCTGGATCACTTCCGTTTAGGCTGAAACATGTTGACCATATATAAGGAGTTACAGTGTTTTCTACTATGAATCAATAGCGGGAGCTTGAGTTAACTCCTTCTGGTTTTACTAGGTGTGAGGAAAGAGATATTGTCAAAACATCTTTTCACATAACCTTTTTATATTTCACTGCACTGCATTACATAGTTTTTTTCACAGTTTTTTCTATGTTTTTTTGCACACATTGTGGCATTAATTGTTTGCCTCGGTGGGGAATGGCATCCACGCAGAGCGTATGAGCTCGCCACGGAGGGGACCCTTATGATCTAAAGGTCACCCTCATGGATGTGGCAGATTACCACGTGATAATAATGACCTACAGGGCTTGACAATTTAGCTCTATTACATGATACAATTTGATGGAAATCATGCTCAGCTCGGATTGCCAGGGATAAAAGAAGACCATCCATCAGCATACACATCACTTACTGTGCTTCCTTGTAGACCCCCAGTCCCTTTTATGTAGTTGCTTTAGTTTGGAACAGGGGATTTGGACTTGGGCAGGTCTTTAAATTATTTTCCCTCAGACCCTCCTCTCACTTGTTGTACTGATGTTCTTGAGCAGCTGCTCAGCTGCGGGTCTGTTTTCAGAACTACACTAGTTGGTAGTTATATTCCACAACAGGTTAGTGGGATTTTCTATTATTTCTCTCACCACCTTACCTTCTCTTTGGACCTTTTCCTGTTCGGGTGTTTTAGGACTTGTTGAGTTTGACTGACCAAGATGGCAGAATTTAGTGGCTTAGCATACGATGACACAGTATATCAGGCGATCTTGGACAATATGCCAAGTATTTTGGATATGGCTAGTACTTCCTTGCCGGATGCTAGTAATGACTGGGGCAAAGTTTTGATTTGGAAAAAATCTCATTCACGGGCCTCTATACATGGCGCAATAATGGCGGAATATTTACGGGCCAATTGTGCCCCTCCAGGCTTGATAGTAAATAATGCACCAAGACTCTTTCTAGAAGATAAGACCTTTCGAAAGGACTGGTCTTTAATAGCTTGGCGATGTACCAGAGATTGGTTAATTGTAATAATCAGTACCGCCAAACGAGTTGCAGACTCTATCCTTGTAGAGATACAAGTATTGGAGGCACAAATAAAAACCACTGTGACAGCAACCCTTTTTAAAAAAAACCTGGAGGAATCTAATAAGAGCAATAAAGAGTTCAAAGACTCTACATTAATGGCCAAAATTGAGAAGTTCAAAAAAGACTTAGCGAAATTCAAATATGAGAAAGTCTATCCTTATACAAGTGAAGATTACTCACCACCAGAATTCAAGAGTAATGGCAACAGATATGGATCAACTTATTCTGGATCCAGCTCTGATGATCTCTCGAGTGATACTGATGAACCCACCAATCAGCGTCCTAGATTTAGAGGTAGAGGGCGGGGGATGCGACCGTTTAACCAACGAGGTCCTTACAATCCACATTTTCAACAATGGTGGCAACCACCACCTCCTTGGGGTTTTCAAACACCTATGTTCCCTACCCCCATGACACCCTATCAAGCGACATACGATGACCAGTCTTTTTTAGGCTATGGCCCTCCAAGACCAAGAGGCAAAAGAAGAAACCAACAGGCTCAGGTTCATTGGGACCCAAGTACTGGCCCACACACAGGGACCAGGAGCAACACAAGGAAGAACTCAGCTCAGACAGGCCCATAACAGAACCTAATCTAGTAGTGAATTTGAGTAGACGGACCTTAACCGAAGATGAGGAACGGGTGCTAAATAGGGGTCTGGGTTTCGTCATAACATCTGAGGGCGACCCTTTCCAAATACAGTGTGAGCTTGCAAAGTTTTTTAGAAAAATTAGGCTGCACTACTTCTTCCAGGACAAAGACATGACTACAACAGAGGATATTGAACGGAACACGGGTTTGAGAACAAAATCCACGTTCAACCCTCCAAGCCATGCGGTTCCACCACAGGTTTTAGTCTTTGAAAACACAGTCAGAAGTGAGATCAGTGATCTATGCACTCGACGCAACAACAGTTACAAGAACTTACCACGTTCGGAACAGCTGGCTCTTCAAACCTTAGCCAAACACGAAGATATTGTCATTAAGCCGGCGGATAAGGGCGGGGCTATAGTCATCCTAAATGCTGATGACTATAGAACTGAATGCCTCCGCCAATTACACAATGTGAATTCCTACAGGCTTTTGCATGATGATCCTACTAATAGATTGAAGACCACTATTCTAGAATGTAGTGAAGAGGCGCTCAATGAGGGATGGATCACAGCACAGGAAGCTCAATTTTTAAGAACTCCATTTCCTGTCACTCCCTATTTTTACATCCTCCCGAAGATACATAAAGAGCAAAGACCTCCGCCCGGAAGACCTATCATCTCGGGCCAGGGCTCCATTCTAGAGCCTCTGTCCACTTTTGTGGATTTTTTCTTGAGACCAATTGTACAACAAATGCCGACGTATCTTCAGGACACCAAAGATGTATTGAGACTATTACCGACAATTGAATTCGATGAGGAGAAGGACTACTTGGTCTCTTTTGACGTAGAGTCCCTCTATACTTCGATTCCCCAGGACGAAACCTTGGAGACCATCATGTCTATTTTAGAGGTCACTGATCTGCACTCCATAACCCCTGTCCATTTCATTATGACACTGGCACGCCTGGCCATGAAAGAAAACTTTTTTAGATACGAAGACTCCTTATACTTGCAGACTTCCGGCACAAGTATGGGAAGTGTCTTCGCGCCCAGTTTGGCGAATCTATATGTGCATGCATTCGAACAGGAACACGTCCTAGCTCCCACCAATCCATTTTTGGCATCCATTCGCTTGTGGAAGCGATATATTGACGATGTCCTGGTCGTTTGGCGTGGAGACCTTGATTCTATCTCTGAGTTCCACCAATGGTTAAATGCACAAAACGAATTCCTCAAATTTACAGTGGAAGCGAGTAAGACCAGATTGGCATTTCTTGACTTGTCCATTTTTGTAACATCTCTTGGCCTAGAGAGCGAAATCTATAGAAAGCCTATGGCGAGGAACTCGCTCCTCAGATATGACAGCCAGCACCCTAAGGCACTCAGAGACAACTTGCCTTACGGACAATTTCTTCGAGTGAGGAGAAATTGTTCCACTACGGAGGGTTTTAAAACTCATACCCAGTTGCTGACTACCAATCTTTTGGAAAGACATTACCCTCAGAGTCTGATAAGACGCGCCCGCAAGAGAGCTGCCAACAATCACCGTGAGTCCCTTTTAGAGCCACCGATGCAGAAGCCTCCTGTAGATAGACTCACTTTTGTACATACTTTTAGTACACTTTCAAACCAGGTACAGAAGTGTATCAGACACCATTGGCGTTTACTGAATTCGAGCAAAGAAAAGATCCCTCTTCCCTTGTTTGCATTCAAAAGAGGCAGTAATATCAAGGACAAATTGGTTCATACACGCCCCAAGACACCATTACCGAGACAACTGGGGACGCTCTGGGGTTTACCGGCGGCCACTGGCCACCATCCCTGCGGCGAATGCTCTATCTGTCCACAGACTTCCCATTCAACAACTATAGATATAGGAACCAGTAAACCTTGGGTTCAATATCATTTCACTAATTGTAACAGCAGCAATCTGATTTATTTGATCACTTGCCCGTGTAGAACTAACTATGTCGGGATGACCACTCGAAAAGTTAAAGCACGTATGTTAGAGCACAAAAGTACATTTAGATGTAAGAAGCTCACTACAAAGCTCATGAGACATTTCAATGAACATCATGGACCAGAAGAATTTAAATGGACTGTTCTTGAAAAACCCAGTATACCCTTATCGGTCAGTGACATATCTAGATATCTATTTGTTAAAGAGCAAAAATGGGTGTACAGACTACACAGTGATACTCTAGGTCTGAATGATGACATTCCCTGGGTTAATCTTTAATTCGTAGGCAGGTCCTATTAAGTCTTAGAACACTACATACCCGATGGTTTGGCCATGGCTTTGTTTGGTCACTATGTAACTTATGTAAACATCATGGCTACCACGAGTACATGATGGCCATTAGATGACCATCAAGAGTTCCCAACACGAGATGGAGCATATAGATATAATGTAATAATGTATATCTCGGTACTACAGAGCCTACGAGTGGCATGCCTTTTATAAGATACATATGGTAACATCATTTGCGTGAAGGCACACACCATGCGTAGGATGTTCATTTCACTTCTATTGGAGTGTTGATTAATTCAATAGGATTAATAGGGATGTGTGAACTATCACCATTACCCGTTGCTTGCTACATAAAAAACCTTTTTTCTTCACATCTAGTGACACGTGTAGATGAACACGTAATGCTATTCTGCTTGTTCCCTTAGACAAGATTTGAAGTTCGATCCTTTATTTTGGGGGGGATCTCTACTGAAAGGGCAACACAATGCAGGGTATGCTTCCTCCACCACTAGAGATGTACTTTTTCCAGCCTGGTTTAACACAATAAGATTAACAGGGGCGCTTTAACACTAATTACTGCCCTATGATCACAAAGAAAATATCCTTTTCCTCTATTTCAAGCGATATTTGGGAGTGAACATAGCATTATTCCCTTTCCAAAATAATTCATGGAGATGATATTGGTCTTGAACACCTAACTTAACTTATCTGCGCCTGACTTGGGTGCTATACGATAGACTGAACTACAGGTCAGCGACGCGTGACGTCATTCTGTAGTCTAGCGGCGCCACGTTGGTTGATACTGAGCGTGCGCCTCTAGAAACTACAGAAGAGACGCGTGTGACGTCATTATGTAGTCCGGCGTTGCTATGCCGCCGCTAGCAGGAGCGCGCGCTTTTCCAAACCGGATGTAGACCTACCACTACAAAGGGTATTTATATCCAAGATGGTTACGACTCCGGTGCCTCCTTCCCTGAACTCGGCGGGAGTCCAGAGGTACCGACGGACAGGTTAGTGCATGCCTGAATGAGTGGAAGTAACATTATTACGTAGCGCCACGGAAATTAATCCTCTAGTTAGGGTCCCTTCATGTAGCGGTGTCGGAGCCCAAGTCAGGTGAGAACATATATTTGCTCACTGACGCCGGGCTTCTAATTGATAATTTTCTTTGTTAGAATGAAGACGTTCTTCTCTTTCCTGTCCTGAAAAAGGGAATTATTCAGACTTAGGCTTAACAAATACCATGCTGATTTTGACTGATTTAATTTTTAATTGTGCTTTTGAGAACATTGAGCCACTAAATACTAACAGGTTAGCCATGAAGATTAAGAGACATATAGGAAGCACACAGCTAGTTGAGCCTGCGACTGTGTTTTCTTCTCACAATAGCAGTTCCTACGATCTAAACAGGTCTTTGACATCTGGCAGGTCTTTTTGTTTTAAAGAGTTTAAGAGAGTGAAGTGTGATTGATATATAATCTGGTTGGACTCTATACTTCGGATAGGGTTTTTCTTGGTTGTTGAAGTTTTGGTACTGGTTGAAGAGCCCTTCCCCTTTTGTTCTCCCCTCTTTCATTACAGAGCGGGGCCTCATCTATACCCGAGGAAGGTTCCAGGGAGGTGAGGTTTGGGCCTTGACCACTCAGGGTAAGCGAATACATTAGAGCCATCTGGGACATAATATTATGCCTGCTGGTCTCTATTTTCTTTATAAGCACAAAGTATGATAATTGATTTATCTTCTTGTAGGTGATGATTGCATCCTGCAAATGAAGGCTTCGCACCAAGCGAGGTTGTATGGTTCTTCTTATAATAGTGTTTAGAAGTTGCTTGGTTAATATGCAGTAGCTGCGATTTGGTCCTGAAGAAAGCCTGGATCACTTCCGTTTAGGCTGAAACATGTTGACCATATATAAGGAGTTACAGTGTTTTCTACTATGAATCAATAGCGGGAGCTTGAGTTAACTCCTTCTGGTTTTACTAGGTGTGAGGAAAGAGATATTGTCAAAACATCTTTTCACATAACCTTTTTATATTTCACTGCACTGCATTACATAGTTGTTTTCACAGTTTTTTCTATGTTTTTTTGCGCACATTGTAGCATTAATTGTTTGCCTCGGTGGGGAATGGCATCCACGCAGAGCGTATGAGCTCGCCACGGAGGGGACCCTTATGATCTAAAGGTCACCCTCATGGATGTGGCAGATTACCACGTGATAATAATGACCTACAGGGCTTGACAATTTAGCTCTATTACATGATACAATTTGATGGAAATCATGCTCAGCTCGGATTGCCAGGGATAAAAGAAGACCATCCATCAGCATACACATCACTTACTGTGCTTCCTTGTAGACCCCCAGTCCCTTTTATGTAGTTGCTTTAATATTATACAATTAACAGATACTGTCCATTTTAGAAGTGCAATTTGGAGACCACCCGCAGCTGCCCTGTGACCACTAATAACCACGGACAGGTATCATGGCTTGGATTATCAGTATCAGAATTATACAATGAAAGAAAATATCAACGACTGCAATCAAAACTACAGTTACCAGGCAGGAGTCTTGGACATATAGAAATCTGAGCAGCTGCTATGCAGCACCAAGAATTGTAAAGTCACTCCTCTGCTTGATTCCCTCACTGTTCCCCTACAAACAGCGCTCAGCTTGAGTCCAAACACTCAACAGTCATGGGACCCAGGTGTAGGCCCACTCATGTGACTTAGGATCGCTCACCAGAGGCGGCTCCTCAGCTAAGGCGGAGGAGCGTCGCCCCACTGCTTCAACTGCAAGCTCAATACAAAAAATAAAATGATAATAACTTTCCGTTATTATCATTTTATTTTTTGTATTGAGCTTGCAGGTGAGGCGGCGGGGCGGGGATAGGCTCCCATTCCCCATCTGAGCACTGAACTACGGCGCTTAGACCAACCAAAATGCTGTATTGCAGTGTTGTGATTGGCTGGAAGCCTGGGTGCTTGCTTCCTGGCTCCTGTGTGGAGGAAAGGCGGCGGCTGGTGACCAGCGCGACCAGCAGGTACGTTTCTTTTATCTTTTCTTTTTTTACACCTCCCGCCCCTGCCATCGTTCACTATCAGCCACCACTGTCACTCACTGAGAAGAACTAAAAGTGATAGATGAAATGCGTTAGGCTTAATTAATCTCAGTCTTAGTATTCCAGTAGTGGCAGTATTCCAGTCTTTCATTTTTTTGTTCACTTTGTCACTACATACAGGGAGCGGTGAACCGTATGCAATAACCATGCTGGCCCACCTAAAAAGTGACGCTCCAGTCTGAACTATTTGAATACCCAACCAAGCATGTGGTAGGAACAGCCTTTCCCACTTTTTCTCCTTCTACCTCTAAGTTTAGTCTTAACATGTTGAGTAAAGAATCACTGTTTCAAACAGACAAAATGGGTCACCTGGAAAAGTTGGAACCAGTGGCAAGAAGTCAAAATGAACAACACTATGATAGAATTTGTTCTCCCAGGACCTATGAACTAAGGGTTCTGATGCATGCCTCCAAAGAAACACAAAGGAAGACCACACTCACTACAGGGCCTTTGCACAAAGTATGTCCCATAAGATGAAACAACCACAGATGCATTCATTTAATAGTAAAGACAAAGACCCATCAGGATAATAATTCAAAACGTTCAGGAAAAAACTGGCAAAACTGTTGGCCTTATGTCTTATAGTTGGTATATTACATCCTACCAAGATTTGAACAGGAAACCTAAGATTTAGGTAAGAATCCTGAGAAGATGTGAAAAATATTATGGCAGTATTAAGGCACTAAGCGACTCTCTATAAAACCCTCAAATAAATAGCTTTGTAAATGTAATGTAATGTAAAAGTGCATTTGTAAAGCGCGAACTGTCACTCCGCGAGGAGCCTCCTGGCGCTGAGAGGACGAGGTAGGAGAGGCCGGAAAGGAAGCGAAGGAGAAAGAAGGGTTAGATTAGTGCAAAACAGCGGTCATCTGGGCATTTGTAGATCCAGGTTTTTAATGCTTTCCTGAAGAGCGGTTCCGATTCTTGCATACATAGGCCGATAGGGAGTGCGTTCCACGCTTTAGAACCAAGGTAGGCGACCGTTTTCCCTCCTTTAATGGTGAGTTTAAACTGGGGTGTCTTTAGCAAATTAGCCGAGGAAGATCTGAGAGTCCTGGTGGTGGTGTGGGGTGAGAAACGAGCTGTGAGGTACCTAGGGCCTGCCAGGCGTGTGGCTTTATGGGTGATCAGAAGCATTTTGAAGAGGATTCTTTTATGGATGGGGAGCCAATGTAAGGTATTTAGTGCGGAAGATGCCGAGGATCTACGTGGGAGCTTAAGGACCAGACGGGCTGCCGCGTTTTGTGCTATTTGCAGTCTTTTAATTGTGGCTTTATTAGCACCTGCCAACAGGCTGTTGCAATAGTCCAAGCGTGAGAGGACAAGAGCAACCGTTACGGATTTCTTGGCAGCAAGAGGGATCAGATCAAAGAATTTCTTCAAGGATCTCATTATGCTAAAGCAAGTACCCGCCGTTACCAGAGCGTGGGGGAGGAAAGATAAGGAAGAATCAAACTTGACCCCCAAGTTTCTGGCCACATTGACCGTTTCCGGTGGAGGTGGGGTGCCTTCCGGCCACCAATTGTCAGGGATGAAAGTCACATTCTTGCCAATGGGTAGGATTTCCGTTTTGTCAGTGTTACATTGTAAGTGATTATTTTTCATCCACTGAATGATTTGAGAGAGACACGTTTGGAAATTGCTTTCGGCTTCATTATTATTTTTGTCCAGGGAGACGATCATTTGAGTGTCGTCAGCGTATGAGGTGACTTCAATTCCAAAGGATTTTATAAGGAAGATGAGGGGGGCCATGTAGACGTTAAATAACAGGGGGCT
This sequence comes from Triturus cristatus, assembly GCF_964204655.1. Taxonomy (NCBI): domain Eukaryota; kingdom Metazoa; phylum Chordata; class Amphibia; order Caudata; family Salamandridae; genus Triturus; species Triturus cristatus. The sequence goes on along the minus strand of NC_140594.1, from coordinate 1,061,340,893 downwards.
CAAGGAGGAGCCCTGAGGGACACCTGTGGTTATGGTCTTCTCAGTGGAAAGGAAGGGACCTAGCGCTACGGTTTGTCTGCGATTGGTTAGAAAAGATCTAATCCATGACAAAGCGGTACTCGTGATACCGCCGCGTTCGAGTCTTGCCAGAAGGATGTCATGAGAGATGGTATCGAACGCGGCAGAAAGGTCCAGAAGGATAAGAACAGCTTTCTTGCCCGAGTCAGCAAGGGTTTTTAACACCTCTGTGATTTCTAGGAGGGCCGACTCCGTTGAGTGCCTAGGCCGGAATCCGGATTGCTGAGGATGGAGGATATTGTTAGATTCGATAAAGTTTGAAAGTTCTTTAAGCACAAACTTCTCCGTTATTTTGCCCAGCACCGGGAGCAGCGAAATAGGCCGTAAGTTAGAGAGGACTGATGCATCTACGTTTTCTTTCTTTTTAAGGGGTTTAACCAGGGCGAGTTTCCAGTCCTCTGGGACAATGCCTGTATTTAACGAGGAATTGACTATTTGGTTGACGACTGGGTTAATGGTGTCAATGAGTTTATGCAGCATCCTAGGGGGACAGGCATCCAATGGGGATCCTGAATTGCAGGTCATTATGGCCTTGAGTGTGGAATCCAGTGAAACTGGTGAAAAGGTAGAGAGATTAGCCAGAGCTGGCGCTGGAGTGGAGACTTCCGTCTTGATGCTAGGAGGGGTAAGGGAAAAGTTTTTTTGTATTTTTTAGATCTTCTCTTCAAAATAATTAGAAATATTGTCACACAAAGATTGTGAGGGGGGAAGGTCCTTCTTTAGTCCCTAGGGATTCGTGAAGGAGTTGACTATTTTAAAAATAGACTTTTGGTCAAGTTTAGACTCGAGTATAACTTTTGAGTAGTATAGTTTTTTTGTGGTTTTAATATGAGCATGGTAGAGCCTTCTGCAAGCTTTATAGGCTCGCCTATCCTCGATAGTGTAGGACTTTCTCCATTTACGTTCCAATTGTTTGCACTGGTATTGTTCTTTGGCTAGCTCAGGGGTAAACCATGGTGGTCTCTGAGTTTTGAGATTCCTTTTTCCTTTTCGGTTCTGAAACTCCAGGGGTGCCAGATCATTGCAAATGTTGGAGATCCAAGTATGGAAGTGGCCCGAATCTTGGTTCGGGTTTCCTGTGAGGGTAGGGATGCAAGATTGAGCGTGAGACCGAAGACTGGGGTTGTTTATGAGTTTGGCCCAATTGCGACGGGGTTTGGAATTGGGGGAGAGGTCCGGGCTGTGTGTGGACGGGTAATCTAAGGTGAGTGGGATCATGTAATGGTCTGTCCAAATAAGTGGGATGGGAGGGGTCACCGTAAGAACGGAGAAATTGGAGCAGATCCCGTCTAAAGTGTGACCAGCCTGGTGAGTGGGATGCTGCACAAGTTGTTTTAAAGAGAGAAGTTCAGTTATTTGAAGAAAGTTATCTGTCCCAGGAGATCCTTTTGATTCCAAGTGGAGGTTAAAATCCCCTAGCATAGTAAAATTGGCGTATTTGAGAAGTGGCTGGCTTAGGGCATCACCTAGCGAGTCAGCAAAAGTAGTGCTATGTCCAGGTGGCCGGTAAATGAGGACCCCTGAAAAGCATAGTGAGGCATCCAGGGAAATACGGAAGCCAAGGCTTTCAGCGTCTTTAAGGGAGTCTATGTCTACAGTGGAGCAGGGTAGGGAGTCACGGATGATAATGGCCAATCCCCCTCCTCTCCCTTCTGACCTGTCCTTCCTGTGGATAGTGTAGTTAGGGGGGAGTGCAGTGGCTATATCCGGATTGGAGCAGTCTTTCAGCCAAGATTCTGTGATAAACAGGAAGTCGAGCTGCATCTCCAGTATTAAGTCTCTGATATCTTGGCAGTGTTTACTGAGGGACCTTGCGTTAATAAGTCCTCCTTGCAATTTGAGTTTGCGAGTTGAGAAAGGGGGACTCGTCTTATTGGTCACAGTAGGGGCACTACCAAGGAACACGTGTCTACACTTGTAGCACGTGAAGGAGCCCCATAGCTTGTCCGTGGTAATTTGGTGGGAGCAGTCCCTCCTAACGTTGAGTGCCCTTAGGGCCGCGGAACTGTATGTTAGTACAGATGCTGTATGGGCAGGGATTCCTGCCTTGGGCACGTCCTTGGCGCGGACGGGCGCAGACGGGCTTGCCTTTGGCGCGCCTCCGGCGCGCCGCCGGCGCGCCCGCTGCGCGCGTCCGCTGCGCGCTCGTTCTCCCATAGAATTTAACCCCGGTGCCCGGAAGTGAAGGGGAGAGGGGGGAGGAGTTACGGCCCGAGGTCCACCCTCCGTTTAAACGGCACTTGCCGCGATGGACCAGGGAGCAGGGCAACCTCCAGAACAACACGCAGGTAGGATTGTTTCCCCACCGCCCTCCACAGAGTTATTATCACACTTTAAAATGTTCTGGTGATTTAAATAAGCATTTTTGGTTTAAAAAGCATGTACAAAATGTGCAAATACGCAAAATTCGAAGAAGGTGCGAGCAGCGCAGCTAGCAGCACTCCACCGCGTCCACTGCGGTGGAGGTTCTCCCATAGAATTTAACCCCGGTGCCCGGAAGTGAAGGGGAGAGGGGGGAGGAGTTACGGCCCGAGGTCCACCCTCCGTTCAAACGGCACTTGCCGCGACGGACCAGGGTGCAGGGCAACCTCCAGAACAATACACAGGTAGGATTGTTTCCCCACCGCCCTCCACAGAGTTATTATCACACTTTAAATTGTTCTGGTGATTTAAAAAAGCATTTTGGGTTTAAAAAGCATGTGCAAAATGTGCAAATACGCAAAATTCGAAGAAGGTGCGAGCAGCGCAGCTAGCAGCACTCCACCGCGTCCGCTGCACGCTCGTTCTCCCATAGAATTTAACCCCGGTGCCCGGAAGTGAAGGGGAGAGGGGGGAGGAGTTACGGCCCGAGGTCCACCCTCCATTCAAACGGCACTTGCCGCGACGGACCAGGGTGCAGGGCAACCTCCAGAACAACACACAGGTAGGATTGTTTCCCCACCGCCCTCCACAGAGTTATTATCACACTTTAAAATGTTCTGGTGATTTAAAAAAACATTTTGGGTTTAAAAAGCATGTGCAAAATGTGCAAATACGCAAAATTCAAAGAAGGTGCGAGCAGCGCAGCTAGCAGCACTCCACCGCGTCCGCTGTGCGCTCGTTCTCCCATAGAATGTAACCCCGGTGCCCGGAAGTGAAGGGGAGAGGGGGGAGGAGTTACGACCCGAGGTCCACCCTCCGTTCAAACGGCACTTGCCGCGACGGACCAGGGTGCAGGGCAACCTCCAGAACAACACACAGGTAGGATTGTTTCCCCACCGCCCTCCACAGAGTTATTATCACACTTTAAAATGTTCTGGTGATTTAAAAAAGCATTTTGGGTTTAAAAAGCATGTGCAAAATGTGCAAATACGCAAAATTCGAAGAAGGTGCGAGCAGCGCAGCTAGCAGCACTCCACCGCGTCCCAACAATTAGGAAATCATTGAGTTAAAAAGTTTCAGTATTAACCGTAGCATTTTAATATTACATGAAGTTTGCACTTGTACTTCGAGTATTGACCATTTTTACTTTATAATGCATTTTTATGATTGATTCTTATTTTTAAGGGTTGTTACTTTGTCGCCGTTCTTTTTTAACATGTTTTCGCTCATGAACTACGCTTTTATCATAAATGGACACATGCAGATCTAAGTAAAATTGAATGATAAATTGGTTTATAATTAGTCATCTGGATGTGTCCTCTTTATGGACAATTTGGAGGTTTTTGTTTCCTTGGTTTATGTCTTAACTCTATGGGACTTTTTTTTATCAATAGATGCATCATAACGAATTTAATTTATATTATACATTTTGCACTGTGATCTGTATATAATTTTGTTTAAAATGTTTATTTTGTGTACTTTTATGGTTCGTGGAACCAAAATAAAGATGATTGACTGACTGAATAGCTTTGTCAAGAGGTTTAACAAAACCTTATAACTGCTTGTGGGCAAGAAACAAGATACAGGGAAGACATTTTTCATTGGTTCCTGTTTTTGTTTATCAGGCTCACTAGGGTTCTTTTAGGTCAAGAGGTTTGCCCCAATGTACTGGACATGACGGAGGAAGTATGGGAACAATGACCCAGAACTTAGGATGTAACTGTGTTTGTCTCCACACGTTCAAAATGAATAATTATAAACTTAAGGACTCTTGAACAACATACAAAGCAGCCAACAATGCAAAAACAATCTCATAACGGAAGGAACAGATTTAGACAATTAATGTTAGTTGACAAATACGCAAATTTAGAGGTAAGCTGGCCAGGAACAAAGCTGCTGTGTTGGTGGTGGGACTCTCTTTGTTGTGAAATGACACGGGTAGCTTACCCAATTAAGACTTCCTGTTTGTGTCGTGGGGAAGTTTTGCTGAAAAGTGCTCCCAAAATACCACAAAAGCACTTTTGGTGAATCCATATCACTAAGGCATAATCCACATTTTCTTATTTTCCAAAAACAACCCCCAAAACCAGAGGATTGATTCCTATAGACAGAAAATAAATGTCCCTGATGCTTGGAGTTTTCCCCCAACTTGTGGGGGAATATTTTTTCTTCTTTGAGCAAGACCACAATGCCTGGCATGGCAGTCACAAACTGCGAAAAACAGTATTGGAAGCTCTGGACTAAATAGGCCAAGTCTAATTATGCTGTTAAGATGGCCGACATGTGGCTGGTCGACCACTGGCGGAGTGCTACGGAAGATAGAGCCAGCTGGGGCTCCAATTTTGGAAATTAAGCAGTTCTCTCATCTTTGTAAGATGATGGGAAGCATGAGAATGGTGAGTATGGCATTATCTGATGACCTGTTACTACCAGCCTCCAGTGCTTAATTTGAGCCGGTGGTGTCTGGTGCTCGGCACTGGCACCTAATTCCCAGCATTGGGGCTTATGACAGTCTGTCACATGGTGGCGCTGTCTGACTAATTTATGAGCATAACAACAGCTGTTTATTAGTTCAATTTACATTTACAATGACTTACGCCTGCCTCCCAAACCATTCTCATAGCTTTGGGGGGGTCTGGAATAGTATGAATTGTCACACTTGTAAGAGTGAGAGGATTAGTGTCTGTGTTTGTACTGTCATTGACAGCTAACAGGGGCAATGTGGGGTACAACCTGCAGTGGCCTCCCGACGAAAGCACCAGCACTTATTCTTTTACAAATCAAGCACTACCAGCCTCTAAATGAAGCTCGAAGTGTTGGAATGCCACAATAGTTTGTTGTCTAAGAGGTTTATCAGAGTTGAAAGCTTCTGATAATTGCTGTATCAAGATGATTGAAATACTTACAAGTTTCTGCAATCATACTGGGCCAAAATAGAACAGATGTTACATTTGAACCCTTTGAACAAATAAATATCTCTGAAACAGTCAATGGATGTTGCTTCTACTGCAGAAACTGAGGAACCACATCACCAAGCGTGTCCCTAAAGACCCAGATTGACTTTGTCATCCAAGAAAGTAAGAAGCTGCAAAATTAGGTATCTTGTTTTATGTTCTCTCTGATATACAGGGTGGTGGGTTGACATACGCCATTATATCCGAATCTTGGAAGCTGAATGCGCCAATATTCGTTTCACCGACCCAATATCTGGGGAAAATGTAAAGGTAGACTGAAAAAATGCTGCAAACCATTTTCATCGAGGGTTCTAACAGAGAGAGGACTTCACCTATTGTTTTTATATTGGAGGTGGAAGGAAGCTGTCGCTTTAGCCTGAATTTAAAAAAGTCAACATTGTTTGATATTGTAATGCCTACATTGAACTCCAGGCAGATGATCTAATCGAAAATATAGGTCAGGCACAATACCTCTCGACTTAACAAAGGGCAGAAATAAGGAAAATATGCTTATTGAGAGAAAACTGAAGACATTTATGTGAACTTAACTCACACTTAATGTGGTGAGTCTCTGTGACTTCTGTCAGTCTGTTCCCTTTAGTTCTTTAGAGCAAAATCAAATTCTTCCCTTTATTTCATGAAGATTAATCACACAGATCCACCCTGCAAACACACCACCCTTCTAACCTAGCACTCACTCATGGTGTAGCATCCTACCCTTCCAATAATGTACTTTGGCACCCGCCAGGGGATGAAGAGATGTAAATACAATTGCAACCTGAGAATACTTGGGTCTGTTGATCAGCGCAGAACAGGGACCGACTAACCAATCTTATGCAAATTTCGTAAAGAGCTGCTTCCCATATTAAGAAGGTATATTTATTTAATTCAGCTTTCACCATACACTCTTTAGAAGAAAAGGTGCATTATGGCTGCCTCTCTTTAAAGATTTAAGAGGTCGACCTAAACTATCTTTCCTTTCTGAAGTTCTTCAACATTGGTTCTAAACTGGGAATAGTATTACATCCTGAAAGGGTGTGAATGAACAAGAATCGGCAAAGCTAGAAGGTCTAACTTTAAAGGGATAAAGCATGCAAAAACATTTGTGTATTCCATTGTTAGCATATTAAAGGCAGACCTACTGGCAGAGGTGCTCATCTCATCCTGTATCAGGTATGCTATAGCAGGCTTGTGGTTGGTGTGAAGAAAAGACTGCTTCTGGTGGAAAGAACCCCAGGCCCTGGTACCTATCTACGCCTCTTCAAAAATTGCCTTTACTGCTCCTCAGCACTGGTCGCCCCACCCCCGTCTATTCAGCACTTCATGGCCTCTACACTTCTTTCCCTACCTGACTCCACTCTAGTATGCAGAAGCGCAGACAGAGACTGCAATCCACAACCTAATATATTCATTTTGGGAGGCAAGCAGACTGAAGGGCATGACTTGAAGCCTTTGCAGTGTGTTTATACCAGAGTGGTGTACGGTAGGGAGTGTATTTAAGTTCAAATTGTCAAGGAAAGGGAGATTCAGGTGGAATTAAGCATTGGCCACTGGTAACTTGCACATGCGAGTGGGCTGGAGGTGAAATTTAGACCCCCTCAGGACCACACAGCAGTACAGAATCAGCGTATTTAGTGTCCTGAAAGGAGAATATAGTCACCAACCAATGATGCGAGCACAGCCCCTGAGATGCTGTCCTACATGTGGCGATGCCATGCTGCCAACTCCTTATGTGGCTTAAGGGCTAGGGCGGCCGACTTTGAAGCTAAGGAACCAGGTTCGAGTCTTGCAGGAGGCTCAAATATCCTGTGATTCTGGGCAAATCACTTAATTCTCCCCCTTAAAAAAAAAAGAATTTGTTGTAATGCAACTGCTGCTCATGTAAATCCTTTGATTCCTTCTTGTCGAGTTAGCGCTAGATAAAACTGCAACAAAAAAAAGTAAACAATTGCACTTCCCTGAGGTAGGGCCATTGTGTGATGCGCTGTGGCTGTGACTGCAGACAGACTCTTTACCCTGTCTCCGTTTCCCTTCCCAAGACAAACTTAAATGTAAATAGTTAAAATGTCACTGCTCAAGGTGACTGACACCTCTATCACAGAATTGCTGGCCTGTGGGCTCATCCAAAATGTGATTGACACTACCAATCCAGCAATACCAGAAAAGGGCTGACCCATTGACCCATCCTGCGGCTGCTGTCCATTGGGCTGATCCAAAACGTAAATGACACTTCAATAAAGCAATAGTTGAAGGGGGATGACCCAAAGCTCTGCAACATGTACTATTATTAATGAATTATGACGTGTAGATTTCAAGGTTCTAACGGACAACTACTGCTGTCATGCCAGACCTGAAAAAAGGCAGTGCCTGTGGCCTTAGTTTATATGGATCTTTCATTGCGAACTCAGGGCATTATTTACAAGCCCCTTGTGCCGACAGTGCATCACCTTTAATACTGGAAAAAGGGACCGTTCGCTAGAGTTGTGATTCACTGATCTTGAAATGAACTTTGATTCCAAAGACAGAAAATAATTGTGAGCCTTTGCTTAACACATCACTCCAAACCCCACTATTCCCCGATCCCTTGGAGAGCTGCAAGTGCAAATCTGCTACCAACCTGTATATCAGTTGCTTACTTCACTTATCACATTGCAAACTACAAAGCGTAGCATCGATTGGCTTCCAATTTATTGAAAATCTATCTCAGTGAATTAAGGCGGACATCCCTAAACACCAGCGGCGGCTCCTCCGCTAAGGCAGAGGAGCGTTGCCTCACTGTTTTTCAGCAGTGCAAAAAAGTAAAAATAAAATTATAATAACGCAAAGTTATTATCATTTTATTTTTCCGTACTAGCTCAGTTCTAGGTGTGGGGTGGGACGGGGCTCGGTTGTCCAGATCAGGGGGAGGAGTGGTGGGCACTCTCTAAGTGTGCATGAAGGTTTGGCCGGCCGCCTTGGGCCGGCCAAACAGTCATGCGCACATAGCATGTTCCCCACCCGGCTGGATTGCACAGCCTGGGTGGAGAACATGCACAAGATCTCATTTCCTGTCTGATTGCCGAACCACGGTGCTCAGACCAATGACGATGATGCTGTCATGCTGATGACAGCAGCAGGGTGATTGGCTTAGAGGAGCTGGTGTGCTTCCTGCCTCTGGAACTCGTCAAGATGGAAGAGAAGCAGAGGAGAGACGATGGAGGAGAGACGGCGGTCGTGAAGAGGTAAGTTTAATATTTTGTTTTCACCCCTACACCGCCCTGCATTCCCCGATCCGTGCCACCCGCCACTGCTAAACACAACAAGTGATGTACCTTAAAGCAAGACTTCAGGGCTCATCTAAGGTGGAACTGTACAGAGAATCTGCTAAAAATTGAGAGCTGCACGACACACCAACCTACAGCTCCCCACCTCATTTAGCGGTCTAGGTAATGCTGTAATTTCAATAGCAGAATCACCAGGGGTGTAGCTTGGTCAGTAAGATGGAGGGGCCTTCAGATTTCCCAACAATCACGCTGGTTAAAACACATTATACAAGAAGCAGGGCAGGAGGGGGCCTTAAGACACAGTATAAAGGGAGAGGAGCGCGGATTGTGAAGGGTACATATAACTCACTCACTGTTTTAGAAAATAGCAATTTTTAATACCTTCGAAACAGAGACATGAGAGCGTGTGTGTGTTTTTGTCTGCATGTGTATGTAAAAATCCAAAGGCAAATCCGACAAACACTTCACCATACCCGACTTAAAGAACCTGTACTCAACTATTTACTACAGAATATATTTAAAGGAGGGTTTAACACCCAAACCCCCCCTACTCCCAAAACTACCTCCCTGAGAATCATTACCGGCAGTCAGAAACACCCACTGTGCCACACAACCGCTGCTTAAGTGCAGTGGAAGAAGCGCCTTATTTAGCTCCGCCCTTCTGATGCAATGCCATTCTTTTTGTCTGTCGAGCTTTTACAGGCACACCGTGAGAGTACCAGGGAGAAAAACACAATAAACATAATGGAGGAAGAATTATCCCTCAACGTTAGAGAAATCGGTTTTTGTGTTCCAAAAACAACCCCCCACATTGGTGGTTTGTCTTAAATAAGCAAAAACAAAAACACTGCTGAGCTGTCTGCCATCCTGCTGTGCCAAGGCAAACTGGCTGTCTCACTTCTTCTTTTGTGGAAGTGGCTCTAATAATGATGGCAGGAGAAGTTTGTTGAAAAAGGGATACATCATGTTGTATAAATATGGCAGGAGGGTCACAGGGGACCCAACAAAGATGGTGCCCCCACCGCTCCATTCCATAGGGCCAACCATAATTTAAATCAGGACCACTTGGATTGTTTGCTAATAGTTCTGTTATCCTCTCATGAATGGACAAAAGCTGGTGTTTTTGGAAAGGTAAGGTTTGGAAAAATCATGACATGACTTAAAAAGATTCTCAGTGGAAAGGAATCACTTGAAATGGTGATGTCTTTACTGACTTTGTGGCTCATTCAGAATCTTCAAGGGTAGGACAGGCAAATTAAATGGTAAGTCACTAATGTTATAATCAAATAGGGGTCTCCTTAGTGTTACTCCAAGATATATTGATTCAGCCTTAAGGGCGCATAGGATAATGGGGAGACTTGTATTGCACCTGACTTGCATATGTGGGGTGGACACGAAGATCACAGATAAGCAATGCTTGTGAGAGGGAACTCAGGTTACTGTTAGCTTCTGAAAAGCTTATTGCTGCAGGAGACCTTGAAAGTGAGCCTCATCAGTTCCAGTTTCCTAGTGTGTGACAGGGAGGACATTACCGCCATAGGCTAAAACAAAATCCCTACATCCTGAAGATTTCCCAAAAGCCGAATCAAACAGCGTACCAACCACTTGACACCATGGGCCGCATTACACATGCGGTGCATTATCCTTCATTGTGACGGGCACACCTTTAAAAAGGTGCACTAGGCACAATGAAGGAAGATGAGCCGCATTATGGGGAACGCGAGGCCCCCAGGGCAGCCGCAAACTCGTGCTGCTCTGGGGGCAGCGCATTCACATGAAATACGGAAGGGCTGCTTTGAAGCCGCTCCATGTTTCACTGTGCAGGTGAAATTTAGCTGTATTATAAATCAGGCTCCCAGTTTTCCGTTTTTACAGATTTTTACAGATAATTACAACAGAAAGCAAAATGTTTCCTGTCTGTATTTATTTTTAAAAGCGGAAAAATGCAGAAAAGTGTGAAGATGAGCCGCATTATGGGGAACGCGAGGCCCCCAGGGCAGCCGCAAACTCGTGCTGATCTGGGGGCAGCGCATTCACATGAAATACGGACGGGCTGCTTTGAAGCCGCTCCATGTTTCACTGTGCAGGTGAAATTTAGCTGTATTATAAATCAGGCGCCCGGTTTTCCGTTTTTACAGATTTTTACAGATAATTACAGACAGAAAACAAAATGTTTCCTGTCTGTATTTATTTTTAAAAGCGGAAAAATGCAGAAAAGTGTGCTTCTTGTTGTTGACTGTCCATACTGTTTTTCGGGATTTCCAGGACAACAGCTGAGCAGATAGGCAGCATGGAAAGGTAAACATAGATTGAGATTTCCGTAATATAAGGTATATGGTAACATATATTTGTATTATAATGCTCATATTTACCTGAAGGTGTAGTGTTTTGCTATATTTGGCTGCTTAATGTCCTAAAACGTGACAGGCAGCAAAGTAGGAGTGCATGTTTATAAGTTAAATAAATGTGGAAATATACCATTTTATAACTCCATATATTCGCAAATCACAAACTAAATATGGATAAATACCAATAAGACGGGCAAAAAATAAATGGATAAATATAGACGGAAATGTTACAAAAATAAATACCATAAAACCGGGAATCCTAATTATAAAATGCTGCACTTATAAAGGGGAATAGAGATCCCCTTGCAGGCAGGTGCAGTCAGTGACTGCACCCGCCTGCAAGGAGTTGTCTGGCTATGGACCCCCTTTACCCTTGCAGAAGGCTGCTCTCAGGAGGCGCACTGACAGTGCGCCACCTTTTAGGTAGCACACTGTCCGTGTGCCTCCTGAGACCTTTTTTTGCCTCCGCACCTATGTCAGTAATACAGCATGGGTGCAGAAGGCAAAGAGATTCCCTCATTTACATGGGGCATGCACAATGCAAATGAGGGAACGCCCCATGAAGATACGCTGGCACTTTATGTGTGCCAACACTATTAGTATTACAGTAGGGGCCGCACAAGCGTCTGCAGCCCCTTCTGTAATACCAAAGTGCCCAGGGGGCACGCAAAGCCGATGCAAACGCCCGTTGTGCCCCCGGGCACTTACTGGAAGGTAAAGTTATCTTCAGGTTATCTGTGTGAGCAGGTACACCCTGTGATATTTAGCCGGGGAACAGCCATTACAACGCGGTTATTACCACGCTGTGCAGTTACATCGCATGCGTTACAACGCATACGATGTTACAACGCTATGCCATTACAACGCAAGTCTGTACATCGACTTGTGCTAGATGGCGTGCTAACATTACAAATAGTGTAGTTTACTATTCCAACACCTTCCCTACTGTTAAGTGGACTGGAGTTGGAATAGTAAATTACACTTTTTTAATGTCAGCACGCCATCTAGCGCAAGTCGATGTACAGACTTGCGTTCTAATGGCATAGCGTTGTAACATCGCATGCGTTGTAACGCAGGCGATGTAACTGCACGCGTGGTAAAAACCCGCGTTGTAATGTCATACATCCTATTTAGCCATATGGGAGGCGATGCATAACAAAGTTCTGGAATATGAGTTATGACAGAGCCACATACTGCAATGGTAAGTTACTCACCCTTACAGAAATGTTTGAAATAATATGGTCTACTGCAAGCTCAAAGATGGGCAGCAAAATGTACGCTCTTGCAGCTTCGTTTGAAGCATTTTTGGGGTAGGCAAAAGATCCTGTTCTTACTGCACTTCCTGTTTATGCCAAATATTGTTAGAAATAAATTAACCCCTTAAATCCTCCCGTCGGCCAACGGCCATCGCGAGCACTACCTCCGTAGTCCTGCGCACATCCGTGGGCCGACGCGGCCCTGCCTATTAATTAAAACCGCCGCATCGCGGCGGAATTCGAACCGCGGTTAAGCGGTTAAAAGTTCATATGTTTAGAAAGGTTTCTGATTCGTCAGCATTTTTTATCAATTTTTTATTGAGGGCACGTTAATCTGTCAGTTGTTCGCATCTAAAGAATTTGTTGCATGGAACACACACAAGCCTTTTCTAGGGAAAGTTAAGGAGCGTTTGTGATTTTCTCCATCAATCCTAACACACTGTGAAATTAAATTACCTGTGATCATGATCTCTGAAACATACCTGTTGATCAATGTTCCTCCTATGGTCTTTGGATTTGTGTCCGCATGTTCTCCTACACAGCCATTTTGTAGAAGTGCTGAAAGATTGCCTGCCTGATGCAATTGATGTTGGTGTGACTTTAATATCACAAGATGTATCTTCTAAAGGTGAGATACAAACAGGGACACAATATTGAAAGGAGAAGAAAGAAACTCGCTCAAGGGTTTATTTAGAAAAATGTAGGTGTATTTTGATAAAATGGTCGTAAAATAGATTTTGCAAAAGTGCTTATTCATTGTTGTTTTATACATAGGTCAGTTCCAAAAACCTGATTTAATTTGCAAAAAGTCAATGAACATTTAGTGGCCGTTTTAGGAAATCGAACATTAGTACACCTGACCCTCAATTGCTCACTCATCTAGCATAAAATGAAAGATTTGGTCAGCCCAAAGTAATATCTTGTCTTAAACTTTCAGATTCTTGCTAAATTACTGCTAGCCTTCAAGAAATCTTCTGATCAAAAAGGAAAAACTGTACATTTTCCAACTCCATCCAAGCCCTTGTTCCTTTTGTAAATTATAGTGGTTATAAAAATACAAACAATAGACCACACAATGGAACATATAAAGACATTCATTACCAGTGGGTGTTCAAGAGTGTTTGAAGATGGTCTTGTAAATTGGGATGCTTCAGCTCACGACATTCCAATGCATGCTGCTCAGGCCACCTTGAAGTGCCCCATTCTGTCCAGTGCAAAAGAAATTCGGATACAAAAGCAGTTTTTGAAGCTGACATTGTGAGTCCTTTAATGGCTATAACCATCGAGGTTTTTAAGAGATTATTAGCTTCTTTTTCTATGTATGAATTTACTATTTTTGTATGGTTACTTCAAAAACTCTTTTCTAATAACTTCACTCAGAACTACCAAAGGAAGAGAGAAGATGATCTGAGTGGTATTTTGAATACAGGTCCTACTCTTTGGAAAAATTCTCTTTAACTATTTAAAACGGAATTTCTTTACTACAAAGCCCAATTATTATTTTACCTGGCAATAATGAGCAATGTGAGCTGAACTATGTAATGCAAAAAACTTGTATGTGGTGTAGCTCTCTACTTTATTTAGAAGTTCATTTTCTGTTCAGGGTTTTCTTCTACTTCAAACTAGAGACTGGAAAGCATCTTTATTCAACATTATTCTCTCCTCGTGCAATGTTTTTTTATAATGGCCTGCACTGTACACTCATGATATCGATGGAAGATATTTAAACTTTAGGCAAACAAAATATCAAAATTATTTTGTGTGACACTGGTGCATGGATGAAAAAGCATTTTACAGCAAATGGGACTGAGTACATCATCACATTCAAGAGAATTAACGTGTTAGAATGAAGATGTGTGACACAGTAATGGACGCCTCGTCAGGGGTCACCTTCAAGCTCCTGATCCACGCACACAAAGCACTGCACAACACCGGACCCACCTACCTCAACAACCGACTCAGCTTCCACACACCCACCCGAAGCCTCCGCTCAGCCAACCTCGCCCTCACCACAGTCCCTCGCATCCGAAAAACCACAGCGGGCGGCAGATCCTTCTCCTACCTCGCCGCCAAGACGTGGAACACTCTCCCCACCATCCTACGACAGACCCAGGACCTGCTGGCCTTCAGAAGACTCCTCAAGACCTGGCTCTTCGACCAGTAGCACCCCTCCCTCCCCAGCGCCTTGAGACCCTCTCGGGTATGTAGCGCGCTTTACAAATGCAGTGATTGATTGATTGATTGATAGTAAGCGCTATATAAATGCAATTACAATACAATACATAGAGGTGTTTTTTCTTCTGAAGCTAAATTTCTCAAAAACTGATATCTTAACATGTAGAAAATGGAAAACCTATCACCAAAGCCTGGCCCAAGGATAATGGTTGTCCCCCAATTCACCAATAGAAGTAAATAACTTGTTCCGGACTGCAAATTCTCACTCACAAGGATCCTTCCCTGCTTGGGCTATCACCATCAGTCACAGTTAGTGCCACTATGCAGTAGCAGGGTGGCAGGGCAGCAGGAGCGTCGGACAGGGAGCAGGGCTGAGGAGTTAAATTATATATATTTTTTAAACTTACCTGTTCCTGCGCCCGTGTCGCGCTTTGGTGCTCCTTGCATTCATACTATGAGAGCAGCGTGGGGACTGGCCTGAGTGGGCTGGTTTTATGCTTTTCTCAGGCACAGGGAGTCTGTGCCTTTCTCTTGCCAGGTTACAGAAACTTATGCACGCATGTCTGTTTGACTGGCCTAGAATGGCCGGCCATACAGACATGCGCACTTAGAAGTGCACAACACTCCTCCTCCCCTCCCATGGCCCAGTGCCTGAGCCAGTGGGTTGACGCTCCTGGACAATTGAGAAGGAGCCGCCGCTGATCGCCACTGGTATTCCTTATGAGTCTTACTGCTGGCAAGCGTAGGTTATCCAAACAAACTTCAGATTGGGCTTATAAAATGTCTAATCAATAAACTTCAATAAATCCAGAATGCTGCCACCAGACAAGTTCTTATCCTGAACCGACATGAACACATCGACCCTGCTTTCAAGGCCTGGCATTGACCACGTGTTGCAAGAAGAATCCCCTTCAAAGCTCTCTCTAGCACCCAAAGGGCATTTCATAGCACAGGACCTATTTGTCTACAATCCAAATTCAAGCACTACACCAAGAAGAACTAGAGATCAACAATGACACTGCTCCTAATCTTCTCTCCACAGAAGAAGTTGATTAAAGGTAGATTCCTTCTTCTTGGTACAAACCTGTAAATCATGGAACACTTTGCCCAAAAAATAAGGACCAGCAAACAACTTAAGATAATTGAGACAGGCGATAAAATGTGTTTTTCCCCAAAATATGACTCAACCTTCTGAAGATCATAAAAAACAAAATAAAGGGGGGCCAACGAACACAGGCCAACTGACTAGCAGTGCCTCCAGTGTTGCTGGGCACTGCCAAATGCTACCAGATGGGTCTCAGTGCTGTAGTAGGTTAAACGCGCATACCTTTGGATGGACCTGAGATTATTGGAGGATTCTAGTTTCTTTCCCACTACATCGTGTTCTAACCTAGGGATGATACAGATGCCAATGGCAACCTTTATTTTATCAACACAAAAAGGAGTGCTGGGGAGATTTATAGAACTGCAGGTGTTCACTCCCATTTCATATATCTAACACACAAACAAACACTTGGGTCTTAAGAGGTAAGAGATAGAAAAACCTAGCTGAACAGGGATATTCCTTTCTTAGGACAAACTCCCTCATCCACCAGAGTTGGCAAGTTTCATCATTGGGATTCTCCTCGCACTGTCACAGATGATTACAGTGCAGGCTACAACTCCATCTCTGAGAAGGAGGAGCTCTTCGGATGTTTTAAAAGAGTTGGTAGAAACCCTTTGGTGATCTAAAGGGTGGTGAGGTATGCAGATTAGCATATGCACATTTCCGTTGGCATAATATTTTCACTTCAGCTACTCATTTACTATCTTTTATCATGTTAATGCTACAATATATAAGAACTCTTTATCATGTTCATAGCACAGACCTATTTAACACAAAGAGGTGCAGAGGAGAAAAACATCCATCCCTTCTTTCATCAATGGAATCCTTAATTCCAGCCACAATGCAGTGTTTTCTGTGTGTGTTTGGCATATTGCATGCGTTGTTTCACTGGAGACTATGTGCTGAGTGAATGCTATTGCATCCATTTGAAGACATAGTGAGTGTCTTCGTAACATTGTGGTTTCCCTTCAACGTCATTTTGTCCACTTTGAGACCAGGGCTTCCTGATATTACTATGTCTAGGGCTTTAACCTTGATGCTTCATATCTGTGTCATTAGCTGGGAATATGAGCATACCCTGCTCCTGTCTGTCGCAGCACATATGCTCGCCCCCTTGCACCAAGTAGAGACTGTGCTTGCTAGTGACATGGATACCATGGCTGAGAGGGCCAGATTTAGCCCAAACTTTTTATTCAATTGTTGACCATTTAAAGACTACTCACAGACCATTTCTTATGCTATGTAAATGACTTGGTTGATGGAGGGTAATCTGAGAACTGTAGGGACCTAGGATGTAAGAATGAAGCATTATATCTGCCAGAGCATTGTGATAAAAGACAGAAGCATTTAAATTCCACTCTTTTCCACCGGAAGCCCTTGCAGATGGTCAAGATGCTCATAACAATTTTAACAGACCAAATAATTGACTGCCAGTTTATGGATGAGTTGAAAGATATGGACCAAAAATTTGGGCAATCCAATGTATGCAGCACAACCCTAATCCAAGTAGGCAGCAGTGACTACCTGTACTATGTCTGTACTGCCAAGGGAGCACAGAAAGACTTCCAGCAGGGGAAGAAGCCCCTTTAAACTAACCAAATTAATCTAGGGAATCAAGGCAAGCCCCTTGCCTTGTTATAATCACGTATAGGGACGTTACCCAAGAAGAAGGCCACCTGTTCTGGGTCCAGGTAGACAGTGGACCTCCAAGAAGTGTCTCCTCTGTCTTGCAGTAGGTATTAATTTTCTTGCACCTATCCTGCATACAACACGATGGAAATAGAGGAATCCTACTGTGATCTCACTATTGGTGTCTAAAGAGAAATGGGTTCGGGGTCAAGCCCCAGGGGAACTACAGGCTAATTGATGGAAGACAGAATGATAAAGGAGTAGAGATACTACCTGGACTCTGTTCGAGATGAATGACAGCACCAATGGAGACATATCGCCAAGACCCACTGCCTGCAGTTTGGTAGCCTACATGGTTTGGTCTTCAAAATTAAGATGGGCAGCGGTCCCACCACATTGGTTTGAATTATGTCCAAACGCCTATGGGCCAGCGCCCCCCTGGCAATAACTCCTCAGCAGGATATGCAGGGGCATATTACCAACGGGCAGCGATAATTATCGCTGGCCGTGCTTAGCGATACATTTCTTATCGCAGGCTATCTCTGGAATTTATCGCCCTGGTAGCGCGTTATTAACAACGTGTTTCTACAGGGCGATAAAAATTCCAGAGATAGCGAGGTTATCGCCGTTTTGCAGGGAACATGGCGATGTTCCCTGCAAAACGGCGATAACCTTGTTGATACGACCCTGTGGTCATATCAGCATAATCCACCCCCTATGTCAAACATAGGTAAGTCAAGATTTTAGCAGACGTTAGACTTTGGCGAAAACGGCCGTTTTCGCCAAAACGTCTGCTAAAATCCTGTGGGCTGCCTTGTAAATATCGCGATGTGAACATCAGCGATATGTGAAAGGTAGTCCATCCTGGGTACGCCCAGTGATGCCCACTTTGCATCTCATTAGAGATGTAAAGGGAGGCGCTGAGAAAAAGGGTGCTAACATGTGATTATGCATGTTTGCACCCTCTTGTAAATAGGGCGATAGTTTTATCTCCGCTTTTTGTCTTTTTAAGTCAAAAAAGCGGAGATAAAACCCTTGTAAATATGCCCCGCAGTTCTTATCAGTTTACTTACTTCTCTCCAGACAGCCATCATTCTGAAACCTACATACAGCGCAATACTCATCTCTAAATTAAAGTAACTCCAGACACCCAACTAGGAGAAAGCTATACTACCACCTGATGATCACAAGATCAGTCGTTTTCAAAATGTGTGGCGAAAGACATGCACAATGTACCATAAAACAGCCAGAAATTCCCATGCTGCACCTTTGAAAGAAAGGCTGAAGTATCACCATGCTGAGTCAAAGTGATCAGCAACACAAAACGAGTGCAGAACAATTAAGAAACAATGTATGGCTGAGAGAGTAGGGTGAGTGGCAATTACTCACTTAGTGTCATGTGATCGCTTAAGGCCTAATACAAAGAAAAACAACTATGTGGAAGTAGTCACCAAGGGGCATATGTATCAAAAACCGTATTTGCGATTCTCAAATAGCGATTTTTTGAGAATTGCTATTTGAGAATTGCAAAACGGGATGTATTTAAAAATACGCACATATTTTGCGAATTCTTAATATTCCTTAATTGCGATTAGCAAATTGCGAAATCGCAATTAAGGAATACCTTCCCATTCATTCCTATGGGCCAGGAGGCCCATAGGAATGAATGGGAAGTAATTCTCAAATTGCGAATTGCAATTTGCTAATCGCAAATTGAGAATAATTTCAAAGGTGCAAGGGTGTCAAGATGACACCCTGATGCACCCCTGAAATGAGCATTGCATTTTTCAAAGAAATCGCAAATTACCACCAACTTGAAGTTGGTGGCAATTTGCGATTTCTTAAGGAGAATTCGCACAACTTGGGTGGGTGTTACATAGCATTTAAGGAATCGCAATTTGAGATTCCTTCAATGCTTACGCAAAATTAAGGAATCGCAAAATTAGCGATTCCTTAAGAATGCGATGCGAAAATGTCACATACATCGCGTTTTGCGATTTTGTATTCGCAAACGCTGTTTTTTTGCGATTCGCAGCATTTGTGAATACAAAATCGTTTGATACATATGCCCCCAAGAGCTTTATTGTCAAAGAATCCTCTTCTAGGCCAACCCTGCAGACAGAGACCCCCGATGCTGTTTGGGTTCCATTACCTGAAAAATGGAACATATTCAAAGCCATTCCTACTAAGCACAAGTTAGCTCCCACTTAAAATAGACATTCCAGGCACTTTGCCTAGATCAAGCTATCAGGCATTTCCAACCCCCAAAAACTAAAAACAAAGGCTGTGCTAAACAGGTATTTCATACTGCAGCTTAAAGTAATGCTAAAGTCTAAGGGAGTCCAGTTGAGTTTTTTCCACCAAGCAGCCAGCCCTGGATATTTAAAATGAAATGCCATCCTACTAAGGAATCAAGTTAACTGGCGGTGTGAGCATAAAGCTCAGACTCCTACCATAAAGGAGTAAAGCAGCTCAACAGAACCCACTCAAAGGGACTTTGACACCATCATGCTGGAAGTGGAGATTCATGGAACCTAGGATCCAGTGGATCCCTAGGAAATCACTATTACACTGAAAAATATCAAGCCAGGGAGTCGGATACGAGTATGGACACAGACGGGCAACACCTTCTGGCTTGGCGTAGTGTCAACTTATGGATATTGCCAACATTTTAGGGGCCTCTTTATGTACATTTAATTTGCATTTACCACCAATGTCCTTCTAATTCACGAATGTATGATGCCAAACAATAAATTTGCTAAACAGGGTCACAGAAGCAGTTGTAATGTCTTGCCTGGCACCCCAAAAATTCTTAAGGACTCTGGCTCGATATGCTCTCCAAACATGGCTCTGCGGAGATTTCACCACTATATGTTTATGGGGTCAGAACGTTTCTGTTTGTACAATGGTTTTCTATGTTGCATTTTTTGGTGCAGGCTGTCTAGTGCCATGCACATTTCTTTGCACTGTAGTGCAAAGGTGTGCGTGTAGTATCTAGCATAGGTTGTATACTGGAAGAGTTCCCTTCCGGTACATAGTCCTAAGCGTAGAGAAACTTTAAAAACGTTTCCCACATTGGATGTGTGGTGTACAGTGCAGCACACGTGCAAAGCGTGAAATTTCAGGAGAAATCAATACATTTCTCCTACAGAGCACCTGCCTCAAGGAGGCGTTATTTTTTGACGCACAGCCAGGTCTGACAATCTCTGTAGTTCTGATTTTGTTTGAAGAACCAGTGTGGTAGAGCTGGAATGCCCAACTTCCACCCATGAACGCCCACTTGAAGCAAAGTAACACAAAGCAGAGCAAAGGGCAACTTTCCATCGAAAAAAGGTTTTGTGCTGGAAAGTCAATATTTAACGAGACTTTGCAGTGTTTTATGTCACTTTGCGGTGGTGCAAAGTCTTGATTAAATATCCACCTTTGTGTGCAGAGAAACACTCTTTTGTTTGTTCTATTGCAGAAATCCTTTTTCTATGCTGAGCATGTGTTGATTTACATGACTTATTTTGTAATTTTCCTATTGATTTACGGCCTTTCTCAATTTTCCTACTTTTTGAACATTTACATAGGCTGTCAATGCTTTCAAGAAAATTTCCCACAGCAGGGTCGAATAAATGACACTTGGAAATGTCTTCTAGGAGAGATATGTTCTTTTTCTTTCAGGGCATTTTTCTTGGATGAAACATGATTGCTATCAATCGAGGTCTTTGATGAAAGCAGACCATTTCTCAATCTTTGACTCAAGGTGGTGGAATCAATCTGCTGTCAAAGGCAATCGGTGAAAAAGGAGGCAGCTTCTCCCTAACCTGCCTTGTTCGGACAATGGCAGGTGAATGGCCGATAGATGTGTTTCAGTTCAATGGTGGGGTTGTGATCTTGACCTGAAAACATCCAGTACTCTGTTTGAGAGACATGCTTTTGAAGTTAAAGTCAACCCTTTTCCAAGTGATTTTAGATGAATGGTCAATTGCAAGCTTGCTTGAAAAGATGGATCCAAGTTGGGTTTCTTTTCCACAGAAGACTTGCAGGGTAAAAGGCTGTTTTCGAGAGCTCAGTAACAATTCCTTTCTAAAAAGAAAACTCTTACATGTGGAAAAAAATAGGGACAATGTTTCAGCCTTGTCTGTTGTTTAACAATATTTGCTAACATGATAAAGATGGAACATTATGGGATTCAAACTACAAAAATACAACAGTGGATTAAAAATATTGGAAAATATAACATGGGTGGGACAACACAAGGACATGCTTAATAAGTGTTCATTAGGTTGAGCAAAACAACTATTGTGAACATGAGATGGGTTTACAGCCCGCCCATTGCCTAACGTCAGTTGGCTTTATTGTCACTCTCATTTGCTTGCTTCTTCTTTAATGGTTTGCCTTCCTCTTCTTGTGGTTGTCCCTCCGCTGGAGCAATCCTCGTTACGATATGCTGTCTTGCATACTTCCGCTACTCACATTTAGGGAAGGTCTGTTTTATTTTTCATTCAGTACTCAATGAGAGTGGAAGTGTTTTCTAGCTCTCCTATGGTGTGATGCTCCCCCCCTCGTGATTTTTTGCTACCCACCCCTTTCCACGTGTCTATAAAAGCACAGTGACAGAGGTCATTTTATGGCTGAAGAGCAGACTTTAAGGGTTGTTTTTGTTTTAGTTCCTGCCTTCAACATTAGTGGCGGCTAGAAGAGAACAGGGGTGGTAGGGCGGGTGGGGGTGGTTTGAAAAAACGAAATATAAAAAAAACACTTATCTCTTCACGGCCGCTTTCTCTCCTCTGTCGTTGCTTCTATTCCTGATGAGTCCCGGACACAGGAAGCACACAGACTCCCCTAAGCCAATCACAAAGCTGCTGTCAGCAGCGTTGTGATTTGGCCGTGCACCATGGTTTGGCGCTCAGACGGGGACCGGGAGCCTGTGCATGCATGTTCTCCACCCAGGCTGTGTATTACAACCCGGTGGAGAATATGCTAACTGTGCATGACTGTTTGGTCGGCCCAAGATGGCCGGCCAAAAAGTCATGCACACTTAGAAAGTGCTCACCACTCCTCCCAGTGATACCAGCCCCGCACGCCCTAACCCAGCCCTGGAGCTACGCAAAATATAATAAGAATAACCATGTTATTATCATTTATTTTTCCTTTTGCCACTGCTCTGAGAGCATTGGGGCAACGCACCTCCGCCGTAGTGGAGGAGCCTCCTTGTTCCACATATTGCATGAGAGCACAGGCTTTGGCATACATATGCTTTTATGGGACTGTGGGAAGGACCATGTGCTGCACTCATATATCAGGTGGTGTACTCTGCATGACACTTCCCCTGGAGGCCCATACATCTCTTCCTCAGGCTACTACAGGAGCACCACATGGCTGACTCCTGTGGAAAGTAAATTAGAACTTTCTGATACTTCCATATTCTTTTTAAATTCTGTTCGGTTGCCTGAGTGAAAAGTAGTTGAAAAATAAACCATGTCCTTTCCTAAAGCTTGGAAACATTGAATTCAATGTACAGTTTTGCGATAACTAATGGCTTTGCCAGTGTTTGTTTTGATTATTTCATGGATGGACCCAATAAACTTGACACTTTATTTTTACGGTGGTATGTATCTGTCTTTTAGACCTATTGATCTGTTTACTTACATTTACACTGTTCCCTGGCTCTGCTGACTATGTATCATTAACTATGCCTTATGCTTAAAGGCATAGGAAGAACATACCCTTCTACAGCTGATATAAAATAACAAACTTGATTATGCAACATGCAAATCTGCTTGTAAAGCCTATTCAAGGCAACATCAGACAACAAAAGAAATATTGAGCTAGAACAATAACCAATTTTAGAGCCACACTTTGAAAGGATGATAACCTGAAATCAAGTTGGAAAAAATATTGCGGCATTGACATGCACCTGTTTTGCGCGTAATTAAGTAAGTACAGTATTAAAAACAAAACCTCTGGAAGTAGATTTTACTGACCATTGCAGTCACAGAGAACGTACTGTTCCAAATAGAATAGCAATTTGCATTTCTGAAAGGGGAGATAATATAGTCATTAGCTTCAATCCCATCATCATGACACCAGCAGTGAATATATGTATTAAATTCATCAACTTCACTACATACATGTGATCCTGACACTCAGTTCTCCCTCATCTCTGCCACAACCCTCACAAACAGGATAAAGACCGGTGTGCTGAAATGCATCGCTGAGCTGCTATTGATTGGGTTTTTTGCAGAAAATATTGAGTTGGAAATGTTGGAGGCAGAAACAATATTGTGATGCAGAAATATTGTTGTCAAAAATATCGATTTATTAGGTAAGTAATATCGTTTTCAAGAATATTATTTTAAATATTGTTTTCAATAATATAGTTGGGATTTTTTTTTTTAAATTATCTTTATGTGTGTCCGTTTATATATTAATTTTGGGGGGTTATTATTGTTTGTATAATTGTTAATAATGTTTTTAAATATAGTTTTCAAGGATAAGTGAGTTATCATTTTTAATTTAATTAGATTAGGTTTTGAGGAGTGCAGGGTGTGAAGTTAATAAAGTATCATTAATGTATAATTATTTACTAATTTATTATTAATTGATTATTAATCATGTAAACTGTGTAATACTTATATTTTTACATGATTTGATAGGTGCAGGTTGCAGGGCTTGTAAGGTAATGTAGGGTTTGAAGTTAATTAGGTTAATTAATTATTTAATTGATTATTAATTACATACATTTTGTAATACTTTTTAAAGTTATTTGTTAGGTGTGGGATGGTTGGTTTGTAGGAGTACAGGGTGAGGAGTTAATTAGGTAATAATTAATTAACAATTAAGTAGCAATGTAATAATCATTATTTAATTGATTAATAATGATGTACATTTTGTAATAATTATATTATTTGTAAGGTGCAGGTTGGTCACTTTGTTAGAGTATAGAATGGGAAGTTAATTATTAATTAATACAGAATTACTTTTGGATTAGTTCTTTAATATTTAATAAATTATTTTAAGTAATGGTTAATTATTACTTTGCTAATTGATACTTAATTAGTTGGTAATTATGTTAATTGTGTTACACTTATATATTTTTATTACATTTTAAATGTGAGCTGCTAGGTTTGTAGGGGTATAGTGTGGTACATTAATTAGGTAATAAAATTGATGATTAATTATTAAATTGGTTAATAATTAAGTTAATTGTTTAGTTGCATATATATATATATATATATATATATATATATATATATATATATATATATATATATATATATATATCTATGTTCATGTGATCAAGGTCACTTGTTGACTGAAATGCGTTATGACATGGAGATGTGAGAGGAATTAAATTCGCACTGCAAACTAAGAGGAGTTTGTGCCCATTTGTTCGCTTTGGTTGGAGGAAAATTAGAATTTTTATATATATGTGTGTGTGTGTATGTATGTGTATGTATGTATGTATATATATCCACCGTTCTCCTTTCTCCAACCGGTTCACTGCTTCTCACAGAACCAAAAAAGGCGCGGACTCCACTTATTTAGTGCAATCTTGATTTATTTCATGTGCATAGCCGCCATGACGCATTTCGAACCACCAGGGTCCTTGATCATATGACATACTATGTGTTTTTCTCCCCGTTTTTAAAGTGCCAAGTGCTTTTTTTTAGGCATACTGAATCTGGAAAACAGACTACCCGTCTGTTTTCCCTAAATGCACATAAAGTTATCGCATCTGTTTAAAAAAATAAAAAAATAAATCAATATTCATTGTACATGTTTACAATCGCTTAAATAATTATATATGTATTTGATAGTTTTTTGTTTTTGGGGTACGCTGTCTATTACATAATACTTTAAATGGTCCAAGCTGCTAGCATGGACCTCTTCAAAGTGGCGGGCCACCAGATAAGTGATATCTTTATTGGTGATGGCCCGCATGTGCTGGAGGATCCTCTTGTGGACCTGCAGTTTTGTGCTTCCCACATATCGCAGTCCACAAGAGCACTCCAGCACATACACGGCGAACTCAGATTTGCAGGTCAAAAATGTATTTATGACTGTGGGTCTGTCCTTGAACGTTGTTAAAAACGCCATTTCACTTGCACCATATTTGCATGCTCTACATGCCGCACAGCGAACAAAGCCTTTACGGTTGGCCAGCCGACTAGTACTTTTTGTAACTTCTGGGCTACTACTCACTAAGTAATCCCCTGTACTTCCTTCCTGTATGTTATTAAAGGAGTAGTTGGCATTTTATCCCCTATGATCGGGTCGTTTCGCACAAAGTGCCAATTGTTTTTCACTATTTTTCTCAGGCTGTCCTTCTGTTTATTGTATGTAAGAATTAGGAGAGGGCTGCTTTTGGTGGCTGAGCTACTTCCACGTTTGATTTTGCTGGCTGATGGTTTAAAGATTAAATCTTCCCGGCTTTTGGATCTAGTTTGTCTTATTGCATCATTGATCGTTTTTGCTTTGTAACCTCTTGCTAGGAAACGAGATTTACAATCATTATGTGCAGCAATTAGATCTAATTCGTTACTGCATATTCTACGAATTCTTAGCATTTCCGCGTAGGGTATGCTAAGAATTGTGTGCTTAGGATGAAAACTGCTCGAGTGCAGAATGGTGTTTCCGGATGTAGGTTTTCGATACAGGCGTGTTTCTAAACTGTTATTGGAAACGTATACTTCTACATCCAGAAAACAAATTGTGCTATCACTGATGGTGTGTGTGAGTTGGATGTTAACATTGTTGATATTCAGATCATTTATGAATTCTTCTGCACTTTGCTTGTCCCCCCGCCAGACCAAAAATAAATCGTCTATGAACCTGACCCATCTGATTACATTCCTGGACCAAATCTCTGAATATTTGCTTTTCACTACCATCTCCTCCCACCATCCCAAATGGAGGCAGGCGTAGTTGGGTGAAAAACTCGCACCCATTGCTACGCCCCTCACTTGCTGGTAAACCTGTTGTTGAAATAAAAAGTAATTGTTATATAAACAAAACTTAGTTAGGTCCATTAGCATTTGTTGTGGGTGTGGAATTCGATGGGTCTTTTTCCTAGAAAATGTTCCAGAGCTCTCATCCCATCTTGATGGTGTATGGATGTATAGAGGTTGCTAACATCCATGGAGATCAATAAATACTCTTGATGCCACTGAAATCCATGTATTTCCCTCAAGAAATCCGTTGTATCTTGTATATACGACGGCAACATTTTTATTTGTTCTTGTAGGAATGAGTCAATATATACTGAAAAACTTTTTGTTAAACTTTCAATAGCAGAGATTATGGGCCGACCGGGAGGGTTTGTACTGTCTTCATGTATTTTAGGGATAAAATACATTACTGGTTTTTAAAAATCTGTTCATCATGATTGATTAGGCCACTGCTTTTCCATGCCAGTAACTTTGCATGCAATTCGTTTATAGTGGGAATAAACCTTTATTCTGAGACTTCAATACTTTTTTTAATATTAGTTAAATACATGTAATATTATTTGCTTGTTTGCTTGATTTATTATTATTGTTTTTTATTGAGCAGAGCAGGGATAAAAAAAAAAATAATAAACAAAAAACAAATACAATCAAAAGAAGTCACTCTTCATATATGTCACATTCATATTCCAAATAAAACATAATTGAAAACTTTTTCTATACTATTAGATATGAAAACAGCTGATAAAACCACAACAACTTCAGGCCATATCAAAATAATCAAAAAACTGCCAGATCTTCTTAAATTTACTCAATGCTCCCACCCTCATCGCATAAGCTTCTTCAAACGCCCTAGTACGCTTCATTTTATTGAACTATTTCATAAATGAGGGTATCTCAGGTGATCTCCAATTTTGCAAAAGTAACGATCTTGCCATCAGTGAACAAATCATAACAAAAGCCTCTTCATATTTAGTCAAACCAGAGATAGTTCTAGAAATTCCAAATAAGGCTATCTTTTCTTGAGGATCTATCGATTTATGGATGGCCTGACTTATGGCTCGAAAAATATTTCGCCAAAATTCATTAAGCTCCGGACAGGTATAGAAAATATGAAGCCAGTTCCCTTCCTCTCCAGCTCGACAACGAAAGCATCTACTTTCTACGTCCGGAAATCGTTTACTCAGGGCCGCAGGGGTAAAATATGCTAGCCATCTACTTAGAAAAGCCATCCGTTTAAAATTAGCCGCTCTCAAAACCTTATGGCCTAGCTGAGATTGAAGTTGCCATTCTTGACTTGAGAGAGTGCACCCCGTTTCCCGCTGAACCTTGACCAAAAAATTATTCAAGATAGGGAGCTCAGTTCAGTTCAGTTCATAAACTTTATTCGACAGTTTAAAAAAAACGTCATAAAAGTACACGGATAAAATCATACATGTGACATTACACAGGGAAAGTACATATCATCATATAGGGCATACATAAACCAGAAAAAAATAGCTAAAAAACCATACTTTTTCTTGCAGCAACAGATTTCAGGATAAAGGTTGCTATAAAAAAACACAAATCCGGGCTAGCAAGTGAAAATAACAATTTCATGGCATTTGAAGTAGAAGACACAGAATATTTTTTAAATAACGGTTTCAAGTAAACAATACGTAGGGCTTTATAAAGGGGGCAGATTAACATAAAATGGAGGGTACTTTGCTTGGTAAGTTCATCACATGGACAGGCAGATGTAGTATAGTATTTCATTTTTGGAAAGGCCACAAGTTTGTGGACAATACCTAGTCTAAGTCTGGATAGGACGAATTGGTGAGATTGCCTGTAGATTATTTTAAGATAGAAAGGCAAACCAGGACCCTCGTTTGCATTGGAGGAATAGAAAGCATGGGTTGAGTAGTTACTTGTATCTGCTTTCCGTTTAACGAGTTTTACCCTCATAAATTCATCTTTCACCTCTTTTTTAGATAAAGAGGTTACAATCTCGGGATCTTTGCGTACATCCAAATCAAAGAGATCTCTAAAAGTAGTGGTCACATACTTTATCCATGGTATACTCTTGAAGTTATCCAAAGACAGACAATCTTTAATAATGCTCTTTGTGAAACTTGTTTCATCCTTCTGCCAAATAGACCTCCATACCAGGAGGGGTCTCAATTCGATTAAATCGGCTATATGGTCCAACCTTAGTTCCTCGTGGACCAGGTAGTTAGATGCCGATGAGGGTAAACAAAGTAGCCGTTTCAAAAACAAATTTTCCAGAATTTGTAAGTCTTTGATACACCCGTACCCCCATACCCCTGAACCATAAAGTGCTATTGATGAACATCTGTGTCTATAAATATTTAGCATTGCTGGAATCCGGCGGCTGCCCAGTTTGTTGGCAAATCGGAATACGCCTAGTGTAGCCTTCCCCAACCTTGCTTTTATGTTAACGTGTTCAGGTGTCCATGAGCCCCGACTATTAAAAGTAATGCCCAGATAACAGAAGTTATCTACAATCTCAATTTTGTTATCTTTAAAATAAAAAGACTTGTGGTGATTCACCTTTTTGCCACAGACCATAATGAATGTTTTAGAATTGTTAATTTTGAGTTTCTTGCCCTGGATAAAATCATAAAAGCAGTTCATTAGCCGCTGTAGGCCGATTGGGGTTCTAGATAATAAAACGGTGTCGTCCGCATATAACAACACTGGAATTGGTAGGCCACCTGCTTGTGGTGCATCTGCTTGGACCTGTTTTAATTCTTGTTCCATAGAATTAATAAAAAGGGAGAAAAGCAAGGGGGCCAATACGCACCCCTGCCTAATGCCTGATTTTACCATAATCTTTCTCGTACACTCTCCTGCTGGTCCGTATCGTATCTGAGTGGTAAGGTTGGAATATAACCTAGCTAAGAAATGGATAATAGCTGAGGGAGCTCCCATATCGAGAAGGGTTGTCCACAACAGGGAATGGTTCACCAGGTCGAAGGCACTAGAGAGGTCTGCAAAGCAAAGAAATAAGGAGCCCGATTTGACCTTGGTATATTTACCTATTAAAAGGTTGAGGTTAATGCACTGGTCAATGGTCCCCAAACCCTTTCTAAAACCATATTGGGATTGTGCCAGGATATTGTTATTGGTCGCCCACTCCTCCAGACGTAGTAGTAGTACCCGGCTCATGATTTTAAGGGAGGAGTCTAAGAGGGAGATGGGACGGTAGTTTTTGGCCTCCCCTCTATCTCCCTTCTTATAAATCGGGATAATTATGGATTCATTCCAGGTTGCCGGGGTGGAGAGATCAGTGGCAGCATTAAAGACCTGGGTCAATAGGGGGCTCCAAAGGGCCAGATCATGTTTGTAAAGATCTATCGGGACCCCATCAGGTCCCGGGGCTTTACCTCCTTTACTAGAATTAATTGCCGTCACTACTTCTCGGATGGTGATTCCCAAAGTCTGCGGGGTCAGCTGGGGATTCATACAGATTTTAACATAGGACTCCTCAGGGGGGTCAAATATTCCTGAAAAAAATCGAACCCAGCTATCTTCGCTTACTAATGCGGTAAGTACTGGGA
Source organism: Triturus cristatus (assembly GCF_964204655.1). Classification (NCBI taxonomy): domain Eukaryota; kingdom Metazoa; phylum Chordata; class Amphibia; order Caudata; family Salamandridae; genus Triturus; species Triturus cristatus. The sequence goes on along the minus strand of NC_140594.1, from coordinate 1,061,311,228 downwards.
AATCTTCTTTCTGGAGGAATGGAGCATTAATCGTACTCCAAAACAATTTACAATCCCGGAGAACTGCGGCACAATCCAGATCGTCCCAGGCTTGTTCCCGAAGTTCGTTTTTCCTGCGTTTAAGTTCAGTGTTATAATTGAACCGCAAGGTTTTAATCACTTCCCTGTCTCTTGGGGGGTTAGATAGTGCTTGCTTAAGGGTTTTTAGCGCTATTGTACAGGCTTGGTCGAACCAGCCAACCTTATCCCGTCTAGAATTCATCTTATTGTTAGTAAAAATTCTATTAATAATAGTGCCTAGATCCTCAAAATCCGCTATAATACCCTTAGGGAGGGCATTGACTTCCAGACAGCGAAATATCTGCCTGGAACCACCTACCACAACTGCACTATGTAGTTTTTCTGATTTTTCTGTGCACCACTTTATCCGGGTTCCATTAGGCCTACTTGGGACAATATTGTCAACAACCCTGCCTGTATGCGTAATTCTGTGGCCCCAGATAAGAATAGACATAGTTAGTGCATTATGATCGCTCAGACAATAGTACTTTAATTATTGGCCCTGTGCAGAATGGCATCAAAAAAGTTGAAATCAACAAATGGTCAATAACCGACTCAGTGTCCCTCCCTTTAAACGTTGGGACAATGTTACCCTTTTTATCAAGAGCTGGTTGGTGAATAACTAAATCAAATTTTAACAGAAAATCATTAAGGGAGATCCCATATGGGGTGTGTTGAAAATGTGCTAAATACTCCCCCGAATCCCCATCGAACCCACAAACTGGGGTTTGAGAGTGCGGGCACGTTCTGATATTGAAATCCCCTCCCCATATGATGTCATAAGATGTGTGGGATTTATTACAGATTTTATTTAGGAAGGCTTCCAGCTCGTCCACAACCGAGGTGCTGGTCGGATCAAATGTGTTATTGTAATGATTGATCAGTAAAGTGTTCCTACCCTTTTTGGATTGTAATTCCAGGATTTGTGAATGTGTGCCAACAGTAGAATACGAACCTACAGTTATCGGGAGATCAACTGAAATAAGAACAAGCAGACCCCCTTTAGCCCTCCCCATAGCAGATTCCTGGGCAACACAGTTATAAGAGACAAAACCATCAAAGTGAATGTCTAAGGTGGACCATGTTTCCTGTAAACATAGAATATCAAACCCAAGGATAAGTTCCCTCCACCCTAGAGCCGAAGCTCTCTGACGCCAGCCAGCTATATTCCAGCTCACCATGGAATATCCTTGGTCCCTTGGGGTAGATTTCTCTTCCAAGGGAGAAATCATTGTACATCCCCGAGCAGCAATAGCCTCATCGAGTGGTGAGAGGTGGACTTCAGTAGGATTGCCGAGAGTTAAGGGGGTCAGATCGAGTAGATCAGAAGTTATTTTACCAACCGTTACTGGTAAGGCATAATGCTCCGCAGTAGCCCCGCTATCGACAGTATTAGTCTCGATGGGCAGCGGGGGAACAGTGGTGGAGGCACTGGATAGTCAGTCGACTCCCTCTAGCCCATCGAGACAACTATATCTATTATAATCCCAGAAGGTGTTCTGCGGGGACTGAAATGGGGGCAATCTGAGGTATCTTGGGCGAAAAGGCTTTCCCCTACGTTCAACCCTAGTCCATTCATTGCTTTCATCATAGTACATGGGGTTAATGGGTGGGGGGAAAAAAAAGGAGACAGGGAGAGTCTGGATAGTGGAATCTAATGATCTATTAACACCCGCACATATGTAAGACACAGTACGTGGATCTCTAAAACTGACAGTGATACAGTCTCCCTTAATGGATTTAGGGGTTTTACCAATCCATGGTACCCTCCTCACCATGATGATTTCATTGTGCAGGTGTGCCGGTAAGGGTCGGTTCCAATTAAGCCATTTTATGACTTGGTTTTTAAGGGAGTTAAAGGTTTCGATTTCACCCCTATCTAATGGAGGTGCTCCTGCCAGAACTACCATGTACCGGTTGGCCTCGGGTGGTAGGTCAGGCCGTCTAATTCTTGGGGTTTTGAGGTCTTCAGTTGTGGGCCCTTGTGTATCGATAGACAAAAGTGCAGATGGGATATGCGAGCCTGGGGGGGGCTTGTATATTCTGAGAGGCAACTAGGTTAACAGAGCTAGGAGCTTGGGGATCAAGTTGGATGCTTGCATGCGTTGAAACAGGAATTTGGGGCACAGTAGTAGGAGGGATAATTAGGGGGGCAGGCATGCTGAGAGGGAGACCAGAACTATTAGGCTTGGAGGAGTTAGCTAAAAGTATAGCGGTTGATTTCTCTATATTAGACATTCTAGAATCAAGCCTATCTAGTTTGGCCTCTAAAGGAAAAATAAACGATTTTAGTAGGGTTGCAATTTTATCCAAGGAGATATCATTGCTAGGTAAACTCCCTCCACCATCGGAATTCAATGATGCAGATACTCCATCTATTCTAGCTAATTTAGATGCCCTCCCGTTATTTTTACCTTTATTGTAATACTGTCTCATCCGTTTCTTAATAGCCCCTTCTTTGCCCCCCTGAGTTGTAAGAAGGGTAGAATTTCCATCATTAACAGTTGTAAAGGAAACATTTGCACGATCGGAGACATGGCTAGAATCAGCAATGACGATGGAGGAATTAGATATAACAACGGAGTCTACACTTAGCTGGGGGGCAGAATCGGGAAGTAAAAGATGGACATCCACCCCAGGCAAGCAGTCAGTAGGTCTTTCAGGAGTTTTGGCATTAGCAAAAGGGCCCATACTGGAACGTTTAAGAGACGTTAGTTCCTTGGACAAGCGTTTCTCCAGTGTGACAATTTCTTTGTCAATAATACTGTTAGCCCTAGTAAGAAACTTCTCCATACCTCCTGCGGCAGACTGTGATCCTCCAGCCAACAGGGATTTGCTCCTGGTTTCACGGCCGACCATAATCCACAGGAAATCAGGCAGCAGGCGGGTTAAAGGGGGGTGGCCCGGTCCGGTCACTACCGGTCACGAACGGGCACAAACGGGCCCGCTCTTGGCCCGGTCTTCGCTCCGGGCGCGTTCCGCTGGCGCGTTCGGGGGATAGGCTTATACTAGGGGGAGGGGTCGATAAAGGGGCGGGGCCGGGAAGAGTCACCAGGTGTGCCGAGTAAGTTTGTCAGAGAGCACCCTGGTCCTCGCAGTCCCGGCCTCTGAAGCTCCGCAACGGCCTCTCCGCAGGCAGCGCGACTTCCCCTCCAGTCAGCGTAGCAGCAACAGGGCACAGACCAGCTCCGAGATATCCCACAGTCCGTGACAGGTTCAGCGAGCGGCTCCCGCGCAGCGGGGGCCGCGAGGAGTGTTATTGGCAATAGGGGCGGGGCCGGGAAGAGTCACCAGGTGTGCCGAGTAAGTTTGTCAGAGAGCACCCTGGTCCTCGCAGTCCCGGCCTCTGAAGCTCCGCAACGGCCTCTCCGCAGGCAGCGCGACTTCCCCTCCAGTCAGCGTAGCAGCAACAGGGCACAGACCAGCTCCGAGATATCCCACAGTCCGTGACAGGTTCAGCGAGCGGCTCCCGCGCAGCGGGGGCCGCGAGGAGTGTTATTGGCAATAGGGGCGGGGCCGGGAAGAGTCACCAGGTGTGCCGAGTAAGTTTGTCAGAGAGCACCCTGGTCCTCGCAGTCCCGGCCTCTGAAGCTCCGCAACGGCCTCTCCGCAGGCAGCGCGACTTCCCCTCCAGTCAGCGTAGCAGTAACAGGGCACAGACCAGCTCCGAGATATCCCACAGTCCGTGACAGGTTCAGCGAGCGGCACTATCCTTCCGTAGAAAAGAATACCATTTTCCTATGCCTTTCACTTTAATTTCATATAAAAGGGAAGACAGATATATCGTCGCGGAAGGAGGGGGGAAATTGGCCGTTTGGAGAAAATGAGCAATCTGAGAGTAATCAAGAAAATTAAGCACACTTTGATCTGGAAATTTGTTTTGAATCTCCTGCCACGAGATAATCCTATTATTCATGAAAAAATGTCGCAATTCCACTAAGCCCATTTCATTCCATTTCAGAATACGTCCTGGATGTAGAGATAATCCTAAAGCCTTGCATTCTTGAAGCTTTAAGTAAAGCCATCCTGGGAAACTATTTTGTTTAAATAAAGATAATAATCTAAAAGAAAAATCCCGTAATGTTTTATACCTAGTTTTTTTGTGCAATTTGATGATTTTCAAAAAAATAGGAAGTTGTACACCTGCCTCCTGAAGCATTTTGTTTAAAAAAAAATGATCTTCTGAGTTATTAGTGTCTAAAAAACAAGCTATTATATCGAGCATGACTGCCTCACAATAAGTTTGCATTTTTGGAAGGGCGAGCCCCCCATTTTCCACCTCAAGTTGTAGAACCTCAAGTTTAACCCTGGATGCCTTCTTGGCCCATATAAAGTTCCTGAATAAAGAATCGATTTCTTTAAAATAACTCGCATTAATTTTTAAAGGTACATTACTGAAAAGGAACAAAAAAAGCGGGAGAATCGTCATTTTAATCTGGGACACCCGACCGATTATAGATAAAGGAAGTACAGACCATTTATCAAGAAGAGTTTTTATTTTAGTCAATGTGGCCCTATAATTCAGAGAGAACAATTGATCTATTGATTTAGAAATAAAAATACCTAGATAACGTACCGGGGCTAACTTAGCAGCTTGGATTTGTAAAGTGGGTGGTAAGAAGGAGTTGTCATTTAGATTTAATATAATGATCTCCGTTTTATTTTGATTAATTTTATATCCCCCTATAGATTCAAAATTAGTGAATTCCGCCAACAGATGATCTAAATTAGATTTATCCGGGTGTAAATAAAGAATAACATCGTCGGCAAATAATTTCAGTTTCTCCATACCACTTATTGGAGGTCTTATTTCGGAATTTTCTCTAATTCTTATTGTCAGAGGCTCTATAAAAAACGTAAACAACAAAGGGGAAAGGGGACAACCCTGTCTGGTCCCACGTTTATAGCTTATTCATCAGCTCAGAATAAAATACGGCGAGATAATATTGCTAAACTTCAGCGTGATGTTGAAATAGCCTCACATCCTCTAAATAATTTACAAGGCTTTGCTAATCCTAACTCCCGATTTCTCCTGGATAAGGCTAAACAATCATTGCGAGAATTTTTTATACTAGAAGAGATTAGTCATGCAAAAAACTTCCAGCAGAGGGTGTATGAAGAAAGCCAGATGGTAGGCAAATTACTGGCAGGGACAACTAAATTTAAGCAGGAAGCCGCATCGGTAAATGAGATTACCGACCCCCGAACTGAGAGTATAACGCACGAAAAAGAACAAATAGCCCAGATTTTTATGGACCATTATTCTAATTTATATACCACACAATATCACATATCACAGGAAAGAATAGCTGAATATTTTGACGCTGTTTCATTCCCTCACTTGTCAGAACATCGATGTGAGTTAATTAGTCAACAGATTACTGAGTTAGAGGTTTCACAAACGATAAAATCCATTTCAGGGGCTAAGGCGTCCGGAGCGGATGGTTTTCCCGCAGAATTATATAAAACCTTCTCCCAGGAGCTGACTCCATTTTTGACTAATCTCTTTAATGTTATCAAAAATGGCTCAGATATTCCCATGAGTTTTAAAGAATCGTTGATTGTCAGCTTTGTTAAAAAAGGTAAAAACCCAAAGGATGTAAACTCTTATCGCCCGATTAGTTTGCTTAATGTCGATTATAAACTATTCATGAAAATCTGTGCTCAGCGTTTTACACCTGCCGCCCAGGAAATAATACACAGTAATCAATCAGGTTTTATAGCCGGTCGTTTTATGTCATCTAATACCAATTATTTGATTCAAGCTCTTGACTATTGTACTTGTAATAAAATTCCATCAATGTTTATGATGCTAGATGCCGAAAAGGGTTTCGATTTGGTAAATTGGGAGGCATTATTTATCGGGCTAAATACATTCGGATTCCCATTACCAATAATACATATGTTAAGAAATATTTATTCAGGAGCCGAAGCTAGAGTAGTTTTGAATGCCGAGCAGCTTGGATCAGTATCTATTAAACGTGGACTTGTTTGCTTGATTGTATAGTATTTATTTATATATAATTGTTTTATATTATATCCTTAAAACATATTTTTAGTAAATGGTGTTTTTTATTTTTTAAATTTAATTAATTTGGAATTTTAGTACAATATAATTTATGTGAAATATATTTTTTAATAATAGTGTTATATATAAACATAAACACACATATATATTTTTGTGTGTATGTTTATATGTATGTATATGTATGTTTATATGTTTATGTCTATATGTTTATATTTATATATAGTGTTAACTGTTACTTACATTTGTTTAATTTACATTAAAGTTTTGTTATATATTAAAATATTCAAGATTTACTATTTGAAACCATATTTATTAAAAAAGTATATTTTTGTCTGTTTTTAACACTATTAGTGTGAACCAATATTTTATTCGACATTTTTGTACTTACTTTTATAAGTATGGAAAAACAATATTTTTGTAATCAATATTTTTTACACCATATTTATGTAGCACAATTTTGGGCCTCAGTACTATGTTGGTCGTAAAGCATTCTGACCGACTCCTTGTCAGAATCGTTTCCGACCGACTTAGGTTGGGGGAGTCTGGACGGACCAATTAGGATGATTGCAAACACCGTAATGTCGGACTCCCATTGATTTCAATCGGAGCCTGTGTTCCGACTGACAACACAGGCTCCCAGTGGAAAAAGGTTGGTTGCGGAAAACCTTGCACCCTGTGGTGGACACCCCATGGCACCTGCCACACTGTGCATAGTTGTAAAGAGGGCTTCCATGGGTACCCCCACGGGCCCCAACCGGAGGCCTCTGGGTGAAGGGGGGACTGCTACGGGTCCCCAATTTCAGTTTACGACAGCCGTTTCATGTCGAACGGACTGATTCGGAAAGGCTGTCTGAATCCGAACATCGTAATACGTCGGTCGAAAACACGGCCCATTGACCTGTACGATTCGGCTCCAACTGACTCGGAATCTTCGAATGCCGATCGGAACCGAGTTGGAATTACTGAATGGTTACCTTTCCATCGTAGTAGGTCAGTAGGAAATGCTTTTGAGTCGGTCAAAAACATAAGTTCCGACAGGGGTTAGGATAATCTGAATCCCATTTGAAGCCTTTCCGACCGACATTGTAATCAGACCCTTAGTTGTAGTCGATATTATGTCGGTGATCCATGGATGGAATAAATACACACTGGAATTTGACAGTCCTGAGTGCACGATTGGTTTATTTTGGATATTTTGATGCCAAGGAGTGAACATACATGAGAAGTCTACACTGGACGATAACGTTATTGAGGATGTATAAATATGTAACGTTTAGTGGCTCATGGCTGCATTAGAACAAGCAGTTTCAAAGCCAATAGGCTTGGCCTTGGTAGCTTGGTGCAGTATTAAAATTATTTTCATATTTTATGTCAATCATACGGCACAAAAATCTAAACGCTGTAGTTTTGTTTGCATGACAACATTTTAATTTAAAACACATTCATAGATTCGGCTGCTTTGCTAGTGACTTTTTAAAATATCAACCTTTTCTGTTGTGCCTTCCATTCTATTTTTATATGTAAAGGAACCAGGAAAGGAGTCACCACCTAACAAAGTACTGAAATTCCAGGCAGTTACTATGTTGCAATGTCACTTTGACACACCAAATTTAAGCAAGCATTGTCAAAGCCAATACGTCTCACCTATGAGAGATATGGCAAGCAACCACAACATCGAAGGAGGCAGGCGGGACCTGACAAGCAATAACAATGTGTGAGGGGATGGGAGAGACAGAGATAAGCAACAACAATGCAGGAGGAACGGGTCATGTAAGCCACAATGCATGAGGGGCGGGTAGGCTGTTCACATATGACTGTGACCTAGGCTCAATTGCAGGCTGACGAGGATGGAACAGAGGTCGGACACACTAAGTAGATCATCTCAGCTACAGATTTTACCTTCTAAAGCAAAATCCTCTTGTGGGGCAAAGTTGAACTCTGTATCCAATGAAGTCCCGCTGAAGATGTTGGTTTTGGAGGGAAAGGCTCTGAGCGGGAAAATACAATTTTGTGGTCGCCAAAGTCCTATTGTTCAGCGAATACTTTTTGTGCCTTTGTTTGGTTAAGGTTTCTAAGTTTGGACTTAGTCATTTTATTGGAGGTCAAAATCCTCCAGCCGTACATGCCTTAAGCTGTATGTGACATAATCCCCTTAAAATCAGAAAACTTTGCTGCAAGGTCTTGCTGAAACTCCGAAGGTCTTATAAGTTCCAAAAACTTCTCTAAGTCCCCATTTTTCCATTTTTTTGGCGCACTTCTTCTTGCTCTCTAAGAAGGCTTCCAGAACTACAATAACTCACTCTAGCATAGGCCACCAGCATGGTCCAGTCTAGGTTCAGTTGTTACTAGTCAGCTGATCACTCCTGGAAATAGATGTCTAGACAGTTTGTTATGGCACAATAGCCATACAAAGGTCAGCCAACTGACCCTTGGAGTCCACTTTTCAGGCCTGTGTATAAATGGGAGTAGCTCCAGCACTTCAGGTCTCCACACAGGTGACAAACACCAAATACAGTCCTTGCCTGTTCATCCAGAGATCCAAATGTGTTCTGATGAACTGGGGTGAGGTGCCATTTGTAAGATTCAATAGCCAGTGGGCGGGTGTAGAAATCTGAAATAATTTCAGTTAGCATAAGCTGAAGCCATCTTGTTTGTGGCATCCATTTTGTTGGCTTTGTAATTCTCCCATCCTCTGCTGCTCGTCTTTTTCCCTGCCTGTGCTGTCTATTTTAGTTGACTTCCTGACTCAGCTAAAAGCAATATGCATGCTAAGAGTTTGTAGCTGCCAGAACACCTGGTCTCAGACTCAACTGTCAATCATTCTCTGCTGATGTAAACAGTTCTGTTCCCCCTCCCACTTTGCTGACTAAGTGATCTCCTATCTGCCCATGTTTGTCGGTAGTTATTCCTGTGTATGCTTGTATCTTCTATTTGTATCCACATGCTTACCAGTGCAGAAAAAGCTGTATATAAGGCCTGTGTTCTGTGACTTCAATGTACTACCTCAGGCAGCACTTGAGAGTGCTGTGTGGACGTGGTCCCACTCATGAGTGATTAATAAACTTGTTATTTGAATTCCAGCTTCAGTGCCAATCTCTATGTTGTTGGTCTAAGGACCTGTGGACAGAGAAGGGTGACCACTGCTCATTAAAAAGCACATTTCAACACAGGGAGAGGACTCTTAGACACTCCCGAATCAAATAGAAAGAAATTACCAAGGGCAAACCTTCCCACTTTTGCAGAACATCCTGTTTGCCTTAGTGCAACTGTCCCACAGTGCACTATTCTGAGTTCTAGATTCCAACATTCTCCTGCCCTTGGAGGTGGCTTGAAGAAGACAGCAATTGGCATGTCTAGCGAAATAACCATTCCCCTCTCAACCACACCAAACTGTTTCTGGGACCAGCCCCCTCTCCCACTGAACCGGTGCCGAACTGGCTACACTATACCATTGGATCAAAGAGCTTCTGTTACCCCAACCTCCCTTCATACTTATCTATGAATGGGCAGGCCTCACTCTGGTCCCTTTCAAATTAATTAAATTCCTGAATCCTCCACAACAGCGCTTCCTCAGCTGTAAAGAACCAAAAACCTCCTACCCAGGTCTTCCTATGAAAGGTCTAAGCCATTGTTTCTACTCTGGGGGAAGCGTCTACTCCTCGTTAAGCGGAAAGCACTGACAGGGGGTAGCTCCTGGCAGGCAAATGCTACTTAGCCCACTGGAGCTTTAGGCAGGTAAAGTCTAACTTTTAACATGTAGTTTCCTGTATATTTATCCAATTATACCTTCAAATTTGATTTTGAATAAATAAAAACAGTGGTTGAACAACTTCTGTAGCTTATCATAAATCAGAGTTAGCAAAATAGTACTTTATTGGCACTTAGGTTTTCTTATGGAATCAGGTACCAGTTAAAATAGCCTTTAGGTGCTAGTCACTATAGGAACATGCCGACAAAAAATTCCTACACGTCCCAATTTTGAATACCATCTGCACCCTATCTAGTGGGCAACAAAGACCTGCTAAGGGGTGAGTTATTTAATATTCCAAGTTGAGTTCCGTCCTTATTTTGACAGGAGTGCCAGCAAGTTTAAAAGGTGCAGCTGTCAGGCTACACTTGCATTTCTGAAGCCATGTTTTCTTTTGCCAGGCTATAGCATGGCATAATGTGTTATGCAGTCCGTAGAAGGCATTTAACTTTCCATGCCATTTGTATATTTCCTGGCACCTTATACTACGGCTTTACTGGAAAGTTAAATACGCCAACTGGGGATTGCCTTTTTTAGAGGTCAGTGCACATACACTGGGGACTAGACAGCAGTCAGAGTGGATGTAAGATTTGGCTAAGCATTTATAATCACTGCCCAGGACTGTTTCTCTCTCACAACTACGCCTGGAGAAAAGAAGGCAATACAAGAGAAGGAAGCATCGTGTACTTCTGGACTGAAGAGTGATGAAAGACAGCTCACCTCCAGCAATATCTATATGCTCCTTCTTTACTCCGTTTTCAGAATACGGTAAAAGTAAAATGGTAAAAGTAATATTTAGTAGCCAAGGCAGGTTATTCATCCTTCTCATTAATGTTGAATTTTTACTTTATTTATTTTTTAATCTCATTGTTATATGTTATTTTGTTTTCTCCCTCTTCCTTCTTCCAGTGGAAACACAAAGGCAGTTGTATGTGAAAAAAGAATCATGAAATAAACAATTCCATGTTTGTTCTGTTAATATTGAGACTGTTCACATGCACGTGTGAGCAATTTACACATGTAATTGGCATTGCCCATTAAGAGGCATTCATGCATAAGTCTTACACTCAAGTAAAATATTTTATGACAAAGAAAGTGCAAATCTTTAGCACTTGCTCTTTTAAAAACAGGTAGACTAGATAAAGTATACATCAGCGAGCTGCACTTGCAGGAAAAGAGCAAGTGACAGGTTTTGCACCACCTCTACCAGTCTTCCTAAAGTTCTATCACACTGAAACACACCACTATCTTGCCCCTCCTTACAAAATAATGACACGACCCAAAGGCACTATTTAACTATTGACCTGTTTATAGCTAATGCCACTAAGATCTTTGCAAAGGAGGCACATTGGCATGTTTGAAAAGTATGCAGAGCATAATTGCATACTCTGTGATCCCCAATTTGGGTTTAAGCCTTCTAGGGGCAATGCATCTGTCCAACTAACACAGTTGGATTGTTATGAATAACTCCTTTTGTTCCTTGATGAAAAATAGACTAGATAGCTCTTATATTCCTTGAACACCCAGCAGCCTACCACTCTGTGGACTGTGGACTGTGAAATGTTGCTGGGAAGTCTTGGATTTCTGGACGTGCATTGAGCTGGATCCGATCCTTAAACTCCAACCACATTCAGCAAGATACCATGCACTTTGTTGCAAGGGTCATCCTTATCCTATCTGCTCCTCAGTGTGCATATATGCCAAAAGCCAAACACCAAGAACAGGATTAGGTAAATTGGCAAATTACAATGATGTTAAACACATCCATTTCCAGTCACAAACTAGATCAACAAACAAGGTTGGAGAAGTTTGTGCCTTAGTTAAAAATTTCATTGGATGAACCAAAGGCACTATGACTATGGCAAGTCAATCTGCTATCCGGCCAGGTCCAGAGTGGGAAACTCTACATTTTTGTTCTCTGCAAAAAGCAGATTGAAAGAAATGTTACTTTAATTAATTTTCCCTTGTGAAAAATATATTGGCGTAACAGACCTAGTTATGTCTTTAAATATAGCAGGGATTTTCATTACAGAATCATGGTTGAGGGTCTGTTCTGCCCTAGTGCTGGTAACTGGTATCCCTGATGGCTATAAAAGCCACCCTCTTGGATAGGCCAAACAAATTTGGAGGTGGGCAATTTTTAATGGCTATGTTTTCTACTCCTTATATCAGATTTGCTACTGGTTGACATTAAAATTGGGCCTTTCTTTTCTATCACCTGTGTCTTGATTTATCGCCCCTTGATTAAAAATGTAGGCTTCTTTGCACTCTCATTGGTAACATAGCCCTGTTTGTGCTACAGCCAGCCAGTTGTATTATGCTTAGGAGTGTTAATCTCCAGTGGGAAGACACATAATCATCAGAAACTCTGGGTCGGTTGGATAGCCACTATTGGCCTTAAATACTGATTGAAGGCCCACTGATTGTCAACCATCAAAGTCAATAATCCCATGAAACGGGTATATGATTTAGAGGATAAAATGCACAGTTTAAGCCACTGGATTTCATTCACTGTTGGTGAGTTGTTTATGAGCATGTCCTTGCCAAGATTTTAAATCCAGGGTATACTAATTTCTGATAGCTTGCAGCTAATAAAAACAAATCTGCACAAAGGCTGAAAGATGCTGCCAAATTGATTTTGCAGATTTAAAAAAATCCATTTCAATTCAGCCATAGACTATTAAGAAGGCACGTTTGCCCTACTGTACCAACAGAATTTAAGCAGCCCGAATTGTTAAGCAAATCTTTTTTGCACTGTTCGAAATGTTGCTATTCTATCCGGTGGCAAGGGGAATCCTTTTGCAACCAAGTCATTCTGTGGCAAGCTTTCTAACTTTTTTCAAGATGAACTTGAAAAAATCCAATGCATCCTTCAATACATCTGTTATTACTCTGTTACTATGCAGGGAAGATGAGAAAATAAGGTGGCTGTCCTTTAAACTAGTTACTCTTCCGATTGTGGAACTGATGATGTCTAATCTCAAATCAGGGTCCCCGCTGCAACCATGCAAAGTTAAATAGAATGATTACCGAAATGGGTCGTTACATTCTAGATCTCTGGAACGTATCTATTGTCATGGGTAAGGTCACAAGTGTCTGGAAAAAAAATTATTGCTGTCCATTTATTAAAGAAACTGGTCATGGGTGATCATGACTAACAACTGACCTATCTCTCTCCTTCGGTTGCTTACAAAAATGACCAAAGTTTTGTGACCAGTCAGCTCACAGTCTGGAGTGGAACACTCTTTTAGGTCCTGTGCAAGCAAGATTCAGATCTTATCATGGGAATAACAGTGGTTTTAAATGGTCTTGAATTGATATTGGATCAATAGCATTCTACTATAATCTTCCTGGATTTGCCCCTAGCCCTTGGCAATGTCTCCTACACCAACCTTCCCAAAAAGAGGTCTTCTGTGAGAGCAATACCCTATCATGGTTTTCCTCTTTCTTTCAAGACGCTCTCAGGGGGTGGTGCTAAATAAGTACGAATCTCTTGCAAAACAGGTGAAGTGTTGTGTCCCACAAGCCTCAATACTGTACCCCATACAGTTTACCATCTGTGGCCACCCTCAAGCTGAAAAGAGAGATCAGATTAATTCAACAATGCATTAAGTACTGGATAGCAGCAATTGTAAATTGGATGAGTGGCTATGAGTTGCAGATGAATGCTGACAAAATGGAAGCTCAGTTGGTATGACAACCCAAAGTTGGCTAGTCGTTCTTTGGTGGCTAGGAGCTATGAGTAGTCCTTCTCTTTCATTTCAAGGAACTAGAGAATTAGGTTTCAAGTTTGACAGAAAAATGAGTTTTATGTCTCGGATAAGTAAATGTTCTGCTATTTTCTACTCTACCTAACATATTACAAAAAATACTTCCTCTTTTATCTACTGACTGCGAAAACCATTGGAGGCCCAGTTCCATTGCTCGCTGTGTCAAAGTGGATACTATAAAAAGGTTTGTGTGTATGTGATAAATACTTAGAGCCCAATTTCTTCAGAACTGTTTTAGGAAGTACACTCCATCTCGTTCTATGAGATCTTCCACTGCCGGTCTTCTTTAAGCGATTGGAATCAGGAAGACCAGAGCAGGTTGTCTGACCCTTTCCTTGCCACTAAAAGATGGAATCATCTCCCTTTTCGTTATTAGGAAGACTGCCAGTCATACCCAGATTCATAAATCTATAAAACATTTTTTGGGTTAATTTCTACTTTCTCTATCCACTGTGTCCGTTTGTCTGCTAACTATTCTGAGCACTTTATCAACTTGAAAAATAATAAATAAATACATAAATTAATAATGAATTAAATTTTCATACTGGAAGTGGTAACCAGTGGAAGAAGGGGCAGGACAGAGGGTAATTACCATGCATTTGACTCTGGAATCAGGTTTTATATTTATATTATTCCCTATTTTATATAACTCCACTGAAAACACAGGGTTCAGGTGAAATAAAGGGGATGATTTTATGATCTTAACAAAGTTTACAACCTAAAAAGTGTAAAATTTACATTTACAAATCATGATGGCAGTTAGACAGAGGCAAGAAGGATTTCTTAGTAGCCCACGCCTGACTTTTCCAATGGTGTAGACAGGTTGTAGTAAGGGTTTTCCAGCATACCTATACATACTCTGTGAAGGAAAGAAATTCTCTCAGTTTTCAATAAAAAAAAGAGGAGTTGGCCTAACGGTTAGGGCGCTCGACCTCGGACATGGGGGAACTGGGTTCGAGTCTCGGTAACGACGCTAAACCTCCTGTGATTCTGTGCAAATCACTTAATCTCCCCATGCCTAACAAAAAAATGAATGTGTGTCCTCATGTAACGTAACTGGTGCTCTGTAAAGCGCTCTGATACCTGATTAGATTCGAGTCAAGCTATATAAAACTCTGCTAAAAAAAATGCACCATCAGTAGTAAGAATCTCACAGTAAAACCTTTTACACAAGGTGCGTCTGGAGAGCCTAGGAATAGCTGTTGTTGGAGAGAAGCAACTACAAGTGTGAAGCATGCCACCAAGAATGAGTGAGTGTCAGATGAGCCCCAGAAGCTTGCCACAGGTGCTGAGCCTTCAGAGAAAGATGTTGTGCCTATCACACAGTGAGGTTGTTGCTGTGGTGAGGTTGTGGCAGGGGATCCTTACGGTCTAGACTGCTCTACCATTTCTGCCATCACTGTCATCCAGGGTGGTGCATCACAAACTATAAGAAACAGCAGCGGTAAAAGGCACCATCAGTTCTGAATCAGATGAGAGATGTCAAACTTTGGCTTCTACCCACAAGTTTCAGTTGATGCCATGTATTAGAAGAGATGGGCATAGTAAAGCCTTATGGATAGTTGTCAGTCCAGAGATTTCTGCCAAAGGTGCACAATTCAAAATTAAGTTGACTCTTTTCCTCTAATGTCAATACCTGTATGAATCATATATAGGAAGGCATTTAGAAATGCTGGAAATCACCTGCTTGCTAATATTTTTGTCTCTGATTTTTATGCCTTCCAGTGTTAATTCCCTGTGGATGTTCTACTTCATTCTTTCCTTGGCTCTTTCCTCTTTCCTGAAGTGAGAGAAAGTTTGGTGCCTTGCTTATCTGCTTGTACATGATCTTCATCTTTAATCAGGAGCTACAAGATTGTCATGGACATGTTTTGCCCTTTGCAGCATTTTCCTTCTAACTGGGTCCTTTTTAGTGTGGCACTTGACACCGCTCATTTGTACTCTTTAGTGCAGTGTGGTGCTGGGGCTACAGTGAGAAGTTGCAGTTTCATTAGGCAATCAAGAGAGAAACCAAGAAGACCTTCACCATATCCAGTCCTTGACAGAGAGGGGTCAGTATGTTTTTTGAAGGAGATCACTGTCTGGGTTAACATAACTAATATTAGAAAAGGGGATCACAGAAGTTGAAGGTGAGGTAGGAAATCCCTATTACTCCTTTTGGACCTTAGTAAAGTCAAGGCTATCTTCTCACATACTGAAAGGGTTTTTGAAAAAAGAAGAGAATGACAGATCCCCTCACCCACAGATCATCATGGCATGCTTCATCATTGGTACCTGTCCACACCAAGGGTAGTAAACACTACCTAAAAACTCTCTTTAATAATGGGGTACCCTAGATATGATTAAAATTGTTTCCTACAGGGATGTTTGATGAGATATTATGTGTCATCCATCTTATTATTAAAGAGAGATGTAGGAAAAGTTATACACTAAGATATGTTTAAT
Organism: Triturus cristatus; assembly: GCF_964204655.1. Lineage (NCBI taxonomy): Eukaryota > Metazoa > Chordata > Amphibia > Caudata > Salamandridae > Triturus > Triturus cristatus. The sequence continues at coordinate 1,061,295,177 of NC_140594.1, read as the reverse complement.
CACTCAGAATCCCTGCTTACATCCAGGAAACACATACTAAGAAACTAGCGGTTGAGTCAACCTAGGTAGGACTTACTATATTGGTGTGAGTAGGACCCCAATGATAAAGCAGGTCATGATGATCTGTTGGTGAGGTGGCCTGTCGAAATCTGTGGTGAACATCTGCACTTCTACTTATCTGGGCTTAGGAGCCACTGAGCCCCACAATTGGATCTTAGCATTCGTAGTGTGGTTCACACTATCAGTAACCATCACAGTGCTGTTGCGCATGACAACATATGTTTCTTCTTCACTACAACTTCCTTATATCAGTTCAATTTCTTCTTCCCTCCGACCAGAAGCTATAGTTTTTAAGTAATTTTTCAAACACAATTGTTTGTAATTTTTTCAGATAAGCCAGTTGGCCTCTGGTACAATAATGTCCACCTTACGTACCATGGTACACTGGTAAGCAAACTGTGCTGTGCTCCTTGTGCATCCTAAATGTAAAGAAGTGCAATACTGGAGATAAGAGCTTGCGTAACAAGTTAATGCTTGTAGAACTTGTTCAGTAAAGCTAAGTGGTTGTGTTGGTGTTTCTCTACAGTGGGAAGTTACTGCGGTAGGAGTGGTGGAGGTTCCTGCAGGTTTTCAGACTCTTAAAAAGATGGTGGCCAGTGGTGTTGGTGGCACTTCATGGCTCAGAGCAGGTCAGAGGTGATCTCTATTTGCTCTCTGCCACTCTCCACACAAACAATCACAGGTCCATCATCTTCCTCACTTTCAAGGCTTTCAGGAACCTTCCTTCTCCCTTGTCCCTCATTGCAGGTCTCAATCGGGAGCCAATCAATGTCAAGAGCATCAGTAGAAGGGGGAGTGCTCTTTCTTTTCCTTGGAGGAGATCCTGAAGCTGATGTGTCCAATGAAAGAACAGTCACAACAACATCTTTCTCAGCAGCTAGCTCAACATCCTGGTGTCCTCATATCTCTCGAAGATCATATGTAGCAGACTGGTTGCTGTTGAGTTTCCTGGGATGAAAATTAGGTTTGCTGCTTGATTTCCGATTCACTACTCTCAGTCATGACTGCAGTCACTGCAGCACTGAGAGACGTCTGATTTGGCTTTGGTGGTGGTGGTGTTGTTGAACCTGGGGTGATGCTCCTCCCAGCTTCTTCCTGCAGAAAGGAGGGTGCAGAAGGTATACCATCTTTCTAGCAAAAACGAGGTGGCTTGATTCAAGTGATGGCACTGACAACAGACTTCTCTTCAAGGCCACTTTCTTTGGAGCATTTTCTTGAACACTGCAGCGCTTAGAAGAGATGTCATGTCTCCAAGACTTCCCTCAGTCTCAGTCATTAATATCCTCTGGTGCACCTGCATACAATAAATAAAGAAGAGAGTGAGACTTGACAATTCATGCCAGAATAATACATGTAATCATCATCATAATCATAAAAATATTATAATAGTGTATCAAATAATGTAATACTACCTTTTAGAGACCCAAGTGGCCCTGTGGATGGTTGGGGGGGGCAGGCAAAATCCAAATTAATTAATTAATTAATAGTCACGAGGACACTGTGGGTGGCAGGGGAAGGCCGAGAATAAATGCATATTAAAACACCTGGTGAATTTCCTGGGCCCAAGGGGCCCTTCTGGGAAGGAAGAATGGAGGGGGGAAGGCAAAAATAAAAAAAAATAGTTGGTGTCCTTTGGGGCAAATGGGGACCCATAGGAGGCTGATTATAGGCCAAAAATGATATTAAAAAAATATTAAAATACCTAGTATCCCCCCAGGTCCCATGGGGCCCCTATGGGAGGCAGGCAAACAATTAATAAATACATTCATAAATAGTTGGTGTCCCTCCAGGGCTCAAGGGCACCATGGGATGCAGTGGGGCATGTAAAAAATAGAATTATTAACTATAAAAATACCTGGTGTCACTCCAGGGCCTATGGGTTCCGCATAAGAGATGGGGGCACACAAAATAAATTCAAGTAATTTATAAAACAATATCTGGGTTCTCCCCAGAGTCCATGAGGCTCCTACGGGAGGCAGACAAAAACATCAATTGAGTACTACAAACTATAACAATCAGCCACAAGCCCAAATAAATATATCAATACAAATTTATGTTCAAAAAAACTAAAATTAACAAATATGGGTTGCTTCTAATAGCCGTGCTCCCTAGAAAATCACTTTAAATAGTGGGAAAAATTATGAATAGTCAGAAACCTCACTGGCTCAAGAAAATGGGCGTTGATCACCACAGGTCATTGGCCAGCAAGGAAAGAGGCAGGGAGAACAAAGGCAAAATGGCCATCTGTTAGACACACACAAACACACTGGGTCCACAAAATGGCTGTCACCACATGGCCAGCAAATAAGGCGACATGGAAAGCAAAAACAGCATGGCTGCTGTAACCTGGCTGGAGTCTCTTCCTCCCTCCACAACAAAAATGAGCAGGATTGCACAAATATACACCTAAAATGTAATTGGGCCGATGAGTTGGCCTAGTACATCACCAGTAAAGCAGCAACAATAAATTCAACAGCACAGCAAGATGGAAACAGTGAGAATAAATAAATAAACTTAAAAAACACCCCAAACACAAAAAGCACAAGGCAACAATTATCTCTTTAAAATGCTATTAATAAATGAAGAAAAACAACCAACCAACTCACTCCAATAAAGAAGGGAAATGTTTGGCTACATGGGTCTGGAGTCCCAAACTATTCTTTACCTAGCGTCCAATAGGCACATGCAGGCAAACAACACTAAATTTAGCTCAAGTACAATGGCATCCTCAAGTACCTGAAAAAACTATAATATAACTATGTAAAAATATATCTAGCACACAAGCAGTGAGAATGTGAAAAAGTACACAAAAAGAGTCATACAAGGCTTGCAGCAGACTAGGGGGCATATGTATGAAACCAAAATTTAGTCGCAAACGCTGCGAATCGCAAAAAGACAGCGTTTGCGACTAAATTTTCGCAATTTCATATGTATGACACACATTCCTAGTGAAAATTAAGAAATCGCAAAATTAGCGATTTCTTAGGCTGCAAAACCTAAAAATAGCGAATATTTTAGCGATTTCTTAAATAGCGATTTTTTAACTTAGCGAAAATCGCAATAAGGATATCGCAAAATAAGAATTCGCTAACAAATGTATGAAAAAGTCGCTAATTGCGATTTCGCGAAATTCTCAAATTAAGAAATCGCTATTAACACCAATTGCATGCAGGTGGTAAACTGGTGCAAGGTACTTAAACCACCCCACAATGCAACAGACCCAACCACAATGGCAGCAATGTTCGTGATAGCCAGGAGGCTGCGTATTTGGGCTCTTGCACAGAGGAGAATGAGACAGGAACGTATATTCAGGCAGCGAATCACTCTGTTCCAGCACACTGAAGAGGACATCTATGTCAAGTACAGACTGCACCCACAGACCATAATGGACCTGATTGAGGAGCTGAAACCCTACTTGGAACACCCTACACGCAGGACACAAACAATTCCCACACATGTGCAGGTCCTGTGCTCCCTGCTCCTCCTGGCGTCAGGGAGTTTTCAACGGGTAATAGCGGAGGTTGGTGGGGTGTCACAGAGTGCACTTTCGCGCTTCTTACATGCCTTTCTAGATGCTATGCTACAGAGGCTCTCACATCACATATACTTCCCCACCACCCAACAGGCATTACAGCAAACAAAACTGGACTTTACCAGATTGCACGTTTCCCCTACGTCATTGGCTGCATCGATGGGACCCATGTGGCCATCACACCCCCATCAGCAACTGAATATGTCTACAGAAACCGGAAATGCTACCATTCCCTCAATATACAGATGGTGTGCAACGCAAAGTATATCATCACTGACATTGCATCCAAATACCCCGGCACTACACATGACTCTTTCATCTTTAGACACAGTGGAATACACAGACGTCTGAGTGCTGGAGAGTTTGGGGAGGGATATCTGCTAGGTAAATACATGGCACACATCAATACATCCACTACATCACTTGAGGGGGGGGGACATTGACTTACCTGTTGTGTCTATCCCTGCAGGTGACAGTGCCTATGCAGTGCGGGACTTCATCCTGACCCCATATCTGGATCCTGCAAATGCAAGTGAGAGGAGCTACAACAGGGCACACAGATCTACACGCAGCGTCTTTGATCATACCTTTAGAATCCTGAAGAGCCGCTTCCGGTGCCTGCATAAAAGTGGAGGCGCACTGCAATACAGCCCTGAGACCTGCTGTAAAATCGTGGCAAGCTGTGCAATGCTACATAACATGGTAATGAGGAAAGGCACCACAATTGATGTGACCGATACAGACACATCGGATGACGATCGCCCTGCTCCCCCTGTCAGACCTGCATCAGGAGTCGGGCCAGCTGCTGGACGCCAGAGACGGACTGAGATCACACAAAACTACTTCTAGGTGAGCAATGATGACATGAGACAAAAAAGCTTGATATTGTGTGCAGTGTTTATTCACACTTCACAATAATGAAAATTGTAGCTGTCCCCAACACATGTTATGCACACAGTGCAGGTAAGGCACAAGTAACTGTGCACACAGCATAGTAGGGTTACTTCACCCTTGTTGCATTAAGTGTCAACGCACAGTTCACCTCCTACGGTGACGCATTGATGGTGTTTGGCGTCCAGGCTGAGTGCCCCCCATGGTGTTCCCTTGTCCTGCACCCTGTCTGGCACTGCGCCGTCTTTCTCCTGGAGTGATGCTGCTCCTACTGGAGGTGTCTTCACTCTCGCCAGAGGCCATGAGAGCGCTGCCACCTGCGTTGGCCGTCTGCAGCTTCTCCACAGCACTGGTGACCTGTGCAAGTCCTCTGGCTATGTCCTGGCAGCAGTGCACCATTTCAACCTGCATAGTGACGCTTCTGCATGTGAGAGTGCTGGTGCAGAGGCGGTTCACGGCCTTGGTATAGTTGTGAAGGTGTGCATTGGCACGTCGGCCAGCCCTATCACTGGCGGCTTGGTTGTGCCTCAAAGTGTCACATAGGTCACGGATGGCACCTGCCATGGCCATGATGCCCTCCCCCATGTGTTTCTGGTCCTTGTGGATACGGCATAGCTGCCTATTGATTGACCTGAGTGATTTACTTTGCAGGCGCTGTTCCTGCAGCATGCTGTGTTCCAGGCCTGAAAAAACAGTTTCTTCGGCTTCAGTGGCAGTGCTGCTCCTGGGCCTTGACCTGCATGTGTCCTGTGTCCTTGGCCTTGGTGTGTCCTGAATGGGCACATGTGACACACCCTGACTCCCCTCTCTCCTGTAACTGTCCTCCCCTGTGGCCGGTAATTCATCCTCAAATGGAGGCAGTGGGGGCACATGTGTGCGCTTCCTGCGCTGGATTGGAATGAGCTCTGTTTCGTCACTGAAGTCCCCAGGATGTGCAGGCTCCTCTCCCTCAGCGCTGTCTTCACGTGCCCTGGATTGTGCTGTGGATGTAAAGGGGACTACATGAGTTTGTGTCTTTGTCTGCAATTAGCAATCAATAAAGTTCTTACAGTTTGTATCAGCTAACCTCTGATACTGTATCATTCACTTATCCCAAACCCACATGTTCCATTAGATTTCCTTTGTCTCATGGACACACTGTCAGACATAGTACTACAAGTCCCATGATGCATTGCTGGGTGTACTGTAAGACTTGGACAGGAATGACATTTTGTGAGGTTATTCAGCGCATTTGGGGAAGTGAGCATGGGATGGGAATCAGTGCAGATTGATTTTGCATGCATCTTACCTTGGCTGCTGGATGCAGGGTCTGAGCTGTCTATGTCAGCCACACCACCAACGCTCTCAGGCAGGAGAGTGGACTCCACAAGCTCCTCGTGGGGTGTTGGATGTTCTGCTGAGGATGGTCCTTCCCCAGTCTGGTTTGCGTCCTTCAGTCTGGCTGCCACCCTCTCCTTCGACCCCTGGCGCATGTCATACCATCGCTTGCGCAATTCTTCGATGGTGCGATTGGTCACTCCCACTGCATTCACCTTATTTTGGATGTCAAGCCAAATTTTGCGTTTCCTCGCCTCTGGGACACGCAGAGCCTTCTTGCCAAAAAGGAGCTCATGGCTGCACACCATCTCCTCAATGAGGACCTCCTGCTCCTTTTCTGAAAACATGTGTTTCCTCTTCCTCTTCTCTACATCCTTGCCCTCCTGTTGTTTGTTGGACTCCATTGCTGGTTGCTCTCTCCTGGGATGCCTCCTCACACTCTCCAAGCAGCCTCTGGGTGTGGCTCTAGTTTCCTGTTTGTGATGTCATCAGGCTGCACCTGGATTGCAGATTCCCGTTTTTGCGATTTCTTAATTTGCGAATTTCGCAATTAAGAAATCGCAAATGAGGTTTCTGAGAATATTTTGCGATTTTTAAGAAATTGCAAAACATTTGCGATTTTTTTTTACAGCCCGCTTTGAGAATCTCAATTCGCTAATCGCAAAATATCGCAAATTGGGATTCGCAAAACTGGAGTTTCATACATATGCCCCCTAGGTCCCAACAAGTAAGACGCCCCACAGTAAGAGGACAAATCTTGAAATAATTCACAAAAATAGAAGGAAAATGAGGAAACTTTATTAACCCCAGGCATCTAACATCTAAAAATGTCCTTTACCTCTTATTCTCACATAGGCCTACCTGCACTCCCCTAACTTAAACTTGAGGCATCTGCAACAAACAAAGTGAAAAAAGTGAACAAAAATAGTAGTGCTTTCAATACATATAATATTGCAAAAAAAGTATACATACCAACTTCCATCGTAGGATGATGCGGAGATTACAGATAAAGTAAAAGTGATGCTTCCCCTCAAAAATCTAAATCCAAAATTACCAACGGCTTTATAAAGCATAGGTGAGAATCTTCTGGAAGAAGAAAATGATACCATGTGTACCATAGCCTTACTCTCTAGGGACTTCCTCTGCGTAATCCAAAAAGTTAAAGCAAAATGAGTTTTCGAGTTATTACATTGGTGCCTGCGTTAAAGAAATGCTGCTCAAGCTACATAATGTTGATGCCCATCGATTGTGGTTTTCCATGCTCGTTGGCTAGGATTTTTTCCCCATACATCTCATTGGCCGTTATGCATAATTTTCACAGTGAGTAATTTCTGAGAACATGCATGCATAAGGAAAATTACACATGAGCAGAGGTCTTACCCTCTAAAATCCACCTCATCAATAATAGTATGGAAGTCCTAAGTACCATAATGGATTTTATCAATTTGTCAATGTCACCTTTAATGTTTGGAATATAGGTGCCACATTTAACTCAAATGTCTTGTGTAACACCAAGAGCTAAATCAAGGGATGTTATATTTTGTAAAATCACAGCTTGTTAAACCACTAACTGGGTGATATGTAACTCAAGGACATTTGCGATTGAAATTGCTACCTCCACCAACACAGTGGCATCCCTTCAAATAGATTCATAAACAGTCCCAATCCATGGCTTGGGATCAAGATAGCAAAGAATTGTACAATCTCTGAAACATCTCTAGTCTGTCTCCGATACTAGGCCGGAGGTTGAGAAGGGAGATGTCTGATAGCAGGCACAACATATGCAGCATAGCAGGATACAAACCAGTGCTTGGGCAGCAATTCATAAGCTACTTTTCCGCAGACTGTGTAAGTTCCATTTTGATCAGTAGTGCCACTACAGATGGCCAGAACAGTAGACAAGGTTGTTCATGGAAATTCAACTTGGGTAACGATTGGAAAAGGGATCAGAGCAGGTCATTTGGTTGGTAGTCACATAGCACTCACTGTGTCTCATGAAAATGCTACTGTTTCCTAACTCACAAACCAATCCTTCTACAGTAGATGAAGGATAAACAGCTGGGGCAGGATCTTTGGTCAGGCAAGGGGATTGTCAAATCAACAAGAGTAACATGTGGGGCATGTTTGACATGTTCAGAAATGTTGTGCTCATGCATGTGTAAACCATTGGAGTGATCCTTACAGCTGTGAAAGAAAACAGACACTCGAAATAGCACATAGAAGTTTAACATTTTAACTAAAAAATAATTAACAACTAAATTAAGCAAAGACAAAACCCTATATCAACTGACCAGAGCTTCGCCCCATGGTAGGTTGCTGCATGCAGTGCTAAAATCTATACATTTTGGTGCTATATTTATATTCTTTTTCTCAATGCAAGTGAATGGAAGAGGAAACATGTGTTAGGCTGAAACTGCAGGTTCGCAATAATGAGGTATATTCTTGTGGGACGGATGCTAGAGGACCTTTGTGAGATAGTAATGGTTTGCTTGAGGAAAAGGCTGACTTCACTCATTTCAGCAAACCTCGCTTATTTGTGCCAATTTTAAACTGACCCCGGAAGGTGGCGGTCCCCGTACCAAAAAAGGCATGATGTGGCCTCCCTGCCGTAATGAAATTATGTATCCCCTGGGCAGATGGTGGACCTCAGGGCTGAATATGGTGCAGGAGCGGGGCCGCAAAGTCCACTCCCCCTTCAAAATGTTTTTCTGACCTTGGGGAGGTGGTGGTCCCTGAGGCCCTCCATTAGAATGGCAGAGGGTCAGTGTGGCCCCCTCTTCAATATTTAGAATGAAGTCCCGGGGAGATGTGGTGGTCCCAGGGCTCTTAGGGCCTTAGGAGAGTGATCAAGCGCCCCCTCCCCTCCATTAAATGTAGAATCGGCTTGCCTCGGATAGGTGACGGTACCTGGGAGTCAAACTGGCCTTGGAGAGGTGGGGGGGCTGCATGTGCCTCGTCTCTCATTATTTATATTTAAATATGCCCACAGGACATGGCCCACCGGAGGCTCAGCTTTAAAGAAGATTGGGAGATGAAATGTCTTTAAAAAAAATAATTGCCTTGAATTTAGGACTATTTGCAATTTCACTGCAAAAAATAAAAACATTTTTTTTAATATCTCAAAAACTAATGAACGGATTTGCCCAAATAACAAAAAGGGTGCTTTCTGCCAAATTAGGTGTAATTCTGTCCAGCAGTTCGGGCTCTAGTCATGTCTAAATCTCTATGGGAATTAACACGGGAAATGCACCTTTTTGTGACCCCTCTTTTATCTCAGCCCCTGCTTGACGGATCAGCCTGAAACTTTTCATGCAGAACTAAAACCTGCAATGCACTTTTTGGTGAAACGTTTGTGAAGATTCGTCAAACATTTTTCCTCTGGAAACTAGGTCCTACCTATAACTACCTACTAGCCACTCTGTTGTTATAGCTAAGATAACCAGAGATAGGAATTTCTTTGATTTTTGCCTCCTGGTGGAGAATGGAAATTTAGATTTTTTTTTGTATTGGACGTAGTGGCAAAATAGCTTAACAGATTGTATTGAAATTTCCCAGCAATATACTTTCAAATATGTAGATTATCCTTTTTGTAATTGCTAGTGATGTTATAAAGTGATTATAAATTTATAAAGGATTAAAGCTTAGTAATATCTGTGTAGCATAATGCTACTAAATATAGCAAGGAAGCCCAAAGAATAAACTAGACTGCATATGTAAAGTTTCAGATTTACTACATGAACAACTAAAACACCCATTTATGGTAATTTGGTAATAGAAACCAATAAACAGATACATAACACATAGAATACATCATAATCTATATACGTTTTCTTTGCATGCTCTCTGACTCACAAACTAAAACTGTACCCAACAAACCAAACAAAAAACACCTTTGTAATACCCTGCTGTGCAACAAAATGTAAAAGTGACCTAGCACTGAGCTACACACACTATTATGTGGGGGGCATGATAATTGGCCACTAGAATTTTTAAATTTAAATTTTTTAAAACAACAATGATAGGCTTTCATTCACTATGGGCTTCATGTGTAGCACAATCCTACTAAAAGTAGCAAGGAGGCCCAATAAATAAACTAGATTCCATATGTAAAGTTTCAGAGTTGCGACATGAACAACTAAGAGACAAATGCATGGTCACATGATTATGGAAACCAATAAACAAATACAATAGATAAAAGGAAAAAAAACAAGTTAAATCTGATTGCCACAGTGTAACTATAGTTAGGAATCCCATCGATAGGCGTTCCTTGGAGTTTTGCTCCCTAATAACTTTCCACCCATTTGACAAATCACCACAAAACTTTCCAGCCCTATTGCATTTTCTACATTTTGTGATGATTTTAGTTTTTGTGGTGAATCGTTAAGGGGGTGCAAAGATGAAAGGGGGTTCTCAAAACGTGTTTTTCAACCAATGCATTTTCCAATAACGATTTAGTTGTCGTAGTGCAAAAACAGCTGAACGGAACTGCATGAAATTTGGTAGGGTATATATTTTTATGTTATACGACAGTTAAATGTAGTCATATCTGTGACTGCTGTACTTTTGCGGAATTTGGTGACACTACCGTTGTACATTGCCATAACAAGCCATTATCTGGTTGGATGATGACTTCCTTGACAAAGGTTTAAGGCAGTCATGTTTTTAAGGCCTCTTTGCCAGTGTTCTGGCTTTGGGCCTTAAATATAGGGAAGTATTAGGTTTTTTATTTTTTCCCTATTACAACTTTCATAAAGTGGTGATAGGTAGGGAAAAAATTATTCTATATATTTAAAAAAAAAATTATGGCGTACCGCTGTAGAATTTAGGAAGTAACACAGTAAGTTTTAAAACAAAAATTGAAAAAAACACTGTAATACACTATATTTCACAAATTAGTGCAGTACATTTACAATTTTTAACATGTTTAATTCTGTAAAGAAAAGTGTACGGAGTACTGCAGAAATACCTAAACTTTTCCTAAAAAGTACAGTATTACTAGGTATCTATCCCTACCTACTACCACTTTAATAAAGTGGTAATAGGTAGGGTACTGCAATAAAAATTACTACTTACCTATAGCTAAGGCCTTAACATAGAACACAGTCAAAGTTAGTAAAAAAATATGGCTGCCTTTTCATTTTCTAAAAACAGCCATTACCCAATTATATTCTGGCTTGCCAATGCCATGTACCATGGTATACCGCAAACTTACCGAAGTATACTGTGGCCCAAAATATAACTAAGACGTAGCTTTATTATTATATTGCAGTACCCTTGCGTCACTCATGGGGGAAAGCATTACTTAAGTCATATTTACAAAGCAATGCAAGACCACCATGCGTGGTCCTTCATTGATTGGTAAATCTGGCACCACAATTCACTGTTTTGTGTTACTCTGCACACCATAATCTACATTGCTGCTAAATTTAATATACATTGTATATGCCACTCCATGTTAAACTGTACACAGCTCCACTGTACGCCCCTACACTCTGCGCTTTTACACTGTACGCACATCCACTCTATGCCATTCCAGTCTACAACACTCCACTACACGCCAATCCACTGGCCGTTACTCCACTGTACGCTATTCCACTCTACGCTATCCCACTGTATGCCACTCTACTCTACGATGTTCCATTGTATGTTACTCCACGCTACCACACTTTACTGTATGCCACTCCACTTTACGCTATTATACTTTATGCAGCTCTACTGTACGCCCCTACACTCTGCGTTCTTAAACGATGTGCACCTCGACTCTACGCCACTCCAGTCCACACCACTCCACTGCACACCAATCCACTGGGTGCTACTCCACTGTATGAATTCCACTCTACACCACTCTATACTCTTCCAGTATATGCCACTCCACTGTATGCTACTTCACTCCATGCCACCCAAAGGTGTGGCACTCCTCTCTACACCACTTAATTCTACGCTAGTCCAGTGGATGCCACTCCTATGTATGCCATCAACTGTATGCTATTGCACTCTAACCCACTCTACTGTATGCTACTCCAGTCTGCACCACTCCACTGTACCTGACTCCAGTGTAAGCTGTTGCACTATATGCTATTACACTTTACTCAACTCTAAGCTAATACACTGTATGCAACTCCACTCTACACCTCTTCAGTGTATGCCACTACACTGTACGCACCTCTACTATACGCTACTTTAGTATATGCTATTCCACTCTACGCCATTCCACTGTACTCCTCTCCACTCTATGCTATTTCACTGTATGCCACTATATTGTACGCTTCTCTACGCCACTCCAGTGTATGCCACTCCACTCTATTCTCTGCTATTCCATTGGGCACCACTCCACTGTACACGACTCTACTGTATGCTACTCCACTTTACTTCACTCCACTCTACGCCACTCCAGTCTACGCCTCTCCAGTCTACAACAATTCACTGTATGCCACTCCACTCTACGGTATTCCACTGTAGCGCACTCCACTCTAGAAGCCCCATTATGATGGTGGGTGGATCACCACCGCCAGGCCGGCGGTGGCGATCCGCCCGCCATATGTCCCTGGTTCTCCCCCCGCCATATTAGTATGACGGGGCACTGCGGTGGATGGAAAGACCATCTGCCGCTTTGTACAACACTCGCCTCCACTATAAACAACTCTACTCTATAAAAGTCTACTACACTTTATGGCTCTCTATGACACTCTACTTCATTTGAACTCCGTACCCTTCACTGTCCAACTGTAGTCCCATACACTCCAATGTACAGCACTCTATTCCACTGTATGACACTTTACTATACTCTACGGCACAGCACTCCACTCAACTGTGCAAGACCTACACTACAATCCATGCCAGTCTACTATACGACATTACATTGCACTCTATTATACTCTACGCCACACTTCATTGTGTCACTGCACTAGACTTTACTCCATTGTACAGGACTTAACCTCACTCTACGCTACAGTTCAACAATCCACTCCACACAGTTCCACACACTATTATACTCTTGCAACACCACTCTACAACACTCCACTACACTGTATGACACTTTCCCACACTTTACTCCCACTGTATAATACTGTACTATACTGTATGCCACTGTACAGCACTCTACTCCACTCTATACTGCTCTGAAATAGTCTAATCCACTATACAACACTATACGCAACCCTTTGTATGCCACTGCACCCCACTTTACTCAATTCTACTCTAATACACAGTACTCCACTCTAGTCCATTACTCCACTGTAAGCCACTCCACTCTACGCCACTTTATGCCATTGAAGTCTATACCAGAGTATGCCAATCCATTCTCCCACACTGTACAACACTGTACTGTACACCACTCCACTCTACAAAGCTCAACTAAACTGTATGGCACTCTACTCTACTTTAGTCTACAACACTTTCTCATACTGTACGACATGCCACTACACTCTTCTGTACAACATTTTATGAACCTTTACACAAGTGTATGCTATGCCACTCCACTCTAGTGCCCTCTATGCTAATCTAGTCTATGCAACACCACTCTACTCTATGACACTATACTCCATTCTACGCTACTCCAGTGTATTTAGCTCAACTATTCTCCACTCTACCACACTTTATCCCACGTTATGCCCACTCTGTGCCACTGTACCATACTCCACTCTACATTAGCCCAATCTCTGACACTCTACTCCACTGTATTCAGCTCCACTCCACAACACTGTACAACACTATATGTCACTCTATGACACTCTACTCCACTCTAAGCCCATCCACTCTACTCCATTTTACTACACTGTATGACACTGAATGACATGCAACTCCACTCCTCTCTGCGATATGCCACTCACTATATGACATGGTACTCCATTCTACAACACCCTCCTCCACTGTACTCTATGGACCCAATTCACAAAGGTAAACTTAGACCTGAAGTTTAAGTTTAGACCTGAAGTCTAAACTTAGATTTCAGGTCTAAACTTAGACTTTAGGTCTAAACTTAGGCTTCAAGTCTAAGGTTAGACTTCAGGTCTAAAACTTAGACTTCAGGTATAAGTTTACCTTTGTGAATTGGGTCCTATGTCACTCCAATCTACTCTACTCCACTCTATTCCACTCTACAATATTCCACACTACAACAATAGACTTTACAGCACTCTCCTCCACTGTACTGTACAACACTTCACTCAATGACACTGAACCATACGATTTGAAACACATTTAAAAATATATATATTTTTTTAAACTTTGAAATTCAATGATAAATACAAAGGTTAAGGCTTAGTTATAGCTAGGAAAACTTATTTGCCCTATACACACCAAACATAAACTACACAAACTTAAAAAATTCTAAATTTATAGTTATAGCTTTCTTTTACAATTTATCCACCACTTTCAAATTATAATTAGTAGTGCTCCTAGTTACACACTTTTTCCAGATCCCTCACAAGACAACACTAGCTTTAACTTGCCACTCTACCATGCGCTGTGTTCTCACAAATAATGACACTACATTGTATGACACTACACTGTACAAGACTCTCTGCCGCTTTACTATAGGACACTGCACTTGACAACAGTGAACTCTATTACACTCTACTCCATTGACTTCCTCTCTATATCACTCCACAACACTACTCAATGACGCACCACTCCATCACAGTCAATTTCACGACACTACAGTCAACGGCACCCCACTGTACACTGTACTGTTCAACCACACTCCACTCAACTCCACTCTACTCTACACTATTTCACTGTATGCTACTCCACTCTATACTCTTCCAGTATAGGCCACTCCACTGTATGCTACTTCACTCCATGCCACCCAAAGGTGTGGCACTCCTCTCTACACCACTTAATTCTACGCTAGTCCAGTGGATGCCACTCCTATGTATGCCATCAACTGTATGCTATTGCACTCTAACCCACTCTACTGTATGCTACTCCAGTCTGCACCACTCCACTGTACGTGACTCCAGTGTAAGCTGTTCCACTATATGCTATTACACTTTACTCAACTCTAAGCTAATACACTGTATGCAACTCCACTCTACACCTCTTCAGTGTATGCCACTCCACTGTACGCACCTCTACTATACGCTACTTTAGTATATGCTATTCCACTCTACGCCATTCCACTGTACTCCTCTCCACTCTATGCTATTTCACTGTATGCCACTATATTGTACGCTTCTCTACGCCACTCCAGTGTATGCCACTCCACTCTATTCTCTGCTATTCCATTGGGCACCACTCCACTGTACACGACTCTACTGTATGCTACTCCACTTTACTTCACTCCACTCTACGCCACTCCAGTCTACGCCTCTCCAGTCTACAACAATTCACTGTATGCCACTCCACTCTACGGTATTCCACTGTAGCGCACTCCACTCTAGAAGCCCCATTATGATGGTGGGTGGATCGCCACCGCCAGGCCAGCGGTGGCGATCCGCCCACCATATGTCCCTGGTTCTCCCCCCGCCATATTAGTATGACGGGGCACTGCGGTGGATGGAAAGACCATCTGCCGCTTTTCCACCGGTCGAATTCTCGACCGGGCGGAAAAGGACACAATGCCATCCATATTATGATGTTGGCGGAAAATTACCGAAGATTAGCGATGCCGCCATTGAAAGGCATTCAGTTCTTGCTGTTGGGGGCCCGCAGGGTGTGGGGGTGCACATGAGGGGTACCTATGGTACTCCCCCTCATTGCAATGCACTACGTGGCCGGCACCACGTGGTGCCTGCCATGTTGTGCATTGCAATGCTGTGCACAGTCCTTTTACATATTTGTACTCAACTCTATGCCTGTACACTCTATTATACAACACTCTAATCCACTATCAACAGTTCCAGCAATGTATGATGCAGCACTACACTCGACTGTAGGAGATTCCACATCCAGCTTATAACAGTTTTCTCGACTCTACTCTATGCCACTTCAATGTACACCACTCCACGCTACACTAATCTGCTATAATCTACTCCACTGTACGCTACTCCACAGTACACCCCTTCACTCTATGCTATTCCTCTCTATGCTACTCCACTCTTCTACACTTCACTGTACTATATTCAATTGTATGCTATTCTACGGTATGCTACTCCACTGTATGTAATCTACTCTGCGCCACTACAGTGTATACTACTCTGCGCCGTTCCACTGTACAACACTCGCCTCCACTATAAACAACTCTACTCTATAAAAGTCTACTACACTTTATGGCTCTCTATGACACTCTACTTCATTTGAACTCCGTACCCTTCACTGTCCAACTGTAGTCCCATACACTCCAATGTACAGCACTCTATTCCACTGTATGACACTTTACTATACTCTACGGCACAGCACTCCACTCAACTGTGCAAGACCTACACTACAATCCATGCCAGTCTACTATACGACATTACATTGCACTCTATTATACTCTACGCCACACTTCATTGTGTCACTGCACTAGACTTTACTCCATTGTACAGGACTTAACCTCACTCTACGCTACAGTTCAACAATCCACTCCACACAGTTCCACACACTATTATACTCTTGCAACACCACTCTACAACACTCCACTACACTGTATGACACTTTCCCACACTTTACTCCCACTGTATAATACTGTACTATACTGTATGCCACTGTACAGCACTCTACTCCACTCTATACTGCTCTGAAATAGTCTAATCCACTATACAACACTATACGCAACCCTTTGTATGCCACTGCACCCCACTTTACTCAATTCTACTCTAATACACAGTACTCCACTCTAGTCCATTACTCCACTGTAAGCCACTCCACTCTACGCCACTTTATGCCATTGAAGTCTATACCAGAGTATGCCAATCCATTCTCCCACACTGTACAACACTGTACTGTACACCACTCCACTCTACAAAGCTCAACTAAACTGTATGGCACTCTACTCTACTTTAGTCTACAACACTTTCTCATACTGTACGACATGCCACTACACTCTTCTGTACAACATTTTATGAACCTTTACACAAGTGTATGCTATGCCACTCCACTCTAGTGCCCTCTATGCCAATCTAGTCTATGCAACACCACTCTACTCTATGACACTATACTCCATTCTACGCTACTCCAGTGGATTTAGCTCAACTATTCTCCACTCTACCACACTTTATCCCACGTTATGCCCACTCTGTGCCACTGTACCATACTCCACTCTACATTAGCCCAATCTCTGACACTCTACTCCACTGTATGCAGCTCCACTCCACAACACTGTACAACACTATATTCCACTCTATGACACTCTACTCCACTCTATGCCCATCCACTCTACTCCACTTTACTACACTGTATGACACTGAATGACATGCAACTCCACTCCTCTCTGCGATATGCCACTCACTATATGACATGGTACTCCATTCTACAACACCCTCCTCCACTGTACTCTATGGACCCAATTCACAAAGGTAAACTTAGACCTGAAGTTTAAGTTTAGACCTGAAGTCTAAACTTAGATTTCAGGTCTAAACTTAGACTTTAGGTCTAAACTTAGGCTTCAAGTCTAAGGTTAGACTTCAGGTCTAAAACTTGGACTTCAGGTATAAGTTTACCTTTGTGAATTGGGCCCTATGTCACTCCAATCTACTCTACTCCACTCTATTCCACTCTACAATATTCCACACTACAACAATAGACTTTACAGCACTCTCCTCCACTGTACTGTACAACACTTCACTCAATGACACTGAACCATACGATTTGAAACACATTTAAAAATATATATATTTTTTTAAACTTTGAAATTCAATGATAAATACAAAGGTTAAGGCTTAGTTATAGCTAGGAAAACTTATTTGCCCTATACACACCAAACATAAACTACACAAACTTTAAAAATTCTAAAGTTATAGTTATAGCTTTCTTTTACAATTTATCCACCACTTTCAAATTATAATTAGTAGTGCTCCTAGTTACACACTTTTTCCAGATCCCTCACAAGACAACACTAGCTTTAACTTGCCACTCTAACATGCGCTGTGTTCTCACAAATAATGACACTACATTGTATGACACTACACTGTACAAGACTCTCTGCCGCTTTACTGTATGACACTGCACTTGACAATAGTGAACTCTATTACACTCTACTCCATTGACTTCCTCTCTATATCACTCCACAACACTACTCAATGACGCACCACTCCATCACAGTCAATTTCACGACACTACAGTCAACGGCACCCCACTGTACACTGTACTGTTCAACCACACTCCACTCAACTCCACTCTACTCTACACTATTTCACTGTATGCTACTCCACTCTATACTCTTCCAGTATATGCCACTCCACTGTATGCTACTTCACTCCATGCCACCCAAAGGTGTGGCACTCCTCTCTACACCACTTAATTCTACGCTAGTCCAGTGGATGCCACTCCTATGTATGCCATCAACTGTATGCTATTGCACTCTAACCCACTCTACTGTATGCTACTCCAGTCTGCACCACTCCACTGTACGTGACTCCAGTGTAAGCTGTTCCACTATATGCTATTACACTTTACTCAACTCTAAGCTAATACACTGTATGCAACTCCACTCTACACCTCTTCAGTGTATGCCACTCCACTGTACGCACCTCTACTATACGCTACTTTAGTATATGCTATTCCACTCTACGCCATTCCACTGTACTCCTCTCCACTCTATGCTATTTCACTGTATGCCACTATATTGTACGCTTCTCTACGCCACTCCAGTGTATGCCACTCCACTCTATTCTCTGCTATTCCATTGGGCACCACTCCACTGTACACGACTCTACTGTATGCTACTCCACTTTACTTCACTCCACTCTACGCCACTCCAGTCTACGCCTCTCCAGTCTACAACAATTCACTGTATGCCACTCCACTCTACGGTATTTCACTGTAGCGCACTCCACTCTAGAAGCCCCATTATGATGGTGTGTGGATCGCCACCGCCAGGCCAGCGGTGGCGATCCGCCCGCCATATGTCCCTGGTTCTCCCCCCGCCATATTAGTATGACGGGGCAATGCGGTGGATGGAAAGACCATCTGCCGCTTTTCCACCGGTCGAATTCTCGACCGGGCGGAAAAGGACACAATGCCATCCATATTATGATGTTGGCGGAAAATTACCGAAGATTAGCGATGCCGCCATTGAAAGGCATTCAGTTCTTGCTGTTGGGGGCCCGCAGGGTGTAGGGGTGCACATGAGGGGTACCTATGGTACTCCCCCTCATTGCAATGCACTACGTGGCCGGCACCACGTGGTGCCTGCCATGTTGTGCATTGCAATGCTGTGCACAGTCCTTTTACATATTTGTACTCAACTCTATGCCTGTACACTCTATTATACAACACTCTAATCCACTATCAACAGTTCCAGCAATGTATGATGCAGCACTACACTCGACTGTAGGAGATTCCACCTCCAGCTTATAACAGTTTTCTCGACTCTACTCTATGCCACTTCAATGTACACCACTCCACGCTACACTAATCTGCTATAATCTACTCCACTGTACGCTACCCCACAGTACACCCCTTCACTCTATGCTATTCCTCTCTATGCTACTCCACTCTTCTACACTTCACTGTACTATATTCAATTGTATGCTATTCTACTGTATGCTACTCCACTGTATGTAATCTACTCTGCGCCACTACAGTGTATACTACTCTGCGCCGTTCCACTGTACAACACTCGCCTCCACTATAAACAACTCTACTCTATAAAAGTCTACTACACTTTATGGCTCTCCATGACACTCTACTTCATTTGAACTCCGTACCCTTCACTGTCCAACTGTAGTCCCATACACTCCAATGTACAGCACTCTATTCCACTGTATGACACTTTACTATACTCTACGGCACAGCACTCCACTCAACTGTGCAAGACCTACACTACAATCCATGCCAGTCTACTATACGACATTACATTGCACTCTATTATACTCTACGCCACACTTCATTGTGTCACTGCACTAGACTTTACTCCATTGTAAAGGACTTAACCTCACTCTACGCTACAGTTCAACAATCCACTCCACACAGTTCCACACACTATTATACTCTTGCAACACCACTCTACAACACTCCACTACACTGTATGACACTTTCCCACACTTTACTCCCACTGTATAATACTGTACTATACTGTATGCCACTGTACAGCACTCTACTCCACTCTATACTGCTCTGAAATAGTCTAATCCACTATACAACACTATACGCAACCCTTTGTATGCCACTGCACCCCACTTTACTCAATTCTACTCTAATACACAGTACTCCACTCTAGTCCATTACTCCACTGTAAGCCACTCCACTCTACACCACTTTATGCCATTGAAGTCTATACCAGAGTATGCCAATCCATTCTCCCACACTGTACAACACTGTACTGTACACCACTCCACTCTACAAAGCTCAACTAAACTGTATGGCACTCTACTCTACTTTAGTCTACAACACTTTCTCATACTGTACGACATGCCACTACACTCTTCTGTACAACATTTTATGAACCTTTACACAAGTGTATGCTATGCCACTCCACTCTAGTGCCCTCTATGCCAATCTAGTCTATGCAACACCACTCTACTCTATGACACTATACTCCATTCTACGCTACTCCAGTGGATTTAGCTCAACTATTCTCCACTCTACCACACTTTATCCCACGTTATGCCCACTCTGTGCCACTGTACCATACTCCACTCTACATTAGCCCAATCTCTGACACTCTACTCCACTGTATGCAGCTCCACTCCACAACACTGTACAACACTATATGCCACTCTATGACAATCTACTCCACTCTATGCCCATCCACTCTACTCCACTTTACTACACTGTATGACACTGAATGACATGCAACTCCACTCCTCTCTGCGATATGCCACTCACTATATGACATGGTACTCCATTCTACAACACCCTCCTCCACTGTACTCTATGGACCCAATTCACAATGGTAAACTTAGACCTGAAGTTTAAGTTTAGACCTGAAGTCTAAACTTAGATTTCAGGTCTAAACTTAGACTTTAGGTCTAAACTTAGGCTTCAAGTCTAAGGTTAGACTTCAGGTCTAAAACTTGGACTTCAGGTATAAGTTTACCTTTGTGAATTGGGCCCTATGTCACTCCAATCTACTCTACTCCACTCTATTCCACTCTACAATATTCCACACTACAACAATAGACATTACAGCACTCTCCTCCACTGTACTGTACAACACTTCACTCAATGACACTGAACCATACGATTTGAAACACATTTAAAAATATATATATTTTTTTAAACTTTGAAATTCAATGATAAATACAAAGGTTAAGGCTTAGTTATAGCTAGGAAAACTTATTTGCCCTATACACACCAAACATAAACTACACAAACTTTAAAAATTCTAAAGTTATAGTTATAGCTTTCTTTTACAATTTATCCACCACTTTCAAATTATAATTAGTAGTGCTCCTAGTTACACACTTTTTCCAGATCCCTCACAAGACAACACTAGCTTTAACTTGCCACTCTACCATGCGCTGTGTTCTCACAAATAATGACACTACATTGTATGACACTACACTGTACAAGACTCTGCCGCTTTACTATAGGACACTGCACTTGACAACAGTGAACTCTATTACACTCTACTCCATTGACTTCCTCTCTATATCACTCCACAACACTACTCAATGACGCACCACTCCATCACAGTCAATTTCACGACACTACAGTCAACGGCACCCCACTGTACACTGTACTGTTCAACCACACTCCACTCAACTCCACTCTACTCTACAATACTCCACTGTACAATACTAGACTCTATGACACTCTCCTTCACAGTACTGTTTGACACTACACTTTGCGACACTCCAATGAATGAGACTCCATACTATGATTCCACACACATTTTTGTTAAAAAAATAAAAACTATCAACATACAGTGTAAAAACAAAGGTTAAGGTTAATTTATAGTTAGAAATACTCTATTTATTTTTTATATACAAACCTAACTTTAAATACACAAACATTAAAAACCGCAATGTCATAATTAAAACCTCAATTTATAATTTACACATCACCTTCAAATTACTAAAGGTCACGCACTTCCAAACACAGTCTTGTCACCTCACTTGGCAGAGTACATTAGCTATAACTCATGACTTTTCCATGCACTGTTTATACCCTTGCATACTGAAACACTAATAGCATGTGAAATCGTAGCATTCATAACAACACATAACTTCTCAAATGATATCATTTGTCACAAGAGTGCATGGTAGAGTGGCAAGTTATAGTTAGTGTTGTCTGGTTAGCGAGCTGAAAAGAGGGTGTAACGAGGTGTGCTATTTGTAATATTTGAAGGCAGTAAATAAATTGCAAATAAAAGCTATAAATATAACCTTAGAATTTTTAAAGTTTGTGCAGTTTAAGTTTGGTTTGTATCGGGAAAAAACGTTTTCCTAACTAAGCTTTAACCTTTGCTTCTTCTTTGAATATATCTATAAATATATATATATCTATGTATATATATATATAGATATATATATCATTATTTTATGTTAATGTGATACTATCTAAATTGTTTAATTGGTTTTTAAAAATTTTAGTGTATTTTTCGATTTTGTGAACAGTGTGGGAAGTTACTTATAATATAAATGTTTGCTTTTTATGAATTAATTTCATGTTAATTAAATATTTCACTTGTGATTACATATATAAATTAATTTAGTTATTTGCTATGTAAATAATGTGCTGCATTTTAATTAATTGTTAAAACCATTGATAAGTTTAGTTAATATTTAACTTTGTAAAATGCATTTTATATTTAGTGTTTATTTGAACTTAATTTGTTTTATTTAATTAATATTTTAGTTATGATTTATTGTACTTTTTTGGATTGGTTTATTTTTTGGGGGGGTAGTAGGGAGGGAAATATATTTATTTTAAATTAATTTATTTTGCTTTCTATTTGTTAAATATTTTTGTAATATCATTACAAAAATAGTTTAACAAAGTTTGTTGTATACAGGTTTGAACCAAATGGTCTTGCAGGTGCTTGCCTTCATGAAATGAAAACATGGGAACGTCATTAGTAAGGTTGATAGGTTGATAGAAGTTACTAATATTCTTTTTTATGATTTTGATAAAGTATTGGTTATGATACAAAACGTGATAGCACAGACAATGCGAATGGTCTCTCTTCTATCTTTAGGTGTTAGACGGTACTCCCTTGGTGAGTACCAGGCTCTCTTCATAGGTCTCTTCACTTATTTGCTTGGATATCTTCTAACCAATAGTTTGGCACTAAGGGGGTCATTCTGATGGCGGTCGGAACTGTATCCGATGGCTCATTGGATGCGGTCCAACGGCCATCTGCTGCTGTCTGACTGACACATTGCAATGCGCGTGGTCTGAGGCAGTAGGCAGAGGGACAGTCCGACGCTTTCTGACAGGCTCAAGGAGCCCATCGGACCTTCAGAGGGTCAGTAATCCCTAAAATATGGTAGGGATTACAATGTCTCTTTCCACCTGCCCTTTGATGGCAGTTCGCCCGCCATGAAAAGACAGGCGGAAAGTGACTTTGGAGGCCCCTAGCGGGCCCCCTTCCCACCTGGTCCTCCGCTATGGTGCCCCCCTAAACATCCCTGCATCATGTG
Source organism: Triturus cristatus (assembly GCF_964204655.1). Lineage (NCBI taxonomy): Eukaryota > Metazoa > Chordata > Amphibia > Caudata > Salamandridae > Triturus > Triturus cristatus. The sequence goes on along the minus strand of NC_140594.1, from coordinate 1,061,271,711 downwards.
GCAGGCACCACATGGTGCCTGCCACATGGTGCAGGGATGTTTTCAAAGTGTACATTTTCTGTTGTGGCTTGTGCGGCATCCCGCTGCACAAGCCGTAATAGAAAATATGCACTTTGCGACTGCGTGAAGGCTGTTCCATTGTAATGACAGCAGGGGGACCTCCAACTCCTTGTCGGGTGGTCCTACTTCTGCTACGGTGCTGGTCGGATGAGAGTCCGACCGGTATCCTGATGATGCCCTAAGAGTTTCAGCTTCCCTAAAGTACACACTGCTTCATTTCCAGTTCCTGCAAATAGGCAGGAATTGACCACACAGCAGGCCATCTTTAAGTGCCTTGGGTGATTGCTGGTATAATGGAGTGAGAAAGTGTACTTTTGATATATTCACAAAATTCCTTCTTTACAAGGTCCTTTCCACCAGACAGTGAGCAAGGCCAAAGTATTCATGCTGAGTTGGAACCATTTGAATGACTAAAAGTGGAACAGAGTGGGAGTGAAGACACAGACCTCACACTTTTCACTGCATCGAGGAAGGACTAAACTTGTGTCAGTCAGAGCTTAAGTCAATTACCCTTGAGGGAGGTCCTGGGAACAGAGGACCAAATTTCATTATATATAAACTCCCTGGGCAGAAATTGACTTACAAACTTTCACCAAGGACTGCCCCAATCTGTAGGAAGACCGTGAAGCATGGTATAATAGGATGGAACAAGTTTTGGAACTAGGAGACATGACTTGAAAAGACATTGATATAATGTTTTCCATCGTTGCACCGTTTGAAGTGTGGGCCAAGGTCAAGTCTGATGTAATTATGAAATCGTCTAAAGGGGAATCAGGGAGAAATGATGATGCTTTATTGACCGATGAGAGAATACAACTCCCTGAATATTTTGACATGTATTTCTGAAATGATACCCCATAGGCGCATCAACTGGTCCAAATCATCACAGACAGTCCAGAATAAATATGAATCTACCCAAGCCTATTACATTAGGAAATGTTTTAAGGCACACAATGGAATGGATCTGTTTGAACCAGGATCTGCCTCAGCCTTAGATAGCGCTTTTGGCCAGGGATTACTATCTCCGATAAAGACACACCTGCAAACTATTATTCCTTGTTGGTCTGTTGAACCTTTAGATAAAATACTCAGTATTGAGTGGAATTTCAGCAGCAACAAGGACCCAAAAGGAAAAATAGTGCAAAGACTCACTCAAAGGCCACCCTGATGGTACAAAAACTTCAGCAGAGCATTAATGCCCCAAGGGGCTGGGAAGGGTATTTTGAGGCCAGACACCAAATTACAGAGGGGGACACTAGGGCAGAGGGCAGGAGGGAGGGGGAGGATTCCCATGGACAAATCAAGGATGTCATGTTTGTGGGGCCCTAGACCATTAGAGGAACGAATGTCCTAACAAAGACAATGGCAACTACACATTAGGTAATACGGCCCACACCTAGAATGTTCCTGCCCCCTCCAATTCATGCCCAAAATACCTAAAAGGAAGAGTAATTTTTTCCATAGCGGTGCCCCAAGAGGGAGACAGGGATGGTGGCCTTAGCCCTTACAGTAGACTAGAAGGGACCATATATAGAACTGTTAATGGACAGTGTTAAAGTTCCTTATAGATATAGGGGTCACTAACTCCTCTGTGTCTCTGCCTGCCTCATTCATCATATGCGTCTAAGGGAGGAAAAGCACCTCAGTGGGAATATCCAACATTTTGTTTCTAGCCCTATCAGCCAACTTGTTCCATTCACCATTGGTCCTATAATGGAAAAACACAGTTTGATGGTGTCTGAATAAATTCCTAACAATTTATGGAACCTGGATTTATTGAAAAAGATGAATGTAGTTATCAAATGTACACCTGATGGGGTATTCTTTGATTGTCATGACACTTGTCTGCTCATTTTGCCAATGTTTACTTGCCATTCTCATAATATTGCAAATGTTTTTGATTGTTTCCCACCTATTGTACGAGATCATGTTGCTAGCAATGTATGGGCACTAGGCAAGACTGATGTGGGAAGTATATTGAATGTAGAACCTGTTAAAGTCACCTTGAAGGACAGTGTTGTTTTTCCAAAGGTTCCCAATATCTTATTTCAATGAAGGACAGCTGGTATCACATATCAGTATATCAGCTCTGGTAAAAGAAGGCATTTTAACAGAAACAAAGGGAAGTCTGGTCCAGGACCTTCGCGAGATTAATAAGGTTGAGAAAACCAGGGTCCCGGTAGTACTCAACCCCACTACAATCCAGACAACTATTCCTCCCACAGCTACCTTTGTCTGTGATAGACTTGACACGTCCTTTTCTCCAACCCCTAGATCCCAACTGTCGATATTTGCTTAGTTTCAGTTTCCAAGGTCGTTCATTTTCTTGGACACGTACTCCTCAAGGGTATACAGTCACCATCCATTTATTCCAAGATATTAAAGGCAGATCTAGCTCTGCACACACTTGATACTAAATTTATCTTGATTTAATACGTAGATGACCTACTCATTGCAGCAGATACTGAAAATCAATGCATCTGGGCAACCATTAACTGACTGAATTTCCTTGCTGCACATGGCCACAAAGAATCACCTGAAAAGTTACAATTCTGTCCTAATTGGGACACCTGATTTTTAAAGGGAAAAGGAAGATATCACCCAATCGCTTCCAGGATATTATGCAACATCCTGTCCCCAATACATAACAGGCAGTACGATTATTTCTAAGAATGGCATGATGTTGTTTCTGAATTCCTCTCTAATTTCCAAATCATTGCAGTCATAAAGATGTGACTGACTAAATTCCCTGGTCATAAAATAGAACAGACATGTTTTGAGACGATAAAACAGGCTCTGTGAATCCCAAGCATTACAGATTCCAGACTGTTCTAAATCATTCCCTATTTTCATGCATGAAAGGGACGGCTGTGCCCTAGCAGTCTTGACCCAGGAACATAGAGATTTTCCTAGATCCTGTTTATACTTGTCAACAATGTTAGACTCAATAGAGCGTCGCCCAACCCAAGTACCTAAAAGCAGCAGCAGCAGTCGTGGTGGAACAAAACAAGAGTCTGGTCGTAGGAAATACATTGCACGTTTATGTCGCACACTCTGTTAATACCCTATTAAACACAACTCAAATGCAGCACCTTACAAATGCACAACTAACTAGAAATGAATTAATTCTTTTACTGGCAGACACCATTACATTACCCCACTGTAATAACCAAATGCCAACAGAAGTGGTAGCAATCTGCAGAGTCTACCCAATAACCCTAAGAACCAGGGTAATTAAATGTATAGCAAAGGACAGTTAGTTTATTTGCATAGTTAAAAAAAACATTGCAATACAAAAACATCAAGTTAAAACAATTCTGCATACGATATTAAAAGGATATTTCATAATTTACATCTTTTCTTAAACCAATACTATAACTTAATAGACATTCTACTGACCAAGCAGTTTTTTGATTCAGCTCATGCTGTTAGTGGTCGAGTTATTTAGTTAAAGTCCACCACTTATTTGGGGAGAGGTGTGGCGCCGCGGCCAGGGCGACTGACTCCGGAATCTGGGGATCACGGTTCGATCCCCGGCACCGGTGGCAGATTAGCCCAGCACCATGTGACTCTGGACATTAGCTTGCTTAATCTTCCCGACGGCCCCCAGCACCTAGAGACCCTTACAGGTGATTGTTCATGCCTTACAAATGTGGATTATTATTATTACTACTCCCCCTCACTTCTTTTGCCGGAGATCAAAGAAAGTGCTTGTAAGTGTATAAAGTTTTTGAGAAGTTTTTAATAAAGTCCATTTGTTCCAAGCCCAGTGGAAACAAGTACAAAAACTTCCCTCATTTGAGCCTCCATGATAGAATTGCTGTTTTACTTGGATGCTGTCCTGTAATGGGTTATGGCTATGGTGCTGGCATTTTCTTTTCCACCAACCTCATGAACTTCACCAGGCAGCAGTTCAACTGTGGGTCATTAGGTGCAAAGCAGGCCAGCACTGCTTGTCTTCTGGAGCATACCCCTCGCTGATAGAAAAGGCGTTATAGCAGTTGTTTTCGTTCTTCCAACAGTTCTTTACAGGTACATAACAGGTGCAGCAGATCTTCTGGGGCTGAGCTGCATAAGCGGCAGGATGAGCCCGCCATCTCCTTTAGCCAGTGCGGAAGATACTGAATGCAGGGTAACAGGCCAAGTCTGTACTTCAAGAACTTAATTTTAGTAGTTTTGGCGTACCCAAGTCAAGATAATTCTGAGGTGCTGGTGCAGAGTACGTGTTCAGGGTCATCCACCCACATGACCTTTTCGAGAGGGATGCCTTGTCCTCGACCCACGAGAGGTATTTGACCGTCTTCCAGACCACTTTTTTTAGTGTTAAGTTGTTTGTAGGGGTATCCCAGAGTTGGTTTAGGTCAGTATTGGCCAGGCTGCTTTTGAGGTATTTGGCAGTGGGTGAGGTGGCTTGATGCTGTAGCTCCTTCTACAGATATTCATTTAGGGTTCCTTGGTCAGATTTCTGCACTTTGTCCCTGGTGATAATGTACGCCCCTGTCTTGCCAAAGACTGTTTCTGCATACCAAACTCTAGCTTGATTTGCGCTGGTGAAGTATGTTTGGGCAGACCAAGAAGAATTCGGTATGCAGCTATAACTGTATTGTCAAGAGTTTTTGCATCTCTTCCTCTTTGAGCTTCACTTACGTAGGCAATTGTTGGCAGAAGTTTGGCACGTATCACTTGTGCCAAGGGCAGGAGCGACGGACCAGTTAGTTTGCTGTTTAATGCGTTTAAAGGCAATGGACAGTGGTTCACTCTGGATTGCGTTAACCCTATGGAGTCACGATGTGCCACAAACTTAGAAACATGCTCATCAAATTTATGAAAAAATAAAATACAAAGAGATTAACACTGGGAAAGAAAAAGGAACATCTAACTGATATCGTAAGGATCCATAAAACTCACTACTTTTATTGGTTTTTTTAAATTAATTTTTTCTCTCACACCACTTTTTTTTTTTACAACAAAAACTCAAAGATATCTCATCAATGATTATTTTAATCAGAGAGACAAGAAAGATAAAGTTCTATCATGTGTACAGAAACATATAGAAAACTGAGACAATATATACAGAATGGATTGCTGCTAACAGCCCAACAGTACTCTTGAACCAATAGTTAAATCAAAGATCTCAAGTATCTACAATAAACAATAATAGAGTAAATTCAAAGCAGTACATCTCACTTAAATAGTGGTCGATGTTTTGGCCCTACCGTAAAACTGACCAGGGCCTTCATCAGGACGACAAGTGTAGCACAAAGTACAACTGATATTGACACTAACAAATTTGGAAGGGGTAATGACACTCCACAGCCAAGATGCCTCAAAACTACTGAGATGACATAGCGATATATTGATTTACTATACACCAAGGGGAACATAGTAAACAACAGACGTGAAGGCCTCTTCCAAGCACTTCTTATCAATTGTGTAGCGCAAGCTGACAAAAAACTGAAAATGAAGGTTGAACTGAAAAAAACCCAAAGGTCCAAATATCACAAGCCCCGTAACAGCTGTTTGGACGGGAGGAACGTGTGATGTACGCTGTGTTCTCGTGACCTGCCTTATCGAGTGCTTTCAGCTGTCTAAATAGGAGTCTGCGAGAAATGGCTCCCTTGTTGTTTGGGTGAGCCAGTGTCTTGCTACCTTGATGAATTGTAGGTATCAAGGACCCCCTGTAAAATTGGTTTCACAATTCCTAGGGCAAGGCAATAATGCAATAGAGAATACATTGCTAGGCAAAGAACAATTTCACTAATTTCAACATAATCATACAACCAATATTATAAAGAACTCAGGGTAACAACCATGAAATACATATATATGTCAGTATTTATATTCAATTAAAAAATCATTAATAATACAAAACCAATTTTATAAAAAGGACACCAAGAATTTGGCAACCTTGTTTTAAAAAAAAAATGTATTACTACATCAATAACAAATCAATTTGACAAAATATCACAATGCAATAATTACAATAAAAATAATCCATGGTAAGAGATAAGTCTTCTCAAAAATAAATCAATTTTACAAAATATCACAATGCAATGATTACAATAAAATTAATCTGTGGCACGAGATAAGTCTTCAACGCGCATTTCGGCGCACTTTGCGCCTTCGTCAGGAATGCCACAATTTACTGAATAAGCTGTTATGACTGGCTTTCTGCTTGATATGGGCCAAATAATAGACTTTGATGTACTCGGCAAATTCAATTGTTAATCTCCAGTTTGTAGATATAATACAAACTTTCTAAGTAACACCTGCTTCAGACATAGATCTATTAATCTATGAGTTCGTCTGGAATATTTCCTATAGGGTCAGTGATGATCCAATGACTGAATTAGTTCAATATTTGAGCCAGCTTCTAGAAGAACGCGTATTGTAGCCTGGCTGGTTATTGGCTGCAACACCATCAAACAATACAGTTATGAATACAGCAGTAGTATTTGTGTTAGAATAGAAGACAGCACCAAAGTAGGTCGCCAAAATAGGTTCGAACTGAGTGGCCAAAATACAGTGTATTCCCACCCCAAACATTGCTGTCTGAGGGTCAAAAAAGATTGCTGCAAAATTTAAAGACACTTATTTTCATGTTAAGATTGCTAAAATCATATTCTTGTTATCAAGTCACATGGGGAGTAAATAATCCTGGCTAAACTGGAACATTAGAAGCTCTTACTTTATCGTTATTTGCACAGCAAGTAGATAAATATAACCTTGACACAACGCACAGCCTGAAAAAGGTGTCAGGACCTCTCAGCCCCCCTCGTTTTCTATGCGGCACCCCTCAGTGTGTCTCCAAGAGCACCACTTCAAGGCTTCAGTAACTGCCCCCAGACACGTGCTAAGGTGGGAGCTGTGCTGACTAACAAGTTGGGTGTGCTTGCATTCAAAGAGCAGTGTTGCCCAAGAAAACATTTTGTGGCTCATGCCAGGGGTCAGGTTCTGCCCTGACTTTCTCCAGAGGAAGGGACTTCAGCAAGGCAGCTATCTTGGGTGTGGACAGGTGTGACTCCCTGCCATGCACTAAAGAAAGAGACTTCAATGCAGGGCGTGGCTGGACTTGGTCAAAGCTATAAAGCAGAATGCATCTGCTGGAAGTTGCTGTCACCATCATAGACACATTTACGTCACTGCCCTGCTATACGCTAGAAAGGGACAGAAACGAGCCTTTTGTAAAATATAGTGTCACAGGAAGAGATAGGCAAAAATGGCAAAATAATGTTAAGCAGGTTAAAAGAGGAGGCATTACAGGATGTAACACACATACACAACAGCCTACAGGGTGTGGCACAGAACAGGCTTCAAAATAATAATTTAAGTGCCAAACCTTAACTTGCTCTCATTCAGTTATATAAACAAAGGCAGAGTTTGAGTCATCTGTGAAAACTCAACTGATGAGTTATCTTCCAATGAGACTTAATATGTAATTGGTCACTTATGCCACTTCCTGATATTTAAGCAGCTTGGAGGCACACATTTCTTGCTTCCCAAACACTCACAAGTTCCTGAAGCCAGCTGCTGTGTTCCTGATGTATTTTTCTTCAAGACAGTGAAAGCATTTAGTTTTGCTTGATTGATTTTCTGATCAGAAAGAAGAATTTTGTTCATAGTGGAGAAAGGCTATGAATAACTTTTTTCACAAAGAGCTAAATTAGCTCTGAGGCAAGTTGCTAAACAATTCTTTCTTCTTTGGATTCATTATTTTTTTCAAATATTAACTCTTCATTACAATTGAAGGTTTGGTTTGTTTCTGCTGCCACTCCTGTGTGCTAGGTTAGTGTTCATTTCAACATGTTTAAATGGATTTCTAAACTGAAAGTAATATGCATCAATACATTTCTCATTTATCTTTTTGGAGCATTATTTAAAAAACATCAGATGTCTGAGAAACCCATGCTGAGATAGATAAAAATGTTTTGACAGATATTAAAATAGGGCTCAATTATTATAAACTTTATTTGAATATTTAATCTGATTCTAATTAGAAAGCTTATAATAATTTATGTATTTTTACAGCTTCCAGGGTGGCTTCCAGTGGCTGAACTTGTTGCCCAATGTCTATGACCTAATTGAATCAGCTGTTGTGCCTTGCTTTGATGCCTGCAATTTATGACCACAGAGTGCCCTTCCATGGTTTTGGATAAGTGGCCTATCCATACGATTCTCTGCACCAACAATATGTAGTTAATTTTGTGCACAGAAAAGTCAGCATTACAGTCAAGCCAGTGGAAAACTTTGTTCTTGAGCTTTGTGTGGGTCTCTTCTTTGTTGTGTACTAAGAGAGGTACTCAGACTAGGACTGCCACGTTAGGACATCAGTCAGGTGGAAGGGAAAGATAGGACTGGGGGCCAATTTTAGGTGGCTGCGGCTTTTGTTCCTGCAGAGGTGGCCTACCCCTCTCAGAAGAGGTGAATTCTGCTCTATTTCCATATTTAATGATAGACACCTCACTACAAAGTCTAACTCCCTTTCAACAACATTCACAGCCCATACCAGGAAAGCGTCCAAGGTGGTGTACTCCTGGGTAGAAGATGGGTACTATCCTGTTCCCTGTCAATTTGCGCTTCCTCATATTCATATGTGAATGAGGGTGAAGTTAGGGCAGTAAATTCCCAGGCAATGTTCCCACAAAACACCTCCTCCCAACAAGTGCCTCTGCCTGACAATCACGCGACACATGATGCGATGACACAGGAAATGTGGACAGAAAAAGTGACATACACAAAATAAGAGGCTTGTTGCAGCACACCCATTACCATGTAAATCAATCCAAATTCGGTGTGGACAATTGTTAGTTACAAATTATATCACACTTATACTAGACATATGAGGATAATACAATGAGATAAGTAATATGAAGAGCATTCAGATGGTCCACATGCGTCATTAGTAGAAAATTATTTTATTAATACTTAAGAGTTCCCAGCACACGATTCAGCCGACACGTGTTTCGTCTGTACTCAGACTTTTTCAAGGCTGGAAAGGTAAATTTATCACAATAAATACACAAAACGTATTTATAATAAAAGAAATCCGTTATATAAAAAACATACGATAGGCACACAACATTCATTTATTATCTGCAACCTGTGCCGTGTGAAAGAAAACGAGAGGAATCAGCAATACAGACCAAGAGTTAGTTTCAATACTAAACAGAAACTAGAGGATGGGCTATGCACAATAGAGAGGGGAAAGGATCTGAAAACAACTATGATTGGACTCCTGTGCAAGACAAGAAAAGAGGATGTGAAAAATTAGTGAAGATACCAGTGCACATGCATCACTTATTTTGAAAGAATATCGACGCAAAGAAAACATGAGATGTGGAATGAGTAGGGTGCCCCAAAATTCTTAGACCCAAGTGGAGGGAGGCCCAAGAGTATAAGATAAAGTAGTTAGGCTCTCAAAACAAACCCACCAATGTTGGGAATGAGGAACAACCCATTCCAAAATGAGTCTGTTCCCGCAGCACGTCCGGAACAGTGTTCGCCAGCCCGATAAGGGTTACACAATGTACCCGGTGGTCTATTGATACAAGATAGACAAAACAAACTATTCAATGTATCTGCACTATAACACTATAACACTATAACACTACAGCGAATTGTGCAGCAAGCAAAATATGGTTACGCAATGTGCCTGGTGGTCTATTAATACAAGATGAACAAAAATAGGCTTTATGGTGTATCTGCACTAATACACTACAGTGAATAGTACAACGGACAAAACATGGAAAATGCCTCCTAGCTGGAGGTCAACGACCTCTGGGTGTCTATCTGATTACTGTTATTTTCAGATTCGATATTTGTTTGATGTGCAGTTATTTCCCTCTTAGGGAACACTACTACCTACTTATTGTACATTGTTATTGCAAGTGGAAACCAGCACTCATGTTTTTTTGTAAGCATGACCTGATAGATAGATTCATCAGAGATACTCAGGATTGAATTAAGAATAGACAATGGCAGAATTTGAGGATGACAGAGACAAAAAATTCAATGATATTTTTGTGGGACAGGGCATTCAGTCCAAAAGAGTTAACATAACAGAAGAGAAACCACAAGGATGAAAACTACTTTTTATCAAACTCGAGAGATTACGTATAGCGGAACGTTGGTGGGATCTCACAATGCTGAAAATGTATATTGAAATCAAGCAAGTTCCGAGAGGCCTAACAGTTATTATTTTTCGAACATTTGAGGAACTATATCCTGATCTCCTCTTAGAGTGGGAAAGTCTGATATTATCCTCGTCATTTGGTATGATGGATCTACTTATTCGGCATGCAGAGAGAAAGAGATCCAAATTACTAAGTGACATAGAACAGGTTGAGGAAGAAATCAAACGGTTAAATCTTACAGAAGCCACTGAAAAAAAATTCAACATTTTGAAAGATGTGCTTAGCTCTCACCAGACCTACATCAGGGTCAAGAAAATCCGCAAGCTTAAGAGAGATAAAAATGATTATAAGAACGGCAGAATCTTCATGTTCATGCAGAAATTCGACAAAGTTAAACCTGGAGGGGGGATAAAAACTCTCAATGATAAGAGATCAGACACTCATGTGTCAGTCAGTGAATCGGACTTATCAAGCATTGCGAGTGACAACAGTGAGGCTAGAAGTGAAACAACGTCAACTGTAGGAATTAATGATGGTAATGCCACAGGTTCATCTTTTTTATTGGAGCAGGAGAGATACAGAAAAGGGATCAGACTAGGGTTCAACAAAAAGAATATAGGAGGAAAAGAACAAGGCGGGGCAGAAAGAACAGACTTAGATCAGAGCAAAACAGTGAAGAGATCGGTGACACGCACACAAAAAAAACTGTTGGCTGGAGAGAAAGTAATGTCAAATGATGAAGATGTATCCACAGTGCCCATTGTTTGTAATGAAAAAGATGATGTATCTATTGTCCATCTGTCACACCAAATGTTAACTGATGCTGAAATCAATGTACTAGAGAAGGGACTGAGCTTTTGTTCATTGTCTAAACCTAATTTCACACAGATACACATAGATATGTTCAAATTTGTGCAGAGGCTCAAATTAAAAATATTCTTTGACAACAAAAAAAACTGGTGTCCATTACGTATATATACAGAGTGGACTATAGTGGACAAACTATTAAGGACATTCAAAACATACAAATGCTACTATCTCTTGATGACAGCATAGATTGTGTACCTAACATTGGAGAAATACTCCAAGATCTTGAAATAGGAACCTATTTACAAACAGACAGTGGGTTGAAGACAAAATCCACTTTTAAACCTGTACTAGCACCAGATAACATGATTGATTCTTTTTACAAAGTGACCTGTACATGTTGGAAGACAAATCACAACGTGTATCCACTAGAAACAGGGACAATCTGACTGGAGAAGAAAAAACAGCCCTATACCAAATAACCAAATATTCCAATCTAGCTATCAAGGAAGCAGACAAAGGGGGTAACATCATGTTGATAGACAATGACTGTTATATCGAAGAAATTAATAGTCAAATGTCTGTCAGCAATTCCTATACTAAGATCCTTAGAAACCCAATGCAAGAAGTCAACAATTTAGTGGAAAAGACGCTTAGATATTGGCAGAGTGCTGGTTTGCTTTCAGGCATGGAATTTAAATATATGTTTAATCCTACACCAAGAGCAGCATATATATATATACTCTGCCAAAGATACACAAAAATCCAACAGCCCCTCCAGGGAGACCAATCATTTCTGGAATAGGGGGACCCACCAAGTGTATATCAGAATATATCGACATCTTTTTGCAACCAATTGTACGAAATCTACCTGCCTTCATTGAGGACACTAAAGATCTTCTGAACAAATTGGAAGACCTTGTCTGGTCAGATGATCTCACTTTTGTTACTCTTGATGTGAGTGCATTATATACCAGCATTCCTTTTGATAAAGGGATGGAAGCCCTCACATACTATTTATCTAAACGCGATGCGACCCTGTATGAACATACAGAAATGCTATTGGAACTTACACGTCTGACACTAAACAATAACTTATTTACACATAATGGTATTTGGTACAGACAACACTCAGGGGTAGCCACGCGGGCTAAATTTTCCCCATGGTTCGCTAACATCTACATGGGTTTTTACGCACAAAATCATATCTGGAGACTTTGTCCACCAAATTTAACAACCATATTGTCTATTGGGGTCGTTTTATCGACGACATTCTCATGATTTGGGGTGGTGATAGTGGACTTCTTGATGCATTCATTGAATATCTGAATGTTAATCAATACAACCTGAGCTTCACACACAATATTAACAAAACCCCCATTGATTTTCTTGACATCAGACTCTATGTGGACTATGGCATACTGGAATGCAAACTTTACCGTGAGAGTACAGCATGCAATTCAATATTGCACGCTAGTGGTACACATACTGCATCCCAAATTAGAGCAATATCCTTCGGCGAGAGGACTTGCCTAAGGAGGAATTGTAGTAACGATCAAATTTTTCCAACAGGAGGTAGAGACTTTGAAAAAACGTTTTGTGATTAGAGGATATGACCAGAGCACACTGAATAAAGCCCACACTAGGATCAATAGAACAAATCGTACAGGGCTCTTGAAATCAAATTCCAAAAAGAAAAAAACAGATAGAACGAAAATCGCACTCATAACACAATTCAATTCTCAGAGCAATAATGTATTCAAGACTATTCCTAGACATTGGCATCTGTTGAAACTAGACCATGACTTGGAAATACATATATCAAAGAAACCACAGATCACATGCAAAAGGTGGAGGACTTTGAGGAACATGTTGAGTCCATCAATCGGTGGGAATAGCGGTATTCAACAAACACGCATGTGGTTACCAGCTAAACCTAAGGGATTTTACAAATGCTCGATGTGCAGTGTGTGCCAATTTGCTGAGAATAAGATCACTAATTTCAGTTACAATACTGGACAGACACATAGGATACATAACTTTATCGATTGCAACACCAAATATACAGTGTACTGCATAGTGTATCAGTGTAATCTAATTTATGTGGGGAGTACTATCCGACCACTGAAGGAGCGGATTCAGGAACACATCAGAGCTATCCGCAACAACAATGTTAACTACCCTCTTGCAGTACATTACAACACCTCACATACCACCTCTATGGATTAGATTTCATGGTATTGCCACAGTGGAAGATGATCCCCGTGGTGGAGATAGAACCACTGCACTGAGAAAACTGGAATCTAAGTGGCTGATTAAATTGAGATCTGTTGACCAAGGGCTTAACATAGATAGAGAACTGCATGTTTTTCTACGTGACTGAGAAAAAGCAGATGTACTAACAAAATCTGATTAGTCCTTATTCTAACTAGCCTCCCCCATGACACATCACTCTAGGCAGGATTTAACTGCAATTCAACTCATAAACAATAAATATCCCTCTAGTGACTGTATCATCTTTCATGAGACATAATGTAATGTGGATAACAAATGAGTTCAAACTATTTGCAGACTTTGCTTATGGAACAATTGATATTTGCTCAGATTGCGCAATGTGACGAAATTATGGTGAATCTATCATGTCTTCTTTCTTTTTGGAAATTGTTTCGCAAAATCAACAAATTACTGTATTGTTTGAATTGATTCATCTGTCAGTATTCAGCAGTAGTGCATGAAAATTCCTTCTGTTTTATGTTTGGTTATTGTTCAAAATCCTTTCTCCCAATTGGCCTAACATCAAGCTAAGAATCACATACATTGGTGATGGGTTATTATCACAAATTCATCTCCTCGTGTCATCACAGACTGATACCACCTCGGGCACTCTTTTGTGTAATTGGCACCGTATCAGACTTATAAATACATGCCTCCTGTTGACAGATTACACCCCTTACTGTGGTGACCATATACAAGCGGGTTTGTAGACTATGGGACTTGCATCTCTTCATGCTTCCGTATATTTTTTATTATTGGAATATTTGTTTCATCATCATCTCAATGCCCTAGAGATATAGATATCTCCATTTTCACATGGGGAGTGGCGTGACATAGGCCACTCATTTGGAACCATGCCACTCAGCAATGGCGGCTACTTTTTCTCCTACCCCCGTGTTATATCCCGAACAGGAGAGCTATTGTGTCACTACTGTCCCGGTCATGTGATGGGGGACGTAGACGTCTCAACACTGCAGCGATACAGATCTTTTTTTCCTTCTCATGGTGAATGACTTAATTCAGAAATTTCATTATGGAGTGGTCTTATTTATACCACTTACGAAAGACGGATTTTCATAATGGCTGGTTGTATATCATTCTAACTAGTTGTCCTGCACCCGCATTTCGATTTCTTATACATTCCAATATGGTGTCTCACGTATACAGTGTTTTGGGTGTCTTTACTTGTGATGTGTCAGTCACGTGCACGTCGATCATGTGAAAGCCTCAGATCATGGAGGTTTAAAAGATGGCCAGGAACCCTACCACACTGACAGTAGGAGCTGACGGTGTGCCGTTCCGGTGGAGTCATACGTGTGTACAGGGTGAGTCCTGTTCGGGGGTCTTGGTGCATTAAGATACTCTTCAGCTTAACTTTGTTCGCCCCTATATAATTTTGGGTTATTTCTTTTACTGCCAGGTTGCCGACTTATTATGGTTGCACCCCGTTTCGTTTGCCACCCACTTAATAGTTGCAGCAGACTGTAAGAATATAGATTTTGGAGACTCAACAACATATTTTCAGTGCACTATCAACAGTATACACATAACTTGTGGGTGAGTGTTTTGTTTACAGTTTACAACACTTTGGTGCCGATCACGATCCTGTAAAAACCGGGTACGAACCGTCGGACGGAGCATATTCTCCGTCCGACGCGTACCCGGTCGTCAAAATATACAAACATGGAATTACGATTCGCACGGAAACACCATTTCCGTACGAATCGTACAAAACCCCGACCGACGAAAATAAACATACAAATGTGATCCGGGAAAACGCCGACGTGACGTCGGGATGCACGCAGCCTGCCATTCACGAACCAGGAATCACGATTCGCACCGACGTCATCCCGCACGGTGAATATTTTCCGGCTGCCAAAAACTGCCGGGAAATCAGGACGACGCGAACAAGGAGTACATGTACGCGACGGACAGACATGGACCCGAACCTACGTGTCATCCCGGCCCTCATAGTCGACCTCCTCTACAGGTTCGGACGCAGACGCCGCAGAAGGTCAGAACAACACAGGGAGGGGGGAAGGGGGGGGGGGCAGGACCAGGGGCAGGCCACAAAACCCCCACCAAAGTCACACAGCACACATGCCCTGGACATACCTGACCCCCAGGCCCTGGTCACTACGAGGGGGTGGTGGCGTGTCCAGCAAAGCCAGCGTCCGCCACAACGGAAGTGCTTGACGACGCGAACCGGCAACACAACAATACAGGTACGTCCCGTACCCACGCCTTAAGAGCGTGGTGTCAGGATACGATATTAGTAAAGGATACGAAACCTCAGGAGCGAAGAATGTTCTCACCACTCTCCTCAGGGCACGAACAGCCTCAACTTCAACTCGAGAACAGAGCACATGCCCTAAGGGGAGGGAGGAGACAGTGAAGGACCACCAGGCTCCAGGGGGTGATTTGTAGAAAGATATGACTCCCAGGGGTGGGGATGGAACTCTCAGGATGGGGAATGTGCCTATAGAAAGAGAAAAGGAACAGCCGTTAAGGGAAAGGACATGGCCGGGACCCTTCTCTAACATCTACCCCCCTCCCGCCTGTTCTCCCTAATCCTACAGCAGCTATCCCCCCTCCTACCTCGGTTGTGTGCTCCCTCAGACTCACCGTGGTGCAATGAGCAATGGCGACAAGGTTGAACACAGCAGGAGCCTGGTTGTAGTCAGCGGACAAAGGAACCTCCACAGGACAGGCTAAATGCAAGGAACATCGATTTCTGATGAGGGGCGGAGATAGCCGGGTTAATGATCAGAAGTCCGTAATTCCTTGTAGAATTGTACGTCCAGCACACTACCCTGGAAGCGCGCTAACTAGAAGTCCAAACACCAGGAACAGAGCTGTAGGGCCAGTAGTGGCTGTCAGAGGAGAAGGGGGAACAGGTAGAATCGTGGAGCACCCTACGGAGAGAGTAGCAGATGCAGGGTTCGATGTTCGCGCCAGTTTTAAAGAGGCCCGCCTGATGCGTGAGAAAATATCAAGGCGGCACTCGGGAGGAGCCGTAAGGGGATTCAGCATGAAGTTACTTCCAATAGTGTTCAAAGAACGTCCAATCTCCTCCGGGTCCAAGGAGGATTACGGGAAAGAAACTAGGACCAAGGGAAGTGAGGCGGCACACGAGTAAATGCGCAACCACCACGGGGGAACCGACGGGGTCAACACAGGTTTACTGCATACACTGGAAACACGAAGTCCAACAGCGATCAGAGAGTCCGAAGCACAGCTGCGGGAGGCGTGGTCCATCACAAGGAGGGATTGTGTAAATGTAAATGTGTAAATGTGCAGGAATTTATATAGCGCAAATCACCAAGCGGTCTCTAAGCGCTTGCTTAGGGAACCCGTCCTGGTATTCCCCTGTGAGATAACCCAGCAGGGCATCCGCAAGGTGAAAGCCAGGCATCCCGCCGCGAGGGGCCCATGTGGAGATTAAGCAAGCTATTGCCCAGAGTCGCAGAGTGTGAACCCATGAATTGAGTATGCACTGGAACGAGAATTATCGAGTCCATGGACATTTATGGACTCAAGACCCAGCCGAGCCAGGAATTGAACCCTGGTCCCGGGCTGACCTCTGCTTCCAGGTCTGCCTCCTCTAACCAGTGAGCCACACTTCTCCACATACCGGATCACATAGCGAGACGTTATTTAACCGTCTCGTCCATCAGGTGACCGCTGCGAGTGCACACAACCTCCTCCCCTTACTACTGCCTTCTGGGACCTGTAGTTTACTGAATATGGGATCGGGACCGTGACAGGGTTTAAAAGGGGGTTAACGGGGTAGGGGCCTCAACCAGGTCTAAGGTGTAACACGTGGGTACGAGTCGTACCCCGCCCACACCTACGTCATCCCAACAATGGCGGGACGGCTGTACCCATGTGGCAAAGGCCTGGGTACGGCCCGCACAAGCATCACATAGCGTGGGGACGCATATGTACGGACCGTACCCCCACCCCCGTATGCATGGAGCGTACCCCCAACCGCAACAGTGTAAGTATGACCCGTACCCTCACCCGCGTATGCATGGAGCGTACCCCCCACCCCAACAGTGTAAGTACGACCCGTACCCTCACCCGCGTACGTATGGAGCGTACCCCCCACCCCAACAGTGTAAGTACGACGCGTACCCTCACCCGCGTACATATGGAGCGTACCCCCCACCCCAACAGTGTAAGTACGACCCGTACCCTCACCCGCATACGTATACGTGCCACCCCAACAGTGTAAGTACGACCCGTACCCTCACCCGCGTATGCATGGAGCGTACCCCCCACCCCAACAGTGTAAGTACGACCCGTACCCTCACCCGCGTACGTATGGAGCATACCCCCACCCCAACAGTGTAAGTACGACCCGTACCCTCACCAGCGTACGTATGGAGCGTACCCCCACCCCAACAGTGTAAGTACGACCCGTACCCTCACCCGCGTACATATACATCCCACCTCAACAGTGTAAGTACGACCTGTACCCTCACCCGCGTATGCATGGAGCGTACCCCCAGCCCAACAGTGTAAGTACGAACCGTACCCTCACCCGCGTACGTATGGAGCGTACCCCCCACCCCAACAGTGTAAGTACAACCCGTACCCTCACCCGCGTATGCATGGAGCGTACCCCCCACCCCAACAGTGTAAGTACGACCCGTACCCTCACCCGCGTATGCATGCAGCGTACCCCCCACCCCAACAGTGTAAGTACGACCCGTACCCTCACCCGCGTACGTCTGGAGCGTACCCCCACCCCAACAGTGTAAGTACGACCCGTACCCTCACCCGCGTATGTATGGAGCGTACCCCCCACCCCAACAGTGTAAGTACGACCCGTACCCTCACCCGCGTACGTATACGTCCCACCCCAACAGTGTAAGTACGACCCGTACCCTCACCCGCGTACGTATGGAGCGTACCCCCCACCCCAACAGTGTAAGTATGACCCGTACCCTCACCCACGTACGTATGGAGCGTACCCCCCACCCCAACAGTGTAAGTACGACCCGTACCCTCACCCGCGTACGTATACGTCCCACCCCAACAGTGTAAGTACGACCCGTACCCTCACCCGTGTATGCATGGAGCGTACCCCCACCCCAACAGTGTAAGTACGACCCGTACCCACACCCGCGTATGTATGGAGCGTACCCCCCACCCCAACAGTGTAAGTACGACCCGTACCCTCACCCGCGTACGTATGGAGCGTACCCACCACCCCAACAGTAAGTACGACCCGTACCCTCACCCGCGTCCGTATGGAGCATACCCCCCACCCCAACAGTGTAAGTACAACCCATACCCTCACCCGCGTACGTATACGTCCCACCCCAACATTGTAAGTACGACCCGTACCCTCACCCGTGTATGCATGGAGCGTACCTGTTAGAAGGCGACCTCAGAGGGGCCCGGAGGGGGCCCTGACTGCCCTGAGACCCACCCTCAAGGTATCGTAGCCGGGCACTGGCGGGAGACTCCTCAGGGGAGGAACCTCGAATCTAGGATCGCACACTCGGCATCACACGACAGAGAGACACCACACGAGGAGTTCTTACGAGCAAATCTTTATCAGATTGGAGTAGTAGGATCTTTATGATCAGCACAGCAAATATATACAAGTAGAGCGTGGGCTCTCAAAGTCTTGGAGGGGAGTAGGAGGTAGCGGGACAGTCTTTGGGGATGTGGATCAAATGCAGGATCGTACCCGTCGCACAGTTCACAATCCTCGAGCTGGGGGATACGGTTGTCGTCGTGGGGTCCGGCGGGACCAAGAGAGTCTGTGGGAGCCGCGAGTCACTCAGCAGGGCTCGGTTACAAGTTCGGAGGTCTTACGATCTTCAGGGAGCCGCGAGTCACTCAGCAGGGCTCAAGCACAAGTTCGGAGGTCTTACGATCTTCAGGGAGCCGCGAGTCACTCAGCAGGGCTCAAGCACAAGTTCGGAGGTCTTACGATCTTCAGGGAGCCGCGAGTCACTCAGCAGGGCTCAAGCACAAGTTCGGAGGTCTTACGATCTTCAGGGAGCCGCGAGTCACTCAGCAGGGCTCAGGTCTTTCCAAGGCGAATCTCCCGGACAGTCCCAGGGCACTCCTTGTTATAGGGCGACCCCTCTTTGATGTCCGGAGCCTGTGCAGGCAGGGGTCTTGTCACCTGGGGGTCGCTTGTTGGGGGTTTCCTGCCATTGTCTTTTGATCTTTTCAGGGCCGGGTCGGGAGGAGTCCCAGACACCCAGCAGGCGTGGAGCCAGCCCTCGGGGTGGCCGGCAGGTCGATCGAAACCCACCGTCCCAGGGAAGCGCAGAGGTGTGATAGAAACTGCTCCTCCCTTTCTCATCCCAAGGGGAGCGTGATGTCCTCCAGCCGGAGTGGCGCCTCTAGGCCAGGGTCGCGCTGGGGCCGGGCGGCCATCTTGTTGCATGAAGTGGGCACGTGGGCCCGGTGTGGCTGAAGGGCAGAAGGCCACGGACGGGGAAGTCCGGGTTGGGTGCGTGCGAGTTCTGGTGGGAAGGATCGGCTAGGCCGTGGGTTTGGGGGCTGGTGTGAGGTGCAGGGGTCAGGTCTAGCTATGTTACGAGGGCCGGGTCTAACAGTACCCCCCACCCCAACAGTGTAAGTACGACCCGTACCTGCACCCGCGTATGCATGGAGCGTACCCCCACCCCAACCGTGTATGTACGACACGTACCCTCACCCGCGTATGCATGGAGCGTACCCCCACCCCAACCGTGTATGTACGACACGTACCCCCACCTCGTATGCATGGAGCTAACCCACACCCGTGTATGTTCTAAGCGTACATATCGTGAAATAGGAGGGGTGGGTGCAGAGTCCTCCCAGCAGTGCCCAGTCACAAGATGGGTGTGTGCAGAGTCCTCCCAGCAGTGCCCAGTCACAAGAGGGGTGTGTGCAGAGTCCTCCCAGCAGTGCCCAGACACAGGAGGGGTGGGTGCCTAACACTCCCAGCAGTGCCCAGACACAGGAGGGGTGGGTGCAGAGTCCTCCCAGCAGTGCCCAGACACAGGAGGGGTGGGTGCAGAGTCCTCCCAGCAGTGCCCAGACACAGGAGGGGTGGGTGCCTAACACTCCCAGCAGTGCCCAGACACAGGAGGGGTGGGTGCAGAGTCCTCCCAGCAGTGCCCAGACACAGGAGGGGTGGGTGCAGAGTCCTCCCAGCAGTGCCCAGTCATAAGAGGGGTGGGTGCAGAGTCCTCCCAGCAGTGCCCAGACACAGGAGGGGTGGGTGCAGAGTCCTCCCAGCAGTGCCCAGTCACAAGAGGGGTGTGTGCAGAGTCCTCCCAGCAGTGCCCAGACACAGGAGGGGTGGGTGCCTAACACTCCCAGCAGTGCCCAGACACAGGAGGGGTGGGTGCAGAGTCCTCCCAGCAGTGCCCAGACACAGGAGGGGTGGGTGCAGAGTCCTCCCAGTAGTGCCCAGACACAGGAGGGGTGTGTGCAGAGTCCTCCCAGCAGTGCCCAGACACAGGAGGGGTGGGTGCCTAACACTCCCAGCAGTGCCCAGACACAGGAGGGGTGGGTGCAGAGTCCTCCCAGCAGTGCCCAGACACAGGAGGGGTAAGTGCAGAGTCCTCCCAGCAGTGCCCAGTCATAAGAGGGGTGGGTGCAGAGTCCTCCCAGCAGTGCCCAGTCACAAGAGGGGTGTTTGCAGAGTCCTCCCAGCAGTGCCCAGACACAGGAGGGGTGGGTGCCTAACACTCCCAGCAGTGCCCAGACACAGGAGGGGTGGGTGCATAGTCCTCCCAGCAGTGCCCAGACACAGGAGGGGTGGGTGCAGAGTCCTCCCAGCAGTGTCCAGACACAGGAGGGGTGGGTGCAGAGTCCTCCCAGCAGTGCCCAGTCATAAGAGGGGTGGGTGCAGAGTCCTCCCAGCAGTGCCCAGACACAGGAGGGGTGGGTGCCTAACACTCCCAGAAGTGCCCAGACACAGGAGGGGTGGGTGCAGAGTCCTCCCAGCAGTGCCCAGACACAGGAGGGGTGGGTGCAGAGTCCTCCCAGCAGTGCCCATGGAACGCAAAGGATGGAGTACCCACAGATACAATGCCCACAAATGTCAGTCAGGTGCACAAAGACCCTGCAGTACATGTACCACATGTGTGCGAGGCTGGGAGTACACACATGCATAGCACCTAAAAGAGAACATGTCCACATGAAGTCTTGTCAACAGTCTACATACACAAGTACAGTGACCACCAAGGATGCCACGAATGATGCAGGTGGAGACATCGCTCAGCATGCATGTGCAAAGTTGAAGGAGTCCGTCACACCCCCTGCTGATGTAGAGACAGCTCAGCACCACATAGTGGAAACACCCTGCAGGGAAGATGTCAGGGTACACTGAGGAAGGAACACACCTTGGGACAATTTCACCATGCAGTAACTGCTTACATGAACAAAGACACTTAGCTAACATCTTGTGATGGCACACAGATACCAGGGTCCCCCCTATGACCATAACACTACTACATTTCCCATACACCCAACACATGATCACCACCCAAAATCATGTAGCAGCCCCACCAACAGCAATACCAGAAAAGCAGTAGTGATCTAAGGAAAAAAAATGGCTTTATTCAGCATTATCAAAAAATGTTTGTGTGGATAAAGTTCAATATTTACAAAGCCCATAGGGCAGTCCATGAGTCACAGCTGGATGGGGGACACAGTGGGACGCGTGTCCCCTAGCTTGCCTGCACAGTCAGACTCCTTCGTCTTCCACAGCGGGGAGGGCATCATGTGGGGGGGAAGGACCAGGGACCGCAGGGACATGAGGGCGAAGGGTAGGCGTCGTGGGTGCAGGGATGGAGGACTCCACCACAGGGGGTGGGGCAGGGCCAAAGGCGGAGGCCAGGATGTCGCTGCACACCTTAGCAAGGTCCTCCAGCATCTCCCCTGCACCCGAAGGAACCACAGGCCCCAAGGAGGGGGGGGGGGGCGGAGGGATGGGTCGCAGCGCCACTGGGGGAGGGTGTGGACAGGGGGGGGAATCAACCACCCTGACCGGGGACTCCCTTGACCGCTTGCGGGGTGGTGTCACAGTGGGGAACAGGGACAGGGCGGCCATGAAGGAGTCCTTGCCGGATATGTGGCCAGGAGAGCTGAGGGGAGGGGATTTGGAGGGAGTGGATTGGGTGGAATGTGGACTCCCACTCTGGCTGCATGACTTACGTTTGCCCCCCGACCCAGTGGGTGTGCCTACTTCACCCTGTGTGTGCGTGCCAGGAGGTGTGCGTATGACCTTCCCTGCTGGTGTGGTGCCTGTGTCTGTTGTGGTGGGTGCATGCTGACGTCTGGGTGTACGTGGGACAGGCATGGGACTGGGAAGTGTGGATGGGGCAGGGGTAGGGGGTGGGACGTAGCGCTGCAGGAGACCCACTGCTGCAGTCAGTGTCGAGTCTATGGACCTCAGCAACTGGCGTTGGTCAGCCTGCGATGAAAAAATGCCCTCCAAGTATGCCTCCATGTTGTGCAGCACTTGGCTGTGGCCATGGAGGACATTAAGGATCGCAGCCTGACCAACCTGCAACTGCCGCTGGATGTCCACAGACTCAGCATTGGTGGCAGCAGTGGAGACAGGGGCAGGGGGTGCGGTGCCTGGCAGGAAAGAGACATGTGGTGACCGGGCACGCTGGGAAGGGACACGAGCAAGTGGGAGGCGGCTGATGGCAATGGAGGGGGCGGGGTGCGATGTTGTGCCGCTGTCAGCTGCTGGTGCAGCCTCCGCCCACTCGGAGAGATCATCCTCGGACTCGTCAGCTTCATATTCTGTCGTGCCAGTGGACAGGTCCTCGGCCTCACTCTCCTCCGCCTCAGTACCACTCAATGTGCCAGCCACGATGACAACGCTGGCACTGGTGCTCGGTCCCTCCGATCCGTCTGTGCTCATGTCTCCCTCCGTGTCCCCCGACGATGCTGTGGGCAAGGTGAAGAGACAGCAATTAATCACACACCTGTATACATATGTCACATGAGTCCAATCTACATAGGTTACAGTGCATAGCCTGCAAAGAAAGATCAGTAACACCTACAAAACAAGGTACAGATGTAGGGCATGCAACACACAGTTGGTTGACCCACCATGCCAATGAAAATCCATGGAGAGCATGACACAATAGCAAATGACATGAAATGGAGTTTGACATAGGAGCCAGGCCCTGGGGACAATCCAGCACTGCATCTGCACCACACAGCGTTGCTGAAAATAGGGATGAGCACGACCATATCCATGAACTTGAGGCACATGCAGCATAGGTAATACTAAAAACATTTTTTTTCACAAAAAGCAACCACTGTTGAATTGGCGAAATACCAAATTCAGAGTAGTGGAAAGATGTTGTTCAACTATCTACTTGACAGGTGGAATATCAAAGATATTGAAGTAAAAGCCTCACTCACATAATAGTGACATGCTTCATCATAGGCAGTTACTCCACACCCAGAGAAGATGGTACTCTCCGGGCGGACTCAACCAAAGATATACTGGGAGTTCTTAGATAAATGAACCACTGGTTAAGCAGGGAACCAGATTAGATTAAAAATACCTATGAGTGTACCCTGTTTTAGACTATTTATTCTTGGGCACTCATGATATCAGTAAAAACTTATTGTCGGGGTTTCTTTGAACTCAATTCGTTCAATTGTACCCGCTACCGTATGCCAACATGTTTCGGCCCGTCTTATAGCCCAATCGGGTCTTGGGGCCTTCGTCAGGGCGATATCTTTTCTTTTCCTTATGCTATAAGGTCCCTGCGATAAAGCTGTACATGTGCTTCCATGCAATTCATTCGTACGTGAGGCCTAATGCACTCACCTGTCCGTCTGTGCCTTCCGACTTCAGTAGAATTTTTCTACTGCCCTGAGCCTACTGGCATCATGCAGATCTCGTGTGTTGGGTGCAGTCCTGTAGTCAAACATTCGTCAAGGTCCTTGCACCGCCGTTACACCTCGTCAGCCACACCGTCTGCCGACGGCAGACGGTGTGGCTGACGAGGTGTAACGGCGGTGCAAGGACCTTGACGAATGTTTGACTACAGGACTGCACCCAACACACGAGATCTGCATGATGCCAGTAGGCTCAGGGCAGTAGAAAAATTCTACTGAAGTCGGAAGGCACAGACGGACAGGTGAGTGCATTAGGCCTCACGTACGAATGAATTGCATGGAAGCACATGTACAGCTTTATCGCAGGGACCTTATAGCATAAGGAAAAGAAAAGATATCGCCCTGACGAAGGCCCCAAGACCCGATTGGGCTATAAGACGGGCCGAAACATGTTGGCATACGGTAGCGGGTACAATTGAACGAATTGAGTTCAAAGAAACCCCGACAATAAGTTTTTACTGATATCATGAGTGCCCAAGAATAAATAGTCTAAAACAGGGTACACTCATAGGTATTTTTAATCTAATCTGGTTCCCTGCTTAACCAGTGGTTCATTTATCTAAGAACTCCCAGTATATCTTTGGTTGAGTCCGCCCGGAGAGTACCATCTTCTCTGGGTGTGGAGTAACTGCCTATGATGAAGCATGTCACTATTATGTGAGTGAGGCTTTTACTTCAATATCTTTGATATTCCACCTGTCAAGTAGATAGTTGAACAACATCTTTCCACTACTCTGAATTTGGTATTTCGCCAATTCAACAGTGGTTGCTTTTTGTGAAAAAAAAGTTACTAAGGGAGAACGCAACCACGTGGTTTATTCTCTCCCTCTCTATTTGTGAAATAATAAAATACTAAAAACATGCCCACCATGACTGGCTCACTGCACCTTGAGTGTATGTCCAGACAAACAGCACACACTGGCCAGACCTAGCAAGGAGATTTCAGGTTTTGACTTGTAGGCTTTGCCCGCACCAACCACCCCCTACATGAGACAATTTGTTGAGACACAGCAAGCACTTACATCTCTTAGTCTGGGTGAAATACACATGGGCTGGAAAAATGCAAGATTGGACACAAAATACCCAAGGTGCGCCTGTACAAATAATCATGTACAAATGGCCATCATCAGATGATTGTAACAAGACACACAGGCACTGGCCACCGTGAGTATGAACAAGGAAAATCAGGTCAGGCTGTACAGTGGACACTTGTACTACATTTTAAGTCAATATACATGGCGCCAGGGGACAATGGCACAGAGCACAACCTATGCTGTAGACACTGAGAGTGTCCACGTTTTGTGATGACACACATGACACCTATGAAAATATGCCCCAGGGGACAGTAGTGGCCACACAACTCCATGGTCCTGAATGGGAATGACTGCAACACACGCCACCATCCCTGCACCATGCGTATCGAATACACTCATGCACATCATGTCACAGGCCACAACATAGTACATGCGCGCTGTAAGGCATGACACTCGAGAGACTAACTCCCATGTCTGGACTCAGCATCAGTGCCAACTGACATGGAACCCACATGTACTGAACTGGACAGGGCACAGGCAAGGTCCCCAAACCTGTTACACACCACCCCCACACATGATGCTACAGGCATAGTTCACGTGGAGAAAGCGCCAGCCTACATTACCTTGTGAAGGAGTGACTACACACAGACCAGGGAACACATTGCAAGGAGGGGAAGGGAGGCAGGAGAGCACAGCTATACTGTGGGTAACTGGATCTGCACAGCACCTTTAAACCCTGGCAGTGTATCCATGCAACTGTGCACTTACAAATGCTGGTGACACACAACAAACACACATGTACCTACCCCCTTCCTGCTGCTGCTTCTCCTGTAAGCGCCTCTCCAAGTCTGGAAATACCACCGCCAGCACACGCTTGTGGATGTGGGTCAGACAGCGGCGCCCGCGGTTCTTATGGGTCTCAGGTGAGTCCCCCAGCAGGACCCGTGTGATCCTCCGCGTCCAGCACTGGATTTCCTGCCAGCGTTTCCTCACCTGGGCCAGGCGCCGCTTGCGACCATCCGCACTCCTCACGGCACTGACGGCGGTCAGCCATATCTGCTTCTTGGAAGAGGCGCCTACCTGTGAGGATGAACAAGTGACACTACATCAATACACCAGGCACATGTCACAGAGAGACATATTTGAACAAATTTGCTGTTTACAACAAGGCATAGTATGCATCCAACGCATTGCACCTTTGTCATAGGGACATGATCCTCTGGGGAAGGGCAAAAGCAGTACGTGCCATTGAAAGTACACAGGTGGAATGAGGGAAACCACACAATCAATGATCCAGGCTCACACTGTGCATCACAAGCTACACCAGGATAATGTGCAGCACCTCTAGGCAGTCACATGCCACAGGCCACTGACGCTACCGCAGCAGAGTACACAGACACACACAGGCACAGGACATTCACCTGCCATTGCCAAATGCAGCGACAAACCTCACTCTGCACATGTGTCACTAGACGGGGGGGGCTCTCAGGTGTGGGGCTGGCTCTGCACGTCAGACACACAGCACTGCTCCCTGCTCACATCACATGGGCAGGGTATATCCATCCCTCATGCAGCCCGGGTGCTACACTCCACATATGCACCCACCCACATGACAGGGGACTTACACACACACCGATGTCCAGGGTACGAACACATCATGTGGACACTCTCAGCACAGGTACACAGAACTAACACACATCTGTGGGTACAGTCACCTGTCACACTGGGCTGACCACATATTCACATGAGGACTGTAGAGGCTACATTCACAGGAGGACAAGACAGGCAGAATGTGGCATGCACCATGCAGTGATTGTCACAGTAAACACAATGCAAGTGAGGACGGCAGACATGCACCACAGCATGCTCTGGCTGGGAGACATCAGGCATTCCCCCCCCTGGGACCCCCCCTACAGTACATAGCATGTGTGTCACACCTGGACACAATGCCAGAAGTCACAGTCACAAAAAAGGGACACAGTCTGTGCTAGTAGACTCTGCACTCACCTGATACCCTGGTCGCCCATACAGCAGGGGGTACTGTGGGAGGATCACATCCAGCAAAGCCAGGTTCTCCTCCAGGGTGAAAGGCTGTGACCTCTCCACAGACCTTGACATGGTTCCAGGGAATCAGTATCAGCAGCTGGGTCGTCGAATACAAAGATGTGCAGGCAAGTGCTCCCTCATGGGACCTGGCTGCCTTATATCTGCCTTGCTGTCCTGTTTCATGCACAGGAGTACAGAGTGATTGGTCACTCACATTTGCATCCTATGTTTCCTCCAATCCCTTCAAACCTAGCATAGTCAGTGGGTTTTTATTGTGTTTATTTCTTCAGCATGATGTCACCTCCAGAACCACATTGCAACAAAGTAGATTCATTCAAACTGACTACTGCTGTGCACCTGCTTAAAAAAATTCAAACTTTAAACTGGGTCTACATGACAACCAGCATGCATGTAGGCCTTAATACTTGTCCCTCATGTGTCCCCTATGTAATTTGGAGCTGCACACACAGGTACGGTGCATCCCAGGGCCCTAGGGCACCCCAAATGCATATCCACGGCCTGTACAGGCGTGTGTACGGTCCGTCTCACTATGGGTGTGCTCGCGTATGCGTACTCATAGTGATAGTGAGCATACAGGTGTGTGTACGGTCCGTACCACTATGAGAACGCATACGCGAGAACACCCATAGTGATAGTGAGCGTACAGGCGTGTGTACGGTCTGTCTCACTATGGGTGTGCTCGCGTTTGCGTACTCATAGTGATAGTGAGCATACAGGCGTGTGTACGGTCCGTACCACTATGAGAACGCATACGCGAGAACACCCATAGTGATAGTGAGCGTACAGGCGTGTGTACGGTCCGTCTCACTATGGGTGTGCTCGCGTATGCGTACTCATAGTGATAGTGAGCATACAGGCGTGTGTACGGTCCGTACCACCATGAGAACGCATACGCGAGAACACCCATAGTGATAGTGAGCGTACAGGCGTGTGTACGGTCCGTCTCACTATGGGTGTGCTCGCGTATGCGTACTCATAGTGATAGTGAGCGTACAGGCGTGTGTACGGTCCGTACCACTATGAGAACGCATACGCGAGAACACCCATAGTGATAGTGAGCGTACAGGCGTGTGTACGGTCCGTACCACTATGAGTACGCATACGCGAGAACACCCATAGTGAGACGGACCGTACACACGACTGTACGCTCACTATCACTATGGGTGTTCTCGCGTATGCGTACTCATAGTGGTACGGACCGTACACACGCCTGTACGCTCACTATCACTATGGGTGTTCTCGCGTATGCGTACTCATAGCGGTACGGACCGTACACATGCCTGTACGCTCACTATCACTATGAGTACGCATACGCGAACACACCCATAGTGAGACAGACCCTACACACGCCTGTACGCTCACTATCACTATGGGTACACATACGGCAGCACTCCCATAGTGATAGGGAACGTACACAGGCCCTCTTAGCGAAAGTACGGTGCCTTTCACACATCACAGTGGTGACAGGCAGCACACAGGAAGGAATAGGGCTGACATACTTGTCCATGGATGGACATCAAGGCATTGTCTGGCCAGTACTGCATGTGTGGGGCACAGGTGTGAAAGGCTGTGATGTGGCACATTACTCCTGAGTGGAGACGGCACCAGATGTATGATGAGATGTGTACAGATGTTATGTGTGACGGTGCAATGTGTGCCAGGCATGCCCTTAACTCCTTTGACATGTGTGCATGTCGTACTGCACACTTGGGATGAGCATCACAGGCATGGCACGGTCAACAACACACGCAAGTGTCCCCTGATGCCCGGTACAGGGGTTACCACACCAGACATGTCACTACCCACGGTGCACGATGAGACTATGTCATGTATGTGTGGGGGGTTCCCATTAGGTTGATGTTGGAGCTCCCTCAAAAGCATCAGCTGTTGCAGCAACCAACATGTGTCTGTGTGTAGATGGACATGGCACACTGTTCCGCACACCAGGCCACATGTGGTATCGGATGTGAGGTGCGTATGTATGCATGGGACACGGAGTAGCGTAACAAGGACATGTCTGCATCCTCTCTATGAATGTGTGGTGAGTCATTACATGTACACCTTCATGGCAAGGTGTGTGGGCTGTCCTAGTGTAATGTCATGTGACCTGTGGCTCTAGTGTTCCGCTACCAGTCTCTGAAATTGACATCCTACTTCTGCTGATGTGTTGATGTATGTCACTCCTGTGTTGCGTCTGGCTGTTCACTTACACTGGGACACAGCTAATCCCATGCCATGGCATGTGGAGCTTCACAATCTCCGTGTGTAGCTGGGTCTTGGTAGGAGTGTCACCTGGCAGCCATACGTGTCCAGGGCATGTGGCACATACCTGACTCCGTATGTCGCATATGTGTATTGATAGATTAACATGTGCTCAGCACCAAAAAATATTTGTTGTAGTGCACTCACTCTTCCTTGTCACTTCCAAATTACTGCAGGGCGCCGCCTCTTCCCGAGCAATTCTGGACTTGGCTGACATGCGGGAGAATGACTGTATCCGGTGCTACCGCTTCCCCCAACCGTTGATTCTGGAGTTGACGGCGAGGCTGGCACCACGCCTGCAACCGCTGCACAGGTATCCTACGGCACTGACACCCAAGCTGAAGGTAATGGCAGCCCTACATTTTCTTGCCACGGGTACCTTTCAAATTACCATAGCTCATGTTGGTGGCATGTCCCAGAGCATGTTCTGCCATGTGCTGCATGATTTCTTAGAGGCCATGTTGCTTCACCTGGATGAGTTCATCCATTTCCCAACCCCTGAAATGTTGACTGGGGTCAAGCGTGGATTCTATGCCCTGGGAGGGATGCCCCATGTCATTGGGTCCATAGATGGGACACATGTGGCTTTGGTACCACCACAGGCACAGGAGGTAGCGTACAGGAATCGCAAGCACTACCACTCCATCAATGCCCTTGTGGTGTGTCTGTCCAACATGGTGATTTCACATGTCTGTGCTCGTTTTCCAGGATCAGCACACGATGCCTACATCATGAGGCGTAGCAGGGTGCCTGAAATGATGACGCAGCTGCGCAACGAACGAGCATGTGTTGTTGGTGGGTACACTCTGTCTGTCCAGTATTTTGCGTAGACTTCCAGCACGACCGCTTCTCCTGTCCTACTTATGTCCATGTGGTTTCCATGTAGGGGACGCTGGCTATCCCAACATGCCATGGCTGATCACACCTCTCCGCAACCCCATCACGCCGGCCCAGCTCCGCTACAACACCGCCCATGGCCGGACAAGGCGAGTGATAGAGAGGACATTTGGCCTCCTGAAGAGCCGATTCCGATGCCTCCACAAGACCGGCGGCACCCTCCCATATGCCCCGGCAAAGGTCTGCAAAATCTTCATGGTCTGCTGCATGCTGCACAACATGGCAGTTGAGAAAGCTGTGCCACTCATCCTGGATCAAGATGATCAGGACCATCCACCCATGGAGGACGAAGGTCTTGGCAATGGGGCTAGTGATGTGGAGGATGTGGTTCCGCAAGAGGACATCCGGACTCGGCTCATACGCGACTTCTTTGCTTAGTGGTGAGTACCAGTGTCTGTGTGTGCACGCATTGGTCCCCGTGTGGCATGTGTTGCTATGTGTGTGTCCATCTGCATGTATGCCACGTGAGTCAGAGGTGTGTGTGGATGTGTCACTGGAGTGATGGTGCCAGTGATGTGTATTTCCCCAGTCATAATTGTGACCTGGCATGTTGTCATCCTTACATGTGTCGAGTACATGCACATGCAAGTGGCTGTGCTTTTTGTGGCTGACTTCTTGTGTGTCTCTCAGCCCCAGGTACTTGCGCATGCCGTCTGCTTGTTGCATTGTTGTGGCACTGCTATTCCTCATTGACACGTCATCGTGTGCTAACTCAGCGTTACACGCACGGACAAGTTTGAAAGTCTCCTTAGGGTAAGGGATGCATCAGGGGTGTATTGGGTGTGGCAGTTGTTTACGATGTATGCACACTGCCCCTGTCGATGTTTGGTTCCTCTGCAGACATGTCGCATCACCATGGTACACATGACATGCAGCTGGGTACACCTGAATAGATGGTCAGACTTGTTGACAGTCATCAGTGATGGGATTGTGGAATGTGATGATGGCATCAATGTGTGTTACACTGCCCTCGGACACATACGGTTTGCATTGGCCTGACATGGTGTGGGACTTCCACATCAGCGGATCAATGGTGTATGGCAGTCTCTCCGTGCGCAGCAGGGGGCGTTTAGCTGTTACCCGACACTTGTGTGCCAGTTCCATGGCTATCACGCATTTGTGCTGCAGAAGGGGGGTGCCAGTGTTGGACCCACATGTTACTCAACATGACCCGTTCATGTGTACTCCGAGTTGCCTCTGCAATCCCGAATACATGACTAATAAAGGTGTCCCTATGCCTCCAAGGTGCCTCTTCTCAGTCAATGCTGGTGTGTTGCCACGGTGCATCCGGCATGTCTGGCATGGTTTTCCGTGATAGTGGCTATGTGTCTATGTGTAGAGTAGCAAGATGCAAGCTGTTTGTGTGGGATTAGGCTGTGTATTGTGCATGATGTCCATGACTGTGTGGGTATTGTGACATGTGCCATCCCCATGCATCCAACGTTGGCCAGGCCACCATTCTCTGCATCCACCTGACTCAAGCTTGCAGGACATGGTTCTGCCACCTGTCCACACATACCTGGGTGCCCCCCAGGACACTCCACATTATCCCTGACCATCACGGGTGTGTATGGTGCTCCATGTCTGTCTTGCCTAATACAATGTGACCCATGTGTGTCCGGTGCCAGACTCAGGCCCCAGGGTGTGGATGGTTGAATTCAAATGAGAACTCAGGCATGGTTAGACTTTACAAGACACATGTAAGGTAATAATGCAATCAGTAGGCATCTTCTCTTTATGGTGTGACTTTTTATTTTGGTTGGGGTAGGGGGGGGGGGGTTTGACATGAGGGGCTTTCCGGGTGTGTGGAATCCAAAGTTCACTAGGGGAGTTGGTGTCCTTGCCATTTGAAATACTCAGAGTCCATGCCACAGTCTTTGTCAACATTGGTCAGACAGTGACCAGCAAGTCCATGTGGCAGAAAATGTCTTTTGCTGCTGTGCTACTGTTGCTCCAGTGGGCCAGGTGCCAGGCCAGGTGTCCTGGGAGATGGTGCTGTTGCGCCGACCCTCACGGTCTTTTCTGTGGACGACCCGCACTCCTGCGGGGACCCTCAGAAGCAGGCCGTGATGATGTTTGGGATGCTCCATCGGATGTCTCCTCCTCCTCCTCCTGATCCCTCCCTTTGGGTGGTGATGTTCTACGCCTGATGGCACAGGGAGGGTTGCCCATGTTGTCAGCCATCCAACGGAGTGTACTGTGAATTCCCGTGAACACCGTCACGAGCTCAGCCTGTCTGTCCTCCATCCGCCGTTGGTGTCGCAGTAGACAGGCATGTTGCTCCGCATGTTGCTAGGCCTGCTGGGTCTTGATCTCCTCGAGGATGGACACAACCTGGGCCATGCCCGTGGTGTCCTGCCAGTATGTGTCCAGGATGTTTCGGACATGGGAATTTACCGGTTCCCCAGCCAACCGGTCAGGCTCGCGCCTCCGCCGTCCTCCACTCCCACCACCCCTGCCCACTTGCACCTGGCCTGCCCTTGTGGGCACATCGGGTCTCCGGGACCCCTAAGGGGTGGCATTGGCGTTGTCGCCTGCCTCCTCCTGGGTGCCCGGGACACCGTGTCCCTCCTGGCCAGCCTGGCTGCATTGTGGTGGTGGGGCAGGGATCCTGGGTGTCTCCTGGGATGTGGCAGGAGTGGGGGTGGTGGTTGGCCCAGTTGTACCTGACGCAGGTGCTGCAGGTCGTTGGACACCAGAGGGGCCAGGTTGGTCGGGGTCAGCTTCGTCCACAGAGTGGTGAGAGTCATCGCTGCCGGTGGCTCCGTCATCCCGCCGAGCCAGGTCCTGTGAGTCTTCCCCCCAGTGTTGGGGGGTGATCCACGACGTTGACCTGTGTGTGAGAGAGACAATGTTAATTTTGTTCCATGCAACATCCATGTTTCATTGGTTTCAAAGTTGGCACATTTCCTCTGGGAATTTGGATATGTCTTGCATTCCACTCACAGTGCACTTGTGCATGGGTATGTCCCTTGGGCACAGCTTTTGCGACTTTACCTATCTGTGGCACAGTCTTACTTGCTGCGTCAATTGTGACTGCAGTCAGCAGTGGAGTGGGCAGGTGTGGCGAGCCATGCATTGGCACCTTCCGTGTAGCACTGTACGTGGGCACATGGAGTTGTTCCACACACTTATATGATGCAGGTAGCTGTCGTTGTGCTCGTGCACAGGTTGTGACATGGCCCTGTGTTTTGCCATGGAGAAGAGGGGGGGTTCAGGCACTGGCCACCCTTGTCTACATGCACGCAGTCCACCTGCTGACGAGCAGACATTCCCACACACCACAAGGCTGATTTGCTCTCCCTGTGTCTCCCTGTGTCTCCCTCCCTCTCTGTCCCCCTCTCCCTCCCTCTGTGTGTCAGCCTCCTCCCTCTGTCCGTCTCCCTGTGTCTCCCTCCCTCTCTGTATCCCTCTCCCTCCCTCTGTGTGTCAGCCTCCTCCCTCTGTCCGTCTCCCTGTGTCTCCCTCCCTCTCTGTCCCCCTCTCCCTCCCTCTGTGTGTCAGCCTCCTCCCTCTGTCCGTCTCCCTGTGTCTTCCTCCCTCTCTGTCCCCCTCTCCCTCCCTCTGTGTGTCACCCTCTGTCACCTCAGCCCAGCTTCCTGGGCACACACTGTTAGCAGATCTTTGAATGGCCCTTGGATTGTTGATGTGAGTTTGTTTCTGATCTCCAGGCACCCATTGGGTGTAGTGTCTGTGTCTGCACTGCTGCTGTGGTGGTGTGTGCTGCCACTCTTTCACAGTGTTGGCTGTTCATTAGCTGCTGTCATGTGCAAGAACGTGCCGTCACCCCCATGTGTTGATGCAAGGCGTCCGCCATTTGCTGGCAAGTCATTCCTGTGTGGGGACACACTGTTTGTCTGGCTGTGACCTAGGCCATATGGGCAGGGGGCATTGTTGTCTGCTTCTGATTTGCACTATGTGCTTTTTGTGGCCCACCCTCCCGCCATCCGGCTTACCGTGTCATGTGTTGGTGTTTTCTATGGCCTGTGACTTGACATTGTCCAGCTGGGTGCATGGGGCATGATGGCGCCAGTGGCATGTGCGTGTTCATGGAGTGTGGTTGAGTCATGCGATAGCTTGGGGTGGTTGCGTGCCTGTTTGTGAGTTTGGTTGTGGATGACGTTCCCCCCATGTGAGGTGAGTTGTTTGTGTACTCAGCCGGGTCTCGGAGTCCTTCTAATCCATCGACTGCCACCACCGGCAGTATGGCCATCACCCTCTCCTCCCAGGGATGGTAGTGTACGGGTCTGCGGGGCGGCCCTCCTCCAGTGACGTTGGCCTGGTTGTGGTCGTCGGTCATTTTGGCTCGGACCCTCCTCCGCAGATCGTACCACCTGGCTTGGCATTCATGCCTGGTCCTTCTGGTGTCCGCAACAGCATTCACAGCATCGACGATCGTCTGCCACATGGCTGTTTTTTCTGAAATGCTGGTCTGTCTGACCAATGTTCCAAAGAGGTGTGGCTCAACTCTAAGGATTTCATCGACAAGGACCTCCAACTCTCGGCTAGTGAACTTTGGATTCTTGTTAGTGGGCATGGTGAGGGGTGTGGGTGTGGATGGTGGGGGGAGGTGTGTGGATGGTTGTGGGTGTGTGGGTGTGGTTGTGCAGGTGTGTGTGTGAATGTGATGAGGGGGTGTTTGTGAAGGTGTGTGTGTGAAGGTGTGCAAGTGTAAGGTGTAGTAAAGGTTCTAGTATGGTGCTGTAGGTTGTCTGTGGGGTCTGGCAGCAGTGAGTCTGTTGCAAAGGCTCATGGTTTGTGTGTGTGGGCCCTTTTTATTGGTCCATTGGTGGGTGTGGCTGTGTTTGAACTTTGGGTGGGTGTGTTATAAGGAGTGGTTGTGTTTTGGGCCTCTGTTTTGGATTTTGGCAGTTGCAGGTCAGTGAATGTGTTGTTTCTGTGGATGTTGGACATGTTTTGTGGCTTTGTGCCATTCGAATGGTGTATTCTTGTGTTGTTTTGCTTTGTCCTGGTTGTGTACGTGCGTTTTTAGCGTGTGTACGGTGTGTACATGGGCCATTTTGTTGTACAGTGCTGTCCTTGTGTCTGGCTTGGCACGACTCGTACATGCACCATGTTGTGTGAAGGTGGTGATGTTGGGGCCTGGGGTGCGCTCCGTACTTAGAATGTTTGGGTGGGGGTACGCTCCATGCATACGCGGGTGGGGGTACGCGTCGTACATACAAGGTTAGGGTGGGGGTACAGTCCGTACATACACGGTTGGGGTGGGGGTACGCTCCATACATACGCGGGTGAGGGTACGGGTGGTACACACACGGGTGGGGGTACGACTCGAACGTACACGGGTGTACATGCACGGGTGGGGGTACGACTCGTACGTACACGGGTGTACATGCACGGGTGGGGGTGTACATACACGGGGGGTTCGATTCGTACATACACGGGTGTACATACACGGGGGTACGACACGTACACGGGTGTACATACACGGGTGGGGGTACGACTCGTACGTACACGGGTGTACATACACGGGTGGGGGTGTACATGCACGGGGGGTTCGACTCTAACGTACACGGGTGTACATACACAGGGGTACGACACGTACACGGGTGTACATACACGGGTGGGGGTACGACTCTAACGTACACGGGTGTACATACACGGGGGGTACGACACGTACACGGGTGTACATACACGGGTGGGGGTACGACTCTAACGTACACAGGTGTACATACACGGGGGTACGACACGTACACGGGTGTACATGCACGGGTGGGGGTACGACTCTAACGTACAAGGGTGTACATACACGGGGGGTACGACATGTACATGGGTGTACATACACGGGTGGGGGTACGACTCTAACGTACGGGGGCTGGGGGGGGTCGGCGCGTATGCGGGCACATGTCTCCATGGCTGCTATGGGAGTTCGGTGCGGACGGTGTTTTTTCCATACGGTTGTAACATCGGACGCACGGGATGGATCGTGATTCCGCGGTCGGACTTCACTTTTCACATTTGTATGGTAAATCGTCCGGGGACGTGGCGGACACATTTTCCGACCCGAGGACGTGTGGGGAATTATTCCCAATGCGATTCGTATGGTCTTTTTCCCATGCAAATCGTAATTGGCAGTTTGTACGGCACTTGTACGATTCGTACGGTAAAAAGACCGGATACGAGTCGTACGGGGAAGTTTTTTTACCGGATCGTAATCGGCACCTTTGTGTTTGGTCTTCACGTTGTCAATACTTATTTAGTTTACTGTTCACTGATTTAGGGTGACACTCCTGCAGTGCGGAATTGGCATATTCAAACATCATTTCATGGACATTATGCACTACAACATTTTCTTGCGTTTTTCTGGTGAGTGTTTTAGTTTGTGGTTACGTAGTCTGCATGTCCTAATGCTGCTACCCCACTTTTTGGTTTATTTTTTCCTGGAGAGAGGAACTCTTTCAAACCTGGAATATGCTAACAATATACGAATACCCTTGCTCTTGATGCTCATGTTATGAATATGCTATTAATTCTAGTATCTTGTGTGTGGATCCGGACGTCTCCAAATACGATGTGACTGGAAAGGTATAGCGGCCGTCACACAGACGTTTAAACCGCTAGCGCAATACACAAGGTATTTGATACTCTAATGGGCCACAATGGGGACAGTTTTGCCTACCGGTTCTCCCGTTTAATTCCCCTCTCTACCCTCTCCAGTAACGAACCTGCACTCATTGCCCTCTCTACGGTCGACTGCCCACGGAGAACGATTGCCTTCCAACGCTTGCATTTACGTATGAGTAAGGTAAAATACTTTCTCCTCCCTTTTTTTTTTAAACACACTAACGTTATTTGTTACGTACCCTTGGGGATGATTATCTAATTTCCCCCCCTTTTTCATTTTTAGGTTACTAATTTGATGCGCAATTACCGGGGAATCGCCCTTGGGCCATAGAATTTTCATGGACCTCTATTTAATAGGAACCTGCACCCTGCAAGTCTTTGGTGGGTAAGCCCCATTTAATGGCCCCCTTTTTTAAAATTGTTTCTACCCCTCAGTGCAACACCCTGATCCTTTCCCTAACTTCGTCCTTTAGGTTTGTGACTAAGCCCTATATCTAATTTGGTTGCCCCACCCTGTCCTGAGGAAGACCCGCAAGGCCGAGGCTGGAGCTACCCTCATGGCCACAAGACGGGTCGAAACGTCAACGCCCCTATAATTAGCCTGGACCCCACACGCTTTCCCAAAACATGCCACGCAAGAATGTATTTTGTGTAAATCAAAATTGTAATTAATTTGATTGCTTACCATAAACGTGGCCAGGCCCTGATAGGATGGTGAATCATAACCGGTCAATTTGCTTAATAATACTAATGTTTACCTCCCTTATGTCACTACTTTGAAGTCTTTTTCACACCTCTCTACACCTGAGCCCTTTCCTTTACGCACGTTCCACCTTTAGCAACCTTCTATATTTAATGACAAATGTACATTATCTTTAAAACAATGTCCCTGAAATGTACACCATTGGCATAAGAATTAAATGCATGGTCAACTAAGCTTTGGGTGATTGCACCTTTTCTTTCATGGTTTGAATAAGGTATTTAATACTATGAGCAGGTGCTTTGCGCCGTAGAATGCTCATGAAAATTGTCATTGAAAATGCCCAAACAGGGAATTGACTTATGTCTTCTTAAAGAAGGTATAGGACCACTGTTTTTTGTATTATATTGTACCCAGGTCCACGACCACTTTAGGGTTACCCCATTTTTGTAATGTCCACGAGCAAACCAGGCACAGTGATGGGGGAACAAGTGGACCAGCAGATGGAACAGCAGACAAATGAGCAGCCAGCATAGGTGCCACCCTCGATGCAACAGTGGCCTTAATTGAACAACGCTGCCCTCAATGGAGCTCAGGTGAAAACCTGGAATGCGGTGCGGTAAGGCTAATGACCGTAACGGTCCATGCGGGGGTAGAAGCAACCAGTCCGCTACGAGCCCTGTTGACCGTCTGTGAGTTCCATTCTTTCCTTTCACCATGTGCTCCAGCTCCCAGTTTTTGACAGGTGTGTGGGCGAGCATTGCGCGACGTCAGGGAGAGTATTTGCTCCATCTGATATAATCAGAGGTGTATGGCTTGACCTTGTAGCAGTGGTGAATTTTATTTGATTACAAATAGTACATTACTGATATTTTTTTGTAGCATTGGACATACATGACCACCAATATCATTTATGTGGCATTAATAATGAACATTAACACTAGCATATGCCAATGCCTAACTGCTTCATTAAGAATATATTTACACCTTGTCCCTTGTGTAAACACCATAAAACCTGTTAAGAGACGGGCTAGAACGAGGAAGATTAATGGAGGAATTAATATTTTATTACACACGATAAGATGCAATGTGATTCTGAAGTCAGGTTTAAAAAAATCAGGAAAATGCTATGATTCATAGAAACATACAAAAGGAGAGAGAGCAAATAGATGCCTGAGAGGAACAGAAAGTGATAGCAGGACAAGATGGCCCAGGATAAAGTACATTAAAAGAACATTAAATTAACAGAGTTTAATATGTAAAAATGGGAAATTATGTGCAACTATGAAGTAGATCGAAAAGATAACAAATAGCGAATACCTCAAATGAATACTTTGCAAAGTCCTTCTAGGACACACTTAAATATTATATGGATTGTAATAGTGATTCATGCTGAATACATAAAGCTTAATACATAAAAGTGCATAAAAATTAATAAATGACAGAATACAAAAATTATTATGTAGTATGATTGCAACGGGTTGGATAGAAAGCTTATAACATTTTTAATGTTTAAAAAAGGCACACTTAGGCATTAGATAAAATGCAAGAAACTATTGTAACAAAATACATAAAAAATTATGGGATAATGTGTAACAAATACATGAACAGTACATATATGTCAAAGCACGCCATAGCTACCGGAAACAAGCCTTTGTTAAGTCCTTTCAGATGGTGTCAGTTTTTTCATCCAAAATAGGTCCTATTCACAAACTTCTTTTGTTATTATGTTTAGTAGTACTACAATAGTACTACTAATGTACTACAAAACGTTGTTCACAATCCTAAGAGTGTAAATCTCCACCGCCACCTCTCCTATCTTTTCTATGGGATATCTTATGAGTTGCTCAGCTGTATTTCAGAATTTTGTTACGTATATTGCTTTTATGTTCTGATAATTTTCATTGTCTTTCCATTTTGTCAATACATAATAGTCTTCATGGACATTTTAGTAAGTAGATACAGTTGTTGAATCACTTGTTGTGTAGCATTTCAACTTGATCTTTTTATCACTGTGGAGATGGGTCACACAGTCCCACGAATGACATTGTTGCAACAATGCAATTTAAGAATGGGTGTTGTGTCTATTGATAATGTGTTGGTGCTGATCTTAATCTCTTGTTGCTTTTACCTTTAGTTAACAATTGTTAACATTTGTGAGATTTGATATGGAAAAATATATATTTTTCTGAAAACATCCCTTTTGAAACCACACTTTGCTTGCAGGATCTGTTTGCTAATTATATTTCTAATGGTTTTACTTGCAGTTGAGAATTATGAAACAAATGTGATATGTCCTTTTTTTATTTTTCACCTTCAACTTCATGAGTTTGGTTTTTTTTTTTACTCCTTTTTCTGGCTTCATTGATGAGTTGTTCTTGATAACCCCTTTCTTTGAATCTGTTGCAGAACTTTGTCTCATCTTTTTCATATTTGATATCATGCAATCTTTTTCAGCCTTATTATTTGAGAATAAGGCAAGTGTTTCTTAAAATTACTGGATGAGAGGTTTGAAAGAATAACAGAATATTCCTGTCAGTTTCTTTCCAATAGGCATGTGCATTTATTTTCTCATCACTTAATTCCACTAAAACATCCAGAAGTGGGATTGTGTTTTTGGTGGTACGGTCACTAAACTAAATGTGCTAATTTTTAATATTGAGGTACATAATGTTTTGTATATGTATCTACTGTTTCCTTTTCCAAATAATGAATATGTCATCAATGTATCTTGGATAGATGATAATGCCTTTGAGCCACTCATCATAATCGTATATGCGTTGTTCTTTGAATCTAGATGTTGGCATAACTAGGTGCCCCACAAAATCCTAAGCATTTTACATAAATCTTCAATAGAAGACATTTTGATGGCATTGAACTAAGGAACTAATTTAGTATGGGATGCTTTATTCTAACAGGGCCAAGGCTACTTGGGAGCATTGTCCTCAGAAATGTCCACTTTCAGGCAGAACTGACTATGCACTTGAATTACCAGAATTGTGGAGTGGTCATTCGAGGGGGAGGAATTAGGGAGGATACTGCTGGAAGAGAGACCTGATATGAGACAGTGGGGTTGATCACTGAAAAGATACATTTAAAGAAGAACTCACTTACGCTGAATAATGACCTTCGAATACAATAGTTACCTTGTGGAGAAAAATATAAGTATGAAAAATATAGTTGTTCGCTTGAACTTATTTTTAATGTAAATAAACTTCAGTCCTTAATAATTCTCAAGGTTTACTTTTCCCTGCAATTCGGTCTTGCTTATAAAAACCATTGTTTATACCAATAGTCTCCAATTTTAGTTTAGGCTTGTTAGAAAGAAAAGTTATATTCCTTAATGAGATTCTGAAATCTCTCTGAGCGTCTATCAAGAGGTGCCCATTGAGAGGGTTTACAACAACCTACCTTCAACCCTCATCTACAATTACAAAATCAATGTTTGTGCATACCTCAGGTTGTGGTGTTTTTTGGAAGAAACAGTTTGCCTTGAACTGGAGCATTTCTTTACTGAAACGCGTCTCTCGCTCATGGCATAGACACTATTTATAGAATACCACATTCAAGATGGCGGCCGGAATTTCAGGATCTTGCTAAGTGAAAACCATATCTTTAAAATTCGTAAAATTTTCGGGAAAAAGGTCATTATTAACTTTGAAATTTCGACATGATGACTTTAGCCATACATTTCTCTGACAACGTTCAATGTGTTTTCGCTCATGCCAATCACTCACCAAAGTACATACAGCTGTGGCAACAAGAGTTTGTGCATAATCTTAACCTGCCAAGAATAGTTTCAACATAACAGTTTTTTTTACATAACAGTAAATAATGTAATGTTTAGGATAATATGCTGTGTTCCACTGTAATACATATGTCATGAAAATGGGATGTTATTATAATTTCACCACTGTCCCTTCAAAGGTAGAGTTCCAAGGAGGGCAGTTGGAACTATCCTGGAGAAGTGTGACAGCGGTGGCTTCTGGTGAGACTATATATACTAAATAAACTGTTAATTGGCACGATGAAAAAAAAACAGTAAATAATGTAAGTTTGAATGTGCCAAATAAGATGGGGTTTTATCAAATGGCCCACCAAGTGGAGGGTCATGACAACTTAGGGGTTGTACAGCGTGCATCGTGCAGGAGGGCATACCGCTTGTAGGTGTCCTATACCTGCCTCATTTGGTGCAAACTTTACCCATGACTAAAATATTTCAAAATATTTCAAAAGGATAAGTTGGACTCACTCTGACTACTTATTTTAGTACACCACCAGTAGAGGGACACACTCGTGACTTCAAGTATTTTGTTCTCGGATGTAAGATGTTGGATTCTTGGTTGCGCAGGATGTGAGTCCTTAACAAGTAATACGTTCACAATTATCTTGCACGCTGCCAGTCTCCTTGTGCCCTCAGCTGCTACTATGCCAACATACACACGCGAAGGGCTTCTCTCCCTTTGGGACCGCTCAATCTGCACCCCCCACCTCCTCTACCCTGGCTCACCTATGGTACAATGCCCTCACTGTGGCTACACCACTACGGAGACCCTCTTACTCCCTGACAAGTTAACACACCTCAAGGTGTTCAGTCTGAACTGTAGGTCCCTGGTTAGTCACTATGAGGATATTTATGATCTTCTGGCCGACCAAACACCTGACATTTTGTTTCTTACGGAAACATGGCTAACTAACGATACTCTAGCCATTCCGACCTTGTCCCTTCCACCAGATTACTTAATTCAAATTCAGAACAGACCTGTAAAGAGAGGGGGAGGTCTAGCAGTGATTTTTAAATCCTCCTTTTCCTGCTCGCTCTCTCCGGCTAATATTGCGGATTGTGAAAGCTCTCTTTTTAAAATAAAGATCCTGGACACCTTCACTCTAACCGGGCTTCTGATTTACCGCCCACCTGGCCCTGTTAGGTCATTTCAGGATTCCCTGATGGCCACTATCTCCACTATGACTTTGAACTCCGCTAATTTTAACATATTGGGAGACTTAAACCTTCATTTTGACTGCAGTGAGACCTCGACGGTGAAAGGTCTCCTAGATGATCTAGAAGCATGTCAACTCACACAATTTATTAAAGGGTCCTCCCACGCAGCTGGCCACTTATTGGACCCAGTGTTCTCAAATATTCCGGACATTATTGCCTTTCCTCCAAGCCCCCTCAGCTGGACAGACCATTATTTGATCCATATTTCCATCCGGATAGCTAATAACTTTCAAAGACAGCTTCCCCCTCCTATCCCAAGACGCCCATGGCACAAACTAGACAGTAGTCTGCTCACAGACAACTTGAAAACCACGTGCCCTGTTTGGCCGGCGAATCTGGAGGCAGCAGATGTCGCATATAGAGAGTGGATTAATAAATCGTTAGACCAGCTGATTCCCCCAACACTGTCCAAGTCCAAACGTGGGCAACCTCATCTCTGGTATTCAGAAACTCTTGCTGGACAAAAAAAGCAATGTAAACTGCTTGAACGCGCCTGGAGAAAATCCTATGACCCCCAGGCCAAAATTATATTCAGGTCTGCAACCAAAAAGTATCATAAACTAATA
Organism: Triturus cristatus; assembly: GCF_964204655.1. Classification (NCBI taxonomy): domain Eukaryota; kingdom Metazoa; phylum Chordata; class Amphibia; order Caudata; family Salamandridae; genus Triturus; species Triturus cristatus. The sequence goes on along the minus strand of NC_140594.1, from coordinate 1,061,228,431 downwards.
AAAAAAGCTAAAGCCAGCTATTACACTGACAGGATTTTGTCAAGTGCAAATCAACCTAAAACAATATTCGCTATGGTGAAAGATATGACTAAGTTACCAGAAGGCCCTAACAATACGATCACTTCCAATGCTCATTGTGATGAGATTGCCACCTTCTTTATAAGTAAAGTACAGGGTATTTATAAGTCCTTCCCTTCGATTGCTGTAAGCCCTGAGTCTACCAAAGCCGAGACTCTACAAGATCTTCCACATTCTCTTTGCACTCTCCCTCCTATTTCGGCGGATCAGATGGACAGGCTGACTGCAAAAATTAAATCCGGATCCCCTGAAGACCCGGTAAAACCAGAAATGGCGCGACTTCATAAGGATCCCATTTTGTCAGAAGGTCGTATTCTGATCAACAAAACCCTGGAATTAACTACTATACCCAGATCCTGGAAGCATGCCAAGGTCGTCCCTTTATTAAAAAAACCTACCTTGGATTCCTCTAAGCCGGAAAATTTCCGACCGATATCCCTGCTGCCTTATTTATCCAAGATAGTGGAATCTTATGTAAATTCCACTCTGATTAATTATCTAGAGGTCAATAGAATTTTAGATGACTCTCAAAACGGTTTTCGGGCGAATCATAGTACTGAATCGGCCCTATTAGCCGTTACAGAGCAACTGAGGGAGATACAGGACCAAGATGGTACAGCGGTACTGGTCCTGCTGGACCTAAGTGCAGCGTTCGACACGGTCTCCCACGAGATCCTCTTAAGAAGACTGTGGGAGATCGGAGTCCGAGACGGAGCACTAGAGTGGTTTGCCTCATTTCTGACAGACCGCTCCTTTCAGGTCCATGCTCCACCGTATAAATCAGGAAGGTTCCCGCTGTGTTGTGGCGTTCCCCAGGGATCCGCACTCAGCCCCACGCTATTTAATGTATACGTCCGCCCCCTGGCCGTATTAGCCAGAGCTCGTAACATCAAATTAACATCTTATGCGGATGATACACAGTTAATTTTTTCCTTTTCCAGTGATACAGAGGCAGATATAACTAAATTTCAGGAAGATCTATTGGCAATTGCAAACTGGATGACTGAAAATCGCCTCCAGCTTAATTCATCTAAGACGGAAATATTACTGGTCGGTAAGGATCCTCAAAAATGGAACGATCAATGGTGGCCGTCTGCATTGGGCCCTGCACCCACCCCTAAGAAGGAAGTCAAAAACTTGGGTATTGTGGTCGATAACCGCCTAGACCTTGACTCCCACGCCAAAAAGGTGGCAGGCACGTGCTATGGCCGACTACGGTCTCTGAGACCCATCTTGGGCTTTTTTGAACCCCAAGTCCGTCAGATGATCATCCAGGCCACGGTGCTGTCTAATATTGACTACTGCAATGTCCTCATGCTAGGCTCCAATCAATCCACAATCTACAGACTTCAAAGAGCGCAGAATGCGGCTGCACGCAGTCTGTTCGGTCTGCCTAAAAACTGTCATATCTCCCCCATACTTCATCGTCTGCATTGGTTGCCTGCAAAGCAACGCATTCAATTTAAGGCACTGTGCCTTATCCATAAAATTCTCTACTCCTCGGGCCCAAAAATTCTGCAAAATCTAAGTTCTCTATATGTCCCTACTCGGGCTCTCCGTTCTGCAGATCTGCTTTTGGCCCACATTCCTAGGATCCGGAGGAGTAGAGCTGGAGGTCGATCCTTTAGATACCTGGCCCCAAAATTATGGAACACAATCCCGCTCGAAGCTCGTGTTATTACGAATCATCTGTTCTTCAGGAAGAGAATTAAGACCTGGCTATTTGCCACTCTCTAGCCCGACTCTGTGGCTCTTCTTACCATTGGCCTGGTTGCTCAGTATCTAGTCCGTCTGCAAAGCGCTGGGACGCCCCGTTGCTGGGGTAGCCATGCGCTATACAAGCTACCGTAACATAACATAACATAACATCTTATTAATGTGGGCAAAGTACCCCATTGTAGCACTTGGCTCTCTCAGAGTAGTGATGCAGAGCAATCCAAGGTGTACTCAGGGGAGGTGGTATGGGCTAGTAATCTTAGCTTGCTGATCATCCCCAACAGAAGCACTCAATAAATTATTGTCTAGTTAGTGGGTTTTTTTTTTAAAAGGAAAAGTACTTTTATTACACACACTACTAAATACTATGCATTATGGACAGATAACCTAAACACTGGCTGCAAAATACAGGTAGCTATTTGAGACCAGTATTTTGTCCACCAGTGAGGTATTTTGCAAACCAAACTATGGGCATATAGTCAGGTTAATGGGATCACAAATCGTAGTGGGTTGCAATTGACCTACCTCATGAATATAAATGAGATAGGTAGCAAATTGTGATGCACTACAATTGGAGGCCGTCACAGGAATGGAGGCCTGCTGAAGTCAGCAGACTACCATGTCTGTGATTGCTTTTTAATAAAGCAAAGTTTTCTTGTAAAATGCAGCTCGTTTTTCTTCAAGGAAACGGGACTACATTTAAAAGGTAAAGTTTCTTTTTTGTTTGTTTAGGAGGAGGCAGTGGTCATATGGACCTGGAACTGGATTGAATTTGGGTTACGACCTCTTTTGAGATGTTGGTAAAATATGTATATTTTGTCATCAGATTTTGGTCACATAACACTGATACATAGCATACAGATTCGGTATTTGGAAGGGACGCCTCCAACACACCATTTCTAAACACAGAATCGGTATTCATATCCAAACACATTTAGAGATTCTAAAATACTTTTCAGAATCTCTAAATGTATTTAGTACATAGGAAAACGGGTTTTACCATTTACAAACCCTCCTATTTACCAATTTGGAGAGTTTGTGAATGCTATAACCCTTTGAACATCTGGCCCTTTATTACAAATATATACAATTCTGTAAATGGAAATTCCTTTGGTGACACTCTCATATCACACCATGCCCCTGGATGGCCCTGAACGCTAAAACCACAATACCTCCCACATATACTAGATGCAACATCACAAAAAAGGGGGACTTCATTATCAAAATTGCAGGCCTACGGGTTTTATCTGTGTGCCACCACATCATTAAAAGTAGTGACATGTTATAATTCACCAATGTAACACCAATGAAGTCAATGGGGAAAGTACCACTATACAATACATCTCATGACCCACTATTGACATCAATGGGGGAAGTACTTACAATCAACAGCATTTTTTTACTGTAAAACCTGGCATTGTCAATCATTACCATTGTCAATAAAGAATTATATTCAAAGACATGATTCCTAAGACTTTTTTACTTTTTGTTGTTGCTATTGCAGCTTTAGGACCAGCTCCAAAAGATTCCTGCCCTACCAAACCCATGCAAAAAAGGTACAGGCTCAGGGACAACTTGAAAACTCATCAGCTGCATCCCCAAGTTGTGTATCCTATGACTTGAGAGACATAGGATGTCTTTTGTTTAACATTTTGGTGGTCGCTTCTACCCTTCTTCAGCTCCAATAAATATGCTGTAAAAATGTTGCTGGTGCCCATTTCTCTACTTGAGGCACAACAAAGAGCAGGTATGCAAATTCTGAACCCCCTCGTTGGGCATTATTGGGCACTACTTGCCCCAGGTATGAAAACCAGATGAGCTGCTTCTCCCTGCAAGTAGCCTCGCACTGCACCTTTCTCCTTAAATCCTGGGCCCCCTTGCCCACCGGGCACCCTGATGCTGGTGCGTGATAGGGCAGCACGAGGAGCCCTCTCCCGTGCTGCCTCAGCTAGCTCCTAACACACACCTGCTGTGCGACACACAGGACCTGGCAAATCTCTTGTTCTGTTCCCCCCTTATGAGAGCAGTTTCTCTTCTGTTGCAGGAGTGATGCACTTTCACTGCCTGAGAAGCGCAGCTAGGGAGATGAGAGGCCATCACATTCCGCTCCCCCAGACACATTCACAGGTGCAAGAAATGCACCTAACTAAATCTACTTCAGTGGATGGGGATGCTGTCCCTGTGACCTTTGTGGCATGCGCTGCCACTGGCCCATGGCAGAACACTGAATCTGAAGAGTGGAGCACACCCCTTCCCCAAAGGAAATTTGTTGCAGAAGGTTATGCTGATCTCCGGGCCCTGTTCCACTCCAGGGAAACTTCAAGAAATCACAAGGAAGTACCACATGCTTTGTTCTCTGCCTTGTCACCCTACGAGACCACACTGTATCTTGGGTCCCGTAAAACCAGTCTCACTGTTCTTGAGTTAATTTTACTACTGGGATCATTCACTAGCCACCAGTGGCATTTTTTTCAGGCTTCCTGGTCTTTTTCGGGGAGCTGAATTTTCAGGCTCCCTGGGCCAGGCCTGTCCGCTGCTTGGCTCCTGGTGCTCTTATCCTGGTTGTGGGGGGTCTTGCCAGGCCCATCTGCAGCCAACAGCCTGAACCTCTTCCCTTCCGTACTCCCCATGTCCCACTTGCAGGGCACCTTGTGTTAGCGAAGCTGAGGACCAGTCCATAGAAGTTCCAGGGGAACAATCCAGGGTGCCCCAGCAGGTCCATTCCCTCAACTGTTCATCTAGGGGCATAAGAAAGCCAGAATCACTGGCCCTGGAGAGACCAATCCTAATCCTTGGGTCATTTAGAGTCAGAGTCCCAATGTTCATCCTTGCAGTGGCATCAGGTGGCTCCTACTTCCAGCTGCATCAAAAACAAAGAGATGGATGGCATGCTTGATTTAAGCTCAGCCACCCGCTCTCGCTTGGGGGCACATCCCAATCCATAGTTTTTTGCCTACCATACAACCTCAATTTCACAATACCTAGGGCTCATCAGCCAGGTATAGCTTGGTTCCAGTGACTCAGTGTGGAAGGGATCCACGTCTGGGCATACCCGTCGCACCATGAGTAAAAACTCCTCCTAGAAGAATCCAAATTTCATTTGCTTGCCATGGGGAGGGGGATGTTCTAGGCCACAGTGCGGCAGAAAGGCATTTGGAGCTTTAGGGATGTGGGTGCAGACTGATATCAGGACGGGCAAGGCCCCACTCTATTAATTTTTTGAAAAACAATACCCCTGAAATCCAGTCAGCTTTCTGGGTGTATAGGTAGGAGGCAGATTAGAGGTAACCCCCCAATTACCCTCTATGGTGGAAGAAAGACTGCTGGGCCTGTCCTGGGGTCAGAGGCACTTCCCATTTCCTGGGCAGGCTGCCCACTCTTTTTTAATCCACTTTTTGATGTGTCTAGTGGGCTTTCTGTCCCCAAGGAACATTCAAAATGCCTCAGATTAATGCACAAAGAATGCTACGTCGACTATGTGATGGGAGGCATGCCGATGCCTGGGTGGGCAAAATCCACCTCTTTTTTTGTTTTTACCATTCTTTCCTGATGTCAAGTGGGCTTACTGTCTTCTCCACACAGGTAGGGCAGATTGTGATAACCCCTCAATCTGTTACCAAGGGGGGCAGAATGACTGCTGGGACCATTATGGGTTTAATGCACGGCCCTAACATGAACTGAAGTCCCCCCCTAACTTTATTTATTTTACCTGGGTGTCAAGTTTACTTTCTCCCCTTCTGTGGGGGCACATTGAAGGTAAATAAGGGGATATAACTAGAAAGAGGACATTGTTCTCTTTCCAGTGGTATCTCTCCCACACAAATCAGTGTGTGGGGTCAGAGCTTTGCACCATCCGCTTTTATTTTGCTTACTGTGATGTCAGCGCACTTTGCACATTGTGCATCACAATAAGCACAAAAAAACTTGTGCCACAAGGGATGTTTTCCCCTCACATTGTGACTTTGTTTTTTATAAAATATGTTCTTTTGGTGCGTGCATTAAAGGATTTTCTTTGGCAATGTGGTGGACTAACTTTTCATGTCCAATGTACTGATGGAGCGGAGGGTTACCAGCTAAAGATTTACACAATTCACATACTCACCTGGGCCCATAACCATTCATACATAAGCTAGTAAGCACCGCTCGGATCAATTTAGTGTGATGATACCTGCAAGATGAATTTACCTCACCAATTCTTACCAACCCTTTCATCTGTATTTAATTTCCTCTGATAAATGGACCTAGCAGTATAGGTGTAATATCATCAAAGTATATACTTTAAATGACCACTGACTCGAGAGAGTTTTAAATGTTTATATAGTAAATTTCATGTGAACCAATGAATACAAAGTGCAGCTCGAGCACCGTTTTCTTCAAGGAAGGAAAATCAAATAAGTCAGAATTTCAGACTAAGTTATAATAATGACAGTACCTGAAAGTGAGAAAACAGAGAGAGCAGTACAATGACATACTACACAGAATTATAGTTACCTAGAATGGTGTGGAAAGGGTCCCCTAGGACAGGTCAGGAGACCAGAGGATTCAGGACAGGATTCAGGACAGGATAGGTGACCTCTTCTAGATCCGACGCCTGCGTAGCACCCCTCTCTGATACTCTCTTTCTCCTCGATTCTTCTGCGATCTTCGTCTAGTTCTTTGCCCACTTCTCTCCTCGATTCTTCCGCGAGTTTTCATATTTTTCTAACGCTTATTGTTCAATGTTCCCACCCCTTAATTTACTTTCCCAAGCTTTATTTCCCACCCGTATTCACATCTTAATCAATACATTGTAGGCAATTTGGTTCCTGTTCACAGGACATCATGCTTGTTCCCAGGACATGTTGCTGTTTTCTTTTAGATGGCATTCAAGACTTTGCATCGCGGTTCCTGGTTTGTCATTACTGCGCATGTGAACTAATCACATGGTACATGAGCTTCAGTCCCTCCTGGAGGCCCAAATACGAACTAATAGAGAGGTCAAAGAAAAGAATATTAAAATAAAAAATCAATGATTTCACTGTATACCACCTATCTCTACTCTACTCCTATTTACTTATAATAATCTTTCGCATTAGCATTTTAGTAAACTTGCATGGTTTAGTTTCAGCAAAGCATGCGCATTATCATGTGGGTTTCAAGCGGCCATTTTAAGAGCAACTGCGCAGCTGCAAAGATTTCCCTCCAAGCAACAGCACGTCATACTACGTAGATGCAGTAGACGCAAGCGCAATGCAGAGACCCACGTTTTAGCAGCCATCTTTAGTGACACACTGATTACTTGTTAGTAAAACACATAAGCAAGCTTCCCCTAGATTCACATGTACGAACTTAAAGTGCGAATTAGTATTTACAAACACAATTATTACAGAGTTACAAGTTATTTGAGCGAATTGTTTCCAAGCAAGTCTCCTTTTATACGAGTCCTTGCTCCATCAGTACTACAAAGCAAAGGAGGTGGACATGAACTGTTCATCCACTGCCTTGAGGGGGTTAAACTGTAACAAACATCCATCAGGATTATATATTTCACACTGGTACCAATGAATCACTTTCCAAAGCACATACCACTATATCAAATAAAATATAAGCATAGTGAATTATCAAGTCTTCAAAAGTGATGATGATTCTTTTCATTCCTCGTGTAGTTTTAGAATCCAAAAATGTGCAACAAAAAAGATGTTTAAGCTCTTTCGAGGGCATCTCTGAAGAAGTGGAGGAGTAGTTCAAACAATTTAAATCCTGTTTCTAAAACTTGACTTAGATACTTTTCTATCGTCAGCTTTGACTTCTAAACCAACTTTAAGAGGAACACATACACTCTGGTAACAAAGTCCTGGTTGCAGCAGCAAAATATCTCAATTGCTTCGTGAGAGTTCCGCATCTTCAAAGGAAATCTAGTTTCTGAATCTGCATTCAGGTACATGTGGGTAGAATGTCCTTCAGAGATGCTAAGCCTTTAATCAAGCGGTGCTAACATTCCCAGTACACTGCCAGACATTCTTTCTCCAAAATGAGAGTAGCATTTGTGAGTTTAATGTACAATGCTCAGAAGGCGTGTTAGTGGAGAAAGGTGAGCATGAGCCACATATATTGACAATAGAGAGCACACTGAAAACATGACTTGATCCAAGAACATGAGTTGTAGTATTCAAAGTATCATCAAAGGAAATTACATTTTTGCATATCATAGCTTAAAAATCATTTTCATTTTCAAGAGGGACGTTCAGGTAGGAACCCTCATTAACAGGATTCAGTGCAGTTCAGTGTAGTGGTTTGCTTTAACTTAGAATTCTTGGGCCCACCATGTTCTGGACCCAAGAATTCTAAGTGGAATGTGGGGTTTGAATATGGGACGGTTGTAACTTGGAGGAGCTGAAGGAGGCGGCTGCTGCGCAGCATTCAATTGTCAATAAAGACCTAATTACTTCACCACACCGTGTCACGGCGTTATCACTACAGAAATGGCGACGATCGGGTGAATTGAATGCTGCAGAACCCACAACGTATCGGAAAAAAAAAATAAAGAGAAAAAAAGAAGAAAGGAATATCGGAAGCGAGCTTATGAGTTCGATGTAAGAAGCTAGCAGCAGCGTGATTGAAGGAAGAAGCAAGCAGCAGCGAAGTTTACCTTGAAAACCATCACCGAAGAGGTATCGGGTGATCTGGCTGGAGCTTCGCGATCGCTGTTGTCCGCCACGCAAAGGATAATAGTTCGCGTTCTAGCTATTGTTTCACGCCAACTTGGGAGTACGTACACGTGAACGTACCCGAGAGAGGAAGTGCGTGAAAAGGAGGCGTCGTTGTCATCGCTACACAGCGTAGGAATCTGCGGACGGAAATATCCTGCGGACAAAAAGGAAAACGTACCCGAGAGAGGAAGTGTGCGAAAGGGAGGTTGTCATCGCCACACGGTGTAGAAATCTGCGGACGAGAATATCCCGTGGTCAAAGGATAACGAAGAAAAGAAGGTCGCGAAGGATTCAGCAGACTTGGTCTTTTAACGCTGCGCAAGTATTGCCTGGTTGTGACTGATGTGAAAGAATACATTTAACTGTTGTGTGCACAACGGTCACACGCATAAAAGAGTCTTATTGTGTACACAGCACGCCTGTACAGGGGGTGTAGAGGACAGTTTTGGAATGTTCCCCAGGTGAAGAGTAAACGCTTAAAGCCGGAGAGTGTCCAATAAGGAAATACAACATTGTTATTTTACAAATATTGCTCGCAGTCTCTCTGGCATGTGGATCTTATAGTGAGACTCGTTCAATTTTGCTTGGTCTTGCAGAAAAGAATGTGCTGAAAGTAAAATATAGACAATATATTCATCGTGTAATTCCACATTTTCAGTTAGGTAACTGTAAGGTAGAAAGCAACAGTGAGACAGTATTTTAAATGTGTCATCTCATTTGCAGCAAGTGACTAGTGAGACAATGACCAATTAAGGGTGAAACATATGAGGGAGTGTTTTGAATAACATCGTAATTGTTTATCCATTTGGGTTACGGTCAGTTTCTGTTAGGCTTACACAAAAATGTTTCTCCTCCCCCAGCTTTTTTGGAAACACCTGGAGACCCGCCCATTGCATGGAAAAAATGGTATGATGCGTTTTTAACATATATTGGTGCCATTGGTGGGTCACGGTATAGAGCAGAAAGGAAAAAATGTCTTTTATTGAATGTTTTGGGATTTGAAGGGAGAGAAATTTTTAAACACTTACCACCTTTAATACGTGCAGGTGGTGAGGAAGGAGACATGGATGAGTTTCAAGAGACAGTAAAAAAATTAGAGTTGCGTTTTGACATTCAACCCAGTTTGGTGGTAGAAAGGCATACATTTTTAAAGAGAGAACAGAAAATGGGCGAGAAAGTAGAAGATTTAATTTCTGCCTCACGTGTTCTTAGTGCTGAATGTCAATATGAAGCATTCAGAGATCAATTGATAAGAGATCAATTTATCTGTAAGTGCAACGATAAAAGTATACAACAGAAGTTATTGTCACTTGGAAATCCCACGTTAGAGGAAACTATACGGATTGCAAAAAGCATAGAGCTTTCCAAGTTGTCGGTTAAAGAACTTGATGGGAAAGTCTCAACCACGAGCGGAAAGGAGGAGGAATGTGTTAATGTAGTAAAAACAAAGGAAAATAAGTACGCTAATGCATATCGTGGGGACAATAAGTTTTTTAAACAAACGAATTTTTGTTTTAAGTGTGGAAATGCTCCACATTTTAGATCTGGACGTGCTTGCCCTGCTAGAAGTGTAACTTGTAGGGCGTGTGGGAAGTTAGGTCATTTTGCTAAGGTTTGCCAAAATGTGAAGAGGAATTATTCATCTACACAGGATGGAAGGATGAGCAGTGGTGTTTCATTTCCTTCTGCAAATTCCTCTGTTGCGAATGTTTCATTGTGTGAATCAAAGTGCGATGAACTGGGGAAAATCCAAGATGATTTGAGAGACATGGTGGTTGTGGTTGTAGATGCGAGTCAAGTTGGTAGTGTTCAAGATGAATGTGTTGATCCTTACGTGGATATGGATATTGGTGGTAAAAATGTTTGTCTTTTGGTTGATTCTGGAGCGAGGATAACTATGGTTACTCAAGAAAAGTTTAAAGAAGTTTGGGGTGTGCGTTCACTTTTTCCTCCAGACAGATCGCCCGTCTCTTATGAAGGAAGAACCATTGAACTGGCAGGTTATTTTGAAGATTATTTGACTTTCAGAGGAAGGAGTATTTTTGGAAAGATTTATGTGGCCATCAAGGGGTTGAACATTCTTGGATGGTTCCATCAAGGTTTATTCAAAATGGTTTTGAGACCAGGAACGAAAGATCAAGTTTCCATTCTTCGTGTTGATGATTTTCTTAACTCCTTATCTGAACATTTTCCTGACGTTTTTGGCAATAAACTTGGATGTGTCAGGGGGTTTATGCACACCATTAAGGTGAAAGAGGGTGCCATTCCAGTTAAACATCGGCTAAGGAATGTACCTTTTAGTGTCAGAAGTCAACTTGAACAGGAGCTTTCTGGTCTTTGTAAGAAGGGGATTATTGAACCAGTTGAATCGTCTATCTGGCTTTCTCCATTAGTGGTCGCTAAGAAGAAAAATGTGAGATTCGTGTTTGCATTGACTTACGCAGTTTGAATAGAAATATCTGGATAGATTCTCATCCTCTTCCTAATATCCCAGAAATGCTGTCTTTAATCAGTGGGTCGCAGTGGTTCAGTAAATTAGACCTAGCGTCAGCATATCATCAGGTCGTTCTTGATCCGGCTTCAAGGCATCTGACTGCTTTTGTGTCGCCCATAGGAACTTTTCAATACTGTAGGATGCCATTTGGTTTGGCTTCTGCCGCGGCAGTGTTTCAGAGGATCATGTCCAATCTACTTAAGGGGATCAAAGGAGTGATTGTTTTTCAGGACGATGTTTTGGTACATGGTGAAACATGTGAGTCACATGATGAGACCATGTATTGTGTCTTAGAGGCTTGACACGAAGGAGGTGTTGTGTTAAAAAAAGAGAAATGTGTCTTCAAGGTGAAGAAGATTGAGTACTTAGGACATGTGCTGTCAGAACAAGGGGTTGAACCAAGACCTGGTTTGGTTAAAGCAATAGTGGAATCATCTCCTCCTGTGGATAAGGCTGGACTTAAATCGTTCATTGGGTTGTGTGAGTTTTATTCGCGTTTTGTTCCTGGATATGCGACAAGGTGTCAACCGTTGTCCAACATGCTCAAGAAAAATGTTCCATTTAAATGGGACATTGAATGTGATGAAATTTTTAAATGGGTCAAAAATTAGCTCATCAGTCCTAGAGTTCTCAAACCTTTCAGTCCGAATGTTCCTTGCATTATCACTGTTGATGCTAGTGGTTTGGGTTTGGGAGCTGTTCTCACGCAAATAGTGAATGGAGTTGAGCATACTATTGGGTTTGCATCGAGAGTTTTGCGTGGTTCTGAACTCAATTTTTCGGTTATTGAAAAGGAACTGCTTGCATGTTGGTGGGCAATTCGGAAGTTTAATCCATATATTTGGGGTAGACATTTTAAGCTAAGGACTGATCATAGTCCGCTTGTTTCAATTTTGTCTGGAGATAAGATCAAAGAGCATACGCCCAGGATAGCACGTTTTTCTACCAAATTATTGCAATATAACTTTGAAGTCAGTCACATTCAAGGTTCTAGGAATATTTGTGCTGATTATTTTTCAAGGTATCCTGTTGAATCCAAGCTGGATATGGAGGATGAGGATGAAGAGGAGTGTTTTGTGGCCTCTGTTGGTTTAGATGAGATGTGTGCTGTGAGTGAAGTTGAATGGAGAGATTTTCTCTCTAAGGATACGTTATTGGGCGATGTCATCAGATGTGTAAAGGAAGGTTGGCCTAGAGAAAAGAATGTAAAAAGAATGTAAAATTTGCTCTGCAAACATTTGTAAAAGTTGCTCCTCAACTTTCAATAGAAGATGGCTTACTTGTACGTGGAGATAGGTTGGTCCCTCCTGGCACGTTAAGAGCGAGGTTGATGCAGGGAGCTCATGAAGGGCATTTGGGTAGAACCCTCACGAAGAGAAGACTTCGTGAACGTTTCTGGTGGCCACAGATGGACAATGATGTGGATTTGTTTGTAGGGGGGTGTGTAATTTGTTCCGGTTCGGATAAGAGTTTAAAAGTTCATACTCCGCCTTTGCAGCCTATCGTTCTGCCTAACAAACCTTGGGAAAAGATAGGAATAGATTTGGTTGGACCATTCAATTTGCTTCCGAGAAATTCAAAGTTTGCAATTGTTGCCATTGATTATTATTCTAAATGGCCCGAGGTACGTTTCATTGATGAACCTAATTCTAAGAATATCATTGATTTTTTGAAGGATATTTTTCTCCGTGAAGGGTTTCCATCCACAATTGTGAGTGATAATGGTGTACAATTCACTAGTCAAGAGTTTGAATCCTTTTTGCATCAGGGTGGCGTTGCACATGCTAGGAGTGCACTTTATCATCCTCAAACCAATGATTTGGTGGAGAGGATGAATAGAGTACTCAACAATTGTGTTCAGTGGGCTTTGGCAGGTGGATGTAACGTTCAAAATGCAGTGAGAGAAAATGTTGTCAAAGCACAGTTACGTCAGAAGACTTATTTTGATGCAAGGAAAAGATCTGTTGAACAGCCTTTGGTTGTCGGAGATGTTGTACGTATAAAGATTCCTATACATTCAAAGAAAGGAAATTCTAAATTTTCCGAGCCTTTCACTGTTGATAGAGTTTTCAAGAATGCAGTAAGAGTGAATTCAAAAAACTGGTGGAATGTTTCAAGGGTGGTGAAAGTGAATCCGAGTGTTGAGGAAAATTTGTGTGATAATGACAGAGCAGCTTTGTGTGATAAAGACAGGGCGGTTTTGTCGGATGTGAAAGACTCACGCAGGAGTTCTAGACAACGCTTTCTTCCTGCTAGGTTTCGTTAGTTGCTTTTATTTTTTTGCTTTAATGTATGATTCTCATGTTTGGTTAATTATTGTCTTTTCTCTGTTTTGTAAGGGAGAGGATAATGTAGTGGTTTGCTTTAACTTAGAATTCTTGGGCCCACCATGTTCTGGACCCAAGAATTCTAAGTGGAATGTGGGGTTTGAATATGGGACGGTTGTAACTTGGAGGAGCTGAAGGAGGCGGCTGCTGCGCAGCATTCAATTGTCAATAAAGACTTAATTACTCCACCACACCGTGTCACGGCGTTATCACTACATTCAGCTTACAGAGAAGATCCTTTGCCAGCACGTTTGTGGAAGAGGTGGGACTCAGGAGGAATCTGTGCTGCTCTGTGATTGGACCTAAGGAAACAAAGGTGGGATTTGTGATGTGGTGATAAACAGACTTTCCCCTGAGAGAGAAAGAGAAGGAAATTCAGAAGTTTTTAGAATTGATTGATTAGCACAAGTTTCAATAAGACAGGAGGTGACCCTTCTGTTAATAACAGATTGTATGTATGCGCCTTTCTTACCTACATGAATCAAAGAATGTATATGGCAATAGGCATCCCTTGGGTTATCCTAAAATGCTGGTTATCTATTGTGTCAGGGAGAAACAAATGAGTGCTCTGCAGTGGGCTCGGTCAATCTCGCTTCCAGTGCCTTATTTGACCACGAGTATATAATATGAGGGGGGATTCAATAAGGTTTTCAGAGGCCGGAATCTGGGTAATATTTATATAACAATGAATACCTCTGACACCATGGATCACAATATCACTTTTATCTCAGCAGATCTATTTATTGACTGCGGGTTGAATATAATTTCATATATTTAGTTGACTTAGTGAACACCTTCTCAATGTGACAAACATAAATCTCCAAATATTCACTTTTTCGACAATACAGTGTGACAACAAAACACATATATATCACAAATATACATTTCTCAGTGTGACGATGAAATAAATTTCACTTTTCCAACAAAACATTATAACGACATACCTAAATGTGAAAAATTGATACATAAATCGAAACAGTACTCAGATATCCTCTTTGTTAGATAGAGTGGCATATAAAGTCATTATTGCCTCCACGTTATATGATTGGTTCGGTCCTAGAATGTAATTAGAGAAAAATATATTTTCCCAAATTGAAGCTAGAGAGCGTTGACTAGATATTTGAGTTTGGCTCTTCACGGGGCGTTATTGTATGGTTTTATCCCCAATATATTTTCATGTTCTGTTAGCCGACGCGTTTCGACCTTTCCTGCTATGGACCTTTTTATTGCCTTTCTAAGGTCTTCATCAGGGCTTGATTATTATTCCATGGGACATCTTTTTCTGAAAAAATCAATGATATATTTTTGTCATAAAGGAATGTGATATTTAAGTGGTTTTTAAGTGTACTCTATTAATTTACTGAGCATTCACTTAATTGCTTTATTAAAAGGCTGGTTTAAAAAAGGGGGGGGGAACTTACGTGCTGTCAGATAAGAGTTGCTTGCGCTATCTTTTACCTGTGGAATACAAGGGAAATATTTCTATGTCACTGTCAGCTTTCTGGCGCTATATATTCCATGTTTGATGAATTAATACCATTACATTTTTCTTTAAATTGTGGCTTCACGTACCTTCCCTCTCCTTTTGGAGTTGTACTGTGTAGGTCTTTTAATATTTACTGGCTTCTTTGTTGATCTATTGGATAAAGAGGGGGTTGAAAAAACTGAGTTGGGCGTTTGTGTGCCGACTGGTTTTAATAGCTAATTGCCCCGTTTGTGATGTCTCATGCAAGGGTCTATGGACACCAATTGGTGTTCTAATGCGGCTTTTACAAGACGTGCCCTTTGCCCTTTGTTTTGGAATTTTCTACGGCGAGTTTTTCTGTCCATTTGTGATCGGCATGCATTTGATGGTACAACGTGACTATGTTTACAGCGTGAAACCGTGTTAAGCAGAGCTGCCGTGTTTGATTTCAAAGTAACCTGGTTTGGTGCTTCACGGGACTATCGAGCCCACGTGAAATTCCATGCATCCGTGCAAATTAATTAGGAGACCCTGAATTGTGTTTTTCTGTCCAATTGTGAACGGCATGCATTCGGTGGTTCAACGGGACTTTGTTTACAACAAGAGGCCATGTTTAGTTACAAAGTAGCCTGCTTTGGTGCTTTGCGGGACTATTAGGCACACGTGATATTCCATGCATCCGTGCAAGTTATTTAGGAGTCCCCGAGTTGAATAGTTACAAATATTGTTCATACCGGTTTGGCTCTTTGTCGGTCAGGGTTGTTTCCTCTCCTCTGTACTCTTCGTCTCTGTCCTTCGTCGTTCAAGCGCTTCCTCTCTCGGAAGTCGGTGTTGATAGGAAGCGTTTATGGTTGCCATGACGTCACCACGTCTGCGTTGCGTTGTTATGGCAACGCTTTGTTCCTGCTTCTGCGGCTGCTTTTTTCTTCGTATAATTTTTTTTGACAACTACGAATTGTCCTCGCTGACGTTTTTGGTCGCGGTGTCCTGTGTGGGGGTTCTGCTGGTTTGGGATTTGTTTTGATGTTCCTTGCTGTCTGATGTTATGTGCAATATAGTGGCTTCTTTACTGCCCACCGGTTGCTTGATTTCTCAATTGAGGACCTACGAATTAGCCTTTGAAATTGACCCTTCTTTGTAGCTGTTTCAAGGGCGCCCTTCGCAGGGTGTCTTGCTTGCTCTTTGTAGATATCCATATGTTCAATTTTTAGTTTGCATTTTCGCCCTTCTGTGCACTTCTAAACTTATCCATGAAGTTTTCATAAAAAACCTTGTCACTATCCTCTTTTTGTTCTTTTGGTTCGTGGAAGGTACGGGGTGTCTGAGATGAACCTTCAACTCCGCTTCTCAGAGAGGAAGTTTATGTTATTCTCCTTCTAGGTGATATGCGTTAATTCTGTCATTTCATTCATTCCGTTAACAATGGTTCCCAGAAACATAATAATTTTTGCTTCACTTTTAGATAGGATTGCATCAATGTTGGTCCCTCGAATGTGGCGGAGGACTGTCCATTTTAGGTCTTTTGGGCTGTGATTTTTTTCAATGCAGTGATTGACCATGGGGGCGGTCAATACTTTACACTTTATCCTGGATCGATGTTGGGAAATGCGATTTTTAATTGGTTGTGTAGTTTTCCCAATATAAGCCAATGGGCATGGACAGGTGATACAGTATACCACATTGTGGGTATTACAGTTTGTGAAGTCTTCATGTTTGATGTATTTTTCTCCATACGTGAATCTAGTTCCTTCTATGGTGCTGTCGCATGAAGTGCAGTTGCCACATTTTTTGTGTCCTTTTATGGGCGGAAGTGAGAGCATGGATCGTAAATTGATTTGTGGTTGCCTTATGGTCGTATTTGCTCGTACCAACTTCTCTCTGATGCTCATATTTTTCTTCAGGGCTCGTATTTTTCTCGGGGCCAGATGACAATTCCACCCCCTTTATCCGCCGGCTTTATGATAAGGTTTGTGTTTGCTTTTAGTTGTTCCAATGCCTTATTTTCATCTTTGGTGAGGTTCCATTTAGTGAAAGTTTTCCTTTTCTCAAGATTGTTCAGAAAAATACGAGTTAGAAGTAGAGCGCCAACTAGCCGATCCAAGATACTATCGGAAGACAAAAGAAGACTGGAACAGAAAAATCACGGACAAACTCACTCCAATTATACACATTGGAGAGGAAGAAGGATGGCTATCCAAAAAAGAAGCAGAATTTTTAATAAACAAGAACCCCCGGACACCTTTAATGTATGCTCTCCCCAAGGTGCATAAAGATTCTCATAATCCACCAGGCCGCCCGATTATTTCGGGAGTCAACTCTATTCTTGAAAGACCGGCAAAATACGTGGACACCTTTTTAAAACCTTTAGTCTGCAGTATTCCCAGCTACATTAAAGACACGACGCAAGCCATCAATTTTTTGGAGGATTTCCCGTTTGAAGAGGAAAAGGAACTCTTGGTTACCCTTGATATTGTGAGTTTATACTCCAACATCCCCCAAGAAGCAGGTCTGGAAGCCATGCAAATATTCTTGGACAAACGCAGCAGGCCACACAACGTACCCACCATCTATTTAATACAACTAGCGGAAATATGCCTGAAGCACAATTTTTTCACCTTTAATGACATTCAATTTCTCCAGATTATGGGCACCGCGATGGGTTGTCCATTTGCCCCAGAGATGGCCATAATGTTTATGGCCCTCTATGAAGAGAAATGGATTTTTAACAATAACCCACACGACGGCCATATCAAAATATGGCGTCGTTACATCGATGACGTGTTTTTACTTTGGAGAGGCAACACACAACAACTTGAGAAATTCGTGACTTGGTTGAATGATAGAAATCCGAACATTCAATTCACCGTCAGTCACAGCAACGTGGAAATGAATTACTTAGACCTCCTTATCAAACACGAAGAGGGACACATCTATACAACACTGTACACAAAAACCACGGATAGAAACACCTTCCTGCATTTCTCAAGCTTTCATCAAAGAAATTTACGAGAGAACCTACCCTTTAGCCAGTTCTTAAGGATTAGGCGAAATTGCACCAAAAGAGAAGACTACTTTAAGAACGCTACAACATTACTAGAGAAATTGGTGGAGAGAAATTACCCAAAAAAACTACTGAAAAGAGCGCTGAAGCGAGCATGGTACACGCCAAGAGATGCGCTTCTCACCACCAAGAAAGAGGAAAAAACCACACCACTTGTATGTGTCACCACCTTCTCAGCCAAGCAAAACAACACAAATAACTCTACCCCTATGATTGAAAAGTACTACGTATCATATTTTTTACCCACAAAGGGTATGGCACTCAAGAAAAAGGAAAAAGAGTATTGTGACGGAATGACAAAAGAAAAGAGAAAAGACAAAAACAAGTGCACCACAATATAAAGATAATCACAATGAGTAGAAAAAAGTTTTCTTTTTATTTAGAAACATATTATCATGAGCATTGAATTGCTTGCTTATGTGTTTTTTATATCAAAATCAATAGTACATAAGACATACTAAAAGTTATTCACAACACAGAAATATAATACAAAGATAAGCCACAAAAGACAGGTTCCCAGGCAGGGGGGGAAAACCAAAAGATGTTAAAGAGGGGGAACGATTTTCAATCAAAGGACAAACACTCAAATTCAAACAGCTCACATTAAAACACCATTCCAAAAAAATCTTTCAACATAGGCCAAACAGCCTTTTAAGGGCCAATTCCCAGAGAGGTGATCACAAGGAAATCTAGCAATGGAACCAAATGGTAACAATGAGCTAGAAATCAAGCTGTATGGAGAGTCTAGGGGCGGGAATTGTAGGCCCAAAGAAAAACGCCGACGCGCGTTTTGGTGAAACACACTCCAAACCAGGAGTACCACCTTCCTCAGGGCGTAGCAGACAAACCCCCACACGCAGGCTGGGACCTATAAGGATAAGAGAAAGAAAAATAATAATAACACATAGAAAGATTTTATAAAAAACACATAGTGGTATATATATATTCTTTTTAAATAAACAGACAAGTCCACAGATAGAGTGCCATAATCCCTAAGGAGGAAACACGTTGCTAATCGATTTTAAATTCTCAATGAAATTTAAGAAATTAGGGTTCTGAAGATAACAGAAACTTCGAAAATATTAGGATGTAAAATAGTTCACACCTAGGAAAATACAAAAGGCAAAGGAAGACAGAAACATGAAAAGAATAAAAAAAAAAAAAAAAAATTTTTTGAAAACAGACCAAAGATTATAGGCCAAAAACATTTTTTTATAGAAAACCCCATTTGGGGATTTTTATAAGCCATCCATCAAAGGACACCGAGAACAGCCAATCTAGAGTCAAAACGGGGTTTTTTTTTAAAAAAAAGGAAAAACAAAAGGTTACAGACATCAATATAAATATATGAATTTACCTGTGTATGTAAAAACTGATAATCAAAGAAGAAAGATGCAGATCTATGCAAAATGTAGAAACCCTTTGGTATCGCTCTCTAGGACGAGATAAAAAAAGGAAAAAGAACAAAACGTGTGAAAACATAAAACTAGAAGGTAGGAGAAATAGTGAAACAAGAGTGAATATGGAAGGACAATAAAACCAGCAATTAGAAAATATCATAATCAAATAATAGAGATTGCAATCCTGTTTTAAAGGGGGGACCCAAAATCATCTCTCTGGTAAATAGTAGAAATGAGGAATGGGAAGAACAAGCTATAATGCGGGGTTACCTAAATTGGAGAGCCGTCGACCGTGTATCGGCGAGACCATTCAAATATTTAGGGAAAAACACCGATCTGCCAGCAGAATTCTTGTGATTGTTTCATACACTCTAGGATCGGGGAAGTCTCCACAGAGGATAACGATGGAGTCTAGAGAAAACCACAACATCATAAGCGGGGAAAATTGGTCAAATTGCAACGGTCATGTGACAGAAAATTGAACATATAAACTAAGAATACATTGCTCGCTATCAAGTAAGAAAAACTGGGAGAGCAAAGGCTGCAAGGGTGTAAATAGGGGCCGGTGAAAAGAAATGCGCTCACCTAGATTAAAACGGGCCTTTCCTAGATAAAGTAGAGGCTATTAAATGCGTCAACGGATAAATCGAGATTTCTTTAGGAAGGAACAATCCAACATTGAAGTTGCTGAAAAGCAAAAAAATATATTTATAAGAAAAAACTAAAAAGAAATAATGAGAGTGATAATCCTAAGGTATAAGCAAACACTCGACGAGATAGAGCAAAAGCATTACAAAAAGATATATTAATAGGAATAAACTAAAAAGAGATAATAAGAATGATAGTCCTGAGGTATAAGCATACACTCAACAAGATAGAACAAAGGCGTAGAGAGCGCGGATACAAACAGTTTACCTGAAAGAGATGCAGCGTACTCGATAACGGCGGTCCGGTCGGCAATAGCTGTTCGCGGGAAAAGATCGCATAAGCGCGGCTTAAATAGGAGAGCGAATATTTAAGCCCCTCGAGTCAGAATCCTCCTCTGCTCAATAGCCAATCATCCGGCGAGTTGCAAAAAACCGTCAACCAACCGGCTTGATCGAAATGAACAGGTTAACCAATACACGAGGCTAAACACAAGCCAATGTGACTGCCCCGAGACAGACAAGCGCCCACACGGAATCCATAGTGAAGGATGCTCAAAACAATAAAGTAAAAATCGGAAAATAAAAAATGTGAAAAACAGGAGATGTGGCACATAAAAACTGAAATAGAGGGGCATGAATACACGAAAAGTATTCAAAGTAAGATTGATAGACATAAAAGACAAACTAAAAGGTAACACTTAAGGGAACAGACTAATGTATATATATAAGGAGAAATATGTGTATGACAAAATAATCCCATGTGTTAGATTCTTAAATTATGGCATTCTCCCATGGTAAGGACTCGTTAAGCCCTCTGGTCTTGGTGTCAAGAACAAAAATCCAAAAGACCTCACGTTTTTTTCGTAGGTCTTCTGGATTCGTGCCCTTTTGCGCTTGAACCCTTTCCAGGATTGTCCATCGTAAATCTTCCTCCGTGTGCTTCTTTTCCGCCCAATGTCCTACTAGAGGGGCTGAGTGTTTCAGGCGTCTAATACAGGACTTATGTTCACCAATGCGCACTCTAACCTCTCTCGAGGTTTCGCCAACGTAAGTCAGTGGACAAGGGCATTGGATTGCATAAACGCAATTTGATGTTCGGCAGTTGGTGATACCTTCGAGGTTAGCGGTGAAGCCATTAGTATGGAAAGAAGTGCCTACAATTGCATTGTCACAGGCGTGGCAAGTGCCGCACCTGTGGTTACCTCTTACAGGGGTGGTTCCCTCAATAGATCGTTGTAGCCATGTTGTCTGGTTAGGAGTCTTGGCTCTAATCAAATGGTTTCTAAGATTCTTGTTTCTCCGAAAGGCGAAGACCGGTTTGGGTATGGCTGCTGATTGTTCGCCCAAATTTAGGAGATGCCATTCTGAGTTTATGATCTGTCTGATCTTGTTATTGAATGTGGAGTGTTTGGTGACGCAAACAAGTTTATCCATAGGTTCCTGGTTTTTATTCTGGAACATAGAGTCCCTGTTATAGAAACGAGCCCGTTTCATGGCGTTCCTGACTAGTCTTGGCGGATAACCCCTGTCAATGAACTTTTGTCTCATATTTTCAGCGTTGGCAAGATAATCCTTAATAGAGGTACAATTTCTGCGAAGACGCAGAAACTGGCTGAAAGGGATCCCATCTTTCTGACTCCTGGGATGGAAGCTTCCAAAATGCAGGAGGGTATTCCTAGCGGTCGGTTTGGTATAGAGAGACACCGCTAGCTTTGAATCGTGGTGTCCCACCCAAACGTCCAGAAACTCAAGTCTCATGGTGCTAAAATGGGCAGTAAACTTGATGTTGCAATCCGCCGCGTTAAGCCATTCGATATATATCTCCAAGGAGTCTTGGTCGCCGGCCCAAATAAAGAAGATATCATCTATAAACCGCGACCAGTGTCGCACATTTTCAAAAAATGGCGCGACCTCGTTAAAGATGTTAAGTCTCTCAAAGTTCCCCATGTATAGGCAGGCAATGCTTGGAGCGCAAGCCGCCCCCATGCTAACACCTGTAACTTGTTGGTATAGCTGCCCATCAAAGTCAAAGAAGTTTTCTTCCAGGACAATTTCAAGAGTTTTCACCAAAAAAGATTTGTTTGATAATGAGGGGTCAGATTGAATGATGTTCCTGACTACTTTGGCTGCCTCAACCTGGGGGATGTTAGAGTATAAGGATTCCACATCCAGGGTGACAAGAAACTCATATTCACAATTGTAGTCTAGACCTTCAATTTTGGAGATAAAATGTCCCGTGTCTTTGACATATGATGGCAGACTGCCCACTAAGGGCTGAAGAAACCTATCAAGATACTTTGAGAGCGGCTCCGTTGCTGACCCAATTGTAGACACAATGGGTCTCAATGGAGGATCAAGCTGGTTCTTGTGGGTCTTAGGTAGGCCATAGATGATGGGAATGCGAGTGTATGTAGGTGTGAGGAAGAGAGCTTCCGACGTGCAGATATCACCTCTTTCTATCCCTTTTTCCACCTCTTGTAGGATACGTTTCTTGATTCTAGGTTCAGGGTTGAGAGTGATTTTGCAGTAGTGTCTAGTCGAGCTAAGAAGCTCGAGCATCTTCTCTTTATATCTTGCAGTATCAAACAGAACAATACCGCCACCCTTATCGCATGGTTTTATGGTGAGACTATTGTCGTTTCTCAAAGACAGGAGGGTGAAGTTCTCGTCCTTCGAGGTGTTGAAACAAGGGGCAGGAACGAACTTAACAGATTTTTCAATCTTGCTGATAACAGCTTTCTCAAATAGTTGAACTTCTGGACCCAGTACTTCCAACCCCGGGGTAAAATTCGAGGGGGGTTTTAGACCCGAGCGATTGTCATTAGAATCAATTGAGTTGTTATTCTGAAAGAACTTTTTGAGCCTAACCTTACGGAAGAAGGCATGAATGTCTCGAAATAACTCAAATTTGTTTAATCTTGTAGATGGAACAAATGATAAACCCTTTGAAAGGAGTGAGATAACAGAGTGGTTCATGGTTTGAGATGAAAGATTGAAGATTGGAATAGTGTTTAGGTTCTCCAGTACTGCTGTTGCCGGGTCTGTATGTATCTCTGAGGTTGTGCTGGGTCCTGGTATTGGCCCCTCTGTTGGAAGCTCTGGGACCTGTTTTGAAAACGATTCTGAAACCTTGGACGAAAATTGCCCCGGCGATTCCCTAAAAAACGATTTTCTGCGGCAGGCCGCTCAGAGAAATGCCCCTGTGGGGGGTTACTATAGGGAGATCCCTCACTGTCCGAGTCTGTTGTGTCAGAGAAGGTAATGATCCGTTTGCTACCCATTGGGGAAGCAAACGGATCATTACCTTCTCTGACACAACAGACTCGGACAGTGAGGGATCTCCCTATAGTAACCCCCCACAGGGGCATTTCTCTGAGCGGCCTGCCGCAGAAAATCGTTTTTTAGGGAATCGCCGGGGCAATTTTCGTCCAAGGTTTCAGAATCGTTTTCAAAACAGGTCCCAGAGCTTCCAACAGAGGGGCCAATACCAGGACCCAGCACAACCTCAGAGATACATACAGACCCGGCAACAGCAGTACTGGAGAACCTAAACACTATTCCAATCTTCAATCTTTCATCTCAAACCATGAACCACTCTGTTATCTCACTCCTTTCAAAGGGTTTATCATTTGTTCCATCTACAAGATTAAACAAATTTGAGTTATTTCGAGACATTCATGCCTTCTTCCGTAAGGTTAGGCTCAAAAAGTTCTTTCAGAATAACAACTCAATTGATTCTAATGACAATCGCTCGGGTCTAAAACCCCCCTCGAATTTTACCCCGGGGTTGGAAGTACTGGGTCCAGAAGTTCAACTATTTGAGAAAGCTGTTATCAGCAAGATTGAAAAATCTGTTAAGTTTGTTCCTGCCCCTTGTTTCAACACCTCGAAGGACGAGAACTTCACCCTCCTGTCTTTGAGAAACGACAATAGTCTCACCATAAAACCATGCGATAAGGGTGGCGGTATTGTTCTGTTTGATACTGCAAGATATAAAGAGAAGATGCTCGAGCTTCTTAGCTCGACTAGACACTACTGCAAAATCACTCTCAACCCTGAACCTAGAATCAAGAAACGTATCCTACAAGAGGTGGAAAAAGGGATAGAAAGAGGTGATATCTGCACGTCGGAAGCTCTCTTCCTCACACCTACATACACTCGCATTCCCATCATCTATGGCCTACCTAAGACCCACAAGAACCAGCTTGATCCTCCATTGAGACCCATTGTGTCTACAATTGGGTCAGCAACGGAGCCGCTCTCAAAGTATCTTGATAGGTTTCTTCAGCCCTTAGTGGGCAGTCTGCCATCATATGTCAAAGACACGGGACATTTTATCTCCAAAATTGAAGGTCTAGACTACAATTGTGAATATGAGTTTCTTGTCACCCTGGATGTGGAATCCTTATACTCTAACATCCCCCAGGTTGAGGCAGCCAAAGTAGTCAGGAACATCATTCAATCTGACCCCTCATTATCAAACAAATCTTTTTTGGTGAAAACTCTTGAAATTGTCCTGGAAGAAAACTTCTTTGACTTTGATGGGCAGCTATACCAACAAGTTACAGGTGTTAGCATGGGGGCGGCTTGCGCTCCAAGCATTGCCTGCCTATACATGGGGAACTTTGAGAGACTTAACATCTTTAACGAGGTCGCGCCATTTTTTGAAAATGTGCGACACTGGTCGCGGTTTATAGATGATATCTTCTTTATTTGGGCCGGCGACCAAGACTCCTTGGAGATATATATCGAATGGCTTAACGCGGCGGATTGCAACATCAAGTTTACTGCCCATTTTAGCACCATGAGACTTGAGTTTCTGGACGTTTGGGTGGGACACCACGATTCAAAGCTAGCGGTGTCTCTCTATACCAAACCGACCGCTAGGAATACCCTCCTGCATTTTGGAAGCTTCCATCCCAGGAGTCAGAAAGATGGGATCCCTTTCAGCCAGTTTCTGCGTCTTCGCAGAAATTGTACCTCTATTAAGGATTATCTTGCCAACGCTGAAAATATGAGACAAAAGTTCATTGACAGGGGTTATCCGCCAAGACTAGTCAGGAACGCCATGAAACGGGCTCGTTTCTATAACAGGGACTCTATGTTCCAGAATAAAAACCAGGAACCTATGGATAAACTTGTTTGCGTCACCAAACACTCCACATTCAATAACAAGATCAGACAGATCATAAACTCAGAATGGCATCTCCTAAATTTGGGCGAACAATCAGCAGCCATACCCAAACCGGTCTTCGCCTTTCGGAGAAACAAGAATCTTAGAAACCATTTGATTAGAGCCAAGACTCCTAACCAGACAACATGGCTACAACGATCTATTGAGGGAACCACCCCTGTAAGAGGTAACCACAGGTGCGGCACTTGCCACGCCTGTGACAATGCAATTGTAGGCACTTCTTTCCATACTAATGGCTTCACCGCTAACCTCGAAGGTATCACCAACTGCCGAACATCAAATTGCGTTTATGCAATCCAATGCCCTTGTCCACTGACTTACGTTGGCGAAACCTCGAGAGAGGTTAGAGTGCGCATTGGTGAACATAAGTCCTGTATTAGACGCCTGAAACACTCAGCCCCTCTAGTAGGACATTGGGCGGAAAAGAAGCACACGGAGGAAGATTTACGATGGACAATCCTGGAAAGGGTTCAAGCGCAAAAGGGCACGAATCCAGAAGACCTACGAAAAAAACGTGAGGTCTTTTGGATTTTTGTTCTTGACACCAAGACCAGAGGGCTTAACGAGTCCTTACCATGGGAGAATGCCATAATTTAAGAATCTAACACATGGGATTATTTTGTCATACACATATTTCTCCTTATATATATACATTAGTCTGTTCCCTTAAGTGTTACCTTTTAGTTTGTCTTTTATGTCTATCAATCTTACTTTGAATACTTTTCGTGTATTCATGCCCCTCTATTTCAGTTTTTATGTGCCACATCTCCTGTTTTTCACATTTTTTATTTTCCGATTTTTACTTTATTGTTTTGAGCATCCTTCACTATGGATTCCGTGTGGGCGCTTGTCTGTCTCGGGGCAGTCACATTGGCTTGTGTTTAGCCTCGTGTATTGGTTAACCTGTTCATTTCGATCAAGCCGGTTGGTTGACGGTTTTTTGCAACTCGCCGGATGATTGGCTATTGAGCAGAGGAGGATTCTGACTCGAGGGGCTTAAATATTCGCTCTCCTATTTAAGCCGCGCTTATGCGATCTTTTCCCGCGAACAGCTATTGCCGACCGGACCGCCGTTATCGAGTACGCTGCATCTCTTTCAGGTAAACTGTTTGTATCCGCGCTCTCTACGCCTTTGTTCTATCTTGTTGAGTGTATGCTTATACCTCAGGACTATCATTCTTATTATCTCTTTTTAGTTTATTCCTATTAATATATCTTTTTGTAATGCTTTTGCTCTATCTCGTCGAGTGTTTGCTTATACCTTAGGATTATCACTCTCATTATTTCTTTTTAGTTTTTTCTTATAAATATATTTTTTTGCTTTTCAGCAACTTCAATGTTGGATTGTTCCTTCCTAAAGAAATCTCGATTTATCCGTTGACGCATTTAATAGCCTCTACTTTATCTAGGAAAGGCCCGTTTTAATCTAGGTGAGCGCATTTCTTTTCACCGGCCCCTATTTACACCCTTGCAGCCTTTGCTCTCCCAGTTTTTCTTACTTGATAGCGAGCAATGTATTCTTAGTTTATATGTTCAATTTTCTGTCACATGACCGTTGCAATTTGACCAATTTTCCCCGCTTATGATGTTGTGGTTTTCTCTAGACTCCATCGTTATCCTCTGTGGAGACTTCCCCGATCCTAGAGTGTATGAAACAATCACAAGAATTCTGCTGGCAGATCGGTGTTTTTCCCTAAATATTTGAATGGTTTCGCCGATACACGGTCGACGGCTCTCCAATTTAGGTAACCCCGCATTATAGCTTGTTCTTCCCATTCCTCATTTCTACTATTTACCAGAGAGATGATTTTGGGTCCCCCCTTTAAAACAGGATTGCAATCTCTATTATTTGATTATGATATTTTCTAATTGCTGGTTTTATTGTCCTTCCATATTCACTCTTGTTTCACTATTTCTCCTACCTTCTAGTTTTATGTTTTCACACGTTTTGTTCTTTTTCCTTTTTTTATCTCGTCCTAGAGAGCGATACCAAAGGGTTTCTACATTTTGCATAGATCTGCATCTTTCTTCTTCGATTATCAGTTTTTACATACACAGGTAAATTCATATATTTATATTGATGTCTGTAACCTTTTGTTTTTCCTTTTTTTTAAAAAAAACCCCGTTTTGACTCTAGATTGGCTGTTCTCGGTGTCCTTTGATGGATGGCTTATAAAAATCCCCAAATGGGGTTTTCTATAAAAAAATGTTTTTGGCCTATAATCTTTGGTCTGTTTTCAAAAAAATTTTTTTTTTTTTTTTTATTCTTTTCATGTTTCTGTCTTCCTTTGCCTTTTGTATTTTCCTAGGTGTGAACTATTTTACATCCTAATATTTTCGAAGTTTCTGTTATCTTCAGAACCCTAATTTCTTAAATTTCATTGAGAATTTAAAATCGATTAGCAACGTGTTTCCTCCTTAGGGATTATGGCACTCTATCTGTGGACTTGTCTGTTTATTTAAAAAGAATATATATATACCACTATGTGTTTTTTATAAAATCTTTCTATGTGTTATTATTATTTTTCTTTCTCTTATCCTTATAGGTCCCAGCCTGCGTGTGGGGGTTTGTCTGCTACGCCCTGAGGAAGGTGGTACTCCTGGTTTGGAGTGTGTTTCACCGAAACGCGCGTCGGCGTTTTTCTTTGGGCCTACAATTCCCGCCCCTAGACTCTCCATACAGCTTGATTTCTAGCTCATTGTTACCATTTGGTTCCATTGCTAGATTTCCTTGTGATCACCTCTCTGGGAATTGGCCCTTAAAAGGCTGTTTGGCCTATGTTGAAAGATTTTTTTGGAATGGTGTTTGAATGTGAGCTGTTTGAATTTGAGTGTTTGTCCTTTGATTGAAAATCGTTCCCCCTCTTTAACATCTTTTGGTTTTCCCCCCCTGCCTGGGAACCTGTCTTTTGTGGCTTATCTTTGTATTATATTTCTGTGTTGTGAATAACTTTTAGTATGTCTTATGTACTATTGATTTTGATATAAAAAACACATAAGCAAGCAATTCAATGCTCATGATAATATGTTTCTAAATAAAAAGAAAACTTTTTTCTACTCATTGTGATTATCTTTATATTGTGGTGCACTTGTTTTTGTCTTTTCTCTTTTCTTTTGTCATTCCGTCACAATACTCTTTTTCCTTTTTCTTGAGTGCCATACCCTTTGTGGGTAAAAAATATGATACGTAGTACTTTTCAATCATAGGGGTAGAGTTATTTGTGTTGTTTTGCTTGGCTGTTTATTCCCCCATTTCTCTACCCATATTGTGCCGTTTGGGGGTGCCCCTTGTTCTTTGGTCACCACCTTCTCAGGTCAGACCACAGAAATGCAAAAAATTATCAGGAAAAACTGGCACACAATAAACAGTATACCATCTTTCACACAGATTCCAATATTTGCCCTGAAGAAAAATATGAGCATCAGAGAGAAGTTGGTACGAGCAAATACGACCATAAGGCAACCACAAATCAATTTACGATCCATGCTCTCACTTCCGCCCATAAAAGGACACAAAAAATGTGGCAACTGCACTTCATGCGACAGCACCATAGAAGGAACTAGATTCACGTATGGAGAAAAATACATCAAACATGAAGACTTCACAAACTGTAATACCCACAATGTGGTATACTGTATCACCTGTCCATGCCCATTGGCTTATATTGGGAAAACTACACAACCAATTAAAAATCGCATTTCCCAACATCGATCCAGGATAAAGTGTAAAGTATTGACCGCCCCCATGGTCAATCACTGCATTGAAAAAAATCACAGCCCAAAAGACCTAAAATGGACAGTCCTCCGCCACATTCGAGGGACCAACATTGATGCAATCCTATCTAAAAGTGAAGCAAAAATGATTATGTTTCTGGGAACCATTGTTAACGGAATGAATGAAATGACAGAATTAACGCATATCACCTAGAAGGAGAATAACATAAACTTCCTCTCTGAGAAGCGGAGTTGAAGGTTCATCTCAGACACCCCGTACCTTCCACGAACCAAAAGAACAAAAAGAGGATAGTGACAAGGTTTTTTATGAAAACTTCATGGATAAGTTTAGAAGTGCACAGAAGGGCGAAAATGCAAACTAAAAATTGAACATATGGATATCTACAAAGAGCAAGCAAGACACCCTGCGAAGGGCGCCCTTGAAACAGCTACAAAGAAGGGTCAATTTCAAAGGCTAATTCGTAGGTCTTCAATTGAGAAATCAAGCAACCGGTGGGCAGTAAAGAAGCCACTATATTGCACATAACATCAGACAGCAAGGAACATCAAAACAAATCCCAAACCAGCAGAACCCCCACACAGGACACCGCGACCAAAAACGTCAGCGAGGACAATTCGTAGTTGTCAAAAAAAAATTATACGAAGAAAAAAGCAGCCGCAGAAGCAGGAACAAAGCGTTGCCATAACAACGCAACGCAGACGTGGTGACGTCATGGCAACCATAAACGCTTCCTATCAACACCGACTTCCGAGAGAGGAAGCGCTTGAACGACGAAGGACAGAGACGAAGAGTACAGAGGAGAGGAAACAACCCTAACCGACAAAGAGCCAAACCGGTATGAACAATATTTGTAACTATTCAACTCGGGGACTCCTAAATAACTTGCACGGATGCATGGAATATCACGTGTGCCTAATAGTCCCGCAAAGCACCAAAGCAGGCTACTTTGTAACTAAACATGGCCTCTCATTGTAAACAAAGTCCCGTTGAACCACCGAATGCATGCCGTTCACAATTGGACAGAAAAACTCAATTCAGGGTCTCCTAATTAATTTGCACGGATGCATGGAATTTCACGTGGGCTCGATAGTCCCGTGAAGCACCAAACCAGGTTACTTTGAAATCAAACACGGCAGCTCTGCTTAACACGGTTTCACGCTGTAAACATAGTCACGTTGTACCATCAAATGCATGCCGATCACAAATGGACAGAAAAACTCGCCGTAGAAAATTCCAAAACAAAGGGCAAAGGGCACGTCTTGTAAAAGCCGCATTAGAACACCAATTGGTGTCCATAGACCCTTGCATGAGACATCACAAACGGGGCAATTAGCTATTAAAACCAGTCGGCACACAAACGCCCAACTCAGTTTTTTCAACCCCCTCTTTATCCAATAGATCAACAAAGAAGCCAGTAAATATTAAAAGACCTACACAGTACAACTCCAAAAGGAGAGGGAAGGTACGTGAAGCCACAATTTAAAGAAAAATGTAATGGTATTAATTCATCAAACATGGAATATATAGCGCCAGAAAGCTGACAGTGACATAGAAATATTTCCCTTGTATTCCACAGGTAAAAGATAGCGCAAGCAACTCTTATCTGACAGCACGTAAGTTCCCCCCCCCTTTTTTAAACCAGCCTTTTAATAAAGCAATTAAGTGAATGCTCAGTAAATTAATAGAGTACACTTAAAAACCACTTAAATATCACATTCCTTTATGACAAAAATATATCATTGATTTTTTCAGAAAAAGATGTCCCATGGAATAATAATCAAGCCCTGATGAAGACCTTAGAAAGGCAATAAAAAGGTCCATATCAGGAAAGGTCGAAACGCGTCGGCTAACAGAACATGAAAATATATTGGGGATAAAACCATACAATAACGCCCCGTGAAGAGCCAAACTCAAATATCTAGTCAACGCTCTCTAGCTTCAATTTGGGAAAATATATTTTTCTCTAATTACATTCTAGGACCGAACCAATCATATAACGTGGAGGCAATAATGACTTTATATGCCACTCTATCTAACAAAGAGGATATCTGAGTACTGTTTCGATTTATGTATCAATTTTTCACATTTAGGTATGTCGTTATAATGTTTTGTTGGAAAAGTGAAATTTATTTCATCGTCACACTGAGAAATGTATATTTGTGATATATATGTGTTTTGTTGTCACACTGTATTGTCGAAAAAGTGAATATTTGGAGATTTATGTTTGTCACATTGAGAAGGTGTTCACTAAGTCAACTAAATATATGAAATTATATTCAACCCGCAGTCAATAAATAGATCTGCTGAGATAAAAGTGATATTGTGATCCATGGTGTCAGAGGTATTCATTGTTATATAATTATTTGACCACGAGGCGCAATCTCACGACCTTTCTGCCCTTGGCTTCTTCCCACTCTTCTGCTCCCTAGTCCTTTGTGATCAACCTGTCTCCCTATTCCTCCCTAGTTTGTTCTTCTGACGGTTTGTTGAAAACATTGAATTTGTAATGACATCATATACACAAACAAATTAACGAATTCAGAAGGATGTTGTTAATTTCCTAACCATTGCATCTTGTTTTCAAATGTTCTCTGGGGAGAGGATGTAGCCTAATGGCAAGGGCGGTCAACCAAGAGGCTGGGGAACCGGATTCAAGTCTTGGCAGGGCCGCTCAGTATCCCATGATTCTGGGCAAATCACTTAATCTCTCCGTGCCTAACAAAAAACAAAAAAATGTATGTGTCCGTCTGTAAAGCAACTGGTGCTCATGTAAAGCGATCTGATACCTTCAGGTCTAGTTCGTGCTAACCAGAAAAAAAAATCCTGTACCTTAAGCATCAATGCTTGAACAGTAGTAGCTCCTACAGCTTCCTGGGCTGTCTTAGCAGCATTGACAGTAGCAGAATAACCATCAAATTCCTCTTTCATATGACGGGAACTTTCCCTTTGCTAGTGACAGCACGGGGATTCTTGCATCTCTATCTTTAGGTCTTATCATTAAATATGCCTGCCACTGGCCGCATAGACCTTTGTTCGTCGAAAAGGAGAATTTGAAAGAAGCCATCATTTACATCAAACACCATGAACAGTGAAGCCCATTTGGGGAGCCACAATAATTAATAAAGATATTTGGTGTGATTTAAAGGGTTTTATTAACAATTCTATTAATTTTAAATTGTTTACTCAGTAAATATTAGACTTATGTCATTATTTCAAATTCAAATAATCCATTAATCTGTATTTCAAAATAAGGTACAATACCAAATTAGTGAATATTACAAATAAAATAGACATGGTACAGTAAATGTGTTCCATAAAGGAATTTACCTAATCTTACTTGAGGATAAGAATGGCAATTTCTTAATTATGCCAAGGAAAAAGTGTCAGTTCAGAAACCCAATAAAGAGTTCTGATGAGAGAATAAAATGCATAAGTATGAAGCCTTTGCACTTAAGTAATAAAGAAGTTTTCAAGCTGGAAAGTATTCTCAGCTATAAATCAGCAGGCATCTTCTGATAAGGAAAGGTCTCGAACGGGGATCTCACCTGAAGAGAGGTAACCCTAAACATCTCAGAAAAAGAGTCCTTGGAAGAGAGAGCCCTAACTTACTCTAGGAAAACATGCAAATATGAATCTGCTAAAGAACAATTAAAATAATTGATGCATTCCCAGTTGTCGACATCCAATCGGATTTCAGCAATTTCTTGGGAGCAGGTAAACTCCCTAGTTTCCCATATCTTCACAACAGACCACACACCCAAGTCCTTAAAGAGATACTTTCCCAACATTTATTTATTTATGTATTTATTGAGTTTTATATAGCGCGAACATGACCCATGGGTATCAGAGCGCTTTACAGTTACATGACGTAAATAGTTTACAGTACAACAGGTGTAGCTGTAGTATTATACATATGGTTCCGATGCGTACCTTTTTTATCGGTTACGACAATAACAAGAGTAGGGTCCATTAATTGTAGTAATGTACGGCTTAGGTGCCTTCGTAGTGATCTGTGAAGTTTATCCTTACATACGTTACTGTCCTGCTGATGCAAACTCCTATATCAGATCTAATTGGCACTAAGTCTTCGATCATTTGTGAGGACTGTAATGGTGTCTCTGTGATCTTGCTTGAGTAGGATGCATCCATAACTGAAAGAACTAGGCAGCGCCTAGTGACTGACCACGATGTAGATGATGATCAGTTTCAGTTTAGGGTAGGAATTTACTCATTAGGAAGATCTTCGCTTCCCTCTTGAAGGTCAACATGTTTAGAATCTTTCTAATGCTTGGAGGGGGGGAGTTCCAGATTCTGGGGGCAGCTCCGGAGAATGCTCTGTCATACGTTTTCTTCTTCTGAAAGATGGGAGGTTTCAGCAACAGGTCTCTGGCACTCCGGGATGGTTTGCCTCCACCAGATAACTCAATTTTCTGGGCTAAGTACATTGGCGCTTTGTGGGTATTACATGCCAATTTAAGCTGAATTCTGGCTTCATATGGTAGCCAGTTTAGCACCTTCAAGTGTGGAGAAATGTGATTGTATTTTCTTGAACTTGTGATGAGTCTTGCGGCCGCATGGAGACAGGCTTTTAGTGGGGCTGTGGAGATCTTAGATAGTCCTGTTAATGTTGTTCAGCCATATTCAATCATTGATATGACTAAGGATTGAACTGTCAATTTGAGGTCTGGCGTAGTAATGAGTGATTTCAGTTTTCTAAGGTAGTTCAGGTAAAAACTGGCATTTTTCGCCATTGATTTGATGTGGGCTTGCATGTCTAGGTTCTTATCCAGTGTGATTCCTAGTGATTTGATTGAGTCAACTAGGACAGGGGTGCAATTTAGCGCCGTGATCAGTTTGGTTCACTTCTCCACATCTTCGGAGCATTTTGGAGGGGATATTAATAGGAATTCAGTTTTTTGCGCATTTAGTTTCAAATGATTGCTAGTTATCTCATCCAGCGAGGAGATCTTAATGTAGATCTGAGTGTCATCCACGTACATGTGATAGGAGATGTTGACGTTCTGGAGAATTTCTGTAAGGGGCTTGACATATAGGTTGAATAGTGAGCCTTGTGGAACTCCAATCGAGTTTGGAGATGGCGGGGATAGCACCTGGTTGACCAAGAATCTTTGCATTCTGTTCTGTGGGAAGAATTTAAACCATTTCAGCACATTTCCAGATAGTCCCATCCTGTCTTCAAGCCGGGCTATTAATTTTTCATGATTTACCGTGTCAAAAGCAGAAGACAGGTCAAGAAGAACTAGTAGACATGTTTCATTGTGATCCAGAGCCTGTAGTGCATCATCCAATATGTGTAGGATTGCTGTTTCAGTACTATGGCCTGGTCTGAATCCAGATTGGCAGTCGTCCAACAGACTGAAATTAGTGATGTGGTGGCTCAGTTGTTGTTGCAGGCATTTTTCAAGTAGTTTGGCTAATCATAGAATATTGGTCACTGGGCGGAAATTGTTTGGGTCTGCCGGGTCCCCTGTAGGTTTTTTTATGATGGGGAGGACTTGACCTGTTTTTAGGCAATGTGGTAAGGCACCTTGAGACAGTGGGGCATTGATTATTGTTTTCCATATGGGGACGACGATGTGGTTGATTCTTTTCAAGCATTTTGAGAGGAGGGGGTCATTGTAATGGTTATTTGGTTTTATATCTGAGAGAGTTTTCGCAGTGATATTCTGGTCATATAACTTGAAGGTCGACCATTGTGCTTTAATTTTCGTCATTGCTTGAGCGGTGTGCATGGTAACATCATTCTGTGAAGAGAATGGGCTAGAGAGGTTGTCCGCTGCCATCCTGAGTTCCCTTTCTAGAGAATTGGCTTTGTCTGTAAAGAAGGCTGAGAATTCCTCACAGCTCAGTTGGGTTTTTGTTGATTCCTGAGCAGATTTGGCCAGTTTATTGGATTGTTGTTTTAACATCTCGAAGAGTTTCTGTGGTCTGTTTTTAGCATTATCCAGTTCAGATCTAAAAAATTACTTTTTGGATCTGAGAATGCTTTTGATGTAGTCGTTTCTAGTTTTCCTGAGAGTTTTTAGTTGGGGGATGATAGGTGCTGTCTCCATTTTCTTTCTGCTAGTCTCAGCCTCCACCTTTCTTCATTTAGTGTCCCATTAAACCAGGGATTTTGATCTTTCTCTGAGATTCTTTTCAGTCTTAACGGCATGGTGGTGTTGACTATATTCGTCATTGATGCGTTGTAGTGATCCGTGAGTTCGCTTACGTTCATCATGTTGTTAGGCGAGTTTACATCCTTCTCACATCGTGCTACTAATTGCTCAATATTACGGTCTTTAGTGTCCTGAATCCACTGTTTAAGTTTGACAGGTTGCGTGGTCTTATTCGTTTTATGATAGATATATGGTAGGTTATGGTATGGTGATCAGACCAATCGCATGGATCAATTGAGTGAATTGTAGTAGCCTTATCTCTAGACATAACCCAATCTAAAGTTGACCCTTTGGAGTGTGTTGGCAGTGTGCAGGCTTGAGTAAGGTTTAGGTTTGCTAAGAAATCTTTGAGTACGTTGACCTGTTTGTCAATACTATCGTCCCAATGTAAATTAAAGTCACCTAGGAATATATAATTAGTGTGAATGTTAGAGTTAGCCGTGATGATCCCTATTAAGTGGTCTATGAAAGGGGCATTGTTACCTGGTGGATGGTAGAGCACATGCAAATTGCACCTTTGATTATCTACAGTTTTTATAGCTAGACCGAGGTATTCACAGGACTCAAGAGGGTCGGACTCCAGTTGGGTTACAGAGAGCTCGGAGCGATGTATGCAAGCGATACCACCTCCTGCTTTCTTTAGTCTGTCTAGTCTCACAATGTTATAATTTGGAGGCACCAGTAGATCCATGTAAGGGGAAGAAAGCTCAGTGAGCCATGTTTCAGTTAAGATTGCCAAGTCGAGTGCCTGACTAATGATGTGGGCAGCAATGTCTGAGGCATGTTTTACTGCAGAACGACAGTGGAGCAGTAGGCCTAGCAATGGTTTCCCTGAGTTACCAGAGTTTATCTCTTGAATACTGGCTGTTAATTGTACTTGTTTTAGATTAGTAAGATTGAATTTTCTGTTATTGTGCAAGGTAGTTCTATTTGCATTGATCGGGACTGATCTAATTGCCTCACCTCTACTGATGGATGTAGACTCATAGGAAAGGAGTAGAGCATGGGTTTCATCATCCGATAGATATTTAAGATTTTTGTATGGCCGATTTTGTCTATTTGATAATGGCATGGCTATCCATTTACGCTTTCCTTAAAGTTCCTGCACTGATTCTTGAATAAGCTCGACTTTGGAGATGGCGCGCAACAGCATTCCCTGCTGTTGCGCTAACTGGAGTAGGAATAGTAATTTATACTCATCCTAAATCCAGCGCGCCATCTAGTGCAAGTTGTAGAAACGACTTGTGATGTAAAGCCATGTGTGGTAACAACGCGGACGATGTAACGTCTGCGTTGTAACCTACCGCGTGATATTTGCTTGCGGTGTAAAGAGACATATTCCAAAAAAAAACATCAAATTTCTTCAACTCGTTGTTAGCTGCTTGTATAAGCACAATACCATTCTTGTAGATAGTTATGCATAGTTCAGCTCTTAATCTTAGTGATGGGAAGATCGATAACTTAGTACCGTGTGGGATGTTACTTATATTTTGCATGTTGAGCATCTTCGTCATGGCAGTGCGCCATTTCGCAGTTTTTCTGGTGAAAAATATAAGGTCATTTCCAATAATGCCTTTTTTTAGATTGAAGGATTGGTCAGAGATTAGCGTATCTGGGTTTTTTCTAATTAATTTGTGTATGAAGTTTTTGGCCGCGTTCTTAGAAAGGTTAGATGGGTACATTATGGTGTAGGAGTTACTGCCTGCTGATTTCAACTTGATTGTGCATATTATTAAAGATAGTGATATACAACACTCCGGGGTGGTCCTGCAGTAGTGACCCCCACTTTGATGTATCCTTTAATCCACTGCCTTTTTCAACACAATTCACGAGCCTTGCTGTAGTCCCTGTTGATGTCTTTTCTATCCTCGATTTCCTGCATGTCTGTGACCATTTGAAACAGTACCCTCAGAGGAGAAAGTTGTTAAGAATTGCCTAGGGCGTATAAATAATAAGTAAATTCCCTGTACTTATTCCAAAGCAATCAAGTCTTTCAGTCAAAACTATAGATGGTCAAAGCCATTCCAAGATGGTCGCCACTTGGTCGAGACTGGCTCAGCTTGCAGCTGTAGTCCTTTGTTTGTTCCCAGTGCGAAGTCCTCTTTCCATTGCCAGTTGTTAAGAGGGTGATCAGATAGCTGCCATTTTGTAGGGAGTAGAATAGAGGTAATGAGCGCAATATGGATGAGCAGCCCCGTGTTCAAATTGGCTGGTTCAATACATTTGCCATACAACTGGCTACGACAGTCTAGAGGGGTTTCCCTTTACCTGTGATCGTTGCAGCAGCAGGGCATTCCACCCTCACTCAGGAGATGCAAGTCATTTTTGCGGCCTCTCCTATCCCTGCTGCGATCCCCGACAGGTCAGTCTCCACATTCAAACCATAAAATGTAAGAGAAAATATCCTTTACCAACTCATTTGATGTGTAGAATGTCGCAGTCACACTCTGGCCAAATCTGCCTGATTCTCCTCTAGATGATGACGCGAGTTCGGCTTCCCGTCTCGGAATTTAAGACTCGTCCACTGCTCCCGGTGCTGTGCGGGGATCCTCCCGGTTCTCCTCTTAGCTGACACGCGAGCTAGGCTTCCCGTCTTGGAATTTGAGGCTCGTCCACTGCTCCCGGTGCTGTGGGGTGCGGGGATCCACCTGGTTCTCCTCCAAGATGGTGATGTGAGCTCGGCTGCCCGTCTGGGAACTCGAGACTCGTCTACTGTTCCCAGTGCTATGTCGGTTCGTTGGAGAGGCTCACCACTCTTTTGTTTCTGTTTCTGTTTTCATCTGTGGCTCTCGATGTGCAGAGGATGCCAGGCCTAACATGGGATTTATGCCATATTTGCAATCCCCAGCCCTGGAGCTCCTTCTTGAGCTCCTCATCAGTCAGCAGCCATATATTGTGGTACGGACAGTTCTTCCCATGAGTCATGCTTCCTGCTAACTCCTACCCTCCCTGTGAGAACCTCACTATCAATTGTCTAATACAATTCATCAACTAACAGAAGGCTTCTGGAAAGTTACAGCATCTGCAGTGGATGAGAAAAACATCTCATGCAAAACAAAAGTTCAATGTGACAAAAGGCCTTTCAAAGCTAATTTATAAATCAATAACATTAGTAGTTAGGCTAACTTGAGTCAGTACATTAATGTTTCTTCAGTAGGTTTGTAATACCCAAGTATGGTTACTCACTACAAAATTTGCATTTATAATACATATGTTATTTTGCATAGACTTTTGCACTTTCTATTTAGATGTTTTTGTTTACAAAATGAGGAGATTCACTCCAATAACCTCCCTACACTGATAACTAAAATAGCCATCACAGTTTTTATCACTAATGAATGTCTAAGGTGCACCTTCCTTCCCTGCTGAGTCATCTATCTTACTTTTTAAAGTTCAGTTTGCTCAGCTCCAGCGGTGAGGGCTTAGCACCACAGCGCACTAGTTGATTATCGAATTCAGGAAAAGTATATTCAATGAATGTTGGTGCTCACTCCTCGTGGTCCACCGCACGTTAACCACCCTTACAGACAACAATATATAGAGAGGAGGAGCACCAGAAAGTTTTACTTTCAGTTTGTGTCCCAATCAATTATTGAAATCTTTCTAATAATATGTCCTCAGGCAGCAGATTCAGTTCAAAGATTGTCTTCTTTATTATAAATCAACAACAGTTCATTTCAAACTTGCTGGACTTTATTTCCAGTAGCTGAGCTGCGCTCCATAATTTAGATCAGACTCCACATATTAAATCAGCCTGGAAATGAACTGTTGTTGATTTATAATAAAGAAGAAGATCTTTGAACTAAATCTACTGCCTGAGGACTTATTATTAGAAGGATTTCAATAACTGATTGGGACACAAACTGAAAGTAAAACTTTCTGGTGCTCCTCCTCTCTATATATTGTTGTCTGTAAGGGTGGTTAACGTGCGGTGGACCACGAGGAGTGAGCACCAACATTCATTGAATATACTTTTCCTGAATTCAATAATCAGGATTGTAAACCTCCACTCTATATATTACTTTTAAAGTTTCCAGTTCTTCAACTTCATGTAGGCCTTATTCTTCCTTTCTTCCATTTCTGTTTCCACTCTCCTTTGCCTTTCTCTTTCTGCATTTTTCTTCCTTGTTAGATGCTAGACCTGGCATCTTTTGACATGGTTTCTTTTGTCTTTTTGCTTCTGGCTTCCTGTTTTTGATTGTGTGCTGGATTTCGTTTTTGCTGGTGTTTGGACTCTAGGCACTTTACCACTGTCGACCAGTACTAAAGTGCATGTGCCCTGTGTCTAAAATGTAATGACATTTGGTTTCTCCATGATTGGCATATTTGATTTAGTAGTAAGTTCCTCGCACAGTGCACTGAGTGCGCCTGGGGCCGGTAAGCCAAATGTTATTAGTGTGCCTGTATCACGGACTATGCCACCTATATGAGTAATCCTTCAAACCTGTCTCAGGCCTGCCACTGCGGAGCCTGTATGCACAGTTTTTAACTGACATGTCGACCTGGCAAGTCTACCTACTTGCCGGGCCCAAACCTTTCCTTTTTCAACATGTAAGGCACCCCTATGGTAGACCCTAGGCAGCCCCAAGGGCCGGGTGCTATGTATCTAAAAGGTGGGACATGTGTTGTTAAGTTTTACATGTGCTGG
Source organism: Triturus cristatus (assembly GCF_964204655.1). NCBI lineage: Eukaryota > Metazoa > Chordata > Amphibia > Caudata > Salamandridae > Triturus > Triturus cristatus. The sequence continues at coordinate 1,061,188,797 of NC_140594.1, read as the reverse complement.
TAGTGAAAAGATGTTAAATTCCATTTTCACTACAGCAAGGCCTATCTCTCCCATATGTTAGCATTGGAGCTGCCCTGCGAAACTTTACATGGGCATCTTTCAATTGGGAGCAGATAGAAAATTGGAGTTTGGTGTCTTTTGACTCACAATTTAAAAACACATCTTTTAGTGGAGTTGTTTTTTAAATTGCAGCTCTGAAAATGCCACCTTTACAAAGTTAGCATTTTCTTACTTTAACCATTCTGTGCCCCTGCCTGCCCTTAGAATACATGTCTGGGTTGGATGACAGTTGGGCTTTGTGAATTCCCAGAGTCACACACACAGAGAGCTGAGGTGCGCCCTGCATATCCTGATGGCTCATCACCAGGCTGATGGGTTTTCCTTAGGTAGAGTGGTGGGAGGAGTTGACACTTGCACCTGAGTAGGGCTGTGCCGGTCCTCAGACAAAGAACTGTGTACTCCACTGTAGTGTGTCTGGAGCCAGGGCCAGGAAGGGCTGGGTCTGTGTACTACAAAGACCTTTCTTTTAAATGTCCCTACTTCAAAGGCCAAAAAGGGTAAAAGTACTGGACCTCTGACTCCATATACTAAGAAATACTCTGGACTGAGGACATTCTGCCAGGTATAAGAGCTGTTGAACTGCCAGGGGGGATTGCCACTTTGCTGCTTCCTTTGCTGTGTTGTAAACACAACAAGATAATAATAATAATCTGGCATTTGTAAAGCGCGCAGCTACCAAACAACGGAGGTGTCCCGGCGCTGTACTTATACCGCAGAGGAACCCATCCTGGCTTTCCCTGTGAAGTGTCCACTCCTGGGCACCCCGAAGGTGCACCCAGGCATCCCCTGCGCTGTTGAGGCCGTTGTGGAGATTAAGCAAGCAGAGTTGGACCCATGATTAGAATAGGCACCGAGGAGAGAAATATCAGGTCAGAGGAAATTTAGCCCAAGACCTACCGAAGCGGGAATTGAACCCTGGCCCCAGGCCGGACCTCTGCATCAGGGTCTGCCGCTCTAACCATTGAGCCACACTTCTCCACAATGATGATGGATGGAGTGCTGAAACTTTTCAACCATTCATCCCCAGTCTACAGATCTGGGTTGAAACCATTGTTCTTTTGCTCACTAAGCCATCCCAGTTTGGACCCAGCCATATTCAAATCAATCTTGCTCCTGCTCCTCATGGGAACAGTCCAGCCCGAACTGCCTACCAAGTCCTCCTTGTACCGGAAACAAGCATCCTGGGACCGGTGACTCCATATTAGGCCCATATTAGGGAGGCTAGCTTGAATCCAGTGCACAGCTGTGCTGGCATGCTGTCTGCTGCTTGTTGCCTGGGAGTGAGCAGACTGGACTTGGCTCTCTGCACCCTACTTTCTAAATTTTCTCCAAGGGCTTGAGTTGAGCTTGCCTCCTGTTGTAAGTCTCGGGGCCATAAAATACTTCACCTGCATCTTTCTACCAGTACCTGGGCTCCTCTGCTGTGAGTCATGGCCTGCCAAGTGGTGCCAACCCAGTCCGTGACCCTTGGAGGTGATTCTGGTGCTGCAAGTAAGAAATCAACAGTCTGACTCAAAGCGCCACTTCGGAATTGACGCATCGGCACTGCCTGCACCAAAGCCATGGTTCCTGTTCGCTGAGTGAGCAATGAAAAGACCGTGACTTACAGTGCAAGCCCCGGTGGTGCTGCAGTGCCTCCGAATGATCGCCGTTGCGGGAGACCCGAGCACCGCTTCACCAAAGTCTGTGATGCACTGCTCCGACGCAGTACATGAGGCCTGGTGGTTTGCCATCAATGCTGTGGAATCGAAGCACTGAGCTGTGACATTAACGCATCATCGACACTACATAGCCTTCAGGACCAAAGTCTTGCACCTGCAACCGACACATGATCTCACGTGTGTCCCGCATTGACCCCGGGGCGTTAGCGGCTCAGTGATCCTGCACCACCTCCAGGAACCGACTGATCACTTTGCTACAGTGACGCCTCACCACCTTTGTGCAATGCATTGTACCCAAGCACTAGCGTGCGAACGGCCTGCACAGCAGTAAGGAACCAATGCATCATCTGCCTTTGCAGGTCCTTACCTCCTCTGCGGATCCCACCATCTTTGACTTTGTGACTTCCCCAAGGAACTGTACCGGGGTCCGTGTGACTCCTGTAGCCAGCCTGTGCTCCATTGCGGTCGGACTGAATTTGTGGATTTGTCTTGTACAAGGGTGACCAGATAGCCCCCATCGGAGTTATTGTTTCCAAATACTATAATTGCATTTAATGTTGAAAGATTCATACTTTGACTTGTGTATGTTGGATCTTTGTCGTGCTGTCATTTTCCTCAGATAAATATTGGCTATTTTTCTAAACTGGTGTGGAGTACTTTTGTGGTGTTTTCACTTTTACCGTGTATGTATGCACAAATACTTTACATATTGCCTCTTTAGTTAAGTCTAACTGCTCTGTGCCAAGCTACCAAAAGATGAGCACAGGTAAACATAGTGTGTACTACACTTACCCTGACTAGAGAGAGGGTCCCTACTTGGACAGGGTACAAACCACAGTGTGAGGGTTACGCTCTCGTGAAGTCGGATCCTCACAACATTTCCAACATGGCGGCAGCCATGTTCCAGAGTGGAAGCAGGGTGAGCGGTCCAGCGGCCCAAGCAGGAATCGACGGGCCACCAACCAGGGAGCAGCTGGGCAGAGCCATGAAAGACAAGGAGACACCGGGAATAGAGCCGAAGAAGGACGCAGAGCAAAGAGAAGCAGACGAGGGAGAGAGAATAGGAGAATCACTACCGACTGAGGAGGAGAAGCAGCAGAGAGGAGACCGTTCCAGGAGCAACACTATTGTGTCCAGCACTCCAACAGGAGAAGAGGAGGCTGGGACTCCCAACCCCGCGGCCCAGGAGGGTCATGGGTCCAGGCAACTGCCCAAGCATATATTTTTTCCTTTAAAGGCTGGTGGGCGGGGTTCTGGGTCACTCCACCCCGAAACACTAAAACCCTCCTGGCACCTAGGCACACCACGATAGAGAACACAGGTGATGGGAACTCTCTTCCCTAAAAAAAGCCCCAGACCAAAGTGATCTGACTGTGTTCCTTTTATTTAAAAAATGTTTTATTAACTGTTTCTTGTCCAATACCCCCTCCCCCTGAGAAGAGAAACAGGGCTGGGACGGAACCCTAAGAAGAAGAAGATAGCTTCCTGTGAACGTTGACTTCGTTTTGTTTTATGCCATTTGTGACTTTCGTTTTTTGACATTTCTAAAGTCGGTCAAAAGACATAATTACCCAAGAACTATTGGGAGAAACAAGAAGAGAGCCTAAATAAAAGAAGAGAGACCGAACCCTAACCATTCTGTCTCCAGTGTACCTGCTAACGGGAGGGCGGGGCGACCGGGTTGCCACTAGCTCAGAAGTGGGTTCTTGGTGTCTAGGGGTTATGACACACCCCTCACCATGGAGGCAATAACAACCCACCTAGCAGAGGGCCAACGTCACCTACAGTTAGTGTTTGAGGAACAAACCAAAATGGCCCAGCGGGACAGCTCACAGTGGTGTCAGAAGTGGGATCTTGGTGTCTAGTGGTTATGACACGACCCCTCACCATGGAGGCAATAATAGCCCAGCTAGCAGAGGGCCAACGTCACCTACAGTTAGTGTTTGAGGAACAAAGCAAAATGGCCAAGCGGGAGCGTGAGGCACTACAAACAGCACTGAAAGACCAGGCGTCCCTTATGTCAACGAACCAACAAGTCCAGGACACAGCTATCCTGCGCCTTACCGATGCCATAACAAACGCACGAGTACACTCCAACGTACCAGGCACAGTCCTACAGAAATTCTTCTTTGTAAATTTCGAGAGGGTTGCCTTCACGGCTGCCTGGCCTGTAGCCCCTTTGTTGTCCAGCGAACTCCAAGCTGCCTTTCAGGCTGCCAACCCTGTGGGGACTACCCCTATGCCGAAATAAAAAAGGCCATTCTGGTGAGGTTAGGATGCGACCAAGAGTACTACCGCGCCCACTTCCAAAAAAGAGAAATGGACAGCTGGGGACAACCCCCTTGCCCTATACTACAGAATTAGGGATCTAGGGAACCGGTGGCTACAACCATCTTCCTCATCCGTAGACGACATGACCGAGAAGATCTACCTGGAGCAATATCTGGAGGCTCTTCTCCTTCATACCGGACATGGGTTAAACAACAGCCCCACCTTACTGCTACTACAGGCGTTGACTTAGCATGCGCCTATCACAGGTCCTGTGAGTTTATGGCACAGCCCCAGTGCTTCCCCATAGGCCTACCATGACCCCCTCCTAAGACAACCATAGAAAGTCGACCTCTCCCTCCCCGATAAGGCATACACCCCGACCAGCCTTAGGAACACAACCATTACAGGGACCACAATGTTTCCACTGCGCAGAGTGGGGGCACATAGCCCGTCAATGTCCTTCTCGTGCCCCTCCCCAGGAGCCCTTGGAAGTAGGGTATACCCGAGGCCGCATTTACAAAGCTGGGGAACCACATCAGAGGTATCAAAAGAAGATACTGGTGAACGGGAAACCGGTGATAGCCTTATTGGATACAGGGTGTCACCATACTGTCATCAGTAAAGAGCTCATACCAGATATTCAGGCCCTGGGGAGAGAGCACAGTCAGGTCACTTGTGTACATGGGGAAAATAAAATTTACCCTCTTGCAGATGTCCTCTTGACCATAAATGGAGAACCCCTCTTGAGAAAGGTGGGGGTGATACCCTCGCTTCCTGAGACCGTCCTCTTAGGGACTGACCTTCCCCGGTTTCATGAGTATTTATCAACCCTTTCATCCCCTTCGGCCATATCGGGGTGGTTGGGAAGCGCCCCGTTTTCTCAGACGCATATAGAGGACCCGCCATCAAGCGACCAAGAACCCGTAGGGAAAAGAGGGAAGAACAGGCTTTGTATCGTAAGCCCTGTGATGTCCTGTCTACTCCTATCCTTGTTTCCCCAGACGTACTACAGACACGGAGTCAGAACTTCCGAGCCGCCCAGAGGGATGATACGACTTACAACATACCTGGGACCAAGCTCAGGAGGATCACCCAGAGAAGGTAGGCCCTCTTTTTTGTGTTAAAAAGGGTCTGCTATACAGGGTCACAAGAGAGACAGGGCAAGCTAAAGAACAGTTATTGGTCTCCAAAGCCTTTCGTGAGTACGTGTTGGACCTTGCACATAGCCAGGCAGGGGGTGGTCACTATGGAAAGGAACATACACTGAAGTACTTATTAAACAAATTATACTGGCGCGGAGTGTATCAGGAAGTGGCTCAATATTGTGCTGCTTGTGTTAGATGTCAACTAGGAATAACCCCGTCCTTCCCGGTGCGGTGCCCCCCTACAACCTCTACCGATAATCGACACACCGTTCCAATGGGTGGGTATGGACCTCGTAGGACATCTACTTCCTTCCGCCCATTTACACCAGTTTATATTGGTTCTTTATATTGGTTCTGGTGGACTACGCCACCAGATACCCGTAGGCGATTCCCCTAACTAGCACAACTACCGCAGCCGTAGCCCAGGCCATGGTCTCCTTTTTCTCCTGTTAGGGGTTTCCTCGAGAACTCTTAGCAGACCAGGGCATCCAGTTCATGTCACACCTCATGAAACAGATATGTGACCTGTTGGGCATTAAGCAGATACGGACGTCCGCTTACTACCCCCAAATGGATGGCTTGGTCGAGAGGTATAATAAGACAATCAAAACCATGCTAAGAAAAACTATAGACAAAGCACGGAGGGACTGGGACCGTCAATTGCCCCTGGTTTTGTTTGCCATATGAAGACATGTGCAGAAGTCGACCGGGTTTTCTCCATTCGAACTGTTATTCGGGAGACAACCCCGTAAACTCCTCGATATGGCAGTCGAACAATGGGTCGAGGAAGAAGAAAAGAGCAAACAACTGTAGCAGTACAGTATGACTCTAAGAGACACTTTAACGTCCCTTTGGGAAGAGGTCCATCTGAACATGGAGAGATCCCAGATGCAACAAAAGCGATGGTACAATAAAAACACAAAACTAAGGGAATTCAAGGTAGGAGACCTTGTCCTGATGCTGCTACCCAGGGTTTTGGATAAGGTAAACCCAGTTTCATATCGTGTAGCCATACCTCACAAAACCCAAACAGGGCAAACATACCATGTCAACCTTTTAAAAGCCTATCAAGGTCCCTTACCAACAAATCCCTGCAAAGACGTCCCAATACACCGCGTTACCCTTGACAGACCCCTTGAAATCCCTACGGCTGCTCCTACCCCTGAAAAAACGGGTTTCATGAGTATTTATCAACCCTTTCATCCCCTTCGGCCATATTGGGGTGGTTGGGAAGCGCCCCGTTTTCTCAGACCCTTATAGAGGGCCCGCCATCAAACGGACAAAAACCCGTAGGGAAAAGAGGGAAGAACAGGCTTTCTATCGTAAGCCCTGTGATGTCCTGTCTACTCCTATCCTTGTTTCCCCAGACATACTACAGACATGGGGTCAGAACTTCCGAGCCGCCCAAAGGGATGATACAACTTACAACATACCTGGGACCAAGCTCAGGAGGATCACCCAGAGAAGGTAGGCCCTCTTTTTTGTGTTAAAAGGGTCTGCTATACAGGGTAACTAGGGAGACAGCGCAAGCTAAAGAACAGTTGTTGGTCTCCAAAGCCTTTCGTGAGTACATGTTGGACCTTGCACATAGCCAGGCAGGGGGTGGTCACTATGGAAAGGAACATACACTGAAGTACTTATTAAACAAATTGTACTGGCCCGGAGTGTATCAGGAAGTGGCTCGATATTGTGCTGCTTGTGTTAGATGTCAACTAGTGAATAACCCCGTCCTTCCCGGTGCCCCCCTACAACCTCTACCGATAATCGACACACCGTTCCAATGGGTGGGTATGGACCTCGTAGGACCTCTATTTACTTCCGCCCATGGACACAAGTTTATATTGGTTCTGGTGGACTACGCCACCAAATACCCGGAGGCGATTCCCCTAACTAGCACAACTACCACAGCCGTAGCACAAGCCATGGTCTCCTTTTTCTCCTATGTGGGGTTTCCTCGAGAACTCTTAACAGACCAGGGCACCCCGTTCATGTCACGCCTCATGAAACAGATATGTGACCTGTTGGGCATCAAGCAGATACGGACATCCACTTACTACCCCCAAACGGATGGCTTGGTCGAGAGGTATAATAAGACAATCAAAACCATGCTAAGAAAAACCATAGACAAAGCAGGGAGGGACTGGGACGTCAATTGGTCAATTGCCCCTGGTTTTGTTCGCCATATGAAGACATGTGCAGAAGTCGACTGGGTTTTCTCCATTCGAACTGTTGTTTGGGAGACAACCCCGTACACTCCTCGATATGGCAGTCAAACAATGGGTCGAGGAAGAAGACAAGAGCAAACAACTGTTGCAGTACAGTATGACTCTAAGAGACACTTTAACGTCCCTTTGGGAAGGGGTCCATGCGAACACGGAGAGATCCCAGACGCAACAAAAGCGGTGGTATGATAAAAACACAAAACTAAGGGAATTCAAGGTAGGAGACCTTCTCCTGATGCTGCTACCCAATACGGAAAAAATATTATTGGCCATATGGCAGGGTCCCTACAGGGTTTTGGATACGGTAACCCCAGTTTCATATCGTGTAGCCGTACCTCACAAAACCCAAACAGGGCAAACATACCCTGCCAAACTTTTAAAAGCCTGTCGAGGTCCCTTACCAACAACTCCATGCAAAGACGTCCCAATACACCACATTACGACAGACCCCTTTAAATCCCTATGGTTGCTCCTACCCCTGAAAAACCCGAGACTGTTCAGTTAGGAGAACAATTTGAAAGAAAAACAGAAACACCTACTGTTGTCCCTATGTTCCTCGTTTTCTGATGTACTATCAGGGGTACCAGGACGTACAACCTTGGTTGAACACAACATAGATACAGCAGGAGTAAGGCCCATAGGCTGAGACCCTATCGCATACCTGCCGCACAGAGACAGGCTGTAGCCCAAGAGATACAAGCCATGCTGGAAGCAGATATAATAGAACCCTCCCACAGTACCTGGTCCTCCCCAATCGTCCTTGTCCCCAAACCTGATGGAGGCATAAGGTTTTGCATAGACTTTCGACAACTAAACGCTATCACCAAATTCAATGCGTGCCTGATACCCTGGGTGGATAAGCTCATAGACCGGTTGGGAGACACCAGGGTGATGTCCACAATCGACCTCACAAAAGGGTACTGGCAAAATCTGTTGTCCCCAGACGCCTGAGAAAAAACAGCCTTCTCCACCCCCTATGGTTTGTTCCATTTTAAGGTCCTTCCCTTTGGCTTGCACAGCGCCCTGGCGACATTTCAGAGGTTGGTGGATGTCCTGTTACACACCCACCAAACGTATGCAGTCGCTTATTCAGACGATATACTCGTAAACAGTCCCAACTGAGAGACTCACCTCATCCACCTAGAAAAGGCCCTTTAAAAAAAGCCGGTCTCAACATCAGCCCCAAGAAAACCACCTTTGGTACAGACCACATTAAATACCTCGGATACGACATTCAGGCAGGAGAAGTCAGACCGCAGGTAGACAAACTAGAAGCAATAACCAACATCCCACGCCGCACTACTAAGAAAGACGTCTGCTCCTTTCTAGGACTAATAGGTTACTTTCAACGGTTCATTCCTCATTTCTCAGCTTTCGCTAGTCCTCTCACAGACCTGCTCACTAAAGCCATGTCAGGGAAACCCCTCCACTGGTCAACCCCTCAAGAACAGAGCTTCATACAACTCAAGGAGGCCATATGCAATGCCCCTGTTCTTGCATGCCCAGATTACCAGAAGACCTTTGTTCTCCAAACCGATGCCTCTGACTGAGGCAGGGGCCTTGACGCTGTCCTCTCCCAGCCCGATGAGAAGTGGGATCTTCGTCCTGTCTTGTTCTTAAGTCGCAAGCTGTTTCCTAGGGAGACTCGGTATGCCACCATAGAGCAAGAATGCCTGGCCATCAAATGGGCAATAGCGGCCCTTCAATACTACCTTCTAGGACGACAGTGCCTTCTACTGACCGATCATGCGCCCTTGACTTGGCTATCCCAAAACAAAGAATCTATCCCTAAAGTGCTCCGCTGGTTCCTGGCCTTGCAGCCCTTCTTCTTTCCCACCATGCATGTTCCGGTGAGGCTGCAGACCAACGTGGACTTCCTTTCCAGCTGTCCTGTGTCTGAATGGTCCATAATTCCATTCCTTGAAGGGAGGCAGTGTGAGGGTTACGCTCCCGCGACGGCGGATCCTCACGACATTTCCAACATGGCGGCGGCCATGTTCCAGACCGGAAGCAAGTTGAGCGGTCCAGCGGCTTAAGCAGGAATAGACGGGCCATCAACCAGAGAGCAGCTGGGCAGAGCCATGAAAGACAAGGAGAAGCAGGGAATCGAGCCGAAGAAGGACACAGAGGAAAAAGAAGCAGACAAGGGAGAGAGAACTGGAGAATTGCTACCGACTGAGGAGGAGAAGCATCAGAGAGGAGACCGCTCCAGGCGCAATGCTCTTGAGTCCAGCACTCTAACAAGAGAAAAGGAGGCTGGGACCCCAAACCCCACGGCCCAGGTAGGTCGTGGGTCCAGGCAAGAGCCCCAAGCACATGTTTTTTCTTTTAAGGGTTGGTGGGCGGGGGTTATGGGCCACTCCACCCCGAAACACTAAAATCCTCCTGGCACCTAGGCACGAAACGATAGAGAGCACAGGTGACAGGAGCACTCTTCCCTAAAAACAGCCCCAGACCAAAGTAATCTGACTGTGTTCCTTTTTTTTGTTTGTTTTATGTTCCTTGTCCAATACCCCCGCCTCCCCTGAGGAGAGAAACAGGGCTGGGATGAAACCCTAACAAGAAGAAGATAGCTTCCTGTGAACGTGGACTTCGTTTTGTTTTATGCCATTTGTGACTTTCGTTTCTTGACATTCCTAAAGTCAGTCAAAAGACATAATTACCCAAGAACCATTGGGAGAAACAAGAAGAGAGACTTAATAGAAGGAAAGAGACTGAACCCTAACCATATTGTCTCCAGTGTACCTGCTAACGGGAGGGCGGGGCGGGCGGGGTAGCCACTAGCTCACACTGCCAACTAGAGACCCTGTTTCTAATGTTAGATAACACCTAATTCTCTTACACAAAGCATATAAAAAAATGCCAACAAGCAATATAGGTTTTATATGACAGCTAAAGATCCACTCAATTTTTTAACAATTCTTTATTCAGGTTTTCAAAGCTTTACAGGCATCAACATACCACGGCCTGTACATACAGTAGAAAGAATACTACAAACATCATGGTCGGAAAAAACATCAGTACGAATAGTCAGAAGAAAAACCACAGACATGAGTAAAGGAGCGTATACAGCTGCAAAAAGAGGAAGACAATCCCCCATCTAACCAGGGCACCTCACCAGAAAGCATGCCCACCATAGTTCTGCTAAGAATGAGCCTCGACCTGCTGGTACCACCCCACCTATACTCCAACCCACCAGTCTCATGCTCGTATAACTGGACACATGCTCAGGACCCAGCAGCCGCCCATGAAGCCCCCCAATGTACCTCAATGGATAATGCTAGGCATAGGAGCTCCCCTCCACCAGGACCAAGTAGCAGCCCACATCAGGCAGCCCTTCACAGGGAGATTGGGGAAGAATGAAAAAGGGCAAGGGGCCCGGTCTCCTGTGAAACAGGCAGGAGACACAGTCCCCACAGTCCAGAATTAGAGCTCATTCAGCCGCCGGAAGGGGCGTCCGCGTCCTCAAAGACAGGCAGGCGATCTTGAAGTTTATATACCCACTGCCCACATGTGGCCAACCGGTATAATTCTGTGGACCATTCTTGGTGTGTGGACACCTGGGGAGAGTACCAATGTCGGAGGATACAGATCTTGGCCATCTAGGGTACCTTCGACAGCGAGTGTCGCCACTGGGAGGACATGTCCTCCACATCCGTAAAGCTGGGTAACAGAGCCATCTTAGTCCTTAAAGGGGAGGGAGCTAGTAGAATGGAGAGTCTGCCAGAGAGAACGCCAGTAAGGCACCAGAGCCGAACAGGACCAAAAAACATGGAACAAATCATGCAGAGGAGCAGCAACAACAGCTATCGGCTGGCAGGAGCCGAGCTCTGCAGAGTTTATAAGGCACCAGTACCAATTATGGAGCATCTTGAACTTAGCATACTTTGGCCACACCTTCCTAAGGGAACAATCGTGGCAATCCAAAACATTTCTCCAGTCCTCGTCTGAATATTCCGTATCCAGACCGTCCTGCCAGTAGACCAGAGATGAGGGGCAAGTGTCCTGGGAGTAAATATTGTCAAGGAGGACTTGATACAGATTTGAGACTGTTCCCCCAAACTAGATCTCACAGACTGATGTAATCCAGCACTAGGGAGGGGGGCGTAGCTGACCGCCAAACATGGCGGACATGGCTTGGTGAGGCTCCGGACCCCGGGGTGAATAATCCAATAACATCGCCAGGCAGGGTGCTGCTTTGCGCTTCTAACCGCAGCATTACTGCCGATATAAGCTTGGGAAGAAGTAAAGGAGCGTATACAGCTGCAAAAAGAGGAAGACAATCCCCCATCTAACCAGGGCACCTCACCAGAAAGCATGCCCACCATAGTTCTGCTAAGAATGAGCCTCGACCTGCTGGTACCACCCCACCTATACTCCAACCCACCAGTCTCATGCTCGTATAACTGGACACATGCTCAGGACCCAGCAGCCGCCCATGAAGCCCCCCAATGTACCTCAATGGATAATGCTAGGCATAGGAGCTCCCCTCCACCAGGACCAAGTAGCAGCCCACATCAGGCAGCCCTTCACAGGGAGATTGGGGAAGAATGAAAAAGGGCAAGGGGCCCGGTCTCCTGTGAAACAGGCAGGAGACACAGTCCCCACAGTCCAGAATTAGAGCTCATTCAGCCGCCGGAAGGGGCGTCCGCGTCCTCAAAGACAGGCAGGCGATCTTGAAGTTTATATACCCACTGCCCACATGTGGCCAACCGGTATAATTCTGTGGACCATTCTTGGTGTGTGGACACCTGGGGAGAGTACCAATGTCGGAGGATACAGATCTTGGCCATCTAGGGTACCTTCGACAGCGAGTGTCGCCACTGGGAGGACATGTCCTCCACATCCGTAAAGCTGGGTAACAGAGCCATCTTAGTCCTTAAAGGGGAGGGAGCTAGTAGAATGGAGAGTCTGCCAGAGAGAACGCCAGTAAGGCACCAGAGCCGAACAGGACCAAAAAACATGGAACAAATCATGCAGAGGAGCAGCAACAACAGCTATCGGCTGGCAGGAGCCGAGCTCTGCAGAGTTTATAAGGCACCAGTACCAATTATGGAGCATCTTGAACTTAGCATACTTTGGCCACACCTTCCTAAGGGAACAATCGTGGCAATCCAAAACATTTCTCCAGTCCTCGTCTGAATATTCCGTATCCAGACCGTCCTGCCAGTAGACCAGAGATGAGGGGCACGTGTCCTGGGAGTAAATATTGTCAAGGAGGACTTGATACAGATTTGAGACTGTTCCCCCAAACTAGATCTCACAGACTGATGTAATCCAGCACTAGGGAGGGGGGCGTAGCTGACCGCCAAACATGGCGGACATGGCTTGGTGAGGCTCCGGACCCCGGGGTGAATAATCCAATAACATCGCCAGGCAGGGTGCTGCTTTGCGCTTCTAACCGCAGCATTACTGCCGATATAAGCTTGGGAAGAAGTAAAGGAGCGTATACAGCTGCAAAAAGAGGAAGACAATCCCCCATCTAACCAGGGCACCTCACCAGAAAGCATGCCCACCATAGTTCTGCTAAGAATGAGCCTCGACCTGCTGGTACCACCCCACCTATACTCCAACCCACCAGTCTCATGCTCGTATAACTGGACACATGCTCAGGACCCAGCAGCCGCCCATGAAGCCCCCCAATGTACCTCAATGGATAATGCTAGGCATAGGAGCTCCCCTCCACCAGGACCAAGTAGCAGCCCACATCAGGCAGCCCTTCACAGGGAGATTGGGGAAGAATGAAAAAGGGCAAGGGGCCCGGTCTCCTGTGAAACAGGCAGGAGACACAGTCCCCACAGTCCAGAATTAGAGCTCATTCAGCCGCCGGAAGGGGCGTCCGCGTCCTCAAAGACAGGCAGGCGATCTTGAAGTTTATATACCCACTGCCCACATGTGGCCAACCGGTATAATTCTGTGGACCATTCTTGGTGTGTGGACACCTGGGGAGAGTACCAATGTCGGAGGATACAGATCTTGGCCATCTAGGGTACCTTCGACAGCGAGTGTCGCCACTGGGAGGACATGTCCTCCACATCCGTAAAGCTGGGTAACAGAGCCATCTTAGTCCTTAAAGGGGAGGGAGCTAGTAGAATGGAGAGTCTGCCAGAGAGAACGCCAGTAAGGCACCAGAGCCGAACAGGACCAAAAAACATGGAACAAATCATGCAGAGGAGCAGCAACAACAGCTATCGGCTGGCAGGAGCCGAGCTCTGCAGAGTTTATAAGGCACCAGTACCAATTATGGAGCATCTTGAACTTAGCATACTTTGGCCACACCTTCCTAAGGGAACAATCGTGGCAATCCAAAACATTTCTCCAGTCCTCGTCTGAATATTCCGTATCCAGACCGTCCTGCCAGTAGACCAGAGATGAGGGGCACGTGTCCTGGGAGTAAATATTGTCAAGGAGGACTTGATACAGATTTGAGACTGTTCCCCCAAACTAGATCTCACAGACTGATGTAATCCAGCACTAGGGAGGGGGGCGTAGCTGACCGCCAAACATGGCGGACATGGCTTGGTGAGGCTCCGGACCCCGGGGTGAATAATCCAATAACATCGCCAGGCAGGGTGCTGCTTTGCGCTTCTAACCGCAGCATTACTGCCGATATAAGCTTGGGAAGAAAGCCTGCCCGATTTCGATGTCCGAAACAGCTGCACCGTTGAGAAAATTACACATGGACCTGCGGGACCTGCGGCCTAGCTGAGATTAAACCACTAGCGCTGATGGACTGTGCTTTCTGACTGCTCCCCAAGACACTGTCCACATACGGCCTGCACCGGACCTTATGGAAGATTTCACCTGGCTGCTGGTGCCTGGCTGAGCCCGGTGTGGTGGTGCGGAAGAGTGCAGATGGGCTTGCGCTTCGGGGCGGGCACTCTGCGGCCTACAGGAGCGACTGAAGCGGGCCCTGGGTGTGATGGCCCTTTTCGCCGAAGAAGCGCAGATCGTGGAATGGCCGGGCGTCCCGACCCCTGATAAACTTGATCCCTACCTGGCCCCTTGAGTGGGAGTTGCAGACCGCTGCCCTGCAGGACAATTTAACCCGGCGTGCGGAGTTGGAGACCTCCGGCGACGTGAGGCGGTGCAGGTGCGGCTGGCGCTGCGGCTCAGCTGGGCCCGGTCTGCTGGGCATGCCTCCTTGCGTGCTGGGTGATCATATGGCGGAGGCTGCTACATACTGCACGCTGCGAAGAGTGCTGTTGTTTATGGCCTGCTAGGGCATACTGCTTGAGTGGGACAACAAAATCCGGGCTGTGAGAAAGGAATACTGGCTGCCGGAACAGCGGGATACCCCGGACGTGCGGACACTACCGAATGCCCCAGTACGGGTTATAGCCCTGGGACTCCTGCCATGTAGTGAGCGCTGCGGTGGCCGTCCTCCTGTGGTACTTGGGGGTGAGTCCGCTAGCCTCGGCAGCACCTTGCCACTTTCCTCCTTCCCCCCTGCTCAATGACCTCCATTATGGCCACACGATAGGCCCCACTGAGTCATACAAATTGGAGATCCTCTTGGGGGGGAGAGTGCGTCTGGATAACTGCAAGCGAACCACTATTGGCACCACCTACGCCCTGAATGGCCTATTGACTCTCTCTCCCCCCAAACCGCCATGTTCTGCTATCCCACCGGCCGGGGAGTGACTGTAATCACGTGGGTTCAGCCCATATCCTTACTAAGCCCTCTGGGCTCCGCGGTGACCTGTAAAGGCCAACAATATAAGACCACCGGATCTGTACACGAGTCTGTCTGCGACCTACCCCACCTCAGGCTACATTGCATGACTGCGGCTGGCGCTGACACCTTAGCTGCGCATCCACGGAACTGACAGCACCTGCCGCTGAATTTCTCTGTTGGGCTGTGTGCTTGTAATCTGGAGAGCACGCCTGATGTTACACCTTAGATCTTGCACCCGTTCCTGAGCCCCGTTTCGACAGTACACTACAAGACCCAGAAGGCTGTGGGAAGGGGGGAGGAGGTTGTGTGCTTTTGTAAACATCACCTGATCTGAGAGGCGTGTGCTCTTGTAAACATCACCTGATCTGAGAGGCGTATATCTACCACGCCTCTGCCTGCTATCAGTGCTTGACAATCCTTCATTCGGATGGACCACGCCTCCCTGCAGTTGCTTCGGTAAACGCCGTGACTGCCTTTGCTTCGTGTAGCTCGTTTGCTATTGGAATTGTTCTTGCCCCGTGTTTGTACCGCGATTTGGGAAGTTGCTTATACGCAGTACATAACCTCTGGACTTTGGTGCCTATTTTTCCCGCGGCACCGGCGTACGTGTACTTCCTTCACCGCTCCCCTTGTGCCTTAACCCGTCAGACGCCCAGCGTTTTGAATTGCCGTCCCCGCCTCCTCTCCTCCAATTGAGTTCACTGTTCTGCCTTCTCCCTCGGCGTCTCCCCAGACGGCCGCTACTGCCTCCTGAACTTTTCTCTTTGAAGACAGTGTGCTGTGCGCACTCGGATGTAATACACGCACAGCCCCCAACTTTCTCCCGCCATCATTACAGAGCCAGTTGTGCTTTTGGGACAATCCTTACTACGACCTTCAAAACTTGTGCTCGGTACCGCCTCGAGCGTGAGAGACTCGTGAGAGTCAGTTCTCTTACGTTCAATAAGGACTTTGTACCAGACACCGGAGCATACGCCAGTCTCTCTCAGTTGGGACTCTGTGACCCGCTCTTATCAGAACGCCATTGTCTCTACGAGTCTGGACTGCTACCTGCACAGTTATCAGCCCTTCTTCCACGGTGAGTTTTCAAAAGCACACATCCAGGGAAAGAGTTCAAGGGCGAGTATAGGTACTAGGGAGAGGGGGAAAGTATACACTTGAGTCACCTACGTATACACTTATTGACTGTTCCTCTCTCTTTTCTATAGGAACTCCTCGTTTCTGAGACCCTGCTTCCTATTCACCCCCTGCTGCTATTTGATGGTCCACGCTGGCTCTTCTCTCCTAGTGGGGTAGTTTATCTGGTTTGGTTGCACATACGAACTAGGTGGTGCCCTAGAGGGAGAGTAGAGACCTGTCTTCGCTCCCGAGGTTGGAACCTCTGCCTGGAACTTCGAGTCCTGACACCTGACCCATCTGCAACGCAGCAGCAGCACCTCTTTGGCGTCCCACACTTAGGTATTTACCCATCACTATGAAGGAGTACTGGCATGTGCAATGGGGTGGATTAAAGGGAAAACCCTGGACACAGCCCTCACTGTGAGTAACACTGCGGAGGACACTGAGAACACCGCCAGGCCCCCATCGCCGGGCTCCATTCCCCCCCGGATCTTTGTGGCGCCCCCAGATAAGCTGGACCTGATCCTCCAGGAAGTCAGAGACTCCTGAAAAGCAATTGAACTGCAGATTGGTTCGCTTACAAGTGGCTTCACGCTACTTTGTGCTGACCACGCAAAAGTTGCTGACACAGTGCGCTCGCACGAGAAAACTCTAAGCGGCATTGAACGTCAAGTCAAAGAGCACGCAACGGACATACAACTGCAGCAACAAGTTAATGGACTGTAGGACAGAATTGAAGACGTGGAGGGCAGGAACCGCCAGAACGATGTGCGGGTCATTGGGCTCCCGGAGCGCAGTGAGGGCACCAAGGCTGCTGATTTCATGGAACACTGGTTTCGGGAACATGTGGCTCTGGAAGGCCTCTCGCCCTATTTCTGCATGGCAGTAGCCCACCGGATCCCTACTGGAGCGCTGAAAGCTGGAATACCACCGTGACCTTTAATAGTAAAAATACTGAACTACAGATATCGAGACGTATTGCTGCAAAAATCGACAGCCCGGAAGAGGCGGAGGAGTGGACTGAAGTGATTAACCCAGTTTCGAGCTCCGGCGCTTCGTCCCGCAGCATGCCTATTGGTCCCGCAAGAGTCCAAGGCCGCGGATCACATCGCAACAATAAGGGGCCACACAAACTGGTTATCACTGGCCCCACACAGGAGCAAGCTTTAAACAGCAAATAAGAGGCATTGACAATAGCGAACTCCTTCAGGAATGACAACCTCCAGATCGCAACCGATTCCTCTGAAGACAGCACCATACAGTCGGACTCTGAACGCAGCATCACCCTGTTCCCATCAGTGATGCCTCAGACTGCAGACAATTTGCTGAGGTGAACAGTACAGCTTGACCTACAATCTTGATCACCAAGCTGCTGAGGCTGAGGGCGCCCCGCTGAATGACCCTCGTGACTGAATGTATCCTTTTTTCCTTTTTGCAATATTCTCATGATGGTAACCGTAAACATAAGGGCCATACAGGGCCCACTGAATCATATGTGATTTTCGAATGCTGATCTTTACTAATACATAATGTGACCGATGTCCAAAGTGTATGACATAATACCGAATAATTACTATGTGAATTTGTGGCACGACACTACACTCTTCCCTTTAAAGTATGTAGCACCAATGGCGATTAGCTCTAATAGAGTAATGAGATCCCCCCCCCTGGGTTCCATTGAGCTTCTCAAGATATTGAGTATACGCTAGCAGCATGACAGACGGTGGCGACTGCCCCCCACAAAGCGTATGCACCGTATTGCACTACTTGTATGTTTTTGTTCACTGTTTGGCCCAGCACAGTTCAATGGCTGAGCCGAGTATTACAAGTTCGAAGGGGATATGGGACTTCTGGCCTGCGACAGGAAACTGGCTCCAAGTTAGGAGGGCATTGCTTACCTTACTGACATATGCATTACACCTTCACCACATTAGGCTCCTATAATATAATCTATTGGAACGTGTGGGGCTTCTTTAAGTTCACAAAAGGCATAGGGTTCATGCGCAACTTCTTAGGCGCAGTCGCAAATAGTTTTCATGCAAGAATCACACCTCACTGACTCAGAAGCTGGTAAAGTTCGCAAGAAATGGAGAGGCCAAATATTCTCTACTAATTATTCAGCCTTTGCAAGAGGGGCGACAATTTGGATCAGTCCCTTTTACTGAATTGGAACGACGCACTGACGATCAGGGTAGATACATATTAGTGCTGGGAACACTAGACGGTCAACCAGTGGACTTAGGTAGCATTTACGCCCCTAACTTTGACCAGGACAAATTTTTTAACAAACTAAGTACGGTGTTGACTGGATGGGATACCTATCCGTGGCTACTAAGAGGGGACTGTAACTCAGTAATGAACATTAGGCTAGACAGATCACACCCTCCCCTGCATGGCGCAGGTGCCATAAAATAAGCTGAGGCCCTATGTGCTTGGATGACTGGGTGGGAACTGGGAGATGTATGGAGACTACTGCACCCAACACACAGAGAATACTCTTTTTTCTCACTAGTCCACCAACTCCACACTAGGATTGACAGATTATTTTGCTCCCTTAGTGTCGCAACCCAAGTCACTCACACTACGTACCTAGCTAAGACTTTCTCCGACCATAACCCCCTGGAGATCAGTCTAACATTGGGCAGAGTGCCTACCCCGGTCCCCACTTGGAAGCTTTGGCCCCAGTTGTTGGAGGACGCTCCTTTCCGCACTGCATTATCCACAGCCATTATGAATTTTTTTTCAGAGAACTGGAACACTGCCTCCTCAAACTTAATTGAAAGGGATGCACTCAAGGTTGTAGTGCGTGGCTCTGTGATTAGTACTACGGTGGGTGCCAGGGAGGAAATAGATAAAAATCTCATCAGAATAGAGAATTCAATGACGGAATTAGAGCAAGCAGCAGCGACTGACCCGAACAAACAGGTTTTGTTACAAGAAATGCGTATTCAACACGCCGAAGTACTAGAAACTCTCCGGGTCATAGACTACAAAGCATATGCACAACTGAAGCACACCGAGGCTGACAGATCTGGGACACTACTGGCTAGGATAATGAGAGACAACCCAACACCTTCTATTATTCACTGTATTAATGTACCAGGAGGGGGAGTGGTCCACACAGAACGGGAGATAAATGATGCGTTTGCAACTATTATAGCGCACTTTATAGCGCACCCGCACACATTGACGACTTACTGGTCGATAACTTCTTAGGTCTACCATACCCCCAACTCACAGCAGAAACCCAGAAGAGCCTCTCGGGCCCCATCACAAAAATGGAAATAAGGGCGGCCATCAAAGGACTCTCCCGTAAAAAAGCACCTGGTTTAGACAGCCTGCCAATATAATTTTTTGATTCTTACTCGGAAGCCCTCATCCCTAAACTAGAAGAATTATACAAGAAAGCTCTGGACATAGGCCGTCTCCCGTGCTCCACCATGCAGGCATTGGTAATATCACTCTTAAAACCGGGGCGGGATGACACAGACTTATCGAGCTATCGACCACTGTCACTTTTAGCATCGGAGTATAAGATCCTAAGCAAGATCTTGGCCAACCGGCTCCTAACCTACTTACACAAATTGATACACATGGATCAATGTGGTTTTCCATCGGCACGTAGCACGTCTCTCAACATCAGACGCCTACACTACATAATGGCTGCTACCTCTGCAGAGTATGGTAATGCAGGCCGCATAGCACTAGATCTGTGCCAAGCCTTTGATACCGTCACATGGGGATAAATGTTCATGGCCCTGAGGCGGTTTGGGCTCCCCCTGAATACCTCTGATGGGTGCGCTTACTGAATATAGCCCCTACCGCGACAGCACGTACTGGTAGCCACATATCTCTGGAATACACTGTACACAGAGGCACGAGACAGGGCTGCCCCCTCCCCCCCATATTATTTGCCCTTGCTATAGAGCCGCTGGCACTTGCGTTGAGTAAGACGGTGGACCAATTGGGGATACCAATAGGTAATACAACCCACCTGATATCAATCTATGTGGATGACATAACCGTGTTTCTACGAGACCTCACAAACCAGTTTGAGCCCCTTCATACCATTTTCTCTAATTTTCATCATATCTCCGGCCTCGCTATTAAGGAAACCGAACGCCTTCTTCCTCCATGAGGTTCCCCGCCCAAATGTACTCAATTTTGGTAACTACAACATACCGGTAGCACACAATTCATTCAAATACTTAGGTATCCATATATATAGGTCACATGCGAATCACCTCGATGGCAATCTAATGAGGTCAATTAGTGCTGTACGCTCGAGCGTGTCATTCTGGACGTCACTACCACTGTTGGTGATGGGGCGGGTTGCTATTTCCAAAATGGTGGTACTTCCCCGCTTATTATATTACTTTGAAAATTTTCCAATACTAGTTCCACCATCCACATTACGCACCATGGACACATTATTGTTAGATCTTATCTGGGGGACCGGGCTTCGAAGGATGAGCCTTAAACAATTACAGCTAGAACCACATAAGGGAGGTCTGGGGGGTGCCTGACTTTAAGGCCTACTACTATGCGTGTGAGTTACAATGGTTGTCCTACTGGACGGCGTGTAGAAACTTGCAAGAAATTGGCTATACACCTCGGTACATACATCAAGGGTTGTTACACACGCTACTGTTACTAAAAAGCAAAGACAGCACTCCGGTTTTGGAAAAAAGCACTGCTCTGTACGCCAGGTGCTAGTCCCTACGCTGGAAATATCCCACTAGTGGGGATACCAACCCACGGTGGCAGACTCACAAAGGCAAGACTACAGGCCTGGTCGTACGTTGGTGTGGACACAGTTGGTGCATTGTTTAACGACAACACCCTTCTTGACCATGACAATTTCATGCAAACCACTGGAGCGCCAGTACACCTTTACTTAACACATGCCACGGTGCCCCACTACATAAAAAAGACTTAGCCTCCTCAAAGACAAGAGCCTCCACCACATGAATTAGTTTGTACTCTATATTATATGGGAGGGGGCGACACCTCATTAAATGGTTGGACATTGGTATCCGTGCACATGCGTCTATCCCACTCACCGACTTGAGAATTAAATGGGCGGAAACTACTGATTGTGCACTGTCAGATAAAATGTGGGCAAGTATACTGGAGCATCCCAAGTGAGTGTCCCGCAACGCCAAATTCAAATTTATACAAAGTATGGTACTACACAGATCCTATTTAACCCCGCAACGATTACATCATATGTTTCCAGACACCTAACACTGCTGTCCTCGTTGCAAGCCTGAGGAGGCAGGCTTCGTCCACATGCTATGGGCTTGTCCCTACCTTAGTAACTATTGGGAGGGGGTGCGAGATGCTATTGGGGAGGTTACACACTTACAAATTGGAAACAATATAACTGAATGCTTACTGGGTCTCCGCAGGCGCACAAGCACCCAAAAAGTTCAACTTTGCTTCCTAGATCTGGTACTTATCCTAGCTGTACGCGCTATCACCATGCATTGGAAATCCACGAGACCCCCTGCGCTATCTGCATAGTCTGACGAGGTAGTACGTTGGTATAACGCAGAGAGTGCGGCACTCAGGCAAGAAGAGGCACGAGGGTTGCGCAAATGTCTAATTTCAATGGAATGGGATACCACTCTGGAGGGTTTTAAAACGCTGGACCTCTTCCCACACCGTTCCACCCCTTCCCCGTAGAAGAGACAACCATGTGCTGCGATGGGCGGAGTAAGTGCCGAGCAAAACCAAGAAACGTAAACACGCACAACACTATAAAGAATTGGTGAGCGAGATCTATAAGCATTATCCCTGTTTAGAAACATTGACCTAGTAGGCCAAAAGGTGGGAGGGGGGAGGGCGGGTTAATGGGGAAACGTTTAGAAGTTACATTGAGCACCTATTCAAAACAATGTCTTCTCTCACAAACACACCGTACGAGTTGTTTTTGTATCAATGTGATAACTTCTGGTTGTGCCTGCGTGCACACACCTTTATACTGCTATTAAGATGTGCTAGCAGTATGAAAACGAAAACTACCAATATGTACTGTCTACGACAACTGGCAAATACTATATGGTAATCAATAAACTTTGTTTTAAAAAAAATCCAGCACTAGGGAGACGGAAAGGTGGAGAGGGTCGCGGCCCATAAGACCCTGGGGACAGTGTTGCAAATGCCAGTAATAACAGTAATGCCACAATTGCGACTGTGGAAGATGGAATGTCGATCTGAGCGCTTCAAACAAACAAGCTGAATCGCCATCCAGTAGGTCCCCCAATGACCGGATCCCTTGTTCTAACCAAAGCGTACAGGTGATCGGATGGCGTGCAACAGTAATGCCTGCATTAGACCGCAATGGTGCCCCTTTATGGACCACAACATGAACCACCAGGAGCTGATGCGCCTCCTTCCACATTGCCCAGGTAACCTGTAGAGTCGGGGGCAATGTGTTGACGCCAACAATAGTGCATTGTACAGGAGCCCCATATCATCAGCTGCATGTATCACTGTGTGTTCCCAGGTGGCCCATTGTGGAATAGAATACGCAGGGGCCAGCAGGGTGGCCACCTGAAAGAGATGGTCCGTGAGGTAGTATATGTGCATGTCCGGCAAAAGAAGGTCCCCAGCCCCGGTGTCAGAATGCCTTGCAGGCTTAAGTCGAGGCTTCCAGCCTGCCCACACAAAAAGCTATATATATCTGTTAATGGTGCGACACAGCATGGTTGAGAAAAGGAGTGGCAGCATGCTGACAACATAATTGAACCAGGGAGCGTAATGATCTTTACCATCTGGACTTTCCCACACAGGGATACCTGCAGAGCAGACCAACGAGTGAAGCCCTGACCATGCGGGCTATAAGGGGCTGAATGTTATCTTGTACCATATTGGAAAGGCCCCTGTCGATCAGGAGGCCCAGATACTTCAAACCCTTAGGTTTCCAGGTGAAGCCAAAAACCATAAAGGAAGGTTGGGGTTCATAGAGAATAAACAGGAGCACCTCACTCTTGGTCCAATTGATCTTGTACCCCGAGAAGACAGAAAACGTATCAATCTAAGAGAGAAGATCTACTCTCAATAGTTACAAGCCAGTTACTTATAGCAGAAGCTCTTTTGACTAAGGTGCCTAACACACTAGTTGTCTCTAAAGTTTCTAATTCAGATTGTAGGTAGGAATTCTTCTATCATTTTACTCTCATTGGGTATATATGGGCAGCAATGTTGAGCCTTCAACAAATTACAAACTCTGCCTTTCACTGTGTTTAAAGCTAATTGAGCTTGTTAAACCATTGATCGAATAGTTACTAATTCTGTGTTAACTGCTAGTACAGTGTGAGATGTTCCAGTGGCTAACTTATCTACTGCTGTAGAGAGCTTTCTGATGTTCTCATCATTTAGAACTAACTACTCCTAATGGGTGAATAATTGCCAAGGAACACATAATTTTCCTTTCTGTCATCTATCTAATTTTAACTTTGGATTTATCTTTTTTTTTATATTTGTCTTCTCCCAAACATTCCTTAATCTTCTTTTCGATTTGCCTTATGAATTACATGAGCTCTCATGTGCTCTGTTTGGCTAAATCTATTTTCTAATGGCCTCATTAAACATGTCAGATTTTGTTTTTATGCTTTAACAGTGTTTATCGTTGTAGGGGATCTAAGGAAATACCAAGCTACCTCTATAGCCTTAGCTTCTGGGTGAGGGTTCATTCTTTTCTGAAGGGGAACTTTAGAAAGGATCATATTATAATTAGAAAAATAATATTCAAAATGTTCCAGTCTATAAAACAAACTAAGCAATATACTACATGTAATTGCATATTTAAAGTTAAATTGATGATATGTTACATCCTCAGCTGCTGAAGAAGGTAACTGTGCACAAACATGAGTCTTTAGCATCTAAAGCTTGTGTGTATTCCCGAACTAATCTAGAATAACAATTGGATGTGTAATCTCCATTTGAAGCATCTATGAATGAAGATTTATAATTTTCTCTCATCTTATGTGTATGCAGTTGATGTAGGTGCAGGTATAGATCTAAGAGTTTCTATCTCTGGGGTGAAACTTATTCCAACTAAAAGAACTACAAGCACTAACATAACTATCAGTGTAATAGCAAATACCATTCTACACTTACCCTTGGTAAGGAAACACCTGTTTGTCTAGAGTCAGACCTTTAATAGAATATTGCAGCTGGCAGATTCAATATTCTGTGTTAACTTCTAATTGTGCAAATTTAACAAAATGTTTGATGGTTAACTTGCGAATATTTCTTTCAGCTTAGATACAATATTGTTTGTGAGGCGACCCTAGCCCTCTTCCGTCTTTTTCTAAGTGTATTAACCCTACTCTTCTACTACAACCTTGGCCCTAGGGATTTCTTCTTAACTCTTTCTGTCTTTGTTAGACAATAGTTGTCATATTCATTTATCCCAGTCTTTACAGTTCGATTTAGACAAAGTTAATTATTTGTAGATTTATATCTTGCTGAATTGAATCAACTAGATATTAATTGTCAAGTCTTATTTTATCGTAGTATCTGTCTTGAGAGTTTGAATCAAATGCTGTCTTAGTATGGCATATCATGGAGGTTCAGGTAATTCTGATCTCAGTTCATTGGGATCCTGATCTGTTGCATTAGGCACATTCTCTGTGTAGTAGGTCCACTCAGATGCTGATTACCTACAAGAAATTGTCGCTCTGTTGGATCTCCTGGGTGTCTGTTGATCTTCTTCTGTGTCTCTTATACCACTAGATTCTGCTTTTTCAATTATGCTTTGTGGTATGCATTCACCTGGCATACTAGATTCACCTGTTGTCTACTACTTGGTCATTCCGATCTCAATTGTAGTATTTCCTTCCTCACACTTGTTCCTGTAGCAGGATCGTTTGTTTGTTATGGGGGTAACCCAACGGCTCCGCTCTTTTCAGTTCTCAGGTCTTTGTATTCAGGGTATACTTCCACACCACTTTGCAAGATTTCAGGAACTTGGGTAGGTGAGGAATTATTTTGAACGTCACCCCTTCGGGTACTTCAAGACGTATGGACACAGGAGTTTTCGGACTTGGCTCAAATATCACCACTTCAATCAAGCAGACACCTCACTCTCTGGGTGTGAGATGCATGTGATCCAGAGGCATACCAACAACAGATACTCTACTACCATATACTCACCTGGGCCCATAAACACATACACTCACAATTGAGTAAACCGCTGGAGTCAATGTTTTTTTTATAATGTTCGCAATATCCAAGATTAGATATTCATTTCTCCAAACTAACCTTTCACTGATCAGCAAGTTCTTTCCTCTGGTCGATGGACCATTAGTTAAACTAGTTGATGGTGATAATTAACTTAATTCAAACGTTTCTATACCTTGAAGCAAATAACCACAAACTCAGGAAAGTTTTAAATCTTTATCTAAATTAAATGCATGTGAACCTCTTCAAAAATACAGTACAGTCACCATCATTCGTAGGAGAGAAAATTTAGATTTTTCACAGCCTGCTGGGCATAAAATCTGGATTTTATTAAAGATACGGAGGCTAATATTATGCAAATTCTCCTTTATTGCCACAGCTCAGCAGTAACAATGAAGAGAATATAGAACTTGTGAAGATTCTAGAATTAGTATAAAGTCCATGAGCACACAGCCATCATCCTTCTTTGTCCGATGCTGCGAACCGAAAGAATAAAGTCAGTAAATCCAAACTTTAAAATGTGACGTTGAAGGAGACATTTCCATTAACCAACGAAGATATTCTTATTCTGAAAAAGAAGAAATATAGAAAAGGTTAAAGATGAAACCCTCAGGGAGGGATAATTAGAGGAGGGATAATATTAGCCTCCGTGTCTTTAATAAAATCCAGATTTTATGACCAGCAGGCTGTGAAAAATCTAAATTTTATGGCATGACACGGAGGCCAACATTATGCAAGTTTAAAGTGAATTGAGAAGAACATTATCAATCACATTATTGATTGGTCTAAAATAACACTTTTTAAACATACTCTCATTAGACCAGTCAGCGGCTCTTAGAATATCTTGGCACCCACCACCAAGCATAAAAGCTTTAGAAGCTGATGCACCTCTAAGAGAGTGTGCGCCAAATATGGAAATGTCGACACCACATTCACTCATCACTTCTTTCACCCATCTCGCAAGAGAGGGGGAAGAAACTAGTTTATGAGGAGATCTATGGGAGATCAGGAGTTGTGATTCAGTTCCTCTCAAGCTAAGAGTTCTTTTTTCATATTCTTTAAGACATTTGACAACACACAGACTTTCATTCTCAGTAAAGAAAGGATAGAAGATAGAGGAAGACATAGTTTTGGTCCTTTTTTTAATATAAAAACAAACTCCCTCTGGTTGATAAGCTCTGCTAGAAACATCTAAAGCTTTGACATCTGATGTACGTTTAAAGGAAACCAAACAAAGTAAGACAATAAGCTTATAAGAAATCAGTTTGAGAGAGAGAAGAATTATCTCCCCAGGAGGAGATAAGATGTAAAATGCTTCTCACATCTCATCAGGCTGTGTATTTTGGAGTTGGAGGGTTGAGAACCCGCATGCTTCTCATAATCTTTTTAGTTAAGAGATTGACCAACGGATACACCATTGATTAGGGAATGGCATGCAGCTATTGCTGACCTATAGACATTAACGGTTCTATTGGAAAGACCAGAAGCAAATTTCTCCGAAAGGAAATTGACTACATGAACTAAATCAGCTGAAACGGGAACGAAATGTCGTTGAAGACACCAGCGAACCCATTTGTTCCATGCCAATCGATATGCCTTCCTTGTTCCAGGTGGCCAAGATTCAGGTATGAGTCGGAAAGCATCGATCGAAAGACCAGGGATCTCCCACTGTCGCCTGAAATCTTCCATGCCGTGCGGATTAAGATTCCTTGATCTAGGAGGGGATGAGATTCGCCTTGAGGACCCAGGAGAAGATGACTGAAAGACGGAATTAGTATTGGGAAGTCCATGGTCATCTCCAAGATGACCGGGAACCATGCTTGAGACCTCCAGAGGAGGGTTACTACCACCATACTCTGAAGGTATCGGCGAGCGTGTAAGAGAAGGCGCGGAAGCATTACAAAAGGCGGGAAGGCATGTGGTCTTAAGCCTTGCCAATTCTGGAGGAAGGCATCCACCCCTGATGCCTGAGGGTCCGGCCTCCAACTGAAAAATTTCGGCATCTGAGTATTTAATCTGTCTGCGAAGAGGTCCGTCCTGAAGGGGCCCCAATGGTCTTGAATGATCAAGAATATTTCCCTGTTCAACCTCCAGTTGCTGGAATCCCTGAAATTTCTGGAGAACCAATCTGCTACTCCGTTGCTCAAACCCGGGATGTGTTCTGCCGTGACAGACAGTCCCTTGTTCAAACAATAGTCCCAGAAAACTTTCGCTCTTTCGCTCAGACCTTTCGAACGTGGACCCATCTTGTTCACATTTTTTACCGCAGAGACATTGTCCATGCAGAGCATTATGAAGCATTTCATCGAATTCTGGGTAAAGCTTCGAACCGCAAAGGAACCAGCTAAAAGTTCCAGGCAGTTGATGTGCAGATTCTTCTCCTTGTGTGTCCATCGCCCCCCTGTGGAAAGGTTGGCGCAAGTTGCACCCCAACCCTCTAGACTCGCATCTGACTCTATTATCAAATCTGGTCTTTCCCCGAAGATGGCTTTGCCATTCCAGGCTTCTGCCTTTTTTAGCCACCAAGAGAGTTCTTTCCTCGAATCTAGGACTAAGGAAGTCATCTGGGAGTAAGACAGACTCGATTACAAGGCTTTCGCTTTGAGTCTCTGAAGGGCCCTGTAGTGGAGAGGGCCCGGAAATATTGCCTGAATGGTTGAGGAGAGGAGACCTAGAATTCTTGCTAAAAGTCTCAAGGGGAAAGATTCCAGAGAAAGTATCTTTTTTAACTCTTTTCTGAGTTTCTTTATCTTTTCCTTTGGTAACTTTCATTCTCCTGAAATCGTGTTTACCATAAACCCCAGGAATTGGGTTTCTTGAGAAGGGATAATGCAAGATTTCTTTGTATTTATGACGAACCCTAGATGTTCCAGAAGGTGGATAGTAAGCTCCGTGTGGTAAGAAATTATTGTCTTGGACTGGGCCATGATAAGGATGTCGTCTAGATATATTAATAGTCTTACACCCCTTTCCCTTAGCCACGCTACTACAGGGCGTAGGACCTTGGTGAAGCACCAAGGGGCTGAAGATAGACCGAATGGAAGACTGCAGAATTTACAGTTTTTTCTTTGGAGGAACTTCCTGTGTGGGGGCCAGATGGGAATTGTCAGGTAGGCATCTTTTAAGTCTAGGCGTGTTAGCCAGTCGCCTTTTCTCAATACGTCTCTTAAGAGATGTATTCCTTCCATCTTGAAGTGATGGTAGGATACCCAATTGTTCAGGCTTTTTTAAGTTTATGACAGGTCTCTGTGTCTTGTCTTTCTTTTCGACCAAGAAAATATTGCTGATGAAACCTATTTCGGAGCTCTCGCTTATAGCCCCTTTGGCGAGGAGATCGTTGACTTCCTGAGATACAAGTTTTTGCTGTTCTTGGGAGAGGAACATTTCGCGGGGTATTTGTGATTGAAAGGGAAGGTCTATAAAGTCTATCTTGTAACCTTTTACTGTTTTTAGGACCCACAGATCTTGGGTTATTAATGTCCAGTTGCCAGAAAAAAGGGCTAGTCTCCCTCCCACCCTTACAGGGGTATCTGAAGGGTCTGTCGATACACCTACCTGAAGAGAAAACTCTGGTCTTCCTTCCGTCTTTGTCTCTGAGGATAGAAGGTTTGGTTCCCATAGAAAGATGTTTGATGGGACCTAGTTCCTCGTGCCAGAAAGGGTCTTGAGGTGGATAGTCCACAGCTGGGGAATCGACCCTGCATTCTCTTCTGTCTTGGAAGACATTTTTAATTTCGCGTTGGGACTTTTGAAACGAGCTGAAAGCTCCGACATATTTGGCCATGTCGCGGATGAATTCTTCCCCGAATAGGAGTCCTTGTGAGGTGGGACCTCCTTCTTTGTTAGCCAATTCTATTAGTTTGGGATCAATTTTAAGGAGTATCCCCTTCCTTCGTTCATTTGATATGGCAGTGTTCGCATTGCCAAGAAGGCAAATGGATCTTAGCACCCATTCTCGTAGTTCCTTGGGATCAATAGGAATACCACCAACGTATGCATTTTCTGCCATGTCAAAGATTTTAGTTAGCGGGCCAATTAAATCAAGAAGGCGGTCTTGACATGACCTAAGACTTTTGTCTATGCCCTTCCTTGGGTCCTATAAATGCGAAGACCTTAGGGTCGAGTTCGGGTGTGTGGAAGCGATGGGCGAGGGCATTCCGATCTTAACCTGGATCTGACTTCTTTAGGGATCTCCCTTCTTTGCCAGAAGCTACTATAATCTGCTACGTGTTGTGATGGTAGCCATTCTGAAGATAGGGGGTGTTTTATTAGCAGAGGATCAAACATATTGTCTCCAAAAGGGTCAGTGATACCCATTTTTGATCCTGAGGTCTTGTTTGCCTCGTCAGAATTTTCAATTCAATTGTCTTCTTGGACCTTAATGTCCGAATCAAAAGCTGATGAGCAGGAGAGCTCTATCTCCACTTCGTTTTGGTCATCACTATCAATATGTATAGGGGTCTCTGGGCCTATCGCTTGCCTGTCTGTGATGCCCTCGGCATCGTTCTGGTCTCCGCCTTGGAAGCGAAATCGAGCCGATTTGGATGACACCTTTGATCTTTTTGAGTTTAAACCAGATTGTTCTGTCCCGGCTCTTTTCTTTGGGACCTTAACTGTCCCTTCTATGGCGCTTAAATTATACGCGCCGCTAGTAGAGGGCCATCCCCTCGTTAACATATCAAACTTCTTGTTGATGGTGTCATTAAATTTTTTATTAATAAGTTCATTAAATGAATCCATGGCTTTATCCATGGCTTTTTAAACCATTACATTTAATTTGGTTTCTAGTGAGGTATCATGGTTGGAAGACATAATGTAGAAAAAAAAGGGGGTGAATAGTTGTATAAGACAAGAGAGACCAAACTTGTCTTTCCCCTTTAATCAAATTATTAATTAATAGAATTTGGTAATAGAGATAATGTCTAATCAGATAAGTCTAACCAACCCTAACTTGCTAGTATTAATGTTCCTCTTCTTTTCTCCTTTTTTTTGTTGTTGTTATGTTTAAGGAGTTAAATTCTGTTGAAAGTGTATCAAATGGTAAAAGGGGGTCCGTGTGCACGTTAAATGGCTTAATCCTATCGAGTTACAGCAGCAACTGTCAAGTTGGCTGCTGTAACCTAGACGACCACGCATTGTTTAGTGAGCGTGGTCGTTCCTAAGGTTCTTTTCTTTAAAGTTATGTTCCCTCTGCGGTACGTGATCAAACGTAGATCGCGGAGGGGAAGACGAGAGAATGGAGTCGCTCCAAGACGGAGTAAGTGAACTCCGTTGCAAGCGGTGTGGTTCAGGACGGACTAAAGTCCGGTGCAAGCGGTGAGGGGGTATGATGGGATAAAGTAATGTGAGACGTGTCCGGGTGAAAGCTCCGGTTCGCGTTGAGGCGTCGCCAGGCAACCTGTGTTTATCGCACGAGCGCTAACATGCGGGTCAAGTACTCGCGTCTATTTTAAAAGACGCTGGTATACAAAAGCGGAAGCCTCATGATTTAATAAGCAGCGATTTAAGAAACAAATGTAAAAAATCAATGTTGTAAGACCCAGAATAAAGGTATAAGATCATGAATATACATAGAAAAGGTATGAAAAGGTATGAAAAAGGTGATAAGAAAACACGTTTAATAGATAAAGGATATCACATAGTAGGGTCAATAGGAGCCAGTCCTGTGATAGGGGAAAATATTAATATAAAGTATGACATATATAATTGAATAAGCGCGAATCAAAAGAGAGTACTTATCTTGATGAGCAGCAGCAACAAAGAAGGATGATGGCTGTGTGCTCATGGACTTTATACTATTTCTAGAATCTTCACAAGTTCTATATTCTCTTCATTGTTACTGCTGAGCTGTGGCAATAAAGGAGAATTTGCATAATGTTGGCCTCCGTGTCATTTAGAAATGAAAAGGTGTGGAGTGATCCACACCTACATGACGCACAGCAGTCACACTCTGGAGAGTTTTCAAAAGATAGTATACACTTTTAATCAACCAATATTTCAAAATAACATGATTGTTTGATATTCAGATACATAACATGAATCAAAAGCGTATTATTAAACATACGTTGTGAGTAAATGAAACATAATTCATGGTTGTAATACTTGACAAACAAAATGAATCTGCTGAACAATGTGATTCCTTAAACTTCAAAATACATCAGTATTTTCAACATTTATCCCAATGCATTTCGGGTTATTAACCCTTCTTCAGGGGATTCAGTTCATGTGCTTCGGAAAGCAGTTCCACGTTTACAACACTACAAAAAATGAAACAGTCGTACTTAGTAGTGTTGTAAACGTGGAACTGCTTTCCGAAGCACATGAACTGAATCCCCTGAAGAAGGGTTAATAACCCGAAATGCATTGGGATAAATGTTGAAAATACTGATGTATTTTGAAGTTTAAGGAATCACATTGTTCAGCAGATTCATTTTGTTTGTCAAGTATTACAACCATGAATTATGTTTCATTTACTCACAACGTATGTTTAATAATACGCTTTTGATTCATGTTATGTATTGTGGTAAATAATTTAATTACCGGGACTTAATTTGATACAGAAACATAATAAAATAGCTCAGTAAATAAGAGGCAGAATCCGTGGTATTAGAGGTTCGGAATGGGCTTTATTCCAATGGTCGATTATAATCGGTTGCTCCAAGTTCCATCACCACGAAGGTTCAGGAAGTGAAGTACATACATTATTGACAATCAATTACTTTTATACAATAGGCATTTACAGTGAAGCAAATACAAGAGGCGTAACAATTGATAGTATGGAAAATATATTCGTGCGTAGCGAGAAATGGGCGTAACTGGGAGTGATTTAAAGAACGTCATCAGATGTGATGTCATAAGAGGGTGGTTCTATGAAAGAATTTCGCAATGTCAGCAGAAATACTTGGCAGAAATGCGCGCGCAGCAGCATGACGTGTAATTGACGTGCAACTAGGGGGTGAAGGGGACTCGACATTTAGCTCTACATGTGGCGACAGAAGTCTGAAGGGTCAAGTCAACCTAATCCCAAATCATATCTAACATCCCATGTTTAGAGAACTATGTTATCCAAAAGAGAGGTCTCTTCGAGTAGAATCTTATTCTATACTGACTATACTGACTGTTAGTGCGTGTACAAGCGTCTAAGTGTCTACACTAGATGCGAGGGCGGAAATCTTCCATAGCAATAGGGCTATGAATTACTTTCATAAAGACAGAGAAGCCGGGCCTTTGCTCGGTAGCTGGAAGAATGTTTACTTAAACTGCTAGACAGGAATGCATCGGGCAGGGAACGGAGTAGATAATTTCGAAGGTGAAATACAGTTTTTGGCAGGCAGCAGGCTGATGTCAGGCTTCGTGAGCCGCGCAGGGAAATGAGACAAAGTTCATGGTTACAGATGCAGGCTCAAACTGGAGCTTTCAGAGGCAGAAGGCAAGAAGAGTTCGATGACAGAATCAGGGCCTACTTGCCTGGACTGTAAAATGGCATAAGTGAACTATATAAAGCCGATGGCCTTTCATACTTAGGAATGGAATATCCGGCCTATTCATGGCGGATCTGACAGAGGACATGTTGACGGTGGACGCACATGTGTTTGCGTCTTCATAACTGGAACTGGAGGGAACATACATGTACTTGTGATTCATACATGGAACCGTTGGGGTCCAAGATAGGGGACATAACTGATCAGAAAAATCCATATTTCCACATTCCCTCCTTGTCCCCTACTTGCCCGTTAAGAGATATCAATCTTCATCAATCCATTGATCTGTTCATATAGCATCATTTGTTCTTCTTTCTTCTTCCGTGATGAATGAAATCCTGGTGGTGGAATACACGATGTGGCACACAGACCACAGATCGCTGGTCCACATTGTAGACATAGACAGCAACTGAATAGTATGAGAAGGCCAATACCTAGGAAAGATAGGACCTTCCATCCAAAGGTAGATAATACACTCCAAAACCAACCGGACCAAGTCCAGGTGCCTGGGTTCTGGTGTATCTGGCTTACAATCTTATGAAGGCGAGTTATGGCTTTATATACAGATGGCGAATTTTCTGGTATGAAAATGCAACAGCTTGATCCGATGACCCTACAAGCTCCACCCCTATCGGCCAGGATGACGTCAAGGACAAGACGATTTTGAAGCACAACAATCCGCATAGCAGACTGCTCTTCTGTTAAATTGCCTAAGGCGGAAATAGTTTCGTTCACTACTGCTTCAAGGGTTCTAGTTAATCTACGTATCAGCTTACTATTAGTAACGGTACCTATATAGGGAAAGAGACCTTTATTGAAATCTGTGTATTTTTCCCATGCTGTTTCAGTGTAATCGACTATTGGGAGATCTCTCCTTACTCTATTATTTACTAGATGAGTATTTCTGTGATAATCAGGAGGAGCTAGGAAAACAGGTGGCAAAAGGAATCCAATGTAGCAAGTACCATCCCAATCTAGAGGCAAACGTACATATGCCGTCTGACCACATATAAAATAGGAATGGCGGGAAGCTCTAAATGTAGACTTGCCTTGATCACTAAATTCTACTACAGTGGTGCATCTACTATGGCCCATATGTATGGAACCATTTTTTCTTACACATAGTTCACCCTTTACTGGAAATATTGACATAGCGGGCAAAATTGGAGTAGCTTCGGATTCGACATTTAGGATCATAAGATTAAGCGTAAAATTACCTAATCCATACACTTCATTTTCTAGATCAGTTCCTGTTCTCTGGAGAAGTCCCTCCTTGTTAGGATAGCAGACCTTAAGCAAAACTAAGTTCAAATTTCCCCATACCCAGTTATCTTGATAAACTGCAGAATTTGAATCTAGAGAATTAATTAAACTAAACCATGCTCCACAGGAGCCATTGTGTGTGAACGGGTATGGAAAGAGAGGTAGAATTCCTTTATAATTCTGATAGGGAGGGAGTCGGCCACATATCCAACAATTTGTAGCATTGCTAACCTGATGGGAATGATGTAACATACTAATAAACGTGTTATTGCGCAGCGCAAATCTATAAGACAACTCAAGCGGAGGTAATTCACTAAAAGAATGTTCAGTAGTAACATTGTAAACATGTCTAGAAATAGGATAATATATGTGCAACAATATACTTGCAGTAATTATTAAAAGACTTAAGAAGAACAAAATTAATAATGTCACTATGCAATGACTACGCAGTGATTTACAGTACGCCTGTCGTTTCAACATTTTTCGGGTGTGGTTTCTATTCAGGTCCAAGGGATACATGTCAGAGACAATTCAACCGCTTCACCTTGGAGAGGACTTAAACAATCAAATTGCTTGACTGATTGGACCTAAGTTTTAGTTTATAATGTTCGGAATTACCTTTTTCAACAAAAGGAAGTTTCGAGTCAATGGGTGAAGACACACAAGGTGTGGTATTCACATCTGATGGTAGTCCATGAAATTTCTTGATATGACTTGAATGAATCCAGCCTTTTCTGCCCTCGATCTTCACGGCTGTCCTTGTGGTGAGCAACACCAGCTGAGGCGACTTCCACCTAGGTTCCAGCTGAGTCTTTCGATCAAAGTTCCTCACGAGGACCAAGTCTCCCGGAACTACGTCATGGGGTTTCACCTCAGTGTTGTCAGGAAAAGCTGCAGCTACCTGTGAACGACAAGATTGTAGTGCAGACATCAAGGAAGCCAAGTAATCTGTCAGCATATTACAGTTAATATCAGTTATTTTGCGTGGTATAGGCGTCCCCCACATATTTGGTGGTCTGCCGAAGATCACTTCATACGGGGATAGCCCTGTTCGAGAGTGTGCTACCATTCTTGTGTAAAAGAGTGCAACTGGTAATGCTACTACCCAGTCGACACCTTTCTCCCTGCATATTTTGGACAATCTAATTTTCAGGGTCTGATTATGTCTTTCTACGAGACCTGCTGCCTCGGGGTGTCGGACACAGTGGAATTTCCACTGATAACCTAACAAAAGTGAAACATGTTTCATTAATTCGGATGAGAACGGCTGGCCGTTATCTGAGTGAACAACACGTGGTAAACCGTATTGTGGGAAGAATTCTCGAACCAACTGTTTGGCAGTAGTCGGGGCAGTGTAATCTGAAACCGGGTATGCCTCCGTCCAACGGGAAAGAGCACAAACAACGACGAGAACATATTTGAATCCTCGACATCGTTCCATCTGGATATAATCCATCTGGAGGACTTCAAAAGGGTGATCAGGAGGATGAAATCCACCCTGTTCTACGGGAACGCTTTTTCCTGGGTTGAACTGGCAACAGATCATACAGGTACGAACCTTTTGTTTGGCTGCTGCTCGTAAATGTTTATTGAACCAAATGTGTTGAATGCTGTCTAGCATAGCTTTTTCTCCTAGATGTGCGGGACTATGTATAGTGTTAATTATAACCTGGACCATTGAATCAGGAAGGAACCACACAGATTTTTCCTTCATCATCCATCCTTGATCCATTTGAATCCCTCCTAATTCGGTCCATTTCTTTATTTCGTCTGGTGTAGCATGTGTCTGTATGTCAATTACGTCAAGAGTAGGATCTTTAACTGTCATACAATGTGTTGGCATCGGGACTATTGTCTTTGTCATGTCGGATGTTTGAGTTTGAGCAGTCTGTTTAGCTGTTCTGTCGGCTAGATCATTGCCTTGAGAAATGATATCAGTAACTTTCATATGAGCTTTACATTTCATGATTGATATTGCAGTGGGTAGATGTATCGCATCTAATAAGGCATGAATGAGGGGTCCGTGCTGAATGTGGGCACCGTGGGAAGTTAAATAACCTCTCTCTCGCCACAGCACGCCGAAGTCATGTACAACTCCGAATGCATAACGTGAATCAGTGTATATGTTGACTTTTTTATTTGTGGCTTGAATATAGGCTTGTGTCAGAGCGATGAGCTCTGCGGCTTGAGCTGACAAGGTATTTATGCGATTTGTTTCAATGACTTCAGTATCTGTTGTGACTGCGTAAGCAGCCACTAACTCTCCTGTACTTGTTCTCATACATGAACCATCTACATACAACGTCAGGTCTGGGTCTGACAATGGGACATCGGTTAAGTCTTGTATGGGTTTCGTTGTGATTGTAATGACTTCAATACAGTCATGGGCTAATGGGTCTGTTCCGATTACAGGTAAAAGTGTGGCAGGATTCAATGTGTTACAGCGTCTGATTTCTATATGTGGCTGAAACAATGTTAGCTCGTACCCTGTAAGTCGCGCGATAGTCAAGTGTTGTGTTTGCGTTCTATTTACAAGAACCTCTACTGCATGTGGTACTTGAACTGTCAATGGATGTCCTAACACTATGGCATCGCTTTGTCTGATTGCCAAAGCTGTTGCTGCCACTGATTTCAGGCATGCAGGCAAAGCCTGAGCTACGGGATCTAATGTACTAGAAAAATAAGCACATGGTTTGTGTGCTCCTGCTTGTTCCTGTGTGAGTACTGACAAGGCAGTACCTTCGCGTTCTGTAACAAAAAGTGTAAACTGTTTACTGTAACATGGCGTTGCTAAGACAGGTGCTTGACATAAAGCTTTCTTTAAGCTTTCAAAAGCTTGTGTATGTTCCTGAGTCCAAGGGAGAACAGTCGATGTGGCTGCCTCCTGTGTTGTCAACTGAATGAGTGGTTTTGCTAGAAATGCATACTGAGGAATCCACTGCCTACAATATGAAGTGAGGCCTATGAAAGCCCGCACCTCCTTTTGTGTCTTGGGTATTGGCATATTAGCTATTAACTGAATGCGGTCGGGTGTAAGCTGCCTTCCCTCCTTGGACAGCGAGTGTCCAAGATAAACAACTCGCTGGACACAGAATTGCAGCTTAGAAGGGGACACCTTGTGACCCTTTTCGGCTAGAAATTGTAAAACTGTCAGTGAGGCTTTCTCACATTCGGGTTCGCTTCTCGCGGTGATCAGCAGATCATCGACATATTGAAGCAGAGCAGTGTTAACTGGCATGTGGATACTGTCGAGTTCTCGTTTCAGTGCTTGGCTATAGATGCTGGGGTTTTCTGTGAATCCTTGAGGTGCGCGGGAGAATTTAAAGCTACGTCCATTTAAACTAAATCCGAACAAATATTGGCTTTCCGGATCTATTGGGACGCTGAAAAAGGCATTCTTGAGATCAATTACAGTAAAGAATGTTGCTTTGGAATCAATAGCTGTCAGTAATGACGAGATATCTGGGACCACAGGAAATTGTGGCACAATGCATTTGTTCAATTCGCGCAGATCAATAACCAATCGATATACTGGCGGGGCCTTCGGATCTGTTCGTTTAAGAATCGGAATTATCGGTGAATTACATACATTGGAGTCTGTTTCCACAACTACTCCTTGGGCAATGAGTTCGTCAATGATTTGCAGTAAAGCCACTACAGCATCTGGTGGTAACTTGTATTGTCGCATTCGTGGTAGTACCACTCCTGCCTTTAGTGTGACTCGATATGGTGTAATGTTCATGCAACCAACATCTGTAGGGCCTTGTGCCCATAGATGTGTAGGTAAAGTCTGCAGTCGGGGATCCATGTCTCTAGACACATAGTGACCTTTAAAATCACGTAAAAACAATCTTACTCCTTCCGGAGAACAACATATTATAGCTCCTAGAGCTTTCAGTGTTTTTATTCCTAACAAGTTTTCTGGACATGATTTAGTAAGCAATAAATCTGTAGTTCGGGTCAAAGGTCCTATCGTAAGTGGAAGAGGTTGTGACACTTCATTAACAATAGGTTTTCCTGAAAAACCAAGGGAAATATTCTGTGAGCCTGAGAGGGGTGCCCCTGGAACTTCACTACGTTTTATGGTTGTTCGACTTGCCCCTGTATCGAGTAAAAATTTTCTGTCTTGGCCTAATAATTCACTATGTACATAAGGTCCCTCTTGGTCTACTGGGATCTCGATAAGGGGTAGGTCAACTTCCCTCTCTAGGCTGGTTCATGCGTATCGCTGATAATCAGGATAGTCATACTGTGCGGTCTGGTACAGTTGTCGTGTCGTGGTTTGTGTGGCAGCAACAGGCAGCGCTGGTGCAGCTGGCACAAACTGTATAGACTGTGGTGGAGCTGGCATGGACTGTGCATGCTGCGGGGCTCCTTGTTCATTCTGATCCTGTCTAGGTGGCCGTGGTCTTTCTTTTGTATTACCTATGGCGATATTATGTTTCAAAACTGGACAATCATGTACGTAATGACCTGGCTTTTTACAATAGTTGCATGTCCCTTTTACAGGTCCTGTTGAATCACTGGAATGTGTCGTACCCTTTTTATGTCCTTCAGCTGGAACTGTCTGGGAAACTAGCATTTTCATTTTCGTGTCTTTCATGCGTCTATGTTCATGTTCTTGTTCCTCTCTAATTCTATTGTGATGGTATTGTAACATTTGTAACATTTGTGATGGAGTGTTACCTTGCCATGTACTCTCGAATTTTAATACTCTATTCTTCACTTGAGGCAAGGCATTTTCTACTAATTTGGTCACAAACAGATGTGGGTATGATTCGCTACTTGCTTTTATGCCACTATTTATACCAAAACATTTTTCGAATCGGGCATAGTAATCACTAGTGTCTTCATCTTGCTTCTGTTTACAGGCTGAAATTGTACCCCAATCTTCCTTTTTCGTAGTTAATAAACGTGGCAGTACCTGTACTAGTAAACCTGGTAGTGCTTTAGTTTTATCCCCCAGCCCTGCTCCTGCAGTTCGGGCCTTTTCTTCTGCTTCTAATGCTGACCAGTCTATCTTTTGGTCTTCTACGTCCCACTCTTTTTCCCTGAGTTTTTCATAAATGCCAGCAGGCATTAATACCTTTAATATTGTCATAATGTCGGGATAGGTATACTCTCCCATGAGTAACATGTCTTTAATTTCTCGGTGAAAACCTGCTGGGTCTTTGTCATGACTGGGTACCACTTTCTTCATTTCTAACAATTCTATTTTCGATATGGGCGTATATACAAATACGCGTTTGAACTCATTGTCCTCGCCCTTTATTGGGTGTACTTCTCGTAAGGGATTCTGTCTGTCCATGTAATACGTGGTTCTTTCCTTGATGGGCAATGAGACATGTTCTGAACATACAAAAAGAATGTACTGCTTTCTTGATTCTAGTATTTCTTTAATTAATTTAGTACCTGAACCTCTCCATCTATTCATGAGTAATTCAGTCAATATATCAGGTAAGGGACCAGGGTCCGAATGCTGACTCTGATATAATATAAGGAGTTGTTGAATCATATAAATCCCAGCTAAACGCTGTTCATCTGGGGTGAGATTCAAAAATGTGCGTGCTACTGTATCATCACTGTACTTTCCGGGACTGTCAACCCAATGGACAGCTGACCTGGCTAATTCTTGTTCATCCATAGAATCGAGAAAATGATAACCCCTTCGTTCTCGGAGTAATTTGTCAGCGGCTTGGAACGAATGCTCGTTAGACCTTATATGAACTATAGGTGTTTGGAAATTCCTGTTATTATCTGGACATATCGGACGTATCGGGCCAATAAGACATCTATTACTATTACAAGATCTTCCTCTACCTACATAGGCTATGGTGTCTGACTGTCCTGTGGACAGTCCTGATCCTTCTTCCTCGTTTTGTTCGAACTGGTCTACCGTTAATCTTTCTTCGTGTAGGCGTTCTATTTCTTTACGGATCTTTCGGCACATGGCTATTATACAATTTTGCTTATCATGTCTTCCTTCTGATATATTCTGGCTCCATCTGGTAAGAATTTGCATTGCTTCCGGGTCTACCCCCGGTCGGTCTTGATTTCTGATCACACAATTTATGAGGAAACGTAACAGTTCCCCCTGTATCTCCACTTTCTGGTATTCCATAGCTCTGTTAATACATTCAGAATCTCGCCCTGTTTGAACAAAATGGTATATATTATCTAGATGCGCAGTCATTCCTGGTAACTTCCCTAAATACACCGCGGCTCGTCTGATGCGTAATGATGCCATGATCATTTCGTCCTCTTTGCCGGGCACAGGGTCATATCTACAATCTACAAGAAGTTCCTTAAGCGTACGGGCATTTATGAGTTTGGGGGTACGTGAGTGTGCTGACTCTTGAAAGGTAAGTTTATTTATTCTGGGTGGCGTAGAGAAAATGTTGCTAGCACCTCCCGTAGCCCCATCTGGGGTATCGGGCGTGAAAGGATTCGTTGAACGTGATACAGCAACTATAGGTGTGGACACAGCTATAGAAGTAGCTGTAGGAACAGATGCAGAAACAGATGTGCTTGCCGGAACTTGTGACAGGATTTGTTGCTGTAGAGATACGGATACTGGATCTTGGCGTTGATCCTCCCTGGCAGGCGGTCTATGTGGGGCGGGATTAGCATACTCGGGAGCTGCGTCATCTAAATATGAGGAAAGAAAAACATCTTCTGCGGTTCTAGGATGCCCCTTAGGATGTACCTTTATTGGAAATAATGGGGGTGGCAAGTCTTTTGGTATCTCTGGAGTAGCCTTAGGTAATCCTTCGGCCAGAAGGGGATACATACCATTCATAAGGGCA
The DNA here is from genome assembly GCF_964204655.1 of Triturus cristatus. Taxonomy (NCBI): domain Eukaryota; kingdom Metazoa; phylum Chordata; class Amphibia; order Caudata; family Salamandridae; genus Triturus; species Triturus cristatus. Next base: position 1,061,147,899 of record NC_140594.1, on the reverse strand, counting down.
TTTCTTTGTCTGTCTATTTGTTCTGATTTCACTCTTGTACCTTCTTCAATTAATAGGTTTTCTCGGACTTTATTTGAATTCTCTCTATTTCTCTCTTCCTGTCGGAGTGCTTTTTCTGTACGTCTATGAGATTCTTTACGCCATAACTCAACGGCGTCTTTCTGTGACTGTCTGACTTTCCTTTTCCATAACTCTTCCTCTACTTTCATGATGCACTCTGCATCCCAGGTTCCCGCTGTGGGCCACCTCTGACTTTCTGGTAATTCCTTGGTGTAGTCTACCCATAAATCAAGAAATAATATAGCGTCTAAGCCATGTTTATGATACATGAAGTACCCTGGAGTGTCCCTAGGAGGAATAGGAACGGCTTCTTCGAGTACCCCTTTTCTTGTTGTGATCTGTCTTAATTTCGAAAAGAGCGGCATATTGAAAACTGATCTGATACTTGATTTTGAACAAACTAAATACAGTAAACACGATGGTGAACAGTCATTCACACCACAATATGCAGAACGTACTTAAAACATTTAACATTTAACATTTACCTGAACAATCAATAATGATGACGGTCTAAGGAAAACTTAATCACTAAACATAATACTCGACATTAACTGAATTATTCTGAATTTATACACTTGATATACTAGATATACTGCTAAACAGTACAGATACACTGCTGAAACAGTGCAGACCGGATTTGTGTACCCAAACCCGTCTTGACCGGCACAACCTATGTGCACGTCAGAATGCCTCCCCAGTAATGGTACTCACCGGGTAGCTCGGAAACGGAAGGCCTCGGAAACTGAACTGAACTTGAACCGGACTGGACTCGACTCGAACACTGCGGAAACTGGACTCGACTCGGGACTGCGGGAACTGGTGGGCCTCTGTATACCTCGGATCTTGCTCTCTCAGCTAGGCTCTGGTCGGGATACTTCGCACTTCTCACCGCCTCGTCTGGGTGTTGATCGCAGCCTCAGTCGCCCCCGCTTGACCGGAGGGAGATACAGGAAATCCTGCTGGTACGCGTTATTGTCCGTCCAGCTGTGGCAGGAGACCGGGCCTGCAACTCACCGCCGGCGCGTGAGATGAGAAAGTGTCCCTGTTCGGGCGCCATTCATGTGGTAAATAATTTAATTACCGGGACTTAATTTGATACAGAAACATAATAAAATAGCTCAGTAAATAAGAGGCAGAATCCGTGGTATTAGAGGTTCGGAATGGGCTTTATTCCAATGGTCGATTATAATCGGTTGCTCCAAGTTCCATCACCACGAAGGTTCAGGAAGTGAAGTACATACATTATTGACAATCAATTACTTTTATACAATAGGCATTTACAGTGAAGCAAATACAAGAGGCGTAACAATTGATAGTATGGATAATATATTCGTGCGTAGCGAGAAATGGGCGTAACTGGGAGTGATTTAAAGAACGTCATCAGATGTGATGTCATAAGAGGGTGGTTCTATGAAAGAATTTCGCAATGTCAGCAGAAATACTTGGCAGAAATGCGCGCGCAGCAGCATGACGTGTAATTGACGTGCAACTAGGGGGTGAAGGGGACTCGACATTTAGCTCTACATGTGGCGACAGAAGTCTGAAGGGTCAAGTCAACCTAATCCCAAATCATATCTAACATCCCATGTTTAGAGAACTATGTTATCCAAAAGAGAGGTCTCTTCGAGTAGAATCTTATTCTATACTGACTATACTGACTGTTAGTGCGTGTACAAGCGTCTAAGTGTCTACACTAGATGCGAGGGCGGAAATCTTCCATAGCAATAGGGCTATGAATTACTTTCATAAAGACAGAGAAGCCGGGCCTTTGCTCGGTAGCTGGAAGAATGTTTACTTAAACTGCTAGACAGGAATGCATCGGGCAGGGAACGGAGTAGATAATTTCGAAGGTGAAATACAGTTTTTGGCAGGCAGCAGGCTGATGTCAGGCTTCGTGAGCCGCGCAGGGAAATGAGACAAAGTTCATGGTTACAGATGCAGGCTCAAACTGGAGCTTTCAGAGGCAGAAGGCAAGAAGAGTTCGATGACAGAATCAGGGCCTACTTGCCTGGACTGTAAAATGGCATAAGTGAACTATATAAAGCCGATGGCCTTTCATACTTAGGAATGGAATATCCGGCCTATTCATGGCGGATCTGACAGAGGACATGTTGACGGTGGACGCACATGTGTTTGCGTCTTCATAACTGGAACTGGAGGGAACATACATGTACTTGTGATTCATACATGGAACCGTTGGGGTCCAAGATAGGGGACATAACTGATCAGAAAAATCCATATTTCCACAGTATCTGAATATCAAACAATCATGTTATTTTGAAATATTGGTTGATTAAAATTGTATACTATCTTTTGAAAACTCTCCAGAGTGCGACTGCTGTGCGTCATGTAGGTGTGGATCACTCCACACCTTTTCATTTCTAAATAGTTACAGATAGGGTCAGGGCTGAAACCCTAACACATGACAGCACGCTGATATCAGTTATAACAAAGCCTACTTGTTCTTATATCACTGATTCTTACTCAATAATAGGTGTGCAGGTACAACACATCTTTACCGGCCTCCGTGTCATGCCATAAAATTCCATTTATAAAATTCAGAGAAACATTTACCTCGGACTCACGCAATAATCAATTCTCAGAAAGGGAGAGGACAGATTGAAAAGATCATTCACAAATAATGAGAAAATTATAATTACCAAGAATGGTGTGAAGACCAACCCCCGGGCTAAGGAGCTGGTAAGCGTCCCCCGGTATAGATCAGGCGACAAAGACTTCAGGACAGGGTACAGGACAGGATAGTAGACCTCTCTAAATACCGACAATTTCACTGCACCCCTCTCTGACACTCTCTTCCTCCTCGAGATTCTTCTGCGATCTTCTGATCTAACCCAATTAAATTAGGATAGACATTTTCTGCTTCAGGTTCTGTATTCGGCTCTTCGTCAGCATCTCACAGCATCTCTCCCAGCAACAGCATCTACCGCTACACAGACAGCATCCCGAGCTCTGCTAACTAACTTACTAATGCTATCTTAATTATACCTTTCGTTCTTCATGGTCTACCCACTAAAGTTTCAATATCGTAAAAATACGAAATCTAATTGGTCAGGCAAGGGGGGGAGATCATCACACATGCTTACATGTCATTAAAGTCAGTACCACTATTGTTCGCAAACCCGTCCCCTTATTTTTATTCATAAGTTTTCTGTTCACACACGTATTCACGTTTTATTTGAAACAATTTTATAACAATCTGTGTTCAAGTCCACATTCGTTGAACTTTTCACCATCCGTTCCCAGGGTAAATCACGTTGCGACCTTGGCTTCCATTCAACCTTTATGTCATCCTTCCGAGTTAACTTTCAGTGGACATGTCCAGTCTTCCCTTCACTCGGCTCACTTCAGTTATACATGAGAGGCCCAAATGTACACTATTAATAAAGTCAGAAAGACAAATATTAATTTCACAAATAAAGTGGTCACATTGTATACCACCCACCTCTACTCAATTCCCCTTTTTTTATTAATACTTTCTCCGCATTAGCATTAGTAGAATAGCTTGTTTTCGCTTCAGCTAAGCAGATTCCATGCACGCGAGTCTTCAAGACTCCATTTTAGTGCCTTCCGCTCATGCGCAAGAATTTCCCTTCAAGCGATAGCTCGTCATACTGCGTAGATGCAGTTGACGCATGTGCAGTAAAGATTTCCCATTTAAAAGCGGTTTTAGTCCTTCGTTTATATTATCCACGTTAGTAAACACATAAGCAAGCTTAACTAACCCGCGTATCCATGTGGTGCGCATTAGTTTTACACAAAACAAATTTAGTAACTTGTTGGTAAGTTAAAGGAGCGGATTGCTAATGCGCAAGTCTCTTTTCTACGAGTCCTTGCTCCATCACATGTACCTAATGAGGTATCTCAGCACAGTTCAAAAGAGTGTTAGTGATTAGAATCACCTGAAAGCATTCTTTCCACCTTGGCTCCAAGCAGGATTTTCGAATATGCTTTTTAACAAGGACTCAAATGCCAGGGTTAAGGTCTTGACACTGATCCTGGCTTGGAGTGCTAGTGACCGCTCCAACCTGGTGAGAGACAGAATGCATCACATCAGCTAACCTTTTTGCAATAGTCAAGAATCATGTCATCTGTGATATTTACAAGTGCATTTGCAGGCACAGCAGGCAGTCACATAGCAAGTCTCATTTGTAGCTCATGTAGAGATAATCCTGGTCTTCTCTCAGGGGTGCTTCGAAGACTCAGCAATACAAATGGCAAAGTGTCTGGCCATTTCAGAGAAGTAGATGCAAAGACTTTGGCCAAACACGTCCCATTAAACTGCTCAACTTTACTGGAAGCTTCTGGACAATAGCTACAATGCAGTCTCTGGTCCACTTGAAGTGCTACACACAGCATTCTGAAGACCTCTCTAATAAAATGGATCCCTTGGTCTGACTCCATAGAAACTAGAAAGCAAAATCTTGGTATGAGGTCAAGTATCAGCAGTTTGACTACAGCAAGGAAGTCATTTCTTTGTGTTGGGTAGGTGAAATGAACTTGATAAGGCCGGAAGCAGAGTGGCTCTCAAAGGTAAGCTTATTTCCATGTAATAAGGCCCACGACAAGTCCTGCCAGCTTGGATCCCAACAGCTCACTGGTAGCGTTAACAGGATCTCCGCTCACATTAGTACTGCGAATGTGGAGACAGAAGTCAAACAATAACAATGCATTATTTCCACATGAAGGAGAGAGCGCGGAAGCTCAGCTCGTGCCAAACCATAAACATTAAAGACAATTCAAAGAATGCAATCTATTGAAGTAGACTTCCACCCATCCGGAGAAAATGTACACAATAACCAGGATATATCTCAGCCCATTACAAACAGGCATTTTGATAAAATCCAACTGCATTCTGTTGAAGTGTCCTCCTGATCCTTCTTTGTAGCTCATTGTTACAGGGGTTCATCTCCCTAAATTCATCTGCTCACGTCACACATCTGTACCATAGTTCTTCAGCTAAACATTACATTACAATTACGTTAGCTTACAATTATTAATCTTCGTCCAATAGTTTCAGCGGTATATACTTCAGAAACAACATTCATGAAGGCACCATTAGCAGAAAATGAAAGAAACAACATTCTGAGGCAGTTTCAGTAGACAATAGACTTGATTTTCAGTCGATCTTTTACCTGTCCGGGCAAGTGACAAACGGCAATGGTTTAATATTAGCCTATTGAGCTGTACCAGACCCCATCTTGTGTTGAAGTGTTTCTGAGAACTGCAAATAGGACAATGTTTTCAAAAAACATTGTTTATTAAAGTATATTAAAAGGCACAGACACGCAATTGTCTTATTAAGCCAATTACCTTATCTTCATGTTGTATTTGTCTTAAGTAAATACCTTTGCATTATTGTATAATCTTTCAACAGTAACTAAAATGGTATAGTTATATTGATTTGAAGTGTATATGTGGTTCAGGTCCAATGGAAAGTTTAATATATTTAAACGGTAAATCCGCACAAGGCAACCAAAAGGACTGTAAGTAGTGACAGCATTGAAATGTGACAATGCAATCCTTCTTCAATGCGGTCGCTGGGATGTGCTTACTTTAACGGAATGGGGTGGTAGAATCAGAAAACGTTGATGTGCAGTGTTAAGTTTATAAGTGTGGCCCATTTACCCATGCCAAAAATGCATGCTTTATGTTTCGGCCTGAACAAACACAGCATCCATCAAGTCTGTGTAAACTCCAGGTGAATCTCTCTCAATCAGTAAGAAATAAAAACAGTTTCCAGCAATCATGAAGATTCCTAGACTACTTGCAAAAAGCCCATTATGCATTCAGGCGTCACTCGTGCCAACTCTGACAGGTTGGCACTATAAACACCTCAGGCAGCGCACCTGTCCTCTGTAACGTCACTGAAAACAGCTCGTACAGAGAGGCGTCCATTCTACCCGGGCCCCCGTCTATTTTCGTTCCTGTCTCAGCCAGCCTGCATGTTGTGCCGTTTCCTTGGCTTCCTGGTTGTCCTCTATGACTGCGCGTCCCCTGCCCTCTGTGAGCCTGTCTGCCTTCATAGACACTCCCTCCCCCGTCCCGGGGACCGCCCTCGCCTCCCTGCCCGTCTAGCCCGCCTCCCTCCCTCCTTCCTTCCCTTCGCTCTCTCTTTCGTTTCTCTCAGTTTCACGCAGAAACTTTCTAGAAATCCTTCCCGTCGGCCCTTGCGATTCCAACATGGAGGAACTAACTGTGGAAGTGCGCGGCTCAAACGGAGCCTACTACAAGGTACACGGGCTGGCAGCGGGAGCCGGGGAGGGAGCCCGCAGCGCGGCCTTAGCCCATACCGAGGTCTGGCAGCCCCCAGCAGGCCTCGTGCTCTCCCAAGGCCCCCTCGGATCCGACGGGAGGTCGGGGCTTGGCCCAGGGAGATCCCCATGACCCCCTGGTCACCCCCGGTCCTTCACTCAGAGACACTGACCTCCGAGCGCCCCTCCCCGCCCCCCTCGGCTGTTGTGTTTACACCCGCGGCCTTCCGTGCGCAGGGGCTGGCAGTCAGCGGAGCTGCTCGCTGCAGCCGCCGCTTTGTTTTGTTTTATGTGTGTGTGTGTTTGGGATCCCCCATGTGCCCTCGTGAGGTCGTTTTGGGATGTAAAGTGTGCACTTTCCCATACAGGCCGTGCTCGTGTGGGGGGAAACCCTGCGATCGAAGGGGTTTGGAGAGGTCTGCCATGTGTTGTCTTACTACCTGAAATCAGAGCCTTGTGTTGTGTTGGTAGTCATGCAGGCGATTCACGGAGTAAGCACGTCATTCTAGCCGCACACATTGCTAGTTAAGATTGACCCATCAAGCCCACGTTGTACGTTTTCATAAAACAATGGGAATGGCATTAGAATCGCATACAGGATGCATGTGTGATTCAGACATGGAAGTCACGAGGTATCACGTATTCTCCTTTTTTCAAAACCACGAAGGTCCGGCTAATGATGTTGTTGGTGCTGTTTTACTGTTTTGGACTTTAAAACCAATCGAGAAGCTCCCAACCCCAAATCTTGTGATTGGGATTCACCATGTCTGCATCCAGGAGGTTTGTGCAATTAAAAAGACACCCAAAGACTGCACTTTGGAGGCGGACCTATCGACACAGCGCGACAGCTGTAGCCTGTCAGTCTGGCCTGGATTGTCCGTTATGCCAGACATTCTGGAGGCCGTCTATTTTTAAACAGCTCTCTGCCCATGTACAGTTGGTTGTATGGTCAGAAGGAGAACTCAGATTTGCACACAGAAAAACTGTTTGGGAACTAAACGTGTGTGTTTGATCTTGTGTCCCCATTTGAACCCATAATCGCACATAATGTTTGCACTGTTGCCAGTTGTGCTGTAGCGTTCACCTTCTTGATTTAGAGCAGCTCAAAATTACAGAGGGTAGAGGAGCCTGCAGCCTGTAAAGTAGTAATGATTTCAGTTCACCATTGTTGAGATTGTGATCACGTACTCGTGGTTTTAGCTGTATGACATTGTTTTGCCTAAACGTATGTTTAAGCTCGGGTCATGACCTTGCCTGTGTGAACAAGGTAGTGTTTTGCGCCACTCTGTGTGCAGTTACAAGCCATAGACGCGAGCACCATTTGAATCATATGATACATGGAAAAGTTAGGTTGTAGATATTTTTTCCTCCTTGGGTGTACATGAGTGAATATTAACGATTTCCTTGTTTTTGTTTACCAAGACACTGTTCGCAACATTTGTTTTGCCTGTCAAATTTGTATTAGTGTAAGGTGTTGCAAAACGAAATGGTTAATCTTTCTCTTGTCAAACCATAGTATTGTGACATTTCTGTCTCTTTAAAGACTAATGTCCTCCACCTATTGATATACTGAAACAGTCGCATTGGATATATTCATAACATGAACTATTATAACCTTTTACAAATAATTATTTTTAAAAAGTTAATAAATATACCTGTATGCACGTGCTTTTATGTAAATATCAATATTGTATCAGTTGTATGAATCCTTTGTAAATGCCTTCCTAAAAGAATAAATGTGATGGAACGTTATTGATGCAAAGGCTGTTAGGGAAGGAGATCTAGAGGGAGTACTTTAGTTTGGTGTTTAAACGTCGGATGTCTAGCTTTTGTTTAAAATGTTATGTCTGTAATTTGCAACTGTGTGAACTAAAACATTTGTCATAAACAGTACTGGTTATTCCCCATCCCTACATAGTTTCATTCCTGTTCCTCACTGGCCTCTGACCATTAGTGTCGCTTTCCAATCCATCACTGTCTTTCCTAAGACATTGACTAATCGATGATTATTTCCTTGATAAATTCAGTTATTTTTTGACCTTGCCATAGGTAACACAAACGTCAGCCACTTACTTTTTGATAGCTTTGTCTCTTAAATCAAATACAGCTGTGGGGATCCACACATACATCACCACATGTTCTTTCCTTAATTTAGAACCCAATTTTAATACTCCTTGTTACTGTTTGCTAAATCACTATTTCCTTGGGTTTAGTGCATGCTCACCTTGCAACACATCTGATCGCCATTTATTTGAGCTTTAAGCAGTTCTTGGGATAGTAATCCTTTTTCCACAGCCCAACTTTCCACAACTCTCAACACTTTACTATATTTACTTTGCCTCTTTCACTGATAGAACAGTGCTCAATATGAAGGTCTTCTCTTGCTTTTTTCCAGGAACTACCACCATCATGTGACACATTTGAAGTGATAATTTAAGTTGCTGCCTGCCATCCTGTCAAATCCTGAAAGTCCTGTTCTTGCTATCATTAAGTCATAGACCTCAAATTATTTTTGGGTCTAGTTATTCTAGAAACATAGGATTGTGCATCTGTGAAGGCATACTTGATGCTTGCAAATGGTCCAGCTCAGATGTGCGAAATAATTTGCGGTGAAGTGATTATATCCCAACATACGAGCTCTGAAAATTCATACTCCATGGATGAATTCTGATATATAATTTTGTGGTGGAGTATGGGACCATAGGTTCAGCTTCATATGTGAGACCTTATTTTTATTTATTTTTTGCTCTTTATATACTTTAAGTTTTGTGGAATTGTGTAAGCATGTATAGCAAAGCATTGAAGTACCTTGGCAAATAGTGCAAAGCTACCTGGTGCTTGGATGAGTCTCAGTGCAAGGTAGTTAGCCTAAAATTAAATGTTAAAATATGAATAGGAACGTTAATGGATATTGCAGGAGGCATCTTGTGGTGTGGCCTTCATGCTCACCTGGTGGGCCATCTTTTTGACAGTTTGCCATAATTTGATCAATGTTGTTTGCAGTGTTTCTACTTGACTATCTGATTAATCCCCTATCTTTGATTAGTTAGTGTTGTTAGCGAAAAACAATAATTAATAGCAAAACGTAATCTGCAGTATAGCTGTCGGGTTGTTGGACATCATTTCTTCTTGAACAACAAATTATAATATCCATCTCAATATATTTATCCAGCAAAACATTGATGAATAGAATACTGATCTATTAGTTATTCCTTCAGTCGCATTCAGTTTATAATTTTTAGTTTGCCAACGTATTACAGGCGGGTTCCAACTATATGCAAAAAAGCTTTAGTTTAGACCCTCACTAGAAGGTGACGATGTGAAGCCGTGCCACCTCTGAAGCTACATCCTCCACTCCAACCCAGGGACTTGAAAATTCCAACTTCAATCGCAGTAACAAATACATGATTTAACCACCTGAAAGCATGATTATGCTGGTGAGGCACTGGACCACTTTTATTCCTCCAACGTTGTGGACTTCCATTGACCCTACTATCTCTGGAATTGGCCACTGGATGTTTCTCACTTCAGCTTCCCTTGTGTGCCGTGATCAGTAATTCCTTCTTGGAATGGACTTGTCTAACCATTGGGCTTAATTTGGGCCTGATAGACTATATAATGTTACAGGAGTCTGATACACTTTCTTAATCTTTGACTGCATCACTTCAATTTCCTCCCTCTTCTCAGTGTAACACATGGATAGAGCCCCAGTAGTCACCAAAACTGTATTGTTCAGATGCTGAGCTGCTTCTGAGAAAGGCTGAGCACAAGTGCTACTTTTGTTATAAGAGTCTGCAGAGTTGTGTTTAGATTAACAGGTCCAGTATTAATACTACCTTTGACAGAATTGGTGCTAAAGGTCTATACGCTATAAAGACATTTAAATCAATATCTCTGGCTAGAAAGGGTGCTAGAAGGCTCCTGGTTTTCTGTGTAATTCTTCATGAACATATGGCATTTAACTTTGTTTGTAATAAAATACTTTTTATTTTTACCAGGTTATGTTTTGACTTGAAGGCTATGCTTTCTGAAGGATTCTGTGTTTTCTAAGTTCACACTTCCTGTAAATCATGGACTGCTTTGCTATCCTAAGAGTTGCACAAAAAAGTGGAGTACTAGAATAATGAGGTATCGCCAAGATAGCAATGGTAAATGGGTCCATTTGCCACAATTGGAGCTAGTAATGCCTGTCTGCCCTGAGAATCCTGTAAGCTAGGTATCACATACATTTTCTATGATTTTTAGGTCTCGCCTGAGCCAGCGCATGCGCTGCTCTGGTGAGACTTTTAGTAATCGGGATTCAGGAAATGCTACCACATGCTTTTGCTTGTGGCCTAGAGCTTTCGGTTACGCGCTCGGGCACGCGCTTATGAGCAGAGGCGCCATCTGGCTTTCCTTCTCGTAATGGTTCATTCACCCTTACAGCGCGCAATCACTTTCACGGCCGCGCGGCCATGTCACTCTGACGAGTAATACATTTTATTTAATTGCTGCTCCTTTTCGCATTTCCCTCTGTTCCTGTTATTCTTAAATTAAGCGCAATCACTTTCGCGGCCATTTCGCTCTGACGAGTAATACATTTTATTTAATTGCTGCTCCTTTATGCATTTCCCTCTGACACAGTTATTCTTAAATTAAGCGCGATCACTTTCACGGCACTGCTACAAACATCGTTTCTTGCTTTTAAAACGTGGCCCATATGCGCAACTGCATTGACGCCACAGTTGCCTCTAACGCTGATACTGTTATTTACAAGGAGTAAAACACAAACATTTCATCACCCTAATGAGTAGAGTGCTTCATTCACTAATAGTGGTTGTTAATCCATTCATCAATAGTATCATAAACTCCTCACTCACCCAGGGTCTGGTCCCTGAGGAATGGAAACTCGCAGCAGTCAAACCCCTGCAAAAAAAAGCACTACCGGACCCCGCTACCCTTACAAACCTCCGTCCGATCTCCCTACTCCCAGCCTTCTGTAAACTTACGGAGAAAGCTGTTAACAAACAACTTACTGCCTTTATGGAAAGTAATAACATCTGGCATCCCAACCAAGCAGGTTTTAGATCCCAACACTCCACAGAATCAGCCCTAATCTTTTCCTCCGAAACCCTCCGTGGAGCATTAGATCAGGGAAAGAAAGCAGTCCTGGTTCTATTAGACCTGTCCGCGGCGTTTGATACAGTGTCCCATGCCATTCTATTAGACCGTCTAGCCGCGGCAGGAATTGTTGGAACCGCATTGAACTGGATAAAAAGCTTTCTCGTAAATAGGAGACAAGTTGTGGTCTTAGGACAGTACAGATCAGAGGAAAAGTTAGTAGGATCTGGAGTCCCTCAAGGCTCCTGCTTGAGTCCTACACTTTTCAATATATACATGGCCCCACTAATCACTCTTATCTCATCCTTTGGCATAGACACCATTGCATATGCAGATGATACTCAGCTCATTCTGATACTGGAAAATGATACCCAAGAAGCCGAGAGAAGGCTCCAAAGCTGCCTTACCGCCACGTTCAGATGGATGAACTTGAATCATCTCAAGTGCAATACTGGGAAAACTGAAATCCTTCCCTTTGGCAAAGATAATTTCTTCAATCCCTCATTATGGTGGCCTGACGATGCCATTGCCCCCCCTAGCACTGCCTCCTCAGTCCGTAATCTAGGGATCACATTTGACCCCACCCTGAGCTTCAAACAGCAAGCCACAGCCGTAGCAGGGACCTGCTTCGGAATCATTAAAGGGCTCAGGAAATTCTACGACCTAATTCCCCTCTCTGCAAGGAAAACGGTCGCAGTAGCCCTCATCACCTCCCGCATTGACTATTGTAATAGCCTATATGCAGGGACTAACAAAGAAGTCCGCCATAAATTACAAATGGTACAGCATGCGGCTGCCAGACTAGTACTAGGGTGGAAAAAGAGGACCTCAGCTACGGCAGCAATGAACCTCTTACACTGGCTGCCCATTAACAAAAGGGTGCTCTTTAAAATTCTATTGATCACCTTTAGGGCTTTTAATGGAAAGGGACCCAACTACATACTAAAAATGTTCAAACATTATAACCCCACGCGATGCCTCAGGTCTCAAGCGGCCAATCTTCTTACCATTCCTAAGTTCAGACTCAAGACTAAAGGAGGAAAATCCTTGGCAGTACTTGGGTCCAAGGCCTGGAACCTTCTTCCCTCCTTTCTCCGTCAAATCTCCACAGAAGCAACTTTCAGAAAGGCCCTCAAGACTTGGATTTTTGCTCTCCCTGAATGGGAGTGCAAAAATCTAGTCTAATTACCTTCCGCCTGGATCATCATCAGGATCTGATTTTTCTCTACAGCGCAAAGATACTCCCTGGAGTGTAACCTGCGCTTTATAAAAACCACATTACATTACATACCGTGCTCGCTCAGCATAGGCAGCCTATTCTACAACTTATACACTTTTTCGTGCTTAAACAAACATTTCCAGATTTTTATTAAGAAAGAAATAGAGCGCGTGCATTTTGCATTTTGGAATCGTGTGCTATTTGCCCAAAGACAGCCTCATCCACAAGTAATACAATTTTTTTAATTGCAGCTCCTTTTCGCATTTCCCTCTGTCCCTGTTATTCTTAAATTTAGCATTTACGGTCCAGATAACTCTGCTTAGGTTTTTTTTGTTTTTGTTTACAAATTACTGTTTTTGACTTTCTTATTGCACGTCTTTATTTCGGTCTTTGCTTTTCACTGCTACAAACGTCCTTTCTTGCTTTTAAAACTTCACCCGTATGTGCAGCTGCATTGGCGCCACATTTGCCTCTCCTAACGCTGATACTGATCTTTATGAGGAGGAAACCATTGTTTTTATTCAGCTACGGCAGTCTCCCAATTAACCACAGGTAGTAACTGTTCCGACGTTTCACACCAGTGCAGAGTGGATGGGGCTACACTTGGAAGTCTTTTTGAAAGAAGGTGTCAATGCATGCCAAAGCATTCCACTTTACAGTTTCAAAAAATGCTACATTCTCGTTGGCTTCTCTGCTTGACATTTTTTAAAAACATTTTTTACATTAACTTTTTAGTTCTGCTTCAAATATACTATAGAGTTAAAGGAAAGCATTATACACCTGTATATAATGTACTTTCGGAGAAGAGTTGTACTTGCACGCGGTGACTTTTTTTACCACGCAGTAAAGTTATACACTGTTCGTGCCTCCTGACTTTGTAAACTAACAATTAGCACAAAAACAGTTAGGACACGGGCCAACTTTATATTGGACACTAACAATGGAATTTGGGAAATGTCACAATATACTCAGAAGGTAAAACACTGACAACACTGGTTGTTTGATATTGGTGTTTGGTGCGCTAATCAGTCGCTTATGATACACACACCTCTGTTATTTCAAAGCTAGACTGTTCATCAGGTGTATCGCAAGTTAGTCGAGACTGCACCTACAGTTTCGAGTGCAAATTATTATTTGTCCCTCCGGCAGAACATTGCTCTATAATTCACCTCTAAACTCTCACTCACCGCATTTATGCCTACGCTACAGATACCTTTCACACTGAACATTACCGCACTCCATAAAAATGCATATAGCTCTTCCAATGCACCTCACACATTTTAGACATAGACCTTTACCACTGCACCTCTGGTCTGTCCCTTATAATGTACACCGCTATCCTTATACACTTTTAAGTCTATCCCTCACACTTCTTACTGAACTTCAGGTCCATCCACACTGCACATGCATCGCACATTAAATCTTCAGTGGGTATGCACTGCACACACCTCTTACACTGCACCTCATATTACAAAAAAAACCCAAGCATTTGCAATGCAATAGGTCTCGCATTTACACGAGTTTAAGCTATTGGCATTGTAAATGACAATGCCTTTTATTTATCTCCAAAAAACAAAAATAAAAGGCATTTTCATTTGCAATGTCAATAGCTCAAACTCGCGTAAATGTGAGACCTATTGCATTGCAAATGCTGGTTATCCATCGCTCCCCCTGCGGCCACTCTGGGCTCCTCCATGCGGCGATGCCTGCAGCAGCCCTGATTGGCCCCTGCGGGTAGCCATGCGGAGGTGGAAGCGGATTGCAGATGAAAGCAGATCGACTGCTGCCATTTGTACGGAGGCTGCTATTTCTCCAGGCGATCTGTAGTTTGAAGAGTCGCGCTGTACTCCTGCAGCGAGGCGGTTGACGGGCGCTGTCACTTGTAGCTCTCACGCAGCTTTGCGCTTTGTTGAATTTCCAACCTTTTAAATGAATTAGTCTGTTGCAAAAATGAAGGGAATTAATTTCTCAAGCGATTGGGGCTATCCGCCCCCTCGTCTGCTAAAGGATAATTGCGGATGCATTCGATGGCTACCTGATTGTTTCACTCCGCCACGAGAACTGCATCAAACGTCAGAACTGCATCAAACGTCAAAAATGTGATCACATCACACCCATCCCAATTTTATTCAGGTGGCTGCCGATCGAAGCCACAAGTCGTACTGTTGTTTTTTTTTTTTTTTCCAAGCTTGGCGTCGGAAAGCTGCAGGGGGATTTGAAGAAGCACTTTTAGCTGAAAGAGAGGACGAGGCGCTGCCGATTTTGGAATTTGGAACCTAGTTGCTTGTTGTCGGAAAGCTGCAGGGGGATTTGAAGAAGCACTTTTAGCTGAAAGAGAGGACGAGGCGCTGCCGATTTTGGAATTTGGAACCTAGTTTACAATCTCGATGTCTGCTCAACTCTCTGTGACTAACGAGCATTGGCCGCACGCGCGACTAGCAATTAAAGTTTTAAAAAAAAAGACAAGCCCAGCGGAGCATGGCGCGCGCGCTTTAGGGCGGGGGAGCGGACCCTTTGAAGTGCTCCCAAAAGGCGGATTGCATGGCGGCACGATGCGCGTGATTGTGCGCGTGCTAGCCATGCAATCCGCTTTTTGGGAGCACTTTTCAAACCTGCTCTCTAAAGTCTCGCTTTGCGATCGCTTACGCGATAGCAAGGTCGAGACCTAAAAATGATACACCACACCCCTCCCTCAAAAAAAAATAAACAGTGATTTTTAAATAACTTTATTGACCTTGCATTGATTGACACACTACTCGCAATACATCAAAGACATATATAGGCACTGTATACACCGCTCACACTACATCTGACCTCTGTCTACAGTACACAAACCTCTCCCACTGCATCTTGATTTGGTCATTCGTGCTGCACACAGCTCTTAAAATACAATTCACATATGTCCCTTATGCTACACATATATGCCACACTGCACCATGCCACTATCCCTTCTCGGCACACACCTCTACCACTGCACTTCTGATCTGCACCTTTAGTTGCACACAGATGTCCTAATACACTTCAACTGTATCCTTTATGCTTTGTACGGCACTTTTGGTCTGTCCACACTGCACACAACTCTCACACTTCATCTCTTTTATGTCTACTCTACACACACTTTTCACACTGGACAAGACCTCACTCCATCAAAATGCACATAGCTGGTAGTGCACACACCTTTCATAAGGCACCTGTGATCTGTCCATTATAATGTGCACAGCTTTCATAATACACTTCAAGTGCATCCCTCACACTTACCACTGAACTTCAGGTAGGTACACACTGCACATAACTTGCAAATTATATCTTAAGTCTGTCCGCTTTGCACACACCTCTCACACTGCACCTCCGAGTCGTCACTCCCGGTGCTTACATCCCTGAAATACACCTCGCATCAGTCTCTCTGTTGCAAACAGCTTTCACACTGCACCTTACATTTATCACTCATACTAAACACTCCTCTCTCACTGCACCTCAAGTCTGTTCATCGCAAATCACACACCTCTCCCAGTACAATTTACATTTGTCACTCATACTGCACATACCGCTTACAATACACTTCAATTATGTCCCTAACGCTGCACACACCTCTCCTACTACACCATATATCCATATATATGTATCCGTCACCCTCCACAAAGCTCGCTAATGCACCTTTAATCTGACCCTCACGGTTAAATTTAGCTCTCCCAATGTCCATTACATCAGGCCCTAACACTACATATATTTCTCTTTAAAAAACAAAAAAAACAGAATTGGGGAAAACACTAAACATCCTTCTCTTTCGTTTTGAAAAGAACACCCATTACAACTAAACATTGGAACTTCCTAAACGCGATAAAAATAGTGGTTTATATATCAATATCTAAGTATGTTCAAGGTGGCAACAAAACATAAAAACATACATGGCACACACCACAGACTTTATTCTAAACCACTCTTACTATACAACACTAAAGACACCACACAACAACATACAAAAACAAAAATCAACACACAACCCCACACCAAACACAAATAAACAAAAGGGTTTTCTTGCTTTTGTTTGCATACTACTTAAAAGACATCTCAAAGATGCAAACACCACATACACCGCTCACACTACATCACAGGTGTGCCTACAGTACACAAACATCTCCCAGTGCATCATAATTTGGTCCGTTACACACGGCTTTTACAATACACATCACATATGTTCCTTATGATACACACACATGCCACACTGCACCTTACCACTATCCCTTACTCGGCACACACCTCTACCCCTGTACTTCTAATCTGCCCCTTAAGCTACGCACAGCTGTCCTAATACACTTCAGCTGTATCACTTACGCTTCGTACTGCACTTCTGGTCGGTCCACACTACACACAACTCTCACACTGCATTGCATTTAAGTCTACGCTACACACACCTTTCACACTAAACCTTACCTCACGCCATCAAAATGCACATAGCTCTTCAAATGCACCTCACATATTTCACAACTATTACACTGCACCTTAAATATGTTCATCGGAATTCACACACGTATCCTAGTATAAATTACATTGTTCACTCACACTGCACATCGCTATTACAATACTCTTCAAGACTGTTCTAACGTTGCACACACCTTTAATACTACACCTTGTATGTATCCCTCACCCTCCACACAACTCGCTAATGCACCTTTTATCTAACCCTCACGGTTACATACAGCTCACTGCAGATTACATCAGACTCACACTACACACATCTCTCACAAAAAAAAACACATGGGACATATTTAGGCAATAACACTAAACATCCTGCCATTTACATTTATGGAAAACAACGTGATATTATGCTGCATAACAAAATACTTATAAGGTCCCAAAAGCGAGACCTATTGGCTATGCCTGTTTTTGTTGTAGATGATGCGCGAATCCTTTATTACCCTTCACTCTGAGCACTGTCAGATACTCTAGCCTTTGGGTAGCATGTTGCTACCTACCCATAGACATGTTAAAAAAACAAAAAAAACAACTCTATCCTACTATGTAATTTTGTGATCAACGTAACAATATGTTGTGCCTCTTGATTACTAAGCCTTTCTTTCTTCCTGTGCGAAGTGACGCCACCTTGCAGTGCTTTCCATCCAGTGCATCTGGTGATGCCAGTGAGCACTTTTTCACATCAACCCCCCGCCCCCCAACCACGTTGTAATTTCCAACTTCCTCAGCATCCCTTCTATGCTGATTTACAGGCATTTGCACATCAATGTAAAAAAATTGAATCAGATTTCTTGCTTAAACCTGTTTGCCTCACTCGGCTGATCTGTTCTCTTAACCTTTCCATATTGTAACATCAAAATGCTCAACACTTCAAAAACCTTTTGTTAAACAACCCTGGTCACCTTGATGTCAGTCTTCACAGTACTCATTACCTTGGATCAATGTCATTGGTCGCCCTTAATACTACTTAACCTGCCAATTTCCTTCTTTACAACTCCTCACCAGATCCTCAAGTGCCTAGTAATTAAAAAGGAATCATGAAAAGACCCTGAAGAGGTTTGAACCATTTCTTTTGACCCCAAGCACAGAGGCCCAAGTTGGATAGGTGTACTGTAATAGTTGAAGGCTTGCTTACAAAGTTGAAGGAGGCGTGGAGGTTGTGGGACTGTGTGACCTCAATTTTGTACAGCACGTATCCCTCCTCGCTCGTCGTCAGATCACACCACTTCTAGGACTAAATATATGTAGGATACTTCCAGTTTCATCTGGAGGAGGCCAATTCGGCTATCAGAATATAATCCCAAACTGCCTGAAACACGGCCACTAGATGGAGAGCTGCCTCAATCTGGTTTATTTAAAAACAAAGGTACTATTAATTGGATCAAGCAGTACAGACGCCCTGCATCTGGCCATATCTCCTGAGTGATGGACTCTTCTGACTAGCACTTCTTACCGACTAGTGTTCAAGGTCAGAATCTTGAGTGTTCTGTTTGTTTGAGTTTACCTTTATTTTCTAGTTAATGTTGTTGTAAGAGTGTAACATGTTAACTAACTCCTGTCATAAGTTGCTTTTTAGAAGCCAACTTGTAACACATTATTTTGTGCTTGCAGCCTGTTTTTGAAAACCTTGATTCATTGTGAATCAAGTGAGTTTGGGAAAGAAAAGAGTGGATATATGTATGAATATATATTCACTTAAAAAAACTGAGGTTTATTGGGTTGTTATAGTTGGGCTCAGATTTCACTCGTACAAAAATTCAGCAGTTATAATTACCTGAGTTAACTATAACTTGTGCCCCTGCGATGCACCTCTTATGACGTCACATATTACATCACTTATGACATGGTTAGTGGCATCCCTGGTGACATTTCAGATGGCATCATCCACATACAACCTCTTGTATCTCCACTCCCACACAACCACTCAAATACCCATTCACAGACCCATACCAGTACTCGCACACCCACTCATTTGTACAGCCAATAACACAACCATTCACTCACCCATACAACCAGCCACTCACCCATACAGCCTCTCACATAGCCACATACTCACCCATATAGCTACTCACACACCCACTTATTTACTTGCAGTCACTTACACACCCATACATCCTCTCAACACAGCCACTCACTCCGCATTACAAGCACTCACGCTCACTCACACACCCACACACTTGCCCATTCACACATCCTTACAAGCACTCACACACCTGCTCACTCACCCTTTTAGCCATTCACACAGACACTTACTCTCCAATACAGCCACTCACACACCAACTCACTTAACGAAAAACCCACTCAAACAGCCACAGCCTCACCTACACAGCCACTTGCACACCGAGTCACTCACTCATGCAGCCATTCAGGCACCCTCTCACTCACCCACACAGCTATTCACACACCCACCTATATACCCATACAGCCACTTATACACCTTTACACTCAAGGATGCATACAGTCACAAAGCCACTCACTTAATATATGTTAGAAGTAGTATTACTCAGTAGTAGTGCACCTAGAATACTAATTCAGCTTTTGTAGTAGGTTAGTATATATGTTTAACACCCATAAACTCTTAAAAACACAACCACTTGATGATGTCATGAGTGATGCAACTGACCTTGTCATGAATGATGTAATGCTTGAGATCATAAGCAGTGTATTGCTGGGGTGCATATTATAGTTAACTCGGGTAACTGTAACTGCTGAATTTCACTGGTTTTGTACGATTGAAATCTGAGCCCAACTATATTTTTGTGTGAGTTTCTAAGGGTTTTTATAATTCTATTTCCTAACTATAACGTCACTCTAACCTTTGTATTTTTTTAAAGTTAATTTTTATGTTTTTTAACTAGTCACGTTTGCAGTGTGATGAAGAAAGTGGGTGGGGCCTCCGACCAGCTCTCATGAATCCTGCTGTGTGGGACCTACTATAGGTAACAGATGGGCTTCTGGGCCCCCAAGAAATCTCAGCATCCAAGAAGACTTCCTCCCCAACCAGCAGTGTGCCAGGAGGTGCGAGAAAGGGGCGTGGCCCCCGAAGACCTCTCGGCAGTCACTCTGTGTGGGACTTGCAAGAGCTAAGAGGAGGGCTTGTTGGCCGCAAGGACCCTCTAGAGCCAAGGGGACTTCATCCCCGAACCTGCATTGTGCCAGAAGGTGCGTTTGCAAAGTGGTGGTGAAAGGGGTCGGGTTTCCAGCAACTTTCTAGCTGTATTTAAAAAAATGTTGGAGGGTGGGCCATGTGTTCCCCTTCCCTGGGCCAATTTGTGCCTCGGGGACCCCATTCCCCGGGGCCACACCTTTTGTAAATGGGGGAGTGAGGCCGTGCAGCCCCCCTCCTGGACTGATTTCGGTCCCCGGGCCCCGGCCTCAATTGTGGGTGCCCTAGTCCCACCCAGGGCACCCACTCTGTTGGGGACCGCATGGGGGGGCCCCCTCTAGGCCTCTGTGATCCTTGCCAGCTCCCCGCCTCCTGCGCGAGCCGGCATTGCTTTTGCAGAGACCAACTCCCTTTCTGTAAAAGCAGTGGTGCTTCCACTGGTGTGGAATTTAATAAAATATCTACTTGTCTGTTGGGAAGGTTTCTTCATAAATATACTTGTCCTGTGACAAAATCTGCTTGTCCTGTTAGTGCCATGTAATGCGGCGATAATTTATGGCCGCAGTCTCACTACATAAGATATAGCCTCTCTGATTATGCCAGGACTCATACCATAGTAGGGTTTGAATACTAGCAATTCCCTTATTTTGCCACGTTTCCGCAGGTCTACATACTGGGGCTGAAGGTTGTGGTAAGCAATAGTTCCAGGGTTGGAATGCCCTTTTGAGTCTGTGCAAACCTACTAACTTGCATGTTTTAAGTGTTTTCACCAACTCTTCTCTAATCCTGTCCCATACTGAGAGAGGTTGGAAATTTACTCCTGGCAATGGCAGAAGTAAAACTTCTTCCTGGGCAGGGAAAAAAGTGTTTGGAGGGAAAGTGAACTTGCAAACACTCAACAGATTTTCGCATGAGCAAATCTACACATGCAGGTTTGCATATGCTAAAATGCAGTTCACGAAAATTTTCTAGGAGTACTATCTCTTGCCCTACTTTTGTGAACTCTTGTAAATTCACGAAAGCTGTAAATCTGCACTTAATGCTAGGACATATACTGTGGGTGCACTTTTGAGACTTTCTTTATTAATTGGGCCCCTAATTAGGTCTGTCGTTAACCAAGACCTTTTGTGTTTATTACTCCTTTTTTTTCTCTCTTTCTCTTTCTCTTTCTTTCTTTCTCTTTCTCTCTTTTTCTCTTTCTTTCTCTCTCTCCCCCCCTTTCTTTCTCTCTCTCCCCCCTTTCTTTCTCTCTCTCTCTCTCTCTCTCTCTCTCTCTCTCTCTCTCTCTCTCTCTCTCTCTCTCTCTCTCTCTCTCTCTCTCTCTCTCTCTCTCTCTCTCTCTCTCTCTTTCTCTCTCTCTCTCTCTCTCTCCTCTCTCTCTCTCCTCTCTTTCTCTCTTTCTCTCTCTCTCTCTCCTCTCTTTCTCTTTTCTCTCTCTCTCTCTCTCTCTCCTCTCTCTCTTCTCACCACTGTCTTTAGTGCAGTCAGAGCTTACAACATTTTCTTGGAGCAATCGCCCTAATAATAAAGGTTTTGCGTTCATGAACCATAAATATAAGTTTGAAGTGCATTAATACATGGACACACATATTACCTTAACTGCATACAATGTCCTTACCTGATCCATAATGTGGTACTGTAAACTGGCAGCCAAAGGGTTTGTGCTGTTGGGGGTTAGGCCTACTTGTCCCAAGGACAAAATACACATGAAACCTAGTTGCCTTTCACTCCAAACAAATTGTCCTGGGCGTCGGGCTGTACGAATTCCACATCCCTGTGCTTCGCTTTCAGCAAGCAAGAGCATTCTTAATGCTCTCGCTTGCTGAAAGTGGAGCACAGTTTGCTGTGGCTTGTCAGGAACTGTAAAGCTCCCGCCAAGCCATAGCAAACAGCTATATCCCGGGGGTTGGCTCACCGGAACATAGCAGGGGCCGACCCCGAGTGTGGCGGTCCCCATGGCCATCTATGGCTCCAGGACAGGGACCGTGCGGCTCCCTTCCGGTCTTTAATTTTGCCCCGGGGAGGTGATGGTCCCAGTGGCTTATATCCTCTTTAGGGGAAGTGTGTATTATTTATTCTTCAAATAGATGGGTAGACCCAGATGAACAGCTTTCTGCATACGTAATACATGCAATTGATCAATTGATTCAGACTGGCTTGAAGGAGAAATGGTTGATAGTCTCTCAGGATGGGTGTGATGTGATTTTCATTTCTTTGCACCTGTGATGCAGTATTTGTGCTATAGCTTGTGACCCATGGAAGAGTAAGAGGATATTTGAGCAGGTTGTTTAGCATTTCCTCCATCTATATGTGAAACAACCAGCACCTTCAGAGCAGCTCTGAAGACTGAGCAGGATCATTTACATTTGTCTGCAAAGCCCCTCTCCTAGTGATTCTCACATAATTCTCTGGTGACTGCTGTTCCGTTAAGCCAGACCTTTAAAAGTAGCCCACATTTCAATACTGGTGCAGTTTAGAATTTTTATAGACATTTTGTATCGATAGGTGTTTTGCTCAGTGTGGAAGACTGAATACATTTTTGCTTGCTGCTGGCAATGTGTGTGGTAATATCGGGGAACTGAACAGGAAAGGGGGTTGGGTCAGCCATTCTGCCTTTCGTGCAGGTCTCTGTTGATTTCCCTGATATTACACAAAATATGGCGTCCGACCTGGAAGCTGTTTTGAGGGAGACCTCGTTGGAAAAAGGAGACTATTCCCCTTTCCAACAATGCCCCCCTCAAATGTGAGGAGATATCTTAGGCCCAAAAAGTTACCATGGACAAGAGGGCAGTGTACTCGCCTGCTTTTCCTCCGCTCTTGTGGAGGTTTGTGATGTTATGGTTGTGCCAATGGGCGGGGGCTGAAGCTGAAGGGATTCTGCTTAACCATCACCATGGGGTTTGAAAAAAGAAAAACTCAGGTTTGCACATCTGTTTTGGAAGCCCCTCAAAATTAAGTTATGTAGTCGGGGTGTCTTCAGACTAGGATTTAGTGATAAAGGCATTTCTTGTAGAGAGTAGTTAGGGATTTTGGTGTCATGTTATGGAAACCTAATAAGCGCATGTTCCCCATAGGTCTCTTGGTGTTAAGTAGTTGGGGGGGGGGGGGGGGGGAGAGAGGGAACTGGATGAACAAGAATCAGCGATGATACACCTATTTGAATGGCCAGGTCTTTAATTGCTTCCTGAACGGTATGAAAATATCTTCAAATCACAGATGACCCAGTGGGGAATTCCATAGCACCCAGTACCTGGGCGGAGAAGGTGCGCCTCTCAAACGTTATTTTCTGTATTTGGGATTTGCTAGATTGCATATGATTGCATTTAAATTACCTTAATGGTTCGGTGAGAGTATATTTGCTGATTCTCCTAGTGACAAAGCAAAGGACCGTTCCCTGGAGTGCTTTAAAACCGATGCAGAAAGTCTTAAATTGGGCTCTTTGCCTTACAGGCAGCTAATAAATCTGCTTAAACATCAGTGCCTCATAGGTAGTGTGCAGTAGTTTGTAAATCAAACGTGCTGCCTCATTTTCTACCACTTGAAGTTGGTGAATTGTATTATTAGGGAGGCCTAAGTACACAGCATTTGAGTAGTCAAGTTTTGACATAATGGTTGCCAAAATAATTTAAGAGCCTTCATCGAGGGAAGAAAGGTTATCTTTATCATTTTTAGCATAAATATGCACTTAAAAACAACAGCCCCGATCTGAGGTTTAATTGAAAGACAACTCCTAGGCTCTTGATTGTGGTTTTTGAGACCTGTAAAGCTCCCAGTCAGTATAGGTCGTACCAGGGGTCGGCTCTGTACTTGAGGGCTTCTACTTCTGTGTTTTCGGCATTCAGTTGGTTTGTGCTCATCCTACTCCAGATAAACTGCAAGGTTTTTCATAATTCAGATTTTGCACTGTGGCCTGGGTGAAAGCTTTTCTGCTAAGTCTCCATATAATTTGATGCCTGCAAATGATTGAGGATTTCACTAGCCACATGTGCTTCGATAATCTTCGCTGAATAGGGGAGCAAAGATATCGGGTGATAGTTTAGAGTGGCGAGATCACTGCCCTGTTTTTAGGTCTCGCCTGGCGTTAGCAGCGTGCATGCGTTGCTCTCGCCATGCGAGGACTTCTTGGAATCGATACGATTCCAGAAGCTCGCTTTCTGCTCCGCCCGTATTTTGCGTCACCAGTTATGCAAAACCCGGTGTTATGATTGTCCAGGAGGCTTTTTAGTCCCTACTGGTTACCACCCTGTTCGCTTTTGGCCCCGCCCACCTGGATTGCATCTTTTACTGGTGGCGGGAGACCGTCTCTCCTAATTTTAAGCTATGCACTTTTTTGTTCTCATTCGGCTTTGGCAAAGGCAGCCGCGTGTTTATATTTGCATCGCGCTTTCACTTAAAGTGAAAGCGCGATGCAATTATGAACACGTGGCTGCCTTTGCCAAATGCAGAGAGCTTGTTTCTAAAGAAATACTGTCAAGTATGCCTTATTACCCGAGAAATCGCTCAAACAACACCGGTCCCTGTGTGGTTTTCGCTCACACAAACTTTAGCAGAGCTTCTGCTTCATTTTTTTTAGTTTTTCATGTTGCAAATCAAATTGCCACAAATGAGGTGTTCACTTGGCCTCTAAACTGGCTTCCTCCTCCAAGCACACAAGGTTGGCCTGGGCGCAAAACTGCTGACTGGAAGGCGAGCCGGAAGGGAAACACTTTCACAGTGCGTAGTCCCGCATTATGGGGCGAGCGGTGGTTCTTTAAGACTTTTAATTGACTGCTTGGTAAGCAGTCATTTTCAATGATTTACGGGACGTGGACAATTAATGGAAGGCGCTGCTAACAAAACAAATGCCGTATACCCCGCTGATGGACACAAGCCACCGGCTCGCCTTCTCCCCAAGCTGCTGTTTTTTACCAGAGCGCTCACTCCAAGTGCTTAGCTCTGACAAGTGCACGGCAGCCTGTCCTGCGCGGCTCCTCGCAGCACGACCAGTCAGCACGCCCACCCAGCCAGAAATACAACACGCAGATGCGTCCCACTCCACCTCAAACCCGGAAAAACGAATCTACAAAGTGACCGCAAACTATTAATAAAGAAACAGCACAACATTGCTCCTAAAAGGCCCACAGGAGCCAAGTGTCCCTTCTCGCCTCGCGCAGGAACAGGGCTATTCTTTAGAGTGGAAAGGTGCCATTTAACAAGGCCAGGCTGCCCCATTTAAGAGCGCGCACGCGCCGTCTTGACCCAGCATACTGATCAGCAATTAGCAACAGTTCAGCAGCCAGCGCCCCGCCCGCTTAGCTCTGGTCGCAAACAGCTGTTGACAACACGCATGACTCGCTTCCGCAAATGGTCACCCTGAAGCCATTTTGTAAATCTTCTTTTTTTTGTTTTTTTTGTGCAAATAGTGTGCGCCTCCGACCTCCTCATGGTAAGAGTTATTATAATAATCATCTCGCAGACCACACTCGTTTTATGGAGCTGAGGGAGGCTGCAGTGTGAACGCACAGCTGCCAAGCACCGTCGCGTCTGTGCTTTTATTGGCAGGACTAGGAAAAGGTTACTCTCCATGTTTTCATTTGAATGCCACATTTGACTTTTTGCACGGATAATGTAAAAAAAGGATCTGTTGTATTCTGGGCATGGACAAAATGCCGAATTATATACAAACGGAGAATCTTCACAAAGCTGTGCACTGAACATTCATCACGGCTCCCCTCCTCATTGAAAACTGCAACAAAAAAGGGGGCAACACAACTCATTAAACAATAACAAGCATTAAAAATAAAATAGGTCTCGCCTTTCATTAAGTTAAAGCCATTTGCTCTGCTGCTATACAATACCATTAGCAAAGCAAATGGCTTTAACTTAATCAAAGGCCAGACCTATTGCATTTTCAATGCTTGTTTCAGCAGAGGAATGATCACTATGATTTTAAATCCTTAAGGGACCAGACTCGCTGTTAAAAATTGATTCAGCAGATTCCTTAGAGGAGTCTCAATTGTCTTAAATATAGCCTTCAATAACTGCTGGGTTGGGAGGCAAAGATCCAATGGTGAGCCGGATTTCATTTTTACCACTAATTTCTGTAAGCCAATTGGATCTAATGGCAAGAAACTGTAACGTTTGAGGCATATTATGCTCCTCCACAGGTGATCCCTCCATATATTATTTAGTAATGCTCTCCTTGACTACCTTTGATTTTATCTATAACATTTTTAGGTCTCGGGACCATCCGGTCGGCAGACCGGAAGTCCGGAGATTTAATGACTTGGGAGAAGAGGGGCTTGAACCCGCCCCTCTTCTGCCCTGTTCTCCATTGGCTGGCCTCGTAAATGCTGGCCAGCCATTGGAGAAGAGGTCCCGTCACTCCACTCATGCCCCGTCCTTTTCGGATCGGGGGGCGTGTTTTTTGCGAAAAGTCTCAGGGAGGAGACAACAGCAAAACACGCCCCCAATCCGAAAAGGAGGCTGCCTTTCTCCGAGGCATTTCTGTGCTCGTCCGCTCCCCCTTCGTCCGGTTGCTGCTCTGGTCGGCTCCGCAGGGACTTATTGTGTCCGACACCACACATTATCACTTGCGCACAATGTAGTTTTATCAGTAAAACTGGTTGTCTGCGCCGAATTGCTCAGTAGGGGCACCTGTCAATCATCCAGTGGGGGGCACCAGGGCCCTCAGAGGAGACTAACCACAGACACCACACTGGTTACTGTTCGAGGGGTGTCCAGGCCGGCCTCAGCACACCACTGCCTTAGAGCTGCCGAGCTAAACGGATTACAATATGCATTATCACTCTGTTCTGTGATTAAAACGCACTTTGCAACCCAGCCCCCCTCCTGCTCAATGTGACCATGTAAGCACTGCCCACTGCCCTCGTCTCCAGCCCGTGCCCGAGGAAATGCCCATGAGCACTCCCCATGTAACCACTGCGCACTGCCCTCGTCTCCAGCCCGCCACCCGTGCCTGAGGCAATGACCAGGGGCCGATCTGGCTCATATGAACAAGTAACCACTGCCCCCGTCTCCAGCCGAGAACCCCCCCCCCCAGCCCAGTAGCACAGACCGGCAGGCGCGGCGACGGGCAGCAGGACTAGAAGAAGGGCGGCTGGATGCGATGCATGGAGCCGGCAGGGAAGGCAGGGGCGGATGCGGCGGGTGGGGCCCCGTCTGTGGAGAGCACAGCGGTGACTTCACATCTTGGCATCCCCCGAGCTCCTCACCGCCGGAAATGTGAGACAGACGAACAGAGGGGGCACTCTAGGAGCACACACCGACCCCATTCCTTGTGCAGGGCAGGGTCGAGGGATGGGGTGGGCCGGCCGGCCGGCCAGCCATGTACCCGGACAGAGTCACCGGCTGCCAGGACGGTGCAGGGACTAAAGGGCGATTTCAAACATAAAAGATCCACCGGGAGATGGTGTGCTGCCACACACTGGAAGAGACAAACATGACAAAATCAGACGAGGCCACGCGAGGCAGGAGAACCCGAACACTGCGCGCAAGTAGACAAGTAGCACAGGAAGACTCTGCACACCCCATAGTGGCCAGCGCGCCCCCCGCGACTTACAGTATACACGGGACACCTAAAGCAGATGTAGAAAGGGAGGGAAGGGCACCGCCAGAAGAACCACCACCTTCAAGAGGTCATCGCCGGCGTGCTGAGGAGCCCCCCCCCAGACAAGGGGCACACGGGGTACTCACTACTCGCTCTCAGAGCCCAAGTAAAACAAGCATTTACAATGCAACGGTCTCGGCATTGTTAAAGTTAGAGCTATTGGAATTGCTCATGACATTATTTTTGTTTATGTTTTTAAAACCTGTAAAGAAACTGCATTGTTATTTACAATGTCAATAGCTTAATCTGTGTGTGGGTGCAAATGCACTAGGTCTCGCAGTGGAGAGTGATTAAGCTATTGACATTGTAAATAACAATGCCGTTTCTCGAAATGTTTTAAAAACAAAAACATAAACAAAAATAATGTCATGAGCAATGCCAATAGCTCTAACTTTACCAATGCCGAGACCATTGCATTGTAAATGCTTGTTTATTTAATTGATCACAAACTTCATGTGAAGGGCTACTGTCCTTAAGTACCCTCTTGGCTGAAGACAGCTCATGCGTTTTTTTTCTTTCTGCCTTTATTGGATTTTACTTTTTAAACAGTGGGGTGACTCTGTTTATTAGTTATACATTACTCTCATGTTGTTTCAAACACAAATCTTTTGTCCTATTAATGTTTCAGGCAACATATTATTTATTGCTCGGTAAACCAGTGATTAATTAACTTACAAGCACTTTTATCCAGTCATTTTAGAGCTCCGTATCAGGATTCTTGACCTCTTTATATCAATGTGTCCTGTTTATATCCCACGCCCAAATGAGCTAATAAAGCGTTGTAACTCTTTGAATCGACAATTAACCAACAAACTTTCTATGTTTCCATCTTAGATGCTTCTAGTGTGGCCTGTAGGCCATGGAGTGTGTCGCTGTCCTCTGTGTGCGTCTATCTAGAACCATTGTTTTGGCTTGGGTTACAGTCGCATCCAGCTGCCTTGGGTCAGGCCATCCGTCCATAGGCCTGCTGCTGCCCTACTGTCCCCCCGCCTCCATAAAACCAGTCACCACGTCCGTCCACTGGTCAGCTAGGGGCTTCTCGCAGGGCCTTCTATGCTCTTCATCTCTTAAGAGTTGATCCCTCCCCCAGCGCCCAACATCCGATGTCAGCCTTTCACCTGCTATGCTGTGGCTCTGCCTGGGATTTCCAGTGATGCGCGATATCTCTACAGGCCACTAATCGCCAAGTCTAGGAATCTAGTCCCTGCCTTTCTCCGGTAGCGCCCACTGTACAACCCCAAAAGACACATTTTGCTTGTCCTTGTATAGTGGAGCTCTGCTCACTGCGTACTGTAGAGTTTCAGTGACTTGCGTTGAGACCCTCCCTATAATATGGCATTCCCACACCTTTTGCAGAAAGTTTACGTCTGTGGCTGCGCATCGGGGGCTTCCCATGTCATTAGTGTTAGCATCACATTTCTTCTGTGGAGTGTAAGGTAGGTGCAGTGCAGGTAATTTAATTGTGTGAAGCTTATGCATTATCTTGAATGCTTTTTTTTTTCATTTTATTGGGAGCTTCTTGAATTATTTTTGCAAAATAAGTTGATTTAGTTTGAATTAATTTTTTTAAAAATATTCTCAGTTTCCCATTTTAGGTTTAGCCCTCTTCCTCGACGTAGTTACTTTACCATTTGCATCAGGCTGCGTAACTGATGTTTGTCCTCTTTTAATTCAATTGTGTACCAGAGAGCTGGCTTGGAGCAAATTATACACAGCATCTCTTTAAAGAGGCATGTGTGTTGACTGCAGCTTTTAGCCAGCCAGAGAAGTCTCTTTGGCTTCATTTATTGTGGTGCTTAGGTTAGTCGAAGTTTCCTTTAAAGTGAGTGACATATCCTTAACAACTACATTTTTTCAGTGTGAATGGTTATTCCCTGCTCTGCGATCTGAAGTTCGAAATTATTAACATGGTGGCCAGATCAAATACCGGGTGCAACCCTTCAGTTGATACATTCTGTGTTAGGTCCAAACCAAAACCAAGGGTGTGTTATAAGTGGGTTCAGTTATATGCTGATGTTGGACTAGAGATGATATCCAGTCAAGAACATTTTGATCCTTGGGCTTATTCTTTGATCATTAGCCCAGTAATTGAAATTGCCTAGTATTAGTAATTGAGAGTAATCTATGAGTAGTGGGATGATCAATTCATATAATTTGTTAGCAAAGGATGCCATATAATAAAGGAAACGGTATGTAAGAAGGCAGATGAATGGTGTTTGGGTTGCTTTAATGTTTAGTAATAATAAATCAACATTCTGAATGGGCTCAATGTGAAGCTCGGCGATTTGCATTTGGTGGTGGATAATTGCGGCAACTCTCTCCTCCCTTTTATAAACGAATCTATTTATATGAAAAATATAATAGCCATTGGGAAGCAAGGTTAAGAGATGGGGCATTGTCTCCTCAGATAACCAAGTTTCGGTGGGTAGCAAAACATGTCTTCTATTCTCGTTTATTAAATAAAAATAAAACGTTTGTGCTTGACAATACAACAGGTTTTAAAATAAAACACCTTAACCTTTTCTTTAGTCCGGTTTAGTTATATATTTTGCAGTTAAGTATACTACTAGGTACGCTGCTAGTAGGGTATCCTAGATGGGTTGCCTTTGACACAGTCACCCCTTTTCTGGTTGTTGGTGCTGAATTTAAAATATCATTGGTTGTTAGGTTTCGCCTGAACAGGACTTTCCTTGTGCTTTAGAAATCTATTGTTTTTAATATAAACTTAAAAGGGACTTACTTTCTTCCTTTCTTTTCTGGCTTCTCATTGGTTTCTGTGCGTGCCACTTACCTTTCCTCCATTTCTATTGGCCGTAGCATAGTTTCTTGCATCTACCAATGTTTGTTCCTCATCTGCTATTTAAAAAAATCAGTTTCCCACTGCCGAAATACTGTTAACATCCGCTTTAGTAGAACTATATTTTCATGAAGTTTTGTTTTTAGGACTTGCTAGCGTAAGGCTGCGCGAATGTGCAGTCTCGCTGGCGAGATTTAATGTTAATAGATATTTTCTGTAAGGGGCTTTAAGCCCCGCCCCTCTTTTCCATTGGCTGGCGTCACTGTTTATGTTAAACGGTGGCCAGCCATTGGAAAAGAGGTGTCGTTGACGTATTTGCTTGGCTTTCCGAGCTGTCCCATTTATACGGACTCGCTTGCTTTGCGTTGGTCGCAAAAGGTTTCTTATCTTTATGGGGCCAAAC
This sequence comes from Triturus cristatus, assembly GCF_964204655.1. Taxonomy (NCBI): domain Eukaryota; kingdom Metazoa; phylum Chordata; class Amphibia; order Caudata; family Salamandridae; genus Triturus; species Triturus cristatus. The sequence goes on along the minus strand of NC_140594.1, from coordinate 1,061,116,860 downwards.
ACATGGCCCCATAAAGACAAGAAACCTTTTGGCAGGCAAGAGCCGTGCAAGTGGGACGGCTCAGAAAGCAGAGCAAATACGTCATGGGAGCGCCATATGGTCGCACGCTCCCGCAAGGGATTTGCGCAGCCCCATCCCCCCCCTGCTTCCCCCCCTCGGCATCCCTCCCCCCCCCCCCCCCCCCACACGAGTAAGTAGTGTTGTACGAAACCATCCGCGGTCTGCCAGCTGTGCGTGTGGAACCGTTGGACACGCTCAGTTCCCCTCATGGGTCTGCGAGTGTAGCGTCCTATTCTTTTATCATTGGGCACAACGTTTAAGTGAGAATTTGGGAAAAGTTGGGTGACTTTATTTATACTGTTGGCTTGAACTGAATTAAGCGGAAGGAAGTACAGGGTTTGCAGATCACTGTACTTTTTTAAAATGTATTTACAATGTTTTATATAGCTTGACACCAATCGAGTATCAGAGCGCTTTACATATCACCAGTTGCATTATATGAGAACACATTCATTTTTGTGAGGCACGGGGAGATTAAGCGATGTGCCCAGAATTACAGGATGTTCAGTGTCATTGCTGACTTGAACTCAGTTCCCCATATTCGAGGTCGAGGGCCCTAGCCGTTAAACCAACTCCTCTCCTATACTGTTTCCTAGTTCTGTCAGAAGTGTTGGTGAAGGCCATGGCGTGATCTCCCTCCTCACCCTATCAGGCTGAGGGTTTTAGGAGAGGGGGGGGGGGGGGCGTGTAACTTCGTAGAAAGGATAATTCTGGTTTATTTTATGTGACGTCCCTGGTTGAGCGCCCATGCTCACCATCGGGATATGCCTCCACGGTGCCCTGTAAGAACTGTAGTGGTTAAAGTTGTGATGTATGTGGCCCAACAATAGTAACCGGGAAAAGAAGGAATGCAGAACATGTTTGAAGCTTGTTTATATTAATGCTTTGAATGTTGGTATGACGGACTCACTTGCCTGCAAAGCATTCAGAGTATGGTTGGTCGCTTGATTTATAATTTACCCAAAAGCCTATTCTGTACACCAGCCACTGGCTACGTGTTTGCAAGCAAGCTTTCCTTCAACTGCTCCGCCACGGGCATCTGGGTGTTTATGATGCAACCTCTCACTATCTGCATTCACAAGGTAAGAAGATGTAACCACCTCTTAACTACATCTCGACCATCCGCTAAACATGAGACTCGTGTCAAAGCTCATTTTAAACGGGTTAGCTGTTTTTCTCTCTTCTACAATCTGTGCATGTTTTTCTATTGCTGCAAAGGTTTTGCATCCCCTGACTTGAGTTCAGCACCAGGGTATCCATTTGGGGATTGTTGGGCGCTTTATACGATACAAATACAATAATGCCGGTTTTACCTGCTCTAAGGCACTCTTTGCTGCCTCTGAACCATGCAAGGGCCCTGGGTTGTCTTAATTTTGTTTTGCTATGGGCACACTAGACCTGCAAATCAGTGAATCCACTGCGACCTTATCTTGCCATTTCAAAGTAAGCATATACGAGAGCAGGCCACTGGGTGAGGTAACTTGTAAATTACTTTTGTCTGATCGGATGGTGCTCATCAGCAGAAATGTCATAACCTAGGTATCGCACACGAGGCGATATTGTAGTTTCTTTTAGAAGCCTTACATCCTTTGGCCAATTCAGTTAACAAAATGAGTAGTCTCCTCAGCGTTGTTCAGAATGGCAGATACATTTAAAAAACAAGCATTTGCAATGCAATAGGTCTCGCATTAACGAGAGTTTGAGCTATTGACATTGCAAATTACAATGCCTTTTATTTATGTTTTGAAAACAAAAATAAAAGGCACTGTCATTTGCAATGTCAATAGCTCAAACTCTCGTAAATGCGAGACCTATCGCATTGAAAATGCTTGTTTTTCTCTTGCGTCATATTTATATAAACATTTATCACCCGGAGAGATAATGTTAATGTTACTGGGTATTTATAGAGCGCACGGCTACTCCCGGGAGTGTCCCGGCGCTACAAAGAAAAGAGGACCAGTGACAAAACACAACTGTACAGCCCCAAGGCCGCTGATCTGTTATACAAACAGCCAAGTTTTGAGCTTGCGGCGAAAACTAAGAAGATCCTCCTCCTGACGCAGATCAAGAGGTAAGCTATTCCAGAGCCGGGAGGCCACTCCTTGGAAGGAACGTCCACCCAAACGAGAGCGAAGAAACCCTGGGGTCTGTGAAATAAATGAATTAGAAGACCTCAGGTTTCGAGAAGGAACAAAAAACTGACCTCTATTTCTCAAATACGGAGCCCCTATGTTATGGATGGCCTTATAGGCCAGCACCAAAGCCTTAAAGCTCACCCTCTTGCGTACTGGGAGCCAGTGCAAGGACCTAAGGTGTGGGGTCATATGGGTCCTGAAGTCAACCATGAGTATGGCTCTTGGCGCGGCATTCTGTACCACCTGAAGGCGGCTGATCAGATAGTCCAGCAGGGCAAGATGGAGAACGTTGACATAGTCAAGACGCGACAAGATCAATGCTTGCACCACTATCTTCCTATGGGATACTGAGAGTAACGGAAGAAAATTGCACATCATTTTCAATAAGCCGAAACCGGTACCTGCCACAGTCTGGACTTGGGATTTCATGGACATATCCTTGTCCAATTTGACCCCTAAATTCTTGACCGTAGTGGCTAAAGTAGTGGGAGGAGACATGTTCGATGGCCACCATTCACGCCAGTCATCCCCAGGATTGCAGCCGAAGAAAATGATTTCAGATTTCTCAGAGTTGCAAAGAAGCTGGTTCTGTTTAAACCACCCAAATACTGTGGATAAACAGAGATTTATCATACGTGATTTGCATAGATCAAGTGATTTGCAGGATGTTGCGTGGCACCACCAAGACTCGAACCGGGATCCCCAGCACTTAAGTTCGTAGCACTGGCCGGTGCGCCACATCCTCTGTACTCCTGTGTTACCTGTCTGGGAGCTCTTTCCTTCTCCCGAACGATGATTGATTAAAACAACTCTTTTTTCATTACATAGGCGAAACCGATCCATTACCAATGCTTGTAAAATTGATGATAATTTGGTGGAGGGATTGTTATTTGCATAACCTTAGTGTGATGAGCATCTCAGCAGGGTACTTTTCGCTTAGTGGCTGGCCCCTAGTCCGGGAGTGCCTCCTCACAGCAGACTCTCCCCCTTCACCCTGGTAGCCAGACCAATGAGCTACTGACCCGCAAACCCAAAAGCTGGCTCTGGGTTAGTGAAACAGGATAAAATACCCACAATCGTAAAACACGTTTTTGCAATTTTAATATGCGAGCAGTGTTTTAAAAAAACAACATAAAACAAACAATTAAAGCAGCTCAGCACGTACATCAGTTTTGCCTATCCAAGTGCATTCCAGTCTCCTCATGATGATTAGAGAAAGCTGTTTTCTCTATATCCCCTTTTAGGTTAGCTCGTGCAGAAGTCTGGGTGGGTGAATGCAGTAATTTGAAGTATGGATTGAATAGCCAATGAAAGGATAACCTGTTTGAAGAGTTTGTGTAGTATAAAACTACTACGTAGTATAATTGGTGTCAATACATGTTTATCCTTAGAGTTGGGTTGATAAAGTTTATATTTACAAGAGGGCTCTATAGTGGTTCAGTTCTCCTTTCACTCTTGCTTGACAGCTTATCTGCCTTTCTCTGGTTTGCTGGCCAATAGGAAACCTGCCTGACTGGCTTGCCAGCTTGCCCAATCCTTTAGTTGGCTGGTGTCTTGTTGATTGTTGGCTGGCGCGGAGATGGTTGGGCTTGATGCCCTGTCCTCCTCTCTGGCTGGCTACCCTGCACTCCTCTGTAGTGTACTGGCCAGCTGCTCCACCTTTATCTCTGGTTGGCTAGCTGCCCAGCCACCTTCCCTTTTCCCTGGTTGAAAGACTGACCTCCCTCTTGGTGGGCTGGCTAACCCACCCGCCCTCTTCGTGGGTAATTGGCTGACCGTGACAAGGCGCGCAGACCCACCTTCTACAACAGTCCGCATGCTATGCCAGCTCCATCTTGATAGGGTCTACAATGGTGGCTCTAAAATAGGGTGGTATCTTCTCTGATGAGAACATCTCTGCAAATTCTTTAGCGCTGAGCCACCAAACTCTTCTAGATTGATCTCTTGGGGGAGGGCCCCAGAGCAAGGTATTTTATTGTTGGAGCAGACGTTTGCTAAAGCCAACAGGCAAGACAAAAGCAGTCTTCCTTTTTACTAGTTCAGTGTATTGTTGCAAGCAATTCAGTTTTTCCATCAGGGAAGACAGTATTACCAAAGTGCCCTGGAGTGCAGTGGGCCAGTACATGGAACCTACTGTAATGCCTGTTCTGGTGGCAAAGAAAACCTGTGCATGCAGAAATTAACATCACCCCATACAAATGATGGAACATATTTGCCTCTGTACCTGCATCACATTGTATTTAAACCTATAAAAGGTTCTTAAGTGATGTGCTAACTGCACCACCCAGCAGATGCTACACAGCCGAGCCCTGTGGCAATTTATGGAAAGGCGCTCAGAATCTCCTAGGGATTTGCCCCTTTTAATGTACCCGAGACTGCCCCTACCTGGAGGGGCCTAGTATGACGATGGCTGGACAGCATCTATACAGATGAATCTGTGGGGCTCCAACATAGTAATGAGTCCACTGAGACGAGCGTGGACTCAGTAATCTCCTTGATGGACTGTTGCACCCGCAAGGGTAGGAGACGACGTAGGGAGCAGAGGATGACAAACCTTGAGCCACTCATATTAACTGAAGTATGCCATGCTGAAGGCAGCTTGAGTGTTGAAGCACTATCTAAATTAGGTGATGAGAGTTAGCAGTTTTTATTGTAGGCTTAATAGATTTCTGAGCTGAGCAGTTTCTAACATTAATGATTCGGAATAGGGGAGTGATTGGCATAGCGATCATATTTGCCTGGCCGATCTACTAGTAAAGTGGTACTTAACCTGTTGTCCAAGGACGCCTTTGTGTCCGTGTGGACTATTCAGGAGGTCCGTGACTGTTTGACAAACTTAAATAATATTAAAATTAATACATTCCAGTTAACAAAGTATATGCAATTAAAGGCGCAAAATTGTGAAATATACATCTATATATTTTTATATTGTTTTTAAGGTCCACCCTTAAATATTGCTGAGGCCATGGGGGGGTCCCTGGCTTCTAAAAATGGTTCAGTGGGGGTCCACAGAAGCCAAAAGACCAGATTTACTAGTGGGAACAGAATGTTACTGAAGGTGGTTGATACCATGTCTGTTTTTAAGGGGAGCTGCTACCGTCTACTGGTAATTTCCTCCTATATAGACAGACTTTGCTTAAGGTCTTGCCACAATGCCTAGTCCTGGTTTAAAAAATAAATAAATCCAGCTTCCGAAAAAATACATTTTTCTACAAAACCCACACACACGTCTGCATCTAGTCAGGAGAGATGAAAAAGAGCAATCCGATTTTTCTCAACACCCCCCACATATGTGCATCTGTCAGGAGAGATTAAAATGAGCAATCTGCCTACACCTTTCAGTGAGACTGCTCCAAACTGCAGTGGTGAATAGCGGTGTTGGGCACAAGTGAACCATCTGGAAAAAATCGGCACACAAGTTAAGAAGCTACAAAGGCAATCTTATAAAATATGAAAGAAAGTAGTGACAGTCCTGTGTCAACAGAACAGAGTTAATTAAAGGGTAGAGTTTATAGCGAACTATCCAAGAGCGAAGTATATCAGAAACAGGAGGTGCCAGAGGTTGAAGGAGCAGATGGCATAGGCGGTCCTTGTGACTTTGGGCCTCTAAAAATCATAAAAATGGTACTAGACCTGCAGGTCTAGTAACTTGAGTCATCTACTTGACCTAACAGTAATGTACTTGACCATAACCCGGTCTCATTATGTCATCCTAAACAAATCATTTATTTTACAAGACCCTTTTTCTTCATTATCACATATGAGAGCAACTTCCAATATGTAAGTGCAGCATTTCTGCTGTGCAAAAAATCTATTTGGTTTGATTTAATAGGCTAAACCTTTGCTTCATGCATAATAAGAATCTAGCTCGCATATAGGGTATACATGACCCCGACTTGCCTCTTAGTTCACTAATAACATTCCCATCTGGGCAGAGGCAAGAATGTTTCTCAGTTAATATTTTAAAACTCACTTTTAATAAATGTAATACTAAGGCATGAGATGGTAGTGCACTGTCATTAACAGACAGCACATTTCCCATTGCAATGGACAAAAACGTTCCCACTAACATGCAGTTTTACTTATTAAACCATATAGTTGATAAACCATAATCTGTGGAAATTGGTTTCAGCAAACCTATTTATCATTTGCACATTGTTAGAACCGTGGTCTCTAGTTGGCCGGGGTATGTACCCTAGTTCAAGTAGGGACAACTGCTTCCGACAGGATAGCTTGGCGCAGAACAGGAAGGCTTAACTTCAGGGGCAATGTGTAAAGTATTTGTGCAACACACATCAAGAGTACACAATAAAACACGCACAAAAAGACACTACACCGATTAATTATAAAAATATCTCTATCTCAAACTTTGGCAGGATTCAAAAGCAGCTAAATCCAGTTCTCCGGCAAGATCAACAATCGGATAAATCCAGTTGCCAGGCAAGATCAATAATAAAGAAACTCACATGGGCTAAGAACTTCCCTTGTGCAACATAATCATGAGATTGACATGCAGGTTCTGAGAGTCTCTTTGGGACAAGGTTCGTGAAGTTACTAGTTCCGCCTTGGCTCAAGGAGAGGAAAGAACAATGTGCGCAGGGTCCGTCATAACGAGGGTCCCTTTAAAGGGGTTCCAGTTGCCGAAGTCAGTGAAATGGTCCTGGTGCCCCAGGGATTAAACTGGCACTAGAATTAGCCCAGTGGTGCTTACAATAAGGATACGGCCAATATTACTGGGATCATGCCTCCGTTGTACCTGCAGCATGAAATGCGGCCGGAAAGGAAAGTCAGGCTCTTCTGGGCACGAACCTTCTGTGGAGCGAGTGCCCGTACTGTCTTTTCCAAAGGGGTGGTCAAGCTAGGGGCTTAGCGCTTCCCTGCTAAGTTTTACCTGGAGTTGGGAGGGGGGCAATGCAAGCACCAGCATGGAGCCCCTTCATTCCTTGGAGCACTCGGTCCTTGGCACGGCTGCACGGGGGAGCAGGGGGGCTCTCCTTCTGAGTCCTACGCCGCTCTCCTGATGACGTTCCTGTCCCAGCGCGGCGAGAGCCTGACGTCACCGAGTGGAATCCTCACCGGCTTCCCGAGGTTCCCGGGCGGCGGCGGTGATCTCTGGCCCCCAGCTCTAAGTCACAGCTCTTCATGGTGGATTCAGGCCCCGAGCCGGCAGTGGTGAAGACCGTACATGCAGCACTCTCTGCCAGTGCACAGCGCGTTCAGGGTCCCGGGCTAGCGGCGGGGATTTTGGCCACTGCAGCGCTTACAGTGCTTTTCAGGCATTAAGAGTCCTGGGCGGCGGCTTTGATTTCTGACCCGCAGCGCTTTCCTCCCACAGCACTTTTCAGGCATTCAGGGTCCCGGGCGGCATCTGTGACTTCGGTGTCCGTTTTGCATCCAGTCGGTGCCAGAGGGCAGGCACCAGCGCACTGCGCTATGGGGGTGTTTTTAGGGACGCACTCCGCTCGGGCCTGCGACGGTGAGCTCAGGAGGCAATTTTATGGCTAGTCCACGTCACTCAGTGGAGTGCAACCCCGCGCATACCGCGTGGTGGCTGAGCTTGACCACAGAGTCCTCTGTAAGCAAAGCAGGTTGAAGATTGGACGCAGCTCCACGGGCACAGCGCTGCAGGGACAATCTTGGAAGTCTGGAGTCCTTGCTAGCCCCCAATGACTAGGGAGCAAGTCAGTCAGCTGTGGAGGCACCCTGGAGGTGTTGTTTCAGTCTCCTCTTTGCAGGGCCAGATCAGCAGGCAGTAGGGCAGCTCAATCACAACAGGGCAGCAGTTCCTAGGAACAGTCAGCTCCAGCAGAGTGGCAATCCTCCTAGCGCGGCAGTCTGAACTCCAGCAGAGTTTCTTCTTAGTCCAGGGGTGTAACAAAGATGAGAGGCCAGGACCCTCCCTTATATACCCTACAGTCCAGTTACTAGAAGGTGGTAGAAGTCTCTGGAAGGGTCTGGGGGAAGGGGCTTCTGGAAGAGTCCAGGTAGTTCTGGGATGTTCCCTGCCTTCCCTGACCTGGCTGTCACAGTGACGAAAGACAGGGCCGTTAAGGCTACAGTGGGCAGCCGGTCATAGCCCATTCAAGGGGAGAAGGTGTGAATCACCGCTCCCATCTCCCAACCCAGGCAGCTATCTGTGTGTAGATGGGAGGGGGGAGTCTGCAATGCCCAGCCTAGGTGTAGGTAGAAAAATGTCCACTTTCTAAAAGTGGGATTTCTAAAGTAATATGACATACTTATTGGGTCCGAAATTATCCCATAAGGGGGTCCCCAATGTTAACCTATGGAGGGTTAGGCCTCACTGCGGTAGCAGGGGCCTGTGGCAGGTATACCAATGTCGCAATGTTTCAGGGGAGAGCACCTGCGCCTCAGCACTGTTTAGCAGTGGTAAGGCGCCCAGAGTCCTAAGTCCAACAAAAAGGTACGGTGAAAGTGGGAGGCACAAGGGCAAACATGTAGGGGAAGACCACCCTAAGGCTGACCGGTCATACACACATCATCAAGTAAAATGTTCTGATTTGTTTTCATCCTTTTAAAATATTTTTTTCCTCTCACAAAATTACAAAACAAGAGCTTTCATAACTACTGAAATCTATTTTGAAATGTTTGTACAGTTCACTTTTTAGCTACTTAAATCTTTAAGAATAAAACATGACATCCTACAACCTTTCTTATCATACTTTTTGTACAGCATGTTTGCCAGATAGGTCACTTTTCAAAATCCTCCAACTTTGCAGTGGAGAAACAAAAGTAATTGTAGATGTAAACTGACTTTTGACCTCTGTCTCTGAACACAGAATACATTTGACAAAATAAAAACAGAATTTAAAGGCATCTTTAATGCTCCTTCACTTTGTGAGTGAACAGAATACATGTTTGTCAGTTCACCAGAAGGGGCAAATAGGCCCTAAATGTAGCTCAACCTGATAACAAGCATTGGCATAGCCAATAGGTCTCGCCTTTGGGACCTTATAAGTGTTTAGCCATGCAACAGTTGCATAACTAAATACTTATAAGGTCCTAAAAGCGAGACCTATTGGCTATGATCAAACATCAAAGCGGCCGTGAAAGTAATTGTGGTAAAGCGCGGTGCCCCCCCACCCCCCCGCCCGCACATGCACTGCAGCTCCAGGCTGGCCTGGTAGCACTTTTTGGAGCCCTCTCAATAAGTCTCGCCAGACCAGTGTGTGCGCTGCGTCAGGCGAGACCTAAAAACTAACCTGCCATAGTGAGTGGGTGAGTCGATTTTATTGAGTGCTGGACCTGGTAATCCGAGACTCTTGTCATCCAGAGTGAGGGGGACAGGATGAATGTGCAGGAGTTTCCAGCTAGGCTGTCCGTCCAATGCAGGGGATTTTACAGTCATTCAGATTGTGAGCAGCGAGAGTTTGAAGGATACAATATTGTAGAAATCCTAGAGAAAATGCATGGCAGTTTTAGTAGGAAGACCAATACAATTCTTCCCAGTCACTTCACAAGTTATGGAAACTAGTAGACGACTGATCGAGTCAATAAGGAAAGAGTTCATGTTAAAGGGAGCAGAGGCAAAAATACTTTTTCTGTAAGGTTGGCATAGTGGCTGAGGTTAAGATTCACTTGTTCTGTTGTCCATAGGGCGCAAACAACTTGTAGCTCTCCATATGATGAGCAGGTACTCCTGATGGCCACCCAAATCATTTTACTCATGCAAATGTTTTCCGCAGTGGTAAATTTGCAATCAGATATCCATGCTGAAATATGAAAAGCTTGATGTGATGACCCGCACATCTGGGGATAAAAATATCAGAGGATACCTACATAAGCGTTTCCGCAACACACTTTAAAAAAAACCAAAACATTTTGTTTAGTCAGCATTTGGTTCAGGTATAATACATATATTCACCAATCTTGCGTTAAACACAGGTCTTGACACATTAGCATTTGTTGGACCCTGAGCACTGAGGCACCCGCAGGCTGAGCTAGCCAGGTGAGTACCCCACTCAGGTTTGTATATAGTAATGTGCCAATGAATAGTGGGTTCACTCTAGTCTTCCAGGACAACCCTCTGTACTCCTCCCACATCCCCTAAACTTTCCCCCACTCCCTGGGACAGCCTCTGCTTTGATGTACAACTTTCTCGGCCTGACTACTCTAGTCCAAGTCTTGTTTCCAGGCCGTCAGCTTGGCAGGTGATCTGGCCCCCAGGCCCTGGCTATGTTCCTCTTTGCCATGGTGACAGACATCATGAGCCACCACTTCTGGTATTTGGGCCAGGCCTCTTTGCCTATTACGTATAGGATAAGCCATCATGCTTCTAGTGGGATCTCTAGGCCCGTGACTTGAGACATAACTCTCATGACCCCTTTTACCCCTGGATAAGTGGACACTCCCACAATATGTGGAAGATCGACCCCACAGCCCCTAGCATATTTATTGGCGTCACTGCGTCCCATTTTATACATAAGCAACCTATAGGAATAGGACCTGTGTAGTATTCTCAATTGCACAAGATGAAAGCAAGACCTAATGGCATCCTTCCTTGGACTCTGGAGCGTCTCAACCCAAACCTCATCCACTAGCAGTCCCATGTTTGTCTCCCAGGCCTCCCTCAGTGCCCTCAAAAGATCTGGTGAATTGTTTATGATCTTGTTTGTAAGAGAAGAAGGCCTTGGGCACCATAGGATCCAGCAAAAACCTGTCCTCAAGAGGCGTGAACTCCAGTAATTGTTTCCCCATTGTGATATGTCTCTTTAATACGGAACCCAATTGCAAATAGCGGTCAGGTCTGTATTCGCCATACTGTATTCTGCTTGCAAGTCCCTAAAAGTGCTCAGATCCTGGTTCCTCCAAATGTCTCCCAATGTGTCTATCCCCAGGCGTTCCCATTTGTGGAATCCCTCCAGGCAACCCACCGCTTTTAGTAGATCACTGTACCAAAGGGGGGTTTTCTCTGTCAGTTTTCCTGCACACTTCAAATACAGATGGACCTCGTGCCATATTCGGATCACCGTCTGGGTGTGCAGGGGTATCTGTCGTATTCCCTTCTTACGGTATAGCACCGCTGGGTAACCCCGCTGGCCCCTCGCCTGACGGTCTACCCTTTAAGTCTGCTCCTCTCTGTCAGCGTACACCCACTTGTTGACCGTGGTCAGCTGCGCTGCCCAGTAGTACCTCCTAATGACTAGGACTGCCAAACCCCATCGTACACACCCCTCTTCAACTTATATAACGCGATTTGAGAGCTCCTGCTGTCCCAGAGGAGCCATTGCAGTTCCCTGTCTATTTTTCCGGAAGAATTCGGGAGGGACCCTGCAGGGCAAGTTTTGGATAACCTAAAGGAAGCTGGGCAGGGCCATCATTTTAAACAGGACCTTCCTGCCCACCAGAGACCAAGGGAGGCCTCTCCAATGTGCCATATCCACCTTAAGCTTCTCAATCAGTGGGAGGAGATTGTCTTCCATGAAGTCCTTGGGTTCCCTCGAGACCTGGATACCTAAACCGAGTCTGCACTATTAAGGGCGTGCCTCTTGCCAATCTTGGTGGGGTGTTGCCTGATGAAGGAAGTAAAAGGGATTTGTCCCAGTTGATCTGGTAGCCTGAGTAGCTACCAAAGAGCCAGAATGTGTGAAGCAGCCTAGCCACTGTACTATAGGGTCGGGTGGCGAAGAGTAGTATGTCAGCACAGAGCAAAATATGCTCTCCCCGGCCCCCTAAATGCCACGCACTAGGTGGTCCCCCTGAACCCATGCCGCCAAGGGCTCAGTTGCTAAAGCACAAATCATAGGAGACTGCACCCCTGTCTCGTTCCCCTTCCGTAACGTGACTGCTCTGGACACTCTGCACCATTAAATGGAACCCGCGCCCTCGGGTCGCTGTATTGGAGTCTGACCCATTTAATAAATTCAGGGTCAAATCCCATATTGTCCAGCACCAAGAACATGTATGGCCACTTGATACTATTGAACGCCATTCGTGTGCCGAGAGAGAGCGAGACTGCCTCCTCCCCAAATCTTTCTTGAACCGTGTGCAGTACCCCCATATATGTCGGAGGTTCAATCTAGTATTTCTGTGAGGCATAAAGCCTGACTGATCTGGGTGTATTACTGACTGTATTACTGTATCTAGTCGGTACGCCAGAACCTTCGCCAAGACCTTGATCTCCAGGTTAAGTAGTGATATGGGCTGGTAGGAGCTACTCTCTTCCGGGGTCTTACCCTGTTTAGGTATGACCACAGTGGTAGCTGTGCTTTGGTCTTCAGGGAGACAGCCTATCTCTATGGCCTGTAACATATTTAACAAATGTTTCGCCACTATGCTTGCCACTCCTTTCTAAAGTTCGAATGGAAGGCCGTTTAGGCTCGCCGCCATTCCCGACTGCAGGTCTTAAATGACCCCTACTATCTCTTCTTCAGTCAAATCTTGGTATAATGCATTTTTATCATCCTTTTGAAAGCATGGGGAGAGATAAGTCATGTAGGAGTTCCACACAGTCCTCTGCACTGCGTGTTGAGACTGTTGTATATAGTTGCTCATAATAAACAGCAAAAGCCCCCGCTATCGCTTGCCCACTGTCTCACGCACAGTCCCATGTAGCAACACACTTTTTGATCAATGGACTTCCAAGACATGTTATGAGTTTTCATAATGTCAGTGACCAGTCTGATAGCGTACTTATCAGTTCCATGGAAACTCATTCTAGAGTCTGCATTTGAGTATTCTGAGCAAGAGTCCACCCTCATCCACTGCTTTCCTTTTGCCCCCTTGTACCTTCATTTGATTCTTGTTTACTTCCCCAATCCCTCCCATCATTCTCCCGCTATGTTTATTCTCCTCTGCCTTCCTCGACTCCTAACTCGCCAGATAGTGTTTTCTTTCCATTTACATTTACAACTCCACCTCTCCAAACTGGTTGCCCTCCAGATATCCACCTGTTTATCCAACTCCTCCCACTATAATGTTTTCTACCCTTACCTGACGTGCGGTAGCTGCAACACTTCGGCATGGGTGTACAGCCAGTCTTTATTCTTGAGGAAGAATGTGGAACTATAGATGTTAATATTGGCCACCATACCTTACAATTGAAAGTTGACTTCTCTTGAGTACTATATGTAGAGGATACTGTGTGTTGTAGAGGACTTTGTGTGTTGAACTATTTTCTCTCATTCGGGTCACTATGTGAACATTTGTTTTTGGAATGGCAAGAAAACAAAAATCACGTTTAAATAAAGAGGCTGCCCCACTCATTTATTTTCTTTGTCTCCTTTGCTCTGCTTCAAAGCAGGCCTACTGGCTGCCAAGGGTGTTGGTGAAGTTGACACAAGCCCTTATGGCATTAGAAACTTCTAAGGTCTTGGTACTTCCTGCCTCAATACTCAGAATGGTGGATGAACCTTAGCACAATGGTTCTATGCTGCACTGTCGGCCGTGCACATGGTAAGTGCATGTGCAAATCATAGTACATTAATTTGGTCAGTGAGTACAATGACATTTTGCTCCTGTGCGAATAACTCACTGTACGTACATAAATGAGTTCGAAAGCTCAATTTCAGTTCTATTTCTAAAAATCAAAAGTGTGTTGAACAGCACTGATGTGTGGGAAAACACTAATTACGGGAGATCGTAGGGCTAGTAAAGTGTTAGCATAAATGAATAGCATGTTCGAACTCTCAAGCTTCTTCAGAAAATAATAATTTGAGGGGTCTGTGCAAGTTAAGAAAAGACCAAGTTAAATTAGTGGCCCATCTGAATACTATGATATCTTTACTATAACCGCATGGAACCCCAATCTAAAAGCCAGCGTTGTCAAAGACAATATCTCTGACTTGAATTTGAGTCATAAGCCTGTCACATAGCCTTTGTCTGAGATGCACCGAACGGGACCCACCAGACGCACTTAACAGCAACCATTGCCCCTTCTGCCTTCAAATGCAGTAGTGTACTAGTGGCAGTTTGTGAGAGAGCCACCAGGCATACTGCTGCATGACAAGTTGCAATCCAAAAGTTGGTGTTTATTTGACAACCTCACTCAAGATGCATACCTGTACTTTTACAAGAGTGCACCTTTTGTTGCCCATATCGCAAGACTTTGGACAGTGTACTTCAGATTAAGCTGTTCCTGTCAGCAAAAGTAAATGTCAGTCAGGCGGTCATCTTAAGGTTAGAGTTACACTGAAACGCTGTCAAGCCAGCAGACTCTGCTCAAGCTGATGCTGGGCCATGCAGAGTTTAGTCGTCTGACGTGCGCTTCAGCTGGACATGGCCCCTCCCATTCGGCAACATGGCATCGCATGGCTCGTGCTTAACAGTTTGTTGAAACCGGGGAAAATGACCAGAGCCGTGGGTAACAGGGTTGGGGTACTGCATGCTGAAGTCTCCATGGGAGGACAGAGGAAGTAGCCACTTGACACTGGTAAGCCTAGGATGGATCGGGAGTGGCTATTAGCGGAACTGGCACTGGTTGTTGCGATTTCAGAATAAGATGCCCTGGGAGTTGCTGAGTGTTTTGGAGTACATGGTGCACTTGCCCAGCCTGCTTTGGGGAAACAGCAGCAGGCTACTGGGGAGCTTGGAGATGCGGTTGGAGTACCACCTTTAAGGGTAAGGCTAAGGCTAGGCCCCCTATCAGTTTGATGCACTAATTACATTCTTGATGCACTAATTACATTCTCCCCGAGATCTTGGTATGCCAACACATAACCTGAGGGCCAATTTAGTGGGCTGTCAGCAAAAAAGTTTGGACTATCGCATTAAAGAAAAGGCCAGGGGTTTGGCAGCCAAAAATGTATTTTCCTACCCTGGCCAAAAGTAAATTCTATCTTCCAAAAACAAAAGGAGAAAGCAGCCTTAAAGGAAAAGTTGAACTCAACTGCATGGGAGCATTAGGAAACTCCTCATCTCCTTTAGGCTTTGATCTCCCCAAATCCTCCTTGATCAGCCAAGACTTAGCTCCCTTGACCTTAAAGAACACTAGGGCTAGCCGGGAAGGGGGACTTTCACAGGGTAAGGAAGCAGTTCAATGGCTGGCCCTCCAGAACCAAATCCAAGATAGCCATTCCACAAAGGAGTGCTGGAAAAGAGCATGGAAGGTGGAGACATAAACAGGGTTCAAGACGAGGGCTGCAACAAGGATTTTAGGGCTCCATTGGAGGTCACAGGGCCCGCCTGTAATGAAAAGGATACCGCTTTTCTGATTGCAATAACCTTGAAGCTTGCCCTCCCACAGCAAAACGAAATAGCGGTAGAGGTGGAAAAGGTTATTACCCGTTTTTAATAAGCCAGGCAAAGCTGTCACAAGCTGCAGTTCTACCACCTCTCTCGTGCAGAACAACGTGGGTGAGGAAGAAAATAGCTCAGTGGTTGGGGCTAAAGAAGCTAACCAGTTCATGGTCCTCGTAAAATGCTTTTAACTATGGAAAGCGCAGCACTTAGTTTCAAATAGAAAACTGTGGTAGAAGGTAATGCTCCTTTGAAGAAGCTCTCCACGCTGACACTGCTGGTTAAAGAAGCTATTGAGAAACGCTCGGTGGATACTGAGTGAGTCCTTTTTTTTTTTTTTTTTTTTGGAAACATTTTATTTTATTTGAAACGAAATCCACAAAATGCTTGGAGAACATCTCATCCGGCATTACTCTGCATTTGTGGTGGATCAATTATACATTTACGTGTACTACATCTCATCTTCTGATCCATGATCCACAACAGGGGGGGTACATATATTACCTCTGTATTCATTCCACTTACCCCACACCCTCCCCCCATTTCTTGGGACACCCTCTATGGACATATGTAGCTTTTTCTGCCATCGTGATCATATCCATGTCACTACACCAGCCTGGCACAGTTGGGGTTTGCGCTGTTCCCCAGTTCCGAGCAATGTTCCGCTTTGCCACCATCATCCCCATTGTAGCTCAGTGTCGGTCTGCATGATTGAGGTCTGTAGGGTTCCATATGTTCAATAGGCAGCATTTAGGAGAGAGCGGGACCATGTTCCCGCTAACTTCCGTGATGATATCCATTACTGCTGCTCATTATGACGTGATCTCGGGACATTCCCATAAAGTGTGGACGAATGTGTCTACTCCCTCACAGTTGCGCAAACAGTACTGGTCCGAGGCTCTGCCCATCTTGTGTAGTATGTCCTATGTAGTATTTTTAGTTGGATGAGGCGCATTTTGGAGGAGACAGCTACCTCTCGAGGTGATGCTATCGCGACCTGCCAGTCCGAGTCACCCACGTCCCCAATCTCAGCCTGCCAGAGCTCTCGGAGTCGTGTCAGGTGGTCTGTCTGGTTATTAATAAGTTTCCAGTATGTGAGGGAGATTGCCTTCTTTTGGAAATAGTCAGTGAGTAGTCGGTCTTCCAAGGGGGACGATTCAGGGAGCGTGTCAGCAGCTGGAAGTGCTACTTCTAGTGCGTGTTTGAAGATATCGAAACCGTTCCCCAGGGGTCATCTCATAGTGTTCTTGCAGGTAAGCAAAGGTGACTACCTTGCCCTCCTTCCATAGGTCCCCTATCCGTGAAATTCCTATCAAGTCCCATTTCTGAAACCCTTTACTCTTTCCCAGGGTACCCAGTCTAGATTGAGTCCTTATTAAAGACTATTTTGACTGAAGTACAGTGGTTAAAGCTTGCCGAAACACCCTCGCTCATACTTTAGATAGCTTTATGGTAGAAATTGAAAAGAGAATAATGACTTTGGGGACACAATTGGAAGGAATGACATTTAGAATTTCGGATCTTGAAGATACTCAAAGTGAGCTGTCTAAAAAGAACTCCATCCTGCAAAAGGAACTTGCCTCTGTGAAGCAACAATTGGAGGACCAACAAAATCCTTTGAGGTCTAACCTTGGATTTATCCGCATACCTGAAAAGGAGGAGTGAAATGTCGAGATGGCTATTGAATACAGGGCTAACTTGATTCTCAGTCGAAGGACCTGACAATAACTCATGTGCATCGAAAACAGTTTTTTTGAAAGTATCTGGATATATCCCACCCCATAACAGTTGAAAGCCTGAGCAACAAACGTATGAAGTAAAAGCACATATAAATTTACAAATCTCCGTTAAAACTATCCTTGGAACCTATGATCATGACATCAAGTTAGACACTATCCTCAATAAGCCGAATTCCTTATATCCACATTGTAGCGTTGCGAATTCTATTGGACCTAAAATTTAATCTTCAATAGTACACGAATATGGTAGAACAATTATCCTTGAAACGGCATGCAGCAACAAGTTTACCGGTGGTAAGTTTACCGGAGGTACTCCAACCGCATCTCCAAGCTCCCTAGTAGCCTGCTGCTGTTTCCCCAAGGCAGGCTGGGCAAGTGCACCATGTACTCCAAAACACTCAGCATCTCTCTGGCTTTTTGATGTCATGATCATAGGTTCTAAGGATAGTATTGTTAATGCCTTGATGACGTCTTTGGTTAACTTCCATATAGACGAAACATGTGTTTGCAATCTTGTGGCTTGGACAACATATATCAAGAAGATTGGACATTGAGGATGTTTTGATCTTGGAATAAAAGAAAAAATGACTAACGGAGATTTGTAAATTTATATGTGCTTTTACTTCATACGTTTGTTGCTCAGGCTTTCAACTGTTAACCTGTATTGTATGTGGACTCTGTTCCTCATTTTACAATGTAGGGCAGTCGTCGTATGTTAGCCTTGAGCACTTACGCCTCTGTGATTTTGAATTGTGGATATTTTTTACACCTTCCTGCGCATGTTTTCCCCTACTGCCTTACTTTGCTATATCCCACCCCTTTCTACGCTAGTGAATTTTGGGGACTATAAGATGCACAAGAAGGTGTTTGTATAGTGCCATAAAACACAGGGGTATTAAAACCAGAGACTGGTTTGTTATGCAGGGTTTCCCTGACCTGTCATACGAGACTTCAAAACAACAAAGGGAATTTCAACAAATGCTGCCTTTATTCCAAGCTGCCAGTGGACAAGCAAGGATTTTAGAACCGGACAGACTCAGAACTTTGTTTAAGGGAGAATTTAATGTGTTTAATGAAACTCAGACAGCACAAAACTATTTGCATAAAATTCATACTAAGGAAAAATTATGTTATTTAAATTTGTCAGTTGAAACTGTATTTCTCAAAGACAAAACTAATTTTAGTGTATGACTGGCTTGGTATAAAGATTTGGGGAAGGGGTGGGTAGGGCCCAGAAAAAGGTGCAAGCAAGCGCACAGTTTCCAGGGAGGGGAGAAAGGTTGTGATAGGGCGACATGGTCACGACAGAAGGGTAAAAGGGTACAAGGGAGTGAATTGGTGATGGTTTGGATGCAGTAATGGGTGAATGGCGCAAGTTTGTAGTGTTGGGGAGGCGTGGGGCTCCATTAGTCTCTTAAACGGGTTCGGGCGAGTATTTGCTGGGGGGAAAATGGTTTCTTGGAGTGATGGGGCTAAACCAAACCAATCAAACAGGGAATGCAGATGGTGGGTGTTGCTAAGGTACCTGATTTTTAGAAATTGAAAGTCTAGTGGGGTCCACGGCTAGAACTATTGGATAGTCTCAGTAAATGTTAATGGCTTGAACAATCCTCTGAAGCGTCTGGCAGTTATGGACTGGCTTGCTGAGCAGCAGGCTTCTGTTTTTTTACTTCAGCAGATACATGTTAGGAAATCCAAAATAGCTTCAGTTAATTAATCTTCTTTTCAATTGTTATGTTATTCATCTGCATCAACCTCTCGGACGTGTGGCGGTTCTCGTCAGCAGATATTTCGAGGATCAGGTGTGCCAGGTGGTATCTGATCAATCTGGAAAATGGGCCATGTTAGAAATTCATATTAATAGGGAGAGGTATTCCTTAGTTTCTTTTTATGGCTCATCTCCTGATGATCCTCAGCCATTATGACTTCTCTCTTCAGTTGGCCAGTCTCCCCAAGAATATAATAGTTGGCGATTTTTAACTGTTCGAAAAACAGATGCCAATATAAGTAGCAGAGCCTTCCCTCAGCACAAACCTAAGATAGCAAGGGCAATTCAGGGGATCAAGGAGGGGCATAGCTTGTTTGATTCTTGAAATTCAATTCAAGAGTTCAGGCAACGTGATTTTTCTGGCTTTTTTGAACATTATGAATTGTAATGTAAATAGAATTATGATGAAGTCACGTTGCCTCCTGTTATATGTTTATGATGTCTTTTAAAAATTTTGGGTATATATCATACTATTTTATTGATGTACATTTATGATTTATTTTCATAGGAGACGGAGCTTTTGCCAGAGGTTGTGTAATATGCAGCGTTAGCCATCTGTTGAAATTTTGAAAAATGAACTGAACTCTTGAATTGAATTTCAATTGATAAGTGTTTGCCCACTGGGGCGGTCAAACGCAACAGAAATCACAGTACACCCACTAGGGTTAAGCGACATGATCAGTTTAATTACGATGATGCAATCGCAAATTACACAGGTTATACAATCATTGGACTGTTTTATAAATGTACACTTGTAATTATTATTTGGAAATTTCATTATATTAATCAATCAAATGTCCAATGGAATGTGCTTAAAATGAAATGCTGTGAACTAACTGTTGAAACTCAGTATCATCTTATTATTTAAAGATGGCGCTCAAGCTAGCTATGTGAACCTGGCAGCAATGTAGTCCTTTGCTTATTTATACTTTGTGTACTATATCATGTGACGAGTGTCAACATCGTATCGACCCGTGACCAAGAAACCGGAGGGTTTCGAAACGCGTCGGGAGTTGTTTGCCACAAACCTGATGGAATAAAAAAACGCTGTTATGAACAAAATTGGGGCTCGGCGCAATCTTTTTTGAGCAAAGGATTGATCGATTGAATATAAATATATATATATATATATATATATATATATATATTACCTACTGGCGGTCGCCAGTAGGTAGTTATAGTTAGGACCCTGTTTCCATAGGAAAACCGCAACATTCTATTTTGAATAACTTTGGCGCCGGTCGACGAATCCTCGCGAAATTTTCAAAACTAATGGGACGCTACGCTCCGACCCTGAAAGTCTCGGGGGGGATTCGTCAAGCGGGGGCTGAGATAAAAGGGGGGTCCCAAAACGCGTTTTTCCCATGCATTTTTCCATAGGACCTTTAGACACAGCTACAGCCCGAATGGCTGAACAGAGTTCCTTGAAATTTGGCAGAGAGGTAGTCTACAGGTCAAGGAAGTGCCTTTTGTAAGTTTGGTGTAAATCTGTTCAGTAGATTCTGAGAAAATAGCCTTTAAATCAATATATATATCTGAGCCAGCTTACGGTGCGCTTACCGTACGCGTACGGTGACGTGCGCGATTCTGATTGGCTGTTAGATCTTAGTAAACATTCGAATCGGTAGAAACCAGGAAGTGGCGGCCGCCATTTTATCTCTCGCACTCTGAGAGGGGGTTAAAAAACAAAGGCCAAAAACATGTAAAGGGGCTGTTTAGACAGCTCCTAAGCACCTAGCCATGGTGAGGGAGTCCTCAAAGATCCCCCAAGGTAAAAAACGGAATTTTAAATTTTTCGATGATTTTGCCGATTACGCTTACCGTACGCGTACGGTAAAAATTAATAAAAAAAAAAAAAATCCATACTCTCCCCATCCCATGTGCAAATAGTCCCCGAAGGGCACCATTTGCGCATGGCATATCACACATCAAAAAAATTTAAATATTACCTTTCACAACGAAGCGCATCATATGTCCTCCATGGCCCATCTAGCGTAACGTGGGCACGCGGTGCGCGTAGCGCACCGCGTGCCCACCGTGCGTGCACGGCACTAACTGCGTAAAGTGGGCGCGCGGTGCGCGAAGCGCACCGCGTGCTCACTGTACACGCACGGTGCGCGAAGCGCACCATGCGCGCACGGAACGAACTGCGTTAAGTGGGCGCGCACGCCACGAATGGCGTAAAGTAACTTAGCATTTAAAAAACCGTACAAATTCACTGAAAAACCATAGGTTTCACACACGTTATAGTTAGGAATTAGCATTTAAAAAACCTTAGAAATTCAATGAAAAAACCAAAGGTTTCACACATGTTATAGTTAGCTGGACATTTCACTCGTAAAAAACCAATGAAATTCCCCCGTTATAGTTAGTGCAGGCAACTATAACTCACGCGACCGCAATCCTCTGCTGATGACATATGTGTCTTTATGAAAAAAAAATATTTGTAAGATATGTATAGCTAAAATTTAATGGAAGAAGACATGGGCAAATAAGTGTCTAAATACAGTATTAGCATCAGCAGAGGATTGCGGTCGCGTGAGTTATAGTTGCCTGCACTAACTATAACGGGGGAATTTCATTGTTTTTTTACGAGTGAAATGTCCAGCTAACTATAACATGTGTGAAACCTTTGGTTTTTTCATTGAATATATATATATATTCACTTAAAAAACCATAGGTTTACAAACGTTATAGTTAGCTAGACATTTCACTCGTGAAAAACCATTGAAATTCCCCCGTTATAGTTAGTGCAGGCAACTTTAACTCACGCGACCGCAATCCTCTGCTGATGACGTCAGATATTACATCACTGTATTTAGACACTTATTTACCCATGTCTTCTTCCATTAATTTTTAGCTATACATATATTACAAATATTTTTTTTTCAGAAAGACACATATGTCATCAGTGATGTAATATCTGACGTAATCAGCAGAGGATTGCGGTCGCGTGAGTTATAGTTGCCTGCACTAACTATAACGGGGGAATTTCAATGGTTTTTCACGAGTGAAATGTCCAGCTAACTATAACATGTGTGAAACCTTTGGCTTTTTTAAGTGAATTTGCAAGGTTTTTTAAATGCTAATTCCTAACTATAACGTGTGTGAAACCTATGGTTTTTTCAGTGAATTTGTACGGTTTTTTAAATGCGAAGTTATGTATTTTTTCATTTTTTAAAGTTTTTTCACTGTGCGCGTATCGTCCGCGCACGGTACGCTTCGCGCATCGTGCACGCACTGTGGGCGCCGTTGTTCGTGCCGTGCGCGTACGGTGCGCACACCCCGCGATTTTTTGCGAAAAAAAAATATTTTTTTTATCCTGACCCCTGACAAAGGCTAGGGGGTCAGGACCTGTCCATCCTGCCCCCTTCTCACGTTTTCCCCCTTTGTTTTTCATTGCCTCAGACTGCGAGAGACAAAATGGCGGCCGCCACTTCCTGATTTCGACCGATTCGAATGTTTACTGACATCTAACTACCAATCAGAATTGCGCACGTCACCGTGCGCGTACGGTATGCTTACAGTACGCGCACGGTGCACGCTTATAGATATATATATATATATGCTTTTAACTGCAATTTTCTCCGGAACTAAAGAACAGATTTACACAAGACCTGCAAAAGGCACATCCCTGAACTGAGGACTACCTCTCTGCCAAATTTCAAGTAATTCTGTTCAGCCGTTCGGGCTGTAGCTTGGACTAAAGGTCCTATGGAAAAATGCATGGGGAAAACGCGTTTTGGGACCCCCCCCTTTTTCTCAGCCCCCCGCTTGACGAATCCCCCAGACTTTCAGGGAAGGAGCGGAGCGCCCCACCTATTTTGAAACTTTCGCGAGGATTCGTCAATCGGCGCCAAAGTTATTCCAAATAGAATGTTGCGGATTTCCTATGGAAACACGGTCCTAACTATAACTATCTACTGGCGACCGCCAGTAAACCTTGCAAATTCACTTAAAAAACCATAGGTTTCACACGTTATAGTTAGCTGTACATTTCACACGTAAAAAACCAATGAAATTCCACGTTATAGTTAGATCAGGTAACTATAACTTGCGTGCCCACAATAAACTGCTGATGACGTCACATATTACATCACTCATGACATGGTCAGTGACATCACTCATGACATCAATGATGACATCTGAAATTACACATTGTGGATTGCGGTCGCGCAAGTTATAGTTACCTGATCTAACTATAACGTGGAATTTCATTGGTTTTTTACGAGTGAAATGTACAGCTAACTATAACGTGTGTGAAACCTATGGTTTTTTCAGTGAATTTGTACGTTTTTTTAAATGCTAAGTTATCTATTTTTTTTTATTTTTTTTTCTGGTTTTTCACTGTGCGCACACCCTGCGCGCACGGTGCGCTGCGCGCGCTTTGGGCGCTCGGTGCGCTTCGCACACCGAGCACCCAGGTTGCGCAGTCCATGCCGTGCGCGCCTCGCCTTTTTTTACACAGTAACATTTGTTTTTTTCTCCCTTGTGGGTCCTTTAATTTATTTAATAAATGTGATTGTTACTTCTTTATTTTTTTTTTATTTTTTTTTTTGCCGTGCGCGTACGGTAAGCTTACCGTACGCGCACTCCGCGATTTTTTTTTTAAAATTATTAAATGTATTTTCCGTACTTTTGGGTCCTTCTTGGACCCCCTGACAAACACTAGGGGGTCTGCAACTCTCTTCGTTGCCCCCTTTTCACGTTCCCCACCTTTGTTTCTCAGTGCGAGAGACAGAAAATGGCGGCCGACACTTCCTGATTTCGACCGATTCGAATGTTTACAGTCATGTAACCACCAATCAGAATTGAGCTCGCGCACGGCACCGTACGCGTACGGTAAGCTTACGGTAAGCGCACGGAGCGCGCTTACAGATATATATATTGATTTAAATGCTATTTTCTCAGGACCTACTGAACAGATTTACACCAGACCTGCAAAAGGCACATCCTTGACCTGAGGACTACCTCTCTGCCAAATTTCAAGTAATTCTGTTCAGCCGTTCGGGCTGTAGCTCGGACTAAAGGTCCTATGGGAAAATGCATGGGGAAAACATGTTTTGGGACCCCCCTTTTTTCTCAGCCCCCGCTTGACGAATCCCCCCGAGACTTTCAGGGTAGGAGCGGAGCGTAGCGCCCCATTAGTTTTGAAAATTTCGCGAGGATTCGTCGACCGGCGCCAAAGTTATTCCAAATAGAATGTTGCGGATTTCCTATGGAAACACGGTCCTAACTATAACTATCTACTGGCGACCGCCAGTAGATAATAAATATATATTCCGCGATCCATCAATGGATTCTTTGCTGGGGGACGCCCCTTTAATTGAGGAAGTACTCCATCACCATTTGGAACCATCTACACAGCAGACCAACCCCCTAAGTAAGAGGGCTATTTTGGGTTTCCTAGCTAGAATTTGCTGCCCAAAGTTGTCAAGTGAAGCAGCACAAAATCTTGTTCACTCTATAACACTATTAGAGATCGAGGCTGTGGTTAGAGCTTTGCCCAGAGGGAATGCGGTTGGAGAAGATGGGTTTCCATCAGAGTGGTACCAGACTCTTATCCCAGTAGTAAAAGGTCCCATGGGAGTGCCCTGTTTAATAATATGTTGATGGGTGGCCCTGCTCCCTCTTCTTTTTCTAAACTCCTCTGGAACTGGAAGACATAAACTCATTTAGTCTGATCACACTGCTCAATGCAGATTATAAGATCTTAATGAAAATATTGGCTGTTAGGTTGGCAGAGGTTATGCCTGTTTTAATCGGGAAAGATCAGATTGTGTTTATTCTAGGGCGCCAAACGTACTTTAACGCACATTATCTATCCAAAGCAATTGTTTAGTTCAACTTTAGTAAAATTCCTACAGCAGTCTTGTTTATAGATGCTGAGAAAGCTTTTGACCTTGTGAACTGGGATTGTTTGTTTCAGGTTATGGAGGTAATGAGATTTCCAACTCCGCTCACATGGCCAATAGCGGGAATATGAGGGGTCATCCGCCACAATATTTCTAAATAGTAATCTTTTTGACCACTTTCAGATTTTCTTGGGTACAAGACGGGGCTGCCCTCTGTCACTAATTCTATTTGCCCTGTTTAATGAGCCCCTGGCCTGTTTTCTACACCGGAGAAGGGAGGTGAAAGTAGCAGTCCCTGGGCTATCAAAACTTAAACTGTATGCAGAGGACCTTGAGTTATATCTGGCACCTGAGAGGAGGGTGTTTCAAGATATGATTGGTATTTTTTCTAAATTTTCAAAGTCTTCTGGTTACTGAGTCAGTGTCTCCGAAACCGAGATTCTTTTTTTCAATATGAAAGCTAGAGCTCTACCTCAACACTTGTAGAATATTTGCAGGCAAAAGCCTGTTAGGTATATGGGTATGAGTCTCTGAGAGGTTTTAAGATTATATGAATTAAACTACCCTACCTTGCTTGCTAATATTCAGAATAGGCTGTATTGGTGTGGGAGGGTGCTGATCTCTATGATCTGTAGATTGTCATTAGTTAAGATGCATATTTGCCCTCTGCTAAATTTTTTCTTAACTTCAATTCCCTGTGAATTACATAACAATTTTTTTTCAGAGACTGAATGCATTTGATAGTGCTTTTATTTGGAAAAAGCTCAACCCAAGTGTTGGCATGAAGAAGTTGATGCTGCCTACTTCACAATGAGAGTTATCTCTTCCAGATTGGAGAGAGTATTATTTTACAGCCCATTTAATAAATAGTGCTAGATATGTCGATTTAGCCCCCCAAAAAAGCAAAACTTTTGATAATTAGTTTCTTTTGCCCATGTGCGACAGTTTTATTTCCCCTAGATTCTATTCTTTCGCAAGAATTTTTTTAAAAAAGAGATATTATACGCTTCTGGCTTATAAAACTATACAGAAACAACAATTTCAATGGTTATCAAGCCCCAGCTTTCATGCAGAATCCTCTGTTATAAGTTTGCCCTGATGAATTGTCAGACATGGTTGCTATTTTAGAGAAGTGCAATCTGGGAAAAATCGGGGACTGGATAGTTAATGAATCTTTTATTCCTAGGGAAGCAGATCAGCCCTGTGTCCTATACTCTTGGTGCAAAATAGGTTGGTATATTTTCAGATTACATCCATTTTGAGGAAATACCAACCTTTGATCATTGAATCAACCAGAGAGATAGTTCGAGTATTTTTTCAGTCTGTGGGAGGGTATAGAAAAAAGAGGCAAAGGGTAAAGTGGTTGAGTTCAGGAGAGTCTTCTTTTGAGAACCAGATTTGAGTCATTAAAAGTAATTGGATACAAGAAAATAAGGTGAATTTAACTCTGGAGCAATGGGCGTAAACTCATGTTCTTAGTTCTAAAGTTTTACTTAGTCCTAACTTTCGGAAAATGCAATTGCATGCTCAATGGGTGGTATACTATTCCCCAGTATTGTTACATATGTGGAATGTACATATCCCACAGCAATGCCGTAGGTGTTTGAAGCACGGCAGCTGTATCCACGTTATTTTGGAATGTAATCGGGTGAAAATATTCTGGGAGGGGGTTGTGAGGTGTGTGTGGGTTACTTTGGTGGTAAACATATTTGATAGACTTAAATGCTGTTTTATTGAATTGTCCTAAGCATCAGTCCAGCTCCGGCACGCTGTTGATGGTTCATCACAATGTCTTTGGCAAGATCAGTAATTACTGCTCTTTGGAAATCATCTGAACTACCTAATGCAAGCATGTAGGGAAAGGAAGAAGTTTTAAAAAACGTTTGGAAGTACTCTGTTCCATTTATTAGGAGTTGAAGTGGTGGGGAAATGAGATTTTGGAGGTTGAGATCAGATTGAGGAAGTAGATCTAGGTCGCACTTTATTGAAATAACGCACTTTACTCATGTTTACTTGCATAATAAGCACTTTAGAATGTGGCTATTATGACCTTTTGGTAGGAATTAATATGTAGTAATATGACTGTAGGTAGTGATTGTGGGCTAGTTGTGTAAACTAATACTCTGAAATGTATCTTTACTTTTTATTGTGAAATATATTTGCATTTTGGAATTGCCCAGCTGACACTTTAGATATATTATCTAAATGCATTAAGAAGTTTATTGGATTTCGTAATTGTTATGATCGTTTGTGCTGTATTGACTTTTATGCTGCAAGAAACCAAATAAAAATGAAATAAAAAAATAGCGATGTCAAACGCATTTAAATGGCCCCTACTGTGAAAAAGATTGCTCTATATATAAAACACATATACGAGATAAGTGATTCATTGTGGCAAAAGTGTGATCATTGAGATGGAAAATTATTCCCTCATTTATTGGAATGCAAGCCCTCCATAGGAGAGGGCATGATACACCCATTAGAATAAGTTGAGAGAGAAATAGTCATAAGGACTGCGCCAAAGCTCACTCTGTGTATAATTTATTGAATTTATAGCAATTGGTCTGGCAGGCAGCGGCCCTGTCAAGTCGGGAACCTTTGCTCCACCCGTCCACTGCTGTATTCAACATAGTTTTGCCTCTGATTACCACCTGCAGTTTTTTTGGAAATAAAATAACAAAATCTCGGCTCCCCCCTCCAAGTGAATATAGGACTTGAACTGTTTGTGTAAGTGCCCACTTCTGATTTAACTGGTTCACATTTTACAACCCATGTATTCTCAAGCTCTGGTAAATGTATTTCTGTTCACCTCTCTCAGAATTCCCTTTCTCGTGTATTCATCTTGTAGAACAGAAGCACTGTCTATACTTAAGTATTCGCTCCTTAGGTGCATATTTCAATCCTCTGTGGCAACAAATGAGCCTTTCAGTTTTTTTTCACCACTTTTATTTACATCATCCTAAACTTAGGAGAGATAGGTAGTTGCAGAAGAAGCCAACTTCGACACTTCCGTCTCTGCGAAAGAGGCTTCTAAGAATCTCGTCCCCCCCCCCACCTTCTATCTGGGCCAAGCTACAGGTTGGCAGAATCCAAGCGTCTTTGCTTGTGAGGTTGGTAATTTGTGCCCTCTAACTGAATTTCACTTTGCCATACGAGGGTGTTTCAGCTGATCTCTGACGGTTGTTTCTTTCCCGATAGCTTCAAGCTGGTTTTCAAGGGCATTTTCTGGGTCAAAACTGCCTATTGCACATTGTAAATTGGCCTTCTAATAATGCACCTATTATAAATTGTCATATACTACCTTTTGGAAAAACATGAAAATGTACAGATATAATGCTTCGTCTAACCTCCTTGACCACTTATGTGAAAACGGAGCAGGCACAAGGGGTACTATTTGCTGACTCCTTACATGATGTGTGTATGGCCTTAAAGTTTTATAAAGACATCGTGTTAACATCCTGCAGTTCTCATCTGAAGTCGTATCATGACTCTTTCATAGGCTTACAATAAACGTATGCTATCAATTTTCCAGTGTCAAGACAAATTACTTATGTAAGTGTTCAATTCGTACTGAGTGAATAAAGATTAATGTGAGCATGACCTGAAAACTTATTTTTTTTGTTGAAATCTGTTTATTGAGTAGCTTACATCGAGAATATACAGGGCCTCCTAAGCTGGGGCCAACAATACCATGATAGCATAGAACAGTGTAAGCGTTTTTCCCTTGTTGTAAAACAGCACACGGAGCTAACCATATGACCACCCCACACAGAATTAAACCCTGCCCCTCCCCACGGCACTATAGGTAATACCTAAAACCCTAAGCAACTGAAAAGTATAGCTATGGCGACTCTCATAAACAAATCCATCGACTACAAACCCTGATGAACCACACTATATTGCAACATTTTACTGCAGTTCAGAATGGCTCAGTAGGTACAGAGTGGGGCCCAAAAGTACCTGGGCCGCGAGGACTCTGGAAGTTCCTCTGCACAGGTCTCCAGTTGTTCCCTGCAATAAATCAAATCACGGACCCACTTTTTTTTTACTGTTGGGGTAGTTTTGGCTCCCCAGCATTGTGCCTTTTCGCAAACGGGATCGAGATCGCAACGATATGCCGATTACATGGCTTCAGATTCTTCTCCCAACAAGCAAACCTGAGGCGAACACACCACCTCTTCCAGTACTACATCAGTAAGCACCCTCGCAACTCTTGTCCAAAATGCAAATATTCCTGTGCAGTGCCACGTCAGGTGCCCGAAATCCGCATCTGCCTGTCCACACCTCGCACAATAGGCATACTCCCTCAAACCAAACCTCCGCAGTTGCATCAGTGTATAATATAACTGGTGCAAGTACTTAAAATGTATAATACGGTGATTGCAGTTTGCAGTCAGCGCACAGCAAAATCTCCAGTGCTCGCAACAACACATTATACAGCTTAGTGATGAGTCCTTTACGCTCCTCCCCTGCCAGCACCGCCTGCAGTGTTAGCAATGTTGTCGGCTCAGCTGGGTAGTCAGGGTAGACGGTTCTAACTGCCTGCCTCACTCTCACATACGTGAACCCTAACATCATGTCACAATCCCGGCGTCTTTTTGCATCCATAAGTGAGCGGAAATGACCCGGTCTATACAGGTCCCCCCATCGTTGTGAAACCCACTGCCTTTAGTGCTCGCAGCTCGCTCTGCTCTTGTGCCGCAGAAATTCCAGGATGTGCTGCCAGTGGCAACTCCGGTGCATATAGGTAATCTAGTTATGCCCGTTTAGTAAGGGCCGTCCAGACCCACGCGGTGCATTGAACCGGATTAATATCCGTCCTGGGGCCACACCCCCCCACCCGACAATGCCACTGCCACAAAGGTACCGGAAGCACGGCGTCGGCCTCAATTGCAGTATGGGGCTGGAACTGTTTCGGAAAGAACCAATAATGCGCAAACATCGCCTGCGCACACAAGTAATATAGTCGCATGTCCAGATCTTTGAAACCCCTTCGGTCAAAAGGTTGTACAAGAACCCACCAACTAGAGCGGGGCTTTTTTCCTCCCCAGACGAATGCCGACTGAAGCGTATTCAATATTGAGTTATTCAGTCTAATAGGGATGTTAACGAACAGGTAAAGGAGTTTAAGCAATATAGACATTTTCGTTACCGCTATCCGGTCAGCAAGCGAGAGGGGTACACGGGCCCACCGCGTCACACGGTCAGTGATCTGTGTTATAACTCTGCCATAGTTCATGGATATAACCTGTTCCTGGTCTCTATGCAGCCATATCTTCAAGTATTTCAGAAGGTCCTGAGACCACGTCCGTGGGAAGTCCAAGTAAATTTCTCGGGTGCCAGCCATGAGCTGAAACACTGTTTACTTCGCCCAATTAATACCCAAACCAGAATACCTTTCGAATCGTGCGTATTCACGGAGTAACTCAGGCAGATACGTGGCAGACTCACGAACATACAGTAGCATGTCGTCGGCATAGAGGGAGACCACCAGCGGTCCCTGCCGAAAGCACAGTGTTGCCTGTGCATGATTCTGGCGCAGCTTACAGGCTAAGGGTTCCAGCGGAAAAAGCATCGGCGACACCCCTGCTGCGTGCCTCTTTTGATAGGAAATATCGCCAATACTCAGCCATTGACACAAACCCGAGCCATAGGCGCATTATACAGAATCCGGAGCCATTAAGAAAGAATGGTGGGAGGTCCATTCTAAGCAGCACGGTGAACATATACTCCCACTGCAGGGAATCTAACGCTTTTACTGCATCAAGCAGCACTGCTACTGCTTGAAAGTCAGGCTCAAAATAATGCAGGGTTGCGAAGACCGTACGCAGGTTGTGTGTTGTTGATCTAGCGGACACAAAGCCCGACTGATCCGGTAGCACAAGCATGGGGACAAGTGGTTGAAGCCTATTGGCAAACATTGTAGCCAGAATTTTGACATCCATGTTAATGATAGACAGAGGCCGGTAGGAATCATACCTATTGGCAGCTTTGTCAGGTTTCAATAGCATCCCCAGCAAAGCCTCTTGAAGTGAGGGAGTAAGTCGCCCTGTTTCGTACGCCTCCGCATACACGTCCTGGAGCCTAGGGACCAGATCGTCAACATAAGCTTTGTAAAACTCGATAGGGAGTCCATCAAGACCTGCTGCCTTGCAGGTGGGGGGTGACATTATAGCGAGCTTGACATCCTCGACATCAAAAGGCTGTGTAAGATATTCCTTGCAATCCCCAGCCACCCAAGCGCAACATCGTCTAGATGAGAATGTATGTCAGCTGCCTGCACCGGGGCTCTATCCCCGTATAACTCAGAATAAAAGTTCAGTACCACCTCACTGATCTCAGGTGTGTTATAGTGCGCCACCCCGTCATCATCTAGGATTTCAGTGATCTAGTCCTGGCATCTAGGCGCTGCCAGCTTCTGTGCCAGCGAGCGACTGGGCCTGCCCCCCTCCCCATAGTAACGAGCCTTGCTCCGGTGAGACCTGTGGACCATCTCCTGATGCACCGTTTCATTATGCTCGGACACAAGATCTTGTATCGCAGAAAGTGTCTCTGTTGTAGGGTTCCGCTCGTACTCCCGCTCCAAGGTAGAGATCTCAGTGGCCAATTTCCGGATTCTACGCCGCAAGTCCCGTAAGACACCGGTTTGCACCCCTATACAAGCTCCACCGATGGTCACTTTAAATGCTTCTCACAGGATACCGGCGCTATCTACAGAGCATGTCAGTATGGAGTTTGCCAAAATAAGTACAGAGCATAGGATTCAGTCACAAAGTCAAATAGTGCCGTCTCCCCATCCCCACCCCTCCCCAACCATCCCCCCACCCACTTCAGCAGACCGAACTTGCTAAAGCCATCCCTGCCCTGTCTAACCATTCCACAACTACTAACATACACAAAACAAAGCATGTGGGGTGCACCCATCTAAGGGGCGTCCGAGTGCTACTAGCCTCTTAACGAGTAGGAGGTGGGTGATCAGGATTAATAGCTGTGCCAAACCAAGCTGAGCATCCGCTCAAGACAATCTTCACAGTGTGAACATCTAGATTAAGGGCTTTACAGCAGCTCTGTACAGCAAT
Organism: Triturus cristatus; assembly: GCF_964204655.1. NCBI lineage: Eukaryota > Metazoa > Chordata > Amphibia > Caudata > Salamandridae > Triturus > Triturus cristatus. The sequence continues at coordinate 1,061,085,030 of NC_140594.1, read as the reverse complement.
AACACAAGAATAAAACATTATGCAGTTGTTAACTTGTATGACTATCAGGGAGTACACGTCCTGGGCCCATAAGGACCCACACCACCAACGTACTGATCCACGTCATCCTGGTCGGTCGGGGACGCACGCCGTCTCTGCTTCAATTGTTTGGCATGGTCCGTAGCGGCTTTGGGGTTGGTGAAGAGTTTAGAGTCCCCCTCTTGATCAATACGCAAAACTAGCAGAGTACAACATAGCATATTGGATTCCCTCCGACTGCAGGAACTTCTTCGCCACACTGAATTCCCGTCTCACCGCCTGGACAGCTACTGTGAAGTCGGGAAAGAATGCCAGTGATTTGCCCTGATGATCAATGGTGCTCTTGTCTCTAGCCATCCTCAAAATAGCGTCCCGGTCCCTATAGTTTTAGAGCGGCGCTATTATTGGGCGAGGAGGCGCACCAGCTACCGGTTTAGCTGCAAGAGAACGGTGGGCTCTTTCAATAACAAACATGGTGGAGAGTTGATCTTCGACAAAGATGTCCTTAAGTAAGGTCTCAGCGAAAGTCTCCATCCTGCCAACCCGTAATTCTTATATTGTTCCGTCGGGACCTAGCCTCGAAGTCCTCATTTTTTGCTTGAATGAGGGACAGAGCCTTCTCTATGTTGAGCGCTTTCCCCGCAACCTCACTCAGCCCATCCTCCGCAGCAGAGACACGTTGTTCGACCTCCCCAATTCTGGTATTTTGTTTCTCCAGTTGCGCTGACGTGGTCTAGCCGGTGAATCACTGCCGCCATGGTTCTCTCGATAGACTGCAGACTTCGCTGCATCGCCAGCAGTGTTGATTCAAGAGTGGACGGGGCATCCCCATGGGCATCCGCCTCCGAGTCACATGACCGTACAGGATGTCTAGAATAGCGCAGTCTCGTAGGCCCCCCCCCCAGGCCAGTGCCGCTCAGCACAAGGAGCAATGGTGGAAACACTCCACGCAGGCGATCATGCGGGAGTCCTAGCGCCAGTGCCCCAGTATTGGAAGATGTGCCCCCACTCAGCCCGCCACTACCAGCACATACGCACTTCAGTCACGGCTCGTAGGCAGCCGCCCCACGCCGAGGCCCACACCCGCCTCCGCAGCTGCAGGCCAAGCCCAGGACACGCACCACTCACCGCAACCGGGTCCGGCGTGCCAAGCTCTCCCAGGGGGGCAGGTGTCCTTGTGATGAATCGGCTTCGCCTCCGAGATCCACATGCAGGCAACCAGCTTCTCCTCCCGCGCCGCGAGCCGGCGCAGCCAGCCGGCCTCCCGTCTACGCGCTGTCCGGGGAGCTCAGCCACAGGTTGACGGGTAAGGAGTCAGGCGGACCGCTATGTCCAGGAGGGACACTCCCTCTGTGGATCTGCAATGTCGAAAGGGCTCATTTCGCTGTCCGAAACCCCGATGGCAGAGTTTTCCGCAGGCCCTGGCCGCTGCCATTTTGCGGCGGTGCTGCCGAGATCTCAGCTGATAAAGCAGACCCGTATGACAAATCCGGGAGTATACAGTGCTTTCACCTCACTCCTGGGCGTTCCAGCGATCAGGGCAATAAGTTTGCGCACACCGATGCAGCTAATTAAGGGCGAATATTAGGCGGATTGTGGATTGCAGAGCTGCACTAGGGCGCAGCCATCTTGCTGTGCGCCCTCTAGCGCCCGCACTTGAAAACTTTTAAATAATTTAACTTAGAACCATTGTTTTGGTGCATGAGGTTCATCCACGGCTGAAGTTAAATTGTCTCAGTTACGCTTTTATGGTCTGGTTTGACAGTGCAGCTGTCGCCAGACATATATGTGAGAATGACAAGGAGAGGGGATTTGGCTCTACTCACATGTTGGGAGCCATAGGTACATATTTTGATTGTATTTTGATTGGGCAGAAGTTGCACGTTTCCACAAAAAGTTCTTGCCCTCCACACAGCTGTGATTTTCTTTATTTCCCCAGCTGCTTGAGCCTGAACTTTCAGGGTCACACACATAACATTCTAATGCCTTCTAATAAATGTGTCCGTTGTAGAATACGAAAAGTTGTTTTCCACGTTTGGCTGGGACAGTTTGGTGAATGGAGAAGCCATCCTGAAAAGGTGGTGTTGCCGCTAAAAGCAAAATGTTCTGTTCTAATTTTAACAAATACTGCTAGAAGTATGAGCTAAATTTTGTTTTTTAACTTGTTTTTATTTGGGAACCATACAGCCATCCGCATACATTTTATTTGTACGTAGACCCGTCGTGCAGGAATGATGCCAAATCAAAGTACAGTTTGTGGAGTTAAACACCCACCCTGCATCTATAGTGCCCCCAAAACATTTCGGGGATCGCTCTATAAATTACATCATAAGGTACATTTGAAAATGCTGGTACTGCTATATATCTCTGATGAGTTAAACAGTTGTCATTAATACAAAAAACATAGAACCAATAACAAAAAAGAAGAGATAAATTGAGGCAGCAATTGGTAGAGGCAATACATCACACAGTCCCTAAAGTATAGTGATAGGCTCAATACACATAAGAGTACATCCCACTCCTCCCATCGGATGGACCCACAATACGCTGAATTTTTACGGGGCAACGTCATGAGGCATCTAATCTGATCCATGGCTATCTGGGAACACTGATTTCATTTTTTTTTTAACCCACCATGGCAGTGTTTTCACTTAAAACCCATCGCTTCATCCCCGGGGGGGGGGGAGGTCCCCCAGTGACCCAGCCCGCTCCACCACGATCTACAAAGGTCAACCAGCTATTCTCAATACACATCAGAAGTTTCCCTGGCCGGCATAATCAATTGTAAGGGGGAGGGCGGGGTGAGCGGAGGTCCCCCAGTGATGCAGCCCACGCCACCACGATCTACCAAGGTCACACAGCCTTTCTCAACACACACATCAGACCGTTCCCCCGGCTGGCAATAATCAATCGGACATGGTGTCTGGTATCGTCTGCATCTGTCCTGGAGCTCCCCGTCTGGGAAAGGAGCTCTGTGCCCCCACCTGGTTGCCCAATCGACTGTAGCTTCTCCAGCGTGACCCCCCTGGTCTCCAAATCCTGGTCTGCATTCTCGTCAGTGTGAACTAAGCCTATCCGACGCTCCTCTGCTACTCCCCATTATGAGCTGAAAAATCAGATATATCATTGCCCTATATTATGTGTAGTTATTTATAAAGAAAATAATTTTGGTGCTGAAAACACACTACATAAAAATACTTTACTTAAAAAAGCACTTGACATATCTTATCGAACTTATACTTCTTTTGGTGAGCGGTCTCATTATTTTATTCAGGATTCTGCTGCACCCCGAGGTCAAGGTGCCAATTTCTTTCTATTGTGAGTTTTCCTCCCAAATATTGCATGCACCGATGTGATCCTGTCACTGGTTCTATGTGCTGTTGTTATCTTTCAAAGTTTACAACTGATTGTAAGTGGCATTGTGGTCTGTCTTACAGACTGTACTTTTATTGAAATGGTGAGTCCAGTCTCACTACATACAATTTTGTTTACTAAATGTATTTGTAACCGTATCACAGTTACTTTGAAGTACCATTGTAATATATTGCTGCTTGTCATTAAGCTCCGGTGGTAGAGGAATGAACCATGCGGTATAGCATGAAATTGGCACTTTGTGGAAGTGATTAATTGGATTCACAATGCCATCTGTTGACTGTGAACCTGGGTGTGTCCGGAGTCGCCTTAAATTGGCTACGATCTTTCTTGGAGGATAGATCTTTCCAAGCTTTGAGGGCGAAGCCTTTTCAAACCCCCGGCCCCTCCATTGTGGAGTGTCGCAGGGCTTGTCTTTGAGCCCTTCCCTTTTTAATGTTTATATGGCCCCACTGGCTGATATTGTCCTCTCTTTTGGAGTGCAAATTGTCACTTTTGCGGACGACACTCAATTAGTGGTCGCACTGAACCACACAGACAGAGCTTCTACCCACCTTTGTCCTTGCCTCGAAGAGGTAACCAGATGGATGGAAAAGTCCCACCTAAAATTGAATGGTGACAACTGAGCTTATGCTCCTCGGCAGTAATTTTTCCCTTAATACCGATTCAATCTGGCCAGCGTGTATGGGCCCTGTGCCCACCCCAAAACCAGAAATAAAGAGCCTAGGCTTCTGGCTGGACATGGAGCTCAGTTTTAAAACCCAAGCTAGAACTTTCGTTGCTTCTTGCTTTGGCATGTTAAGAATGCTTCGGAAGGTGCTCCCTCTGCTTCCCTTCAAAGCTAGAAAATTGATGGTCCAGGCACTTATAATATCACAACCAAAGGGGATGATGGACATTGCAAGCACTCACCCCCAGTCAACTGATCTGGGTTTAATCCATCATCATTCTTTAGCTCACTCAGCCACCCCAGTTCATACATGGCCATATGCAAATCAGTCTGACCCTGTGCCTCATGGGAACAGTCCAGCCCGAACTGCCAAGCCATGTCTTCCCTGGACCGGAAACAAGCATCCTGGGACCGGTTTCTGGCTAATCAGCCATCATCAGCCAGGTTAGCTTGAATCCAGTGGCAAAGTGAGCAAGGAACCCACGTCTGGGCATACCCTGCCAACTTATAATATCATGCCTGGACTACGGAAACGCCTTATACCTGGTTGCCCCTAGCTCGGTATTCACGAAACTCCAAATCGTACAGAACTGTGCCGCCAGGATCCTTTTGGGGATCCCAGGTCGCCAATCGGCAAGGCCTGCCCTGAAGTCTCTCCATTGACTTCCGATCAGGAAAAGGGTTTACTTCAAGGCCTTGTGCATTTCTCACAGGGTGTTGAGAGGGAAAGGACCAGCCATTATCTCCTCTATAGTCCAGCCCTACCGAGCGAACAGGCGCTTACGCTCCGATGATCTCCTGTTGTATTTTCCTACTTGATGTCGATTTTTGGATCTATGCTCCTTTTTCCGCATTGTTTACCTCCTTTCTTAGTACGCTACTTACTCCTTGTTTTTATTTGTATTTATTTTTATAAAATGTATACAATCACAAATGCTGTTGTATGGGTAACCCCGACTGGCACAAAACATTAGTACTTCACTGTTTATGCGGTTACCACCTTCCTGGCTAGAATTTTGATAGAGTAGTAGGTGCAGGAGGAAAGGATAGAAAAGTTAGAAATGAGGGAGAGAAAGAGGATAGGACAGGCATATAGATAGATATACGTTCTTGGCTTAAACTTTAGCGTCCGATATGTCAACTGAGGGTCGTTTTGTCTCCACTCTAGATAGTCCGGCTAGTTTCCGAGTCAACCTGGTTCGTATTTTGCAGTGTCGTGGGTCTTTACATTAATTAGGCGATCTGGTCGGTTTCCTATGGTGGTTCGTAGGGGTCCAGAGCCCTGTCTAGCGCTTCCCACAGACCCCTTGTTACTTACTCTTTTATTGGACTATTCTCCTTGATTCTTTTGTTCTGGGATTTAGGCGAGAATTCCTGTTGTGTATTCTTACTGTTGTCAATATTGAATTTATATCCTTCCCTCCTTCCTTTGTAAAGCGCTCTGATATCCTTCAGGATCTTGTTCGCGCTATATAAAACTTTATAAATAAAATAAATACAAAATATTTTTAGGTTTGACTGTGCCAGCTTTAACTGTTTTACTGGCCTCATGTATTTAAAGAAATTAATAATAAAAGTACTGCTTTATGTACATGCCTACAGGGGCTTTCGATCAGCTCTTTTCGTCCATTGGTCTGTACAAATGTCATTCACATTTTGCTTCTCCCAACGGCAGCATGGGGCAGTAGGTGGGCCAACTTCATCCATTAACTGACTAGCACTGTCTGTGATGGCATTCTGCCCGACCACAACCACCAGAAACGTGGGCATTTCCGTTTTAGGGCTAGCGTGCGTGGGCTGTTTGTGATTATACTTTTTATATTTGCTTATTCATTATGTTTAATAAAAAAAATAATCCAAACCACACCAATTGGCTTTGCGTGTTTTGACTTGTGCTCCCAGTTGGTCGACTCGAGATTTGAATAAAGGGGCCCGGGAGCAAGGAAAACAAGCATTGCCATAGCCAATAGGTCTCGCCTTTGGGACCTTGCAAGTGTTTAGCCATGCAACAGTTGCATAACTAAATACTTATAAGGTCCCAAAAGCGAGACCTATTGGCTATGCCAAGCGGCCCTGCGGCCGCGAAAGTTAAAGTGATCGCGATCACGATCAAACATCAAAGCGGCCGTGAAAGTAATCGCGGTAAAGCGGGGCCCGCGCACATGCACTGTAGCTCTAGGCTGGCCTGGTAGCACTTTTTGGAGCCCTCTCAATAAGTCTCGCCAGACCAGCGCATGCGCTGGGTCAGGCGAGACCTAAAAAGGAAATCTACTTTTTTTTTTCTTTCCTATATGAAGAAAAAAGCACTATTTATAGCAATTTAAGCAATATTTATAGCAGTTTGGGCATTATCTATAGCACTTTAACAGTAATCACTATTATCTCTGTGGCTGGAGAGCATCCACTATCCATTTATCCCCATCTCAATATTTCAGTGATGTACCAGACCTATTGTGTCAGTGATGAAGACCAAGTATGACCTATTTTTCATGACGGTAGTAGATTATCCAGTTTGTTTTCAATTGTAATTGTATATAAGGGTATTTGCCTAAATAAGTACAAATGTAATGCCTAGCTAAAGCAGCCGAGGGGTCTTGTGATTCAGTTGATCATGAGCTTGAAGCATAAAGTCTGTGAAGTCCGGGTTAATCAATCTTTTTGCCACCAATATCTATGCATCAAACATGTCTCTCGTCTACTTGAAGATCCCCATTGTGATCGCTTTAAAACTAGACATCGAATGTGGCTGGCTAGTTGCTTGGAAAAACACTTTAGGGTGGTTTGCAAACATGATGAATGCAAAAGCCCATTTGATCACTGCATCCTCCAAATCATGTTGCACCTGATAATGATACCTTTGGAAGATTTCAATTTCCAATAATATTACTGGCAAACTACTTCATTATTCTGTTTTAGTCTATAGTTCCTTTTCACACTCCTAACTGGTGCAGTCAGCAAAGACTGCATTTCCATAAGATATGCGTTTAAAGACATACAAAATCTTAGTGGGTTTCTGCGATAACCCAGAGAACAGAATGATGAGCGAATTCTTCTTTTGTAAAGCTCCTAGGGCCCTTTTAAATGTTCTAATCAAACTTTGCTTCCTTTTGTACTTTATTCGTTTGGTTTGGAGCAAAGTTCAGATGTTGTTGTTCAAGACATCCATTCACACTTTCAGGAATCCTAAAGAGTGAGCCAAGCGGGGTCCCCCGAGAACTCCTGGTGGAATGCAGCGTAAATAATGGATACCTATAATGACAGAAAAATGCAATGACGGATGGTTTAATGTTAGACACACCGAGCACTGCTCCTGCGTTTTTCCTGCTTCAACGTTCGTAGTCCATTCAAGGAGAAAAACTTCAGCGATTGAAAGTCTGTAAGGTTTAGGTGATTGAAAGAGAACTTGGTGTAAACTGGTACAGTATCACTAATACCACACTGTTGTTGCAAGGTATATATCACTTCTCAATAAGTGCATCTTTTGTCTACAGTCTGCAAGAATCCAACATTGATTAGTTTGTTCCTGATTTAAAAATGTGGATGCATTCTTCCCGTTGCCAGTGCAATCTGTGATCTAGAAGTTTTTCTACATGACAAACTGCCCCCATGCCCAATTCACCTGGAGAAAAGAAGACCAACGGATCTGAGACCCAAGAGGACTATTATGCTTGCCGACCTGTTGTAGATGTAAACGAGACACCGAGTCCATTGAATTGCCCCTTCGCTGTACACAGCCTAAATCCGTTTTAGGAAGATTCTCTTGAATACGCCATTGAAATGTTGTGATCTTTTTTTAAAAAAAATTACATAATTTTTCATATGAACATTTAACATGCTGATGTTGTGAGCTGTCAGTTGGTACAACAAGGTGGAAAACCCAATAGATTTTTTTCAATTTCTCATCAAAAAACATACGAACAGTTCAATGTACACATTTAAAGTGAATGTGCAGCGCTACTCGCATCAAAGTGTGGAGAATACCACTGAATGACCTGCCAATTTCTGAAACAAATCGTTCAAAATAGTTTCAAATATGGTGTTCTATATCATGCGGCATACAATGCAATACAAAACAATAAAACTTTACTCAGCTTTAAGGATAAAACCATAAAAGTCATACAACCTTCGATATACCATAAATGAGGCTACAAATTGACAAGTATAATACAATCCATGTACTCTACACACAAAATAAAAATGCATTGGTTACAATACAGATATTATTTACAACTTGTCCTTTGTCTGTTAGCGACCTGTAAGAAGTTAATAGTGTACAAAACGGTATCACTAGAGAGAAGTTGTAAAAGGATAAAAGCTGGTCTCACCATCCTAAAGCCCTTTTTTTGTTTTTAGGATGGGGATGATAAATAACCTTCTAGGAACAGCATAAAAAGTACAAAACATTAAAAAGTGCATCATGTCTTGAGGAGACTCTCCGTCGGAGCCACAGGGCATGAGACACTGACCTCTGTGAGAGCCATGGGGATATGCCAGTAAATAGTGAGAGGTTGAGCCGGAATCTCGTCAGTAGAAAACGATTGTGGATGAGGCATACATATTAAACCATGAGTGAGGCTAAATAGCACTGGACATTGAAAAAATGCTAACAGTGCTAGCATGGATGGTTATTTACATTTCACCAAACAGTACAATAACCAGAATAGGCAAAATGGTGTCTCAAGGGGTGAAGCGAATTACCAGAAATACTCAGGTTTAAAAAACAATGACCACAGAGGAGCACCACAGATTATTCTCATACCCCATGTATGAATGCAGCATTTAGTTCAGGGCATTAAGAACACCTCAAGAAGGTTCCAAGCAGGAATCATGTGAATTATGTTCTATTCAGTGAATTGCAGTGACCTGTGCTTGATGTAGGTTGAAGCATGTTTGACTGTATCCCAATCTTCGCTCCATTCAGTTGGGTGAGGTGGCTTTTGATAGGTTCCTCCTATTTGATATTTAAGCATGTCTATGGTTATATTGTTTGGTTTTTCATAATCTTCTAGGGCTTTCATCCATGTTGGACCATGCAAATCAAAACAGCACAGAGGTATGCCATGGTTGTGTCAGTGAATATTTAATTTTGACATATTTAAGATGTTTATTGGAAACTCATTGCAAGAATACAGTATTATCTTTGTAATTAGTGAGACAAATACTGAAGCAAAACCTTACTTATTTAGAAGATCCTGCTTTCCGCAGACTAATGACTGATATTGAGTTTTCATTGTATCCTGGTCAATTTGACACTCCTGTCAATGTTCTGACATCTGTTTTTCATCAATTTGTTTCCAGTTGGTATCCTGGTAAAGTAAGCCCTCAAGGTGATAGTATGAAATAACTTTCAAATTTTTCTGAGCCCATAAATCAGGTGAACATTTTGTTAATCATCATCTTTTTTTAATTTTTTTTTACTTCATATATTAGTTTCCGAAAATAAAAAAGCTGAATCAAAAAGCAAGTCTGAAGCAGGGCCACGCATTATTACATACAAATATGAATGGCTTGGACAGTTAATAAGCATATGCAGTGCATGCAGATATAGTCCAACAATTCACAGAACTTGTGGATGAGGCAATGTATAAAACAGCGTAGGGAAGCCAATCTCCGCATTTTGAGGTTACACATCTGAAGATTACCAAACATATGTGAGGGTGCAAGTGGTAATCAAGTAGGGGCGTCTGAATCCAATGTTAATAGATAGTCTTAGAGGGGTTTCCAGATATCCCTCTGCCTGTAGGTGGGTGGTTGCAACATTTTTTTTTTTGTCCTCATTTATAGATAAGTGAGAGGTTTATAGGCAAACCAAAGGTTTATTTCTGGACCCCCTAGATGAAATAACAGAGCCGTCTTAGTTGATCAAGGCGATTCGACTAAACCGGTTACCATGGTATTATAGGAAAGTGAGCGCACAATACCCTATCTCTTCCCAAGTCTCACTTATAACATAATCATTGGACCCCTATAGGTATGTGTTACAGGATATTCTATGATCTAGTTATTTGCCCAATTATCCCAGACTCCTCATATTCTAATCCTTTTCTTTGAAGAACTCGCAAGATCCAGTCTATGAATTCGTTTCACTGAGGAAACCCAGTCTAGTAATGGAGGTTGAGGGGGAATCGATTTTATACAGATTTCCCTCCTTACAAGCAAAATTAACAAAAATAAAAGTGAAGGTTGTAAACTGGAAAAATTATAATTTAAACTCTCCTCTGGGAAAACCCCAAAGATAACCAAAATCAGACTTACCTTAATTTATTGCCCAACACCTCAGTAAGAGTCTTACGGACATACCAGTAGCCCTGGATAGAAGGACACTGCCAGAACATATGTAGATCGTGGGCGTCATCAGAGGCGCACTTCGGACAGACCTTCCGCCGATCTCCTCCCAATTTCGAAAGTTTCTTCGGAGTCCAATATGCCCTGTGAAGTCTGAACATATGGTTTCTCTCAAGATGGGCCGCTTTAACCACATTCCATAAAGTGCACATTGATACTTGCCATAGATATGTTACGTTGGTCAGAGGCAGGTCTTTCCTCCAGGGTTCTTCCATTGGTAGTGGTGGTGGCTACCCCTTAACCAAAAGCCAATACCATTTTGAGACCTCTTTACGTTGATGAGGGCTCCCCTTTGAATGATTTCATGATATTCATTTATTTATCCCTCTTTATCTAATTTGGCAGCCCAACTCGATAGCTGATAGAACTTGATTCTTGAGTCTTTGGTTGGTAGAGTTGGAAAGTACTTCCCATGGAAGCAGTTTATTTTCATATAAAAGTTGGCCCCAGTTCAGAATACCTTCTTCCAATAGTGGAATTGACAAGCTATCTTTTAGACAGGTTGGAGTCCTTGGAGAATTCCAAATAGGGGACCCTGAACTATAATATGGGATTTTTAAGGTCTTCCTTGTACAATACCAGACTTCGCAGGCAGATCTTAACACCTTGAGTTTAATTTTTTGTAAGTATTTGGGGTGTCCAAGCTTAAACAAAAAACCAACACCACCCAGGGGAATATTTTTGGCCATTGCTTGAAAGATTGGGGAGAAACCAGAAGCATTAAACAAGAGACGCCTTACATTCTTTAGTTGGAAGGCATAACAAAATCGTAAATCGGGGCCGGCAGTACCTCCGTCCAACTTCACGCATCGCAAGTTTCTCCATGCTATCCTAACCCCTTTGTTATCCCAAAGAAAGCTGTTTATAAGACCTTGGAGGTCTTTCAAAGAAGACAGATCAAAATGTAAAGGAATCGAATCAAAGATAGAAGTGAAATTTGGCAGGATAGACATTGTAATCAAATTGGAACTGGTGGTTGCAACATTGCATATACTTCGGAGTTCTAGATCCTTTGCTCGATAGATCTGATAATAGCAACACTGAATAGTAAAATGAGATCTGTTTTAAAGAGTGCAATGAAACAGTTGGATTGGATAGATATATGGAGGGGCAGAATGGGAAGAAGAGGCTACACTTTTCATAACAAGAAATATCATCAAATCTCGGCTTCTTTTTAATTAGCATACAGTTGAAGAGTTGGGTTATAGACACGAAACACATAGGTGGGCAATTATCTGACCATTCAGTCGTAATGATATCTTTGAAATTTCCAAATAAAACAGAAAGCAAGAGACAGACTCTGGATCGAATTATCTTGTTAGAAGAGGAAGTTAAAGAGCAATTAATATTAGAAACAGAGAACTTCTTCTTGACCAATCGCGAATCCACCTCAATAAAAGTTGTATGGGACGCTTACAAGGCTTTTTTGAGGTGATATATAACATCTATCCAAATTGCTAAGCAGAGAAGTTACAGGGCAGAGGTGGAAGAAATTGAGTCCAAAATTAAGAAACTAGAGCAAGAGATTATTACCCAGGGAATATTACGCTGGAGGAGAATTTGTTATCCTGCAATACAGATCTAGTGGCGTTGCTGGATACAAGACTGAGGAAAAGGTGGGAGGCCAGTAAGCTGACCCACTTCGAATTTGGGGAAAACAGTGGGAAGCTTTTAGCCTGGAAAACTAAACCGGAATTAGTAAAAAGTAATATAAAACAAATACTCTGTGACACCACTGGAAATATTCTTGAAAATCCCACAGATATTAAAATAGCTTTTTTAAACCATTTTGAAAAGGTTTATAGAGAAGATCTTATTCCTCGAGAAAAAAAAATAGACGCTTGGCTTGATGAATTTCCTCTCAAAAAAATTGACGAAACAACTTCTAATAACCTCAATAGCTCAATAAGCTATTTTGATAGCAGGGCCGTAGTTAAAGTGCACTATCTGCTCCTTTATGGAGTATGATACCCAAGTATTTTGTAATTGGCACACCATTTAAGTGAATATTGTCAGGTCTGCTGCGAAGTAGTGTCTGTAAGGGGGGAGTAATTCTGACTTCTCCCATTTAATATGTATTCCCAAGAACCCCCGAATAGGTGATCTCTCGAACTATTGGGGAAAGACTTTCCACGGGTTGGAAAATGGACAAAAAAATGTCTGCATACATGGAAATGAGCAGGTGGCCCTGGCGAAAATGGAAATGAGCAGGGGGGCACAGGCGAAAATGGAGAATGCAATGCATGTGTTTTTTTCTTCTAGCTGACATACTAGGGCGTCCATGGCAATTATAAAAAGTAGCGGCAATAGGGGCAACCTTGCCACGTTTCCCTAGCTACTGTAAACTGACCTGTATCAGAGCCATTCACCCGTAAATGTGCCACTGGTTGAGAGTAAAGAGGCATAATCAGAGCAAATAAACACATCAGAAGTCCAAGTTTTTGCATTGTAGCTGGGAGAAAGGGCCATTCCAAAGAATCGAATGACTTCTCAACATCAAGCAGGGCAACAATCTCTGGAATCTTTGGCGACACCCTATTAAGTACTCCAAACACAGTGGGGAGATGAGGGAGGTGGACTAATGGGGAACACAACTTGTCTGGATCGGTGAGATAATTTGGTCCATCAATAACGAGAGTCTGGTGGCAATGACTTTGGCAACAATTCATTCTAAAGGTTTAGTAAGGAAAGGTTGTCGGTAGGAGGTGCAGAGTCGGGGATCCTTGCTTGGTTTCAGCAAAAGCGTTTTCACTGCTTCCCTCAAAGAGGGTGGTATTGCGCCCTCCTCGGGGGCTTTGGCCGAAAGATAAGGGACAAGAATGTGTTCATACAATTGATAGAAAATGCCTGTAAGTCCATCTAAGCCTGGGGCCTTCGAACCGTCCAATGCATCAATGGTTTGTGTGATCTCCCTAGAGGAGATGGGCTCACTCAGAAACTGAAGACGTGCATCAGTGATCTTCACCATTGCCACTTACACACCTCTCGCGAATATGGCTGTAGTTAGAAAATAAATCTATGGGTGCCCCATGATTTTGCAAAGCTGGGAGAGTCTTGTGGCAGAAGATGTCTCCTATAGGAAGGTAATTTTTACCCCATGTCTATTGAGGTATGCTAGCACTTGTTTGCCCTTATAAGGGTTATTTAAACCTTGAACGTTCCATGTGTAAAAAGTAACTTCAGCTACCTGTGCCCAAGCGCTCATTGTCTCCGGCATGAAGGTGATTGTAATTCCTGCATGGTAATATGAGAAATATTTGCAGCCCTATCCGGGCAATTGACTGTGAAGAAGAGCAAAAGAAAAGAAAATACAATAACAGTTCCCAGTCAAACAGTTAGCCTCCAACCCCCTCCCACACAGGGCAGCAATGTGCCCGGCAAATCCCAAATAACAAAACCAAACCAATGAAAGTCCTAACTGACAATGTGCGATATACACCAGGGGTGGCGAGCAACCCTACAGCACGCGAAGCCCAGTTATCTGAAAGAAACACGTAGTGATGGATTCCTTACCTTAGAATTACCCCCAGGCCTCAGACTGGATCCTGAAAAAGAAAGTGTGACGCCTGGGGGTAATTCTAAGGTAAGGAATCTATCACTACTAATGTTTCTTACAGATATATCATTACCGAAGGTAAGTAACTTGTGCAACAGGTGATCCCTCGCATGTTTTCAAAGTTGTGCTTACAGGCATCTATATGAGTGTTGCATCCAGTATAACGACATGAGGGACCAAGTGTGTCATATCCGGACCGACCCACTGACTGGTCCCAGCTAGTAATTCAGCCAGAGGGAAGTGGTCCATGCTCTGTGACTTCTGCAAATTTAGTGGTGTGGGGTCTGGAGTGGTTCAAGGAGGATGGATTCTCACTGGACCCACTGCGTCTTTTGGTGAGTTAAAGAAGCAAGGCTTCACCTCCACATCCACTCTCAGCTGGGTGGGATATAACATTCCATATTTAGGTCCTTTCTCCCAAAGCATGACCTTGACCTCCTGATATTACGACTGGCCTCCTGAACTGCCATAGTAAAGTCAGGATAGAAAGAGGCAGTGGTCCACTGATAGTGTATCGGACCTCGCTCACGAGCTAGTTGAAGTGTCGTGCCCCTGTCTCTGAAGTTGCATAATTGTGCGGTGATGGGGCGAGGAAAAGTCCCAGGTGGTGGATATGGTTTCAGAGATCTACGGGCTTGTTCAACTACAAACATGCCTGTGAAGCTTTGACGGTCAAAGTTATCTATGCAGAGCTGCTTTGCAAACTGGTCCGGACGCCCCATGTTCCTGGTTTCCATCAACCCGATGATGTGTGTATTATTCCTGCGTGATCTCGCTTCGAGGTCATCATTTTTACTGGCGACTGCCTTAATGAGTTGTTCTGTTTTTTCCAGACATTTGGTAAGAGACACAGCGTCCAATATCCGTTCTTCTGCGCCGTCCATTCAGATGCCCTGGCAATCAATTATCTCACCTATTCGGTCCAGGTACCTCATTAGTGAGTCAAACCTTGCATCTATAGAGTGGAACCCAGCCCTCAGCTCTGCCATGATGCTCGCACCAACCAGCTGATCTGTGGGGCCAGGATCAGAACATCTGTCCTGTGTGTCCGACATGGAGTCAGGCCTTCCGAATTGTCTAGCTCGTTCATAGGGAAGTTCATGTTGTTTAGGATCTGCTCTCCCAATGGTGGTGTCCGAGGTCGCAGATCTCGTGCCTAAGGGTATGTTGTGGGTTAGGCTCACTGTGTGAGATGTTCGAAGAATAGCACAGACACTTTTCAAATCACAGCTTAAGTATGACGAGCGGGAAGTCATCAAGCAGACAGGTGGCAGAAGTATAGCAGTGTAATGGTGAGGTAACTGTCAGTAGGTATAAGGAGTAGTCCAAATGAGCACCCGCAGATTACATCAAGCGTAGGGGGGCCTCCAGAACATGGTCCAGGTATAAGCAGGATCATGTAGTAGGGAAGGCAACACCCAGGCAGGAACAACACAGCAGGTCGCAGGGTTTCCCAATGCTCCGCAGGTCTCAAGGTCCCAGTATCCTCAGCCATGTGGTTGTTAAAATCGCAGCTGGAGCAAGTTGGCGATACCTCACAGCGATCTGATCCCAGCCACCGAGCCCACTAGGCGTAAGTAGCCACCACAGGGCCAGTGGGGGGCTTCACAGTCAGCGGATGCCGCACATCTCTAGGTGTCTTAACGGTAGGTGGTGCGGCATCCCAGGCCTCACTGGAGTAGTTTCATGTCTGTGCCAACCGAGCGGCCCGTGCTGCATCTCATCCTACTGTGTCGGTGGGGAGCCCGAGCCATACCCTGAGTCCGCAACAGTAGCGGGCCCCAGCTCGATTCGGGCCACAGGAGCAATCCCCAATGTCCGCAGTCAGCGCAGAGCATCCAATGACTAACGCTGTGTTCAGGCTCACACGCCACCCCAGGCTCGTCTGGGCCTCCGAGGATATGCTATGCCAGTCCTACCCGCGTACAGTTATACTGTCTGCCGGCCATGCATGATGGTAAAAGTGGCTTCACCTCACTCTGTAGGGGGCACGGAGATGGGTTCTGATGGTGCCGATTGGTATGGATGAGGAGTCGGGCTGTAGAGGCTGGAACTTCACTGCCGAGCATCCATCTTGGTCGCTGATGTGGTCACGTCCCCCTCCCTCTCTTAATCATCATCTTTGCTTTTCTTTTGATAGGCTGTCGAGTGGCAGGTGACCTGTAATGGCTGGTGTAAATCTTGTGCTTCAATATGCCAGTGCTTGTCTTTCTGTTTTTTGTTGATTAATTTATGATGTTCTACCTTCTCTGTGTAGAAAGTTCTGCAGCCATTCTGTCTTGGGCTGTGCTAGATACTAAATGAACTCTGTCCTCATAATAGACCCTTACCTGCTGCTTGGATCTTTAACTCCGGTAGAGCGCCTTTAACTACCGATTTAGTCCTTGGCTTGGGGCTGTAATGGTATATTTATGTTTATAAATAGGTTTTCTGGTGAATATTTATTTAAAACCTCTAATGTAGCTAATCTTTAGTTAATATAAAGCAAATCAGTACATTGTAAAATATCGTGATGGTTCGCAAATTTTAGGCGGAATATTTTTTAACTCGTTTCATAAAGCTGTTAATGTCTGTTTAATAGAAGAGAGAAAATGAGTAAGAAGGCATCCCTGCCACAGTTGGTTGCCAATTCAAATTACTTTGTGACCTTTGATTTCGGCCCACCATAGATTTGGATGAGATGTCTCCATAGTGCCCAACTTTGAATTTCCTGCCAAATCCAGTATCATTGCTGTGCTTGATGATCGTTTTGTGAACTACTACCAAGTCTTCTAGTGTGCTGGCACCACAGCATTGTACGACAGACGAATATGGCTTTGAATGCTCAGGGTTGTGGATTTCCTATCACTGTTCTTAATAAGGGGCACCGTCGGTCCTCCTAGATAGCTGCATCAGAACCATATGCAAAAGCAGCGTGTGATACTGCAGGTAGAAACGTCTGCCATTTGACTATTGGGGTAGTCTTCAGACTCGGGTAATTAGTTGAATCCACAAATATATTTAAAGTGGTGCTTACTTGCTGGAGGCAGTGACTGCATATTGAGGTAATATGGCATTAGATACTTCAGTGGGAACGAATGACAGACCTGAATAAATACCATGCCTGCCCAACGACACAGTATTTTTCTTAAGATCTGGTGTTAGACCAATTCTGGTGAAAACAGAGTTTCCACTGACAGCTCCTTAGCCAAAATAGTCTAATGATTTGTAGGGGCAGCAACCCACTCCTGAAAGGCAGGAACCCCTGTTCCTGAAGTATTGCCATAGACCCAGAGAGAAATTCAAATAGGCAAAAAATAAGTTTCTTGCCTATTGTGAGATGTGAAAGACACAAAGGTGATGGGAGGCTGCTTGCAATAAGTCTAACTACTGGCAATATCTCGAGGTAGCAGTCCAACCAATTTCTCTTTTGCTCACCATGCCACCTCAGTATGGTCCCAGCTGTATGCAAATCAGTCTTGATTGACCCTGCTCCTCATGGGAACTGTCCAGTCCGAACTTCCAAGCCAGGTCCTCTTTGAACCAGAACACCAGCAATCATCGATTGGTTTCCCTCTAGTTATGGGTGTCACCAGCCGGACACAGCTTGGTTCCAGTGACACAGTGCGCATGGGACCTACATCTGGGCATACCCATGCCACTAAGGGCGGTATATGAAACTCACAAAAGATGATGGGAGACTCCTTGCAATAATTCTAACCACTGGTAATGGCTTGGGGTAGCAGCCCAACCCATCATTATTTTACCCACCATTTGGCTGAGTTCAAACTGGGGTGTCAGTGAGCAAAATACTGGTGTTCAAGCATTTGTAATGTAGAACCAAGGCACTTTTCTGAGTTTCTCATGAAAAGCTTTGGCACAGCCAGTTCATTTGGGTTTAATGTGCTTGCATGTGCAGCGTAATATCAAGTTTCGATGTGCTAATGAATGCAGCAAATGCTTATTAAGGCTTACTGACCGGATGTCTCTATTGCAGGGTCTCTTTCCTTCTGTACAGTCGTATTCTTGTTTCTATGTGATATACAGGAAGGATGGACTGGAAGTTAGTATTTGTGGCATAGAAAGAAATGAAGGACTATTATGAAGGCTTCCTTTCTCCCTGACCTTCTTTTATTTTATTTTATTGAGTTTTACATAGTGTGAACTTGACCCGAAGGGATTAGAGTGCTTCACAGAGTTAGCACAAGCAGCAAATACTTTTGGAGTAAATACGGAAACGTAGTGACAGAGTTAGGAGTATATGAGAAATAGCATGAGCACCAACTACGCAAGATAACATTTTGAGTAAATGGTGTACACAGACATTAGAGAAAGTTGCCAATACAGTTTAACTGTAGTTACGGTACACATAAATACATATCGCTTTACAGAACACAGCGCCAATATTACGAGATTACTGAGGGCGTAACACCAAAAAGTGCATAGGAACAGTAAAACCGTAAAACAATATGAAAAGTAGATAAGATGGATTGGAAAGTAGCTGGGGATAAGAGGTAGTGATGCATAGATTTATTTAGAGGGTGAGGGGCGGGTGTCCGCAGGCTAGTCGGGTGCTTTAGGGGAGCGGTTTAGGTATTTGTTGAAGGGAAGAAGCTTAAGTTTCTTCTTGAAGTGAGGGAAGAATTGTTTTTCTCGCAGGGAGTTACAGATTCTAGGAGCATCCACAGAGGAGTGGGTGCAAGATATGTCTCTCTTAAATACTGGAGGAATCCAGAGTAGACGGAGTTTCATAGAGGCCTTTTTTGGCCGGCTTTTGATAGTTTATTTGTGAGGTTGATTGGTTTTTCATTGTAGAGCGCTTTGTGCGTTATGCAGGCGGTTTTTAGTATGGCTCTTGCCTTGATTGACAGCCAGTTGAGTTGTTTGAGAGTGGGAGTGATGTGGTCAAGGTGCCTTTCCCTGATATAAGTCTAGCCGCAGCACGAAGTGTTGCTTTTAATGGGTCTAGGTAAGATTTGTGAGCGACTGCAACCATTGGATGAATGAGAAGGAGTTCAATTTTGCTGGGGTTGAGTTTGAGGTGGTTGCTGGTCAGCCAGGCTTGAACTGTGAGGAGAGTGTTATTTAGATGCTGGATGTCCTTGACTGATGAGATTTTCATGTAGAATTGAGTGTCATCTGCATATAGATGGTAGGCTATTCTAGCTTGCTTCAGATCATTGATAGGGATGCCATATAGAGGTTGAATAGTGTAGCAGAATCGATTGATCGTTGTGGGACTCCTTGAGGCACTGGTGTTGTTTTTGCGGTCGAGTTGTTGAGCTTGATCAGCTGGCTTTGAAAGGAGGTGAACCACTGAAGGACAGTCCCGTTGACGCCTGCACGCTGTAAGAGGGTGTTTAGGAGAATGTCGTGGTTAACAGTGTCGAAGTCAGCCAAGAGGCCTATGATGACTAGGAAGCAGGCATGGCTGTTGTCCAGAGATCTGTGTAGGTCGTCTATAATGTTTAGTATAGCGGTCTCTGTACTGCAGCCTTTCCTGAATCCAGATTGGAAGGTGTCAAGCAGGTTGTATTTTTTTATGTGGATGTTGAGCAAGCACCCAATTTAATGGTTTTGGCGAGGAGTGGGAGGTTGGTTATAGTTCTGTAGTTATTAAGGTGGTCCTGGTCGGAATCTGTTCTTTTGATGAGGGGGGTTGACTTGGCTGAGTTGGAGGGGGCTCCGGAATAGAATAGACCTGATTGATCTGGAGGATTTGATGATTCTCTAAATGGAGAGATGATGTGCCTGAGATTTGTTTACCATCTGAGTAGGGCTGGGGTCAGAGATGTGAGATACCGGCTTCATGTAGGAGAGTTCTTCAGGCGTATAGTTAAATTTAGACCAGGATGCATTGTTTTTCAGTTGTAGGGGATGGAGGTTGGTGAGCTGTGTTGGAGAGAGGGGAAGCCTTTCATTCATTGACGGTAGGGTCATGGGTGAACCCTTACCGTAGGGGGTTCTTTAGCACATGGTAGGGAGGTGGGGAGCTCAAGAGATAACAATATTAGATCTTGTTTTAGAGAAAATGTGGCAAATTCTTCACAGCGCTTTGAGGAGTTGAAGGTGGGGGTTTGCTGTATGATGTTGAATAGGTTTTATTGTCTGTTTTTATTTTTTCTTTGCACAAAATGCATCCTCACGTCGAGGAGGGGGCGCATTTTGTACTACAGTACAGTGGCAAATATCCTGTTTGCATTTTGCATAATTAGATGTAATTTTGCATAATTCATTCTGCCATAATTCTGCATAATTACGCAAACTTTTTTTCTTCAAACAGTGACAACGCCAGAAAGGCCTTCGGGTTGGTCCATTGTCTTATATCTCAGTCATCTAGTTCAGAGGTCTTCAACCTTTTCTGTAGTGAGAGCTACTTCTGCTCAAGAAAAATCCTCAAGAGCTGCTAGCCTATTTATCACTGTAAAAAAATGACCAGATATGACACAACTTAAGCAAGATTATCAGTAGTGACCACCCAAGCAATACAGGCGAGGTATCACAAGAAACACCAGGATAAATGTTATCAACATATAATGCCTCTCCCTAATGAATGAAACAGCCAAAACACCACAAACACTACAGAGCAAAGGACCTACTCACAGCAATAGACAACCCCAACTCAACTTGAATTATGTTTCAACTAGGAGGCATTGCCATGTTTAAGCGAGGGACGGCCACCATTGTCAGGGAGGGCTACAAATTGGCCAGTCATGCTCTTATTAGGTCAATCATTGCTTCCAGAATGCCACAGCTAGACCACGAATGCCCAAAATGGACAAAATATCCATTATTAGGCCATACACAATATTATGACATGAACAAAACACAATTGTGCCAGAGATTAACCTGTTATGATTGGGGGTGGGGGAGATAGCTTATACTTCTGTTGTCCTTGACACCAGGCAAAGCTTTCTGGGAGCGACACTGTTTATTGTGGAGGGACACAATGTCACAGACACATACAAGTGCGCATATGCATATACACACCCAGATGGGGCTCCTAATTGTCTAAGCTCGGTTGCCATAACCTGTATTCTTCTCCACTCTTTGCACCTTAATAACAATTGTTTTCACTCTGGCTCTCGTCGTCTGACTTTTTGGTGGGTCAGCACCTGTTACTGCTCAGGCTACTGCTGTTAGTCTTTTTTCATTGCCTATTCTTCACACAGTGTGTGACTGATAGAGCAGGTCCTACAACAGGTCCAATCTCCTTGATACTTAACTAGCTTGAGACTGGAGACAGATGGTGAATTTGCAGACCCCAAAGGCTGGCAGAGTGTGCTTCTAATCATGAGGCATGTCAATCGTTTGTCTGGTTGTCACTCTAAGGGTCTTGAGATTACCAGTATTGCCTTCAATATACCCTGACTCTCTGAATGAGATGCTTGGCTACACCTCTCAGAGCTACTTTGAGGGTGCTGGTGAGCTACCAGTAGTTCCCGAGCTACGCGTTGGAGACCCCTCATCTAGTTAGATATACATTCTCCAAGAAGAAATCATGATTCCCTAAATTTGCTTTAGTAAACTTAAAAAATAGAGGCACTGAAGTATTGAGGCAACCCCGGACCGAGATCAAGACAAAAACAATAATATTTTTACATAGTGAAATTTTAAGATTAATTTATTGACAAATCGAGATCTGTGGATCATCCATATTTGTTTATTATTGAGGAGCCATGTCTATTCCATGTAAAAGCTGCACTTCAAATATTTATTTCTATATAAATCTTGTAGTTTTTGCATTTTCAGATATGGAAGACGTATACTATAATAGGGAGAAAAAAAAAGTGTTAATAGGCTCATGTTGAGACAGTGTACTGAAGTAGTCGAAGGCCACATGTTGTTTTCATGCTGCATGCACAAAGCTTTCTTTCACACAGCGTGAATGAGACTTGAGCCAGATGATTGCCTTTTTTATGCCAAGATCCCCTGGAGTGATCTCATAGAATATAGTAATTGTTTGATCCATGATTATGGAGAAAAATAAGCAATACATTCAAATGTGCAGCGCTGTTATGATAATGACAATAATTGATCCTTCATTGATGTGACTCATTTAAGCAGCAATCCAGTGGTGTGCAGAAACTTTTGTAGAAACTTGTATGTTTAAGCTCCGATGTGTCTTGCTTACAGACTGTTACAGATGGTTGTTTCCAAGCACTATTTTCTCTAATACGTTAAAATATATACCATTTGGTGTGCTTTCGGTAAGCCCTCACTGGGGTGGGGATCTCCTGTGGAAGCCCAGGGCACATTATTTGGGGTCAAGGGCAAGAGATTCTCAGGTGTACTTTGTCCAGTGGACAAGTAGAGCCAACCCCTTTAAAGATAAACCCTTTGGCTGCTAGTTTACAGTACCAGAGAATGGATATGGCCAGGCAATTACGGATTTATCCCTTTGGAATGGAGAAAAACAGTGCAGACCTGGTTTTACCTAGCAGAATTATTCATGGTATCACTGTACTGTGGATAATATTGTTCACATTTGTATCTGCTTTGGGCCTGTTGTAAAGGCGAGTGAGGGAGTTACTGCTGAGCAAGGGAGAGGAGAGTGAGAGGTTGGAAGGATAGGGTAGGCTGGCGAGACTGCAATCTGACCAAGTGTGCCATAGGTTTAGTGGGAGCACAAAAACCGGTCCTCGTCGCAAAACAGCCAGTACCAAAAGCAATTTTATTACCCACATTTTCCGGACAGTAAAATCTGGCCCATTTGTTTGAATCTGCTGAATCTTGGTGCATGAGAAATGGCTCACTCTTTATTGAGCGTTGAGGAATTTTATGACGAATATCAGCTCTGCTCAGCTAATAGGGCTGTATAGATTTATAGAAATGTAGCAAAATCAGAACCTTGCTGGAATCCAACATCCAACATAACACGAGCACTGGTATGATCAGAGAATCTATTAGCAGAGCTTTTATACAATGAGAATGCATCCTTAAATGATCACCTCTGTGAATAGCAACAAAAGGGGCAAGTGAGTTTTTGTTTTAATGGACAGGTATCTTTCAGAAGCACACTGACACTGACCGAGGAGAAAGTTTACAAACGTCCACACCCATGGCCCTTTGCTCTTGATTTTTTTTCTTTTATTGTTTTTATTGCCATTTTACAGCTTACAGCATCATATCACATGTATGTCAATAAAAAATATCAGCACTCAAGTTCACATCAAAAACAGTAATGTGCGAAGAAAGTAGGAGGCTTAATATATACTGTCACTGGTCCCGAAGATGCGTTGCGTCATTGATGCAGAAAGTGGAGTGAACAACCTATTTCCACTCAGTAGGAGTGGTGCCAAAAAAGATAACATTACGCATATAGCAAGAAAACTGCAATCAACAGGCTGGGTCTTCGGATGTGGCAACTGAAGCACAATAATATGATCTTGGAGCATTCAAAGTATATGTATATAGTAAGATCATTTATGTGAGGGAGGGCAGGAAGCTGTGGGAACGTGGGACAGGCAGCTTGGAAGCCCTTATCAAGGCAGAGCACAGGAAGGTATACCAGCCCTCTCATAACACCCAGCGGATCCACAACCAGGACCAACTCCGCTTTTAGGCCATCAAGGAAAACCACTTATGGGCCGGGGGGTGGGGGGGGCACAGTTTTATCACATACATGTCCCAGAGAGTAACACTCCCACGACCCCCTTTAAGCTGCAGGTCTTGGGACATGGTGTTGGTCACTGCCCATTTATGAACCACGTGGAGCCCACAGGCAACGGAGGAGATGTGTTGCCTTCCAAGACATTGTGATTAAGCGTTTAAACAAAGCCATGGCCAGGCCAGCCAGTTTAATATAACGTTTGGTGCGTTTTGTCCGTGGAGCAATTCCGAACAAGCACAATAGAGGATCAGGATACAGCTGCACAGTGACCACAGCTGATATGTGCTCCATCACCTATACCCACACTCTTGCCAATGTGGGGCTCTCCCATACCAAGTGTAAAAAGGTGGCTTCTAGGCATCCGCACCGCAGGCACAACAGGGCTAAGCTTGGAACCATCTTCTGGACCTGGTGGGTTAGAGGCTGATAACTGAACTGTGTAAACTTCAGGCGGGCATTCTTTTTTTTTTTTTTTTGAAACCGTTTATTGCAATCTCAAATGTATACAAGTATGGGCCTACAACCTTCCGGCCGGCCGCTAAAGTGACAAAAGCACATGACATACATACGATAAGGCACTTGGCTTTACATAGACGATAAAGCAGGAGGTATCAACAACGTGGGCCACATAACTCTGAACCCACAATACGGTTTCGTTTTCTACAACACAACAACATAAAACCACACCCGCAAGGCAACCCACGATCAAAAATGACGACATGTGCCCCTCAAGTGGGGAACCCCAACCATCTAAAGAAATCCAGAGGGGGGGAGGGAAACTGATCCAGGACTGGGAGAACAATGTGCCCAGGGCTGAGGGAGGGGGTCAACTATGGGGATGGAGCTGGTGAAGCGGGAGGCAACAACGGCGGCTCGCAAATACCCCCGCGGTAAGCGTTCCAGGGGCCCCATATCTTCACCCATGCCCCAGGCTTACCCCGCGCCACGTATACCACCTTTTCTCGGAACATGCACCAGTCCATATGTTCTTTCCAAGCCGACACCGCCGGGGGTCTCTGAGATCCCCACAGCTGAGCAATGTCACGTTTAGCTATCATATATCCCAGAGTCACCCATCGCGTCTGCGGAACCGAGTAATCAGTCGGTTCCCACACATTCAGCAGGCATCTCCTCGCTTCAGGCAACAGCGCGACATGTGTAACCGCTCGCAGGACCTCATGCACACCACGCCAGAATCGCTCCACCCTTGGACATTCCCACAGAATGTGTAACAAAGTCGCCAAAGCACCACACCCACGCTTACACAATCCATCCTCAGCATAGCCCATACGCTGAAGCCTTGGCCCCGTTATATACACCCGGTGGAGTATCTTAAGCTGGACGAAGCGAAGGTGAGCCGGGATGGCCACCTCCTTCGGAGAGGCCACCGCGGAAATCCAGTCCTCGTCGTCCAACTCCAGCCCATCGGCAACCCAAGCCTCGCGGAGGCCAGTCAGTAAGCCCGAGCGGTCATTTATCAATTTCTTATAAATGAGGGAGATCGTGCTGTCCGGAACGTGGCCATCTAGCACTCTATCCTCCAGGGGGGAGGACTCCGGGATGGAGGCCACGTCTGGGAAGACGGAACCCAGTGCGTGACGGACCTGCAGGTAGCGAAAGTATTCACTGCCCTGCAGCTGAAACTCCGCCTGCAGCGTCTCGAATGTCTTGAATCCTCCCCTCGTCCAGAGATCTCCCACTGTACTGATGCCTATCATGTCCCACCTCTCGAAGCCCTTCGAGGTCCACAAAGAGCCAAGCTTCTCCGACGCATACAACGGTGACGCCCGGGTCAAACGGTCCTTCCATCCCATAGCTGCATTAGCCGCGTGCCATACTCGCACCATGACACGCGTGGGTCCCGTCAAGCGGGAATCGGGCACGCTAGTGTAGAGCGCTCGATTGTAGTCGCCACCGGGCAGGAGCATTTTGTCCATTTCAAATGCCGGGTTTAGGGCGGGCCCATAGAGGCCGTGATTAATTGCAGCTAACTGGGAGGCCCAGTAATACCGCTTAATATCCGGGAGGGCAATCCCTCCGTCGTACCACGGAAGCGTCAATTTTGCCAGGGCTATACGCGGCCTCCCATCCCAAAACAGACGGCGCTGTAAGCTTTCCACCTCACGGAAGTAGCGCGCCGGGACCAAGTCCATAGTGTTCTGGAGAGCGTACAAAAAGCGCGGCAATGACATCATCTTGAACAATGCCGCCCGGCCGAGCGGCGAAAGCGGCAAGCGCCGCCAGCGCGCGACGTCCTCCTTCAAGCGCTGGAGGGGGGGAAGCAAGTTTCGCTCGTAGCGGGCCACCGGGTCCAGCGTGATATAGACCCCCAGGTATCGAAATCCCTGCGAGGCAATCTGGATCGGACAGCCCCGAGGGAGGACAGGAGCCTCCCCGGAAAGCACATAGACACAGGATTTAGCCCAGTTGATGACAAGGCCAGAATTACGGCCAAAGGAGCGCAGAACATCGACCAGGACAATCAGTGATTTGCGCGGGGAGGCTAGGTACAAAAGGATATCGTCAGCGTAGAGGGACACGCGGTCCTCATACTCGGGGGTCCAACGGAGACCTCGGATAGAAGGGTGCCACCGCAGCCACTCCGCCAGGGGTTCCAGGGCCAATGCAAAAAGGAGCGGCGACAGGGGACAACCCTGTCGCGTGCCCCGTCCCAGCACGAATGGGGCCGAGACTCGACCATTCACCACCACCTGTGCCAATGGGTCCGAGTACAACAATTTGACCCAACTGATGAATCCCGGGCCAAATCCGAATTTCGCCAACATCGCCCAGATGTAGGGCCACTCGAGCGTGTCGAACGCCATGGTGGCGTCCAGGGACGCCAAGATGGCCGGCTCCCGCACGAACGGAACACGCGCGAGCACCCCGTGCAAGCGCCGCAGATTAAGGGCCGTATTGCGATGGGGAATGAAGCCGGACTGGTCTTGGTGGACCAAATCGCCCACCACGCCGACCAGCCGGTTAGCGAGCACCTTGGCGAGGATTTTAGGCTCCGCGTTTAAGAGCGAGATAGGCCGGTAGGATGTAACCCGGTCCCGCGGTCTGCCCTCCTTGTGGATAACCACGATGGTAGCCAGACGCTGGTCCGGCGGGAGGGAGCCCCGCGAGTGAGCCGCAAGGAACATAGCGCGGAGGTGGGGTGCCAGTACGTCCGGTCGCAATTTATACAGCTCGATAGGAATGCCGTTCGGGCCCATGGCCTTGCCAGAAGCGACCGAGCGGATGGCAAGGGCAATTTCGTCCGAGGTGGGGGCGGCATCCATCAATTCCCTGTCCTCCATTGAGAGGGAGGGCAGCGCGATGTCACGCAGCAGGGCATGGGAGTCCTCCTCCGGGCAGGGAGAAACCGGGGAATATACCTCGCGGAAATAATCCGCGAAGCAGGAGACAATGCCTTCCGGCTCAGTGACACGTACACCATCCTTTCTTTCAATCAGCGGGACCACACGACTAGCTCTCTCCTTCTTATCCAACCACGCAATCAACTTACCAGCCTTATCACCCACATCATACAATCGCCCCTGTTGCTCTCTGCTGAGGCCCCTGGCCGCCTCTGTGACGAGGGACCTATAGGCCGCCTGCTTAAGGTGTAAAACGTGCAGCGCAGCGTCAGTCACCCCACTCCCCAGACCACCCTCCAGTTCAGTGATTTCGGCCTCCACTCGGGTCACCTACTCCTGTGCGCGCCTCCGGGCATGGGAAATAAGGGAGAGGGCCTCCCCTCTAAGCACAATCTTGAAAGCCTCCCACAGGGAAATGGCAGACGGGACAGACCCCACATTCTCCTCAAAGTACCGTTGCAAGGATTTAATCAAGTCAGCACGAATAGTGGGGTCGCGCAGGTACCAGGCATTGATTGGAGCTACCCTGCCCTCCCCCCTCGGGAAGACATCAAAGTGCAACAGGAGTGGGGAATGATCTGAAATACCCCGCGCCAGGTGGCGCACCTCCCCCACTCTCCCGGCATAGGCCGCAGGGACAAGGACATAATCAAGCCGCGAAAGGCTACCATGGGCCCCCGAATGGAAGGTGTACTGCAGCTGAGTGGGATGCTTTAGACGCCAGCAGTCCACCAATCCCAGCGTGTCCAAAAGGCCAGACAGCCACGCTTGTGCCCGGGGGAGGTCCCTAGGGGGATAGCGATCCAGAGTCCCTGAAGCCACCGCGTTGAAGTACCCCCCCAACCACCAGAAGCCCCCCCGGAAGGTCAAGCAGGAGGCGTCCCAGGTCCGCAAAGGTGGTGGACTGTAACCCCGGTGGGACGTACACTGAGACAAAGACGACTACCTTGCCCTCCATTCTCCCCACCAAGACAGTGTAGCGTCCCCTCTCATCATGGCGCACCTCGTCTATTTCTAGCGGGAGCGAGGTCTTGACCATAATGCCCACCCCTCGCGAGCCCGATGTGAAGCCCGAGTGGGCCACCAAACGATAACCACGTCTATTCATGGCACAATAGGAGTTACCAATGAGGTGTGTCTCCTGCAAAAAGACCACATCAGGCGAAATCCGTTTCAGATATTGCAGGACCACACCCCGCTTAATCCTATCACCCAGTCCGTTAACGTTCCAGGACAACAAAGTCAGGTCCCTACCCCCCATCACATACAGAAGCCATCATTTGTCCCCCCGAGAGCATCTCAAAAAATCCAATACAATAAAGGGTTTGCCTTGCGGTAGAAACGAACCACACCCCACCCCAACCCACCCATCCCAACAGAACTCCCCCCACCCTGCACCCCTGCATGAGCCCAAATAGCCCCCCCAAAGTGCAGTGTGCCTGTCGCCCCATGGAAAGAAAACTAACTAGTCCCCCAGAGGAGGAGGGAGATCCCCCAAGAGACCCCACACGACCTCCGCAGGAGGGGAACTTACCCTAACAGTCAATGGTGACAATAACACAGTCCAGAGCAAGGCCTACCATTAGTCCCTCAGTCCTGATCCGGCGGGCCCTCCCCACCAACCGCTCCCCCCCCACCTTCCCGGCCCCGATCTCCGGGCAGAGTGTCCAGCCAGTCCCCGGCCGCCTCGGGACGATCAAAAAAGTGCGTGCGGCCATCCACCTCCACCCTCAGCTTAGCCGGAAAAAGCATCGCATATTTGATATTCAGGTCCCGTAGGCGACGTTTGACACCGAGAAAACTCAGTCGCTGCTTTTGGACCGCCGGAGTAAAGTCAGGATAGAAATTGATATCCATATTGTCAAGTCTGACCGGCCCTTGTAGCCTGGAGGTCTGCAGGATAGCGTCCCTGTCCCGAAAATTGAAAATCCGGGCGATGAGAGGCCTCGGAGGGGCTCCGACCTTAGGCCTACCCCCGGGGACCCTGTGGGCACGTTCCACTGCAAAAAATTTACTCAGCCCCCGAGGCTGGAGATGGGTGAGGACCAATTCCTCCACGAACAGATCCGCTGCCTCTGCCTCGCGTCCCTCCGGCACCCCGATAATGCGGACATTATTCCTCCGGGCCCGACCCTCGGAATCCTCCAGTCGACGATGCATCAGGGCGCTCGCCTGGCCAAGCCTGCGCACCTCCTGTTGGAGGGCCGCCACGTCGGATGTGAGGCCCGAAGTAGAGTGGGCCAAAGAATCGACCCGGTCATTTGTTTTTGAGAGATCGGCTCTCACGAGGCCCACGTCCACGAGGACCGAGTCGATCTTCTGCGCCAGAGTGTCAAAGCGCTGGTCCACCGAGGCCTTCATCTCGGCGATGGCGCCCATGACATCTCGGAGGGTCAGGTCCGTGGGCAGAGCAGGAGCGTCAGTCGGGCCCGTAGGGGATCTACGCAGCGCCTCTGGAGATCCCTTCTGGAGGGTGTAGCGGTCCATATTGTTGGATTGATGGGCCGCGCCACGACGGGTCGACTTCACCTTAGCCCGGTCGCCATCTTGTTTTGTGGCCATGGTCGCGGTCCCAAATCGAGCCAATCTCCTCAAAAAGGGGGTAGACAATCCCGTTCAAGGGCTCCGGGGGGGGCGACCACCGCTCCGCAGGACGGACCGCAGCCGGCGGGCCGGCAGGGCACCCCAACGAGGCCACACCACCGCACACCGCTTCGCGACCCTACCTCGCCTGGCAGCAAGGAGGGCGCAAAAGCGAAAGTGAAAGTGCGGGGTGCGCGAGTCGCCCAGCCTTGCCCGCCGCTGTTATTCACTTTGTCGCCGGATCGCCCCACAACTCCAGTACGGGGGGCCGGCGTGGAGAAGGCCGCAAACCTTAATCGGTGCTCCCGCCGGTGTCCGAGGTCCGAATTGAAAACGGAAAACGGGCGTCACCTCAGCTCGGGTTCAGAAACACAGTCCCCTCATCTAGGACAGGATTCGGTCAGGATTTATGCAGGAGGTCGCGGAGGTCCTCGGGAGCCTCGCACCTACGCGGCCATCTTGGGTGCGCGCTAGGCTCCTCCTCCCAGGCGGGCATTCTTAGAAACATGTTTCACCTGTTACAGTGCCATCTCCCATTGTTTAGACATCCAAGCCTCCCTCAGGCATGCCTCCCACCGGGGCTTACTGTGCAATGTATGGGTTGTGCCAGCAGCTTGCAGAGCTATGTAGAGCTCTGTGATTGCCAGTCTGCCCAGCCCTTGTGTGAGAATGCACTGTAGCCCATGATGGAGCTGTGGTTCCTCCATTCCCACCTCCCAGGTATTTCATACTGCCAGGACTAACATATTATAGGCCAGAGAAAGACCACCTCTTAGGCCATACAGGTCCTGCAGGTCCTGAAAAGAACATAGAGCACCCTCATCATATAAGCCACCTATTCGGTCACCCCCGATTCTCGCCACAGTCTAATCATGTGCCATCAACAATGCTTTTATCACAGGTTTGCTCCACAGCGGTAACTGCCGAGCAAAAGGCATTTGCCCTCGTCTGGGTTGGGGGTATCTATTCCAGCAAAGCCTAGCTACTCGAGCTAGCCTGCACAGTCCCCTGGACGTTAAACCAAGGTCTCCTAGCTCCACCCTAATAGCTCTACCCTCGTCCTCTAGGTCTCCAACCAGACACCACATGGGCCATTATAACTTCACCTCCACTAAGTACAGCTCCAGGATTAGATGCCCCTAAACCACCCTTCAATAGCAGTCACAAAAGCATTTGAATAGGCACCCATTCCCAAGCACCATCCCATATCTGTTCAGAAATCAACCCCCTCAGCTCAGCAAAGAAGTATCTACTCGATGTTGCTGGTATTGTTGCAAAAAAGTATGAGCCGTGGGAGAATCTTGGCTATAGAGGCCAGGCCCATAGGCAAACAGGTCAAGCACGTCTAAAAACCCAAGGACTGACACATCGATGTCAGAGCCTTACCATGTATACCATCCAGGAGATCCTTGCCAGCATTATACACATTCACATTCACACCAAGGTAACGAAAAATCAGAAAGCACCAAGGAAACCATCCGGGTTCCAACCCCATCCATCGGGCTCCACAATACGCAAGTGGAAGACACTGGACTTCCCCAATTAATTCTGAGGCCTGTCATTGCACTGAAGAGTTCTAATGGGTCGTATGAGGTCAGCAGTCTCCGCACATGATCTCATATATAAACTAACACATCATCCAAATAAAAGGTGACCGTATGTCAGTCCGTTCCCACCTGCACACCCCAATCCAGACCTATGGCACGTAACAACTTGGCAAGAGGTTCCATAGCCAGCTCTAAAATTATGGATGACGGAGAAGAGCCCTGACTGGTATCTCTCCCAATCTGAAACCGGTATGATAGCTGGTGCCCGGTGTGCACCCTGGCTCATAGCTGTTGTACTAGGCCATTTGACCTCAACAGTGGTAAAATCAACTGCTTTCTCTGGTCATTTTACATTTTACTAAAGAAAACAATATGTAATGTCGTCTGTGTCGACACATTGCCACAAGGACAGTTAACTAGATTTGGTGACCAAAGATTCGACTCATGAAAGCTAGTAGATCAATGAAAAATACCCAACCTGAGATGAGTTAGGATAAACCTGTGGTAGGCATTGTGGACCAGTTTTAAATATGGTTACATATCGTAAATAGCTAGTGTCAACTGATTTTTAAGTACACTAGGCCTCAGCAATTCGGTAGACAATCTCAAGTATTTGAACAATGACCAACAATCCCCTATAAGGTTCTGTCTGGTGAGATGCTCTTAGGTAGCAGGCTGATCAAAAACTTTCTGGGTGACCCATATTACCCATGAAATTTTTGATGTAGCTCAGCCACGGAATATGAAGAGCAAAGCAAGATTTAAGACAGTCCCTAATAATATCCCAGTTAAGGGTAGTGTTCTTAGCTGTCCACATCTTATGCCAGAGTAAAATTGGATGAATCGTTGCTATGCCTTTTAAAAATGAGAGCCCCAGCTCAGTGTAGCATACTTAAAAGGAACTGCTATTGGGTACTGAGAGAAGATACCGTAAAAAGGCGTTATCAACCACTTGCAAGACTTTGCAGTCTGTGTGCCCCCCCCCCCCCCCCCCCCCCCCCAACACACCTGCATAATAAGGCAGTTGATAAACACTTTGCTTTATAGATAGTAAGCACCTCCTTAGGTTATTTCTTGCCAAGTTTCCTCGCACAATTACACAGGGCCTTGGTAGTTTCAATAAACTGGAGCTTTCTTGTGTTGGTAGCCTTTGCCCAAGAGCCCTCCTGATCAAACAAAATGCGCAGGTAGTAGAAGGTTTTAGTGAAGCAGACCTTGGTGTCATTAATCATAATATGAAGGCACTTCACCAACTTTTTCCCACACTTAATGACAAAAGTTTTACTTTTCTTGACTAACAAGCCTAGATCCTGCATATAGGTGACCAAGCTAGTTAAGCGTTGCAGTCCCACTGGCATATGGGCCATGAGTATTGCGTTGTCTTGCAGAGAGAAGGGTAGACATTGGGTGGTGTCCAATTTGGGAAAGGTCTCTACCTTGGTCTACCAGGACACTTTCCAAAATGTTTATATACAGTGTAAAAAGAAAAGTTACAAACCCCCAGCATAACCCCCTCCCTTTGCTGAGTGATCTGGTACACTCTCCCTTAATGCCTTTCTGGACCCTAGCCCTGCTCCCAGAGTACAGCTGGCTAAGGAACTGTACTACAGGTGTATCCATTCCGAGGCAGGTCATAATAACCCATAGCTTGTCATGCTCAATGCAGTCAAAAGCCAAAAATAAATCTACAAAGGCTAAACACAAACCTTAACACTTAACCTGGGTGTACTTCCCAATTAGAAGTTTCAGATTAATTCTGAAATTATCCCCAGACCTGTTCAGAAACCATATTATGTGTCTGATAATAAAAAAATGTTGACTGCCCAATCCTGCAGCCTGCTTAGGATGATATGTCCTTCTACTTTGATCAGTGACTCTAATAATGAAATGGCCAGTAGCTGACAGTGTAGAGACAATCTCCTTTCTTGTAAATGGGGACATTAAGAGACTCTGACCAGGTAGATAAGAAACCTAAACTACAGCAGGCAACTAAAACCAATCTCAATAAAGGGAATATTGGCTTTAAGAAGGTCCACGGGCATATCATTTAGTACTGGTGCTTTCCTCCTTAGCTCTTATCTAAAGCTTCACTTCTTCCATTGTGAATGAGAGGTTGATGGAGCTGTGACATGGAGCAACAGTATGGTTTGGGAGTGTGAAGGGACCAGGATCAGTCTGTCCGGTTCACTGACAGAACATCAATGCTAAAATCATTGATGTTCTGAATATTGAAAAACAAAATATCGACTATAAAAATATCTACTCCAATACCTTAACAGGTAAGTACAAAAATATTGAATCACAAATATCGAAGTTAAAAATATAGATGTAAAAAAATATATTTTTTTAAATCTAAATAAAATAATATATGTTAAATATATAAAATGTTAATATAATCTTTAACAAAATTAATTACATGGGACAGGGCTGACCCCAGGGCCAGACCAACCAGATCGACAGGTACACGGTGGCCATGGGGAAGGACGATGGGGCCACGGGTGGCAGCCATCAGGCAGACCCGGAAGCCACTGGCCCGGACCCATCCCTGAGGGACATAATGACAGCGATTCGGGAACTCCGGGGAACTCTGGAGCCCAAACTGGACTCAGTGACGGAGGAGGTCAACCTCCTAAGGGTGTACTTCAGGAAAATGTCAAAGAAAGTAGCAGTGGTGGAATCGGGCATCGGGGGCCTACAATCCAAAACTCAAAAACTCGAGGAACAAGTTGCAGCCCTCACTAAAAATCAAGCCGATATCAACGCTAGGCTCGAGGATCAGGAGGGGCGGGCCAGGCGCAACAACCTTTGTGTGGTGGGGGTTTTGGAAGGACCTGCCGCAGACTGATTCATTGAAGATCTGGTACTGAACCACCTCAAACCCAAGCGCCTCTCCAAATTCTTCTCGGTTGAGCGCACCCACTGTGCGCTCGGAGGCAGGCCTAAGCCAGACCCCCCCCCTCCCCCCCCAGCCCCTCCTCCCGCGTACCATCATTGTCCGCATTTTAAATTTTTGGGACCGGGATGCCATCCTGCAGGTGGTGCAGACAACCGGAGACCTCCATCTCGAACACCACGATCCGGTTCTTTCCGGACTTCACCCTACACGTCCAGCGCCAACGTCTGTCCTTTGAGGGGGTGAAGAGAGCCCTCAGGGAACAAGGGATGAAGTACATGATGCTCTTCCATGCGCGCCGCAAGATCTTGGACGGACCCAAGGCTATTTATTTGCATCGCCTGAGGAGGCCAGCTATTGGTTGGAGGGCTGGTGGACAGTGGGCAGGAGGGGCAATCATCAGAGACCGGATCAACGTTCCAATGGGCAGGACACTGAGACTGCAGAGAGACCCCTACCTGGCAGTCAGGGGCATGAAAGGAGAGCCATAAAGTGACCCGTCGTTGTGTGGCCATTGGGATTGACGGTATTTCCTTTTTCTTCCCTAGCTCTGTCTAGTCCATTCATGTTTAGGTATGGGGGAGGATGTTTTGTCATGCGGAACCTCACAGCATGGACTTTGGACTTCCTTGTAACTGCTCTGGGGCGCTATGGGCCACTACAGGAGTATGTTTTTGTTGGGGGCAGACTTGGGTGGAGACGCGACAATGGGGCATAGCATTGGTTAGCCACAATAATGTTTCAACAGGGGTGGGACATTCGTCAGTTATGTATAATTCTTCTAGCTGACTGCAAGTTCATGTTTCCTCCTATATGTTGTGTTGTTTACAAAGGGGCGACGGGCACTCTGCATGTTTACATGGTGGGAGGTTGGGGGCCCATCTAGCAGGGAGGCATGGTAGGGGGTGCTGGTTGGGGAGGGGGCTTGTTTCAGGGATTAGTTAGTTTTGCTCTAGACCAGTACAGTCATATAACTTGTGGTACTCTGTCTCACGACACAGTGGGTTCAATCACTTCTCCGATACTGACAACCCTCTCTGACTGCCATGGGTGTACAAGCTAAGTGTACAGTATGAACGTGGAATGTAAACGGGTTGGGCAATAAAATCAAGAGGACACTAATACTACAATACCTCAAACGACACTCCCCTGATGTGGTCTTCCTTCAGGAGACGCACCTGTATGGGAATAGATGCAAGGCCCTAGATCGTTTTGGGTATAAGTTAGTTGCCCACTCAGTTTCACGACAGGCTCTCGGGGGGGTGGGCATTCTGTTACCCAACGCCATGCCTGCTGTCCGGTTGGGCACATGGTCCGATGATGCAGGCTGCTTTGTCGCGGTGAAATGGGAGAGTCGCACAGTGGTCTTCTGCTCCTGCTATGTCCCACCTGGCCTACACTCATCTGTGCTTCCGAGATTGGCCTCATTCCTGGCAGATCTTCCTCAGGGGCTCCTCTTGTTGGGGGGCGATACTAATGCGGTCATGAATGCTGACATAGACCGCTCTGGGAATGGACCCAGCTGCAGGGGGGAGCAGGGCCTAGAGGGATTTGTTACGGCATTAGGCCTCAGTGGCCTGTGGCGCACACATCACCCCTCCAATAGACAATACACATTCTACTCAGCTCGACACGTTAGATCTTCACGACTTGACTATTTTTTCACCTGAACCGACCAGATGGGCGCCTTGGCTGACCCCCGCATTATGGCCCGTGGGATATCCGATCACGCACGGGTTGGAGTCACACTTCTGGGTCCGGTGATCAATAAGGCCTCCTTCCCGAGGATAGACCCGTGGCGCCTAAGGGCCCAGACTATTGTGGACAAACTCCGGGAGGGCTCGCGGCTCTACTTTGAGGAAAACCGGGGCTCTGTAGCCTCCCAGGTGACGCTGTGGGAAGCCTATAAAACGGTGTTGAGAGGGCAGGCCCAGGCACTGATTGGGGCTCAGAAGAAAGAGGAGCTCCTACAGATTAGCCAACTGGAAAAGGACATATACCTATTGGAGCAGGATGCAAGTGTAGCCTCTTCGGCCGATCTTCACCACAGACTGACACTCAAACAGAGGGAGCTTCGTACTCTTGCTGAGGAGGAGGAGGCAAGGGCATATGCGCTGACCACACATTGCCGACTGTATGATTTGGGGGATAAATCCCTCAAGTTGCTGGCGTGGCTTGAACGGCGGGACAGGGAGTGCTCATGGGTGGCGGTGTGATGGATGGGTCGGGGTTCTTAGTATCCAACAGTATGAACACAGCGGAGGCGTTCGCGTCTCATTTCGAAAATATATATTCACCGGTATGTACCAGGACGGAGCGCAACTGTGCTGAATTCATGCAGGATTTCACGTTTCCCCAATTATCCCAGGAACAAAGACGCGGACCTCACGGGTGAGGAACTTGGGAAGGCCCTTAATTCGCTCCAGTCCGGGAAAGCGTCTGGTCCCAATGGGCTTCCGGTGGAAATTTAGAAGAGGCAGGCAAACGTTATTATCAACCCCCTGCTCCAGATGTATTCGGAGGCTCGAGAGGTTGGCATGCTCTCCACGCCCCCGGCCAGCACGAAGCAACGATAGTTGTTATTCATTAAGCCGGGAAGCAGACGGATCACTGTTCTTCTTTCTTCCCTATTTCACTTATTAATGTAGAAGCCAAGGCCCTGGCCAAGGCCCTGGCGGATAGACTGCTATCTATTCTTCCGGACTTGGTGCATGTAGACCAGTCCGGGTTCATGCCCTGTAGCACCTGCCACAACCTGCGTTGCCTCTACGGTGTATTGTACATGACGGAGGATGTTGGGGACGTGCAGACTGCATTAATGTCGTTGGATGCCTCAGTGGCATTCAATAGTATTGAATGGCCGTGTCTATTTTTTTGTGCTCCAGAGGTTTAGCTTTGGCCTGACCTTCTGCGGGTGGGTGCGGCTCCTTTATGAACAGTTGGTGGCTAGGGTCCGAGTGAATGGTACTATGTCCAGGGTGTTACCCCTTAAGAGGGGTACCAGGCAGGGTTGCCCCCTGTCCCCCCTCCTTTTTGACCTGGTTCTGAAGCCACTGGCTCATTGGATTAGGAGAGATAGGTCATTTTGGGGCCCGACTCCGACGGATGACTGGGAGGAGCGTATTTCCCTATACGCCGATGATATCGTGCTGTATATGGCTTGATCGCGCAGGCATTGCACCTCTGAGTCTTTCGGCAGCTACTCCGGCTACACCATTAATTGGGGGAAGTCGGTGATTTTTCCTTTGTCAGGCAGACCCCAGACCCCCCCCACACGGGTCCCCACTAAATGTCCAGCCTCCGTAGCCACGGCTGGTTTCAAATACTTGGGATTCTATGTTACTCAGGATGTTGTGGAATTTTTCAACAGGAACCTTGAACCTCAGATTGCTCGCCTCTGGACTGAAGTGAGCCATTGGCGGTCACTACCGCTTTCCCTCATGGGCCGCGCAGCACTATTTAAGATGCTCGCCCTGCCGAGGCTGCTATATATTTTACAAAACACACTGTACCCGGTCCCCCAGGGTGTATTTGCGCGTATCTCTCAGGCAGTGCGGACGTTGCTGTGGAACGGTGGGACACCCAGAATAGCACTCCACAAACTCACTAGTGGGGTATATGACGGGGGCCTGGCGATCCCCGATGTGCGATTATACTGCTGGGCCTCACAACTTCAGGTAGTTAATGACTGGGTATACACCGATAGCTCCGAACCGGCCTATAGAGTGGACAGAATAGTCATGCCAGGGTGAAACAGTGTACACTTGCTCTATGTTCGGAGGCTGCAAAGGGAATGGCCTACACACACTAGAGTGGTGGTCCAGTGTTGGGGGGAGGCGAATAAGTTCCTGGGGTGGACAGATAGACTGAGCGGTAGAACCCCCCTGTGGCTTGGAGATCAGCTGAAGGAGGTGTCGCGTTTGTCCGGTTTTGGGGGTTGGAGGTTGATTGGGATAGACTACTTGGGCGATGTTTGGAGGGGATCTGCACCCCGCTCCTTTACCTACCTCAAGAATGAGTATGACCTTCATGACTCACAACAATACCACTACATACGTCTCATACATACCATTCGGACTCACATTGGTAGAGACTCTTCCATTCCGGAGTATTACCCTCTGGAAGATAGGTTACTAGTAGACCCCATACTAGAGAAGCCAACATCCACCATTTATCGAAAGCTCATAAACAATATGCCAGACCCCTTGGTGAAACTCCGAGCAGCATGGACCCGAGACATTGGTACCCTCGAAGACGATGACTGGCAGGATGCCATACAGAGCCTGCGTGAAATAGCAATCCGTCCCAGATTTAGATTGGTCCAATTGAAAATCCTCCACCGTATATACTACCCTCAACCACACCTCTACGAGTGTGGTAGGAGTCCATTGGCTCTTTGCGTAAGGGGCTGCGGGGGGGGGGGGGGGCTGGGGAGGGAGGCACCTTCTACCATATATTATGGGAATGCCCCGAAATAGTCCCTTTTTGGACCAAAGTCACGGACACGATGTCTGTGGTTGTGGGCGACCCTGTTTCGATGGAACCAAAGGGGCTATTGTTGATGGTCAAGGGAGACACAGATTGGTCGCGACATGCTGAACTTTAGCTGGCATTAGCTGCGGGTGTTGCTAAAAGAAACCTCACCAGAGGATGGGCATCTCAGATGCCCCCGCAATGGGAACAGTGGAGAGGGGACCTAGACTGGTGCCAAAGAGCTGAGGAGACTATATATAAGAGATGGGGATGTATCAAGAAATGGAAAAAGATTTGGGGGCCATGGCGGAAATACAGGGAATCGGGGGGGGGGGGGGAGTCAGAGAGTAATCATGTAATAGTATATCCCACTTGTGTGCTGAAGTGCTATTTTTATTTTTGTTCACCACATCGCTATTGTCTTATTTGTTTCTCGAACACTGTCTATTGTGCTATGGTACTACGAGCTTTGTTAAATAAAAATTACATTTTATATATAGTTTTAACTAAATATAATAAATAAACTTAATTAAAAAAAATAAACACACATATACATATATTTACTGTAAAATAACTTATTAACTTATCTTTATTTAATTTTTTTACTTTTAAATTGTATAAAAATAAAATATATACATATATCAATTTTAAAATACAAAATAACCATTCTAGAATTAACTTAAACATTTAACTATTGAAAAAATTTAAACGTATATTTCGAAATACAATAGATCCAACAGCAGGGAAAATGTTGGATAGCGGAATAATTAAATTTACTACTCTAACTTCAGTGGGTGCAACAGTAGTGAACATTTTGGATAGCGAAGGGGTAAAAATTACTATTCCCACTCCAGTGTCAGTCAGTCAGAATATCTTTATTCGACTTATTACAAGTCATACAAAGAACAAAAAAATTACTTTGCAATGCAATGCCTACTATACATCTATTTACATTTCCCACACAAAAAAACCTAATAAACAAACAGAAGAAAAATTTTAGACATGGATAAAATATTTCTATACAAATCTATCACGTAAACATGCTCAAACAACAAGAGAAGTTTTAAAGTAAGCGTTGGCTAACAGGTTTCGCCCGCATTGCGGCTACCAGAAAGTTTGCCATACAAAAAGTAACATGTATGTTAGGTAGTAGTTGTAGAAAGAGCAGGGCTGGTCTTACTTGGACAAAACCAGCTTTTTTCAAAATAGGCAACAAATATTTCTTTCTCTGCTCATGGTATATACTACAAAACATAACAAAGTGCAGAGTATCCTGCGCCGAAAAATTGTCGCAGCAGCACGGTGGGGCCTGCTCAGGCTTCTGCCAGGTCTTAAATGAACCTAGATAAAAATGTATCAAATTAAATCGGAACTTTGATAATAAAAACCTGTGATATGGGAATGTGACAAAGTTCAAGTAGGGGGCGAGTGAGGGTGTACAAACCAGGAGGTTATGTGCCCTTACTGCGGGTTTCAACACTTCGAGATCCTCCCTCCGTGCTTCCTGCCTATCCCTAAATAACTCTTTGATGGTTACTATGTCCTGTCTCCTAATATTTTCCGGAGATGAAAAAAGATCTGGGCGACCCAGATCTGCAAGGGTTTTAGCTACATATGCCAACCAAGGGATACTGGTGTATTTATCCAAGGATAAGACATCGTGCAAAATCTTGTGGTTCAGAGGTAGGTCATCATTTGTCCACAATTTCAGCCACAAAGTTAGCGGAGCAAGGCTCAGGGTATCAGACAGATAGGGCAGACCCACCTCCTTATGGATGGAATACGTTGGGGTGGATTGCGGGACTGAGAGCAAGGATCTAATGAATCTATTTTCTGCTCTCTGAATTGGATCCAGGTTTACGTAACCCCACAGTTGGGAACCATAGGCCGCTATGGCCACTGGTTTGCTCTTGTAGATTTTCAGAAGGGCTTGCATGGGCCTAGCCCCTAGCTTCCCAGCAAAGCCCAAAACCGCTGAGGAGGATCTTATTACCGCCAATCTTTTTGCTCTTATCTGAGGGCCCCAAGTTCCTTTCTGGTCAAATATTACCCCCAAATATGGAAATGTGGACACGTTGGTGACAGGGACTCCCCTGCAAAAAAATGTTTTGTGTCTTTTTTTGTTGCATTCACGCCCCATGACCATCGTGTGTGATTTAGAGGCATTGACCTTAAGGTCCAGCGTCTCCATGAAGCTACCAAAAGCGTCCAGGAGATGCTGTAGGCCTACCCCAGTGCGGGCTATCAGCACTGCATCGTCCGCATACAGGAGCGCTGGAATTTTGACATCTCCTGCATGCGGAACGTCGGCTGCCTGTCCCTGCAGGTGACTGCCCAGCCTGTTGATGTAGATGGTGAATAATACAGGGGCTAGAATACAGCCTTGCCGCACCCCCTTAAGGGATTTAAACAGGGGGGTACGTCTGCCATCATTTGTGACTCGGACAGCTGCAAAAAGCTCCTGGTGCAGTTTAGCCATAAACACAACCAAAGACTCATCAATGCCCATCTCCAACAATAACTGCCACAATTTCGACCTATTCACCAGATCAAAGGCAGAGGAGAGGTCCATAAATGCAAGGAACATGGAGCCCTCCTTTGCCACTGTATATTTAGAAATTAATAGATGTAAGTTTATACATTGTTCGATCGTCC
Organism: Triturus cristatus; assembly: GCF_964204655.1. Classification (NCBI taxonomy): domain Eukaryota; kingdom Metazoa; phylum Chordata; class Amphibia; order Caudata; family Salamandridae; genus Triturus; species Triturus cristatus. The sequence continues at coordinate 1,061,043,964 of NC_140594.1, read as the reverse complement.
CCTTTTTTTCTCTGAATCCATATTGTAGTTCAGACAACCCTCCACGGCTCTCAACGTTGTCATTAAGTCTGGCTAGAAGAACTCTGCCTAATATTTTTACCGTTGAGTCCAAAAGAGATATGGGCCTATAGGAGGCGGGATCATCTCGCTGGCCTTTATTTTTATAGATAGGGACTATGGTGGATGTGGCCCAAGAACTGGGTACATGGTTGTTGGCTGCGTTAAACACTTTCGACAATACCGCCGACCACAATTTGGGAGAGTACATGAAAAAATCAGCGGGAACACCGTCAGGGCCGGGAGCTTTATGTCTTGTTGTGGCCATCAGGGCTTTTTCTACTTCTTCGGGGTTGAAGACCAACGGGTCTGCCACTATAGCAGGTACTGAAACATCTGCAGTTCCTTTGGACCCACCCTCATATACATTTTTGAAGTGGTTTAGCCATTTGTCGTCGGTGATCACACAGTCCATAAGAGCATTATTGTCTTCAGAAAATAACGGTTGTCTAATGATCTCCCAGAATCTTTTACTGTCCTTCAGTACTGCAGCTGAGAGGAGATTTTCCCATGCTTCGCGTTTAAGGGATTCTTTGCGGTTCTTAATGGCAACCTTGTAGCGTTTCCTTAATCTAACAATATCCTCCCCAGCCCTGGGAGAGGTTTTTAACGCTGTCAACAATGCTCTGTGCGCTTTTGAACAAGCAGAATCAAACCAAAGTTTTGTTCCAGAAAATCCTTTTTTTGGCTTGACTAAAAGATCCTTAGTCACCTGGCCACAAATTTCCTCAAAAGCCTCTATAATTTCTTTACCTTGCGCCCCCGATTTTTGACAGATGGCCACTTTGTCCTTTATTTTTGGAAAATTTATTTCATAGAAATTATCCGGGATCACTTTGGCCCATTTCAGTCGTCTGTCTTGGTCGCAGGGTTTCAGGGGGTGTGCTGGTTAATGTGCTTTTGGCGGTGCTCCCATCTGGCCACCCCAGGCCACTTCAAGTAGTACAGGGTTGTGGTCACTGTAGGGTATTATGACTGTACAATAGACCATAGACCGGTTTAAAATACCTTGTGAAACAAAGATGTAGTCTATCACTGAGCCATGGTGACTGCCAATGTAGGTTGGCGCCCTAACGCCCTTATCGGGTTCATAAAGGTCATGGTTTGCTAATAATTCTTCTAACTCAAGCCCCTCTGTAGAGTGTTCAAAGTGGGGGCCCCGAGGGGCCTCCTCGCCCCCCTCAGTTACATTGTCACCTCTTCCCATACAACCCAGATTACATAAATGAATATTAAAATCTCCTAATAGGATAAACTCATAAACTAAATAGATATTCTGAGACACTTTATTTAAGATATTATCTAGGTTAGCGACATTACTCCCACTGTGTTCGCTGTTCCTAGAGTTGTAAAAATTAATATATATCGTCCTGCAATTGATACTAGTCGTCCTTTCAACCATTAGGATGTTTACGGAATCTGTATTTATCTGCCTATAGGTGCCCTTCAGATCTAGAGAAAACATAATGGCCAAACCTCCTTTAGCTCTGCCCATGCGGCTAGGGACTGCAGGGATAGAGAAGCAGGTGAATCCATCCCACCAGAAATTAGCCGATATGTCCCACGTTTCTTGCAGGGCAATTATATGTTGCTTAGAAATAAAGCTCACACATGCTTTGTCCTGTCGTTTTGCAGATGAGCCAGCTATGTTCCATGTTATAATTTTACAGGCGTTGGTAGGTAACCTCAGCTCTTTTTCCCCCAACAAACACCCCTCAGCTAAGCTTAAGGATCTGACCGCCTTGTTCTGAGCTACCTCAGGTGCGTTCTGTGTTGGAACGATGTTCAGGGTTGACGCTATGCAACCCTCCCCCTGGTATGATAGCCCAGGGTTGTCCCAACGGGACATAACTCTCAAGTGTTTCATAAAATGTAAGCAGGCGGAGACCGTCATTGGTGTAACACTGGCTAAGGTTTATTTCGGGTCTAGTTATGGACTCACTTGCTCGGACATTGCAAGGTTTAAGTCAATCGCAGTTGTTTAGATCCGCTAAGGGAGCATACCTATTCCCCAATCCGCCCCCCCAATCAAAAGGGGTAGCTGCCTGATCTTGACCCATAGCTGCGATGTTCCACATAGGTAAAGGGGTATTTGGGCGTATCGGAAAGTAATCGTTTCTCGCCCATGGTACGAACCTATTGATTCGCCCAATGGGATCTTGGCCCATCCAACCCGGGCCCCAACCATTGACGGCAGGGTCTGGTGGCATGGGAGGCCACAAATTTGACTCATGCGCGTGGTTAGATCTTCCGTGCTCAAAGTTAAATATAGGCCCAGGGCGCTCGTTGGGGAATCTATGTCTAAAACCGCCTTCCCAGTTTGGGGCGTTATTCGCTCTCCTAACTCTAGTAGGGTTAGAAAAGGTAGGGAGCTGAGCCTCACTATAGAAGAATTTTAGGGTGAGCGGGACTATAGAACCGCTTCGCCTTTGGGGTGGGAAGATGTTATTCAAAATTTTTGGGAGGACTTCTGTGTTGGCAAAGTTTATAATCACACAGTCCCCCTTAAATTTTTTGGGATTGGACCCAATCCAAGGTACCCTCCTGGTCATAACAATATCCCTTGCTAAACTATCCATCCCTTGGGGGGCCATGGTCATGTTTGTAGTAAGCCAATGAAGAGCTTTATCCTTCAAGTCCTGTTTCGATTCTATTTTGTTTTGTGCTAAGACTGGGACATTTGCTAGTACTAGCACAACTGGGGAGGCTTCCAAAATAAATTGGGCTGATATATCCTCATGTATTGTCCCAATTATGTCCCCTGATGATGATGTCGGCGCGGCTCCGCCTGCTAGGTCCTGACTGGGAGCCGTTAATAGAGTTGAGGCTACTGCTAAGGGCCCCTCTGGCAGTGTAGGCTGTGGGACACTCTCATTTGGTAGAGCCTCTACGGCTCCCGATGCCAATTTTGTGACAAGAGCAGATAGATTGGCCACCTCTACCACCAGATTACTTTGTGCACCCCCCGCCTTCTTAACCTCCGAAGTTAATTTATCCAGTTTACCAATCAAGGGCTTGATGATTGTCCTAATTTTTATATCAATCATATCTTGGATCCGATTAAAGAGTTCATCATCAACAATACGTCTGGATTCTGCATCGGCATCAAAGTCAATTTGTTGCCCTTCACGTCTTGGGGGTGGTGTAGCTGCCTTTCTCCTGCCTTGTTGTTTCCCCCCTCTCTTTGAGTGAGATTTTCTACAGGTTCTCACTGGCCGTGGAACGGGCTGCCCCGGTGACGGTACTTCCTCGATGGAAAATGACTGGTGATTATGCTCTGAGGTATTGCCGTTATTGGCCGACGAGTTAACCAAAACATGAGGATCTTCTGCATCGCTGGCCAAGTCTTGTGGGATATGAACTAGGCTATTCGACTGGGGAAGATCTGGCGGTGTGGTCAGTAACTCTGGAGCAGATGCCCTTGCGGGCGGGCTTTCTAACGAAAGAACTGGCGATTGGCTCAAGCCTAGCGATTGCCTCCTCTCATTGTTGATCTTATTGACTTTTTGAACCACATATGAGAGCATTGTGTTGAGGGGCTCCGTCGCAGCAGATGCGGGCTTTTTCCTTACCATAATGCCTACCTCTTACAAACGACCGAGCCAATTGACCAAGGTATGTGTCAGGATCCACAGGCAGATGGCAGAAGACCTGGGGGTAATGAGGGTTAATAAAGTTCTGTACCTTACTAATCCCAGACGGCGAACCTTAGGGGGGTGGCCTCGCCTCGCCTTCTCGTGCCTCTGAGGGCCACAGAGGGCCCGCCCTTTGCCCGGGCTTAGCCCTGGGCACTCCCGCGCGCTCCCGCGCAGCGAGGCACGTCACTTCTTGTAGGCGTTGGTTAGGAGGAACATGAGGGGCGGGGCGGTCAGGGAGAGCGGGCCAGGTGACTTGGCCTCGGGATCGCCGGGGCTCCTGGGAGAGTGAGTCCCGGTTCCCAGCGCTCGCAGCCCTGTCACTCGCGCACACACCCTGCAGGTAACAACACTCGGCTGGGCGACCTTGGCGATGCGGGACCGCGAGGTGTTGACTGGGTCCTCCCTTCTGCAGCAGCGAATCCTCCTTCCAGGTAACAGCACAGCAAACTGTAGAACTTCCCGGTTTCCCGCTTGGGCGGGCTCCTTTTCAGCTGATTTGCAGGGCGGGGCGGTCAGGGAGAGCGGGCCAGGTGACTTGGCCTCGGGATCGCCGGGGCTCCTGGGAGAGTGAGTCCCGGTTCCCAGCGCTCGCAGCCCTGTCACTCGCGCACACACCCTGCAGGTAACAACACTCGGCTGGGCGACCTTGGCGATGCGGGACCCGCGAAGCGGGTTCCGCGAGGTGTTGACTGGGTCCTCCCTTCTGCAGCAGCGAATCCTCCTTCCAGGTAACAGCACAGCAAACTGTAGAACTTCCCGGTTTCCCGCTTGGGCGGGCTCCTTTTCAGCTGATTTGCAGGGCGGGGCGGTCAGGGAGAGCGGGCCAGGTGACTTGGCCTCGGGATCGCCGGGGCTCCTGGGAGAGTGAGTCCCGGTTCCCAGCGCTCGCAGCCCTGTCACTCGCGCACACACCCTGCAGGTAACAACACTCGGCTGGGCGACCTTGGCGATGCGGGACCCGCGAAGCGGGTTCCGCGAGGTGTTGACTGGGTCCTCCCTTCTGCAGCAGCGAATCCTCCTTCCAGGTAACAGCACAGCAAACTGTAGAACTTCCCGGTTTCCCGCTTGGGCGGGCTCCTTTTCAGCTGATTTGCAGGGCGGGGCGGTCAGGGAGAGCGGGCCAGGTGACTTGGCCTCGGGATCGCCGGGGCTCCTGGGAGAGTGAGTCCCGGTTCCCAGCGCTCGCAGCCCTGTCACTCGCGCACACACCCTGCAGGTAACAACACTCGGCTGGGCGACCTTGGAGATGCGGGACCCGCGAAGCGGGTTCCGCGAGGTGTTGACTGGGTCCTCCCTTCTGCAGCAGCGAATCCTCCTTCCAGGTAACAGCACAGCAAACTGTAGAACTTCCCGGTTTCCCGCTTGGGCGGGCTCCTTTTCAGCTGATTTGCAGGGCGGGGCGGTCAGGGAGAGCGGGCCAGGTGACTTGGCCTCGGAATCGCCGGGCTCCTGGGAGAGTGAGTCCCGGTTCCCAGCGCTCGCAGCCCTGTCACTCGCGCACACACCCTGCAGGTAACAACACTCGGCTGGGCGACCTTGGTGATGCGGGACCCGCAAAGCGGGTTCCGCGAGGTGTTGACTGGGTCCTCCCTTCTGCAGCAGCGAATCCTCCTTCCAGGTAACAGCACAGCAAACTGTAGAACTTCCCCACTCCAGTGAGTGCAACAGTAGGGAAAGTGCTGAATAGTAGAGGAGTAAAAACTACTATTCCCACTGCAGTGAGTGCAACAGTAGGGAAAGTTTTGGATAGGGGCGGGGTGAAAATGACTATTCCCACTCCAGTGACTGCAACAGTAGGGAAAGTGCTGGATAGCAGAGGGGTAAAAATTACTATTCCCACTCCAGTGAGTGCAACAGTATGGAAAGTGTTTGGATAGCAGAGAAACAAAAATTACTAATAACATTAAAACAATTGAAAAATATGAAATCTTAAAAATAAATAAACAATATTTTAAAAATATCGGATAAAATATATTAAACATTAGCATTAAATTTAATAATTAGATATAACAAAAAGATACAAACATATATACCTGGCCTCCCTTTGAGCTCCTAGAGCTGGCCGGCACAGCTGGTACATGATATGTCCTTTACTCATTAACATGTATGGGGTCCACCGCCCAGGTCTCCTGGAGGCAGAGCATCTGAAAATTAGTTACAAATTCAACCCATTTTTCAATTAAACTCTATTTACATAAACCCGCCACATTCCAATATAGAAAGCTCATCAGTGGAGCCACCTTCTCGGGAACCATAAGAGTCAGTGCTGTAATCCGGGATAGAGCTGGGTCATATGTAGACTGATTGATCTGAGTTGGCTGTATGTTTAAGCAACCCTTCAGGACCGCATACTTCAGGCCAGCGAGGACACCCAGGTTTTGGTACTCCCGACAGTCTGGTTACCTCGATCTAACTTGCTTGTTGATAGAAGTAGCAAAGCGGTAACATTGTAATATGATGATGGGACACCATAGGAAAACTAGCTCTAGCTAGAATTATATCTGCTAGATGCGGGGATTTGAATGACTTCACTACACAGTCTCCCTGTAAAACTTTAGGGCCCGCCCAACCTATTTTACTCTTCTGACCATCTTTATATGTGCAAAAAGAGCCTGAGTCAGCCTGGTTCTGTTGCCCACCCAATGCAGTGATTTATTCCTCAGTGACTTTTATGTTTCATTTTCGAATGCAGATAAAATTAAAGCATTAGCCAGAGCTACCACGTAGTGTGTCACAGAGGGGTGTAAGTCAAGAAAATCTGGTGTATCTAGCGAGTCAGCCGCTGACGCACTTCTTATCGAAGTGTGGGAAATGGAAGGAAGTGGAGATTTGCATGGCTTATGGACGTCTGGGCGGGCATATGATGGTGAGATACCGAACTGAATATGCATTTAAGGCAGCTAATATTAGGCAGGTCCCTACATAAGCCGACAGGTGACGGTAGTATGACGGTAGAGCCCCGCTGGACAATAGTAGATACACTATCTACCCGAGTATGGCCCTTGGGTGCATCAGGAGAGCTCTGTCTGTCAGGACGTGAGATTTGTGCCTTTAACAGATCCAAAGAAGTTATAGCCAAGCTCTCTACTTCTTTCTGCCTGGTAGTCCGGGAGCCCAGAGTGGACCTCACAAAAGTATCCAGGGATTGTACCATAAAAACTAGTGTGTTGAGATCGCCAGAAGAGGCTTTGGCAGAGACTACTTGGGTTGTTTTTCTCAGCAGGGGCTGGTTTGAGTGTTGAGTTAGGTTTGGTGATTGGCCTCTGTTCATTCCCTGCCACTGCATTTGAGGTTTTATCGCAAGTCCCTGGACCCCTGGGGTGTTTCAACAGTGTTTGCAAGTCAGGATCACATACAGAAATGCAGTCAAACATTTTGCACGCAACCATTAGTAAGTAAACTTTTATGTTACAATTGCACCTCTGACTGCAGAAGAGCTAGCAGGATCAGAATCGCACTCCTGGGGTGAGGAAACTCTTGTACCTTTGGTACAAGAGTACAAGGTCTCTTCCACACTTGAAATTAGTTTTTTGATCACCCCGATATCTCCTAAAATGTTAGCAAATATGAGTGACAATCAGGCTAACGAATGGACTGCACAAGCCCCTTGTTGTACACAGTATCTCTCGCAAGCGATAGCGCATGCAAAGGCGCAGGTGAGACCTAAAAAATGAATGAGAGCCAAATTCAAATCCCATTCAGAAACTACAAAGGAACTAGAGAGAATCTATTCTGAAATCTTCAAACTACTACTACTAATAATGTATACAACATTCCCTGATCAGAAGAGTGCAGGCAGGTAGAAACTGCTACGAACTATCACTTAACCGTTCCAAAACCGGGGCCTTTCTGACCAAAAATTGAGAAAACTGCAATATGTACACGATCATTGTTTAAGGGGTCCAACATTTTCTCGGAGCAGCACCACTTTTTAAAGGCTCACCAATTACCAGAATAATCTGCCCTAGTTTGTGACTTTCTCACCACCAAAAGCACATTTAGATATGCTCTATGAGATTTAACTTTCCTCTCAAGTTTCAAGATTGAAGCCCTGACTTCCAGATGCAAGATCTTCTACTTACGTAGATAACAGATCTCTTAATTGGCAAAGCCTGGGCTATGTGCTACTGTGTTCTATAAGATTTGTATACCATGCCTAATCCACTGTGAAAATTCCAACCTGGTTTCCTATTCCTCACCCTCCTCAATTGGATGTCTATTCAGACGATTTATCTCTTTCCCAGACTCCACTGCATGCCTAGGCACAGAGGCCCATCAACGTGAACAGCCCTCATCTGCTGCTCTCAGCTCCTCAGAAAATATCAATTTCCCAAGGTCATAACCAGATGGTGGTTCTCCATATCACAGGTGGAGGAAAAAAAGGCCAGTCAGGAGTGTTGCACCCTGGTACCTCTGTGGCCTATCCACCAGACCAGCCACCCACATCAAGGGTTCTGTTGCGGATCCATGTCTCAAGAGGCCAATCATTATGGCACCCAGACCAGGCTCTTGGGGAATAGCTGAGGTGAAGAACTGGTGGCACAGGCCCTTGGTCGCAGCACAGGCACTGAGTTCCAAAGAGAAGGTGCTGAAAATCCAGGCGAGTAGACTGTACAAAGGAGAGACAGTTGTTGTCCATTCCCCAGGTCTAGCTTGCCCTAGTCGAGTCAGGCATTCGAGGACAAGGTTAGGCAGCTTTCACAGGCCCTGTTCACAGTCCATGTCACCATCGGCAACTTTGGATGTTTCTTTCCATCTGCTCACTGTCTCCCGGAACGATAAACTCTCTGCCTTTCCAGCTTAGCGGATTGATTGATGCTGTACATTTGCAGGCTTGCCATTAGTCCTCTACAGGGAAGGAAGTGGAGCAGCTCACTTCAGAGACTGCTCAAGCATAGTGGTTGCTGTGTACCTTCCTAATTTTTGGCCTGAGCAGATGTATGAAATTTAGCAATGCACCATTGATAAAACTAGGCATCCATACAACCTGACCCCTGGCCTTGTTCAAGTCCATGTGGCGGCCTCTTTGTTGGAAGAGACGTGCATGGTGCCTATATAGGCGCGACCTCATCACTCTGACTCACTTTTATTCTTTCTGCTCCAGTCAGTACAGAGCCGAAGAGCGCTACCCCCAGTCATTGTTTGACTGAGATTTTTCAACTTTTTGTTGAGGTTTCTTGAGACTTGTCTCCTGGTGTGGCTGGGATGCCTGCTAGAAAGGCTGGCTTTAAGCCCTGTGGCATAGTAATGACAAAAACTCCTAGGCAATGTCAATAAAGTAAACAAATTACACAATATCTATGACAATAAGAAGACCAAGGAAGACGGAAAAAATATGTTAAAAGTTGTTACTATTTTAATAATTTCTTCTCTTATTATTTAAACAAATGATATTTATACAAAACATTTAAAAAATGAAACACAATAGTTAACACATTACATTTAATCACTATGTATAAATAAAAGGTTAAAAAGTGGCAATATCTTTATTAACTCGACGCGCGTTTCGGCGTATACAACACCTTCTTCAGGAAAGCCACACAATTATAGATCCTGTTTCAATGTGATGAGTTCCTAGTGATTAAAACCTGCAACTCCATAGTTGGTAGATGTCTTTAATTCTAATAAATGGCTGATTAAAATGTAATGCACCGGATGTGCAACAATGTCTTATTAATTTTAAAATCAACGGTTTCACGAAAAGGTCTGATGTCTGGTTGTCGAACAAGCTTTGAATGGGTATATTGGAAAAGCGGCCTGGTCCTACTAAATGTTAAAATCAGTAAAATGATATTCTGGAAAGCCTCTTGCAGTAGAAGAAATTCAACGAAGTAACTGGAACAAGCACTGGATATGTGATAGTGTTCCAAATATGTAGCTCAATAAGCATACACAGTAAAGGACTTATCTGATAAAAGGAGGCTTCAGGTAGGACCAGGCGAAGGACTTTGCCTGTTTGGTCCTACAGGACTTTGTGGTGTGAAATTGTTACGCAGACCCACGTCCAAGGGAGGTATTGCTTGGGTATTTATTCTGAGTTAAGGAATCCGCAGCTAGAAGTTTCTATCAGATGAACAAGCTACTTACATTCTGTAGTGTCTTATCTGGTAGAGACTCTATCTAGCTGCAGATTCTTTACTGACCCACCCATCTTCCCCGCTCTGCAAACAAATTTCTAGTGACAGTTCTTTTCCCCTTTTAGGGTCTTAGTATTACACACCAATGGTCAGTGTTTTTCTTGGCTCCACGCTCCTGGCGTGGAAAGTTGCAAAAATAAACTGACGCCAGCACACTGAGATGGCAGCTATATAGGCACCACGCACTACTGGCACGCAGGAGTACTGCTCACGGAGCATTTTCAGATCCAGTCTGATGCCTAGGAAAAATTCTAATGTAAGGACTCTGAAGCAATATAGTCTCTACCAGATAAGGCATTACCGAAGGTAAGTAACTTGTTCATTAGTGAACTTGCTTGATAACTTTTCTGATTGTCCTAAGCATCTTTTTTTGTAAATTAGAAGAATACCAGAGTTGGACCAAAATTCAGAAAGTCTTGCGCTGCAGATCTTACCAAGCACATAGCTAATAAGGGGCACCCAAAGACTAATATTTTTGTAAAGATTCATTGGGACGTTAGCTAGACCTGGAGCTTTATCCTTTGAGCAGCTAATAATTGTAAATCTTTGTGACAACCAAGGGGCGTCAGTGAAGCCAACATGTTAGAAAAAATCTAAACCATTGGATAAGCAAAATAAATATTGGAAAAATGGGTTACCTGAACATCTGTCTGTATAACAACTTCTTTAACAAACTCTATTATGGCATTAAAACAGTGAGATGAATTGTTTTCCAAAAGACAGAATTATCTTTCAGAGCACACACTTTTGCTAGATCTTCCCTTGCTTCCTCCCGAAAACTAATCATTCTGACCTCTAGAGGAGTTTTGTGGCCTAGTTGGTAAAACCCAACCTCCAAATTATTGTAAGGTTTTTGTTCTCTAAAGCAACAAAAAGATTGCAATGAGTTGGTACAGGTTTTGTCAATGTATATCTGTGTCATGGCCAATGACCTATTTGAAGCCACAGTGAGAGCTCACCTCAGATAGAAACTCATTTGGGGAAAAGCGGCCAGGATGATAACTGAATCGTTCTGTTGTAAAGACAAAGATACATCTCTTGTGACCTGTGGGTAACCAAATCTACTATCAATACATCGGGATTAATACTACACCTTTTAACTCTAAGGCTTTTATGTTTGTTGATCTGTACTCTAGGATACATGGAATAGCTACTTGGCTTAGCATGAGAATGAGTACTAAAGAATTATGATCACTAAAGGTATTTATAATAGAATGTGATACTTATAACTTGCCCCCTTTAAAACATTGATCTAAAAATAAAATCAATTCTATTGGGCAGCTCACTACGTTTAAAGCTGGAGATATTATGTGAGCAATGGCTTGAGACTGAAGCTCCCAACTTCAAGGTGGAGATATTTCGAAGGCATAGCCCGAGATCTCAAAAGAATTAGTCAGATTGAGACAGTATATATAAGCATTCAATATGTCACCCTGATGAATAAGCTTAAAATGTAAAGGGACTTCAGTATCCGACAAAGCTTGTTCAATTAAGCAAGGCGTTACATAAATGGTGTTAAAGTCCTCAGTCAAAATAGCAAAACACGGTTAAAGAATTCTCCTTAAATAAAACAAAACAAAAATTGCAACATGGTTTCGGTTATTGCAATCACATTTATCATTATAAAAGTTTATCAGTAATACTTTCTCTTAAGTTTTTCATCAAGCATAATAGCCTGGACATTGAGAAGGTTAGACAGGGCAGAATGTTGGCCTTAAAATTAGGAGATCTGGCCCAAAGATATATGAAAACCACCTTTAGCTCTACCAGAGGAGGGAGGGGCTTGCACGTATATCTTATGAGCAGTAACAGTTGAGAAAATATTTGGATCGATCCCATGTTTCCTGCAGTAAAAACATATTGAATTGATTTATAAATGAAAGCCATTCTAAATATTCTATTTTATTGTTCAACCCAGCAATATTCCTTGAACCGTGCTGAAAGTTACCAGAATGGTGAGTAACCTTAGTATCAAGAGTTGCATGCAGTAGTTTCTATCAGATTCAGGCTATCTGCTGGAAATCAGTCATTTTATCTAGAGCTTCGAAGGTTGCAAATATGTTACTATTGACAATAGAATGTGATGAAAAAAATAGAAGGAATAGCAGATCTGTTATGGGCATGCTTTACCTTTGCAGAGTTTTAAAATAAAGGATATCTACAGAAAAAACCCGATGGCAACAGTTTGGTCCCGGTACCAAAATAGTTGATGGTGGATAACTGAGAAAAAACAAAATCAACAACAGATGTTTTTCTAAAAGTGACCCCTATGCATCTCCACAACCATTTCTTCATGTCATTACTCCTCCAAATCCCCAGTTTCACCAAAATGGATATCACTGTAAAGTTTACAACCAATGCCTAATTGCTGCTTTTGTTTTTAGATCTTGTCTAGGATGCGCTTGCGCTGTCTCTTCGAGACCTGTTGTATTCATAATATGTGCTTTAAGCTTTGCCCATTTTCCCACCCATCTATTTGATTGGCTCCTTTTACTGTCTTTTTTAAATGTTTTTCTTTTCGTTGGTTAATTTTTTTAGTAGTCCCTCCTTCGTACCTCTTTTTCTCCTGTAGTAACTACCCAGAACGATTTCCCCGGTTACATGTGTTGTTACTTAGTATGTGTTAGTTACAGTTTGTGAGCACTATTTTGTTAACCGCTTTCTCCTAGCTGCTGTAGAAAGACGTTTCCTACCCTCCCCGCTCCACGGCCGGCGTCTACATAGTATCTTATATTTTTATTTTTTTTAGTGCAGCACGCTTTGCTTTAGCTTTAATAATGGCGACCGCACCAAAATCTTTATTTTCTCTCAATATTATGGGTTATTTAAACGAACACTGCACTTCAGCTTTAACATTGGTGGCCATCCACCTTTCTTTTCTTACGCGCGGCTTGCCAAAATCTTTAAAAAAAAATATTTATTAGAGGTTTTTTAAAGCAGCGGCATGTCGTGCTTGCCACGCTTGATCTTGAACAATGGCGGCCGCCGCACCTTTTTTTTCTTTAGTGCGGCGGTCCTCCCAGGGTGTTGGAGGTTGCTGGGTCTGCAGGACGGGTCTTCTTTTTGTAGCGGAGGCGAAAGGCAGCAGACAGTCAGGCAGGGTTGGCCCAGAGTCAGTCACTGTTCCTTCTTCTCTGGTGCCCATGTACTCTTTATGGCTTCCCTGGCACTTACAATATTAAAGAATAGACTTGAATATTTTAGGGGCATAACTGCTCATGCAGATATGCCCACACCGGAGTTATAGTGCACCTTGTTTTAGGGCTTGTAAGGCCTTCTGGTGGGGTGACTTAGCTATACCGTGGGCAGTGCTGCTGGACATGGCACACAGGCAATGTGCCATGTCTACTTTGTCGTTTTTCACTGCACCAAAGAATGCAAGCTGCAGTGGCATTGTCTTGGTGAGTGGTCCCCAGGAGACCCTATTCAGTCCCCATGCCCTAGGTACCATTTACTAGGGACTTACAGGGAAGCTAAAGTTGCAACTGGTGGTACAGTTTTAGAGAAGGAGCACTGGCACAGGGAACCTGGTTGACAGTGATCCTGTGCACCTACAGTCGAAACCACATCATTTTCCAGACAAAAAGTGGGGGGCTAACCGTGTCCAAAGAGGCACTTTCTCACAGTAGTAGACATAATTGTATAGGTCCGGTGTTATTTAATCAAATGTCATTCAACAGATATTGCTCTGTTTTCTATATGATCCGACCGGATCACATTAGGGAAATATTAAAACTTAATGAAGATTGAAAAAAATGTTTGCTATTGTGAGTTAGAGATCACAGTACCTTTTTGGTGCCTGACGTACTTTGTAAAACAGTGTTGCACATGCATGGGTGATAGAATTCATGATGTAAATGTTCAGGTAACGGTTACACACTGAGGAATAAAGACGTGTAATACCAAGCTCCATTTGTGGTATGAGCCTCTGCATGTACCTGGGCTGGGGAGGACGTTTCAGCTGGTGACGAGAAAGAAGATTATGCAAACCCTGCATCCTGAAGAACAGAGAGTGCTCTCCTAGAGAGTTTGCTCTGGTCCAGCAACTGCTTGTGCATGCCACGTGTGCTTCAGTCAGAGTGAAAATCGACAGTTGGTGCATGTGGAGTCAAAGCATCGCTCCAGCCAATGCCAGGCCTGTGAAGAAAGTGAAGGCCTTTCAGAAAGTTTGTTTGCCTTCAGCTAGAAATTTGCTGGTAAAGTTGAGACCAGAGATACTGTGCCATAGCCTAACACAGTTCCATCATTCATGCAATACGACAACCAGGTACTGCGTAGCGCTAAAGCCAGTGATAGCCGAGTGCAAGAAAGTGCTAAAAGCAAAAACATTTTACAGCAAAGAAACGCTAAAGGCAGTAGAAACCAGATGCAATGCAAAGAGAGGAGAAGTGTGAAGAACCTGTGCAAGAAACAAAGCTGCTCGGCTCCCGACAGTAGGAAGTTCCACGGGTTATGATTCTGCTGCATTCCTAAAACCACCACCTTCCTTTTGATACTGCCAAAAAGCAAAATATTGGTGACAGATGGACTGCCTGTATGGAATCCTTGGACAAATTAATTGATGCACTGGAAGAAGCAAATGACAAAAAGATCATTAAATATCTAAAGAATTTGGCGAGTGAAGGAGTAAAAAAGTGATAAAGTACCACACCATGGTGAAATGACCAAGTTCAATCCAGTGCCAGATGTCGACTATGAAATGTACATTTTCAACCAAGAAAGGCAGAGAGCTGGTGAAACAATGGATAAGTTTGTAGAAAGACTTAATTTGCTCATCAAGCTTTTTAAGTTCAATGAGTTAAATGATGAAGTGGCCATGCATTTCAGAGTAATAGATGGTTGTCTCGAATTTCCTTCAGACGACAAATGCTGAAAGACACTCCGCTTAAAGCAAGCACTCACGGGACCAGATTGGAAGAAAGAGCTGACAGACAAGCAGCTAACATGGAGGCCGTAACTGCTCAAAATGAATCTGCTCTGAGTGTGTAAAGTAAGTCGAAACACAAGATAGAAGGCCATAAAATAATGTCTCTAAAGAAAAAGAAGTTGTGTTTTCGATGAGGTTTTTCTTTCCATATGAAGGTTAATGGCCCGCCATTGCGCCTGCAAAGGATGCAGAAAAGAGAACTGTTTTGTAACGGTTTGCACAGGGAGGGAAGGTCAAGTCCACACATCGAAAAAACACGATGGATGCCAGAAAGTTCTAGAGATGTTTCAACCACTCCCACAAGGCAAAGCGGCAACATCAATTGAAGCAAGTAGAAATTCAACAACGTTGATTGCCTTCAAATTCCATGTCTAAAGCTTTGTCATTGTCAAGCGTCACTGAGGAAGATGGGTGTGCGATGTCAGTGTTGACCGCTGGATGACGTGAGCATGTAGGATAAGCTTCTTGCTAGGAAGAATGCCGGTCGAAGCTTTATCTACAAGTGAAAGTGCGAAATTCATTTGGGCACTGTGCCACAATCACACTGAAAGTGAATGGGTGCTCCATACCTTTTATCATAGACGGTGATGTGTCGATAAACATTATGCCAACGGAAAAGTACAATGAACTCTCCCCAGTGCCCCGTTTAACCCCATACCAAAGTGTATACCTAGGCTGCTATGACGCCACTGCAAAGTCAAGGTTCATTCATAGCAACTGTGAAGCATGAAACATGAAAGTACAAGCACCAATTCATGTCCTGCAAGGCACTTCATCGAATGTGTGTTTACTCCGTTTCAGTAATCCTGCGGAGATGAGGCTGATTTCTGTGAACCACAATCTCAATGCCTATCATGAGTGAATCAGTTTCCCTCCTTGTTTCATGGTCTGGGAATATATAAGACCATGAAAGGGCAACTTCAGATAAATGACGTCTGTCCTGTTGCTCATTGACCTCGTCAAATTGCATTTCATTTACAAGAGGCTGTTGACAAAGAACTTGAGACACTATTAACGTACAGCATCATTTAGAGATCCATTGGTCTAACACCATGGGTATCACCCATAGTGGTAGTGCTGAAGAAGAATAGTCGCAGAGCCGTGCGTTTCTGCGTTTATCTACATCAAGCTAACAAGGTGATTGAAAGAGACCAACATCCAGGTCCGCATATCGTTGACCTGATTATGCAGCTGAATGGAGCAAAAGTCTTTTCCCACCCTGATTTGAACAAAGGGTATCACCAACTCAAACTGGAAGAAAATTGCAGGTACATTACTACCCTTCGACTCATGTTGGTTTATTTAGCTATAAAAGGCTATGTTTTGGATTGTCATCCACTGCAGAACTCTTTCAGGATGTCATTTATTTCATAATACAGCCAGTCACACTTGTTTTCAATTATACTGATGACATGCTGGTTTATGGGGCCCACACAAAAAGATCACAATAAAGCTCTTACACAAGTTTGTTGTGTACTTTCTGATGCAGGTATAACTTTAAATGTGGCAAATGTGAGTTTCATAAAACCATACTCAAGTTATTTGGTCATAGCTTTTCTGATGAGGGAATGCAAATTAAGTACACGCCTTGTCATCCACTCCACCCCCACAAGGTGAAACTATGCTGCGATCCTTCCTTGGTAGGACCAGTTACTGTTCAATGTATATACATGATTTTGCCACTGAGTGCCCCAGTGCCAACTCCAGATGTCAAAAGTGAGACATCCACCTGAGAATCCGTAGAGCCCAACGACTGTACTAGGTTCCCCGTCATCAGTGCCGGTCATGGACACTTCTCTGGTACTTCCTATGCCTCACATGACTAGATCTGGGCAATTGATTCGAGCACCAAAACGACTTATTGAAGAGTTGTGTTGAATAAATGTATTATTTGTACTTTTCATTTAACAAAAGAGGAGCTGTAGTGTCTTGTAAGTTAGAGATTACGGGACCCTTTTGGTTCCTGAAGGACTTCGTAGAACAGTAACGTATGTGCATGCGTGAGTGATAGAATTCATGATGTTGAATGTTCAGTTAACGGTTACACGCTGGGAATAAAAATGTGTAATTCCATACTCCGTGTGTGCGTTATCCTTTGCATGTACATGGGCTGAGGAGAAGTCTACAGTTGTCTCCTATTCTGTGTGCTTGCATTATTTGTTGGCTGGGGAGAGAGGAGTCGTACCTGATATTGCGATTACATGTAATTATCCTAAGTGAACGACGGATAACCTAGCTTAGGTGACACGCCAACCGTTCATTACTAAATCATAACTAGGAGGGTAAAGGGAAATCCCTAAGCTCTGTGGGGGGTGGGATGGGGGGGTGTGTTTTAAAAAATATATATTATATGGGGTGGCAGGTAAAGAAATAGTATCTATGTGGGTTATGGTGGATAACAGGTGGGGCACATATCTGGCTATGGAGTGCTATGGAAGATTCAGGCAGGACTTTGCTTTTTGCTGTGTCTGGGTTGTTTGGTTGTTACAAGCAAGATCACACTATGCAATTTAACTAGTTTTGCACACATCGGCGTTCATGGACAATGGACACAAATCCGGACTTTAACAATACAAAAAATATTTTTAGATGTTCTACTAGCTGCATAGAAAGATATTTACTCTTCACACGAAAAGTGATTTTCCCCGTGGTAATTGCACAAGTTCCAGTTTCTGCATCACCGAAGAGAGGATATAGAATACTCTTTGGAGAATAAGGTCATGTATGTTTTATATTTTTACCCCATATTTCGGTTTGTGAGCACCTTCTCGGAGAAAATGGCATATTACGTTGTACCACTAGTTAAAAAGGAATTGCTGGAATTGGAATACGTATGTCAACACACAATATTCTAATGTGCAGCTGAAATGCCAGGGTGAGGGGGCCAGATGGATATAAACCATTAACGTATCGCCAATTGAGAAATTTTTGGAAGTACAAGCGGTGGAAGAGGGGTCCTCCGTTACCAATGGATACATTACCTCTTATGTTTCGCTCCCCTTTTAGAGGCCAGCTACCCAAAGGACTTGTAGACACTAACCTCGCTCTTTCGGCTTTTCCACACTAATAGCGTCGGACTCCAGACCATTCCTTAGAGACATTCCTATCCGTTGCACAGTATTAAAATGTGTGCCTTTTTTCGGGGTTCCATTATCAGGAACAGTCTGTCCAGAGTTGAAAGCTGCAGCAAATGCTTGGTTCTGTCCGAAACCAATTCAGGGCCATTTAGTGTGGAATTTAGCACTTCATAACAAGCGAATTGCTGCTCTTGACTTGGCATAACTATAGTCTTGCTGCTCTAGGGAACGAAAGTTGGCGACCAAGGCATGTTTGCACACTAACTGCAAATCGTCCACTGAGAGGGGGGCATGCAGGCTCACTCCCTGTGATAGGTCTCCCATTTTTCAAGTCAGGAGAACCAGAACTCGGAAATCACAAAAATAAACTTGTAGACGTTCCTTTAAGAAAAAGCTTCTTCACGCATTGAGAATGAACCACGTTCTGAAATTGTTTGATAATTTGGTTCGGGTAGAGTGGGGACAGAATAACCTAGTCCTAAGAACTAGTCCCACAATTACATAAAAATGTTCATGCCCTTGATAGTGTATGGACTCCCAGTACTTATCTGGCTCGGGGCTAGTGGTTTGATTTACTGACCATGAGTTTGTTCAGGAATACTTTTTGAAGGGGTCTGATTGGCCCCGAGCATGTGGTACACATCCGCTCATTCTTTAAAAGGCCTGCAGGTAAATTGGTTTCAGCCCTCATGTCTGTCTGTCTATCTCTGAACAGTGTGCGGTTTCATGTATGGCTTTTTTGGAGTCGTGTCTTGTTTGGCGATTTTGACATAATTAAAATACAACGCCACTCAGTCCCGGCACAAAATGTTTTTGTTTCAAGATGTAAGAACTGTGCTATACAGATAATCGCTCTTATTTTTATGTGCACCGATGTACACCAAAATCGGAGATCGTTGTGGCATTTGGAGTGCTTGAGACATCAAGCCTTAAAAGCTTACAGCTATCTCCCCAGGTTTGTTGGTTACAAGCACACTGCAGCCAAGGAGTCTTCGCTGACCTTTCAGCTACGGTTTACAGTTTCACAGCTGCGCTTGGCAAGCGTTGTAGCCTGCTGGAGAGACAATTAACCACGCGGCATTTACTGACCACAGCCCCTGTAAAATGTTTTTGTTTTGGAGATGAGATTAAAACGGGGTCACTTATAGATCCCCAGGCCCATCTGCCTGCCTTATCTGGTAAATTGACTTTAAGACTCACTGACGCCATGTTTCAGACCATTAGGAATTAGAATCCGTGTTAAAGGTGTAATCAAACTACCCAAGAAAAGCATGGAATTGATCAATATGTTAGTGTGCTTCCTGACATAAAACTACTCGCTCCTCATTAGCACTCTACTCCTTAATGGTATCCATCTTACTGGGTGAATCCAGGGAATGCTATTAACCATTTTTGCTAACTATTTTTTTTGTATATTTTTTTTAAAGAAGGTTCAAAAACCTGTTGTGTGTGAAACTTGTGTGTAGCTAAATCACCTTTCCTACGTTTCGTTTTTAAATGTGGACTTCTCTTAAAGGGTCTTTGTGTAAGGGCTCACCAGGTGACAACGTGAGGATTCAGTTTCTGAACTTAAATAACATTTTGTAGCCACACCTACCTTGAGGTATGTTGTCTCCCATTTAAGATCTGATTTGCATACTGTAGCTATACACAAGTTGCAGCCAGCCTAAAGTTTTGGAATGAAGTTCTGCCTATGGTAAATATCCAGCCTTTCTCCAGAAGTCACTTGGTTTATTTCATAGGTCAGGGAGTATTCCATGATCACTTGCTTGCTTCGGAGTCTGAAGGTGGCAAGCATTTACGAGTTTCTACAGTCAGTGTGGCTTCCCACTTACCTGTGCGGTCATACGGGTTCATGCTTGGTGGATGCACACAGGAAATAGGAGAGGGTATGGAGGAAGTGTGACTGAGTGTGAGGAACAAGAACAAAATGAGTTAGGAAAGAGCAGGGAGGAATGGAGGCCGTAAAGAAAGGAGGAAGAGTAAACTTGATGATGAGACCTGGAGGGATAGATAGAAATGATGAATATGAAAAATAATAGGTTTTTGGGGATACATGGTATTAATGGAAGAAAAGAAATGCTCTAGGAGACAGGAGAATGCTGTGGGCAACTACCCTGCTTATTAGATCTTGCCTTAGACCGTACATGCGCTGTTTCTTGCAAGACATTTTGTTTACTTATAGGTAGGGCTCCCGGTTTTATGGTAATTATCTTTTTGACATTTCAGTCTTTATTTATCCATATTTATTTTTTGCTAATTTTATTTGTATTTATCCATATTTATTTTGGGTTTTGTGGAAAATGAAGCTGATATTAGTATATTTCCTCATTTAACCGGTAAATATGCTCTCCTGTTTTAATGCCTACAAGGTTTCAATGCTGTAAACCCCCACAAAAGATAAATGAATGCACTTATTAGAAAATATGCAAATTTTAGAATCAACCGTGCGCATATCTACTGCTATTAAAGCCTCTTTACTAAAAGTCCTTTTTTTTTTTGCCACCTTACCTAGCAACCCACACAGCTATTGGCCTGGCAGTCAGTATTTAGAATTACTCCAAAAGCAACATAATTTCCGTTTTTATCCATATTCAAAAATAAATACAGACTAGAAAATAAATGTTTTCTCTCTGTATTTATCCGTAAAAATCAGTAAAAAACAGATAACTGGGAGGCTTAACTATAGGGGGCTAAGAGTACACCCATTATTACTATTAGTTGGCTTCATCATCGTTCACATTTCCTTGCTTGTCTTTGGTCAGTGCATGCTGTCTTCACTTCCTCTATGTGTTTGTTCCTCTTTGTGTGTGTGTGTGTTCCTTCACTGGAGCATGGCCCAAATACTGCTCATTTGTCCAGTGCAGTGTCCTGCTCGCACTTTCTTCAGAGGTATTTTTTTAATTTTTACCTGCAGCACTCCATAAGAGTGCATGTTTTCAGGATGGCTCCACCCCATCCCAAGTTGTTTCTTGCCCCGTCATCGTTGCTTGCCCCACTCCGCCTGTTTAGTTGCTTGCCCTGTTTCCTCTGGCCCCTGTTCTTGCTTGCCCTGCCCCCCCCCCCCCCACACACACTCGTTGTTGCTTGCCCTACGCATTCCACCCAAACAAATATGCCCTGCCCAGTGCTGGCCACGTTATAGTGCTTCCCCCCCAACTGCTGTACAACATTGCTGAAAAAATACATTGACAAAGCCAGAAGATCTCACATAGATGAGACCAATTACTTTTGCCAGTGGTTGTTAACCATACGATCTGGGTTGTAATTCTTCTCCACATGAACAGAGTTATGTGATAAGAAGCACAACACCATCTCTTTGCTTATCTGTTCTGGAAGCAGTGTTCAATGTGGATTGAACACCAGCATTCAAACTATATTAAATTGTTTTGAGACTTCAGAGGTAAAATGCTAACACACCATGTAGAATTTTTTACGCATGTCTTCCCATTTAAATACCATTCCGGTCTTTGGAAGTGAAATAGGGAGACTATTTTTCTCTTTTCAACATTGTCAGACACACAGAGTAGGTAGACACTAAAATTGGATCTTTCTATAACTGAAGTGCCCAAACTAGCTAATACAAACAAATCCAACATAGTCTGAAGACATGCATACTGCATCAGAACCATTGCCAATATGTTAAAAGCAATCCCTGGTAAATTTCCAATTCTAGTAATGAAAATGGTTTAGGCTTCAGCAGTTCTCATTAGTAGCTTTCTTATTTCCATATGAGCTTGTCTTTTCCTCTATAGCTTATTGGTGTTGTACCATCTCTTGTAGTGCAAAGGGAAGAAACATGGTATTTGTGTAGGCATGGTAACAGTTGTGAATTTTGTTATTGATGCTGTATTTGTGTAGTCTTGATGACTGCATTTGTAGCAGCTTTTTTTTTGTCCTGAGCGCTGTTTTTTTTTTACGCTTGGGAAATTCATTCCACTAACCTGGTATTATACTAAACAATCATTCTGTCAATTATGTTGATCCATTTCATCTACCAATGAGAGAGAACTAATGTTTATGTGGAGGTGTTGGTTTTAAGCTAGCAGTTCTGCTGACTCTGATTAAAGGTTCTTGTTAATTGTGTGCTGCTGTAACTTTATCAATCAAATTCCAGTTTTCTCTTTAATTAGAAACCAAAATATTTTAATGCGTTTATTTGCTTATTCAAATGGCAGGTTACGATTTCCACGAATCAACAACAAATGCATTCGGTTTCTCAAGTTTTATTTTTAGGGTTTCCTTAAAACCAAACCTTTTAAATCAAACCTGAAGACGTACACATGGATACTCCCAATACTGCACTAACCCTTTCTGAATTTCAATAGTGTTTTAATTCATTTAAATGTTGGTTCATTTCTATTCTTTCCATATTAGATTTTACTTTCAGGACTAAACAATGTGCATCCTTTCATTGTCGTATCCTATGCGGTTAGAAGTTTCTAGGTTCTGATGTGTGATCTGGATGGTTGCATGATCTGTTTCCCCATTAGAAATGACCATGTATGTTTGAGCACAAATTCGAAACTTTCATCCAGATCATTCAAATTCTAAAGAAGTTTTTCCCAGTTAAGAAAAATGTGTTTTTTCTCAGACCGTGATTTTCATATCATGTTTAACTGTTAACGCACAGTTAATCGTTTGTGTTGCAAGCTCTTTAATGATGGTCTAAGAGTTCCGACTAAGCAGGCTGTCCTTCATGTTTCAGGGGTTCATCAAAGACGTACATGAGGATTCACTCACAGTAGTTTTTGAAAACAAGTAGGTATAATTTTCTTTCACAGTAGGTTTTGTTTGTAATGATGATGATATTGGTTTCTGATACTACAATTCACTTTACAGCTGGCAACCAGAACGACAGGTTCCATTTAATGAAGTCAGATTACCGCCACCTCCTGATATTAAAAAAGAAATTATTGAAGGAGAGGAAGTAGAGGTGAGTATCAAATATAATTCTAAACCGCAAAATCAAGTTAATTGGACTGACTAGAGTCCTAAAGTAGGCTCAACTGCAGATGTTACCTGAAAAACCACTAGACAACAACCCATAAAAAGACTACCTATCAAAGATCTTTGAACCGGTTAATTTCCATCCACAAAGTTGTACTATTCCCGATAAGCCAGAGAACACCGGTGTTCGCTTCCACTTCACTAATCAGAAGGGTTATTTAACTTAGATAGCCTCATGGTTAATTTTGGGTAGACCCCCGTCACCAAGGAGGACATCTCCGATGTCAATTCCTTAATCATCCAGATTAAGACCACAACAGATCACCACTCTCCCTTACTGTCCTCCATGGTCTTTCAAGCTATGGCCATACTTTGATATTTCTTAGGATAACTTACTTTACTTGTGCTTCCTCAAATGACAAATGGAGTGGCTACTTTTTCTTCACACCCTCCAGACTCTCCAGTTTATTTTGCTCTCTACTCTTTATGTGCCTGTCTCTTCTTCTCCATCCGTCTCTCACCTCACTTGTTTAATTTATTCTTGCTATTTCTAATCTCACTTGTCTCCTCACCCTCTTATCTTTTCTCATGCTACATCTTCCTCGTTATTTTCTCCCTCATCAATTTGTTCCCTTTTTCGCTCCTCTGCCTGTGTGATCTATTTTTCACATATGTGGAAATCTGTTATTGAGGCCCAATCATGAGTTGGCCTTCAAATTCCAGTATGTGCACTAAATCCTGTTACTACACCTGTCTGTTACTGCACCTGTATGAATTCTGAGTTCTATTTTCATTACTGCTCCCTCCAGTAATTGTTCCCTTGGAAATTTAGACCGGTCAAACCTACAGAAAGTTACTGTGGGGTAATACCCAGTGCATGTCTATACATGAAGAATTTGGTGCAGTGAGTACTGCATCAATCATTACACCATTTTACACCATTTTCAAGGTAAAACTTGGAATTGGAGGTATTTCCCATTAAATACCTCACACATCAGTGTCTGTGTTTATTAGAAATGGTAAATCGCTTTTTCCTCTCCACTCAACGCGTGAAAGAGCCTTAGGGTTTTCTCCAGGACCCCAGCTTTCAGGGTATATATAGAAGCAGAACACAGTGCTATAGTCTGCTCCCCACCATTTTCCTCTGGCTAGAGGAGCGGTTTTGGAGGAAGGCACCCAAGGTGGGAGACACAAGACTTCTACACAAACGTTTTCCTCTCCCCCAACCATTCAAAGAGCAGTAGTCCAGTTTTGTAATCCTGCTGTAGGAACTTTGCAATAATATGAACCTTTCCAGGCAGTAATGGCCGCCATCGTGCAATCGTTTGGTAGCACCAGTTTTTCTATTTAGTTCCTTTTACGCATGTAATAGATATGAAAGGTATCTGTATGGTACAGACCGCACACACATTTTGTAAATGTAAGCAAGGCTAATATGCATGTTTTTGTTCATAAAGGTATACTCCAGAGCAAATGACCAGGAGCCATGTGGATGGTGGCTGGCTAAAGTTCGAATGATGAAAGGAGAGGTATGTCATTTTTTAACATGTTTCAAGTTTATTATGATTTATCATTACCTCCATTGAAAAAGAAGTCTACTACAGTAAATCTTTGTAGTAAAATTAATTGGGCTGACCAAGTGCATTTCATGGAAGGTGTTGTAGTCTATACCCTACATTATGACTCTTACTTCAATCTAATCTCCGGGGATTCTTTCAGCGGTTTATGTGCCAGAAATGGCTTAATTGGATCTAATTTGACTGGTGACAACTTGCTGTTTTACCCCAGTCTAAAGTTAACAAGCATTGGCATAGCCAATAGGTCTCGCCTTTGGGACCTTATAAGTGTTTAGCCATGCAACAGTTAATGTTACTGCACCAAGGATATTGTGCTGGATAACTAAACACTTAAACGGTCCCAAAGGCGAGACCTATTGGCTATGCCAATGCTTGTTAGCATTTGAGTGTGATTAGAGAGGTATGGGCGAAACCGTTTAGGGCCGTTCCGTCCAGAATTTGATGGCCTGTGGTGTTGAAAGCACTGCTAGATAACAAGGGTATAAGAAGTCGGGAATGGGCACAAGTGAAGGGTATGACATGAAATTCCAAATGTCAACATCATAAAATGTGTGATTTAAGATATGGATGTCGTTTGAGAACAGATGTTATTTTCTTGAAAGTTAAAAACAACCAATAACTGCATTGTAAATAGAGACACAAGTTTTCCATTTTTACTATAAATGCTTCCCTCTCTTTATTTTAAAAATCACAAAGAAGTAGAGGTTATGGGTCTGATTTGCAAAGGGACTTGCGTGTAGTAAAGGTACAAGTGTGGAGTCTCTTCACTCTGGGCAGCCTCTCTGTCCAGCGCCCTGCAGTGAGTGCAGTGCGGAGATTCTGCCATTAGTGAAGAGACACGTAACTTTATTGCTTATTAGTCCCTTTGTGAATTGAGCCCTAAGCCTTCATTTAAGGGTCTCACCATATGTTCAATCATGTCTGCTAGATCAAACGTTATGCATATAATCAGAAGCCCTAGTATTAAAACATGCCATCTTGTAATGTGCCATACATTGTCATTACCTTTTCTGTTTGCGAAAGGCACCAGTTATCGAAAGTAGTAAAATAAACTTTTACTAAACTCACCTTGGTGAAACTGCAACGATTGCTGCTGTTTATTGAGGAGCATAAGGGCTGGTACCCAGCTGATGCCCCGTGCGCTCATTTAGAAAAGTGTGGGGTGACCAGCAATATCAAAGGCGAGGCAGAACGATCTAAGAGTATGAGCATAGACCAGAACAGAGGATAGGATAGTGGAATGAAGGGTCCCGAACACAGGAGAGGGTTGAGTAGTCTGTTACAGGACAGGCAGTCAGTGCGAAGGGAAACGCAGGGGAAACTGTTGGATGAAAGAGGCAAAGATTTGATGAAGGGAGGACAAAATGGTTAGGGGGGGCACAGGGTGGATTAGCTGCTTTCATAAGAGGAAGCGTTCGTTAGGAGGATGTTGTGTTAAATCGTAATGTAATTGCGCAGTGTTGGGGTGAGTGAGGACTTGAGCACTGTGGACTAATTATAGTGTTAATCTTGGAGCAGATGTAGCAGGGTGAAGTCATGAGCAGGTAAGGATAAACAATAGAATACTGATAATTGAAGATGATGGAGAGAGTAAAGAGCTGAAGGTTTGCACAGAGCGCTTGTGGATGGTGAGGTAATGAGGTCCTGAAAATAGATAGATTTGACACTACCTAGATCATTATGCAGTGTATGAAGGGCTTGCTTATTAACCAAGAAGTTAGCAGTGAATATGTGCTTTCGCCATTTGTGTAATGCTGCCCTCATTTACTGTTATGCGCTCTTATTTCAAGTGTAATTCATGGCTGAGGCCTATCTTTGGTACAAGGTGGATAATGAAGCAGTTGTATGAGCTGTAGTGCAAGACTGAAGTGAGGTCTTTATGAAGATCACGTGGAAAGCAGTGAGAGCAGTGGGGTCCTGTTTTCCACAGCAGATGGGTACACGAGAGAGCGATCTACAAGGAGGCGAACTGATTTGCATGTGAAATGTGTGATGTCAGATGGAGCGATGATGGGTTTAGATTTGGATAAAGTGTTTGAAATTAGCATAAAATTGAGTGGCTTACCTTGCTTGTGGGTGGGATTAAGGGAGGTGTCATTTGAGGAGTGATCAGACAGAAGCGGAGACACTGCCAAAAACATCAGTAAAATATTTTGGCACGTTATGGTCACACCAGTGAAAGCAGAATCGCTTGGTGAAGGCAATAAATACGTGTGTAGCATAATTTCCGCCAGCTGTAACTGAAAGCCATTACTATATAGTTACAGAGACAAATGCGTTTCCAGATGTTTGGAATGGAAGAGGCTTATGGTGCGAGTACTAATGAGAAAACATCTTGTCATCCATAATAAAACACTGACCAAGGAGAGTAAGATCACATATGTATACTTTACTAAGGTAATACCTAAAACAAAACAAATGTTAGATAGGTTTTGAAATAACAGTAAAATCATGAGTCTGAGTCTTAGGACCTGGAAGGCCAGTGCAATCAGGAGTGAAATACGGACAGTATTGGAGCATGCTGGTATAAACTATGTTCAGAATCCTTTGAGACACCTTTAAAAATAAATTTTAATACAAGTAAAAGAGATTGCTCCTTTCCGCTCCTAAAGCGTCTTTTTTTAACGCAGAACAAAATGCTGTATGGTGCTCTGTAAAACACATTAGCGCCACCTGGTGTATTTCATGCAATACGGCCCCTAAATGTTCTGCCAAATGCAATGGATCTCCGTCACATAAACAAAGGCAATAAAAAAAAAGCATTTAAGGGTGCCCGCGAGCGATGCGCGTAATGAGGAAGAGATAGGAAGCCAGATGGCAGCTGAGCGCGTGCCTGCGCGTATAACCTCAAGCTTTAGGCCACAAGCAAAAGCTTGTGGTCTGATTTCTAAAGCCCACTCACTAAATGTCTCACCAGACCAGCGCATGCGCTGGCTCAGAGGAGACCTAAAAATGGAATAGCATAGTGCGTTTCTTTCCACTACCATCACTTTAGAACCACATTCTCACTGTTTGGTTTGCATTTTTGCATGTGGAATTTGGCATAAGAAAGACACCAATTGTTTGCCAGCACTAAGTATTTTGGAAATTCACAGTCGTGTTTACTCAGTAATATTTCCATTTCTTTTATTCTTAGTTCTACGTCATTGAGTATGCTGCTTGTGATGCAACTTACAATGAAATAGTTACGTTTGAACGACTTCGACCTGTCAATCAAAATAAGCCTGTTTCACAGAATTCTTTTTTTAAATGTACGGTGGATGTCCCTGAAGATTTAAGAGAAGCGTAAGTTAAATATTGTATATTCGTAGTTTGACTAATACATATTTTACTAAAGCTACCAACAAAATCTTTGGCAAACACAATAGGCATGATGGATTCGATGGTCTGTTTGTCTTTTGTAAAATCCAGTTCAGTGTGAGAGAACTTTTCAAAATGTACTGCTAGAGAAGCCGGATGGAGAGGGCCATAGATATGCAAGTGGTAGTAATCAAGAAAAAGAGAGCCAATTGGACAAGTTGCTCTGTTGTTGATCCCATGGTTTCCAAGTTTGGACAGCAAATTATTTGTCAAAATTTAAGCGCGATGTTAATGTACTTCACATAGCCTCTACAAATAAAACAAATGCTGCCCTTCTTTTACGCAAAGTCAGTCATCCAATTCAGTATGGTAACCATTAGTTTCAAGAATGTCCAGTCACTTAGAAGTCTTATGTAGTATATTCTTGTTAGGTTTATAATGTCCCCTGTTATCTGGGTCCTAGCTGCTCAGCCAGTGTGAGTGTTCTGTATGGAATGTTGGTGTGATGGACATTTGTGGAATGCTTGGGTGCCTGGTGTGAGTGTTGACAGTTGAAAGATGGGCTGAGCAGCAGGCAGGCTGCTCTTGGTGGGGCTGCTACCATTGATGTTATAGGCTTAAAAAATATTGAATTTCACTTTTGGCTCCTAGACCAGTGGTTCTTAATCTTTTGACTTCTGCGGACAAAAAGCTTTGCACTTTGTTTACTTTGATAGTGAAGGATTCTTTGTTCCAACGGTGGATTCTTGATTTCCCATCCACCTTCCCTCTTAGCTCTCCTACATTTTAACCAAAAACTTGAAGTTTTCACAATGAAACCACCATGTATGTTCTCTCTGTCGTCTTGCCCAGTCTGTGCCAGACAATTTTAATATATATGGGGTACAAGTCGTACTGCTTAGGGCCATGATAATGCAAAAAGCCTTTCCTGGTTTGAGGTTGGCTATTGAAAACTAAAAAAAGAAAATCAGTACTTGCTCTTACTGGAACCAGGTAGTGGTCCATTGTTAGTGTCAATTTGATGATGTTCTTTTTCATATATGTAGATACGTGCCAGCAGATCGATTGTAGCTAGTCATCTGTTTGTAATTTACCACAATGAGTTAGGGATCGGCATTGTACAGGGAAGGATGTGCTTTTGGTTCCATAAGTAATTTTCTCACACTATCTCTGTCCCATTAACCTAGCAAGAGGCTTGGAGGCAAGATGTAATATAAATCAAGACTAAAATTGTGTGGAGTTTGGATGGTCTCTAAAATGTGATGATCTAATTTTTCCCAGTATACACCATCTTGCATTGGAGTGGTCTACAATTCTACTTTGAGATACTCCTCTATTAACTCTTGTGTATTTTATCCATTAATGTACTGCAGGTGAAGCTCTGTGCTTTTCTTGTGTTTGTTTCAGTACTTATGGCAAATTCCGCAATCGGGGAAGTACCACATGTAGTCATATATAGGGTGGCAAACACGCTGCCCATTTGGGTACTATTTTAATCTGTAAACACTTATTTATTGCTAGATTGTTTATCTTGTGGAGTAAAATGAGGAAACATAGCCTTTCTTTCTAACAAAAACAATGTTTTATTTAGTTTGATGGACCACTCCATTAAAACCAGCTTTACCAAATGTATTCACCTTTTTTTTTTTTTATTTGCAAAATGATCAGTTTCATTATTGTTAAATAAAAACATTTCACTGATCTGACTTTTTATTATAATGGTGGCAATCCTGAAATTGATCTATGGAGCTTATGATAGTTATGTTTGCATTGCAATTATGTTTTTTTTGTAGATGCTCGAATGAAAGTGCTCACAAAGACTTCAAAAAAGCTGTGGGAGCATGTCGAATTTATTTCCATGCGGAATCGAATCAGTTAGTTATACTGGTAAGAAACTGATTAATGTATAGTGGACACTTTCTGAGTGGATCTGGAATGTGCTAAAGGATTTGTTTCTATTCTGGGTTTTAATAGTCACTCTACTTGCTTAGCCTGTCTTTAACATTTTTTTTTTTTTTAAATAACAAATTTTATTGAAATGTTGCCGGCACATCATGGCCCAGAGGGCCCATTACGTACATCCAATTATGCAAAAATTACATTATTGTACCGAGATTGCAATACATCAATAAAACCATGAAAGAAAAAGAAGACTCAACCAGCCTTGGCACAGGCGGTGCACTACACCCCATTCCATGAGAATTACCGGTCAGGCTAATCTGTGTGCTCAAGATCGCTGAGCAAGGAAGGGTCTGTGACTGCATTGGTGTGTTCCCTGTGAGACTGACGATACTAAGGGTGGTGTGGGGGCGCAGTTCAATACCCCTGTATTCGACCCAGCGAGATCAAATCTTATTATGCTTTTATGGGAAGCCCCGTTCCTTGAACACCGCTATCTCCATCCCCATGCATTTATCTATGGCACGTTTCCACCCACCCACGGACAGTGGGGAAATCCCCTTCCAGTTTTGAGCAATGTCTTGTTTGGCTAATGTGAGCCCCAGTAATAAAAGTTGTTGCATGTATCGGTTTCCACCAATCCCGTCAGTGCTGTGTAGTAGGAATAGTTTGGGGTCTAGATGAAGTAGCCTGGACAAGACCTGGTCTAAACATTGCCAGGGCCTCAGTCCATTCGTCACCCGTAAGATCCGGAATGTCTGCTTTCCAAGACGTGTGTAACTAGTGTAGTGTGATTATGTATGATTAGATAAATTTGCCTGATTTTATGGGCCCCCAGGTCTCCCATCAACAAGCGCCCCTCCAGCGGGTGGAACTCCGGTAGGTCCCTCAGGGATCGGATATATGGTGCCAGTGCATACCTGAGCTGAAGATACCTAAAAAAATTGACTACGGTGTAATTGATACTCTGTCTGCAGTTGTTGGAGGAACTTCAGCACTGTCCCATGCATTATGTCCCCTAATGTTGAGATACCAATAACATCCTTTGTCCGGAATCTTGGCATTGTAGTAATCTGGCAGAGGTAGGTACCATTACAGAAATGGGTCGTCTGTGTCGGCCGCCCCTTTCAGCCCACCTTCCTAACCGTGTATCGACATTTTAACATTTTGAAGATTACTTGTATTTAGGCTAGATGTTTTTGTATTTCCAAGGCAATTGCAACATTGGAATGGTTTGAGGCACACTTACTCTTAAAATCTCCATTTTGTCCTCTGTGTTTCTCCTTGTTAACTTCTGTATTTAAATCTGCCTACATATGCTGCTTTTAGATGGTGTCTGGGAACAGAATTTTGCCACCTTGGTCGCAAAACAGCTATTTGATGGCCACACCAAGGCAAGCATTCATACTGTTTTGAAGGTCATGCTTTTCATAATGATATCTTCTTTGATTTCATTAACTCTGAATACTTCTGCCTTTGTGTGGATGCTGGGGCATTTGTCTTGAGATAATCACTGAAATGTGTTATTTCTTTTTTAACTTGGACTATGGAGAGCCTTGTCTTGTCTAAAGTGACAGTGAGGTTTCATTGTGAGGTGATATACCTCTGGGAACAGTTTCCTTTAATATGTATCTGTAACAGAGAAAAAAGGTTTGAACAGTAATGCTTCTGCTTGTAATTTTAAGCCTATTTTAGCTTTATAGCTTGTTTTTAAAAGCATTGTTTTTATTATCTTAAAGGGAAAGAATACTTTCCTCTACACAGCCATTCCTTATAGTGAAGATGCTTAGTTGTCTTTCCTGGAGGTGTTCTCTATCATGCGTTTGCAAGGATAATACTGTAATATGTATAAGTTTAAGGAGGATACCCATAATGGGAAAACTGCTCTTACAAGTAACATACCTTTTCTTCAGTTTATTTTGTGAGTGAACATATGTTTCTAACTGTATTCTCCACAAAACAATATTGTGTTTTATTCTTTGTGAGACTACTCGCCTCAACTCTCTGTTTTAAGGAAAACACAGAGGGCTATGTGTTTCTTGCATCTTATAGCTTGTTAGCAATTGCACTGTTCAGGAGTGTTGTGCAGGAGCAATCCTGAAAGTGCATACACATTAAAACAATTGTTATTCCTTTTGTTTCCAGTAGACTGAGAAGCATTGTGATGTATTTACATGTCACAAGTGTATCCTGGGACACATAAGTATAGGTCAGTAGTGCAGTCAAGGGGTTAATGGAGGTCACATTCCCCCATCTCTGTTTGATGTTTGTTGAGTATGTGATGCATAGTTGCTATTCTGACCATTTACAATTTTTTTTGTGTGGGGAGCAAAGAGATTGAGCCTCCTAGCTTGAATCTCAAACCAGATATTCCATTCTACTTGTGCCTCAAAAAAATTACAAAAATACCAGATGTAAGGTCAAAGTCTTTCATGCCTTGACTTCTTAAATAATTCCGACCACTAGGACAAGATCCATTGTTTTAGCCAGATCAACCCTTGAATCTGTTTTAGTCTGAAGTATGTAACCAATAATACTTCTAGCTGCAAATTCCTCACCTTTTGTACCTTATCAGGTGCCATATGTGCCATATATGAACTGGAATCTCTTGCAATGGCTCCTGAATGCAGGCCTGTGCTGCCATTGGTCTCCGTTATGATTTATTCCTGCCTCTGGACATGACAGCATGGAACAGCATATAGGTGCCAACTTTGTGCTCTGATGTCAGTTCCTCTTTTTCCACACCTTTTAGCAGGGTTCCAGAACTCCTCCTCTTCAGATTTCTCACCCCAGAGCTCCAAAAACATTTCGGCTCAGGCTCAGGCTCTGACTCGGAGTCTATGACCATGGAGATGAGGGGGATTATTTCCTCTGCATTTTGATGATGATTTATATATGGTCTTGGAGGAGGCCAGTATGATGGACACTCCCCTGACAGTGAGCTGTGCTCTCTTTGTTGTCCATCAATGGAAAAAAATGCCTCCTTTGCTGTAGTAATAAGACGGCAGCAGAGGTATTGGTTTCACAACTGCTAACAATGAAAGTCAGGACTAACATACTAACACAATTTGAAACCTGGACAAACTGCATCCGAACTCTTTCTTCCTGTTAGTTATACCTTGACTGACACCCTTATGGGCCCCTGCTTTAAACCTTGTTCCTATCCACTAGAGATCAGGCAGATCTTGCAGGTAGTCCCTAAGGAGTTTCGGGCCAACCTGGCTCAAACCATCCAAGATGGTCAGGATGCCACAAAATATATTATACATTCTGGGCTGGGCACTACAGACTTCTTGGAAAGAGCAGTTGGCACTAGCTTGGTGCTTCGGCAGTACAGTTGGATGAGATACTGGCTTGTCTGGGCATGTGCAAGGCCCTCTTCTAGGCATGCTGTTGATGAATCTTGCCTGTTTGGAGCGAAGGCCAATTCAACTTTGGAACACAAAAACCAAAAAAGCCTGGCCATAGGACATTCCTTAGGCTGTTCTGCCACTGCAAAACAGCATCCTTAGCAATTTCACCAATTGCTAGAGGATTGGTGTGTCAGCACTTCCAAGGCCCTCTGCATTAGGCACCCCAGTTCTTTCGGGGGTGGGAAAAACGCTCAGGCCACCAGGGGCAGCACAGCTCTCAGTCCTCGCCCCGCAACATTAGCCTCTAAACTGCTTTAGTTTGCCATACGGTGAGAGGCAGGATCAGATGTTTCCTCCATGGGTGGCGAAAGATAACATTCAACTGGTATGCCCTTCAGACAACAAAGCATCTTTCAGAGGAGCACCCATCCATCTTGCTCTAAGAAGAGCTGGCTCTTCTAGTCAAAGTGAGCCCTAGAGAGGGATCCGGTCTTGTAAATAGGGACTGACTGTTATTTCCACTATTTCCTTATGTACGTATTCGCTATGTTGAATATTTGTTTGAATGTACCCGTCCTGCTGCATAATCTGTAAAGCGCCTCCGATACCCTCGGTGGTCATGTTCGCGCTATATAAAACTTTCTAAATAAATAAATTATGTTGAAGGAGGACGGAGTCCCATTTTAGCCATCTAAATACCTTCTTATAGGAGTGCAAACTCAAGAGGCTTATGTTGGCCTGGGTTCTGTCTGCCCTGGATTCTGGCGACTGGATGGTCGATGGTGGCTATAGACCTGCAGGGCGCCCACTTTCTTATGCCCATCCTGCTCGCACACAGATGTTACCTGCAGTTCAAGGTAGGCTAGGAGCATTTTCAATTTGCCATGCTTCCTGTTTACCTCACCAAAGCACCTTGAGAGTCCACAAAAGTGATAGTGGTGATTGCTTCAGACCTTCGGCTGTTGAGGATTACGGTTTTCCACTCCCTCCCTCAACAACTGGCAATTGAAGGTTGACTCACCACAGTCAGTCATAGACCACCTCCAGAAGCCTGTGAACCTCCTGACATTATTGGAGTTCACTATCAATGTCTCAAAGTGTCACCTCATTTCTTCGCAGAGGCTCCCTTTCATTAGAGCCATCTTAGATAGGGTCGATTAAGGTCTTCCCCCTCATAACCAGAAGTCCAAGCCATTTGTTTGGGCTATGACCTCAATGTCTCAGCCTCAGTCCTGGGTATTGATGAGAGTGGCTTGGAGGCTTCTGGGCCTCTTGGCCTCCAGCATCTTGCTCATGGACTATGCCAAGTGGCATATGTTGGCTCTGCAGTGGAACTTGAAGTCTCAGTGGGCCCAGCACCAGGGGAACACATCAGATTCCATCCAGGTTTCAGAGGAGACTTCTAAAGATTTGCAGGGGTGGCTCCTTGCAATTGGACCTACTGGGAGCTAATGGTGGTGTTGATGTTTTGCAGCTGGCATGTGAAAGTCATCTGGAAGAGGTGCAGATCAGTGGATGGACTATGGTCTCTGGTGGAGTTGCGGGCCCTTCGTCTGCTGCTGAAAGCCTTCCTACTGCCCTTCAAAGGAAGGCTAGTTCAGGTTCGTACAGACCACACCACCGCCATGTGGTACTGCAACAGTGGGATGGAGTTTGTGATCCTGTGCCAGGAGGCATTCAGCTCAGGAGCTGGCTGGAGCATCAGGGTCTGGATCTTTAATCTTCAGGGCAGACAAACACAACCCAAGGTGGCACAGGCAATCTTCTAGCAATGAGGAGAACCCTGGCTGGATCTTTATGCTACTGCTGGGAAAGTGCAGTGTCAAAATCTTTGTGTCCTGGAGTTCCCAAGAAGGCTGTGTTTTGAAAAATACATCCAGATAGAGTGGAACACTGGACTACTGTATGCCTTTCCGCCACTGTCTCACCTGCCTGAGTTCTTAAGATCAGAAAGGACCAGGCCAAGTCATCTTAGTGGTTCCGTAATGGGAATGGAGAGTGTGATACCTGGAACTTCTGGGCATGAGCATCTGTCCTCTGATCAGGCTACCACTTCAGGAAGATCTTCAGTTGCAGCAGCAGGGCAAGGTCTTGCCCTTGAACCTGCGCTTCCATGTATGGAGATTGAGCGGCAGTAGTTGACTGAGTCTGATTATTGTTGGGTACATGTCCGAGGGTGTGGACAGAGTCAAGAAAAAAACTGACGTTGACTTGAAGGTGTAGCACTTGTGTGGCGCCACCAGGGCAGACCGATGTAAACGCAAAGCTGTACGGTCCACCTGCTGACGTGCGGGAGCAATGCAGTTTAAATCTGGATGCAGTCTGGCACTTGGGGATGTTCTAAAGGTGAGGAATCTGCAATTAAATAGAGTATCCACCCAAATGACCACTACAGAGGTAAATAACTTGTTCTTGTAGAGGAGAAAGTATTCTTTTGATTTTCTCTATTAAAGTGTTTGGAGATCCTGCTTATAATTAGATATATGCAAAAAAACAGTTGATGGACACAATGCAGAACAATGTCATACATTCACCCCAGTACAGAGATCTGGGCCTAAATCCATAGTTTTTTTGCTCACCATGCCGTTCCAGTTTGAACCCAGCCATATGCAAATCAGTCTTGACCCTGTGCCTCATGGGAACAGTCCAGCCCGAATTTGCCAGCCAGGTCCTCCCTGGACTGGAAACAAGCATCCTAGGACCGGTTTCGGGGTTTCACCCCTCCTCAGCTAGGATAGCTTGATTCCAGTAGCATGGAGAGCAAGGGACCCACGTCTGGGCATACCCTTCCCACTCGCTTGGCAGTTCGGGCTGGACTGTTCCCATGAGGCACAGGGTCAGACTGATTTGCATATGGCCATGTCTGAACTGGGGTGGTGGAGTGAGCTAAAGAATGATGATGGTTTAAACCCAGATCAGTTGACTGGGGGTGAGTGTTTGATTTGCTCAAACGCTCCGTCCATCATCCCCTTTGGTATCGCTTTATAATTAGATATAGTCAGTGTTGATGAATTCACTAAAGATTGCCATAGTAGGGTGTGGATCCCAATCAAGTAGCTTTCCTTCTGACTTTGTACAGGCTGAAAACATTCTTAGTTTCATGTCATAAATGGCACTGAAATGTGCTTCAATGAAATTGTCCAGTGAGTATTGTGCTTATGGTCTTTTGTAGTCCTACATTGATTTAACTGCTTGTGACATGTAGTCATTCAGGCCAAGACAATCTGTTTTGGCCTTTGTAACTCCTACAACCATGGGAGCATGAGTGTAACACGTCATAGCTGGTGTATATTATTTTTTAATACAGTAGAATGTTTTCTAAACATTTTTGTCATAATGTATTTGCATTTCATAGTCTGGCAGTGAAGCAACAGTGAAGAGAGTGAACATACTAAGTGATATGCACTTACGGAGTATTCGCACAAAAATCATGCTTATGTCCAGAAATGAGGAAGCAACCAAGCATTTAGAGGTATGTTTTCCATTTCCGAGTTGGTTTTCAGTTCATCTTTTCCAAACGTGCAAACATTTCAGCTGTTAAGGAGAAAGTGAGTAATTGCTGCAATGCCAATAAAAACTAGTTTTGTCAAGTATACATGAGAGGCTTTGATTTACGAATGCATCATAACCCGATTATATTTTTAGTATAGAAAGCCCTCAAGCTGTCCATTTCTGGAATCGGTTTCATCTACAGCTCTTGAGTTCCCCAGTCTGTACTAATAAGAATGTGATACGTTGGTAGTCTAATTTGTACCCAGGTGCAGAGTTGCACCTAGCCAATCCTCGAATCCTTCATGTCGTCAAATCACTCCCTAAACTCCAGTGTGCCCCAAGGAACATCCATCTCCCTTCACTACTTATACATGAAGCCACCTCGGAAATGACACAGGGCAAGAACATTTTATTATACCAATATGCTCATGACACACAGTTGTACCTCAGTGTCTCCAACATTTCAGATCTAATCAGTGTGAAAGAATTAATGTGAAAATATATTCAATGGCTAGGTACTTTCACCTGGCTGTTTAAATATGGCTTGAAGTGTTTGGGCCTCCTAGAGAAGTTCACTTGAGGTCACATTTTTGGCAAACCCCTTGACATTCGCTATAGACCGAAACCTGAGTTTCACTGAACATATCAATCAACTGACGAAAACAACTACTTAATATCGTCACCTATTGAAGAAAGTAAAAAATTGGTTCCTCCTGAAGACTATATTTAGATCTGTTGTGGAAGCTCTGGCACTCTTCCATTTAGAAAGCAGTAATGCTGTTTTAGCAGGGATAACCAAATCTAGAATCTCACCTCTGAAAGCTTTCTCACTTGCTTCACTATAGTGTCAAGTGCAAGAAAGTAAGATCATAACCCCTATTACTAAAGAAACTGAACTGGCACCTACACGACACATGAAATAATACAGTTAGAGAGATTCCAGGGTACCTGCAAGAAAAACTAGATTCCGCTGGGTGACAAACTAACCAGAGGGAAAAAGAGACTGACTCTGGACTTTCCCAAATGAAGACGACCAAGACCCTTAAACAGCCGTTTTTTGCCTATCTACCAGACTTTCTTTTGTAGTACAATATGATGCAGGTGCCCTAAATGCTAAAACCTATTGCACTAATGTACCCTCCTATTCCTTAGTTTTCCAGGTTCTATACTAGTTTGAACATTACTCTTGTGTTGGCAGTCATGCTTATTTAGGTTTTGTTAACAATTGCTCCGTTATATATAAACACAGTAGTACTGTAATTTGTAAGTTTAAAACGTCTTCAGTTTTATGATTATATTTGATAAACCACTGTTCTTCCTTCAGTGCACCAAACAACTTGCAGCAGCATTTCATGAGGAGTTCACAGTCCGAGAAGATTTAATGGGCCTGGCAATAGGGACACATGGTATCACTATTCAGCAAGCTAGAAAAGTTCCAGGAGTGACTGCAATCGAACTGGAGGAAGACACTGGTACATTTCGCATCTATGGTGAGGTAGGTTATCCATTTTTATGGAAATAGTTTTTGATACCTTTTCCATTCTGAACATCTTGAATACTATATTTTGTGGGATCTAACGTTAAACTCTCCTTTACATTTGAGAACACCTTTGCAACTTGTTAAAACAAAATCTTATATAGCACCCACTGCAGTTGAATATACATCTGCATTGCATCTTGAAACTCTACATTTATTGGTGGCGAGTGTTTTTTGTTGAGCTTCAGCGCATCGTTGGTACCATGCCCTATAATCTCGGCCCTCTTCTATACCTACGTAGAAGAATTGTTGTCCAGAAATTTTCATTTTTGATTTGTGTTTTTGGATCATTAGAGAAGTAATTTAGCTTGGGTAGACATTGCTGATCCGGCCCGAAATCTTTCTGGGCAACATTTTTAAAAATGGCGGATGTATTGCAGTGATGATGCAATATTTGAGGAACCATGAGACCTATAATACCTCGTTTTGGTTTCAAAACGTAGGTTTTGGGGGGCAGGGGGCGGGTGGGGGTCAGGTAGTCTAATAGAGAAAATAACTCCTCAACGCAACCCTTCCACCATTTTCCAAAAAGCATCTATAATAGAGGGAGAAGAGATATATAATATATATATATATATATATATATAGAGAGAAATTAAACAAATAATGTTTTTTTAATCCTTTCATGTATACACCAAACATTGTTTCTGATCTGAATATAAAAAAAGAAATGTTTCACTGCTGTTTTAGACACATTTTCATAGTTAACTTTATTTGATTCGGCAATTGCTCGTGGTACATTTGCAGAATGCTGAACATTTGAGAAGAGCATATCGACAGAGACATCTTTTTGTAGCACAGGTTTTGCAAGTACATATACGTGGGTGGAGGCTTTAGAAATTTCGTAGGTTTTAGCACCCCATCAATATCTTCCCAACCAAATTCCCACTGATCTTTCTACATATGCATGATCCAAAACATTTACACCTCTTCTGAACAAGTAAAACTTTTAATGTGTCCACGCACAGAATATGATGTCAGTGGAAGGTAAATTAGCGGACATGATCTCTTGAACTCACTGTATCGTAGATCGTCGAATGTGTGACAGTCAGTACTTGTTTTCCACACACGCACAAGGTATTTTTCTACGTCTCTAAAGTCACATTCTT
This sequence comes from Triturus cristatus, assembly GCF_964204655.1. Taxonomy (NCBI): domain Eukaryota; kingdom Metazoa; phylum Chordata; class Amphibia; order Caudata; family Salamandridae; genus Triturus; species Triturus cristatus. Next base: position 1,061,004,911 of record NC_140594.1, on the reverse strand, counting down.
CTACTGTCTCAGCAAATCCCTTTACAGGTTCAGCAATTAAAGGTCCAAACTTTGCTCTAATTTTGCTCATAGTGTTATCACCCCTAAGAATATGTGCCTTGATAAGAATACTGGGCATCTCTGGGTCAAGTTTCTTGTACAGAATATGAAGCAGGATTAAGTATATTTTTTCGTCTGTTCCAGAATGTATCCGTAAATCTGAGAATCTTTGACTTATTAACATTGCAACAAATCTAAGTTGTACAATCATATCTGTGTCATTTGACAGTACAATGACTTGATTGGAACCATTTTGAACAGCCCACTCAACATGTTGCACAACATGAAGGTCAGCTTACTCAAATTTGCTGTTAAGTTCTTGAACAATATGTTGTCTACCTTTTGAATATGCCTGCATGCTCCAAATCCTCATTGACAATCATTCTACTTGCAATAATTAAAAATTCAGCTTCCGATTCCGATCCATGTCGGAAAGCACTCCGACCGAGCCGGATCCGGAGTGTTTTCTGACCGAGCCGGAGTCCTGCAGTCCGACTGAGCGAGTACGATGCGGCCGTATGCTGCCGGACTCGGTTCGGTCAGACTCCCATAGGTATCAATGGGTGCCGGTCGTACGACGCGCACATGGGCTCCCATTGACTGAATGGGTACGTCGCGGGCAAGTGCGCCCCCTACAGTGGGTATGCGTCGGTGCAATCCGCACCATACATGTCTGTGTTGGGGAAACCCATTGGTGTCCCCCTGTGTCCGAGTCGTAGGACTGCGGGTGACAGGGGGTCTGACGCGGACCCCCAAAGGCCAACCACCTGGACAATTTGTGAGCCGGACACTCCGGCTCTCACAGGCTGTCCGAAGCGTGCATCGTACTGGCTCGGTCATGAATCGCTTTCATTGCACGCCACGGTTAGCTTACGACCGAGACGTACGGAGCGGTTCGGACCCGGAAACGACTCGGTCGTTGAATTTCATGTAGCTCGCATCGTACTTGCTCGCTCGTATAGCTGTACGAGTCGGCCGGAAAACACGCGGACGGCTCGTACTTTTTCTGGCCGGATCGCGTTCGGTGCCCTTCCGACCCAGATCGGAATCAGCCCCTCAGTGTTTACTGAAGCATCAGCAATATTTTGACGAGTTAACCTTTCCAAGTTCATCTTGTTAGATGTTAATGACCAGAATTTATCAAGTTGCACAGGTATAGGTGTCAAAATTGTGATGCAGGCAAGGTCAATTGTTTCACTTGTAGCCATTAGTCTGGCTCGTTCACGATTTTTGACAGGCAATTCCAGATATCTGCCAAAGACAATGTCCAGCTCTTGCAAGGTGACGTGGACGGTTCCTCCGGCCACGGAGATGGAGGATGACTGGGAGGGGTCCGAGGACCCTCATGGATGAAATCTTGGCCATTCACAATTGTGACATATAGTCTACAACAACAGCAGTTTTCAATGAGGACACCTCTTTCAATTGAAATTCTTCAGGTGAAAAGTTTTTTGAGCTCTTGTGCGAGTTTGTGCTTCACTGGTTTGGTTGCAGCATCTCCATCAAATAATGCCTTTGTTGGAAGAAGATCATGCAACAGAATGTTTTCTTTTGCTACATCCATCTCTCTATGTGCTTGGGAAAGGTTTTTTTTCTAACCTGTTTTGTAGTGGCTGGTTGGACTTAACTCTTACTATGGCAATTAAAGCGTAGAGTTTAGCTTTAGTGATTGTCGAACAACCTTTTCTCTCACAATACAAATCTCTCCTGCTTCAGTTCTGTGTATAGTTTTGATCCATGTACCAGGATATGTGGTAGCAGTAGCGGCTGCTACCGGATGGGAGTGGTGTGGCGTTTTTTTTTTTTTTTTTTTTTTTGAAACCGTTTATTACAAGACTCAAAAAATATACAAATATGGGCCTACAACCTTCCGGCCGGCCGCTAGCAATAAAAGGAGCATACGATATACATTTATAAAACACATGGTGCTGCGGCCGAGCATACACAGGAGGTAACATCATTGCGAGCCACACTATCCAGACCCCACTATACGGTTCCATTTTAAACTTAAAGAACAACAAATACAAACAAACCCACAAGGCAATCCTCAACCGGAAATAGCAACACGTGCTCCCCTAGGGGGGGGATCCTAGCCATCCATAGGAATCTCAAGAGGGGGGGGAGAGATCAGAACTAGGGCTGGGTACACCTAATGCCCAGGTACCGGGGGGATGAGTTGGCTAAGGGGACGGGGCCGGCGATGGATCAGGCAATAACGGCGGAGCACAGATTCCCCCGCGGTAGGCGTTCCAGGGGCCCCACACTTTCACCCATGTCCCAGGCTTACCTCTCGCCACATACACCACCTTTTCCCGAAACATGCACCAATCCATATGTTCCTTCCAGGCTGAGACAGTCGGAGGCCTCTGGGATCCCCACAATTGGGCAATATCACGCTTGGCAACCATATACCCCAGAGTCACCCACCACGTCTGCGGCACCGAATAGTCGGTAGGCTCCCACACATTCAACAGGCATCTCCTCGCTTCGGGCAACAGCGCCACATGCGTAACCACTCGCAGCACCTCATGCACACCACGCCAGAACCCCTCCACCTCCGGGCACTCCCACAGGATATGCCGAAAAGTCCCCAACGCACCACACCCACGCTTACACAAACCGTCCTCAGCATAGCCCATACGCAGGAGCTTTGGCCCCGTCATGTAGACCCTGTGGAGTATCTTGAGCTGGACGAAACGAAGGCGAGCCGGTATGGCCACCTCTTTCGGGGAGGCCACCACGGAGGTCCAGTCCTCGTCGTCCAGCTCCAGCCCGTCGGCTACCCAAGCCCCACGAAGGGCAGTCAACAATTCTGAGCGGTCGTTGATCAGTTTTTTGTAGATCAGTGAGATCGTGCTGTCCGGGATGTGCCCATCCAGCACTCTATCCTCCAGGGGGGAACACTCCGGGATGGAGGCAACGTCCGGAAAGACGGAGCCCAGCGCATGACGGACCTGCAAATACCGAAAGTACTCGCTGCCCTGCAACTGAAATTCCGTCTGCAGCATCTCGAACGTTTTAAATCCTCCCCTCGTCCAGAGATCCCCCACTTTGCTAACGCCTATTAAATCCCACTTCTCAAAGCCCTTCGAGGTCCACAAGGAGCCCAACCGCTCAGATGCGTATAGTGGTGACGCCCGGGTCAAACGGTCCTTCCACCCCATTGCAGCATTGGCCGCGTGCCACACTCGCACCATGACACGCGTGGGGCCCGTTAGGCGAGCGTCGGGCGCGCTAGAGTAGAGCGCTCGATTATGGTCACCACCTGGAAGTAGCATCCTATCCATTTCAAACGCCGGGTTTAAGGCGGGCCCATATAGGCCCTGATTAATCGCAGCTAGCTGGGAGGCCCAATAATACCGTTTAATATCCGGGAGGGCAATCCCCCCGTCATACCAGGGGAGCGTCAGCTTAGCCAGGGCAATACGTGGCCTCCCGTCCCAGAACAGGCGGCGCTGCAAACTCTCCACTTCGCGGAAGTAGCGTGCTGGGACGAGGTCCATAGTGTTCTGCAACGCGTATAGGAAACGCGGCAGCGACATCATTTTAAACAATGCCGCCCGGCCGAGCGGCGAAAGCGGCAAACGCCGCCAGCGCGCGACATCCTCTTTCAGACGCTGGAGGGGGGGAAGCAAGTTCCGATCATACCGAGCCTCCGGGTCCAGAGTAATGAAGACACCCAGGTACCTAAATCCCTGCGGGGCGACCTGGATCGGACAGCCCCGCGGGAGGATAGGAGCCTCCCCAGAGAGAACATACACACACGATTTAGCCCAGTTGATGACCAGACCGGAGTTACGACCGAATGAATGCAAAACATCAACCAGTACTATGAGTGATTTACGTGGGGAAGATAGGTACAAGAGGATGTCATCAGCGTATAGGGATACGCGGTCTTCATACTCAGGGGTCCAGCGGAGACCACGGATGGAAGGCTCCCACCGCAACCACTCCGCCAGGGGCTCCAAGGCAAGTGCAAAGAGGAGCGGCGATAAGGGGCAGCCCTGCCGTGTGCCCCGGCCCAGCTCGAACGGAGCCGACACTCTTCCGTTCACCACCACCTGCGCCAATGGGCCCGAATACAGCAATTTAACCCAACTGATGAATCCTGGGCCAAATCCAAACTTCGCAAGCATCGCCCAGATATATGGCCACTCAAGCGTGTCAAACGCCATGGTGGCGTCTAAGGACGCCAAAATGGCCGGCTCCCGGATGAACGGGGCACGTGCGAGCACACCGTGCAAACGCCGCAGATTAAGGGCTGTGTTGCGATGGGGAATAAAGCCTGATTGGTCCTGATGAACCAAATCGCCCACCACGCCGACCAGCCGATTGGCCAGTACCTTGGCGCATTCAGTAGCGAAATGGGCCGATAGGATGTAACCCGGTCCCGAGGTCTCCCTTCCTTGTGGATGACCACGATTGTAGCCAGACGCTGGTCCGGCGGGAGGGAGCCCACCGAGTGTGCCGCCAGGAACATAGCCCGGAGGTGGGGTGCCAGCGTATCCGGTCGCAACTTGTACAACTCGATAGGGAGACCATTCGGACCCATGGCCTTGCCGGAAGCGACCGAGCGTATGGCGAGGGCGATCTCGTCGGAGGTGGGAGCGGCGTCCAACGACACCCTGTCCTCCCCGGAAAGGGACGGCAGCGCGATATCACTGAGCAGGGCACGGGAATCCTCTTCCGAGCAGGGAGACACCGGGGAATACACCCCATGGAAATAATCCGCGAAGCAGGAGACAATTTCTTCTGGCTCAGTTACACACACACCATCCGTTTTCTCAATCAGCGGGACCACACGATTCGCTCTCTCTTTTTTGTCCAACCACGCTATAAGTTTACCAGCCTTATCACCCACATCATACAGTCGCCCCTGTTGCTCTCTACTGAGGCCCCTGGCCGCCTCGGTGACGAGAGCCCTGTAGGCCGCTTGCTTGAGTTGGAGGACATGTAATGCAGCATCCGTCACCCCACCTTCTAAATTCCCCTCCAACTCGGCTATTTCAGCCTCCATCCGGGTCACCTCCTCCCGCTCGCGCCTCCGGGCGTGGGAAATAAGGGATAGGGCCTCCCCTCGGAGTACTGTCTTGAAGGCCTCCCATAGCGGTACGGCCGAAGGCACAGACCCCACATTCTCATCAAAATATCGCTGAAGGGATTTAATCAATTCAGCGCGAATGGTGGGGTCGCGCAGGTACCAAGGATTGATTGGGACCACCCTACCCTCACCCCTCGGAAAGACATCAAAGTGCAGTAGGAGCGGGGAGTGGTCCGAAATACCCCGTGGCAAATGGCGCACCTCTCCCACCCTCCCAACATAGGCCGCCGGGACAAGGACATAGTCTAGTCGTGAGAGACTACCATGGGCTCCCGAGTGGAAAGTGTACTGCAGCTGCGTGGGGTGTTTTAAACGCCAGCAGTCCACTAATCCAAATGTATCCAAGAGGCCGGGTAGCCACGCCTGTGCCCGGGGGAGGTCCCTAGGGGGGTGACGATCCAAAGACCCAGATACCACCGCATTAAAATCCCCCCCCCACAACTAAAAGCCCCCCCGGAAGGCCAAGGAGAAGGCGCCCAAGGTCCGCAAAGGTGGTCGACTGCAGCCCCGGTGGGATGTATACTGACACAAAGACAACCACTTTGCCCTCCAGTCTTCCCACCAAGACGTATAACGTCCCCTGTCATCGTGGAGCACCTCATCAATCTCCAACGGGAGCGAGTTCTTCACCATGATGCCCACACCCCGTGAGCCGGACGTGAAGCCCGAGTGAGCCACTAGGCGATAGCCACGCCGATTCATGGCGCAGAAGGAGTTGCCAATGAGGTGTGTCTCCTGCAGAAAGACTACATCGGGCGAGATTCGCTTCAAAAACTGCAGGACCACACCCCGTTTGATCCTGTCCCCCAGTCCATTCACATTCCAAGACAACAAAGTTAGTTCCCTACCCCCCATCATATACAGAAGCCATCATTCGTCCCCCGGAGAGCACTGTAGAACTAACACAATAATACGTTTGCCTTGTGATAAAAACAAACAACACCCCATCCCTACCCACCCACCCCAACAGAACTCCCCCCTCCCTGCACCCCTGCATGAGCCCAAACAGCCCCCCCAACGTGCAGTGTGCCTGTCGCCCCATATATAGTTAGACTAACTAAACCCCCTAGAGGAGGAGGGAGAACCCCCAATAGACCCAACACAACCTCCATAGGTCCATAGGAGGGGAACTTACAAAAACTGACGCAGAATTAAAAGTGGCATCATTTTCGTCCAGAGTGAGGCCCTATATTAGACCCTCAGTCCTGATCCAGCGTGCCGTCTACCCCCGCCGCCCCCCGCCCCCCCGATCACGATCCCCGGGCAGAGTATCCAGCCAGTCCCCGGCCGCTTCGGGACGATCAAAGAAGTGCGTGCGACCATCCACCTCCACACGCAGCTTGGCCGGGAAAAGCATGGCGTATTTGAGGTTTAGGTCCCGAAGACGGCGTTTGACGCCTAGGAAGCTCAGTCTCTGCTTCTGGACCGCTGGGGTGAAATCAGGATAAAAATTAACCTCCATATTGTCAAGCTTGACCGGTCCATGCAGTCTGGAGGTTTGCAGGATAGCGTCTCTATCCCGAAAATTAAAAATCCGGGCGATGAGAGGTCTCGGAGGGGCTCCGACCTTCGGCCTTCCCCCGGGAACCCTGTGGGCCCTCTCCACAGCGAAGAATTTGCTCAGCCCCCGTGGCTGGAGATGGGTAGCAATTAGGTCCTCCACAAAGAGATCCGCCGCCGCCTCCTCGCGTCCCTCGGGCACCCCGATAATGCGGATGTTGTTCCTCCGTGCCCGACTCTCGGAGTCCTCCAGGCGTCGATCCATAAGCGCAGTCGCCTGACTAAGCCGGCGCACCTCTGTTTGCAAGGCCGCCACATCTGTCGTTAGGCCCGATGCGGTGTGGGCCAAAGACTCTACTCGGTCGTTGGTTTTGGAAAGATCGGCCCTAACCAGGCCAACATCCACGAGGACCGAGTCAATCTTCTGCGCCAGTGTATCAAACCGCTGGCCCACCGAGGCCTTCATCTCGGCAATGGCGCCCATAACATCTCGCAGAGTCAGATCTGCGGGCAGGTCTGGGGCATCAGGAGGGCTCTCAGGGGACTTGCGCGGTCCATCGGGAGATCCCTTCTGGAGGGTATAGCGGTCCATACTGTTGACCTGATGGACGGCGCCACGCCGGGTCGATTTGGTCTTTGCCCGGTCTCCATTTTGTTTCGTGGCCATGGCCACCAGTCTCCCAGTCGCACCAGCCACGTCGTGTAGGGCAGGAAAGCAGGGCCACGAGCTCCGGGGGGGCCTCCTCAAAGCAGCGGGGTGGATCACAGCCTGCAGGCAGGCAGGGTCTCCCAGCAAGGCCACACCACACCGACACCAAGGCTCCGCGACCCAACCTCGCAGAGACGACAAGGTAGTGCGAAAGCGAAAGTGCGGGGTACGCGAGTCGCCAGGACCTGCCTGCCGCTGTTGTTCACTTTGTCACTGGATCACCCCACGGCGCAAATCCGGGGTCCGGCGAGGGGAAGGCCGCACACCTCAATCGGTGCTCACTCCGGTGTCCGGGGTCCGATTCGGAAGCGGGAAACGGGTGCCACCTCAGCTCAGGTTCACCAACATAGTCCCCTCATCCAGGGCAGGATAATTTCAGGATAATCGTAGGAGGTTGCGGAGGTCCTCGGGAGCCTCGCACCTACGCGGCCATCTTGGTTGCGCGCTAGGCTCCTCCTCGGTGTGGCGGGTTTAATAGATTAAAAAAAACACTTTAGAACGGCCGGCCACCGCCTCGCCTGTGTCCTCTTTCTTCCTCTGCAGTCCAGCCAGCAGCACGAAGCACCCGGCACACAGTCTCCCCTGAGCCAATTCCAGTGCCGCAATGCAACATTGTGATTGGTCTGAGCTCCTTGCATCATCGCTGACACTTGAACAGGGAGCCTGTGCATGTTCATGGCCAGGCTGTGTAATGCAGCCTGGTAGGAACATGCAAAGTGTGCATCAACTGTTTGGTTGGCCCAAGAGGGCCGACCAAACCGTTCATGCGCACTTTAGGAGTGCAAAACACTCCTCCCCTGGCCAGCCCCGCCCGCCCCACACTGCACACAGGCTGCATGCATTAGGAAAAATAAAATGACAATAACAATAAGTTATTGTCATTTTATTTTTCCTTTTTGGGCAGTAGGGCAACGCTCCCCCGCCTTAGCAGAGGAGCTGCCGTTGTCTAGATTACTTGTCTTTATATAGTTATCCACATATTATTTGGCCACAGAGTTGTGTAGTCGTACAGGCTCAGTCATTTCAAAAGGGTTTCCTTGCTGCTGCTTAAAATGAAGAAGGCTATCAACATGTTTATTAAAACATTTCCCTCTCTTTCCCACAAGTTTGTGGTGACAAACAGTTTAATGATGGTCCATTTTGTCATCTCTCTGAAAACTTTGCAAATGGGACTTCATGGTAAAACTAGCTTCCCTTTGTGCAACATATTCACTTTTACATGTCTGATCAACAATTCCCTTGGAGCCTTTCTGTGATCTCAGGATAGTCTGTTCCATTTTCTTGTATCCAGAGCCATAGCATTCAACCTTCCCTCTGCCTTGCACCACAAAATGTATTTGGATTAATTTTCTGTAGAGGTATGGTTTTTCCACCTCTAGCTTATTCACTCTTCCCAAATTCCAGGGCCCATATTTCAGGTAGTTTATGCAATCAAATCCGCGATACTCAATCAGTGACTCCAGAGGCTTCACATGCAGTTCCCAATCTCCTTCCCGATCAGCATGTACCAAGTTTTTCACTATAGCTATCATGAGTTAAACATTTCCCCAGTACTTGTAAATTTCTGGTATTGCTTCACACTCTTAGACAAACTCTGCAAACTCTGTTGGTCAACTGAGTGCATTGAACATTGCCTGGCTTTGCATTATGTTTTTTGAATGAAGTGCACTCTTTGCCTTGTTCACTTCTGAGAGAATATAGCAAAATCTTATTTGTCATTCATTTTCCAGAAAGCAATCCAATTCAGTGTTTCTGTAGCCTCAGATATGATCAGCATACCTTGTAACGAACGAACATAAGGAGTTCCGCTCAATACTGACTGGACAGTTTTGCTTCCAGAGATTTCAACCTGAATAAGTGCATCGTCTATGCCACATCCACTAAGAGAGATTCCTGCATACCGCAACATTTGTCATGTTGAAAATGCCCATCATTGAATAAAGATCATCAAACTCTACTGGAGTGCTCATAAAATGTCAGCTACAATACTGAAAATTGGTAGGATAGGCTTGTCTTCAAGCAGAGCACGCACATTTTGGATTGGTTTTTTAGAGCAGTGTATACTGTTGCGTAGTTTGAGACTGAAGATAGTATCTGAAAGAGATACGTTAGTGATAGATTCCTTACCTTAGAATATCCCCAGGCGTCAGACTGGATCCGGAAACCTTTTTGTAGCATTACCCTTGCGCGTCAGTAGGTGGCGTCGTGTGGCTCCGTGTCTGTCGCTGGCTTCGTAAGAGCCGAGATGACGTCACGGAGACTACTTAGGCGCCACCCATGCGCGCTGACGTCAATTCTTTCTTTTTCCGCGCCAGCAAGCGCAGATCCGGATAGAGCACGTACCTTAGTTACTTTTTGACTACTCTTTTGAGACTTTTGTCCCCCCTTTTTCTCCTGGTGCACGTAGGGATGCCTGGATTTCAGTCTTGTGGAGCCTGCCGTCGCAATATGTCGGTGGCGGACCCCCACGATGTTTGCCTCTACTGCCTGGAGACCGACCACGACTCCCGGGCCTGCTGGGACTGTCGGGCCATAGTCCTGAAGGCCTTGAGGGAGCGGCGCCCGAAGCTGCTGGAGGTCCGGCACTCGTCCCAGTGCCGCTCCCGCTCCAGGGACCGTTCCCGGGATTGCACAGTCATCGCTCCTCTGGGTCCAAGTCTTCGCCCTCGGATTCCGGTAAGCGACGTCATAAAAGAAGTCAAAGAAGTGTGTTCGCTCTCCGACGTCCCCCCGTCGGTCCCTGGATGCGGACGAGGGGGACAAGGGCTCTGCCCCTGCGGCTCCTCTGGAGCCTGGAGTCCCGCGGCCTACCCGCCTTACCCGGGTCCGTCGGCGACTCCCGAACAGGTGCAAGAACTTCTTGCCACCATGAACAGCATTTTTAGGCCTTAGGCTCCCGCCGGTGCGCTTTCGGGCCCCGCGGTCCCGTGTCCAGATCCTGTCGGCGGATCCAGCTTCGGCGCCACAGGATCCTATGCCGTTGGCTCCAGCGCCACGAGGTCCGGCGCTACCAGCTCTGGCCCCAGCGCTGCCCATGTTCCGGCGCCACAGTGGTTGCCGTTTGTTCCGCCCTTGCTCCGATTCCAGGACCATTTAGTTCCTGCCTCGGATCCGCATTGGGAGATGGCCCCGGCCAGCGCTGTTCACTGCGCCGTTTCCGACGCCATTTGCCCCTTCTCCGGCTCTACCGCCGTGGACGGTTCCTCCGGCCACGGAGATGGAGGATGACTGGGAGGGGTCCGAGGACCCTCTGGCTCGTCAGTGTGAATCCGAGCAGGACTGGGTGGACGATCTGGAGGACGCCGGCGACCTCGATGTCTCTTCTGACCCGGGGTTTGCCTCTCCCCGCCTACAATGGAGGAGGGCACTTCCTACACAATGGTGCTCTGTCGGGCTGCTGAGGTCCTTAACCTCGATCTTCCTACGTTGGCCCTCAAAACTAACCTCCTCACTGAGGTGCTCCAGACGGCGTCTAATTCATTGGAGCCACTGCTTCCCTTCAACGACGCCCTCACCGACGTCCTGTTGGGCACATGGTCGCGGGCGGCCACAGGGGCCCCTGTGGATAAGAATATCTCCAGGCATCCCCGCCTGGTGACCCCGCGTTTTTGACCACTCATCCCACGCCAGAGAGCCTGGTCATCCAGGTCTTGATGTCGCAGAGTGCCTTTCCCACGGCTCCACCGGATAAGGATTCTAAGAAGCTGGAACAGTTCGGTAAGCGGTTGTTCTCTTTGGCCAGCTTGGGGCTGCGGTCGGTGAACACGGCCTGCTTGTTGGGCCGCTATTCCCACGCGGTGTGGGATACGGTTGCTCAGGTGTTACCTCAGTGTCCTGAGGAAGTTCATGCTGTGCTTTCCCAGGCGGTTGCTGAGGGTAAGGATGCGGCTAAGTTTGCCATTCGGTGTTGTTTGGACACCGCTGACTCGTTTGGCAGGGCGATTTCTACGACTGTGGCGCTGCGTCGCCACGCCTGGTTCCGAACTACTGGGTTCTCGCCCGACGCACAGAGCTTGCTCATGGACATGCCCTTTGATGGCACTCGCCTGTTTGGTGATAAGGCCGACAGTTCACTGGAGCGTTTTAAGGACTCGCGGGCCACGGCCAAGTCCTTGGGTCTTTACACGAAGAGCCCAGCCACTCCTGGGTTTTGTTCCTTTCGTGGCCAAGGCAGGGGTGCCCAGGCACGTTCCTTCAGCAAGCCTGTGCAGAACCAGCTTCAGCGCGGACGTGGCTTCCGCAGGGGCGGCTCTGGGAATCAGCCTGGGGGGCAGTCCACCTCCGCCCTGCTGCTTCTACCTCCAAACCTTCCTAATCCGAACTTTGGGGAGCACCCCACGCCTGTGGGTGGCAGGATTCGCCATCACCTCCCCCACTGGCGTGCTATCACTTTGGACAAGTGGGTGTTACAGATCCTCCACAAGGGTTACTCCCTTCCCTTTCAGTCCACCCCTCCAGCCATGCCACCGCGGTACCACCGCATGTCGGGGGATTACTTAGCGACTCTCCAGGAGGAAGTTGCGGCCCTCTTGGCCAAGGGGGCCATCAAGTGCGTTCCTGGACCAGAAGTAGGGAGTGGTTGTTATTCCCACTACTTTCTGGTCCCCAAGAAGGACAAAGGGGGGGTCTGTGTCCCATCTTGGACCTCCGGAATGTCAACCGCTCGCTTCCTCCGGCAGGAGAAGTTCAAAATGCTGACTCTGGCTCAGGTCTTGGCAGCCCTCGACCCTGGAGACTGGATGGTAGCGTTGGACTTGCAGGACGCGTGTTTTCACATCCCCAACCTGCCGGCCCATCGGCATTACCTGCGGTTCACGGTAGGCCAGTAACATTTTTAGTTTGCCGTGCTCCCCTTCCGCCTTACCAGCGCCCCTCGGGTGTTCACAAAAGTGATGGCGGTGGTTGCAGCTCACCTGCGCAGGTCAGGGGTGTCAGTCTTCCCTTACCTCGGTGACTGGTTGTTGAAGGCGGGCTCGATCCAGGCAGTCATCCACCACCTTCAGACTATGGCCGACTTCCTGCATTTGCAGGGGTTCTCCATCAACGTGCCGAAGTCGCACCTGAGTTCCTCCCAGAAGCACTCCTTCATCGGAGCGGTTCTGGATTCGATGCGGTTTGGGTTTATCCTCCTGAGCAGCGAGTCTGGGATATTCAGGCTATGATTCCGATCTTTCGGCCTCTGTCCCGGGTTTGTCAGGATGACCTTTCGGCTCCTGGGCCTGACGGCCTCCTGCATCCTGCTGGTGCCGCATGCCAGATGGCATATGCGGGCTCTGCAGTGGGACCTGAAGTTCCAGTGGGCGCAACATCAGGGCACCCTGTCCAATCTTGTCCAGATCTCGGAGGGCGCTGCAAGACAATTGCAGTGATGGGTCATGAATCGCGATTGGGTTAATGGCAGATCCCTCTCCCTTCCCCAACCGGAGCACACAGTGGCGACGGATGCGTCCCTCCTGGGATGGGGAGGCCACTTGGGAGAGGCGAAGATCAGAGGCCTCTGGTCTCCGGCGGAGTCCCGGCTTCATATCAACCTTTTGAAGCTGCGGGCGATCCGACTTGCACTGAAGGCATTCCTTCCCTCTGTCCGGGGAAGTGTGGTGCAGGTGTTCACGGACAACACCACCGCCATGTGGTATTGCAACAAACAGGGCGGGGTGGGGTCATGGACCCTATGTCAGGCGGCTCTGCGCCTCTGGACATGGCTGGAACATCAAGGCATTACCTTGGTGGTTCAACACCTGGCATTTTCTCTGAACGCCAGGGCGGACAAACTCAGCTGCCGGTGCTTGATGGATCACAAATGGCGTCTGAACTCGGACGTGGTGCAACGTCTCTTTCGGCAGTGGGGAGAGCCTTGGTTAGATCTATTCGCCACCGAAGAGAACGCGCAATGTCATCAGTTCTGCGCGTTGGAATTTCCAAGACTGCACTCGCTAGGCGACGCTTTTCGTCGCGAGTGGAGTTGCGGTCTATTGTACGCCTTTCCGCCTCTACCACTTCTGCCCAGAGTGCTGAAGAAGATTTGGCGCGACCGGGCCCAAGTCATCCTTGTGGCTCCGGATTGGGCACGAAGATACTGGTATCCCGAGCTACTCAGCATGGCGATCGATCCCCCGATCCGACTGCCTCTTCGAGAGGATCTTCTGTCGCAGCAGCAGGGAACGGTACTCCACCTGAACCTGTCCAGCCTCCACCTCCATGCGTGGAGATTGAGCGGCAACAGTTGACAGCTTTTGATCTTCCTCCCGAAGTCTGTGATGTCATTCTGTCAGCCAGGCATCCCTCCACTAAAACTGTACACACCTGCAGGTGGAACAAGTTTGTGGCATGGTGCACAGTGAAGGCTGTGGATCCCCTTTCTGCCCCTCTTTCTGAAGTTCTTCTGTTCCTGCTTTCTTTGACCCAGCAGGGCTCTGCTCTGGGCACCATCAAAGGTTATATTTCGGTCATCTCCGCCTTTTTGAGGCATCCAGATCAGCCTTCTCTCTTTAAGTCCCCGGTTGTTAACCGTTTCCTGAAAGACATTACGCACACGTTTCCTCCCGTGCCGTTCATTATGCCTCAAAGGCACTTGAATCTCGTTTTGACCTGTCTGATGTGCGCTCCTTTCGAGCCCCTTCATACCTGTCCTCTGCGTCTTCTTACTCTTAAGACGGCTTTCCTGGTCGATATCACCTCTGCCAGGAGAGTGAGTGAGCTCCATGCTCTTTCTTCCAAACCTCCTTTCCTTTCTGTTCATCGGGACAAGGTGGTGTTAAAGACCCGTCCATCTTTTTTGCCAAAGGTGGTCATGCCCTTCCACATCGGGCAGACCATCACCTTGCCTACCTTCTTTCCGCCTCTGCATCCTTCGAGAGAGGAAGAGAGGCTTCACCGTCTGGACCCAAAACGTGCGCTCTCATTCCATCTGAAGCGTACACAGCAGTTCCGGGTGGATGACCAGCTCTTTGTTGTCTACGTTGGTGCTAAAAAAGGTCGGGCTGTGCACAAAAGGACCATCTCTCAGTGGGTTGTTCTGTGCGCCACAGCATGTTACTCCTTGGCTAAGAAGGAGCCTCCTTTGGGGCTGCGTGCCCATTCTACCATGGCAATTGCAGCCACTACTACCTTGGGGCGTGGCGTCCCCTTGCAGGACATCCGTGGGCCTCGCTTCACATGTTTACCAAGCATTACTGCCTTGACAGTCTGGTCCGGAGAGACTGCTTTTTTGGCCGTTCTGTGCTCCGTTTTTTTCTGGTATAATCTGTTCGCAGCCCACCACCGGGGTTGGTATTGCTGGGGTATCTATTCTAAGGTAAGGAATCGATCACTAACGTGTCTCTTTCAGATGCACAAGTTACTACTTGTGTAACGATATATCTGTAAGTGACATTAGTTGGTGATAGATTCCTTATCGCCCCACCCATCCTCCCCGTTCTGCGAACTAATTTCTAGGGTTAAGGTCATCCCCCTTTTTAGGGCCCTAGTTTCATGGCACCAGTAGTCCGTTTCTTGCATGGCTCTGCGTTCCTGGGGTGGAAAGTCGTGTACAGAACTGACGCCTAAGTAGTCTCCGTGACGTCATCTCGGCGCTTACGACACCAGCGACAGACGCGGAGCCGCACGACGCCACCTACTGACGCGCAAGGGTACTGCTACAATAAACTTTCTGGATCCAGTCTGACGCCTGGGGATATTCTAAGGTAAGGAATCTATCACTAACTAATGTCTCTTACAGATATATCTTTACACAAGTAGTAACTTGTGCATTACTGGTAAAAACCCACATTTTTTCAGTGGGATGGAATTCTGGGAGATCAGAGCATCAAATTCAGCCCACGGAGGAATTAGTTTTCTTCACCTTACGGAACTGGCATTTCTTCACCCTTTAGTCCGCACAGAGTAAGCGATAATGATACATTCAGTTAAATCAGCTTTGCGGACTGCAGCATCAGGTAGATCATCCATGTCCTCAGACACTTTGAAACTTTCTGGTAGACTGGGGCGGGTTTGATGGCTTGAAGAGATTTTGCACATGTTGGCAAGGCAGTTGGGTTATAAGTTTGCAGCTTTGTTTGTTTATGCCTACAGTTGACACAACTTGTTTCCCAGCAGCTACTTTATTGTTACAGTCTTCAAAAAAGCACCATGTCTGTATCATGTGTGCTGGTTGTTCCAGATAAAGAAGAGCAGTCTTTAACATCAAAATTATCAAGAGCAGCGATTGTAAATCTTTTCTGGGAAAGTGACTTTGAAGTGGTGTGCTGTTGGATTCACAAGATTTTACAGCATGAGCTGCTAACAAGTTCCTGCTCCGTACTGTCATTATAACTTGTGGATACACCAATCCTATTCATTGAAGTGATTAGCTCTCTACTTTTGCACTTGTTATAGATTGCTTGGACATTCATCATGTCTAGCAGAGTTTTCTTTTTGCTGAGGTGTAATTCAGAAAACATGATTTGGAAAAGACATACATTTGCACAGCATAATTCTGTCTGTTCATGGGATTTTCTTCCACCTCTTTGCTTATATGTTCAAAGCCATCATCAATGTTGTCTGCTTCTGTTACCAACTCAAGAACTTTAGTTAGTAACAGTTTTGCTTTAATGATATTAAACATTGATGTAAAAAAATGTTAAGACAACATCAGCCAGACATTCTTGTTGACTCCCATGATTTGCGGAGGTTTGGGGCATCACAGTATTTGTCATGAAGTCCAACATCTAAATCTTTCACAACGTTTCTTAATATAGTTCCTGCTGATTTTTTTGCACCCTGTGATCTTATTGTGGCAGCAAGAACTTCAGAAGTCAAATCAGCTGAGAAATCCATAAGTGGCTCATTCTTTTTGTTAGACTGTCAAAAACAAATTGTCTGTTGCTGCTGGGAGCTCAGTGTACATTCATATTTACAATATATTCAAGCATGCCGTACGGGTGGGCATGCAAATCTGCTGTAAATACATTTACCTCGCTGTTTATTTGAGCTACTCGGCTGAAAACTTCCATCTTGAAAGACTCGTTGCACATAAAAACATGTTTTCCCTTTGAGACTTCTATACTCTTTACTTTGTTCTTTCGTCAATCCCTCTGGCCCTTTTTCTGGCTAAACTACAGATAAAATATTGAAGATCTACTGCTTTCTGATCGATGGTTGGAGGTGGACAAGTGGTAGCCATCGATCTTTTAAGTGGATAAGCATTGGGCTTGGTCGTTGATTTCTCAGATTTGGATTCTTGTTGTGATTCACTAGTTTCTGCTATTTCTTGACACATTTTTTGTATGCTTTATTCCATTGTAGAACACATGTAACTCTTGTTGTTACAATGATAAAATATTGGATCCTCTTCACCCATTAATGTTTTGTGAACTTCGTCTTGCCGTATTTCTGCAGCATCTCGAACTCTTTTCTGTCTAGCCGCAATTGATGTTGGCTTTTCTTTCGGATTTGTTCGGCATATGACACAGTTTTCTTTGTTGAAGGAGTCCTCAGATTGTGTTGTTTGCAACACTCTGTCAGGAAGTAAATATCCTCTACTACCACCTGCTTCACTCATGTTTACAAATTTGAATCCGTGGAAAACCTGAAACAAAAACAATATTAAATTACCAATTTGATGGCTAAAACTAATTATTATGGAGCTGCCATTTTTGAAAATGGTTTAAGGGTTGCAGTGAGGAGTTATTTTCTGTCTCTATAAAACTACTTGACCCCCAACACCTATGCTTTGACACCAAAATGAAGTATAGAGGTCTCATGGTCCCTGAAATAATACATCACTTCAACACATCAGCCATTTTTAAAAATGTTGTCCAGAAAAATCTGACCCGAATTAGCAATGCCTGCCCAAGCTACATTACTTTTCTAGTGATAAAAAAAACGCAAATCAAAAATTACAATCTCAGGACAGCAATTTATTTTACGAAGGTATATCGAGGAGCCAGGATTACTAGTCACAGCTCACAAAGGCCCCTTTTTAGGTCTCGGCTCGAAGGCTGCGCTTGCGCAGTCTCGATCCGAGATTTAATGACTTGGAGAAGAGGGGCTTGAACCCGCCCCTCTTCTCCCCTGTTCTCCATTGGCTGGCCTCTTCAATGCTGGCCAGCCATTGGAGAAGAGGTCCCGTCACTCCGATTAGGCCCCGTCCTTTTCGGATCGGGGGGCGTGTTTTTTGCAGAAAGTCTAATTATCTCCTCCAGCCAATGGCAAGAGGAGATAACAGCAAAACACGCCCCCGAATCCGAAACCGCCGCTGCCTTTCTCCGAGGCATTTCTGCTTTGCCTCGGAGAAAGGCGGTGGTGTCCCGGCGTCTGACGCATTTTTTAATAATCTTTCTGTACACACGCGCAAACACAGGCACTCTCGTTAGACCAGAGACAGTTAATTCGTTTTCGAAACGCCATTCGGGTAAGTGTCGGTACCACTATTGTATTTTCTACTTCACTTGTCGGTTTCGCGAGTGTAATACACCGTTGTATTTTTCAGTATTACCGTCTTTTATCTCCAATGAGCGTCCGGTTCACCTAAAACTCATTGCCTCGTGAGTTTCTTCACTGTCAGTTCCTTTTACCCTCTACTCCTTCCGCCTCCAAGTCCCAGTTCACTATCTACACTCAGCCCGCCCCCGACCCCCGCGTCCTCCGCCACTGAACACTGTGTGCTTGTAGTGGCCTTTCACTGGTTAAACTGTGAAATCGACCGAGCTGCATAATCGAGAACAGACAACAATTAATTAAAACAAAACAACAATTAATTAAAATAAAAATAGCACGCCGTGTATTCGTAAAGCGTGTTTTTCTCCCACCTCGATAGAATGTGACGGTGATGAATGAGAACGTGTGTTACGTTGTCACTGTTTGTCTTCAGCGAGGGCTGCTTGGCCCCCTCCCACCGCCCCCACCCCGGCCAGAAGAGATATATCAGCCTCCCAGGACGGCTTACACGTCGCAGTATAATTGCTGTGCTAGCTGGAGTGTACCAAGGAAACGTGTTGCCTGGAAGCCTGTTTAGTTAAACCGACTAAAGTGTCCCTTGTGAAAAATCTACTGAGAGCTTGGGAGGGGGGGGGGGCGGGGGCAACTGAACCCTCTGTGTATTCGATACACCCCCGAACACAGCGTGACGTGCCCTAGCGGGTGATTTATAATAAGTCAACTGTGTCCAAGAAATGGGCGCTGACGGCCGGGCACTGGGTGTGCCCCAAGCAGTGGACGCTAAAGGGCGCAGACTCGGTGTTCTCCAAGCGGTGGGCTCCGACGGGTGGGCCAGTGACGTATTAGTAGCCCCCGCAGCACCTACGGTGCTGGGGCCGGGGGGTGGTCTCCAGCATCCCCCCCCCTACTCCGGCACTGTGCACGGGCTGTGGGACCCTGGCCTGAGGGCTCCTGTCTGGGTCTGGAGTGTGGGGGGGGGGACTCAAGTCCCCTTAAGCCACTAGGGTGGGCACTGGATGTGATGCAAGCATTGGGCGCTGAAGAATGGACACCAGCCAGGTGCGTGTGCCACACGCAGTGACGCTGACGAATGGGCATTGGGTATGGTCACAGAGTCCCAATGAGGTGTCACGCAAAACCATCTCACCTCCGCTCATTGGCCACCTGACGCCCCTCTCTCTCCTGGCTCCTTACTGTAATTGTAAATTTTATTTTTTTTAAGTTAGTGGAAATGAGCTGTCAGTTCTTACCGGCTTCCCCACCCCTAGTGCCCCCCACTTTGTTGAGGAAAATGAAAGGGGTCTTTGAAAAGTGAGGGAGGGTCGAGGGGGAGTCGATGCGACAGGAGAACTGACTCTCTCCGCGTACACACGAGGTGCACGGGGTGTTAAGTCTCTCTAAGAGCAGCCCCTCCCACAGACACTATTTTTCCTCGCACGTTTTGTTTTTCTTTGAAACATTTCACATGCCCAACTCTCAGACTCTGCCACACACAAACACGCATTTACAATGCAATGGTCTCGGCATTGGTAAAATTAGAGCTATTGGCATTGCTCATGACATTATTTTTGTTTATGTTTTTGTTTTTAAAACATTTAAAGAAACGGCATTGTCATGAGCAATGCCAATAGCTCTAACTTTAACAATGCCGAGACCGTTGCATTGTAAATGCTTGTTTGGGGTTTTTTGTTGTACAAGGACGACGTTGCATTTAGTACACGTCATTGGATGCAGAAGGCATTGATTAATAACAGACACCTTGGTGCGTTCACTCCACTACATTTATCTTTGAAGAGAAATACATTTTTTATCAGCTCGTTTGATCCAAAAGATCTTTTGTGCTAAAACAAATTGTAAAATATAGCAAAAGCTCTGTTGTTGTTAGAGCTCTGCAACCTGACCCCAGGAATAAAAATATAACCTGTAATTTCTGCATGTGATCTATTCCCAGGACCAATGTTAAATTGTGCTAGATTTCTTTTCTGCTAGTTTGGGTGCAAGCTGCGAACTGTTTGTTCAAATCAAAGCAAATGGCCTCTATTTCTATTTATTCTTTGCACAATTTGGGTAGGGTTGAGATCCACCCAATGGATGTCTCTCCGCTTCCTTTCTCCATGTGCCTTTGCTCCCCATCCCTTCTGAGCATGGCTAATCTTTATGTCCACTCCTTCAGCATAATCTGTGCGGCAGTGACGTTAATGTAATTCCTGACCTTTGACACTGAGAAACACAAGACTACAGCATCTCAAGGCCTCTGCAGTTTTATTTTTGTATTCATTTTCATAGGCTCACCCCAGAATTTGTTCTCTAGATTCTGATTGTAGACTTCCTAGTCTTAACGACTTAATTCAGTGTTATCCTGGTTTGATAGGAACTTATGTTTGATGCCTCAAATGGACCACTGGAGCAAAGTCCTTTGGAAATACTATCAAGGCATTTCCAAATTTCCATCCAAATACTGTCAGGTGACGAGCTGATTTGATTAGGTTCCAGATTTCTGGTCTAAACATCTGCTTGTCCTATATTTGCATGGAAAAATAGATTCAATTCTGTTCGATTTTATTGTTATTTTGGCCTGAAAATTTACCAATTGCCAGATATCAACATTCCAAAGTCATAGGACACAAACTCGTCAAGTGATTCTTTACACAACAATAGGTTAGAGGGGCAGTTTCTACCGTCTTTTATTTTTCTCAAATTTCATGATTGTTCTTTATTATTTACAGTTTTCTTCAGATTGTGGTTGTCTAATTGAACCTCTGCATCCATCAGATGTGCTTTTAAGTGCATCTGTAGTTTTTCACAGGATTGAGTCATCTGTATTTAATAAAACCACTACGTCAAAGTTTCCAACTTTTGAGATGCCCTCTGAAGGCTTGAGAACTTTAAGTACGTATTGTTTAAGGTCTGCGAGAAAAGCCCTGGGTATCAAAAGCAACCAGATTTGACTCTTCTTGATGTATTGAAGCAGGGGCTGAATTTCCCCTACTGTTTAAGACTACTCTGAGGTATTTGTGTACAAAGGCATTATCGTTGCATGAGGTTTTCTTTCATGCTTCTACTCTACCCCAGCTTCTCTTATGTATGCATGTATATAGTTCAGTGTCTTCTCTTTACATCTTTTTACTTCAAATGTTTCTAAACATGTTTTGTTCATTTTCCAAAGAAAAGCAAGAACAAAATCATGTCTGTACATGGCACATAGAAGCAGCAGTTAGTCATTGGTGGTAGATTTACTACAGACATTAGCATATACAAACGTTCCGAAGAGAACGTAAGGCATTACAGCAATGTAACAGCAGGTGTTGTACACGGTACTAAAGATCCTGCATGGGACTTAGATCACTTACATTTTACTTTTTACATATGTACTAGAGGTAATTAATGGTGAGCTATTCCTTTTCTCATCTAGAGTGCAGAAGCAGTAAAAAAAGCCAGAAGCTATTTGGAATTTGTGGAGGATTTCATTCAGGTCCCTCGAAACCTTGTGGGTATGTATAACAGGTCGAGATTTGAATTAATGTCGTATTAGTGGTATGCCATGTTTGGAAGTGAGGTGTGTACAGTATGCAATCGAAAAAACGGGGTTGTGGCCCTCAGAATTGTAATACAGGGCTTAGCCATGCCCAGGTCTTGCCAGTTAACCACTTTGAGTAGGTGTGTGCAATGCAGGACACGTTGGAAAACCAGGCGCTGCACCGATAAAAGTTTGGTTAGCAGCAGCCATTCACAAATTGTGTGAGGTCATAAGCAGTTCAATGAATGGGAATTGCTATTACTTTACTTCTTATAACTGGCACATGGCAGTGCTTTTTAGGTTTTGTGTCTAAACCATAATGTCTCGTGTGCAGTTTTTTAGGTTGCATTTGTTATAGCAAGCTTTCTGCATTAAGGGATTCGCTCTGCACGTGCATGTTCCTAGAAACACTTTTAAAGTGTATACTTATTTCACATTGAAAATGCATCTGTATAAACTGCTTATAAGAGGCAACATTCATAAATATAAAAAAAAAATTATTTTATCCACAATCCTTATATTTTTAAACCGAAAATACTAAAAAGTTAAATGTAGAGCCTAACGTAAGCTGTAAACTGAATGCCAAGTAACAGCCAAGGGGTCAGTAACGCAGTGGCTTTTTGAAGTTTTAAAAGTAAGGGGACTAACATTTCCATTTATGGTTCTGTTCCATTTGAGGCAGATGTTTCTGGATTGAGGAAGAAAACCCATGATGAGAACCAGGATTTCAGGTTCTTAACTTTTTCGTCACTTTCATGGGATTCTTTCTGATATAGAGTAGCAAGCTAAAATAAACCCTGTTACTGGGTGGTACACCTAAACATGGAATGAAAAACAGCTAACAAATATATCAAAGTTTACGGAGAGATGCCTGACCCACCAGAACATCCGTTTTGGTGTCCGATTAGTGTAGCAGGCAAATGAAATGCACCTGTGGCATTGTACCTCTGTCTGATTTACCATGGTGTTGTATCAGATGTCACACAGGTTTTGACCTTGATATTCCCCTTGCCTCCTTTCCATTTGCGAAGCCAATATCCTTCCAGTTGTTCGATGGATATGGGCAGTATAGTGTGAGTGTCACAAGCAGAGACTGAGAAAGTCGAATTGTATTTTTCTTCCTCAATACTGATCAGTGATCTCAAGCATCCTGAGAGTCCATCTTTTATTCTTGACATCTCTAACACACCTGTCTAGATACTCTTGATATGCCGCCTTGTCCAGAACCTGCAGATAGTTCACCTTACTATAGAAAGTGCATAATCAATGTCAACTTATTGATTTCTGAGTTTAGAATAGTGAGACTGGATGACATCTAAACTCTTGCTCGTGTGGACAGTGCCCCAATAAAACTTTCATGTATGTCTCTTTAGTTTTAATGTTGCATAAGGACTGTTTGATTGAGACACTTCTGAAGCAAGGGCCATAATAAATAATGAAGCCGATTATCTAAAGCGAATAAAGACTTTGAATAGTTTGTCAGGTTTTTCCTTACACTGCCTTCATAAAAATGTTTTGTTTTGGCCATTGCTTTTAAGAGTGCAAATTTATTTTTCTCTAGGCAAAGTGATTGGGAAGAACGGAAAAGTGATTCAAGAAATTGTGGACAAATCTGGAGTCGTTAGGGTGAGAATTGAAGGAGACAATGAAAACAAACTACCCAGAGAAGATGTGAGTTATGTTTTTAGGTTTCCTTCGATGTTTGTTTATAATTCTGTGTGCACAAATATTTGACAAGAATAACTATGTTATTGTATTGAATGTTGGATGGTTATTGCGTCGTCCTAATTTGTTGATATAGAAAGACCTGTAACACCCACATTTGCATGTTGCTGTAGCGAGTTTAATTTGGTGGCATTTTTATTGAAATTTCACAATGCTACACAAATCTTAAATTGTAGTATTAAGGGTCACGCGCAGAGCTATTTATCTTTAAATGTTTTGCTGCAAAAAATGCCTTTAATGCATGTTTTATTTTTCTCTTTTACAGGGGATGGTTCCCTTTGTATTTGTCGGCACTAAGGAAAGCATTGGAAATGTGCAGGTTCTTCTAGAATACCACATTTCTTACTTAAAGGTATAGTCTTGTTGATGGCTCGTTTCTCAATGCATCAAGTGAAAAATTATGCTTGTATCTTAGTGCACAGTCATCTTAAATTTGTTATTGTTGTCTGAAATGTCCTTAAATACACCCATTGGTATCCTTTCTTGTTAGAATATAACCAAACTTGTCCTTTCTTGCTATGTATACAGGAAGTGGAGCAATTAAGGATGGAAAGGTTACAGATCGATGAACAGTTGCGCCAGATTGGTATGGCTTTCAGACCACCTTCTAGCCGAGGAACTGAAAAAGAGAAAGGTTATACGACTGATGAAAGTACTGTTTCCTCAGTTCGTGGCGGCAGGTCATATAGCGGAAGAGGAAGAGGTCGAAGGGGCCCCAACTATACATCTGGTTATGGTAATTAGTTTAAGTTATTTTTATTAGTGAAAATCAATTACTCATTAATAAAACTCTGCAGTGTTGACCAACGTGGGTGTTGGTACTGCACAATTGACTAGATACTATTAGTGTGTCTAACTAATTCCTTAAATAGTTTCATTTTAGCAGCAGAAACTATTTCATCTGATAGAGACACGTTAGTGATAGATTCCTTACCTTAGAATATCCCCAGGCGTCAGACTGGATCCGGAAAGTCTTTTCGTAGCAGTACCCCATCACGTCAGTAGGTGGCGTCTTGCTGCTCCGTGTCCGTCACTGGCGTCGTATGCGCCGAGATGACATCACGGAGACTACTTAGGCGCCACCCATGCGCGCTGACGTCAGTTCTTTCTTTTTCCGCGCCAGCAAGCGCAGATCCGGATAGAGCACGTACCTTAGTCACTTTTTGACTACTCTTTTGAGACTTTTGTCTCCCCTTTTTTCCTCCTGGTGCACGTAGGAATGCCTGGATGTAAGTCTTGTGGGGCCTGCCGTTGCAATATGTCGGTGGCGGATCCCCACAATGTTTGCCTCTACTGCCTGGAGACTGACCACGACTCCCAGTCCTGCCGGAACTGTCAGGCCATGGCCCCGAAGGCCTTGAGGGAGCGGCGCCGGAAGCTGCTGGAGGTCTGGCACTCGTCCCAAAGCCGTTCCAGGTCCAGGGACCGTGCCAGGGAACGCTCGCGGGGCCACAGTAGTCGCTCCTCGGGCTCCAAGTCTTCGCCCTCGGATTCCGGTAAGCGACGACATGAAAAGTCGAAGAAGCAGGTTCGCTCTCCGACGTCCCCCCGTCGGTCCTCGGATGTGGACAGGGGTTCTGCCACTGCGGCTCCTTTGGAGCCTGGGAGTCCCGCGGCCTACCTGCCTTACCCGGGTCCGTCTGCGACTCCCGAACAGGTGCAAGAATTTCTTGCCACCATGGACCGCCTTCTTGGGCCTCGGGCTCCCGCCGGTGCGCCTTCGGGCCCAGTGGTCCCGTGTCCTGATCCTGTTGGGCTGCATGCTCCGGCCCCAGCGCCACCCTCGGCTCCACCTCCGGTGCCGCAGTGGGTGCCGTTTGTCCCGCCCTTGCCCCGGTTCCAGGACCATTTCATTCCTACCTGGGATCCGCATTGGGACGCAGCGCCGACTCGGCCGGCGCCGTTCCAGTCGCTGTATGTTCCTTCTCCAGCTCTGCTGCCGCGATCTGTTCCCCATGCAACCGAGGTGGAGGATGACTGGGTGGGGTCCGAGGACCCTCTTGCCCGTCAGTGTGAATCCGAGCAACCAAAGAAATATGGGGGTCTACTCCCTATACTTTCTCATACCAAAATGGGACGAATCTCTGCGGCCCATCCTAGATCTCTGGCCCCTGAACAAATACATACACTCAGACCATTTTCACATGGTAACACTTCAGCAGGTACTTCCACTGCTTTCCCAGAACGACTTCCTGACCACTTTAGACCTAAAAGAGGCTTATTTCCACATTCCAGTGCACACCGCTCAAAGGAAGTTCCTCAGATTTGTAGTGGACGACCAACACTACCAATTCAAAGTACTCCCGTTCGGAGTCACAACAGCACCACGAGTATTCACCAAGTGCCTAGCAGTAGTAGCAGCACACCTCAGGAGACAACACATCCGTGTCTTCCCATGTCTAGACGACTGGCTAATAAAAGTCAGTTCATACAGCCAGTGTGTACAACACACGTATGTCACTATCCAGCTACTTCACCAACTGGTCTTCACCGTAAACCACGCAGAGTCCCATCTACAACCATCCCACATAAAACAATACCTCGGTGCCACCATAGACACCTCAAAAGCGCTAGCCTACCCCAATCCTGCCAGGATTACAAGCATTTAGGCTCTACGCGCAAAATTCATGGCATAACACTCCCTTCCAGCTAGAGTGTTTATGCAACTAATAGGGATGATGGCCTCTTGCATCTTCATAGTACCTCCCGCAAGACTTCAGATGCGTCCTCTCCAAGAGTGTTTAGCACGCCAATGGAACCAGGCCCATGGTCAATTAACAGATCTGGTGTTGGTAGACGGTTGTACCCATCACTCTCTGCAGTGGTGGACCACCACAAACCTTTCCAAAGGTCGACCGTTCCTGGACCCGGTTCCCCAGATAGTACTAACAACAGACGCATCACTCTCCGGCTGGGGAGCTCATCTATTACATCTCACCATGCAGGGCATATGGACACCGCAACAGAAGTTACTCCACATCAACCATCTGGCGTTACTAGCAATCTACTTAGCCCTAAAATCTTTTCAAACACAGATTTCAGGCAAAGCAGTCCTAATCCGCACAGACAACATGACAGCCATGTACTATATTAAAAAACAAAGTGGCACACACTCTCCACAGCTCTCTCAGCTAGCACAGAGCATATGGAGATGGGCCATACCCCAGGAAATCTTTCTCCTAGCTCAACATGTCCCAGGAGTCCAAAACACTATGGCAGATCTGCTCAGCAGACAAACACAACAAATCCACGTGCGGGAACTTCACCCACAAGTTCTACACCCGTACTTTCGAATGTGGGGGCATCCACAGATAGACCTCTTCGCCACCCACGCAAACACCAAATGCCCAAGCTTCGCCGCCAGATATCCACACCCATTGTCCAAAGGAAATGCGATATGGATGAACTGGTCAGGCAGGTTCGAGGCATGTGGGCTGCTGAATTCACATCTGTGCATAGATCGCCGCCTAGTGTTGGGTCCGGATGTTTGCACGTTGTTGTCCTGGAAGAGTCTTCGAAGTATCCTTGGATAGGTGACTCCTCCCCTGGACTACAGTGCGCATGGGCATCCTCTCCATCCTCAGATTGTTTTTTTCCGCCATTGGGTTCGGATGTGCTATCTTAGCTCAAGTTAGGAAAATTTTTTGTCGAGGCCAAAAGGCCTTTAGTTTGCGTCGGTACTGTTTATCGATCGGGTTTCGATACAATCTTGTTAGTTTACTAACTTTCAGCACCGACTTTTTTCGCATTTACCTGTCCATCGACTACTTCGACGATGGAATCGAGGACGCCATTCAAAAGGTGTCCGGTATGCAATGCGAAGTACCCACACATCGACGTCCATCCGGTGTGCAACAAATGCCTTTCGCCGGACCACGACGAATCGACATGCATGGCCTGTGCCCGGTTCCGTTCCAAGAAGACTACGGAATCGACGAGCGGCGAGACTCGAGGCGCAGCACGCGGCACCGGCCCCAACAGACATCTTCGACGAGGCCGAAGACGTCGAAGAATTAGAAGTCTTGCCCTCCAGTCCCGTTTCCGAACACGAACCCGGATCGGACGAGGTAGACGAGTCACTCTTCCACAGAGGTGAAGACGACACCGAGGTAGGAGACGACGAGGAGGCCTTAGGGGCCGAAGAGAGTAGCTCCAATGATGAACAAGGCCTACCTGTTCAAACCGAAAAAACACCAGTGCCACAGCCTATGGCTCCGGTCGAGGGATCGCCTTCGGGCCTTACCCGAGACCCATCCCGCAGTTCTTCGGCCCCGCCCTCGGGCCCGGCCTCGGACGTTCAGCGGCAGCCATTACTGCATAAACCAGCTGGTTTCCCTACCGCAAAACCGAAACCGAAAGCTGCTCCGGTTCCTCCGAAACCGAAACTGAAAGTGGCGCTGGTCGGATCGAGGCCTTCGACGCCAGCGCAACGCGTCGGCACCGACCGCACCAAGAGAGACTTCGGTGCAGAACTTGAAGCGGGCGACGTCGGAGTCGACAAACGGAAAAAGGCCATCGGCACCGACAAACCTGCTCGGCTACCGGCACCAACGACACCGAGGGCCGTACCGCCTGCTGCGTCTCGCATCGCTCCCTCGACGACACCTAAGCCTCACGTATCGAAGACTTCGACGGTGATCTCCGCACCTCGACTGGATGAACCGCCGGCGCCGAAAAAATCCACGGCCGCCTCTACGAACCTGGCCGGTGCCAAAGCCTCAAAGGCGCCCCAAGTACGACCTGGTGCGACGCAAGGCAGCAAAACCACGGCTGTCCTCCAGGACACGTCGGGTTCCGGTTCGATCGGAGCTCCAGCAGCCTCTTCGGTGCCAGCCAACATTACCTTCGGCTTGCCTCCGTCGACAATCCCAAAAATGTTCCAACTCAGGACACGGGTCACCCAAACTACGGTCACACCTGCTGAGACGTCTCCGGCACGTGTCATCGACGCCGACACTGGCAGGATGATTCTCCACGACCGAAGGATAACTTCGGACCCGCCATTGGACCCTTTCAGGATCCCACTAAAAAGGAAGTTGCCTGTAGAATCAGAACCTCTCCTTTATGAACCTTTCCATTCATCCTACCAGGATCCACACCGGTTCTCCCCCACACGCTCCGACACGGATGCATTGGAGGACTACATGGATGACCAAGTCCCCTACCATGTAGACACAGACCCTGATGACCAGCAGGACCCTGATCAAACTTGGGGCGACCCTACAGACCCCAGTACACCTCTCGATGCACAGGACCCACAACTCTATGGGGCAAAAACATCTCCCACGGAGGATACTGCGGCGTTCAACGCTCTTATTGAACGTGCTGCAAATAACCATGGGGTACAGCTTCACTCTGATACCATCGAAGATGACTTTCTAATGGACACCTTTGCATCCTCAGAAAGACATGTAAAGACTCTGCCAATGTTGAAGGGGGTCCTCAAACCAGCCAAGGACATTTTCAAGGAACCCACCAGGGCACGAGTGATAAACCCCAGGATTGATAAGAAATACAGATCAGCACCTGGGGATCCTACTTACATCAGAGGCCAATTACCACTCGACTCCATCGTCGTAGCGAATGCACGCAAGAGGGCACACTCGCAAACGACAGGTGACGCTCCTCCCCCGGACAAAGAGTCCAAGGTGTTAGAGACCTCTGGCAAGCGAGTTGCCGCCCAAGCTGCCAACATATGGCGCATAGCCAACACTCAAGCGCTCCTTGCTCGCTATGATAGAGCGCACTATGACACACTGGAGCAAATATTCCAACATCTCCCTGACCAGTTCAAGGAAGGCGCAGAAATGCTCATCAGAGAAGGACAGCTACTCACGAATGCTTCCATCAAATGTGCACTAGATGCTGCAGACACGGCTGCCAGGGCCATAAACACAAGCGTCATGCTGCGACGACATGCCTGGCTACGGATCTCAGGATTCAAGCCTGAGGTACAAAACAATATACTCAACCAGCCCGTCAACCCCGACTATTTATTCGGGCCAGAGGTTGACACCACCCTCGAAAAGATAAAAAAGGACACGGACACTGCAAAGTCCATGGGCGCCCTACAAACTCAGTCCTTTCGGAGCGGCTCCTTTCGTCGCCCCGGAAACAAGGGAGCAGGTAGAGGACAGGGGTCACAACAAACATATAACAAAGGCAATACACAAACCACCTACGATAAAAACACCCGAGGTGGATATCGTGGCTCCAGTACAAAGGGCAGAGGACGTGGCTACGGCAACACCAGGTCCTCCCCCAAGAACAAGCAGTGACGCCCTCTCCCTTCCTCCCGACCACATAACACCTGTCGGGGGAAGGCTACAAAGGTTCCTGTCCACGTGGAACTCCATCACCACGGACAGGTGGGTCAAAGATATTGTAAAATACGGTTACTGTCTGGAGTTAACCTCCACTCGCCCACAATACCACCAAGAAGCCGTCCTATGTCCTCAGAGCACTTAACGCTCTTACAGCAAGAGGTGCAAAGTATGCTTCTAAAAGGCGCTATAGAGGTCGTACCCATCCACGAGCAGGGTACGGGAGTGTACTCCCTCTACTTCTTAATTCCAAAAAAGGACGGGTCGCTCAGACCTATATTAGACCTGAGACCCCTGAACCAGTACATTCTTTCAGAGCACTTTCACATGCTCACTCTACAGCAAGTCCTTCCACTTCTCAAGCAGGGAGACTTCCTAGCCACACTGGACCTCAAGGATGCGTACTTTCACATACCCATCCACTCCTCACACAAAAAATACCTCCGGTTCACTGCTCAGGGGCAGCACTATCAGTTCAAAGTCCTTCCCTTCGGCGTGACAACAGCGCCCAGGGTTTTCACAAAGTGCCTAGCTACGGTGGCAGCACATCTACGGAGGCAGCATATACACGTCTACCCCTACCTAGACGACTGGCTCGTTCAAGCGAAGTCAGCCCAGCAATGTGCAAGCCACATGTCCCGCACCATTCACCTTCTTCACAGTCTGGGATTCTCACTAAATTACCCAAAGTCCCATCTCCAGCCCGCACACGTACAACAGTACCTAGGTGCGACTATAGACACTCTGGCGGCCACAGCTCAGCCAAATTTAGTGAGGATCAACAGCATACAACTGCTGATCTCCAAGTTCAAACCCAATCACTCACTTCCAGCGCGAGTGTTTATGCAGTTGATAGGCATGATGGCCTCCTGCATCTTCATAGTCCCGCACGCGAGATTACATATGCGCCCACTTCAGGAGTGCCTAGCACGTCAGTGGAATCAGGCTCAAGGACAGTTGAAGGACCTAGTGTTGGTGAGCGGTCGGGCATACAACTCTCTGCATTGGTGGAATCCACAAAACCTTTGCAAGGGCCGACCATTCCAAGAGCCTGTCCCACAGATAGTACTGACAGCGGACGCGTCTCTCCAGTACTCCACTACACAGTGCAGGGACTATGGACAACACAACAAAAGAAGTTGCACATCAACCTTCTGGAACTGATGGCAATCTTCCTAGCCATGAAGGCATTCAAAGTACATCTATGCAACAAGGTCGTGTTGATCCGGACGGACAACATGACCGCAATGTGCTACATACAGAAACAGGGAGGAACACACACTCCACAGTTGTCTCATCTGGCTCAGAGCATGTGGAAGTGGGCCATTCAAAGGAACATGTTCCTCATGGCGGAACACCTCCCTGGCAAGGACAACCAGATGGCGGATCTGCTCAGCAGACACAGCCACCAGATGCACGAGTGGGAGTTACACCCATCAGTACTCCAACCGTACTTCCAGCAGTGGGGTCATCCGGAGATAGACCTATTCGCGACAAGCGAAAACGCAAAATGCCAAAGCTTCGCCGCCAGATTCCCACATCCGCAGTCGCAGGGCAATGCGATATGGATGAACTGGTCCGGCAGATTTGCGTACGCTTTTCCCCCAGCGCCATTGATACCGCTGGTGGCTCGCAAACTCCGACAACACTCCCTGACACTCGTCCTAGTTGCTCCCACGTGGGCACGCCAGCCGTGGTACACCACCTTCCTCGAACTTTCCGTGGTGCCGCATCAAAGGCTGCGGATCAAACCCGCGCATTTGACGCAGAACCATGGAGAAGTTCAGCACCCAGATCCGCAACAGCTGAACCTGGCGATCTGGCTCCTGAAGTCCTAGAGTTTGGCTATCTCAACCTGCCACCTGACTGTATGGACATCATCAAGGAGGCCAGGAGACCCACTACCAGAGCTTGCTATGCAGCCAAGTGGAAAAGGTTCGTCATTTATTGCGGTAATAATGACATCAACCCGCTGGACGCATCCATCCAAAACATCATCTGTTACCTCTTACACCTATATCGATGCAATCTGGCGTACACCTCTATACGTGTCCATTTGACCGCAATCTCAGCCTATCTGCAAACCAGGCAGCACCTCTCTCTATTCAGAGTGCCTGCCATCAAAGCATTCTTGGAAGGACTCAAACGAGTCATTCCACCAAGCCACCCACCGGCTCCAATGTGGAACCTCAACTTGGTCCTCACACGCCTGATGGGTCCACCCTTTGAACCTCTACACTCATGCGAGATTCAATTCCTTACCTGGAAAGTGGCCTTCCTTGTAGCGATCACTTCCCTAAGAAGAGTTAGTGAACTCCAGGCACTAACCGTTCAAGAGCCATTTATACAGGTTCACGCCAACAGGGTCGTACTACGTACCAACCCCAAATTCATGCCCAAAGTAATATCGCAGTTCCACATGAATCAGACTATTGAACTGCCAGTTTTCTTCCAAAACCCACAAACTGTTGCAGAAAGGGCACTACATACACTAGATGTACGGAGGGCCCTCATGTACTACATCGATAGGACTAAACCCTTCAGGAAGACAAAACAACTGTTCGTTGCCTTTGCCCCACACCACAAAGGTAACGCCATCTCCAAAGCAGGGATAGCCAGATGGATAGTTAAGTGTATTCAAATCTGTTATCAAAAAGCAAAACGCACATTAACTATTCCACCACGAGCCCACTCAACACGTAAGTTGGGGGCTTCCATGGCCTTCCTAGGAAATATTCCCCTGCATGATATATGCAGAGCAGCCACATGGTCCACTACACACACATTTACAAAACACTATTGCGTAGATGTGCAGTCAAAACAGCAGGCAGCTGTAGGACAGGCTGTTCTCAAAACACTTTTTCAGACCGCTGCAGCTGGCACGGGTAGCCGCCGCCAATAGAGGGCACTGCTATGTATTCTATGCACAGATGTGAATTCAGCAGCCCACATGCCTCGAACTGAATATGCTACTTACCAGTATGCATCTGTTCTTGGCATGTAGGGCTGCTGACATTCATATCGCCCTCCCTCCTCCCCGGCGCCTGTCGCAGCTGCAGCTCTCAGAATTACTGCAAGCATGGTCATCACTTTCTGTATCTACTCCATCACTGCCACAATGGCGAAAAACAATCTGAGGATGGAGAGGATGCCCATGCGCACTGTAGTCCAGGGGAGGAGTCACCTATCCAAGGATACTTCGAAGACTCTTCCAGGACAACAACGTGCAAACATCCGGACCCAACACTAGGCGGCGATTTATGCACAGATATGAATGTCAGCAGCCCTACATGCCAAGAACAGATGCATACTGGTAAGTAGCATATTCAATTTGCATACGCCTTTCCGCCTCTCCCACTCATTCCAATAGTGGTGCGCAAACTACAGCAACACTCCCTCACACTAATCCTAGTAGCTCCAACTTGGGCCAGACAACCGTGGTACACCACACTGCTGGAACTATCTGTAGTACCGCACCAAAAATTACACCTCTCTCCACACCTCTTAACCCAGAACCATGGAGAGATCAGACACCCGGACCCAGCTCAGCTCAACCTTGCGATCTGGCTCCTGAAATCCTAGAATTCGGTTATCTAAATCTTCCCCCTGACTGTATGAACGTCATCAAGGAAGCTAGGCGACCCACCACTAAAGCGTTGTCTATTGTCACAACAACACCATCAATCCCCTAGACGTCTCCATTCAACACATCATAGGCTATTTACTCCACCTACAAAGGTGCAATCTAGCCTATACGTCCATTCGCCTGCACCTCGCAGCCATAGCAGCTTACCTACAAAACAGGCAACATCTATCACTCTTTAGAGTACCTGCCATTAAAGCCTTCATGGAAGGCCTTAAAAGAATAATTCCCCCCAGAGTGCCACCCTCACCTGTGTGGAACCTAAATATCGTTCTCACCAGACTAATGGGGCCTCCCTTCGAACCACTACACAAATGTAAACTCCAATTTTTAACGTGGAAAACCGCTTTTCTCGTAGCCATCACTTCCCTCAGAAGGGTCAGTGAGATACAAGCATTTACCATTCAAGAACCTTTTCTACAAATGCACCATAACAAAGTTGTTCTCCGTACCAACCCAAAATTCCTCCCTAAAGTAATTTCTCCCTTTCACCTAAACCAATTTGTAGAACTACCAGTATTCTTCTCGCAACCACAGACCGTTGCAGAAAGAGCTCTCCACACAGTAGATGTCAAACGAGCCTTACTCTACTACATCGAGAGAACACAACCTTTCCGTAAGACCAAACAACTGTTTGTCTATTTCTTGCTACCACAAAGCAAAACACACACTATCTGTTCCCCCTAAAGCCCACTCTGCAAGAAAGATAGGGGCTTCTATGGCTTTTCTAGGTAACATCCCATTAGATGATATCTGCAAAGTAGCTACATGGTCAACACCGCACACTTTCACTAAACACTATTGTGTAGATGTGCAAACTAAGCAACAGGCTAGTGTGGGCCAGGCTGCACTTAAAACATTATTTCAAACCACTGCAACAGATACGGGTGGCCGCCGCTAAGGATGGGTATTGCTATATAATCTATGCACAAGTGTGTAATCTGCAGCTCATATGCCTCGAACGGAATATGCTACTTACCAGTATGCATCTATTCTTGGCATGTAGAGCTACAGATCTACACGCGCCCACCCTGCCTTCCCGGCTACCTTTATCTGTTCCAGTTTATCTTATTTAGATACTACACACATGGGCCTCTTCACTGTTATTACTACGCTCCATCTTTCCCTGCTGGCGAAAAACAATCTGAGGATGGAGCCGAAGCCCATGCGCAATACGATCCAAAGGAGGAGTCACCGACCTCGTGACTTCCAAAGACTTTCCAAGAGGAAAAACAACTGTAAACATCCGGGCCCAACACCAGATGGCGATCTATGCACAAGTGTGTAGATCTGCAGCTCTACATGCCAAGGACGGACCCGTCCTTCTTTCTTGCCAAAGGTTGTCACGCCCTTTCACATCGGGCAGACCATCACTTTGCCTACCTTCTTTCCGCCTCCTTCTAAAGAGGAAGAGAGGCTCCACCGTCTGGACCCCAAACGTGCGCTCTCGTTCTACCTGAAGCGCACGCAACAGTTCCGGGTGGATGACCAGCCCTTTGTTGGCTACGTGGGCACAAAAAGAGGTCAGGCTGTGCACAAACGGACCATCTCTCGGTGGGTAGTTCTCTGCATCAAGGCCTATTACTCGTTGGCTAAGAAGGAGCCTACTGTGGGACTGCGTGGCCATTCTACCAGGGCAACGGCAGCCACTACTGCCTTGGGACACGGCGTCCCCTTGCAGGACATTTGTCATGCAGCTACGTGGGCCTCGCGACACACGTTTACCAAGCATTACTACCTTGACAGTCCGGTCCGGAGAGACGGCTTCTTTGGCCGTTTTGTGCTCCGTGATTTCCTGGTGTACCACCACTGGGGTTGGTATTGCTGGGGTATCTATTCTAAGGTAAGGAATCTATCACTAACGTGTCTCTTTCAGATGCACAAGTTACTACTTGTGTAACGATATATCTGTAAGAGACATTAGTTAGTGATAGATTACTTACCGCCCGGTCCATCCTACCCGTTCTGCAAACTGATATCTAGGGTTAAGGTCATCCCTTTCAGGGCCCTAGTTTCATGGCACCAGTGGTCAGTTTCTTGCATGGAAAGTGGTGTACAGAACTGACGTCCGCGCGCATGGGTGGCGCCTAAGTAGTCTCTGTGACGTCATCTCGTCGCATACGACGCCAGTGACGGACACGGAGCTGCACAACGCCACCTACTGACGTGTAGGGGACTGCTACGAAAAGACTTTCCGGATCCAGTCTGACGCCTGGGGATATTCTAAGGTAAGGAATCTATCACTAACTAATGTCTCTTACAGATAAATCGTTACACAAGTAGTAACTAGTGCTTCTCTTCCATAAATGTCTGAAACTCATTTCAGTGATGCCTATGATTGGCACAACCTACAAAACTCATTTATGAAAGCAAAAAGCTTTTGCATAGTGATGCGCATGACTGTGGTGTTCTCCCCATGCTGTGCACAAGTTATAATGTACAATTCACTTATTTCGTCTTTTCTATTAGTAAAGCAGCAGGTTGAAACATTTTTCACAATGATTTCATTAAAAATATTCAGTGAACTGGAGAAACAAAATATAAGAGATGGATTTAATCTTAAATTGTTTGAATGGACAAGAAATAAAATTGTTGCATCTATTTCCAGCACTGCACAATTTCACATTAGATACACTAGAAATGTTATGTTCGAGGCATATGAGCTGCAGATTACACACTTTTGCATAGATCGCCATCTGGTGTTGGGCCCGGATGTCTGCAGTTTGTTTTTCCTCTTGGAAAGTCTTTGGAAGTCACAAGGTCGGTGACTCCTCCCTTGGATGGTATTGCGCATGGGCTTCGGCTCCATCCTCAGATTGTTTTTTTCCTCCATCGGGCTCGGATGTAATACTTCGCGCTCCGGTTCCGAACATTTCCAGTTCGACGATCGAAGCGGAATCCTCGCTCATCGCGGTATTGTTCAGATCCTGATCTCCTCAATCACCTTCTTTTCGACACACCTTCGATTCCAGTCGTCGACGGCAGCCTTCAGGCCTATCCAAGCTCCGGTCCCGGCTGATGGAAAGAACTCCATTCAAGAAGTGCCCTCGATGTGGGTCCAAATTCCCCCACACCGATCTTCATGAGGTGTGCAACCTCTGCCTCTCCCCTGAACACTAGGCTCGAGACTGTCCCGCCTGCAAATCTTTCAGATCGAAAAAGACTATTCGAGATCGAAGGGCCAGACGAAACATGGAGCACTCCTCGACCTCCGTTCCAGTCGACATCTTCGGGGACGACGTCGATGCTCCGGGACAGCAACACACCAAAGAGGACCTCGTCGGTGCTTCCGAAGCCGACGACTCGGATGTGGAGGACATCACCCCGGCGCAGAGGGTGGTGAGTACTATACAATACCCCCTCCCACACCCGCACCGACACCCAAAAAGGCTTCCGTCACGCCTTCGCCTCCAGGCCTAGGCAAGACCAAAGACACTGCTTCAAACACCCCACCTTCGGGCCCGGTGAAGAAGCCTAATAACTCTTCCGGCGGCTCGGGCTCGAGCTAGCCTGCCAGCGGTGCCGATAAACACACTTCGGCACCGAAAAAGAAACCGGCCTCTACCTCGACACCGAGCTCCGCACCAAAGTCCTCGGTGTCGAAACCCAACCTTTCGGTGCTAACCAAACATTATAAGGCCCTCGGCACCGACACTCCTGCGCCGAAGCCTACCTCGGCACCGACAAAAAATTGGAGGTTCCAAAAAAGCACGGCACGGACAAGCATAAAAAGCCATCAGCCCCGAAACCTTCTGCGCCGACCGAACAAACATTGTCACAGGAACTGTTTACACCGGATCCTTTGCAGAAGACACTTACCAAGGATCCAAAAACTGGACATTTGGCACTTTCTACTAAAAAGAGACATTTGGACAAGCCGGCTCCGCCTCCACCTCCAAAGAGGAAAGACTGTGCTACCTCCCCTTTCAGAGTGCCTTCCCCACCTCCTCCTCCTCCTCCCTCCGCCTACTCCACCCCTGCCTCATCGCTCTCCGACCCCGTCTCCAGACCATGATGATCAGGGGGACCCATACTACGATCCAGGGGATGTGCCACAAGACCCCACCCCTACAGGATCCCCAGACCCATGGGACAATTATAATAATCCAGACATTCGAGATGTCCCACAAGATGACCTTTATCCATCCAGGCCATCTCCACCAGAAGACTCATTAGGTTTTCACCACCTTCTTCAGAGGGCGGCACATTATCACGGGGTAGAGCTACACACTGACCCAGTAGAGGAAGATTTCCTCCTCGACACTTTTGATACCACACATAGGTCTACTTCTATACTACCTATGCTCAAGGGGGTAATAAAACATGCGCCAGAGGTTTTTAAAGACCCAGTCAGGGCTAGGGTCATTAACCCACGCATAGAAAAGAAGTATAAAGCTGCCCCCACAGATCCTGCCTATATCAAAGGGCCAGCGCCACTGGATTCCCTAGTGGTCTCCACTGCACGGAAGAGGTCAAACCCCCAGGCGAAGCACCACCACCTGACAAGGAGTCAAAGCTACTGGACGCATCAAGAAAGCGCACTGCGTCACAGGCAGCCAATATATGGCGTATCGCCAACACTCAAGCGCTATTGGCCAGATACGACAGGGCGCATTATGATGAACTAGAAACCATCATGCACCATCTCCCTGAAAGATACAAAAATAGGGCCAATGAGTTAATTCAAGAGGGCAAGACCATAACTAACACCTCTATACGCTGTGCCTTAGACGCAGTAGACACAGCCTCCAGGGCCATTAACACTAGCAGCGTCCTCCGTCGCCATGCTTGGCTGAGAGTTTCAGGCTTTAAACCCGAGGTACAAGCCTCCATATTAAACCATCCATTTGATCAAGAACATCTATTCGGCCCAAAGGTAGATGAGGCCCTCGAGAAGATGAAGAAGGACACAGATACGGCGAAATCTATGGGAGCCCTCCTAGGCGCTCCTTTCGCCGCTCTTCCTTTCGGGGCACGGCCAGAGGCTACTCCTCAGATAGCGTGTCCACGTCCTACAAATCCCCTGCTCAATCCACTTTCACAAGGGGTTATCAAAGAGGCGGCTATAGAGGCAATAACAATAAAGGCAGAGGCAAAACAAATACCGCCCGCTCTGCCACACCGCATACCCAATGACTTCCCCCTGCTCCCTCCAGACCATCCCACTCCGGTCGGGGGCAGGTTACAAAATTTCCTTCACGTCTGGGAGACCATCGCATCAGACAGATGGGTGACCCAAATTATTCGTTCAGGGTACTGCCTAGAATTGACATCTATCCCCCCCCCCCCCCCAACATTCCACCCAGGCAACGCCCAATGTCACAAGAAGATTCCACGTTACTAAAACAGGAAATAATCTCCCTCCTACAAAAACAGGCGATAGAACAAGTCCCTGCCAATCAGCAAAATTTAGGGGTCTACTCCCTATATTTTCTGATACCAAAAAGAGACGAGACTCTACGACCTATCTTAGATCTCCGGCCTCTAAACACATACATACATTCGGACCATTTTCACATGGTAACACTTCAGCAGGTACTTCCGCTCCTCTCCCAAAACGACTTTCTCACCACACTGGACTTGAAAGACGCATACTTTCACATTCCGGTACACCATGCTCACAGAAAGTACCTCAGATTTGTAGTGGACGGGCAACACTACCAGTTCAAAGTGCTCCCATTCGGGGTCACAACAGCACCAAGGGTATTCACCAAGTGCCTAGCGGTAGTGGCGGCACACCTCAGAAGACAGCACATTCACGTCTTCCCATATTTGGACGACTGGCTACTAAAAGCCACGTCCTACAACCAATTTGTACACCACACCGCCACTACAATCCAACTACAATCCAACTAGGCTTCACGGTGAACCACCAAAAGTCCCAGCTAACACCATCCCACATAAAGCAATACCTCGTTGCCACCATAGAGACCTCAAAAGCCATAGTCTAGCCCAATCCGGCCAGGATTGCAAGCATTCAGGCTTTGCGTAAAAAATTCATACTTCAACACTCCCTCCCAGCAAGAGTGTTTATGCAACTGATAGGGATTATGGCCTCTTGCATTTTCATAGTGCCTCATGCAAGACTCCAGATGCGTCCACTCCAAGAGTGCTTAGCGCGCCAATGGAACCAGGGGCAACTGACAGATCTGGTGTTGGTAGACGGCCGTACCCATCGCTCTCTGCAGTGGTGGAACACCACAAATCTTTCCAGAGGTCGACCGTTCCTGGACCCGGTTCCACAAATAATCCTGACAACAGACACATCGCTCTCCGGATGGGGAGCTCATCTACTACACCTCACAGTGCAGGGCACATGGACGCCGCTACAAAAGTTACTCCACATCAATCATCTGGAGTTACTGGCAATCTTGCTAGCCCTAAAATCCTTTCACACACAGATTTTAGGCAAGGCAGTCCTTATCCGCACAGACATGACCGCCATGTACTACATCCAAAAACAAGGTGGCACACACTCTCCACAGCTCTCTCAACTAGCACAGAGCATATGGAGATGGGCAATTCCACACAAAATCTTTCTCCTAGCCCAGCATGTCCCAGGAGTCCAAAACACCATGGCAGATCTGCTCAGCAGGCAGACGCAGCAGATCCACGAGTGGGAACTTCACCAGCAGGTTCTTCACCCGTTCTTCCAGATGTGGGGGCATCCACAGATAGACCTATTCGCCACCCACGAAAACAAAAAATGCCCAAGCTTCGCCGCCAGATACCCACACCCATTGTCCAAAGGCAATGCGATATGGATGAACTGGTCAGGCAAATTTGCATACGCCTTTCCACCTCTCCCACTAATTCCATTAGTGGTGCGAAAGCTACAGAAGCACTCCCTCACACTCATTCTAGTAGCTCCAACATGGGCAAGACAACCGTGGTACACCACACTGCTGGAACTCTCAGTAGTACCACACCAAAAATGACACCTCTCACCATGCCTCCTAACCCAGAACCATGGAGAGATCAGACACCCGGACCCAGCTCAGCTCAACCTTGCGATCTGGCTCCTGAGATCCTAGAATTCGGATACCTTGACCTTCCTCCCCGACTGTATGAACGTTATCAGAGAGGCTAGACGCCCTACCACTAAAGCCTGCTACGCTGGCAAGTGGAAAAGATTTGTTGTTTATTCCCATAACAACACAATCAACCCTCTCTAGACGCATCCATACAGCACATCATATGCTACTTACTACATCTACAAAGATGTAACCTAGCATAAACATCCATGCGGCTACACCTCGCAGCAATTGCCGCTTACCTACAAAACAGACAACACCTATCACTTTTCAGAGTGCCTGCCATTAAAGCCTTCATGGAAGGTCTAAAACGAATAATTCCCCCCAGAGTGCCACCCTCACCTGTGTGGAACTTAAATATAGTGCTCACAAGGCTAATGGGACCGCCTTTCGAACCTTTGCATAAATGCGAACTGCAATTCCTCACCTGGAAAACCGCTTTCCTTGTAGCCATCACCTCCCTTAGAAGGGTCAGTGAAATACAAGCACTTACTATACAAGAACCTTTTCTCCAAATGCACCCGAACAAGGTTGTCCTCCGTACCAACCCAAAATTCCTTCCCAAAGTCATCTCACCCTTTCATCTAAACCAATCGGTAGAATTACCGTTTTTTTTCTCGCAACCTCAAACTGTTGCAGAAAGGGCTCTACACACACTGGATGTTAAAAGGGCCTTGCTTTACTATATCCAGAGAACACAACCTTTCAGAAAGACAAAGCAACTGTTTGTCTCTTTCTCTCCACCTCATAAAGGCAACCCCATCTCTAAATCAGGGATAGCTAGGTGGATTGTAAAATGCATACAGATTTGCTACCACAAAGCAAAACGCGCACACTCTGTTCCCCCTAAAGCCCACTCTACAAGAAAGATAGGGGCTTCTATGGCTTTTCTAGGGAACATCTCATTAGATGATATCTGCAAAGCAGCTACATGGTCAACACCGCACACTTTCACTAAACATTACTGTGTATATGTGCAAACCAAGCAACAAGCTAGTGTGGGCCAGGCTGTACAAAAAACACTATTTCAAACCACTGCAGCAGATACCGGTGGTCGCCGCTAAGGTTGGGAACTGCTATATAGTCTATGCAAAAGTGTGTAATCTGCAGCTCATATTCCTCGAACGGAATATGCTACTTACCAGTATGCATCTGTTCTTTGCATGTAGAGCTGCAGATCTACACACGCCCACCCGCCTCCCCGGCTACCTGTATCTGTTCCAGTCTATCTTATTTAGATACAACACACATGGGTTTCTTCACTGTTATTACTACGCTCCATCTTTCCCTGTTGGCGAAAAACAATCTGAGGATGGAGCCGAAGCCCATGCGCAATACGAACCAAGGGAGGAGTCACCGACCTCGTGACTTCCAAAGACTTTCCAAGAGGAAAAACAAACTGCAAACATCCGGGCCCAACACCAGATGGCGATCTATGCAAAAGTGTGTAGATCTGCAGCTCTACATGCCAAGAACAGATGCATACTGGTAAGTAGCATATTCCTTATGGATTCTGAGTGGTACAAACCACCAGAAATGTATCTTAGTCACTGTGGAAGAAGATAACTACTAGTAGAAGAGTTTTCTCTTAAGCCTGTAGTTTGCAGAAACATTTTCCATGTGTGTGGCAGTGGTGGCTGCTTATTTAAGGGAAATTCAAATCTTTACTTAAATTTACCTTTGCATCAAAACCCTTCTCAAGTTTTCCCGATACCCACTATCCTTCATTGACATTTGGGATTACACATCAGTCTGAAAAAATCTATATCCTTTCCATTGCAGATCATTCATTGTATGGGAGCATACTGGCACACCAAAGGCGGAAAGAAATGTTTCCTGCCATGGTGGCAAAGTGTTCTATACGCGAGAATTGTTGTTCTATTATATGCAGGCCATGGAGTTTAATCCCTCCTTTGCTCCATCAACAGAGTCTCCACATTACAGTATGGTGCTCCTAGCTATATACCTAGCCATGAAAGCCTTTCTTTAGCACATTCTTGGAACAGTAGTCCTTGTGCGGACAGACAACATGACCACCATGTTTTATCTTCAAAACCAAGGCGGCACACATTCTTCTCAACTGTCAGCACTAGTGCAGAAAATTTGGCGTTGTGTGATTCACCACCAGGTGCATTTCCTAATGGAGAGATACAGACATGCACCTCCTTGCCACAAATGCATAAAGCCTAAACTTTGCCTCCTGGTGTCCAAGTCCAACCCCCACCACCACTATCGCCACCAAACAACTGCATGGCAATACTCTGTGGATGAACTCGTCCGGGTTCTTCGCATGCACTTTTCTTCCTCTCCCATTTCTTCTGTATGTGGTGAAGAAACTGCTGCAAACAGCCCTCACCCTAATCCTTATGGCTCCCTCGTGTGCCAGGCAGTCTTTGTTCTCAACCCTGCTAGAGATTCCCACTATCCTGTGTGAGAATATCCCCAACTGGCTGGACCTTCCTTCACAGAATCATGGCGGAGTCAGACACCCAGGCCAGAGGCAGCTGGACCTAGCGATCTGTCTCCTCAGGTCCTAGAGTGTTGTTACCTTAACTCATCTCAGAGTGTATGGTC
This sequence comes from Triturus cristatus, assembly GCF_964204655.1. Classification (NCBI taxonomy): domain Eukaryota; kingdom Metazoa; phylum Chordata; class Amphibia; order Caudata; family Salamandridae; genus Triturus; species Triturus cristatus. The sequence continues at coordinate 1,060,962,330 of NC_140594.1, read as the reverse complement.
ATACTAAAGAAAGCCCTTAGGCCTAACACACATATTTGCTGTGTGACTAAGTGGAGAGGTTTGTCCACTAATGTTCCTCCAACTGTATAAACCCTCTTAAATTTATGGGTCAACACAGCAGTTGTTACCATTTACAAAAGTCAGGGCTAGCCTATACCTCAATTTGTCTACACTTAGCCACTATTGCCGCACATATGCAAAACTGGGAATATTCATCACTGTTCAGAATCTCTGTCATTAAAGCCTTTGTGAGGCCTTAAACGCGTAATTTCATGAAGGGGGCGACCTTCCTCACGTCGAACATCCACATTCTCCTCTCCAGACTCATGGGCCCTTCTTTCGAACCATTAAAGTCTTGCCCCTTGAAGTTTCCCTTCTGGAAGGCAACCTTCTTAGTCGCCATAATGTCCCATTGGACTTAGTAGTGAGCCATAGCCCCTCACACTGGAAGAAACCTTTTTCCAGATCCACAACAGATGGAGTTGTCCTTAGAAGAACCCCAAATTCTCCTGCTAGTATGGTCTCCTCCTTTTACCTTGTCTAGACAATTGAGCTTCCAATCTTGTTTGCCCAGCCCATCTCAATACCAGGGCGAACACTACACACTTGACGTCAAGCACGCTCTAAAGTGTTACCTAGATAGGACCAAGCCATTCCGTAAAACACAACTTCTTTTTCTTGCCATTTCACAGCCTCATAACTTTCATTTCATATCAAAGGCAGGTAAAAAGTCCAAAGGACCCCAGCCTTTTCCTCCCCAGACCACACTCCACCTGCATTTGGGGCGCCACTAGGTCATTCATTGAGACCATACCCACTGCTGACATCTATATAGCTGCCATATGGCCAACACCACACACCTTCATAAAACATTATGGTGTGGACATTTTCGCAAGGCAACAGGCTAGAGTTGGTCAAACTATTCTATTGACTACTGGCAGCAATCACTCTGGGGAGAGTTCCTTCAGAATCTATACTGAGCATGTGTATCTACAGCCACACGTTACGAACGCATTATGCTACTAACCTTATAAGCATGTGTTCGTTGCATGTAGTGTTGTAGATTTGCATGTGCGCAATAGCCTTCTCGGAAGCCAGTATTTGCTACAGATATCTTCAACCCACATAAATATTAATGTAATACTCATGGTCACTATACTATCCTACTCACTAGTCCATACTTACCCGCTGTGTTTAAAACAATCTAAAAGTGGAGTCTATGCCCATGCTTGTTCACTACTAGAGGAGGAGTCACCAATACCAAATGACTCAAAACACTTGTACAAAGAAAAACTAATTGGAACAGTCCAATCCCAACTGTAGATGGCCGGAGTATGCAGAGCATGTGAATTTCTCCAGTATTGAATCTTTTATAGATTCACATGCTTGAATCTTCCCATCGTCATGGTGAGAGTGCCACGGTAACATAAGAAATGGAGTAATACAACATTAACATGAACCTCCATAGAACAGAAAACTCACTTAAGTAACTTTTCAGCCTAATTTTAGAACATCCAAACTTCAGCCAATCACAGCTGAGACCTCAGAGTTCCCTTTCCCCATACCTCAGATTTCTTACCTCACGTTGTGTGATAGGTAGTCTCCCTGAGCTCTGCTCAGTTATAGTATTTTCTTCTCAACTTTTGACCTCCAGTCTCCGCTTTAGCTGCTCTCAAGGTATTTCTTTGACTTTAAACTTTTGACCTTCCTGCTTTTGAGATGCCAGAACCTAAAAAAGGGCTGTTTAGGCCCTGTAAGACCTGTGGGAAGTTTAGGCTATTCTATGAAGACCCCCACAAACAGTGTCCGTATTGCCTGTACCCTGACCACAAATCCAGGGAAATGCAAATATTGCTGCACTTTTTCAGCTAAAACACTCAAAAGATAGGGAGGGTAGGCTGTTAATCTGGCTACAGAAGAAAAAGGCTGCTTCAGATTCAGAGTCTGAACCTGAGGAAAAGGCCCATTCTTCCTCAAAAGAAAAGATGCCAGTCCCTCTTCACATCATGGGGATTCTAAGAGATCTAAATCCCAGGACAAATCTGAACCTAAACACCACTAGAAATCTCAGTCAGAGGCTTCAAAACCCTCTTCAGCTCCTGAGTCTGCCTCCATGACTCCTCTCAGAGACCAATCTTCTCGACCGTGGACTCGAAGATTTCACTCTCCTCAAGAAAAACAGAGGTCTTGCACCATCGACAGCTTTGTCGTCGACGGTTAAAACGTCGACGGGAGCTTCGACGATGGTAACAACAATGTTGTCGACAAGGCCTTCACCCTCGACAAGAATTTCACCGCCGACTAGCGGTTCATCGACAGTTCCAGAGTGAAAAATCAGGATATCTCCTTTACCTCCTGCTCGTCTTCTAGACTTCCAAGAGTCAGAGGATGAAGGTATGTTTGGCCCAGCATACAGTCCTTCGCAATTAAGCATCAAGTGCTAAGATTCTGATGATGAGGACATTGAAGACCATGACCCATCTTCTTATCTGGCAGGGGAATTTTCATTTGAGGAAAGAGGCACGTCCGTCATGCAGAGGCAAGATTCCTTCCAGGTATGCTATCCTTACGATGACCGAGAGGAAGAGCGTTATCAATTCAGGGAACCATCTATGAACGTTCCAATGTCTCTGGTATCTGATCTCCGTCACATGCTTGACGATTATTACAAGCGTTTCTGGACACAAATGCTCCTTAGAGGCCTTTGCCTCCTCAAGAAATACCCACTATTCTTCTGGGCCAAAGTACTCCCAAATCCACAAGGGAGAAGACTATAGGAGGGGGAAGGGTCATCACAGAGGACACTCAGGATGTTCAGACGGAAGAAGGTGAGATGCAAACAGACACAGATGCCCCTGATAAATGGGATGTCTACATAGCCCCTATGCCACCATCTCCTAACCCTCCTACTGCGGATACCCCTCCGGCGGATATCGGGGGATGTGATGATCTTCTGCAGCGGGCTCCAAACGTTTTGACTTACCAATGCCAACCAGACAGACCAAGTGTTTTCTATATGATTTTAAACCAGGCACTCAACGTTCAGTGAGAGCAATTCCTATAATTGACTTTCTATGGCAAGAAGAGCTAAAGTTGATGAAGGCACCTGCCCCTGCCCCTGTTCCAGCGGTTATTCCAAACTTGACAAAAAATATACGGCTCCTGATGACTTGCCTGCGTGCCTCAGTCACCCGAGGCCGGACTCTGTGATCATGCAGGCAGCACAGATAAGAGCCAAGAATCCAGCATCTTCCTGCACTGCTCCACTGGACAAGGAGGGTCGTCGCCTTGACAATATTGGAAAGGTTTTCGGTTTTGGTAGCTACCTCCATTAGAGCCTCTAATGCCATGGCCATTTTGGGGAGATATGACCGGCAGATGTGGTCGGACATCTCTACTCTGTTGGAGTATCTACCAGAGGATAAAAAGAAAGCGGCAAAAGATATTCTTTTGGAAGGGAGAAAGAGCTTCAGAGCTCATTGAGATAGATATGGCCTTTTCATCCACTGCATCTCGACAGATGGCAGGAGCGGCAGTCCTGTGTCGTCCGGTATGGTTGCCTTTCGTCTGGAGGTCCAGGCCAAGGTTTTAGATAGGACTTTTGATGGGGAATGCTTATTTGGTAAGCACATAGACGAGTTGCAATCTATCAAGAAGGACACGGATACCGTCAAAGCCTTAGGCAATCTCCAGCAGCGCCGCTTTCAGTCCTTTTTGGCTAGAGGTCGGGGGCAATCCTTATGCCGTCCGTAATTTCAGTAGCGGTACCGACCATATCTGCAGACTACCTACCAGCCATGCAACCGGTCTTTTCAGCCCAACACCTTTCAGACTTATTCAGACCTGCATGACACAAGAGGCAGCAATCTGCTGGAAAGTCCCAAGACTCTAATAGGAGACAATGAAGAGCATCAGGCCCCTGCTACCGTAGTCCCACACCACGATCACGTCGTCTTCGCATCCTTTCAAAAATGGAACTCCATTTCTTCTGACAGATTGGTTCTAGACATTTTCCAACATGGCCACAAGCTAGAATTCATTCAGCCTCCTCCAAATAGTCCACCAGGCAAGGTTCTGCTCCGTCACCTTCTAGATCTCTAGAAGGAAATACATTTGCTTCTTCTCAAGCAGGCTCTAGAGGAAGTATCCCTCAACCATCAAATTATTCCTGCTTCTTTCTCATCAAAAAGAAAAATGGGAAATGGAGGCAGGTCATGGACCTCTGAATGCTGAACAAGTTCATAAAGAGTCAAACTTTCAGGATGCTCTCTCTTCCGGAGATTCTTCTTTTAATGGAGAAAGGGGATTTTCTGATGTCTCTCCATCTCCTAGACGCCTATTTTCATGTTACCATTCACCCTCCACATCGAAAATTTCTCAGGTTCAAGGTGGTAGGGCGCCATGATCAATTCAAAGTACTCCCTTTTAGTTCAACGTCTGCTCCCAGGGTGTTCACAAAGTGCAAGGCACCGATAGCAGCCTTCTTAAGACGTTCAGGTGTTCCCATACCTGGACGATTGGCTCATAAAGGCTCCGTCTTTCCAAGCTGTAGAAATTTCAACAAGAGCCTGTCTGATTCTCTTACAGTGTCTAGGTCTTTGCATCAATCTGGAAAAATCGTCCATTATCCCGGCCAAATCGTTGGTCTTTCTGGATGCACGTCTCGACACAGCCTTTCCCACTCAGGAAATAATAATATACATTATGGATACGACAAAGCTTTTTTCATCAAGAAGGTTCACTTCTGTGAGGCAGTACTAGTCCATGCTGGGGATGATGTCCTCTTGCATCCCGCTCATTCCCAATTGCCGACTTCGCATGCGACCGCTGCAGGAACAGCTCAATGCGCAGTGGGTTCAGTCTCAAGGCTCATTCAACAACAAGGTTCGTATTTCAGCATTAATGACGGCCGCCATGGCCTGGTGTATGGTCAGGGACAATCTGTCGCAAGGTCTCTCTTTCATCCACTCTGTACCACAGCTGGTGATGACCTCGGATGCGTCGATGGACGGATGGGGGCTCATCTTCAAGAATTATAGGTTCACAACAAGTGGTCTAAACAGGAATCGGAGTCTCATATAAACATTCTGGATCTCAAAGCAGTGTTTTTAAGTCTGAAGGCCTTCCTGCCTTGCATCAAAGGTGTGTCAGTGCTAGTTAGGACGAACAACGCTACGACAATGTTTTACCTCTGAAAGCAAGGCGGAACGAGATCTCGGGCCCTTTCCCTTCTTGCGCAACAGATATGGAAATGGCTTCTTGCCATCCACATCTCCTTGCGAGTGGAGCATGTGCCAGGGATTCACAACGAGAAGGCCGACTCTCTCAGCAGGGCCTCCAAGCAGTGCCACGAATGGGAACTAAACTAACCACATTTGAAGGAGGTGTTTAAATCCTGGGGTTACCCAGAATTAGATCTGTTTGCTACTTTCCTCAACAAAAAGTGTCCTCTTTTTGTAAGTAGACATCCTCATAAAAATTCTTGGGGAGACGTCTTCCAGTTTCCTTGGATGGGGATGTTCGCCTATGCATTTCCCCGTTTCCACTCATTCCTCGAGTACTTCAAAAAATGAAGCAAGAGCCTTGTCGGATCAATCTCATCGCTCCAGGGTGGGCAAGACTGTTCTTGTACACCAAGCTGCATCGCCTATCAGAGTGTGCCCCGATTCTCTTCCCTCCAAAGGAGAATTTTCTATACATGAACCAGGGACAAGTGGTTCATCCGCAAATTCCCTCTCCATTTGTCAGCTTGGCTCATCACCATTCTGAATTTGGGGATTTGAGGCTTTCCGAGGAGTGTACTAAGATACTTCAAAAATCTCGAGCTTTTTCTACTTTGAAATGTTAGACAGCTAAATGGAAGAGATTCTATACTTGGTGTATCTCGCAAGCATTGCATCCATTCTCTTCATCTCCGGAGTAGGTGCTGCCTCATCTCTTGTACTTCGCGAAATCAGTACTTTCTCATTCTTCCATAAGAGTTCATCTTGCTGCAATTTCTAGGTATAGAAGGCGTTCAAATCAAACTTCTCTGTGGTCTAACCGACTTGTCAAAGAATTTATGAAGGTGTTTTTTATTTTTTTAAGTTTTCCCGCCTGTTAAGCCTCCAGATAGTTTTGTTGCAATTAAACACAGTTCTGTCTCAACTGATGCGTCCACCCTTTGAGCCAATACACAAATTTGAATTAAAGTTCCTCTTCCGGAAAATGGCTTTTCTCTTGGCCATTACGTTAGCCAGCTGTATCAGTGACATCCAAGCTCTTGCCATAAAGGAACTGTATTTGCAGTTTTTGCTGGACAGGGTTATCCTGTGCACTAGCCCTTCTTTTATACCTAATGTACCTTCAACTTACCACCTCAGTGAGCTGATTGTTTTACCAACGTTCTTTTCTAATTCATCCTCGGTAGCGGAAAGGACGTTGCATTCTCTGGACATCAAAAAATCCTTAAAGTTTTATCTGAAAAGAACGGAGTTATAGAACGGAGTTATTCCGTAAATCCTCTCAGCTAATCTCTTTCTCGGCACTCAGGAAAGGACAGGCCTTGACAAGGGACAGCATTGCTCTTTGGGTCACCTCAATTTCCTTCTGTCATTAAAAAGCTGGTCGTCCGCTTCTTGCGAAAGCACCCTGATACAGCGCCTCAGCAACATCGGAATCCAAGGAAAGGCCTTGGAATGGATCATCTCGTTTCTCGCCGGCAGAACCCAGAGAATCCGCCTTCCCCCGTTCCGGTCCGTGGCCACCGAAGTCATCTGCGGCGTCCCGCAAGGATCCTCGCTCAGCCCCACCCTCTTCAACGTCTACATGAGCCCCCTCGCAGCCATCGCACGCCAACACAACCTCAACATCATCTCCTACGCCGACGACACCCAGCTGATCCTCTCCCTCACCAACGACCCCGCCAGAGCCAACCTCCAGGAAGGAATGAAAGACGTCGCGGAATGGATGAAGCTCAGCCGGCTGAAACTGAACTCAGATAAGACGGAAGTCCTCATCCTGGGAACATCACCCTCCGCCTGGGACGACTCCTGGTGGCCCCCTGCCCTGGGCTCTGCTCCAAAGCCAACGGACCATGCTCGCAACCTGGGCTTCATCCTGGACTCCTCCCTCACGATGACCAAGCAAGTCAACGCCGTCTCGTCATCCTGCTTCAACACCCTGCGCATGCTCCGAAAGATCTTCCGGTGGTTCCCCACCGACACCAGGAAGATGGTCACCCAGGCCCTCGTCACCAGCCGAATAGACTACGGAAACACCCTCTACGCTGGAACCACAGCCAAACTACAGAAAAGACTCCAGCGCATACAGAACGCCTCTGCACGACTTATCCTGGACACCCCCCGCTTCAGCCACATCTCTCCCCAGCTGAGAGACCTGCACTGGCTCCCCATCAGCAAGAGGATCACGTTCAGACTCCTCACCCACGCACACAAGGCTCTCCACGACATGGGACCCACATACCTCAACAACCGCCTCACATTCTACACACCCACCGCCACCTCCGCTCCGCCAGCCTCGCCCTTACCACCGTCCCGCGCATCCGCAAGACCACCGCCGGAGGAAGATCCTTCTCCTACCTGGCGGCCAAGACCTGGCATTCCCTCCCCATCCACCTACGACTGACCCAGAACCATCTCTCCTTCAGGAAACCGCTCAAGACTTGGCTCTTCGAGCAGTAGCGGATCCCCCTCCCCCCAGCGCCTTGAGACCCTACGGGTGAGTAGCGCGCTTTACAAATTCATTGATTGATTGATGCAACCCTCACTCCTCCCCGATTAGGATCACCAATTACCTTAGAGTTTGTATACCTTTACACTTGTGCTTGAAATCTGAGGTATGGTGGCTCTGTGGGGAAAGGGAACTCTGAGGTCTCAGCTGTGATTGGCTGAATTTGGATGTTCTAAAATGAGACTGAAAAGTTACTTAAGTGAATTTTCTGTTCTATGGAGGTCTATGGTAATGTTGTAATACTGCTATATCTTATGTTACTGTGGGTTCTCCCACCATGACAACGGGAAAGATTCAAGCATGTAAATCTATAAAAGATATCAATACTGGAGAACCAGTGTACAGGTAAGTAACTTTTTTTTTTATAGCACTACATGAACATAATCCTTTCTCCTTGGGTAGCCTAGCATTGAAATAGGTCACCACAGTCTTCCTTTTTGGACTGATATAAGCATACCTTCAAGGATGCGTTCAGCCAAATCCTGCTGGCAGTCCCTGAAGGCTTTAGGGCCTCACTGGCTTCCTATCATTCAGGATGGACATTAAGTGCCAACATATGTGATTCTTTCTGTCCTTGATACTACTGAAGAACTGTTGACACTAGTGTGGTGCTCTGCCATTTGTGGATGCTCTCCACTCAGATTTCTTGAGACGTGCAGGTTTCGATATGCCTTTTGATGCGTCACATCTGGTAGGCGTAAATGCCAGTTGTGCCTTAAAATGTTTCAAGACCAGTAGAGCCATTGGCAGTTATTAAAAGACCCAGGGAGCATGCAAACAGTTTCCTCACCAGTTTAGGAAATGTTGAGGCGACTCTAGGGGGCTGGCATTTAGGCAACATCAGTCTCCCCAGCCACTGTTGCAATCACCCCAGTCTTTCAAAGTGAAGAACATGAATGGCAGGCAGCGTGAAGGCCAAAAAGGTCCTCACCCCCCGTTCCCCTTCCCCAGTGGCAGCAGCCACAATGCCGCATTAGCTTCCCATTAAAGATGCAGCTCCAGTTCAGTCGAAAAGCCAGGTCTTGAGGCTACTTCTGAAGTGGTGGAGGGTGGTGGAGCGTCTGATGTTCACTAGGAGCTCATTCCAGGCTCTGGCTCTGACAGAGGAGAACGCTCTTCCTACTGCTCTGGTTCTGCGGATGCGGGGGGGGGGGGGGGGGGGGGTCTCTGCGAGGGCAAGGTCTGCGGAGCGAAGGTCTCTCTTGGGTACGTGGAAGGAGGCTCTCTCGTTGAGGTATTTGGGTACGATGTTGTGGAGGGATTTATAGGCGTGGGTGAGCAGTTTGAAGGTCACTCTCTTCTCGACGGGGAGCCAGTGGAGGATGCGTAGGTGTTGGGTCATGTGTTTGTGCCGTGGGGTTCCGAGGACGAGTTTGGCTGCGGCGTTCTGGATGGACTATAGCCTGTGTAGGTGGCTTCTGTTGATTCCGGAGTAGAGGGCTTTGCCGTAGTCCAATCTGCTGGTTATGAGGGCGTGGGGGTATCCATTTAAAAGTCTTACGGAGGATCCGGAGGCAGTTGAAGCTGGTGGAGGCGATGGAGTTGATCTGGCGGGTCATTGTGAGGGAGGAGTAGAGGATGATGCAGAGGTTCCGTGCGTGGTCTGTAGGGGTGGGCAGACTTCCGAGGGCGGAGGGCCACCAGGTGCGTCCCAGGTGGAGGTGGAGGGTCCGAGGATGAGGACCTCTGTCTTCTCTGAGTTGAGCTTCAGGCAGCTGCTTTTCATCCAGGTGGCTACGTCTCTAATTCCTTCTTGGAAACAGAGTCTGGTGTCTTCGGGGTTCTTCATGAGGGAGAGGATGAGCTGGGTGTCTGGATAAGATACTATGCTGAGCCCGTGTTGTCTGACGATGGCGGCCATGTAGATGTTGAAGAGCGTGGGGCTGAGCGATGATCCTTGGGGAACTCTGCAGTTCATCTGAGTGGGTTCGTAGAGGAAAAAAGGGAGTCTGATCCTCTGGGTTCTGCCAGAGAGAAAGGATCGGATCCAGGCAAGGGTGGTTCCTTATATCCCTGCGTCGTGTAGTCTGGCTGTGAGGTTGTGATGTGAGACGGTGTCGAAGGCTGCGGAGAGGTAAAATAGGATGAGGGCTGTGGTGTGCCCCTAGTCTAGTAGCATGCAAAGGTCGTCGGTGGCAGCGAGGAGTGCTGTGGAACCCGGACTGGGAGGCGTCTAGGATGGAGTTTTCTTCGATGAAGGCGTTCAGTTGGGTGTTTACGAGTCTCTCTGTGACTTTGACAGTGCAGGGGAGGAGAGAGATGGGCCGGTAGTTTTTCAGGTCTGTCGGGTTGACCGTGGGCTTCTTTAGGAGAGGTTTGACCTCCGCCCGCTTCCAGTCGTCGGGGAAGATGCCGGATTCGAAGGAGGCGTTGATGGTGCATCCTAGATCGGGTGCGATGACGGCGGTGGCCCTGTGGTAGATGTGCGTTGGGCAGGGGTCTGTGGGGGCTCCTGAGTGGGTGTTCTTCATGGTCGCGGTGGTGTGTTTGATGGTGGCAGGATTCCAGGTTGTGATCGTTCTCGCAGCCAAATTCCCTTCCACAAGTGTGTTTATGCCGGATGATGGGACACGTTTGTGACTTGGAATTTTAACTGAAATATTTACCCTTTACAATCCAAGCAGTCAGGTGTTTTTTTGTTTTTTGCCCAGCAAGGCCTGGCTATAGGGGCTTTGAAAGCGTATTTGTCAGCACTTTCAGCTTTTTTATGTTTGCCAGACCAAATCCCCTATTGTAATTGGGTTTATAAAAGGCTTGACACACGGTCCCTCCAAAACAGTTTGTGATGCCACAGTTGGACCTTAATTTGGACTTTGATTGTTATGTGGATGCCCTTTGTGCCAGTGCATAGCTGCTTGCGGCTTCTCCTAACTTTGAAGACTGTCTTCCTTAATGTGATTGATTCAACTTGTCGCATGAGTGAGTTTTAGGCACTGTTAAGGCATTCACCATACATGCCCTTTTTCCAGACAAACACGTGTTGCTATCTCGGGCGACTATCATGCCAAAAGTTGATACTACTTTGCATGTTGAGTAATCTATCAACCTGCCTACATTCTTTGCCCCCGCACGCCCCTCAACCGAGGAAGAGAGGCTTCATCGGCTGGACCTCCAAAGATCTTTAGACTTTTATTTTGATTGTACCAAGCAACACCATGTGGATGATCAGCTGTTTGTGGGTTTTTTGGGGTGAAGGAATGGAAGGCTGTGCAGAAGAGGACCCTGTTGTGGTGGATACTCCTCTGCATTAATATCTGCTATGCACTGGCCAAGAAGCAGCCACTGTAAGAACTGAGAGCCCATTCCGCCAGGGCGAAGGCTGCGACCACTGTGTTGCACATAGTGCGTGTCCTTGACATCTACCAGGCTGCGACGTGGGCATCAGTGCATATGTTCGAGATGCGCTATTGCCTTGACATTTGGGTCCGGCACATTTGCCCTGCTCGGTCCTTCAAGACTTTCTGGAATGAGTCCACTCTGCAGACCCTCCACCTGGGTAGATAGTACTTTGGCATCTATTCGAAGATATGGACTGTGCAGTTTGGAGTTTCCATCCGAAGAACAAGTTACTTATCTTCAGTAAAGCACTTTCTGGTGGATACTCAATCTAACAGCAGATTCTTCACTACCCTCCCACCTCCCCATTATGTGGAGTGACCTCTTTTTAACTTACAAAAAGATCCCAAGTTAGAAATCTGCACACTGGTACAATCAATAGCTCCCTCTCTGCGCATTAGGTTGTTGAAGGAGACAAGCAAGAAACTGACATCAGCGTACAGTGGTGGCGCTCATACGTGGCTCTGCTCCGTCACTTCGGGGATGCTGCAGGGTCAGTGCAGTGTCACACGGCCCCACCTAACGGCACAAGGGAGCATTGCTGGAGAAACGTTTTCCAGGTCCCGTCGTATTCCATAACATTTTGCTGCCAATTTGTTGACCTGGGTCTCCATAGTGAGCGAGTCTTCCAGCCAGACACAAGCTTTTTTTAATGAGTTTTGGGGCTAGGTGTATTCCCTAGGCACTCCAGCCGAGGGAGTAACATCCGATTAGATTGATTGTTGCCTTGGATTGTTGCGATAATTTCGGAAAACTGGGTCCGACATATTGTCTATCTGGGTTAAACTCTACAATTTCTTGTCAACCCACCACACTTTCCACCATCCTCAGGATGTCTGACTGAGAACCATATGTCCCTCTTGCAGCAGGGAGTGCCGGCCCTTCTGGCCAAAGGAACCATAAAAAGGGTATCTGCATCAGAAGTAGGCTTCAGCTGCAACATCCAGTTTGAGGTATATGAGCAGCAGATTACACACTATGCATAGATCGCCATCTGGTGTTGGGCCTGGATGTTTGCACTTGTTTTTGTACTGGAAAGTCTTTGGAAGTCACAAGATAGGTGACTCCTCCTTAGGATGATAGTGCGCATGGGCATCGGCTCCATCCTCAGATTGTTTTTTTCCGCCATCGGGCTCGGATATGTTTCTCGCGCTCCAGTTCGGAACCGTTACTGATTCCATTTCGACGCGCAATCCTTCACCCTATCTACGGTATAGTTTCGATCGCGAACCCTACTCGTCGTCCATCTCTACGATTTGAAGTCTTCGATTCCGGTCGTTGACGAAGGCCTTTGGTCCTACCTTGACCTTAGCATCTAGCTTATGGAAAGGACGCCATTCAAGAAGTGTCCTCGATGTGGGTCGAAGTTTCCCCACACCGATATGCATGAGTTGTGTAACCTCTGCTTTTCACCGGAGCACGAGGCTAGAAACTGTCCAGCTTGTGCCCTTTTCCGCTCCAAGAAGACCATTCGGGATCGGTGAGCTCGGAGGACCATGGCTCGCTCCTCGACAGCCATTCCCGACAACATCTTCCAAGAGGGCGTCTATGTACCGGAGCAGGAGCGGATCGAAGAAGGCCTTGTTGGTGCCTCCAAAGCCGATGACTCCGTCGAAGAAATCACTCTGGCGCAGAGAGTCATAAGTAGAGACGTCGACCCCGACCCCCCATTCTATACCATCTAAAAAGGCTTCGGTCACACCTTCACCTTCGGGCCCAGGTGTACACAGAGAGACTGCTTCCCAAGCCCTCTGCCGGGCCCGGCAAAGAAGCCTACTAAGCCTTCAGGCGACTCAGGCTCGAGTCAGCCTACCCTCTGTGCCGAAACACACTCACCGGCACCGAGAAAGAAGCCGTCCTCCTCCTCATCCACGCTGACCGCTGCTTCCACATCTAAGCACTCGGCAACAAAAACGGGCACCGGCTCATCGACCCCGAAACCACACTCTAAGCCGAGCAAAAAACTACCCCCAGAGGACTCCCATGCTTCGGAGCCGAAAAGGCCTCGGAACTGAAGAAACAACAGGTTCCACCGGCCACAGAGACTGTAAAAACCCACGGTTTGAAACCAAAAGAGCACAGAACCGCTACTAAGCCGGCGCTGAAAAAACCTCCGGAACCAAAACTGTCAGCGCCGAAGGATCTGCCTCCTACAGAAGAACTGTTTAAACCAGATCCTACTAAAAAAAACTCTTATAAAGGATCCCAAGACTGGTCACTTGACTCTTAGCTCCAAGAAAAGACCACTGGATACGCCTACACCGGCTCCACCAGCTAAACAAGCATTGGCATAGCCAATAGGTCTCGCCGTTGGGACCTTATAAGTGTTTAGCCATGAAACAGTTGCATAACTAAATACTTATAAGGTCCCAAAAGCGAGACCTATTGGCTATGCAAAGCGGCCGCGAAAGTGAAAGTGATCGCGATCAAGATCAAACATCAAAGCGGCCGTGCGGCCACAAAAGTGAAAGTAATCGCTGTAAAGCGCTCACCCGCACACATGCACTGTGGCTCTAGGCTGGCCTGGTAGCACTTTTTGGAGCCCTCTCAATAAGTCTCGCCAGACCAGCGCATGCACTGTGTCAGGCGAGACCTAATAAAAAGAGGGACATTGCCACCTCTCCTCTAACGAACCCTTCTCCTCCTCCTCTTCCTTCTCCTCCCCCACTACGCCTCACTCCTACACCATCCCCATCTCCAGTGGAAGATGATGACGACGATAACACCTCTGATGACATGGGGGGGGTGCGGACGATGAGCCACTAGGGGACTCTAGTCCACCTGCTTCCCCAGACCCCTGGGATGACTATAACACTCCAGATTTCCCGAACGTCCCACGGGATGACATCTACCCCTCCAGGCGTTCTCCCCCCCCCCCCCCCCATGGGCTTTAACCAGCTCATCCACAGAGCTACCGCGTACCACGGGGTTGACCTACACAAAGACCACGTGGAGGAGGATTTCCTAATGGACACTTTTGATACCACACAAAAGTCCACCTCAATTCTACCCATGCTTAAAGGGGTCATCAAGCATGCACCGGAAGTCTTCAAAGATTCTGTTAGGGCTCGAGTCATTAACCCCAGGATCGAGAAAAAGTATAAGGCTGCCCCTACTGAGTCAGCTTACAGTAAGGGCCCCGCACCACTAGACTCCCTCGTAGTCTCCAATGCTCGAAAAAGGGCCAATTCTCAGACATCAGGTGATTCCCCACCACCAGATAAGGAGTCTAAACTCTTGTACGCCTCTGGCAAGAGAACGGCGTCACAAGCAGCAAACATGTGGCGCATCGCCAACACTCAGGTGCTGTTAGCTAGGTATAATAGGGCACATTATGATTAAGGCTCCCGGTTTTCCGTTTAAACGGTTTTTTACATATAAATACAGACGGAAAACGTTTTGGTTTTTGTCTGTATTTATATATAAAAACGGGAAAATACTAACAAAACAAATGATCCTCCTGCCTCTGTGCTCCTCTGTAAAATCCGAGTCAGAGGTGCACAGGGGCGGCCAAAAGAAACGGGAACTGCTGCCCTGAAACTGCTCCGGAGACGGGAGAACTGGGAGCGCCCTGTCTGCAGAGACACCTCTCACAGCGGTAGTTCACGCAAGATAATTGGAGCAGTGTGAGCAGCCGATGTCCATCCTCTGCCCCCCACTGCCTCCTTTCATATGCAAGCGCCTGTCCACAATGGAACCCCCTACACCTCCAGCTAAACCTGATGGCAGCAAAGCAATTAATCTTTCCACAAGCGGCAAAAACAGCACTGCTTCTGTGCAATGAACTAAAGAGTGTGCAAGGAACGTTTTGTGTCTGGTACAGCTGTGCCCCGAATTCCTGCGTACATGCCAACAATATGGATAGAAGATGAAAGAGGGGGATTTAAAAAAATAAAATAATGATTGGGTGAATGCTTTCACTATTGTCTATAGAATGCCCTTCAAGCACAACTTAGACAGACCGGCCCATGGATATCAGTTTCTGCAATAGCAATACAAGTAGCCTATTTCCAAGGGTCTTCCATATTAAACAAGGCTTCACATTATCACGTCGGCGCTTTACAGCTTGTGTGTACTAATGACGCACTTCAATTAAAAGCTTGGCAGCTGCTTGACGTGCATGCACATAGCACTGAGAAAGATGGCATTGCGCCAGAGGCCTGTTTGCTTGCTATCAATACGTCTCCTACCTGGGGGGCGGAGTTAATTCAAGGGTGTTCATTTCCTCACTCAGGAAGCTTCAATTCTAAAAAAACCGTAGATTTTCAAAAGGCAATAGATTTCATCCTCGGCCCCGCACTGCCTCCTTTCATATGCAAGCGCCTGTCCACAATGGAAACCCCCCACACCTCCAGCTAAACCTGATGGCAGCAAAGCAATTACCAACACAGTCTATTTCCTATTCTTCCTACAAGCAGCAAGAACAGCGCTGCTTCTGTGCACTGAACTTCAGAGTGTGTAAGGTAGGCCTGGGCGAAAATTTTGTTCAGTTCGCGGAAATTGCACTAATTTGACATTTTCGCGTTCCGCGGAGAGCGCGAAAATGTACAAATTTCCGGTTTCCACAGCTTGGCGATAATTTGTTTCTTGCTCGCGCTGTAAAATAATACATTCTCGCGCGCGCGCGATCGGCTTACCTGAATCCCTGCGTTCGCCGACAAGTTTTCTTGATCCGGTTGCGTTCTCCATGAGATGTTGTATTGTTTTTAGCCATTTGCGCTGTCTCTCGACAGTTCGCGCCCGCAGTGTCGTCATGCGTCGCGCGATCACGTCTTTCTTCTCGCGATCATGCACCGCGAGACAACTCAAAACAAGATGGCTGCGCCCGCAAGCAACCACATGGGTAAGTTGGCGACCCGCAACCATGCAGAAAATCTCACGAACATGCGGGAAAAAAACTTCCGCATCTTCGCGATATTTCCGCTTGTTTGCGATAATTTTAAACATTTTCGCGATAATTTGCGAAAGTTAATTTCGCAAATTCCGCCCACCCCTAGTGTAAGGAACGTTTTGTGTCTGTTACAGCTGTGCCCCGAATTGCTGCGTACATGCCAACAATATAGATAGAAGATGAAAGTGGGGGATTTAAGATAAAAATAAAAAAATTGGGTTAATGTATTTTCCTTATTGACCTCAATTGAAATCGAGGCAATGTCAGGCATGAGGACCAAAATAAAGGGCTTTTTTTACTAAATAAATCGGGACTCTCCCTCCTGACTCGGGTCTAAACTCTGATTAATGCACCTTATTTAGTATTTGATACTAAATATGGCGGTCCAATAGCATGCCAGTAGGTGTCAAAACATGGTGTTCAATCATTGCACGTTGAGGCTAGTGCTCTCTTAAATGATAGTGTGTGTTTCTCAAAAGTAGCGCAAATCTCAATTAAAGTGAGTAACTTTAGTTTTCATACTTACCTTTCTATCAGTAATGATATCTGTCAAAAGTGGTTTGTTTATTTATTTTTATTTTCAATTTTATAAAGCATGAACTTGAGCCGAAGGTATTGGCATGCTTTACATCAGCACCAGTTACAATGTAATGAAAACAAGCATTTGCAATGCAATAGGTCTCGCATTTACGCAAGTTTGAGCTATTGACATTGCAAATAAAGCCTTTTATTTTTGTTTTAGTTTTTAAAACAGAAATAAAAGGCATTGTCATTTACAATGCCGATAACAAACTCGCGTAAATGCGAGACCTATTGCATTGCAAATGCTTGTTGTTATATGGGAGGGTGAAGGAGGTTGATGTGGCAGGGCACAGGGGCAGAAATGCCTCCTACAACTATTACCATAAAGCCTGGCTGCATCTCAGTGACTATGCACACTGTTGGGCAGTGAGGCTGAGTGAGAGGTGAGCAAGTCAGTTAGCATGACTTCATTTTTCTATTTAATGTTTATTTAAGTGCCGCTTAAAAATAAAAACAAGAACAGAAATGACTGTTGCACTTACAGTTTCTCCATAGTGTCCATATCAAAGCACTATTCTGTACAGATGAAGATGCAGGATTCTTTAGATATTTTGGTGATTTACAATGCCTCGTGGGGTAGGTCGTCTTCTAGTGCACACTAAGAATGATCTGATATTCTTCGAGCAGACACTCTCGGATGGCTGATTAAATGCGAGTAAAAGAGGTAGTAATGCGTTGACATTTAGCAAGACAGCTGCGCAAATGAGACCTAATCAAAATCACGAATTCACACACCTTTTCCTAGAGGACAGGGAAGAAATTTGCTCCCAATAAGTAAAGTGCACTTAGCATTGGCTCCAATTAAAAACAAAAAACTGCTATAACAACCTAGTGCAAGTGTGCATGTCGACTTAAATGTGGAAAAATACTAGCTTTAGCGTTTTTTTTTCTTCTGTCAAAAATAAATGTGGATAAATACAGGTAAAATGACCAAAAAATAAATATGGATAAATACAGACGGAAATGTGAAAAAAATAAATACCATAAAACCGGGAGCCCTAATTATGATGAACTGGAGTCCATAATGCAACACCTCCCAGAGAAATACAAAAATAGGGCCAATGAACTCATACAAGAGGGTAAGGTTATCACCAACACCTCCATCCGTTGCACCCTAGACGTAGCAGATACCGCTTCAAGGGCAATAAACACAAGTGTCCTTTTGCGTAGGCATGCCTGGTTACGCCTTTCAGGTTTTAAACCTGAAGTAAAAAGTTCCATCCTCAACCAACCATTTGATAGGAATACCTATTTGGCCCTAACGTAGACCTATCCCTTGAAAAAATGAAAAAGGATACAGACAGCAAAATCTATGGGAGCCTTGCAGTCGCAAGCTCCCAGACGTTACTTTCGTCGCTCATCCTGCAAGAGCACCCCCAGAGGCTACTCCTCAGGTAGCCCCTCCACTTCTTACAAAGCTCCCACCCAATCCACCTTCAACAGAGGATACCAGAGAGGAGTCTACAGGGGCAACAATACCAAAGGCAGAGGGAAAAGCAACAACACCTGCTCTGCCTCCACCCCTGCCCAATGACTTCCCTCCACTTCCCCCCAGACCATTCCACTTCAGTCGGGAGAAGACTACAACAGTTCCTTCCTGTCTGGACCACCATTGCATTAGACAGGTGGGAGCAACAAATAAGCTCAATCTGGTTACTGTCTCAAACTTACCTCTACTCCCCCAAACATACCACCCAAACAGCGTCCAATGTCACACGAACATTTGTCACTGCTAAAGCAGAAGGTAATTTCCCTCCTACAAAAAAGTGCAATAGAACCCGTTCCACTGCACCAACAAAACACAGGAGTTTACTCCCTTTATTTTCTCATACCAAAGAAGGACGGCGCTCTGAGACCTATTCTAGACCTCAGACCCCTAAACCTATACATTCACTCAGACCATTTCCACATGGTCACACTTCAGCAGGTCCTTCCTCTTCTTTCATAGGGCGACTTCCTTGCTACCCTAGATCTCAAGGACGCCTACTTTCATATTCCCATTCACGCGGCTCACAGGAAGTATCTCAGATTTGTCATGGACGGGCAGCATTATCAATTCAAAGTACTCCCATTCGGAGTCACAACAGTACCACGGGTGTTCACCAAGTGCCTAGCAGTAGTGGCAGTCCACTTAAGAAGACAACACATTCACGTCTTCCCATATTTCGACGACTGGCTCATAAAAGCCAGCTCATACAACCAGTGTGTACAACACGCTCACCCCACTATCCAACTACTTCCCGACCTGGGGTTCACAGTAATCCACACCAAGTCCCATCTGACACCGTCCCACACACAACAATACCTCGGTGCCACAATAGACACCTCAAAAGCGCTAGCCTATCTCAGTCCAGCCAGGATAACAAGCATGCCGGCTCTCCTCACCAAATTTCAGCCGCAACACTCTCTTCCAGCTCGAATGTTCATGCAACTCATAGGGATGATGGCCTCTTGCTTATTTATAGTGCCTCACGCAAGACTCCAGATGCGTCCTCTACAAGAGTGCCTAGCACGCCAATGGAACCAGGCTCAAGGTCAGCTAACAGATCTGGTGTTGGTTGACGGTCGCACTCATCTCTCTCTGCAGTGGTGGAACACCAAGAACCTTTTCAAAGGGCGACCGTTCCTATAGCCAGTTCCTCAGACAGTCATGACAACGGACGCATCGCTCTCCGGCTGGGGAGCTCACCTATTTCATCACACCATGCAGGGCAGGTGTACACCTCAACAAAAGTTACTCCACATCAACCACCTGGAGTTACTAGCCATATTCCTAGCCTTAAAAGCATTCCAAAGCAAATATCAGGCAAAGCGGTCTTAGTCCGCACGGACAATATGACAACCATGTACTACATCCAAAAACAAGGCGGGACACACTCTCTGCACCTCTCCCAGCTAGCACAGAGCATATGGAGATGGGCTATACCTCAGAATATTTTTCTCCTAGCCCAACATGTCCCGGGAGTCCAAAACACCATAGCAGATCTGTTAAGTCGTCAAACGCAACAGATCCACGAGTGGGAGCTTCATCCGTAAGTTCTTCATCTGTTCTTTCAAATGTGGGGGCAACCACAGATAGACCTCTTCGCCACCCACGAAAACGCCAAATGCCCAAGCTTCGCTGCCAGATATCCACACCCATTGTCCAAAGGCAATGCGATATGGATGAACTGGTCAGGCAGATTTGCGTATGCTTTTCCGCCTTTCCCACTCATTCCACTAGTGGTGCTTAAACTACATCAACATTCACTGACTCTCATTCTAGTTGCTCCAACTTTGGCCAGACAACCGTGGTACACCACGTTGCTGGAACTGTCCGTAGTTCCCCACCAAAAATTACACCTCTCACCACGCCTCTTAACCTAGAACCATGGAGAGATCAGACACCCGTACCCAGCTCAGCTCAACCTTGCGATCTGGCTCCGGAGGTCTTAGAATTCAGTTACCTTAACCTTTCCCCTGACTGTATGAACGCCATTAAAGAAGTTAGACGTCCCACCACTTGAGCCTGCTATGCAGCCAAGTGGAAACGTTTTGTGATATATTGTCATAACAATAACCTCAATCCTCTAGACGTGTCTAACCAACACATCATTGGTTACTTACACCTCCAAAGATGCAACCTTAGCCTATACGTCTATTAGGCTACATCTTGCTGCCATAGCGGCATATCTACAAAATAGACCGCATCTATCACTTTTCAGAGTACCTGCCATAAAAGTCTTTATGGAAGGCCTCAAAAGAATGATTCCTCCCAGAGTACCACCTTCACCTGTGTGGAATTTGAACATCGTTCTCACACGACTAATGGGTCCTCCCTTTGAACCTCTACATAAATGTGAACTACATTTCCTAACATGGAAAGTTGCTTTCCTAGTGGTCATTACCTCTCTACGACGAGTTAGTGAGCTACAAGCACTAACTATTCAGGAACCTTTTCTCTAAATCCATCATAATAAGGTTGTTCTCCGAACTAATCCTAAATTCCTTCCTAAAGTCATTTCTCCCTTCCACCTCAATCAGACTGTGAAGTTGCCTGTATTTTTCTCGCAACCACAGACAGTCGCAGAAAGAGCTCTTCATACTTTAGATGTTAAAAGAGCACTGCTATATTGCATCGAGAGAACACAACCCTTTCGTAAGACAAAACAACTTATCGTGTCTTTCTCACCACCACACAAAGGCAACCCCATATCAAGATCGGGGATAGCTAGATGGATTGTTAAATGTATACAAATTTGCTACCACAAAGCAAAACATACTTTATCTGTTCCTCCTAAAGCCCACTCTACACAAAAGATAGGGGCTTCCATGGCATTTTTAGGGAACATTCCCGTAGATGACATCTGCAGAGCAGCTACATGGTCTACACCGCACACATTCACAAAAACTATTGTGTAGATGCGCAAACAAAACAACAAGCTAGTGTGGGCCAGGCTGTACTCAAAACACTATTTCAAACTACTGCAGCAGATACTGGTGGTCACTGCTAAGGAGGGGTACTGCTATACAAACTATGCATATTGTGTAATCCGGAGCTCATATGCCTTGAACGGGAAATGCTACTTACCAGTATGCATCTGTTCTTGGCATGTAGAGCTGCAAATCTACACACGCCCCCCCCCCCCCCACCCCCCAGCGCTACCTTCATCTGTTCCAGTATGATCTTAATTAGATACACCATACATGGGCATATTTCCTGTTTTGCAGCGTGAATCTTTCTGGATTCACTATGCTGTGCATTATTCCGCGGTCTGGTGGTTGGGTCCGGAATCGTAGTCTTTCTTTTGTCTTTTTTTTTTTTTTTGTAGCCCAGGTGGGCTTCGACGTCCCACCATTTGGTGTACTTCTCGTGACGTCGGCATGCTTCCTGCGGAAGTCCCACCTTGGGGCGCCATCTTCAGATTCTTTTTTCCGCCGTTGGGTCCGGATCGTCACCGAGAAGCTCCAGAGTTTTTTAATGAAGAAAGAAGAAGAGCACGAGTTTCATCGAAGGAAAATTAAAGGAGACTACAGACAGGAAGAACATCGAGCCGGGACGACGAAGAAGGAGGAGAACCTCGAGATCTTCGACGTCCAACGGAGAATCCGCACTCAGGGACACTGAGCGCAGGAATGGACAAAACACCTTTTAAATTCTGCCGTAACTGCCACCACAAGTACGCGCAGAAGGACCAACATCCGGTCTGCAACCTTTGCCTGCCAGTCGACCACGAGAGCAAAGACTGCAACGCCTGCTCCGCCTTCACACCGAAGACACTCAGAATGAGAGAGAGGCAGAGGAGAGCCAACTACACGACTCTGTACGACCTGGGCCTCTCCACTGACTATGAAGACAACGTCGCCGAGGGACCTGATGACTTCACAGTCGCAGAGACCGATAAGAAGACGTTTGACAAGGTAGGAGAGACGTCGAGCACAAAAACTCCGAAAGGGCCCCGAAAAACAGAGACTGACTCTCGAAAACCAGAGTAAGTCCTCGAAAGGAACACCGGCGCCGAAAATTTCGATGACCGCGAGTGGATCCAAGGACGAAAGGCCCAGCGGATCCTTCGAGAGGGACTCCCAGGTGCCGAAGGCCGCCGAAAAACAAAGTTCGTCAAAACAGGCCCACGAGGTTGGGCGTTCGACGACGAAGGACAAGGTCGCGTCTACGCAAGCTCCGTCGAAAAGGCCAGCGCTCTACGCCAAACATGCCTCCGAAATGGAGAAGAAAAAGAGAAGGCTCGAGGCAGAGATGGAGAGCATCCTTCAAAGGAAGAAGGAGTTCGACGAGAAGATGAAGAAATTTACAATCCCAACTAAACCACCGACGGTTGTCGTCGAGGTCGAAGAGCAGGACGAGTTTGGCGCTGAGGAGCAGTCGAAAACTCCCGAAGAAGAGGAAGATGATCTCTACTATGAGGGAGAAGAAGAGGAGGAACAGCAATCGAACTACGGCTCGGCGCCGTCGACGACGCAAGACCTGGAATGGCAGGACCTTGACGCCGAAAATCCAGAAGAGTCCGTGGAGACTTATCCTTCGAGGCCAGATGATATTGGGGCTTACAACATGGTCGTAAAGAGCGCGGCTGCAGCTTTTGGCGTGAAACTAGAGGAGGAAAAACCGAAAGCGGACTTTTTACTCGAGACACTGCTCCCCATCAAAACTAGGAGCCAGTTCCTCCCTATGCTTCAGTGTCATGAACCAAGGGAAGGAGGCGTTCAAGGACCCTGCAACATGCAGATCCATCACACCCAGAACAGAGAAAAAATATAAACATTCCTCTCAGGACCCTCCATACATCAAGGGATCTGTCACAGCAGACTCCATTATCGCATCTACAGCCAGAAAGAGGGCCAATGTTCCGGCAACCTCTGGACCACCTCCTGACCAGGAGAGCAGAAGGATGGACCTCACTGGCAGAAAAATAGAGAGAAACTCGGCAATGCACTAGCGCATGGCGAACTCCAATGCACTACTGAACAGGCACTAGTACCAACATTGGGACGAAATGGGGGACCTAATCAAGCATCTCTCCGAGCAATACCAACAAAGAGCTTTGCATCTAGTGGAAGAGGGGAAGAATATAGCAAATTCATGCCTTAAAACAGCGTTGGGCGGGGCAGAGACATCAAGCAGACTGATGGCAATAGGAATCACTGAAAGGAGACATGCCTGGTTCAGAATTTCAGGATTCAAGCAAGAGGTACAGAACAACATCCTGAACACCCCTTTCAACAGAGAAACGCTGTTTGGGGCACCAGCCGATGAGAAACTCACCCAACTCACAAAAGAGAATGAGACGGCGAGGTCCATGGGGGCCCTGCAATTCAGAGGGATGAGAAGAGGTACCCCGACACAGAGACCTTACGGAAGGGAAGGAAACCAGCCGGGAACGTCACATCAAACATTCCAGCAAGGCCAGCAAGGCGAGGGTCACGGGCAACAGGGGTAGCAGAAACAAAACTGGCAGTACCAGCCTCCGGGCCAGTCCTTTCGCAGTAGGGGAAACGGACGAGGCCAAAGAAGAAGAGGGGGAGACCAACCCGCCTCAAAGTGACTTATCACGGAGGAGTGTGCTCACCCACAGCATCCGTTCCAAGGGTAGAGCACAAAGGAACCAACAAAAGAGGGTTACACGAACCAAACGCCTACGAGCATGCAACAACGGTGGGCTGCAGACTCAGATTTTTCCTCCAAGAATGGAGAAAATTAACAACAGGCAAATGGATACTCCACATCATACAGTACGAATACTGCATAGAGTTGGAAAGGAGACCTCCAAACAAAAAAACAAAGAGAAGGGAACACTCAGGACAAGAGCTAGCGCAACTCGTAGAGGAAGCACTACAGCTACTCCAAAAGGAGGCCATAGAACCAGTACCATTCAAAGAAAGGAACAAGGGAGTATACTCGAGCTACTTCCTGGTACCAAAGGTGGTCGAAACACTAAGACCCATCCTGGATCTACGATTCCTAAACCAGTACGTAAGGACGAAAAAATTCAAAATGACATCCCTATAAGAATTACTCCCACAAATGAGAGACGGAGACTTCATGTCCACCCTGGATCTCAAAGATGCCTACCTGCACATCCCAATGAACAGGCAGCACAAGAATCTGTTAAGGTTCACCATCAACAAGGATCACTACCAATTCACAACCTTGGCATTCGGTCTAAAGTCCGCACCAAGGGTTTTCACCAAATGCCTTGCAGCAGTAGCAGCGTACCTGCGGAGGGAAGGGATTCACGTGTATCCTTACCTCGACGACTGGCTAATAAAGGCAAGTTCACGCGAAAAATGCGAGGAACACGCACAGCGTGTCACAAGAACACTAACAAAGCTGGGGTTCTCAATACACTGGGGGAAATCATCAATGGAACCAGAACAAGTGAAGATCTTCCTGGGGGCGCAGATCAACACCGTAAAGAGAACGGTGATGCCCAGTGAGAAAATGACACTAGCCCTGCTGAAGGAGACGCGCCTCTACCAGAAGGGGCGAGCTCTGACAGTGAGTACAGCGAGCAAGATCATGGGGATGATGGCGTCATGCATTCACCTAGTTCCCAATGTGCGCCTACACATGAGACCATTCCAGGAATGGCTGCAACAGCAATGGTCACAAGCAAACGGAAGTTGGGAGGATCTAGTGGTTGTAACGCACGCAGTGCAAGAAGAGATAGCATGGTGGAACAGGGAGAACATAACAATAGGGAAGACCTTAACACCACCAAGCCCAACAGTGACCATCACCACAGACGCATCCCAGATAGGATGGGGAGCACATATGAACAAGCTCAGAGTGAGGGGTCTGTGAATTCCAGCAGATGCGGCCAGACACATCAAGTATCTGGAATTAAAGACCGTACTGCTAGCACTGAAGGCCTTCCAGAAAAAACTGTACAACCAAAGGGTGTTGATACAAACGGACAATACTACAACTATGTTCTGCATAAACAAGCAGGGAGGGACACAATCGTTCCCCCTGTCCAACCTGGCACTGGAAATCTGGAGATGGGCCATCACGCTCAAAATAGACCTGCTGGCCATACACCTACCGGGGAAGGACAAAATAGAAGCAGACTGGCTCAGAAGGCAGACTTCAGCATCCCACGAGTGGAAACTCAATGGGCAGGAAACGCAAAAACTATTCAAGAGGTGGGGCACACCGACAATAGACCTGTTTGCAACACACCTGAATGCAAAATGCCAAAACTTCGCATCCAGACAACCAGGAAAACTATCCCAGTGGAATTCCCTATGGATAAGTTGGTCAAGAACATTTGCCTACGCTTTTCCACCGATACCACTGATACACAGGGTACTCAACAAGTGCAGGACCAGCAACATGACGCTGATCCTAGTGGCACCACTGTGGGCAAGACAGACATGGTACTCGCAAATAGTGGAAATGGCACAGGGGCCACCACACAAGTTCACCAAAAGAAAAGACTTACTCTCCATGCAGAACGGAGAAGTTCTACACCCAGAGTCAGAGAGCCTCTGCCTAGCGGCATGGCTCCTGAAGACATAGAGTTTGCACACCTTAAGCTACCTCAAAGCACTATGCGAGTGCTCCGCGAGGCAAGGAGACCGACCACACGGAAATGCTATGGGGAAAAGTGGAAAAGGTTCACACTGTGGTGCAGAAAAAATAAACTGCAAAATAAGTTGACAAGGGAGTCAACGGTGCTTAGATACCTCACGCATCTACTAAAAGCCAAACTATATTAGTCTTCGCAAAGAGTCCACCTAGCGGCGATTGTGGCCTACACACGAGGTGAGACGGGAGAAAGTTTCTTTACGTCACGAGTAGTAAAGAGATTCCTGGAGGGGGCAAAAAGGACAGCGCCACCAAAGAGGATTCCGCCGCCGGCATCGAACCTCAACATAGTCTGACGGAACTTATGAAGGCGCCCTTTGAGCCCATCCACAAGGCCTCACTACAAATGCTGACAATGGAAACAGCCTTTCTGGTAGCAATAACCTCGCTGCGCAGAGTGAGCGAACTGCAAGCGTTAACGCTGCAAGAGCCCTACATCCAAATACACAAGGACCGAGTCGTAATGAAGACTGACCCACACTTCATGCCTAAGGTCGTGTCAGCATTCCATATGAACCAAACTATACAAATACCTAGTTTCTTTCAAAACCCAGTCACAATCGTAGAGAGGGCACTACACTCTCTAGACGCTAGAAAAGCGGTGATGCACTACATCGAGAGAACTAAGGAGCACAGGAAAAGCAAGCAGTTTTTTGTGTCCTTCGCAACCAGCTTCCTGGGTAGACCAGTAACGAAAAGCACCATCGCGCGATGGATTGTACTAACGATACAATTCTGCCACAAACAGGCAGGGCAAGAGCTAACGGAGGGGGCACGGGCCCACTCCACAAGAAAGATGAGAGCAACGATTGCCTTTCTGGCAAACACACCCATTCAAGACATATACCTGGCGGCAACATGAGCTTCAGTGCATACATTCACTAAGCACTACTGCGTGGATATACAAATTAACAAGGAAGCACAAGTAGGGCAAAAGGTGCTTCAACATATATTCAACGACCAACGCTCATCTTCCACCCAGCCGCCACAAAGATGACAAACCGCTACAAAGTCTATGCACAGCTTAGTGAATCTAGAAAGATTCACGCTGCAAAACGAATAGTTTCTTACCTGTCGGTGTAGTTTTGCAACTTGAAGATCTTTCTGGATTCACTAGCGAACCCACCCACCTCCGCCAGAAAGATGAGGCAGGAGAGGAAGGTGGAAGGACAGAGAGTAAAAGAACAAAAGAATACTGAAAGTGGATACATTGAAAAAGGAAAATACTAAAGAACGCCTAGGGTTAAAAAAAAAAAAAAAGGGAAAAAAAGAACCCGAAGATGGCGCCCCAAGGTGGGACTTCCACAGGAAGCATGCCGACGTCACGAGAAGTTCACCAAATGGTGGGACGTCGACGCCCACCTGGGCTACAAAAAAAAGACAAAAGAAAGACTACGATTCCGGGCCCAACCACCAGACCGCGGAATAATGCACAGCATAGTGAATCCAGAAAGATCTTCAAGCTGCAAAACTACACCGACAGGTAAGAAACTATTCGTTTCTTACTAAGCTCCATCATTTCCCTGCTGTTAAAAAACAATCTGAGGATGGATCCGATGCCCATGCGCTCTATCATCCTAAGGAGGAGTCACATCTATGCATAGTGTGTAGATCTGCAGCTCTACATGCCAAGAACAGATGCATACTGGTAAGTAGCATTTCCCTTACTTTCTGGTGCCAAAGAAGGATGCAGGCTTTCGTTCTATTTTTGACCTTCACCCTCTTAATGCCTTTCTGTGGAAGGACAAATTCAAGATGCTCACCCTGGCCCAAGTCTTGTATGCGCTCAGAACACGAACGTTTCATTCACTTTCTCATGGACTTCTGAAAGTCCCTGTGATCAGACGAGCAAGAAACGGGGACCATTTTTATTCTTCTGTACCTACACCGTGGAATAGCCTACTATATCCCTGAAAATTGAACAGTCAGAAGTATAGTTCAGGAAACTATTGAAAACATATATTTTCTATATAGATTGCTTGTGCTGTCTTGCTCCGAGTGGGTGAGTTATGTTATGTTATGTTATGTTAAAAAGATTTATAAGAGCGCACATATACCCAGAGGTGTCTTGGCGCTAGAACATACCAGCCGCAAACTCAACCCTAATACTGAAAGAGCCAGATTTTTAGTTGCTTTCTAAAAACCGTCAAGGAGCAAGCATTCCTGAGTTGAAAGGGAAGAGAGTTCCACAAATTCGATGCACCATAATAGAAACTGCGGCCTCCCCAGTGTGCCGTATGAATTCTTGGCACCAACAGCAGTCGTGCCCCTAAAGACCGGAGATGGGAAGCCTTGACAAGGTAGCCATGTGCTCTACAAAAACAAGTAGGATAGAATAGAGAGTGGATGGTAGTGGTGGACCTGCTGGAAGCTTATTTTCACACCCCTGTCCTGCAGGCTCTCAGGCGCTGCCTACAGTTAACGGTGAGGCAAGCACATTTTCAGTTTGCTGTTCTGCTCTTTCAGCTCACCAGCCATCCACCTGCTCCAAAGTCCTACCTGACTACCTCACAGACGTTCCCTTCATCAGAGCCATTCTGGACATGGTGCAATTTAGTTCCTATCCCTTGGAACAGAGAGTCCAGGTCATTTGGGCAATGATTCTGATGTTTCGGCCTCTGGCCTGGTTCTCAAAGAGAAAAACTCTCAGCTGTTGGGACTGATGACCTCCTGTTGGTCAAGCACACCCAGTGGCATATTTGGGCTCTTCAAGGTCCCAGTGAGTACAACATTATGTGGGCCTCTCTGATCATGTCCAGATTTCAGAGGAGACCTCAAAAGACCAGCAGTGGTTGTTGCTGAACTGCAAAAGGGTCAATGGTAGACCCCTCTCCCTACCCCACTTAGAGCTAACAGTGGTGACCGATCCGTCGCATCAGAGTTGGGGCAGCCACTTGGGAAAAGTAGAAATCAAAGGCGTCTGGTCTCGGGCAGGAGTCCTCGCTGCAGATCAGTTTTATCGCACAACACCACCGCCATGTGGTATTGCAAGAAACAGGGCGGGGTTCGGTCATTGATACTGTACTAAGAGGTACTATATCTCTGCAAGTTCCTGGAACACCAGAGGATATTCCTGGTAGGGCACCACCTGGCGGGATCTCTGAATACCAGGGTGAACAACTTAGTTGCTGACGCCTAGTGAGTCACAAATGACACTTAGACGTGGATGTGAAGTAAGGTCTGTTATGTGAATGAGGAAATCCTTGGCTCGATCTATTCGCCATGGCGGAGAACGTGCAATGTCAGCACTTTTAGAAGGGGTCTCTCCCTCTGAGATGCATTCCACCTACTGTGGATCTCTGGACTCTTGTAGGCTTTCCCACCGATATCTCTCCTGCCCCAATTTCAGACAGATCATGAACGATCAGGCCTAAGCCATCCCAGTGGCACAGAGTTGGGCAAGGAGAGTGTAGTATCTAGAACTTCTGGGCATGAGCATCTGTCCACCAATCAATCTGCTGCTTCTGGAAATTCTTGTCACAGCAGCAGGGCATCGTCGTGCACCCAGACGTAGGCAATCTTCACCTCCATTCTTCAAGATTGAGTGGCAACAGATGATAGTGTTGGATCTCTGTTCCAAAGTTGTAGATGTTATCTTGGCAGCCAGGCGTCACTCGACCAAAACACTATACTCCTGCTGTTGGCACAAGTTTGTGGCTTAGTGCAGTACTTGGCAAATTAACCTACTTCAAACCAGTTTATCCGAAGTATTGCCTTTTGTGTTGTCCCTAACCCAGCAAGGACTTGTTTTAAAAACAATTAAACCATCCAGTTGTGATGCGGTTTTTAAAGAGTTTGAAGAGTTGAATATTTTTTTCCACCCTCCCTTTGTCAAGCCTCAGTGGGATTTTAACTTCATCCTCACCTTCCTGTTGTGTACTGCCTTTGAACCTTTACTCAGCCGCCCACTACAGCTTCCCAACCTTAAGACATTGTTCCGCATTGCCATAACATCAGCGCAGTGTTTGTGTTTTCTTTCCAGACAAGCTGGTTCTCAGAATCCAAGCTTCCTTTCTTCTGAATGTGGCGACTTTCCACATCCGGCAAAACCTCACTCCTCTTGCATTCTTCGCTGCACCGCACTCTTCTAAGAAGCAGGAGAGACTACAGAGGGTTAGTCCTAAAAGGGCTCTGAGCTTTTACATTTGTGTGGACAATTAGCTCTTTGTCTGATTTGATGGAGTGAAGGACAAGATGGTGCAGAAGAGGACCACTTTTTAGTGGATTTTACTCTGCATTAAAATCTGCTACACCTTGCCCAAGAAGCAGCCCCAGAATGTTTCCAGGCCTAGTACATCAGAGCCAGGGCTGCTACAACCGCATTGGCTATTCCGGATATTTACAACACCTCACATCTCTCCATACATTCATGAAGCGCTAATGTCTGCACAGCCAGGACCATTGAGATGGGCATTTTGCCCCTAATCCTGCTGCACTTCTTAGGTTGAGTCTGTTCACAAACCCTTAGGTGCTGCTTTGGAAGCTATTGCAAAGGTGAGGAATCTGTGGTTAGAAGTATCTGTCAGAAGAGCAAGTTACTTACCATCAGTAATGCGCTTCCTAGTTGATGCTCGGTCAAGCCCATTTGCTATTGGGCTCTGCGTCTGGGGAAGTACCTGGCATCAGCTTGTCCAAGTGGCACCTGCAGAGCTGAACGGCATAGTCATGGAGCCGCATGATCCCACCCACCAGTGCGTAGAAGGATACTGCATTAAATGTTTCAAGATCGAGTCTGACGCCTGGGGAATATTCAAAAAGTGAGGAATCTGTAAATATATATAGAGTAGCTTCCCGAAAATGCATAACCAAAGGTAAGTAACTTGTTTTTTGAGAAAGGGACCATGGGTAAAGTCTGAGTCACCATAAAGTTAAATGTATCCTTTTGCAAGATTAGCTTTAGCCAACCAGGCATGGCTAAATGTGTAGTTAGCATACACATTGCTTATCACTTTGCTGAAACTCGTGGGAACTGGAGGAAAGAATCATTTGTGTTTTCTAATTGTGACGATGGTTGTCTCTTCCGCTCATTAAAGTATCTATCTATCTATCTTGAAAAAAACAAAGGATAAAGAAACGTAGTTAGTTGAAATGTTCTGTAACAACGTAACGTTTTAATCTCTAAAACACAGAACTTCACCCGTTATAGTTACAGTTAACTCAAGTAAATATATTTCGTGCCCTAAGGTAACTATAACTCGCTGCCTGACATGCACAGTTTTCTCATCCATAATTTAATTGCAAATGTTGCAGTGATATTATCAATGATGTCATAGAAGATGTCATGACTGAAGTTATAGTTACCTTAGGGTGCAAGTATGTATGTATGTGTGTATATATATATATATATATATATATATATATGTATATTATGCACATACATACATCATTATAGCTTATAAATAAGTTCGAACTTTTTACCCTTAGAACGTAATGGAGTGTACTGATAGTCTAATATTTTGTGATATTCACAAATTAATGTTTTCTTTTCATTGTGCCATCTTTCTTTACTGTGAAAGGTACAAATTCGGAGCTGTCTAATCCTTCTGAAACTGAATCAGAAAGAAAAGATGAACTCAGTGATTGGTCACTCGCAGGAGAAGATGAGCGAGAAAGTAGATACCCACAAGATAGCAGAAGACGTCCAGGACCAAGAGGGAGAAGTGGCTCTGGGGTTCAAGGGCGTGGTGGGTCCCGAGGTGGCAAGTCATCATCTATCAGCTCTGGTAGAATTTATTGATATGTATTGGAGTGCTGTGTGTTGATTTTTTTTCAACCTATGAATGCCCTTCTTTTATGCATAACTAAAACAGTGAGGTGAAGTTTACAGACTACAAATGGTATCATTTAATGGCTAAAGGACAGCAAACTTTGAACAGGGGTGCAAAGTTTCAAAAGAAGAGAGGCTTTTGTACGGTAATCTCTTCATATAAATAGTGTAGCTCTTAAATGATGAATTGATGAAGGTAGGAGGTTAATCAAAATGAAGGTTAGAATATGTAGCCCCAATCCATCTTAAACACAGTGCACCTTTCTTGTACATAGACATGCACAGTTGTACATAGTTTTTCAATTTTAGTGCATTCCAGGTCATCATCCAAGGACTTTCATATTTTTAATACAATTGATACAAGAGTAGAGTATTTACATAGTTTATAGGCATGTACTAATACAATTGGGGAACCTTAGAATGCAGAGGTGGTAGCTCTTTGTTGTTGCCTCGTCCAGTGTTTATCTACTTATTTTTCTTTACCTTCATGTTATTCTTTTTATACTGGGAAATCAAAGTTTATTTTTATATGTAAATATGCACTGACCTCACACTGTAAGATACTACAGCAGCAAATGTTTTCGCCTTGAGCTGTGACTCATGCACAAAGTAGAGGTCTGGCTGTGAGAATTATAAACACTGACAATCCTTTTTTTCCCCCCTTCAGATATCCGTTTTATATTTTTTTATGTTCTGTTTACATTTGATTGGTGCTCAGCTGCTAACTTAATGTGTGACACCTTTTACATGTTGGGTTCGGTTTCAGTGTTTTACCTACTATGATTCTTTGATCTTGAATGTATTTGTTATATGCAGCCTTGTTTCACATTATTTCAGAGATTAGCATACGTCTGAAGATGGTATAATCGTCCAGTTCTGCATGCATTCAGTGCCTTTATTTGATCTTCGTGTAGGCGATAAAACTTGGATATGAAAGGGCTAAGTTATTAAATATCCTATCCTGTCCGGTCTTTGCCTGTTACCACAGGTTAATGGATTGATTCAGTTTATTGAAGTTCATCATGATTTTTAATTAAACTTGAAAAAGTGTTCTAGATATTGTTTGATTTGTGTAGCAGGTTGAAATTGAGCATAGGTTTCAGTTAATGGGCATACGTCCATGCCTACTTTAAATGCTCCCAGCTACATCTTTTACAATGCACTTCACCAAATTTTGAATAAGATTTGGCAGTATTAACAGTAAGAATTCTTGTTCTATAGGAATTCAAAGTTAAATCTATAGTACTTATCGTGAGCCTTTTATTTGGTCTCCACCAGCCTTACCCACAGTTGCCTTCTTGAACCCTGTTGTTAGGACATCTCATTACAAAAGGCCGAGGTTGGCTGGTTTTCATATTGAACTGAAAAATTAAGACGATTCTTGCTCCTGGCCAAAACACTTAAAGTACAGTTCATGAAACAATGGTCTTTGCTCAAGAGGGAGTTCTTTAATGCACTGTTGACTGACTCATTTCCCTTAACACATTCCCTACTAGATGATGCCCTGAGGTTTCACTCGAAGCCTGCAATCCCCGAGTCTTTAAACAAATCTGGCCCCCTTAAAGATAACAGATTTTTGTGCATCTTTAAGGGCAGCCTCTTTGTCATGCAATCTAAATAACCAGGCTGTATGGCAACAATTATGGAAATTAGGTATACCAGTCCACTTGGCTCTAGTTTTAAGTTAATTCCATTGCGATCTTTGCTAGTTATGCTCTGCAAATGTGTGAGTCTCGATCCACACGCCTCCCCCTGCCCTAAAGAAAAGCATATTTATGTGCCCTTGCTTTCTCTTTTTGGATGTTTCTGTCCCAGAGGAAAAAGTTAAATTAGAGAATTAGGCTCACTCCTCATCTCACAACAGAGGATAATAAGTCTGAATGACCTTATCGGTTAGCACTGTTCATTACTTTTATCTCCAATGCTGGAGATGAAAGCACTTTTGTAAGAGGATAAGGCAATGCTTCCCCTCCTATGCTGATGTTCCTAATCCTCCCCACCGACTCCTAGATCCGCTGAGGTTCACCATGCCTATGCTTTACAACTCTCAAGTACCACGGATGTAGGCTTTTCCTCAGCCTGTCATCATGGACCTTCTAGAAGAAATAGAGGCTTCTCCTATTGGGGATTATCGGGCTGGTCCTAGCTTCTGACACAGAGATACTACTCCCAGGTTATACCTTTGAATTGCCTTTGCCCTGTATGGAATTTAGACAAATTAAACATTTTGTTTCAGTTAAAAAGGCATCTCTAGTCTGGTGATGCTGTAGTAGAAATCATCAACCTGTTCTTCTCAGGGAGCTTAAGAACGCTTATGCTTCAACATGCTCTCGATCTGATCCAAAGACCGATCGTCTAGTTAATTTTGCAGAGCTAGAAGTTTCTGCAGAAAACTCTGACCTTTGGTCTAACTGCAGCTCCCCAATGGACTACCAAAATACTGGCTCCAATATTGCTTGTTATGTGACTGCAATAGGTCGGCTTCAATGAAGTTATGGACACCTGCCTGGTAATGGAGTGCTACCTGAAGCTGGCCGTTCAACTCTGACAACGTTTTGGACTCTCAATTAGTTTCCCCAAAGCTCATCTCTTGAGAACAACAGTTTCATCCTATTCATTGGGATCAGTTTGTACATTGAATTGCTGACCCACAGTGATGTTATGTAATTGGTGTTGTCTCTCATGGCAGGACATACTAAGCAGGAGCCCCACAAAATGGAGGTGAATCACAGTCCCTGTATATTTAAAGGTAGGTTAGATGACAACTGACTGGTCAGAGAATCTCATGGAAAACAACCATCTTTGAAGCCATATTCTCTCCAGTTCTCATTAGAGAGTTGGAAGAGCTGTGCATCATTTCCATCATGAAAAAGGTGGTGAGCAGGTATTGACTAATTATATATATTTTAGCTCAGTTTTCTTTCTGTCCCCATTATCCTACTCGTTCATAGATGTATTGCACAGCATTGATGATCAGGGTCTTTTCAGATTTTCTCATGCGACGTTATATACATTCTGGTAATCAATACTAGATCACCTTTAGCATGAGATGGGGGCATGCCTACTTCCAAACCACATTTGCCAAAAAAAAATTCTCCTTCATTGCTCATTTAATGCACTCCAATGGAAATTTCTTCCATTGAATGTCCAAGAAAAATTCTGTTGTTTTCTCCATGTAGAGACTTACAGGGCAGGTACATTGCGCACCTCACACATTTTCTTTAGGTTCTATGTTCTTTGATGCTTCTTTTAGAGCTGCAGCACCTTTAAGGAAGAAACTGCTCTCTGGCCAAATCTGCTTTTTCTCCTTTTATTTTTGCTTGTGCTGTGGAAAGTACCCTAATGATTTGAAATTGGGAAGACTGAACTGTGTGGCATAGAATAACATTTATTTGGCGGTGACAGTTTTTCCTAGTCCATTAGGTCTTCTATTCACAGCACCCTTCAAATACTCCTGAACATTGCTTAAAATCAGCACAGCTGTAGGCTACATTTCTGAAGTGGGGATCTTACTTTTGTATGTGGCCTCATGTTCTGTACTAGCTGCAATAAGATCTGATTTGAAGAGATTTCAGATCTCCGTGCTAATTGGCGAGGTAGTTGGAAGTAGGAGGGTCCATGTGGACTGAGAAAAGGTAGTTTTATCTTTCTCATCAGTGCATTGCCTATGTTCTCTACAACTATCGAGCTGTTGTGCCTGAAGATATCTAGAACTATTGACATCTGATAAATTTGTGCATTGTTTAAAATGTAATTTATGGTGTACGATACTTTGTCATGATATATATTCAGAGACTGTTGGCTTTTGCCTTGTGGAAATGGACTAAATGCAAATAACTTTCCTAATAACATCATTAAGCACCTGTAGTAACATTCTAAATGCTTGGTTCAGTGAACATTCCATTGAAATTTAGCCCTTTGGTCAAGCAACAAAGGAAAAAAATAAAGTTTCCCATCTTGCAATGGTTACACGTCTTTGTTCTTCTTTGTTCCTTGTTATTGTAGACCTGTGAAACAACTGTGTAATTATTTATACTACTTCTCATGCATTTGGCATTTTATGTTTTCTATTTTACCAAACATGTTTTAACTTGTAGGTTGTAAAGAAGGTTTAGTGTGAAAAATGTATTTCTGAAGATTTGCTTATCAGTTTCAAATCAAGTGGCTTTTAGATGAAAGGTTTTCTTTTAAGCTGTTACTGTGGCAAGATTGTGCCCCCTTAATGTTTTTCACTTTATCAGATTTTCATAATTGTTTATGTTCATTAGGATGGGACAACAAGGTCTGAAGGATCCTGCTACGCAGTCCTTCATGATGTCTTAATTATTGATTATATCTTTTTGAGTGTATTAAGGCGTAGGGAAAAGCTTAATACAGTTATATTTTTTATAAAGAGATCTAAAAGAATTGTTTTTCAACAACTTTAATTCAAGATAAACTAACTCAGTACATACAAACTAACAAGACTGTTAATAACTAGAAGGGGCTTAAAAAGCCAAAGGCGGAAGAACACAGCTGAGAAATCATAGTGCATGAAAAAATAAAGGTGGTGTTATAAGTTAACCTTGCATTTCTCTCCTGCCTGAGGAGAACAAGCGGTTAACGGTCAAACACTGCAATATAGTGCATCTCTGAACCACCAAAATCGAGAAGAGCATTGGAATTCCCTCAACTAGTGAACTTGCTGCATCCACCACCCTAGCTCAACCTCACCCCAACAAGAAGCATTTAAAGTAAACTATGGAGAAAAGCTTTGGCAATCTCGGCTTGGTTGAGTGCATTACCTTTCCTTTGGTGGAAAACTTTATTCTATGGTTATAACGAGGGAAACCTGTATCTTTTGAAGTTCCAAGCTTCTTGCCAGAGAAACCAGGATGTGGTCAAAAAAGAGGAGGCATCGGTGGCAGACATCCTGATACACGATTCTCTTGTTAGTGAACAGTGTTGTAGCACCAAATCTCATCAAGAGAGTATAAAACGACCATGACAGTGCCTCCAGTAGATGGCACACAGGCGATTGTTACTGGAGAGCAAATAGTACACCTTTTGTGGTAGATGCTGCACCCCTCCTTCCAAAATGCTGAGCAAATCTTTCCATCACCATAGTGAGGCACTTTGGCAGGATCAGAGGAGTCCATTCCGAGCACACTTAATTGCACACTTCTGAGAAGGTTATCAAGCACTTTTTTTGCATTGCGCATAGGCTCTGCACTGCATGGTTACGAAAGTACCACACGGGCACAGGCTCATGTGGGAGGGCCCTATTTATTAGTATCCTTGATGTCACCTGAACCCAACCACGAGCTGTACAAAACAGAGGAGAAGCTGACCCCAGGATGCCTTCTCTCGCCCAGACCACCATTGCTCCGTGCAAACACTACATAAGACACAGTGAACTTGCACAGAGAAAAAGCTTGCAAACATATCTGGCAGAATGGTGGATCACAACCATAGACTCAATACTTCCCAGAAGGTATGGGATTGGTGCAGAAGCAGTATCGTGGGTGGGCACCCCTACACGTGGGCGTTTGGGAAGGAGCAATGCCAGCTGGCAAACTCTCTGCTGCCATTCGTGTTCATGGTTCTGACTGTCTCAGCTTGCGGTTCTTCTGATTCCACCAATTCCTTACCTCCGTTTGAAGCGGAGCAGAATTTCTTGGCTCTTTGACATGCCAGAGCCCCATTTCATCTGGCGCCAATCGTAAGACTGGTCAGTCGCTTGAAGAATGAGGAGTTCCAAGTTACCTCCACCGCACCTCTGAGCTGTCCCTTTGTCTGTATCACAAGTCATGGTAGGGCTTGAACAGTAACCGGAACTTGCCCCCTGGATGTCTGTCTCTTAAGAGTACTGAATGACCCACCTGCAAGGTGTGACTTTGTGTTTGTTGTTTGCGACTCGCATAATCATTAGTTCAGTGTTGATGCTGGGTGACTGTCACGGCCTAATTCTTATGATCTAACAAGGATAGTGTGGTATGGTCTCTTGCACAGGCCTGCCCACGCTGACCCAGCTTATGGGTTGTCTGGTAGTCCTGTGAGAAGTACTCTTTTAGGAATGAGTGAACAGACCATTCAAGCTTCTAATGGAGCTCTGCCGTTGCAGATCACATCAGTTATGGTACACATTAATTGCTCAACTTCTCCATTGGCCTGCGGCCACTGGGGAGTTATCTTAATGTATTTGACTTCTAGAGACTCTAGGTACTCCTCCTTTTCTTGTTCCTCAATGGCTGGTCCGTAGTTGGTTTGGATTTCCTTGGGGATGCCATTATCTTCCCTAGTTTCAGTATCATCTCGTCAGCCGAGGTGATGTTGACAAACTCGATCTTCGAGTATTTTGAGAAATCATCGACTACAACTAGCATGTGATGTCCATCTGGAGACTCCCAAATTCTGCATTCACTCTCACCTGGCTCAGCCAGTAGGGATTTGGGGATGACCGGTGGTGGTCGGTCAGGATTTCCTGCTCTCTAATATGGATGTTACCATCTTCTCGATCTGTGAAGCGGTATAGTGTGGGTAAGGGTAATTTTAGGGTGTAGGGGTAGGTGGAGGTATAGGGTGGTAAGATCATTTTTAGGGTTTAGGGTGGAAATGGATTATAGGGTGGTAGGCATATGTTTTGGGTTTAGGAGTGGTTAGGAGTATAGGGTGGTAAGGGCATTTTTAGGGTTGGTTAGGGTCATTTATTTATTTAGATTTTTATAGAGCATGAACTTTACCCATGAGGGTATCGGAGCGCTTCACAGATAGTCTGAACAAAAAGGAAAACAAAAACGCAATTGACATAATATTGAGAGATAAAAACAGTGTGGGTTCAGGCTGATAAGGGTATATTTTAGGGTTTAGGAGTGGGTAGAAAGGGGGAATACAAATTATTTTAAAAGGGTGATTGGTGGGTCTCCCCCTAATAAAGAAATTTTTTAATTTAAAATAATTCGAAAAAGGAAGGGGTTGGAGCGTCTCCACTGCATGCATGGTAAAGGCATTGCATTGTAAAGACAATGCATCGTAAATGATGCATGGTAAATGCATTGCATGGTCATTCCTGCGTTGTAAAGACTGTTTCCCCTTGGTGCCGTGCATAGGCCAACTGTATCATTTGTTTGTTGAGGTCCTGGGCTGTTGCTAGTCGGTGCATTCCCAGGAGGCATTTATTTTCAGAGATCAGCAGTTCCGGCCATATATGATGGAAGGATTCTAATACCCGCCTGTTTTTTGGAGTCTGTCATACCAAAGAGGACCACCTTCCAGTAGAGGTTACTTCCATTTCTAAACAGTCATCATGTGCTGTGGCTCGCATTATTTATTCCAGAGGAAAAGGTAGAGGCATAAACCTCTCTTCTACAAACCGAACATACTCTTCAGTTCCATTGGCCACATTTTCGTCTTTAGGAGTGACTGGTCTCAGATGTCGCAAGAGGTAGTCAATCAGGTTGTGAGACCCTGGATTGTACTCCACTGTAAACGATAACTCTTTTAGTTGGGTTATCCATTTCCGTATGTGTGTGGGAGACTTCAACGAGCACCTTTGAATAGTGTGACCTGCAGTTTGGGATCTACGTAGACGACAAAAGCGTACCCATGTAGGTATTCGTGAAAATGCTGGCACTGGCAGTGTATGGCGGTTGCTTCTTTCTCGATTTTGTGAGTAACATTGCTCTGTGGGTGTAAGCGCCCTGCTTGCAAATGGCACTGTTTCAAACTTTCCACATGACTTTCTTTTGACAGGACTGTTCCTACAACCATAGAATTGGCATCTATGGTCAACTCCAGTTCTTTCTGTATGTCAATATAGAATCAAGGTGGTTTCTGCTGAACTCTGCTTTATGGACTTTTTCCCACTCCTACATGGCAGATAACTTGATGAGTTCATGCAGCCGGACTGTGAGGATGATGGATTTCTTTTTTATAAATGACCTCAATCGTTGACCATTCCAAGGAAGCACCACCCATCTGTCACCGGCGCGGGATGTGTTGCTCCTTGGATATCCTCCACCTTGACGGGATCTGCAGCCACTTGCTCTCTGGAAAAGCGGTATCAAAAGAATGTCACTTGACGCTGGAGAAATTTGCACTGTGAAACGTGACCCACTATCTTGTAGCCTTTGGAGTACCTTTTGGACAGGGTATAATCATTTAGTGTCTTTGTATATACTAATATGTCTTTGCTGGGATGCTTCATGGCATTTTGAAATACCTCCGCAGCACTTGAGTCGCCGAAGTTGTTCTTTTGTGGCCTAGTCAGATGTGAGTTGAAAACGTTCTGATGTAACTGGTAGCCAGAGCAGAGGTCGAACTTTGAAAAAATCTGTAGCTGCAGATTTTACCTACAGGATCATCGATGGTTAAGGTGCGGTGCCTCTCACTTGGAGATGCATATCCACGCATAGCCTCACCACCGAGGTTGTTTTGCCTTTCTCGCGACGACTGTGGGAACACCCAGAGGGTGGAGCATTCAACATTTTCGGTTAAGACTGCCTCTTCCAGCATGCAAAGCTCCTCTTTCACCTTCATATGGAGGTGGAATGCCAACCTGCTGTGTCTTAGAGCGAATGGTTGTATAGATTTTGAAAGTGTAGCCATGCTGTTGTATCAATGATGGTTGTGAATGGTCTATCCCCTACTAGCACCTTGAGTTTCGTGAGTGGGCATGTAGTTGCTCTCACTGGTTCCACAGTACACACTTGGTTCACAGTCTCCCAGCTGTCATCGTCCATGTCTTCAGTATCCTCTTCAGTGCTTGTCTCAGATTCCATCGGTGCTTGTCTCAGATTCCGGTGTGCCAGTATTCACAGAATTCTTGGAAGAGGGTGTTATGGCTAGTTTTGATTGACATACTTCAGCGAAATGGTTAGGCTTGCCACACACTGCACATTTCTTTCCCTCACACTTGCCGGTATGTGGGAATGCCCCTTCAAAATGTCCCCACATGCTTAGGGGGTTGTGTACCGATCCTTCCACTTCCTGCGTGACCGTTTAAGTATTTGGT
This sequence comes from Triturus cristatus, assembly GCF_964204655.1. Classification (NCBI taxonomy): domain Eukaryota; kingdom Metazoa; phylum Chordata; class Amphibia; order Caudata; family Salamandridae; genus Triturus; species Triturus cristatus. The sequence goes on along the minus strand of NC_140594.1, from coordinate 1,060,921,943 downwards.
TTATTGGTTCTTGTTTTAACGGTTTATGTAAAACTGTTTCCATGTGCAAGGCTCTTGCTTTAGAGTTTAGATCTTCATAGTGTTGGGATATCTGGTAGGGTCTTTACTGGTCCTTTGAAGATTTCTTCATGGAATTGAGCTAACGCGGACCCTTGGATAAATTGTGCAGGTATCTCTTCCACCGTATTGTGGAGTGTGCACGTGCTCACTAATTCTTTGCTTGGGCATAGAAGCTGTCCACAGAATCCCCAGTGCTTTGCCAGATTGGCCAATTGCACGAATTGGTAATTTAGGGCAGTGAACATGGAATTGTTCGTGGAGACCCTGCATCTTCCAGTGTGCGTGATGCCTTCCCTAACTACATGAAGCAGAAGAGGGTGTTTCCGTGTATCATCGACCCCTGTGGCTGCAAAGTATAGTTAGTTTCTCTGTCCATCTTTTCCACTTTGAAGTCCTGGCTGACTGGGCGTTGTCGACAGTGAAAGTTCCCAAGGCATGGACAGCCGCCTTTGGTGTGATTGTTATGATGTGGGTGTACAGAAGGAATATGGGCCAAAGTGACTGATCTGCCCGCACTGTTGAATTATCTGTTTGAGCAGCCTCTGATTCTGATGGTGTTGTGTGGCTTGTGGTGCTGGGGTTGTGGCTATGTAGCCACGTAGGTAGAAGTCAGATGTACTATCACACCCTCCTTTGTGGAGGCTTCTCTTTCTTGCCTGGGCAGCTGATGTAGTCTTTTGATTCCCCCCTCCGCCCCCCCCCCCCCCCCCCCCCCCCGCTTTCCGTCCCTGCTTTTCTGTTTTTGCATGTTTACATATGTCTTTGTGTAGTATTCTTTCAGGTGGACCTGGGGCACGTGTTCAGACTTCAGACGCTAGCTGCTGTCACCACCACCAGAGCGTCATGCAGTAATGAGGCGCCACTCGTCGTAGCTGAGCCGAGCGTCCTCTGGTGGCGGGAAGCACGCACTGCAATAAGTGTGAGTCATATGGCTCACTTTGCGTCTTTGACTGATTGCAGAACACCAGCGGTGCTTCTGTGAATGAGTGCGCTAATTGGAATATGCAAAGATATAAGGTAGGGTCAGGAACCTGAATTCCGACTTGCATCGTGTGGTTAGCAGACCTTTTCGTTGGCAGTTTTTGCTTTGCGTGTAGGCTCTTTGCTGCAGGAGGAGCTACATGGACACAGTCTCTTTCATTACAGGTTTCTGCCCTGAACCACTCAGCTGGACCCATTTATTAATATCACTGACATCACCCAGATGCAACTATGGTGTGTATAAAACAGAGGGGAGACTGGTTAGGACTTCCTGCTCTCTGCCCACACTAGTAGTGCTTTACACACGCGCAACCACATCATTTCCATTTTAAAGTCCGGACTCTCACCCTTTGCACAGAGCAGTCCTTAAAAGAGTTCAAGCCAGTTGGCGCTTCATCATATTTAACATCTTATATTCTAGTGATTGAGCCTTGGTAGCAGAGTCCTCTATCTGCACTAGTGTATGTAGGCCCTAAAATATTCAAAATGTTTTTGTTTTTTAAAGGCCTTTTTCATAGACAAAAATTGCCCCACTCCTTTAAGGTAGCTAAATAAGACGTCCATAACTCCCAGACTGCAACACAGTGACAGTTAATGCTCAGCCTTTTTCTACACTCTGCATGAATAGAATTCATTAAAAATTCTGTTCTTTTCTCTTCCAGGGGATCCTCATCAATAGTCATAAGCACTGAATATTCCCGCCCATGTGCGGGGACCCCGGAAATAATAAAATTATATATGTAAAAACATACATATATACAGCTCTGTATATATATAAACATATATCATTTTTTCCAAGCAAATGCAGCTCCCATAAAAGGCTAGGCAATGCAAATATACACATCCAATAACACACATATATATATATATATATATATATATATATATATATATATATATATATATATATATAAGGTATAACAATACACCTAAATCTCTTTTTTTTTTTTTTTTTTTTAATGAGGTAAACACTCATGAGAAAGCAAAAAATAAAGAGAACAAACTGTGGAAAAACACAGATGTACAACACATTGCCAGCCTGCAGGCTGCATTGCAATATAATACCATAGAGACTAAAAAGCCCTGTACAGGTAAAAACTGGCACCGTGCCTTTAAGGCAGCCCTGACTTCCATATCCCATCATGCCTCAGGGGTGACAGTTAGGTCAGTTGTTCTTTCCGGCTCCTTCAGTCAGGACCCTGGAATTCAGCTCTCTTCATTTTTGACTCTTTAGTCAAGAATTATTACAACTTTAAGATTTTTTGGACTTCTTCTTATAACATCTGAGAGGAAGTTAGTATCCTGTGTTTTTCTGACTGATTTTTTTTTTTTTGCTATTTTGTCAGAAAAATGCCTTCTTTATTTGTTCCATGTCCATCTTGTGGAAAAAAGAAGGCTGCTTCAGACACACATGAGGTGTGTATTATCTGTCTGCCGGACTCTCACTCTCCAGCAACATGCCATCATTGTGAAGACCTTTCCAAAAGGACTTTAAAGGAGAGAGAGAGGATTAGGCTGTACGGCCTAGCAGAACGGTCGACGTCGAAGCAGTTGGTCCCTGTTTGCTCCCCATCGACGTCGGGCTCGGCGTCGAAGACTCCAGCGGCGGGATCGTCGCTGAGAGGTGAGGAGTCATGGGGAAGTCATGCTGCAAAGAGAAAATCATCGTCGACTTTAGATTCAGCGTCGAAGCGGATGCGTTCGACGTCGACTGCGTCTAAAGGCTCGGCGTCGAGGACTCGGCGCCACAGTTCAACGTCGAAAAAGCATCTGTCGACGTCAAGAGAAGATCGATCGACGTCTGCACAAAGATATCGTTCGTCGTCGAAGGAAAGACATCGTTCGACGTCGAGGTCGGCGAGACATCAGTCGACGTCGCAAGAAGTACAGTCGACGTCGAGACCAAGATCGCCGTCAAGATCAAGATCGCCGTCGAGGAAACATCGTTCGACGGCGAAGAGGCTTTCGACGTCGTCGGAGCATTCGACGTCGAGACAGAAGTCTCCGTCAGGAGTGACGTCGAGGCAGACGCCTCCGTCGGGGCCGACGTCGAGGCAGGAGCCTCCGTCGGAGTCGACGTCGAGGCAGAGGCCTCCGTCTGAGTCGACGTCGAGGCAGAGGCCTCCGTCGGAGTCGACGTCGAGGCAGGTGCCTCCGTCGGAGTCGACGTCGAGGCAGATGCCTCCGTCCTCACAGGTCTCCAAAGCTTTGGTGAGGTACATGAAGCCTCCGTCGAAGTTAATCTCGACGTCGAGACAAGAAGCTCGGAGCCTCGAAGATTCGAGTCAAAGATCTCCGGTGATAGGCCTATCACCGTCGAGTCAGCCCTCTGTTGAGGGTACGCAGGAGGTGTCACATGTTCGCCTCACGATTCGACCAGTCTCAAGGCGAAAATCTCCTCATAGACTGATATATACAACTCCTGAGTCACCGCGTCTCATATCTATCTCGCCTTCAGGATCAGAGGGCTCAGGTTCAAGATCCGAATCACCAGAGCTTGTGCATCAATCTCCAGTACCTGCAAGAGAAAGTTCGCAGGAGGAGGACAATGCGGTACCTCAAAGTCCTGTAAGGGAGATGCCTCAGGACCCTGCTATGCCAGACGCAATAAAGGCATCACTAACAAGAATAAGGGGCGTGGTATTCCCAGCGACACCGATCAGACCAAGATCTCGAGAAAGAGAATCCCGAAGTCACTCTCGAGCACCAAGAAGGCGATCCAGGTCTCCCTCCCGCAGAAGAGGGTCGACCAGATCAGAGAAAAGGCGCCGTAGAACCCCTTCTACCTCCCCTTCTTCCAGATCATCCAAAAGGGATTATTCACCGACACTCTCGGAGACGCCACCCTCTCGGGTATCTCCGGTAGATGATATTTCTACGTTTCAGGAAGTGTTGTGTAGAGGAGCTACAAAATTAAATATCCCTATGCCGGTTCAGGAGACCACTTCATCCATAATCTTTGAAACTCTTCATGAACGCACAGTGTCACGCCCGTTATTGCCATTAGTCCCCGGTTTGTTACAACCGGTAATGGATATCTTTCTCACACCAGCAACCACCAAAACGGCGCCGGCGAGAATTCTAAAAAAGTACCGTCCAGCTCCGGAGGATCCTCTGTTCCTTAAATCAGATCCTCCACCGGACTCTGTCATCACCGCCGCTGCCAGGAAGACACATGCAGTAGCTGGGTCTTCAACGGTACCACCAGATAAGGACAGTAAGACACAAGACTCCTGGGGGAGGAAAGTTTGCGGCTCAGCATCCTCAAGCTTAAAGGTGGCGAGTGCCTCGGCGCTTCTGGGGCGCTATGATAGGTCATTATGGGACTCTCTGCAGAGGTTCATTGACAAAGTTCCATCAGAGGACAGACGGGACTTTGAAGAGATTTTGCATGAGGGGAGTCTGGTTTCTAACCAGATCATAAGTGCAACGGCGGACGGGGCAACACTGGCAGCGCATGAATATGCACACGGAGTCACAGCCAGAAGATCATCTTGGCTTAGATTGACGGCCTTGAAACCGGAAGCGCAGGCAAGAATATTAAATCTGCCTTTCTCCGGTAGTTCTCTTTTTGGGTCCCATGCAGATGAGGAAATGGCCCGTATGAAGGCAGAGCTGGAGACCATGAAAGCCGTCGGGCTTGAAAAGAGGAAAGAGTTTCGACGCCGCAAGGGAAATGACAGGCGCAATTACCAACAGAGGGTTCAAACCCCTCATTGGCAAAAGAACCAGGACCAGCAAGGTCAAAAGAAACAGCAATACCAGTCCCGCAAACCATCCAGGGGACGGGGTAACAACAGGCAGTCTAATGCTGGAAACAAAGCTCCGGGGAAGCAATGAGAAGCCGCTTCCTCCGATGCTGTCCACCGCTCCGGTGGGAGGAAGTGTTGCAAATCATCTTCCAGAGTGGCAGTCCATCACAAAGGACAAGTGGGTACTGAATATACTGCGTCATGGGTACTCGCTTCGTTTCAGAAGTCACCCCCCATCGATTCCTCCTGTCAATTCATCCCAGCATCTAAAGCAGCTCAGAGAAGAGGTAGCGACGCTTCTACTAAAATCTGCAATAGAGAAAGTGCCCATAAACCAAAGAGGAAAGGGAGTTTACTCCAGATACTTTCTCATACAAAAGAGGAGTGTGAAGGTAGAGTTCAGACCCATTTTAGACCTACGGATACTGAACAAACACATAAGAAAGGAAAAATTTCGCATGCTGGCGCTCCACCAAATATATCCTCTTCTCCGGATGGGCGATTGGATGTGTTCATTGGACCTTCAGGATGCATATTTCCATATTCCCATCCTAAGGAATCATCGAAAATTTCTCAGGTTTGTGGTAGGCAACTCTCACGATCAGTTCAAAGTCCTCCCATTTGGCCTGAAGTCAGCTCCTCGAGTATTCACAAAATGCGTGGCAGTAGTAGCGGCTGCTCTGAGGCGCGCAGGAGTCTTCGTCTATCCCTACCTAGACGACTGGCTAATAAAGGGCTCATCACCACAGAATGTGCGGTCACAGCTGTCGCTATGCCTGAACTTATGTTGCAAGTTGGGTCTCAGAGTGAATGCCAAAAAGTCCAATTTTACACCAACGCAGAGGATCCACTACCTGGGCGCAACTATAGACTCCGTAGTAGGAAAAGTGTTTCCTTCGGAGGAAAGACAGTCATCCATTATGCTAAAAGGCAGGCAGATTATAACCAACAATCTGTCGTCGGCAAGGCAAATCTCTTCTCTACTAGGGGCCATGGCATCCTGCATCTTCCTAGTGCCCAATGCCAGGCTAAGGATGCGTCCTCTTCAGCAAGATCTCGAGGACAAATGGGATCAAAGGAACTCCCTGTGGGAAGAAAAGGTTTGCCTCTCCTCTGCAGCCAAACAGTCAGTCAAGTGGTGGCTGAAGCCAAGGAATCTACAAGTGGGGATCCCCTTCCATCAAGAGCCCCCAACTCAGACCTTAATCACCGACGCTTCCCTTCAGGGATGGGGTGCGCATTTTGGGACTCTGCAAACTCGGGGACAGTGGTCCAGCAGCGAGCAGTTGTACCACATCAACATGCTGGAGCTCAGGGCAGTCCACCTAGCCCTCAAAGCGTTCCTGCCTGCGATCACGACGAGTATCATTCTAGTGCAGACGGACAATACCACCACAATGTACTACCTGAACAAACAGGGGGGTACTCGATCCAGAACGCTCTCGCTGGAAGCTCAGTCCCTGTGGCACTGGATCCTAGCAAGGAACATCTCATTGAAAGCGGTGCACCTACCAGGAGAACTCAACGTGCAAGCAGACTTACTCAGTCGGCATTTTCAAGAGCCAGAGGACTGGGTAATCAACGACGAGGTGTTAGAAGACATCTTCGGGGAATGGGGGCGTCCGCAAGTGGACCTTTTCGTGGACGAGCAATACACAAAATGCCGAGGCTTCGCCTCAAGATACCATCGACCAGGATCCCTAGGGAATGCCCTTTTGATCAATTGGTCAATGACATTTGTGTACGCTTTTCCGCCTCTCCCACTAATCCCCAAGGTGGTGACCAAGTTGCAGAATTCATCTGCCAAGATGATCCTCATAGCACCGGACTGGCCGAGGCAGTGGTGGTACACGGATCTCCTACACATGTCGATCCGACCCCACAAGCGGCTGCCGTGCAGGCCGGACTTGTTATCCAAGATGCAGGGGAAGATTTACCATCCCAGCCTTCCCTCGCTGAGCTTAACAGCATGGCTCCTGAAGTCCTCCAGTATGGCCATCTGAACCTCCCTCAAGAGTGTATGTCCATACTGAAGGAAGCCAGGAGGCCTTCGACAAGACACTCCTACTTCTGTAAGTGGAAAAGATTTTATATATGGTGTGCTCCGCATCATTATGATCCCACTAAATGCCAGGAGGATGTAATTTTGCCCTATCTTCTATATTTAGCGAGGGCAGGGTTGAAATTTTCATCCATAAAGTTTCACCTAGCAGCCATAACAGCATACAGGCGTTCGCCTTCACAGCAGTCATTTTTTAAAGTGCAGGTAGTGAAGGATTTCTTGCAAGGACTCAAGAAAGTCTATCCCCCTGTTAGACCTCCCTCTCCTTCCTGGGAGCTAAACTTGGTTCTGTCGAAGCTCATGGGTTCTCCTTTTGAGCCTATTCATAAGGCTACCCTACAGCACCTCACATGGAAGACAGCATTTTTAATAGCCATCACTTCAGCACGGAGGGTCAGTGAGATACAGGCCCTCTGTTCTAAAGAGCCCTACACTATTTTTCATCAAAATAGGGTGGTGATGAGAACTCATCCTTCGTTCCTACCCAAGGTGGTATCGGAGTTTCATGTAAACCAAGCCATCTCCTTACCAACCTTTTTTCCCAACCCCTCCTCTCCGGCAGAGAGGGCGTTGCATTCTCTAGATGTCAAAAGGGTCCTAAAATTCTACCTAGATAGGACTAAGAATGTCAGGAAATCTGATCAATTGTTTGTGAACTATGGGGTTGTCCGTATGGGCTTTGCTGCATCCAAACGTTCCATTGCTAGGTGGATTGTTTCAAGTATTACATTGGCCTACCAACTGGCTCAGAAACCATTGGGGGCGCGCCCTAAAGCGCATTCGACAAGAGGAAAAGCGGCTACCGCGGCTTTTCTCAATAATGTCCCACTCTCCGAGATCTGCAAGGCAGCCACTTGGAGATCTGTCCACACTTTTACCAGGCATTATTGTCTGGATTCGGACACCAGAGCAGACACTCAAGTAGGACAAGCCTCCTTGAGGAATCTGTTCCATGCTTAATCATTTTCATGATTCTCTTTCTCCATGGGTGATACAACCTTAGTTTCATTTGCCTGCAGGTGGAAGGGGAGCTTGCTACTCTATTCAGTGCTTATGACTATTGATGAGGATCCCCTGGAAGAGAAGGGTAAGTTACTTACCTGTAATCCTAGTTCTCTTCCAGGGGTATCCTCATCAAAGTCATAAGCAACCCACCCACCTCCCCAGGCAAATGAGAAGAAGTGTATTATTCATTATGGAAAGGATATATCTTTGTGTTTAGGACTACGGTCCCGCAAAGAACAACTGACCTAACTGTCACCCCTGAGGCATGATGGGATATGGAAGTCAGGGCTGCCTTAAAGGCACGGTGCCAGTTTTTACCTGTACAGGGCTTTTTAGTCTCTATGGTATTATATTGCAATGCAGCCTGCAGGCTGGCAATGTGTTGTACATCTGTGTTTTTCCACAGTTTGTTCTCTTTATTTTTTGCTTTCTCATGAGTGTTTACCTCATTAAAAAAAAAAAAAAAAAAAAAAGAGATTTAGGTGTATTGTTATACCTTTATATATATATATATATATATATATATATATGTGTGTTATTGGATGTGTATATTTGCATTGCCTAGCCTTTTATGGGAGCTGCATTTGCTTGGAAAAAATGATATATGTTTATATATATACAGAGCTGTATATATGTATGTTTTTACATATATAATTTTATTATTTCCGGGGTCCCCGCACATGGGCGGGAATATTCAGTGCTTATGACTTTGATGAGGATACCCCTGGAAGAGAACTAGGATTACAGGTAAGTAACTTACCCTTTTTGTTTTTCAGACAGAATTGATTTTTGTATGTAATTGCAGGAGGATGATTCAGCACCCACTATTCGTCATATGAGATATACAAATTGTTTGAATTACATAGTGCACAGACTCACTCCATCAAAGTTTTTCTTCAAAAAGGGTTTCTTTAGTCAGAAATCTTCTTGTTTTTTTTTAAATAAACTTTTCTTTTCTGAATTTTGATGGCTTTAGAGAATAAACGTTTTATTAAAAAAAGAAGATTGTGAATAAAAAATAAACCTTTTTAAGAAAAACTTTGTTGGAGTCTGTGCACTATGTAATTCAAACTATTTATAAATATCATATGTCTAATATTGAGTGCTGAATCATCCTCTTGCAATTAATCGATTCGCTCCTGTGTGGAAGATTAAGTGACTGATCTCCCAGATCTGTGCACCACTCTCTTTGTACTTATAATACACTAGAAGTGATAAGTGCGATTGTAGTTGCCTCAGTCTCCTCTTGTAAATCAGCTTTTGTAACATGTTTGTAGCATGTGTGACTTTAGATACACATGCTCTGCATACTCCTGCCATCTAGTTTTGGGCTCGGAGTCTTTTGGGTCACAAGGTATGTCAACTCCACTCCTTATTAGGAATGCGCATGGGAATCGTATCCATTGCTAGACTGTTTTACTCCTCCTTTGGATGTGGGCATTTGTCGATTCAGCACCTGCACTTGACCCCTTAGACGTTCCAGGAGCAAGATCTTCTCCGATCCAGTCATTGGAAAAATCTCATGCGTCGTTCGCCCTTCTCCCTCAACTATTTTCGTAGTCTGTCGCCCATGACTTGGTTTCTGACCCTCAGGACGCCGACACCCTTCGGGTTTGCTTCCCTTCTGTAACGATTCCGGAGAATCAAGTAATCAAGATGTCCTACACATTTATCTGTCACTGGGCTCAGAGGAGCTGATGGCCATGCGCATTGCCATCTAAGGGAGGAACCTTGTGACTGAATAGATTTCTTCGAACAAAAACAAGTTGCAAATGTCCAAGCCCAACACAGGATGGCATGAATAAGCAGAGCATGTACATCTACAGTATTACACGTTATGAACAGATGCCTACAGGGTGAGTAACATTTTCCATTACTGCTTCACACCATATTTTATACATTTTAATTTATGTAAAAATACTTTGACTTGAATGTCAGTCCATTCCTTGTCCCTCAAGAAACCTAACCAGAGTAGGATTCGGTGGGTAGGTTGTGTTTTTTTTCATATTGGACTTATTTTCTCTGTGAAGAAAGAGTTTTGACTAAGGGAAAAGTATTGTTTGGAGCTCTAAAACCTTTGACGTATGACTGTTTTTTGCACCACCTTTGAGGACCAGTGCAGAATAGGGCTGAGGAGGAGCTGTACTCCTTTCTAAGTTATTCTGGTTTTCTTTCTCTGACTTCAAAAGAGGCAGGTGATATTGATCCTATACCCCAAACAAGGCACATAGCACAGGGCAGACAACCCAGGATGTCTTAAAATACGTTGATTTGCCCCTGTGCATCAAAGTGAATGTATTATAGGGGAACCAGGTCCCTGTGTCCAGTATCTACAGCTGCATAAAGCAGCAGAGCGTAGATCCATGAGGCAAAAGTACATTCATGCTACCAGAGGGCCATCCTGCATTTGACTTACCTACATAATTATCCCCTATGCAGTTCATCCCTATCTAATCCAGCTTGGCTTTCTTCCTAATTATATCCTATTGTACCCTTGGAGACGTATAATCAACATGCCTAGCAGCTTCTGTAGGACTGACTACACACCTCCTGTTGAGATAATGTGTATATATAGGTTTTCTTCAGAGCCATTTCAGCCAGGGCACATTTTTCTCACGTCATTGCCTGCTGCTCCTGAATCTAAAGTTTACATGCATGTCCTTTTCTAGATCCCTGCATGCTAGATTCCAGTGGTCAACTGCCTTTTTCTTTTTTCTCTCTCTTGTACCACTTCATTTTCCTATTTACTTTTCTCTCGTCTCTTGAGAACCTACTTGTATGTCTGCTTCATATGGAAGGCTTGGCCAAAAGGAGGACAAACCCAAGGATATAATACCACTCTGAACTATTCACTATTCAGGTTCAGACTAAAGGCACTTGCCGACACCTGCCTATGTTCTTTAATTCCCTTTTAAGGTCCTTCTACTCCACAAACTCAACTTCACATCCTCTCGAAGCAGGAAAAGTGGGACAAACCTATTGAACCTTAGACCGCTCATCATGATTACCTTTCCAGTTACCTTATGATGTAGATACACCCAATCAAAAATCCACTAGATTCGACCCACCTCCTGGAAGGTGCTGCCTTTATCATTTCAAAAGGTGAGGAATCCACGGTTAGAAATCTGCATCAGAAGAAAATACTTACATTCTGTTAAGCTCCTTTTGGTAGAGACTCTTATCTAACTGCAGATTCGTCTTCGACCCATCCGCCTCCCTGTTCTGTGAACTGGGCTCTTTCATTTAATAATTAGATTACGACTTTGAGATCTGCCAAATGGTCAATTTTGATCAGATTTTTGGCTTTGCTTCTTCGGGTACTGACGGGCAGAAAGCAACTGATATAATACATGAGTGGTGCCTAGATAGGCCCAAGCACGTCCGATGTGGAGCCATCACACCACCTGCCAGCACAAAGGGATACTGCTGAAAATTTTCCGAATCCAGTCTGTTGTCTGGAGGAAGATTCAGAAGGTGGGGAATCTGGGATTTGATGGTCTCAACCAAAAAGAGCATCACCGAAGGTAAGTAACTTGCTCAACAGGTTAGCTCTCTATTGCTCCCGCCCTCCTTTTTAGGTCTCGCATACGCAGCGCGAATGCGTTGCATAGGAGGGGACCTTTTGGAATCAATCCGCATTTTGGCTAAAAGCGTGCACGTTTTGCATTGCTTTCTATTGCAACTCGTGCACGTTTGGTTTTTCCCTTGCGGGAGCGAGCAGCGATGCCATCTGTTAGCAATTATCGCGCTCGCTCCTGCAAGGTAAACGCTGCGCGTCGCTGCACCCGCCTGCCGCAGTCACGGAAATGCCTTCCAGATTGCCAATCTGCCTGGCAATACACATTTAAAAAAAGGAGCTCATATGCGTTAAACGCTACAGCCATCCACTTCCTTAGTGACGTTTTATTATTCCTGTACAAATCCACGATATACCATGATATATTGTTAACATTTTCTAATAGAAAAAAATAAACTGCATGATTTTGAAAGCACGGAAATAGCTGAAACCTTTTCAAGCAACTGGGAAATCCTACTTTGGCATGGTTATTGTATTACATCCCAATGTAGCCGACTGTAAAGTATCCTGCTGAAAATGTTTCCTTCGAGAGATGGCCGTTACATACATACATCGTAAAGTGGACGGGTATTGGGGTGGACTGCAGTCTGCCGAGCTTGAACTGCGTGGTACCCTCCCTCTCTCCTCCCACAGCAGTCATTGCGCATGCGCGACTCTCATTTTCCTGAGGCCATGGCGGAAGTTCGCAGACGTCCGAATGAGCTGGTTAAAGGCGAAGATACCGCCAAATCCTCTGCATACAGGGATGAGGGTTTGGGGATAGCGGCCGAAACGGTAACCTTATTTCTGAAGCTCTTCTCAGCCGCTTTCTACGGCATTAGTTCTTTTTTGATCATTGTGGTGAACAAGAGCGTGCTGACCAGTTGCAGGTGAGACTCGGGTGAGGGATGTTGCACAACAGTAGGAGTTGAGCTCCTATTGGGAAAGTTGAGCGCCTGCAGCAATAGAGCATCATGTGTTGCTTGCCTAGAAGCATGCCAGTCTGCAACGCGAGCATCACTGCTGACAGCACAGTGCCATTCCTTGTTCTAGGGCTGCGATGACTGACCAGCTCTGGGAGCTCTTACACCTCAGAAGAAGAAGTGGAGTGATGCCCAGGGCATTCCTCCAAAGAATAGATTTCTTTCAGCTCACTGATTCAGACCCAGCGCTTCTGCACGCATTGGTGTTATGTGCGCGGATCTTGCAGTAACTAAAATATTGTCATTTTTATATTTGACAAAAGTAGGATTTGGCATTTCAATTACAACTGTACTCCGGCTAGTGACTGTATGCCTCTTTTCTGTGCAGACGTTTCCATAAATACCCTCTTTCAGCTGAACATATAAAGTAGTCCTACATTTTTCTCCAAGTTCAGCTGACTTAAGCATTTATTTTTAAATCCACTGTAGTTTGAAGTTTTCTACGAATTATTTATGATTTCTGTTAGCATTCTGAGTCTTTTGGGAGTAAGCTTATAACCTGCCTTTGCCGTCTACTCATGTATTCCGTAACCCACAAATTTAAATACGCTTTTATTCTGAAAATCATCTTTAACTCTCATTTAATTTGCAAATTCACCCGAAGGCTTTGGCACTGATTAAACAAAAGTTATCTTGTAACAATAGATGCTCCACTTGTTGCACGGAATGTTGGATTCCTCGTTTCTCTTGTACCTTATCAGTGTTTTGGAAGTTAACCACCTCGTTAGCATAGAAACAGATGGTTAGTTTACTTGACGAGGAGCATGGAATGCTTTCAAGCTTAGTAAGCAGAGTCTCTTTATTTCTATGTAATTTTTGCATGTGTGCGCCACGGATAATTTCAGCTGTTTTTGGCCGCAGTCAGTGGCCTCTCTAGAGGTGATTCTTATTAATGGGGCAATGAAGGGAGCACAGCCAAGTGGTGAGGTCAGCAACAACTGGCAATTGGGAATATTGTGTGCACATGTGTAATAAATATATTTCTTCTCACACAAACAAAAGCACATGTAGTAATTTAAACTTTTTAAACAGACTATGAGGTATGTGGAAGGGGTAGTGTCTCGGTCACCATACCATTTTCTTGTGCAGTCTCTCGATCAGACACTTGACTTTTTTATTCACATATCTTTCTCAAATCCTTCATCTGCATATCTCACAACTGACCTCTCCTCTTTAGCACACTCTTTCACTCTCTCCTGCACATGTCATTGCAGCTCCTTCCCCCATGCACAACTTACCCACTCACATGTAAGTACTGTTATTTTTTTAAACTTTTGCTGTGTCAGTATTTTTACAAATGCATAAATTGTTCACACACTTTCGTGTAGAATCATATTTACAATTGGCAAAAATTATTATTGCACTCTGCAGAAGTGCCAAGGAATGGATGAGCCGTTGTATTGAACCCCTTTATGACCCACTGACGTGCACTGTGAGAAATTCACACTGAGAACTCACACAAACATCTAGAAACAACTATTTTCACATTGTACTATACTCGAAAAACATGTTACATGAAACTCCTACAGAAAGGCATCCTGGAAAAATTAAATACTCTTAAGACAATTCAAGAGAAAAAAATATATATAAGGCAAACAGGAAGAACATTGCTCTACCCAGGCTGAGAGGACAGTGTACCTTGTTACATGCCAAAGCTGTCCCTCGGCGGTGCGGCACAAGGGGGTTGGCTACAGGGCATTTACAGAAGGGGCATTGGCCCCCCAGAGCCCATCCACCCCTCCCAGCACGTAGCCAATAGACATGGTCATTATTTATAACAATAGGCATTGTTAACAGTAGTCCACTTATAGTGTCCCAAAGGCGAGGCCTATTGGCTATGCCAATGCTTGTTTAGAGAGGTGTCAGTGTCTCTACGGGAAGGCCTGTTCAAAGGCACTTTCCTACTATGTTCTGTGATTGCCACTTGAGGGAGAATAACAAAAGGCAATGCCTGCATTTGTGTCAGTCAGCTGTCCCAAACTTCTCTTTTTTTTACAACAAATACAGGGTAATGTTTCCTGGCAGTATCTCACTGTGAAAATATATTTCTTTGCCATGCTAATTGTGGGCATACAGCAAAGGCTACTGAGCCAAAAGGTACCATGTATCGCAGGCACAGCACTAATCGCATCTCATTCAGCATTTCTGCCGCAGTTGCAGGCTGGTGGTTGGAAAAGAGGGAGCCAGTTTAATTAGTCATTACAGGAGGTTGCTAGCCCTGCTGGGTTTTATTCCATACCTGTGAATACAGATATTTCACTGCAAATATTTTGTGACATTTAAGTTACAAAACTATATTGACCATCTAACTAGATTTTTACTAATTAGTAAAATGTTGCAAGAATGGAATCAGTGTTGATCCTAGTCCGTGATAAAAAAATATATATATTTTGAAACATACTGCAGACTTTTGCAGTGGAAAGCAGCAATAACCGTATGATTTAATGGCACTTTCACTGTTGGCACATGTTGAAAACACAAAGTTTGCGACAGTTGAATGTTTCACCTCCTAACATTATGCCACTGGTGTTTGCTGACTGCAAGGCGCACTTAGTCTTAAACATATCAACGTGGTTTAATCTCACTTATAAGCATTGCAACCTTGTCGGCAGTGCCACATAGATGCGTATTAGAAATGTTGCCATGTTTTCAATTCACTTGCATAGTTTTTGTACATTATACTGTGGTCTTACTCAAAAAACAGGTTTTCCGATTGCTAATTGCTAAACAGTTGCGTGGTGCACTGTGGGTTTGGGAGAGGTATCACGAGGCACCTCCAAACTGAAAGCAAAACAGTTTGCAATGTCCTCACCCAAAAAAGATGGCAGAAGTGTGCAAAGCATGTGAACCTACAGCACTACACACTGCAAGACCATAGTTACTGTTAAGGAACTTTTTCCTTAAGGATATTGTGTTTTTTGTCTCTGACAAACGTAGTAGCAATTAGGATGATGAATCTCAGAACAAAAAAGATGTTCTAGTAGAAATAACTGTACATCAAGTAATATTTATGGAGAATAATAAATTTGTTTACTTTACAGCGTTCAATCTACTTTAGAGTGACAAACTATGAACGTTGTTACACGTTCATGAGATAATGCAGTTACACAAAAAAGGCCTTAACCCCAACACAGTGTGAGAACTGAACAACAAATTGTGTGAGGATGGCCATTCAGAACCGCTGTACCAAAGGAAAAATGTTGTGTATCCATACCATTAAACTGGCCTTTACAGTGCCCAGCTTGTAAAATAATATGATTGTATTCCCCAGCACATACTTATGACGATCAACTGACCGATCATTCCAGTATGTAATTCCTATCCACTTCTTTATTGTTCTTCTTCACCAAATCTTCTGTACTTGGTCAACACTTGTTTCGTCGCAGTTATTGCGACTTCTTCAGGGCTAAGAAATTACATTTAAGTACAAATCAATGCTACAACCATAACAATTCTCAATTCATTCTCCTCATCCCTGGTGATATCCGTGGAGTACCCATCATGCTCCAAAGCGAAAACTCCACCAACTCAAATGTGTAATTGCGTTGTGGAAACCCATGCGTATTACTTTCACTGATCAAATATCTACATTATTTCATACAGATCAATCTAAAACTATATCCCTTATCCCGGCATTAATCCGGTCTTACCTTAATGTTTGATACCCACTACGCCAGGCAGTTATGTGTATCCTGTCTTGCATCAGTAGTCATTTAAATCCTCGTATCATCGTGTTCCCACAACGTGGACATGAACATAAAAATAGGATTATGTCACTAAGTAGCTACGGACGCCATATTTAAATGTCTCTTCCATGCTAAACTTTTTTATTCTTTTTTTTAATAAATATTTTTTATTTCATCACCAACATTTAAATCCCGAGACAATTCAGGAGGTTTAGTATCCACAGATGGAGATAATATATAACATACAGGTTGCATAAAAGAAATATTGCAAAGTAAAATCATTTACCAATTCAGTATTATAAGAGACAATTTCATTTATAATAATAGGCTAAAATGACATCCTAATACATGCATTTTCCAATCTGGTATCGGTGGCGGCCTATTAGATTATTTTCCCTCCTTCCACCTATTGTTAGTGGCCCAAATTTAATCCCCTACATTTTTTGCTCTCAGGCCCTTTTTTAGGTCTCGGCTCGAAGGCTGCGCTTGCGCAGTCTCGCTCCGAGATTTAATGTTTCGGAGTGGGGCTTAAACCCGCCCCTTTTTTTTTTTACCTCTTCTCCATTGGCAGGCATCTTAAATGCTGGTCGGCCTTTGGAGAAGAGGTTTGTCTCTCCAAACAAGCCCCGTCCTTTTCGGATTCGGGGGCGTGTTTTTTCGATTCTTTCTCTCCTCTGGAATGTAAACATTCCAGCCAATGGCAAGAGGAGAGAAAGAAAAACACGCCCCCAATTCCGAAAACGCCGCTGCGTTTCTCCGAGGCATTTCTGCTTGACCTCGGAGAAAGGCGGTGGTGTCTCCGTATGTTTCTATGTATTCGGTAGTTTAGTGTGGTTTATAAACATTCGCAGCCTATTTTCTGGTGCGGTTTAAAGGCCTTTGTGAGGGCTGCACGCACGCTAGGGGCTGCCTTTGTTTTCTGTAGTCAGTTTGCACGTGAGAGCTGCAGAGCCTCCGTCAGCACAGCTGGTTGTGAGAATCCAAGATCGTCTCGTGAGGACTGGGTGGAGGCTTTTCGGCATGAATGGATGGGGGCTTCAAACTAGTTTGGGGGCGTACGGAGTGGGGCCAGTGTGCAGGTTACAACGACTCGGGGTGGGCAGAGTGGGTGTTGTTGTGAAAGTGGGACGTGCACAGTGTGGGACTGCGGGTGGCACAAGTGGGTGCTGCTGGGCTGGCTCTGGGCGTCATGTGGGGGCTGCAAGGCCACTACAGAGATTAGGAGCCGCACACCCCGTGCGCGGGCTGCAGTTTGGGAGTAAGGACTGGAGGCTACAGACTAGGACGATACACATCTGCCTGGGAGGCAGCACAGACAAAGGGCTGCAGAGCAGGCTGTAGGGGCGGCTGAGAGTAGTGTCGGGGGTGCGGTGCCTCTGCAAATGGCCAGGGGTGGCTCCGTCTTCTGAGCGGGCCACACAGAGTTAAAGTCGCACAGCTGGCCGCGAGGGCTGCCAGCCGGCTGGATCGGCCTCTCTGGCTCAACTTGTAGCGCTCGGGGGCTCTGACAGGCAGCAAGATTTCCTCTGAGGTGTGCGTAGAGGAGGGCAGGGCTCGGGGAGGAGAAGGCGGATCCCGGCCCCGCACACACCTTTCGGGAGAGGAAGTCAAGGTGCAGCTGGGGAGGAAAGTTGCAGAGCTCTGGGGTGCACGGCAGTGGGCAGTCACGGCGAAGGCGCTCCGAGAAGACCCCATTCTCTCAGGCTGAAGGAACAGATCACCTCCATGGCTGTGACAGCCTGACCGGGAGACCGCACCGGAGCAGAGGAGGGCGGCATCACCGGAGGACAGCCCGCTGCAGGGGACCCCCTGCACCACCTGGAGATTGGAGAAGGAGTGCCCCCCGCTGGGTCAGCGGCCTCTGCACACCGAAGGCGCACCCACCGGAGCCCGCCATGGAGAACGTGCACGCCAAGACGGTGTCCGAGGTGCTGAGGCACTTCAAGGTGAACGAGAGCTGCGGCCTGAGTCCTGACACAGACCCCGAGGCTGGGGGGAGGGGCACCTCCCAGCTGCTGCCAGTTAAACACCCGCTGACACGAGCAGTGCACGCCCCCGAGGCCCTACTTAATGCACAGCAATGCCCATCTCCCCAACCCCTGGCCCCCTACATCAGGTGCCCCTACCTCCTCGCCCCTGTCTCACCAGCTGAATATCTTACTCTCGGTCCCGGGTTTCTCCCATGACGCGCCCCCCTCTCTGTTGTGTCACTCGTGGGGTGTCCACTAAACCTCAGCATTGTCCTGATAGTAATGAGTCTCGGCGTATAGCGCCTACTCCCTGTGTGCCATTCTACTGCGCTGTTAAGAATAGGTGTAACTAGCACCATATTTAATGACACTCTGTGTAGCGACCTAGTTGGCACGATCAAGATTTAAATCCGTGGCTGCTGATGTTAGCAGTCAAAACGCCAAGAAACAGCCAGAACATGCTATGTTAGTGTTAGGAGTTACACTCGAGCAAAATGACCCTGAAATGACCTGCTCGCCCCTGAGTAATGTGCCCCGATCTCTTCTGCTACTCCCAGAGGAGGCGGAAAGGCAGGGTACACACGAGTCTATGGCGGCGGAGGCGCACAACCCACTGAGCTGCTTTACAATCTTGCCCCTGAGCAGCACAAATCTGTAAGGATGTTGTCCATCTGCTAGACTGCCGACTTTGGTGCTGGAAACCAGGGTTCGAGCCTCGGGGTCGCGTCCACATCCTGTGATTCTGGGCAAATCACTTAATCTCCCCGTGCCTGAATGTGTGATGTAGATACGGTGCTCATGTAAAGCTCTCCAATACCTTCGGGTCGAGTTCGCGCTATATAAAGATGCAACAAAAAAATAAATAAATAAACACGCTTTGAGTGGGCACTAGTGCCCTCTTGGGTCAAGGGAGGCATGCCCCGACACAGCGCCCCCTGGTGCACCCCCTCATTAACACCACATTTTTATGGAGATGGTTGAGGGAAGCTCCGCTCCTATTTCAAAGGTGGAGGCATGAAACGACCAAGCTTCCCCCACCCACCAAGGCCTCTGGGCTGGGGGAGTGGATTGAGCCAGGTTTAGCGCTTTATGCTCCTTAAATATTTGTCTGGGGGTGGGGGGCAATGGTAATTGCCCTTTTCAGGGTTCAAATGTACTGCTGGCCCAGCCGTGGGGGGTGTCCTGCCCGCTTCCTGTCCCGAGGACAAGAAGCAGAATATATTGGGGGGGGGGGGTCTACAGTAAGCAGCCTGTGACCTCACAGGGCCTGGACATATCACGCAATGCACGTGTGACCTTGGGCTCCTGGAAGCGGGGGGGGGGGGGGGGCGACAAATATTCAAGATTATTCGGCGACTGGAAACTGGGATGATTACAATCCTCATCATTTGGCTTGGAAAACGCCTGGTCAGCTTAGTTCAAGGGAGTGTCCATACTAATTTGAGAGTGATTAAGCTATTTACATTGTAAATAACAATGCTGTTTCTTTAAATGTTTTAAAACCAAAAACATAAACAAAAATAATGTCATGAGCAATGCAAATAGCTCTAACTTTAACAATGCAGAGACCGTTGCATTGTAAATGCTTGTTTTCATATACTCCTTTTTATAGATTGTAGGTAGATAATATCCTCCCTAGCCATTGCTGGAAGCCAGGTGCCAAGGGATCCCACCAAGCTCTTGCTATACAAATTCTGGCCACTGCCATGGCTATAAAAAGAAATTAGTGATGGTCCTCGGGTACTTCATTATTGATGACTTCTCATCAATTTAATTTGTGCTGTTAAATCTATTTTTATTTTCAATTTTAATTTAAAAACGTTGCTGTTTCAATTATCAAGTTTTCTAGTATGGGACAGAAGCAAACATATGTACCATATCGGCGTCGGTACTGTTACAGTGGGGGCATGTAATCCCGTCTTGCCCACCATATTGGGTGATTCTAGCCGGCTCATAGTACAGTGAGAACAGTGTTTGATAGTGTTGTGCCTGTAGTCCGGCCAAGCGAAACACAGTCCTACCTAGTTCCACTGAGTCTGAAAATCTGTCATACACTGCCCAGCTTCTGTTCCCAGTTGGCCCCGTGTTTCTCCAGATCATCTTGGCTGAACTGGATAATTTTTTTTAAAAATTAGCTTTTTTCATATACTCCTTTTTATAGATTGTAGGTAGATAATAGCCTCCCTAGCCATTGCAGGAAGCCATGTGCCAAGGGATCCCACCAAGCTCTTGCTATACAAATTCTGGCCACTGCCAAGGCTATAAAAAGAAAGTAGTGATGGTCCTCGGGTACCTCATTATTGCCGACTCCAAGCAATTTAATTTGTGCTGTAAATTCTATTTTTATTTTCAATTTTATTTTGAAAACGTTGCTGTTTCAATTATCAAGTTTTCTAGTGTGGGACAGAAGCAAACTACCATATTGGCGTCGGTACTGTTACAGTGGGGGCATGTAATCCCGTCTTGCCCACCCTATTGGGTGATTCTAGCCGGCTTATAGTACAGTGAGAACAGCGTTTGATAGTTTTGTGCCTGTAGTCTGGCCAAGCGCAACGCAGTCCTTCCTAGTTCCACTGAGTCTGAAAATCTGTCATACACTGCCCAGCTTCTGTTCCCAGTTGGCCCTGTGTTTCTCCAGATCATCTTGCCTGGACTGGATAATTTTTTGTAAAATTTGCTTGACAGTGCATCCTGTATTGGATCGAACCACATCCGCAGCATTATTGTGATTGAAGCCGTGCGTACCTCCCTTTTTCTGAGTTAAAATGCTTCGGAATTGCAGGTATTTAAATAAATCCCTCGTATGTATTCCAAATTTGGTATGGATATTGCTAACTGATCGAAGCCCCGTTTTGTCCAAAAGATACCCGCTTCCGCCCTTCTTGCCATAATATTAACTCTGAAGATTCCTGGAAGCATTGGATTTTTAAAAAATTGTGTATAATAATTCAGTCTACCAAGCCCCATATTTCTTTTGAAGGCCGCATAGAACTGGAAAGCTGTGAGCAGAGTTTTAAATCTTACTTTTTTGTAGTAGCTGAGCTCACTGTAATTTAAGAAGCAACCCTGAACATCATCTCCTAGTAATAATTCATATACATCTGATGACCCGATCTGATTCCACTTCTCTGATTCCACTGCTCTTCTGTTGTTCCTCCCATCAACCCACACATATATTGTAGAGCTGCGGCTCAGTAATAGTCTAAGATCAGGCACCCCCCATCCTCCTCTCTATCTTGCAAGTGTCAGGAATTTTATTGCCTTCTAGTCTTCCTGTGTGCCCAAATAAATCTATTGAACATATTCTCCTGGCCCTTAAACCAATGCTTCCCAAATTCCAAGGGTATAGCCCTAAAGAGCTATATGACCTTGGGGAAAAATAGCATCTTGATTATATTGCATCGGCCTACTAGATAGAGGTGAAGGTTGTGTGCCACCTGTTGAAATAGTTTTTCCCTTTACTCAGTATTGGGGCCTATGTTTAACTCCACTATTTTTTCCAGCTCCAAGGTAATATTTATCCCTAGATAGGTGGCCACCTGCGTCACCCGTCTATCCTCCAAACCAGCTAAACTGTTAATAAATATTTGTGTTTTCTACTGATCGAGCTTGTATCCTGAGATACTACCAAGTTCTAACGCTTCCTCGCCTATTACGATGATTGCAGTCTGAGGGTCAGGTGTAACAACCACCAGGTCGTCAACATATACTAGAATTTTTGTCTCTCGTTCCCGGAATCTTGTGGGTTTGATAACTCCATTACCATCAATTCTGCAGATGACGGTATCGATTTACACGTCAAAGAGAAGCGGGGAACACAGACACCCCTACCTGGTCCCCCTTGTAATCTGTATCGGATCCGTATACCCTCTATTCACTCTTACCCGAGCCACCAGGTTCCTATATTAGCCCTTAATAGCCTTAATAAATCCCTTTTCTAGACCAAATCTTTCAAGGGTGCCCCACAGATACTCCCAGGAAACCCTATCAAACGCCTTCTCGGCATTGAGGAGAATCAATGCCATAGGGTTTCCTTAGACAGCTACAGCGTCAAATTGTTAACACCCTACAAATATGTTCGGTGGTGCCTCTACCGGGTATAAACCTGTGCTGTTGGGGGTGGATCACCTTGCTAATAATTAAGCTTAGTTGTGTTACCAGTGCTTTCGAAAATATTTTCGCGTTGCTGTTCATAAGAGCGATGGGTCTGTAGGAGCCTGGTTCCCACGGGGGCATACCTTTTTTTTTTTTAACTACTATTTCTACCTGGGCCCATGACTCACGGACAGAGTTCCCTTCCTGTGCCTGTCTGGGTGTTTTTATTAGATCATGCTTTAAAATAGGTAAGAAAGTTTTATAAAATTCCAGGGGAATCTGATCTGGTCCCTCTGCCTTGCCAGAAGGGAGATTGGTCAGAGCATTATCTATTTCCTCGTCTGACAAATAGGTCTCCAGGGGATCTGTATCATCAGTGGTAAATTGTTCTACTTGGATATTTTCCAGATATTCACTGATTGCATTCTGTGATGGATCCTGCTCCTTCTGGATATGGTTCCCTGTAATATTTGTGACATTCCTCCCGAATACCCTCAGACTCTGTTACCAGATTCCCCCCTTCGTCTTGTATCTCAGCTATCTCCCCCATCACTCTTTTTTGTCTTGCCTATACTGCCAGCGTATGTCCTACTCGTTCATTGAATTCATAACATCCCTGACGCCATGCAAGGTATCTCTCCGCCGCCTTGGATGCCGAGATTTACCCAATTTCTGCTTTAGTTAATCCTGTTTTGTGTATTATGCTATCTGGGGGTACCCCTAGCGCTATTGCTCTGATTAGTTCTTCTTCCAAGTCTGCCAGGACTTTATATAATGCTTTTACTCGCCCTAGCTCATTCTTGCGGTTACGGCGCTATAGCTAAGTGTTTCTCCCCTGACCCCCGCTTTGAATGCGTCCCAGACCACCTCACTACTGGCACTATCCCTGTTGATTTCCATGAAGCCCTTAATCCAGCTATTCATATGTGAAATATATTCTGGGTCCTTCAATAAACCTCTCTCAAATGTCCAGACTGACTCTTTCCTTTCCAGCCCCATGAAAGTAACTGTTAATACCAAGGGATTATGATCCGACATCACTTGGGGTTACTTTTCTATGCTACTACATGCGGTCAGTTTGTGTGAAGAAGTAATCTAATCGTGCTATCATTTTATGCGGAGCAGAGTAGTATGTACTCCTGGGGTCAGGGGTTCTAATCAGAGTCCAAATATCCACTAGTCCGTTATCTTGGGTTAGTGATACCAGGGCCCTATAGACATTGCTTTTTACAGCCTTCATATTTGCCAGTGTCTCCCCCTCCCCCCCCCCCCCCCCCCCCGTATCACACCCAGGCCGTTGATGTTCAAATCACCACACAGTATAACTGGTATAACTGGTGATGGCCAGGAAGCTAGCTCGGAGAACTCCAAGACCTCAGGGTCTACGCCCATGTATCCGTATACTGAGCATAGGGTAAACATATGTTTATGAAAGCAGCACCCTGCCAGCCCCCACCGTCCCCGTTTATCTGACTGACATTTCTTAGACTTTGTCACTCATCCGGGATAAAATAGCTGGTCCTGGACCCTGTGTACAATCAGACATTGCTATATCCAAGCTGTTCCATTAGCTTACCCCTTGAACCCTCAATGTGTGTCTCCTGAAGACGCACAATATCAGTCCGCAGCATTTTCAGCTCTATTTCCACTTTTTGCTTTTCATTCCGGTTGTTAAGGCCACAAATATTTATTGTCGCAATTCGTATGCTCATCATCTAATAGACCGAAATAAGCTTCTTAATTTGAACTTAGCAAGAAGAATCCCAGCCTTTTCTTGGATCCCCTTTGTGTTGACTGTATTTGTCTTATGTCTCCAATATCCGAGGTGCACCTCGTGCCATTTTTGTCCCCCTTTCTACCCACCAACCCCTACAACCCCCTCGCATCCTGCCCCTCTTTCTCTCCCCCTTCCCCTCCTTCTCTCCCCCTTCCCCTCCTTCTCTCCCCCTTCCCCTCCTAACCCAGCCCTCCTCCCTGCTTATGAGCAAATAGGTCATCAAGTGACCTATGTGATGTCGCCTGTTCCACCCGCTTGAGGTGCCCCCATGCCCCCGCCCCTCAGCCCAAAGTGCACTCTAAAAAACTAAGCAACATCTGCCCCTGATGCTTATTTACATTCTGGAGAAAAGAGGTAGTTTCCTCAATATTTTAACAGCTATTTCATTATTTGTGAGACCTCTGACCTTCCCCGTTACTCATTCTCCTCATCATGGTGTGATCACTGCCCTGCCCCTCCCACTATCTTGCTGCAGCAGCAGCTTCTTTTGTCTCTTGAAGCTCCTTCAGGTAGTCCTGAGCATTTATTTCTGATGTTTGCATCCTCACCTTCCCTCTATATACAACCATAAGTCAGGCAGGGCTCAAAAGATAAGCTTTGCCTTCAAGCGCTTGAAATGGGAAGATAAGTTGGCGAAGTCTCCATCGCCTTTCTACGGTGGTATGGCTAAAGTCTGGCCGTGCGAAGAAGGTATGACTGCTGGAGGAGCGTTTAGCGTCCGGTCCTGCTTTGTCTGATATAGCCCAAAGAAGACTAGGATCACCCTGGGCAGTTCCGGTTGTCCTGCTGTGATGCTTTTCTTTTGAGTTAGTGGAAAGCTCTGTGCTCGTTGAACCTTCACATACCAATTCCAGTTTGATATTCGGGAAAGGTGCCGTTCAAGAGGTCTTCCGTTAATGTTCTTGTGTCGTTGCCTTCGCTGTTCTCAGCTAGTCCCAGGAATTGGAGGTTGTTCCGACGCTGTCGGTTCTCGAAATCTTCGAGCTTCCTCATCACTTCCGATGCCTGTTTGTCCTGTAACTCCTTGTGTGTCTGTAATTTCCCAAGCTCACATTCTAGAGCCATTGTCCTTTCCTCTACATGTGTCACCCTCTCATCTCCGAGGAGATTCTGCTCACTTTCCGGATTGAGCATTGTAACTTCTTGGTTGCCTGGTGTGCTCTGCGATTTTCTTGCCGAGCTTCCCCTTGCATCTGCTTAAGGGTGGCGTAGACCAAATCTATCTGAGAGATTTTCGGGCCAGTTGCGTCACCAGGATCCATTGAAGTTTGATCACCCATCTCTTCAATATATACCTGGCTAGCTGCGTAGTAGTCCCATTTTAACATACAAGCAGTTTCCCCATTGCTATCCAGTTGCTGCTTTCTCTCTTTGGATCTGGTTCTGCTTTTTTTTAGTGATTGCCTTGTCGTGACTTTTACTAACAAGCGAATCCTCTGTCCCGGAGTCCTCCTCTGTGAGCCCTGGACTTTAAGTAGACAGCTCCGACTCACCTGTGAGGGTAAATAGTTTTCCCCCACAGGATCTGGAGAACCCTTCGGATCTTTCAGCCAAGGATCGTCTAGCAACCCCTGCGCTGCTGCCCCACCAAAATACGTATTTATAGGCTTGTACAGTGTGAAATTGTCACTCCTAGCCAGTGTTTCTACCGGTAATTCTGATTCTGTTAAATTCAGCAAGCTAGCCAATCCAGAAATATTCTTGCCATTACCTGTTTGGTTAGGCGCCGAGTCAATCTGTAAAATCCCAGCCTGATTATCCTGTGTCTGTGTTTGCCTGGTGTCCTGCTCGCTCTATTCAGCCTGTTCCGCCAGGCCGGGTGGGACTGAAGGCAAAGTCCCGCCCGGTCCCTCGAGCTGAACAGAAGCAGCTGAGGAAACTACAGCGGAAGAGTCAATCCCTGCGTTCTCATCACTGGCCCCAAACAGCGGGGTCAGGGGCTCACCAGCCGCAACTGGACCGTGCAAGAAAGCCTCCGATATGAGCGTCTGTTTTGCTCCACTCTCCCTGGTCATCCCACGTCGACTGCGACCTTCATTCACTGCTCCTTGGCAGTCTGGGAATCTGTTTCCTCCGCTCCTCCGGCCACATTCCACGCCGGAGACTGCCCGCTCCGCGACCTGCCGCAGCTCCCGTTGCAGCCATCTCCTTTGCGGCATCCTTCAATGCTCTGTTTATTTTGCGAGTCATATCCACCGCTCGCAGCAGTCTGCCTCGCACAGCGGCTATCAGCACCACAGTGCCTCAAAGGGTAGAAGTCGCCTGCTGCTCCAACCACCACAAGCCTCTCCGCCACGCAAAATCTCCGGGGCTCACCAGGTAAATGGGTTCCTGCTTTATAATTTCCAGATCATTGCCGGGTACGCCTCACACCCAAACCATCCCATTGGGGCCATTCGTTTCGGGGCTGATTACAGGGCCAGCTCTCTTCCCCCTGCGATCAGCCAGCCGCCATCTTGTCTCCTAAACTTTATTATTCTTCTGTAATATATAACCAAGTTATCCAGTAGCGGAGGCGCCCTATTGGAGTGCGTGCATTATCTTGATGCAGATCCTTATATTAACTTCTTAAATATAAAGCCCGCCGATTCCTGTGGAATTTATCATTCTGACCATGTAAAGGTACTCTGTCTTGACCACATCTCCGTTAACTTGAATTGTGCATACTCCATTCAGAACACAAAACCTAAAACCAAAGGGCTAAGAACATATGTAAAGTATATAGTATAATCTGGCTAGATCCACCTGAAAATCCTAATACCAGGGAATTGAAACTTTAGACTGTAGAGGACGTGTTATGATATTTAAGAGTGTTATTTACGCAACCCAATGCCCAAATACGTGAATTTAGTGTTCATAGCATTTTCTCGTTACAAGTGGCACTCAGGTACATAGGTATCATCACCTGATACATAAATATAATTATTTTTATTGGATATTCGATCTACCCCGTAGCACCAAATGATGGACTTCAAAAGGACATATTCTCTTTTCTTTGCTCCATAAACGAATGGTACAGCCTCCAAACCTGCACATGATACATAGTAAATAATTTTGATGTGATGCAAGTACTCCCCACATTACACCATTAACTCCATACATGATTTGACATTATAATATAAAGGTTCATGTGCCTAAAACATAGTGCATCTCATGATCCAAATTCAAACCTGGCTCAACACTCCGCAGTCTCAAAATCGAAGTCGATTCCCTCCTTCTGAGCATAAGCTCCCTATTTCCCCCTCTGGGGTGTCTCTGCACGTAGTCAATGCCATAAAAGGGGAAACTTTTATTCCTGCCTTGCACTGGGCAGTCAGATATATGTTGGGCAATGGGATACCTGATATCGCCTTTTTTCACTGCTCTCATATGTTCCCCTATTCTATCTTTTCATGATCGATTCGTACTGCCAACATATTTCTTTCCAGACCTACATTTTATAATGTACACCACGAACTTACTATTACTATTAATTCAGAATTTGATGGTGTATCTTCTATTGTTCGGACCCTCAAACTCTCTTTTTTTTGTCATATGCCCATTTGCAGTTCACAAAATGTCCACACTTTATAAACCAAGTGTGTAGGGTGTCATCCAGTTGGTACCTGTTCTGGCACATAAATAGATGGTACTGAGCAGGTTACGTAAGCATGTTCCTCTAATCTCTAGCTTGCTGGTAATACATCCCTCTGGTGATTTATCTGCTCGAAGTTCATGCCAATGTTTTTCAGGCTGTATATTAGCGTTCCCGATAATTTAGTGTAGTCTGTAACCAAATGTACTTTATCCTTTCGTAAATCTGGTTGTCAGTTCTTTCAATGTATCCTGTCGATCAATTCTCTCTATCCTTCATCTGGCTTTGGTCAACAACCTTTGATCATACCCTCTCCTTTTGAAACGTGAGTTCATATCTTGTATACATTCTATGAATTCAGAATCGAGGCTACAGTTACATCTGGCTCTTATAAATTCTCCAAAGGGGATTGACATTTTTGGGTGTTTTGGGTGCACACTACTGGCATGTAATACAGCATTACAGGCAGTTGGTTTATGGTAAGTCTATTTTGGATCTTATTCCCTCTTATATATAGTTCAACATCCAGAAAGGTAATTCTTTTCTGACTCTATTCACTAGTGAACCTGGTATTCAACTGATAACTGTTCATGTATTCGACGAATCCCTGGAGTTTCCCCACTGTGCCTGTCCACACCATCAAGCAATCATCTATGTAACGTCCCCAATATAAAATTGAGCCATCCACTCTTTGCCCACGTTGCCCCAGATCCACGTCTCCTCCAGCCAACCCATGAAGAGGTTGGCATACAAGGGAGAGAATCTGGAGCCCATGGCTACCCCTTATTTTGTCAGTACCATACGTCTTTGAATAACAAGACATTGTTGTCTAGAATCAATTGTATCCTGTCGATCAACATTTCTGTATGATCCCTCAAACTTGCCGATCAAAATGCGTCTTATTGCATGCAACCCTATATCACGTTTAATACTTGTATACAAGGCTTGTACATCTAAGGTCACCAATATCATTTTTGGCTCCCAAGTCAGATCTGAAAGATTGCCCAAAATATGTTTGGTGTCACGTATATAAGAGGGTAAATTGCTGACCAGTGGTTTCAGGAAAATATCTACATACTCTGACAATCTTTCTGTAGGGCTATCATTCCCAGATATGATTGGTCTGCCCGAAGTGAAAGGGAGATTTGTGTACTTTGGGCAGTGTGTAAATACACGGATATATAGGTTTGTCCACTTTCAAATACATGTATTCATCATCATCTAACAACCCTTGTTCATGCCATTGTTTCAGATATTGATTAATGGTGTGAGATAAGGTCCATATTGGATTGGCATCAAGGGTCTCATAACATTCTATATCACTAAGCTGTGTAAGGATCTTATTTTCATAGTCGGTACGTTTCATTAAAACCATATTCCTCCCCTTTATTTGCCTCCTTAATTACTTCACCCTTAGGCACCCCATTTAATTGGTGATCGCTTTCTAAATATATTGTGAACCTCCCCTTAGGGCGCCACTACTCTAGTGAAGACCACCCATCAGTTTAAAAAACAGCTTGTAAAATAGGCTATGATGGTCATTGCAAATTTGCATGCTCATAATACTCAACAGATTATGGAATTTGTGCACACCCCATACAACGTACAACAAAGGAGTACAGTATTGGTAGAAATCGGGAAGCACTTGTGATTGTTCATGGTGATTAAAACATGCATCAGTGTTGGTCAAATGGCATCAAATTCTGATCCCAACTACTGGTGCGTTACAAATCTAGGCACAAAGTCACAGTTGGCTCCAGAAGGTTGGTATGTTCGCAAATAATGATACATTTGAATACTGTCCCCCTTTGGCTATCCCAATGATAACTCTGCTTTAGAATTATTGCTGGTACTGTAGGCAGATCCAGTAAGTAACACCTTTACATTTTTCCAGAATATTTCCTAATACTACAGTGATAAAACACACTTTGTGTATCAATTAGATACTTCAATTTGTAGAGGGAACCCAGCTCTCCTGTGATGGAGTCCCAGACTGCACTACTAGAGGAGTATTTCCTTATCTTCTTGTAACCTTCTTGTTTGATGAGCATATTTGATTTGTTTGAGTAGTTATCCCTTTGATGATTGTACTGCAACTTTTACCATCCTCTCCCTCAAATTGTAAAGCGCTTTGATATCCTTCGGGATCATGTTTGCGCTATATAAAACTTTATAAATAAATAAAATCTTTCCTTTTCTCTGCATATTGTGCAGTTGTTTCTCTAAGCAACAATTAGGCTTTAGTTAATTGATATTCAACACCCTTTTTGTTTGCTTTGAGTGCTTTTCATCAGCTAGTTTTTATTCATACTGAGCTACCTTTTCTCATCTTGAAGGCATTTGAGCCACATGTTTATTTTATGATGAAAGTCTCTGATTTATAATTCTAGTTTGGACTTTAATTTAATGGTATCATTAATTATCCAGTATTGGGGTATCTTTCATAGATTCACATGCCTGAATCATTCCCTGTCGTTGAGATGGGAGTCCCACGGTCACATAATCAAGCAGTATTTAATGCCATAGGCTATAATGGCCTTGAGCCTTGTTTTACATAATATATATATATATATATATATATATATATATATATATATATATATATATATATATATGTATGTATGTATGTATGTTTAAAAAAGGACCAAATGTTGAGTGCAGCCAATCAGCTGCCAGCACCCTCTAGAACCTTCCCAGCAGAGGCAGTTTCCCTCAGGTTTTCACCACACAACGTGTGTGAAGGGAGTCTCCCTGAGTTATACTCCGTTTCTTTCTGGATTTTTCAAGAAGATTGATCTTTTCAACATGTTGGATAGGATAGGCCTCTTCCGCCCATGTAAGACCTGTGGCCGGAAGAGAGTCCATGCAGATGATCCACAAAAAGACTGTATTTATTGCCTCCATCCCTCTCACGAAGTAAGAAAATGCAAGATCTGTCAGACCCTTTCTTCTAAGACTCTGAGGGACAGAGAGGAAAAAAGGCTGCTTCTGTGGCTGCAGTCTACCAAGCAACAGAAGTCTTCTGAAGAAGACAGTGATAGCTCATCCAGACCACTCAAAAGATCCAGGTCACAGGATGATACCCCTGGTGAGGGCTGGAAACACCTGAAACCCTCCCAGGAGAGCAATGGCCATAAGAAGGGGAAACACACTAAAGTATGCTCAAAGCCTACTACTCCCGTCCCTTCCTCTCCTGTGGGAAAAGAATAGGAGCATCCTAGAGCCTCATCTACAGATTCCATAACGGGAAAAGACAAAAAAAGTTTACGACAACTCCTAGTCCGACGACGAGTACCACAGTTACGTTGTCGGCTCAGTCGATGGTAGGAACATTGACGACGATGGGCATTTCTGGACCCATACCGTCGATGGGAGTATCATCGTTGACGTCCTCGTTGACAAAGAGTTAGTTGATGAAGAAGTCGCTGTCGACGAGGACCCATCGAGCGCCCTGTCGAGGAGCATCGTGTTGACGAACCAACCGACGGCGGTACCTATGATGACACCGTCGGCACTAACACCAACGACAGCACCATCGACGGCGAATATTCCCTCTTGAGTGTTATTGGTACCGTCAGCGCCACTGTCGACAACGGTCAGTGTTACCAGGGTAAAGAAGACCTTTTTCCACCCGGATGTTTCATCTTTCACAAGGATGACCCCGTTGCTTCCCTCACATTAATTAGACTTCCAACAGTCAGGGGATGAGGAGGAAGGTGATGGTATTTATCAGGTGGCACATTGCTGTTCTGAGTTGCATGTAAATGCCAGGATGAAGAGGACGATTATGAGGATGAGCAGCAGCAGCAATACTACCAGTCATATCTGGTGCCTCCATGCCAATTTAAGCCTTGTAGCTATTCCCCCGAACCTCGCCCTAGGGAAATGGCACATTTACCACCGTCTTTAATCCACGACCTTCAAGCCACGTTTGCTTACTATAGACAGAGATTTCCTGCCCAGGATATTGAGTGATCCACCGTCACATCAACCACAGCCCCCAGCAACGTCAACCTTATCCCAACCAGCAACACCTATGGTACAGCGCCCTCCAGCATAGGCACCCACTGAGGACAACCCCTCTTCTTCAGAGGACGAGAGAGAAGGAGAGATCCTGGAACCGTATACATCGGCGGATCCATGGGATGACTATATCATCCCTACATCCTCTCCTCCAGCACATCATCCAGCAGACTAATCTCCAGAAGACATCGGAGGGGTCCACAAAAGGACAAAATTGTTTCGTACGATCCCTAGAATAGATTATATCTAGCAGGAGGGAGTAAAAATAATAAACACCGGCTATAGTAACACCAGTGCTCCCTCTTATAGACCAGAATTACAGGGCCCCTGAAGATGCACCTTCTTGCCTTTTGGGTCATACTAAGCCATATTCCGTCATTTCACAGGCGGCGCAGAGCAGATCGAAAAATCCGGCTACCCCAAACTCGACTCCTCCGGACAAGAAGGGACGCAAATTGGACATCATGGGCAAGCGTTTTTCAGCCATGGCTGCTGTTACCATTCGGGCAGCTAACGCTTTTGCTATTATTGGCTGCTATGACCGACAGATGTGGTCGAATATGGCAGCCTTATTGGGCCTCATCCCTGAAGACAGGAAACAAGAGGTGATGAAGATCCTGGTAGAGGGCAAAAGAGCAGCTTCAGAGACCATTGACTGTGCTATAGACATATTGAACACAGGTTTCCGACAGCTGGCTAACACAGCGGTGTTGAGACGCCAAGGGTGTGTAAAGGCCACCACAGTCAGGCTAGAAGTCCATAGATCTTGGACATGGCTTTCGATGGAGAGTCTTTATTTGGCATGCATATTGATAATGGGCTTCTCTCCATAAAGAATGACACTGACTGAGCAAAGTCGTTAACCACTCTCCAATACAGGAAAATACCTTTCAGTGGAGCGAAAGGACGCGGGTTTCCCACATACAGAGGAGTTTTTCAGAGGCAACAATACCAACCCTATCAGGCTCAATATAGGCAGACTTATCAATCTTCCACCTATCGCCAATCTGCGCCAGCTGGTTTCTCCTGTCAAGGCGCCTGCAAGAGAACACCATCACAAGGGCAGGGCAACGGAAGGAAGCAATGAGCAACGTCTGGTACCACCTTCCCCCTCCTCCATCCTTCCTGTGGGTGCAAAGATTTGCAATTTTTACCAGCAATGGAAAAGTATAACGTCAGGCCAATGGGTGTGGATCTAATTGCCTTTGGTCATACGCTGGAGTTCACAACCAAACCTCCAACTTCTCCACCCAAGGGAGCACCGGTCCCTAGTCTTCACTTATTACACGAGGAAGTAAAGACCATGCTCTAAAAAGGTGCAATCGAGGAAGTTCCACCTCTGTACAGGGGCTATGGTTTTTATTCCTGCTTTTTCTTAATAAAGAAGAAATCAGGGGAGTGGAGACCAATACTGGATCTCAGGAACCTCAAAAAATGCCTGAAAAAACAAACGTTCAGGATGGTAACTTTAGCCGAGATCCTGCGTTGCCTCAAAAAAGAGGACTTTATGACCTTACTCGATCGAGAAGATGCTTACTTCCACATATCCATCCATCGAAAACACTGAAAATTCCTCCGGTTTACGGTAGCTGGTAACCACTACAAATTCAAGGTTCTTCCTTTCAGCCTCAAGTCCGCACCCAGAATATTTACGAAGTGCCTCGCACTAGTGGCCGTGGCCCTACGTTCTCAATGTCACTAAGTATTCCCCTACTTGGACTATTGGCTTCTGAAGGCATCAACAGCAGATCAAACTAACAGAACTACAGATGCTTGTCTCCAGCTATTCAACATACTAGGACTGGCCGTGAACATCAAAAAGTCCTCTTTTCCTCCCAGTCAAATAGCACCATTTCTGGGAGTCAATGCAATGGTGGCATCACAGTCCACATCTTTCCAAGGGTCTCACTTTCTTACAATAAGTACCCGACTACATACTGACAACGGATGCCTCCATGGAAGGCTGGGGTGGTCATTAACAGGATCTTCAAATCCAGGGCAAATGGTCCAGTTCTCAAAAGCAATATCATATCAACTGCCTGGAGCTGAAAGCTAGATTCCTTTCCTTACAGGCCTTTCAACCAAGAATAGCAGGCGCCTTCGTACTGGTCTGTACAAACAATACGACCAATATGTTCTACATGAACAAACAGGGAGGAACCAAATCTCACACTTTCTCTGGAAGCGCAAGAACTATGGAGTTGGGCAACACAGCATGGGATTTCTCTCCAGGCCGAGCATGTCCCAGATCTTCACAACACGCTAGCAGATGATCTCAGCAGAGCTAAAGACAATTGCCACGAATGGGAAATCAACAAATTCCAGCTGGACGGAATTTTGGCACTATGGGTAAACCAACACTGGACCGGTTTGCAACAGACGCCTACGCCAAATGCTGGTCTTATGCCAGCAGGCTCCCCTCCCGGGGTCTCGGGGCAATGCCCTTTCGATGCGATGTTTGCTGAGCGACATCGTACTGACTTAGTAAATTGTTCTGCGTCCATTGCATCCTCCTAACTGGCAGATGCACTGAGGCATGAAGAGCCCACCAGGCAAGCGGTGATCTCTAATTAAGTAATTTGAAAGTCGGAGGTTTTTCTCGCCACACATTGCAAATATGTGAATGAAATTTTCCTTTAGTCAACACTCCTGGTACATTTCAGGATAACATTCCTAGCTGTTGTAGTCAGCCTCAAGTAGGGTGATGCATGGGAAGACTGGGGAGTCTGTACAACAGGTGTCACAGGGAAACAAGCTCACCAGGCCTAGTGACTGCTTCTGGTTTGCATGGATGACCTTAGGACTTCATTTGGCATAGGAGAGTTCTTTCTGTGATTCTTCCTCGTTTTCATTTAGGCCTTAAGTCTGTCTGTTGCAACTATACCTCTTTTGTGTCGTCTTCACCTCAAAATGCAATGGCTGCTAAGGATATAATAGAATAGTGCAGGCCTTCTTATCAAAACATAGTAAAGTATGCCGAGGCATCCACGAGGTCCATCAGGCTTCCTCCTAGCTTTGGGTGATCAAGGACAGCATTTTTATCCTGCTCAGCACTCACATTTAGGTACCCTGTAGCGCACTTGTGGTGTTATAGATTGTTACACAAAACTGGATTTAGAGTACCAGTGCTTATTCAAATTTAAGATGACTGCCAGAAAGCAGAGTCCCTCTCAAGAATCTGCTATCTTGAGATCGGAGTCCTTCTGTCAACCAGAATAATAACAGTTTTTGTGGGGTTACTTCTAACCTTTCTACATGGAAGGTGGAGTGCAAGAAGATGAAACCTGTTCAGAGCTGGCTGTACTTGTACAGGATGTTGAAGCCAGGCATATGTAAAACAGAGCTTGCCTTGGAAACTACTATTTTCTGCAACGTGAAGATGGCCACATGTGCAGAGATTTACCCTTGCATGTTCATTTGCCATTTTGTGATGTCACTACGTTGTGCACCAATTATACAAAACACCTGATGCCAAGGCAAATGGAAAGATAGGGTGAGGAGGGCTTGAGCGTGGGGGGCAAGGACCCTAGTTAGGAGACTGAATAGGTTTTACTGATCTTACCAGGAGGCATAAAGGTTTTGCCTAGGGCTATGAAATAGCGCCAATGAGCTTGGCAGTCTCACCACTAAAATTGGCTGCAGAGGTGGAGGGGAATTTCATTTTTAGTTACTGATGGGGATGTACGTCCAGAGCAGTATTGTCTAGTACTCTACTGAGGTGCAACTACTGCCTCAAATGTCAGCAAGTAATTGGTTAACCTCTTTATATATTTGAGGGGTGTCAGGATTGTGGATTATCTCATGGGGCTATGAAGTGTTTAGGAATTTACAAAATGTAAAATCTAAAACTGGAATCAACAGCTCTTTGTATCCCTGAGCTGTAACTGTATCATTGTAACCTCTTCCATCCTTCACTTGGGTGAAAGAAACCAGGCGTGTTTTTCCATATTCTTCTGATCTGCTGGTGTGCAGGGCATCATAGCCTTGGGTGTATAAATTGAGAGCAGAGAAGGTCGGTTTACATCTGTCAATGATTACTGTGTGGGCTTGAAAAGGCCCAGCCGCCGGAACCTTATTGTCTTCTCCAGATGCTGTCGACCCATATAAAGGACTGTTTGCCTCACGAGCCACATTTATTATGGCATTCCAATCCTGTGCACTTATGCAGCTAAAATAAAGAGCACACACCTTGTCCTCAAAACTCCCTTCCTGGAACACAGTCTACTCTTAACAGCAGTTATGAGACAGACTGATGGGTACTCAGCAAATCCGACTCTATTGGACACATAAAGTTTATAGGATTCATTAACGCAATATTCTCGTCCGCTCCCAGATCTCCTGTTAATTTCAGTAATGTAGCCAATGCAAACTACCTCCCCGTTCTGATTAATTCATCGTTGATCGAGACACACTACTTCAACAGATTCGCAATTATAAAATATATGATGGCCAAGCCATTATCCACAAACCATTATGGGCACGCATAAGATTCGCAACTGGACCCATCACCACTTTGCAAGCCCTCACACATCTGCATCCTAATCTACAGGCCTAACATTTTGGCAGAACAAGATTCTCTGATTTAAAAGCCTAGACTGGTGCCTCCCGGAAGACCCTTAAAGCACATGCATGCAGGTTACCTTCCAAACATTTCTTGCCTTCTTAAAACTCACCTGAAATTTGACCATTTTTTACCTTGTGCCCTTTAATAAGGAAACAGATTACATTTTATTCAGTCCCCTTTCCCCAGACTTATCTGCTTTGGTTCACATCTTCTTTTTGAGCATCCCACATCACTCACAATTTCCCCAGACTTATCTGCTTTGGTTCACATCTTCTTTTTGAGCATCCCACATCACTCACAAGGGCCATGACAATCTAATTCACGTCCCCCCATGTTTCTTTAAAAGCCTCCCATTGGTTCACTTGCTGCAAGTGCACATCTCGCTTTCAGACACCCCAAACTTTGAAAGACTCCGTATTAGAGATACTTAACACAGACTTGCGTCCGACCACAGATCAGCATTCTCCACTCACTAGAAAAACAAAACTCTTGTCAACTTAATTGCGGCAAAAGGGAGATCATTAAACAAAAATGCTAGCTAAATCGCAGACCCAGAAATACTTTCCTGTTCTGAATCTAGTACAGAGTCACCATGCCTCTGTAAATATATTGTGTTTTTCAGTAGTGTACACTTCCCAACACACGTTATCTTTAAGCTGTCTGTGTGCAGGGGCTGGTGACCACAAGAAATGTAAATTGGAAGATTGGTGGCATTGATAAGCAAACAAACCACAGATTAATGTAGTGTTTTCCTAAACAGAAACATGTTGAGGCTTTTTTGATTTGCACCAAGTCTGGATTTCCCAATCAGCTTTGTCAGGACGGGGTGTTAAGTTTTTTGGTTTCCAGAGCTTTCTGTGACTGGCATTCAAAACTGCTTTTACTGAACCACATTTCTTTTTTTTTTTAAATGAGATTGGGGGAGCTGATTTACAGCCTGTGCCTCAAACAGCCTTATGTTTAAAAGAAGCCTCTCCATTATAATGAACCCTTCTTCAAGGCTTGTGGATGATTGTTAACACCTTAAGTTTATGCTAGCCCAAACTTTAGTGGGAAGTAAGGATTTGGGTTTAGCGAGGTGAGGGTAGGGTGGGGTGGGTGGTTACTGCAAGTGCATGACCAGGTAAATAGCTATGGTGGCCATGTTGATGGCCATTATACTCTGTTGCACCACAAAAAAAAATATAGCCACTTAATCTGAAAGAGACACGTTAGTGATAGATTCCTTACCTTATTCCTTACCTTAGAATATCCCCAGGCGTCAGACTGGATCCGGAAAGTTTTCGTCAGCAGTACCCCTGCGCGTCGGTAGGCGTCGTTGTGCGGCTCTGCGTATGTTGCTGGCATCGTAGTCGCCGAGATGACGTCGCTGAAGCTACATAGACGCGCCAACGTACGCTGACGTCAGTTCTTTCTTTTTCTGCGCCAGCAAGTGCAGATCCGGAGAGAGCGGTACCCCCAGTCAATTTTTGACTGAGTTTTCTGGGACTTTTGTCTCTGTTCTTTTAAGTCTCTGACTCCTGGTGTATAAAGATGCCCGGTTTTAAGTCTTGCGAGGCTTGTCCCCGCATGTTGGTGACGGACCCGCACCGCGAGTGTCTCTTCTGCCTGGGGCGCGACCACGGCCCCTCGTCGTGCCCCGACTGCCGGGCTATGGCTCCGAAAACTTTGCGGGAGTGGTCCCGAAAGTTGCTGGAGGCTGGGAGTCGGCCAAGTCTTCGCACTCTGGGTCAGGTAAGACATAGCACAAAAAGTCAAAGAAGCGGCGTTGCTCTTCGCCTAGCCTGTCGCGCGACACGGCTGAGGGTGGTGCCACCCCCGCGGCTCCGGAGGAGCCTAGGTAGTGCTGATGGCCTACCCGCCTTTCCCGGGTCCGTCGGCGACTCTGGCCCAGCTGCAGGAATTCCTGTCTGCTATGGCCCGCCTATTTGGCCCGTCGGGCACTGCCGGCGTGCCTTCGGGCCCCGCGGGTCCGAACGAGGTTCCTCGCCTTCTTTCGGCGCCGGCGCCCCCCATGGATCCATGCCTGGATCACAGCTGATGCCGGTTGGCCTCATACGACCGACATCGACGGAGCCGGCTGGCCGGCCGACGCCGTCCCCGGCTTCCGCCCCGACGTGGACACTGTGCCGGAAGGGTGTCGACCGACGCTGATGAGGAATTTCTATCCCTTTATCCACCCACCTCCTTTCCCACCTGCTCCGCAGGTTATGGAGGACGGGGAGTACTGGGAGGGGTCTGAGGACCCTCTCGCAGCCCAATGCGAGTTGGAGCCGGACTGGGAAGAGGATTTGGAGGACGCAGGTGGACTGGATTTTTCTCCAAAACCTGGCGCACTGTGTCCTTCTACAGTGGCTACGGAGGAGAGTGCGTGGCCGAGGCTCTCCACCTCGAGCTCCCTACAGTGGCCGTCAGGACTAACCTCCTGACAGAAGTGCTTCGGCCGGCGTCTTCCTTTTTGGAGCCGCTGCTGCCCTTCAATGACGCAATTTCGGATGTTCTTTTGGGCACCTGGACCAGGCCCAACACAGGGGCTCCTGTGGAAAGGAACGTGGCCCGACGCCATCACCGGGCCCCGGGCAGGCCCTTTTTCCTCTCCCAACACCCTACCTCTGAGAGCTTGGTTGTCCAAGCCTCTGCATCCTCCAGCGCATTCCCTTCTGCACGTCCGGACAGGGAATCCAAGAAACGGGAGAACTTTGGGATGATGATATTCTCTTCCACCAGTTCAGGGTTGCGGTCTGTGAACACCGCATGCCTCTTGGGCTGTTATTCCCACTCTGTGTGGGATACGGTGGCGCAGGTGCTGCCTCAGTGTCCGGAGGAGGCCCGGATGGTGCTCTCTCAAGCTATTGCAGAAGGGAGAGAAGCAGCCAAGTTCACGATTCGTTGTGGCCTTGACACCGCCGACTCGCTTGTCAGAGCGATTTCCACTACAGTGGCGCTACGCCGTCACACCTGGCTGAGGACGACTGGCTTTTCAGGGGATGTCCAGAACACTCTGATGGACATGCCCTTTGAGAGCACTCGCCTTTTTGGCGACACGGCGGATAGTGCGTTGGAGCGTTTTAAGGATTTGCGGGCTACGGCCATGTCCATGGGCCTTTCGGCCACGCGCAATCCATCGACTTCAGCTTTTCGCTCCTTTCGTGGCCAAGGAAGGGGTGCCCAAACATGTTCGTTTACAAGCCACGGGTCTGCGCATCAACAGTCTCAACGCAGCCACGGTGGGTCACGGGGCCAGCGAGCGGGTAAGTCCACCACCACCACTGCCTCCAAAACTTCCTAGTCTGGTGTTTCAGGCCCACCAAACGCCAGTGTGCGGCAGGATTCGCCATCACCGCCCCCACTGGCGCACCATCACTCGGACAGGTGGGTTTTACAGATAGTCCGAAGGGGCTACTCCCTCCCCTTCGAGACTACCCCTCCAGCCATGCCACCTCAGTACCACCGCATGTCGGGGGATCAATAGGCACTTCACCAGCAGGAAGTTGCGGCCCTCTTGGCCAAGGGGGCCATCGAGCGCGTTCCAACGCCAGAAGTAGGTCGTGGTTGTTATTCCCACTACTTCTTGATTCCAAAGAAGGACAAGGGCCTTTGTCCTATCTTAGACCTTTGGAACGTCAACCGCTTCCTCCGGAAGGAGAAGTTCAAGATGCTCACAGTTGCTCAGGTCGTCTCTGCCCTAGACCCGCAAGACAGGCAGTCGTCTCCCACCTCCAGACTACGACCGACCTCCTGCGTTTGCTGGGGTTCTCCATCACCGTGCCGAAGTCGCACCTGATTCCCTCTCAGAGGCCCCTCTTCATCGGAGCAGTTCTGGGCACGGTGCATTTCGGGTTTATCCTCCCAAACAGCGAGTCCAGGACATTTGGGCTATGATTCCGATCTTTCTGCCCTTGTCCTGGGTTTTGGTCAGAATGACCTTGAGGCTGCTGGGCCTCATGGCCTCCTGCATCCTGCTGACAAATCATGCCAGATGGCATATGCGGGCTCTGCAGTAGGACCAGTGGGCGCAGCATCTGGGCAACCTGTCCAAGTACGTCCAGATCTCGGAGGGCACTGCACAACAGTTGCAGCTGTGGCTCACGAACCAGCTTTGGGTCAGCGGCAGATCACTCTCCCTTCCCCAACCGGAGCACACAGTGGTGATGGATGTGTCCCTCCTGGGATGAGGCGGCCACATGGGAGAGGCGTAGATCAGAGGCTTCTGGTCTCCGGCAGGGTCCAGGCTCCATATCAACCTTCTGGATCTCCGGGCGATCCTACTTGCACTGAAGGCATTCCTTACCTCTGTCAAGGGGAGAGTAGTGCAGGTGTTCCCAGACAACACCACCGCCATGTGGTACTGCAACAAGCAAGGCGGGATGGGGTCGTGGACCGTATGTCAGGAGGCTCTGCGTCTCTGGACATGGCTGGAACATCAAGGCATTTCTTTGATGGTTCAACACTTGGCAGGTTCTTTGAGGGCAGACCAACTCAGCCGCAGGTGCATGATCACAATGTTGTCTTCACTCGGAGGTGGTGCAAGGTCTCTTTCAACAGTGGGGAGAGCCTTGGTTAGATCTATTCGCCGCCGAAAAGAACGCTCAATGTCAGCAGTTCTGCACAATGGAATTTCCAAGTCTGCACTCGCTCAGCAACGCCTTTTGTGATGCCGCAGTGGGACTTGAATCTGGTTCTTACCTATTTGATGTGCCCTCCCTTTGAGCCGCTGCACAATTGTTCTCTTCGTTTATTGACATTGAAGACTGCTTTCCTGGTTGCCATCACCTCCGCTAGGCGTGTGAGTGAGCTCCAGGCTCTTTCCTGTAAACCTCCTTTTCTGTCTGTTCATCCGGACAAGGTTGTTCTTTGCACTCGTCCTTCCTTCTTGCC
This sequence comes from Triturus cristatus, assembly GCF_964204655.1. Classification (NCBI taxonomy): domain Eukaryota; kingdom Metazoa; phylum Chordata; class Amphibia; order Caudata; family Salamandridae; genus Triturus; species Triturus cristatus. Next base: position 1,060,880,977 of record NC_140594.1, on the reverse strand, counting down.
AAAGGTTGTTACTGCCTTCCACATCGGGCAAATTATCAGCCTGCCCACTTCCTTTCCGCCTCCGCACCCTTCCAGAGAGGAAGAGAGGCTCCACCGTCTGGACCCAAAACGTGCGCTCTCATTTTACCTGAATCGCACACAACAGTTCCGGGTGGATGACCAGCTCTTTGTTGGCTACGTAGGTGCCAAGAAAGGCCGGGCTGTACACAAGAGGTCTATCTCCTGCTGGGTTGTCTTGGGTATCAAAGCCTGTTATTCTCTGGCTAAAAAGGAACCTCCGATGGGGATGCGTGCCCATTCTACCAGGGCGACAGCAGCTACTACTGCATTGGGACGTGGTATCCCCCTGCAAGACTTCTGTCAGGCAGCCATGTGGGCCTCGCTGCACACTTTTACTAAACATTATTGCCTTGACAGTCCAGTCCGGAGAGACCGCTTCTTTGGCTGTTCTGTTCTCTGTGACTTTCTGGTGTGATCTTGGTTCGTAGACCCATCACCGGGGTTGGTATTGCTGGGGTATCTATTCTAAGGTAAGGAATCTATCACTAACGTGTCTCTTTCAGATGCACAAGTTACTTACCTTTGGTAACGATATATCTGTAAGAGACATTAGTTAGTGATAGATTCCTTACCGCCCCACCCATCCTCCCCGTTCTGCGAACTGATTTCTAGGGTTAAGGGCATCCCTTTCAGGGCCCTAGTTTCAATGCACCAGTGGTCCGTATCTTGCATGGCACTGCGTTCCTGGCGCGGAAAGTAGTGTACAGAACTGACGTCAGCGCGCGTGGGTGCGTCTAAGTAGCTCCAGCAACGTCACCTCTGCGACTACAATGCCAGCGACGTACGCGGAGCCGCACGGCAACGCCTACCGACGCGCAGGGGTACTGCTGACGAAAACTTTCCGGGTCCAGTCTGACTCCTGGGGATATTCTAAGATAAGGAATAAGGTAAGGAATCTATCAGTAACTAATGTCTCTTACAGATGTAACGTTACCGAAGGTAAGAAACTTGTGCTTTATCACAAAAGATGGTCTCCCTATATCTTTCTCTAGCTGTGCCCACCTGCAAATTCAACTTACACTTCTTTCAGAACTCAATTGATGAATGCTTTGAAATGTAAAATAATGCTCAGAATAGGGCCAGTCGTTTTGGAATCTGCAATTTTCTTTCAGTGGGATTCGAAAGTAGAACATAGTGTATCCATCAGGTTTTCGGTGCTTTCCTTCCTTCCTGGGCGGTGTCACTTTGGAGATCGCTACTTGCACACTTTGTAATTCCCATGCAACACGTGTGCTACATCACAGTCCATGACTATACGTCTTCAAAATTGAGGCTCCTTCGAAACTCCTGAACTTTGTTGAGAGAAAACAACAATTGATGTATAAAAAAAGCTATTCTTTCTCAACAATACTTTATTACCACAAATCAGTCATATGAAACAAGTCTTGGAGTTCAGGCGAGACTTGCGAAAAGTGAATTGCCACAGTGTGGTACAGGACCAGATAGGAACCAGTCTACATGTCTTCAAGGCAAACATCACATGTGGAACTTGGAAGCAATCATGTAACTGCTAGATCTTGTGCCCTCTGCAACCAAGCAAGTTTAAGAATTGAAAAGGCTTTACAAGATCCTCATCCCCTGTGACATCCCCTGAAGCAGCAACAGCTGTACTTTTGACCAAATAGTTGAAGTGGCATTCTGTGTTTCCTCAACCCTGTCTGCTCTCCAGCGTCTTTAATGATGGCTTGTACCATCATGCTTCATTAGTGGATAGTGGGCGTCTTTATTTACGCGAAAATGATCTCCTGGTTGGTACTGCCACATTCTTTTTTGATGATTATCCCATTTCTTAAGAGAACGTCATGCAACTCTCGTATTTCCACATTTCGTGGTCTTGGAACATGCATTTGTTTTAAAGGTTTGGTTAATGTCTTTCCTTCAAAGCACTTCATCCTACTCAGTGCAACTCAGCTTTGGTGATGTGTTTTCTGATGAACTCCAGCTTTGGATTCCTGAAAGTCTCTGGACTCCTAATTCTCAAGATACAGGTGTTGTCCATAAATTGACACGCTTTCAGAACATTCACAAGCGTCAATGTGAACTTGAGGATTCAACCATCTAGTATAAACTGAATGTTGGATTTTACATTATATGCAACAATAATTTCAGAATTAATAGATCTTTGCGGGATTTCAAGAGACACCAAAGAATGAGCAATTTCTACTTGAACATTGAGAGGATGGATTAAAGCCTGCCTCACAAACCTGAATTCCCAAAGACATGCTTCAACAGGTGATTAAGTTGATTTTCATCCCTTGAACAGATTTCAATGTTTATGGCATGCACAAAGAATCCCAAGAATTCTGGAGATTTCTTGGTAATTGTAGATTTAAGAATGCGCCAAGATTGCAGAATGTATTTTTCATGTTGTTTTATCACCAGGTAAAAAAGTAAGCGATGTAGATGAAAAGATTAAAAGTTCATTTGCCATGTAACCTTCATTTTTTTCACAGGAAACATTTCTCTCTGAGACTCTTCATCTTCTAACCCACTTCAAGTAAAAGGGAAACCCACTATCCCACTCCACTTCTGGGAGGCATACCCCTACCTATCAGAAGAGTATATATTCACATGTTTTCCTGTATGAGAAGCGATCTGCAAAGTGTCTAATAATTTTCCCAGCCCTATGCTTCTGTGGATGTTTACTGTGTTTTACGGTGCCCATCTCACCTGAAATGCCCAGTGTCCCACCCTGCCCCTACAGTAGTAGTGGAAGAGCCACCATGTTCACAGATTTGTCATCATTGTAACTGAAACTCTTGATCATCAAAACCCACAAACTCAGACACCATGAATTTACGCAAAACATTTTTTTAACACCTATGTTTTACTGAGATGCACAAACGTTTATTGCATTGGGCCAATGAAGAAGGTACAAAGGAGATGGTTACACAATTAAACCACTTTCATTAGTGGACACGCATTAATTCAGTTGAAAAGATTTCTGAATTTGTGTAACTTTTACGTTTCATTGTATGTGCTTTAGTTTGAATGTCCTTTAAGCACTCTTGCCTATGTTCAGCCTGGATTAGATGTTCGATCTGTACATGAAGTCCTGGTGATGAATTTTCTGTTCTAAATATGTAGGCCGATGCTCACTCATCCCTCCATTAATGTTCACTTCTGTTGGAATTTTTCATGCAAGAGCAAATTTTCAGGAAGAATTTGTCCACATTATTAGATGGAGTTTTTTTTATATTCCAGGAAGCTGCAAGTCATCATTAGCACTCTGCCCCCATAGTTCTTATGCTGCACTTTGTGGGATGTCTCATAGCTTGTTCTTAGAATGTATGTATGCTTAGTATTCTCTCACTCTGAGATAAGAACATTGATGTTTAAAGTAGGTGGCAGTTGGTCCTAGACTCTGGATGGTATTGGAGGTACTTTAAGGTAACCTTTGCAATGGTGATAGGCACACCTCTGCTTATTTTTCATCGTAGTTGGGTTTAATTATATTAGAACTGTCTAGTGTAGATACTGGTTGTGGGGACACATTACAGATGTAAAATGCTGAATGTCACGCCACCCCCTCCCCCCCACTGTTTTTTTTAGTAATGCCTTGATAAAATGGCAGAAGTGGGAAAAAATTGCTAATTATGCAAGAGTATGTGGCACTGATTTGAGTGCCAAACATAAATACTCACTGTTTTTTTTTGTTTTTAAAAAACAAAGTTTTATTGAATATTTGGCACACATCAATACAATTGCAGTAGAATAACGTGTATTCATTGGCATATCCCAGCAATAATCAAGACATACATATATATGACATCCCACCATACACTTGACAATACCTCCAGCTACCCGCCCGTGCCCCTAGGGTGTAATGTAATGTAGCTAGCCCTGTCTCGCTCCTCCGTATTGGTCAGTCGCTATCGTCTGATACCTGCACGAGTGGGGGAGGTTCGCAGATGTCACCCTGATAGTGATTCCACTTTCCCCAAATCCGAGTTCATTTTTTAGGGCATCCCCTGTGTATGTATACCGATTTCTCTGTCACCATTGTGTGACCCATGTCTCGACACCATTGCCGTGATGTCGGGGGTTGCTCCGAACCCCAACGCTGTGCTATATTGCGTTTGTCCAGAGTCATCCCTAATGTCACCCAGTCTCGGTCTGCAGGATTCAAATCTGTGGGCTCCCAGATATTAAGTAGACAACAATTTGGAGTGAGTGGGATGACTATGTTGGTGACCTGGGACATGTTGCGTACCACCAAGGTCCAGTAAGATGCGATCCTTGGGCAGACCCAAAGTGTGTGCCAAAAAGTACCCTCGGCACCGCACTGTCGGAGGCAAAGTGAAGTTTGCGCCTTACCTATTTTGTGAAGCAGGGTCCTTGTATAATAGATGCGGTGTAGGCCTCCGACTCCCATTTCCCCTTAAAGATTGCTGTCGGATCAGATTGGTTGTTTATTATTTTACAATACGTCAAGGAGATGGCTTTTGTTTGGAGGTGGTCTGTGAGAAGCCTGTCCTCTAATGGGGAGGATTCGGGTAGTTGTGTGCCTGGTAGGATCGCTGCCTGCAAGGCATGTCTTATTTGGGCATATCTATAGCGTTCGGTTTGCGCCAGTTTATATGTGTCCTGTAGTTGGGTGAAAGGGACGACCCGCCATTCTGCCACAAGTCTCCCACCCTGGAGATCCCGATTAGGTCCCATTGTTGGAATCCCTTTGTGTTTCTCAGTTTCCCGAGTTTCCGAATGTCCCACAGGGGTGTCGCCTGTGTGAGAATCCCCTCCCACCCCATCATCCTCTGTGTCTCATGCCAAACTTGTAGTGTATGGGCCATGAGGCCCTTGTAATGTTGTTTCTTGGGGTTGTTATATAGGGCTCCCATTATTCCTTCTGCGTCAAGGAGGTGGCGATCCATACAGAATGCGGGATCGTCTTGCGGTGCGTGGAGCCACTGGTTTATTGCCGTGAGTTACCTTGCCCTGTAATAAGTGTGTATGTTTGGGAGAGCAATCCCTCCATCGTAACATCCCCTAATGAGTTTAGTCATGGCGATGCGAGCTGTTCTGCCGTCCCAGAGAAGTTTGGTTACTTCGGCGTTAATCAAGGTGAAAAAGGAAGGGGAGACGTGGAAGGGGGTATTATGAAGGACGTATAGAAATCTGGGCAATGTCATCATTTTGAAAAGCGCCGCTCTGCCCAGCAATGTAAGTGGGAGAGAGCGCCAGTGCTTCACATCACATCACGGCGGAGGCGTGTCAGCGGTTTCATGAGATTTTCTTCAATGAAGTGTGACTCCTGGGGGGTTATATATATGCCGAGGTACTTAAAGCCTCTTTCCGCTATCTGAATGTCACAATTCTGAGGCAGTTTGGGAGGGGGGCCATGGAGGAGTGGTGAGTGAGTTCACTATTTGCTGTGGTTCCCTGGTTATCTCTCCGTTCTCCCTACGGATCTGAGCTATCCACCTACTGGCTCGATCCTGTTTGGCTAGCCAGGCCAGTAGCTTACCTACCTTGTCGCCTGCTTCATATAATATATCTTGTGGCCGTGAGTTTTGCCTTCGTCACCTCCCATGCGAATGTTTTAAATTCCTGCTGTGCGAGATTCAGCACATGTAAGGAGTCAGTTGTCAAGTCTAGTGCGTGAGTTGCCTCTGCGTGTGGCACCTCCCTTCCATTTGCTGTCTCTGTGTTTTCTTGTGCCCGGCTATCAATGAAATCGCCTGTCCTTGCAGTACTGTTTTATAGGCTTCCCAGAGTGTTACAGGGGAGGACACTGATTGCGCATTTTTGGCAAAATAGTGTTTCATGGTTGCACTGAGTCCCTTGCCTATCATGGGGTCTTGGAGGTAACCCGGGTGTATGGGGAACACTCTCCGTCGCAGAATATGAGGAGAGGAGAGCGCCATGTATAGTGGTCAGTGGTCCGATATTCCGCTGGGGTAGGTGTTGGATCTCCACTACGTGATCCAGCCCCGCTGTGAGCATGAACATGTAATCAATCCTGGAGAGGCTATTGTGTACACCCGAGTGAAATGTGTATTCCCTATTATCTGGGTGGGTTGTTCTCCACACGTCTATTAAACCAATGGCCTCGGTAAATTCTGTCAACTTGACATGAGCGTGATGGGAGTCTCTAGGGGGATGTTTGTCAAGGGAGACATCCATCACCGCATTGAAATCTCCCCCTATAATAGTGTCACCCACCGGTAAGGATAATAGAAAAGTACTGAGGGCTGTTTGGTGTAACTGTGGCGGTACATACACCAAGACCAGGTGATATGTCCTCCCCTCCCTTTGGCATGTTATTCCCGCAAAGCGCCCTTGGTCGTCCATCTTGGAGTCAGTGAGTATAAGTGGAAATCCTTTATTAAGTAGAATCCCCACCCCTTGGGAGCCTGAGGTGAATTCCGAGTGGACCGCCATGGTCGAACCTGTTAGGTGCGTCTCTTGCATCAGGACTACAGCTGGACCTTTGCGCTTGATATATTGTAGGACAAGCCCTCTTTTGATCTTATCTCTCAGTCCATTCACGTTCCATGAGAGCACCGTTAGGGGGGGGGCTGGGCCCATTGGGCTTTGGGGCAGGCTATCTGCGGCGACCGACTGCTGGTTAGTGGGTGCCATTTATGTTATAGGGGTACTGGGGATGGGAATTGCATGAAATGTATGCCCTAGTCTATCGATGTGTGTGTCATTGTAGAAATCGATTAAAAATAACAAACCAGAAACCAAGCTACGTCCCTTTCTTCCCCCCTCCCTCCTCGCTGCCTCCCTGACCGGCAGATCCCAAACTACCAGCCTCCCCAACTGAGCAGAGTGCTTTGACCCCATAACAAGCGCTTGCGTGGGGGGGTGAGAGATTGTCCAAGAGCAGCTGCGGCCCCCTCATTTGACGTTGTAGCAACGGCTTACGTCTTCCCCTGAGTCTCATTCTTGCCCACAGATTCATGGTGTTGTCCATAGGCACACTGCGTGCCTGAGTTGCATACTGCTGAAAAGTTCAGTGCGGCCCCGGTTGGGGGGGACCATATACTCCGCAAGTCAACAAAGAGTCTCAAACCACCATCTAGGGATTGTTTTTGTCCCCCTTGTCACTGGATTCCGCCGATCTGGATCGCTGCGAGTCCTGGCGTCGGTGCTGTTGCTGGGTTCTGGTCTTTGCAGGTTTAACCGCTGGGCGCCATCCATCCATCCAGTCTCGGGCCTACTCAGGCGTTCGGAAAAACCAAGCCTTCCCCTCTGCTTCCACTCTTAGTTTTGCCGGAAAGAGCATGGAGTATTTGAAGTCTCTGCTCTTAGTTCCTCTTTAACATCCATAAACCCTCGACATTGCTTGGATACTGCCACTGTGTAATCCAGGTACATCTGATCACTTGGTTGTCCAAACGAATCGGCAGGGCGATTCTGCCCGCCTGCAGGATCACGTCTCGGTCGCGAAAATTAAAGATGCGTGCCAGGATATGTCTGGGGGGGGGGGCAGGCCTGGGCCTCCCACCAGGTACTCGGTGTGCCCTCTCAACCGAGAAGAAGCTCGATAGACCTCGCGGTTGCAGTTGATTTTTGACCAGGTCTTCAACGAAAAGGTCTAGGGCTGGACCACCTGCAGTTTCTGGCACTCCAGTGATGCGTATATTGTTACGCCTTGACCGGCCTTCCTGATCGTCCAGCTTGGTGAGGATATGTTTGTTGTCTATTTCCAGCTGACGTACCTGGCGTTGGAGTTGTGCTGTGTCAGTGGTCAGCACCGTCGTCGTGGACTCCACTTCCGTCAGTCTCCCTGAAAGCTTGGAGAAATCAGCGTGGATCAGAGAGATATCAGTGGAGATCGTGCCTATCGAAGACTGGACTAGCTGTAGGGCGGCCATGATGTCTGTGAGTGTAACCGAGTCTGCGGCTTGCTGTGGTAGGGTCTCTGTCTGAGCAGGAGTTGCTTGCTGCCTTTCGCCCTGGTCTTTAGTGTAGGCAAATTTGTCCAGCCTTCCAGCCGGTGCCCCTCGTGGGCCTCGTCCCGCTATCTTACTCACCGTTCAGTTGATCCTCCAGGTCTTGTGGGAGAGGAGGGGTGGTAGTCACCTCCACCTGCCGCGCTGTCATGCGCAGCGCGTCGCTTTTTGGGTTTCTCGCTCCTCAACCCCCTGCAGTGTCTGGCAATGAGGAAGAAGTGCGTTAATTCTTTACACTACTGTATGTCCTTGCGCCCGTAGTTTGCCAGCGGATGGTGCCGTCGGTGCTCAGCGCCAACCCTGTGGTGCAGGCCGAGAGAGACAGGCGTCTCGGTACTCCTGCGCTGCTATGGAACCATGGAGCCCCAGTCACCTGCCTCAAATCGCCGGCGCCACCTACACCGTGCAACCAGCCGCTGCAGGCCTGCCTGAGGCGACCAGGGCCTGTAGATATGGCCACTGAGGATAGTGAGGATCCTGGCGTCACACGGTCTTTCCCCTGGTCCGCCGAGTCTAGTTCGAGTCTCTGTGCCGACACGGCGGCGCTGTCTTTTTCCTCAATGGGCCTCGGCCCTGGCCGGAGCGAGCCCTCACGCACCACGACTCACTCCACGACCCCGGTGCTCCGATCGAGTCAGTGGTGTTCCGTTTGCAGTCGCCGATGAAGCGGCTGTAGCGCGGGCGCCATCACCCACCTCAGCAACGTGGGAGGGCTGACGCACCCGAGGTCCCAGCCCCGATGCGGTCATTAGGCCGCCAGGTCTTCCATGCCGATTCCTCCGGGGCCGCACATCGCAGAAGACCGTGGAACGCTGCAATCTGTGACGCTAGTATTCCAGTTGGTGTGCTTTGCAGTTACGCCGTTCTAATGCAGGATAAATGTGCGGATTAATGACGGGGTTCTTCTCGCCCTCGGAGTCTCTTTAGGTTGTGGTCATCTTGCCGGCTGCTAGCCACGCACCCCCCCCCCCTCCCCCTCCCTCCCATATACTCCCTGTTAATGCACTGCTTCGGTTGTGAGGGAAAAGACATTTTAGAGAACTTGCCTGAGTTAAGTAATGTGGAGTATAGATCGTTGATTATAAGATCTGCATATTAGAATTAGATCATCATTATCTTCCACGGGTTAGCACCATAATGGAACAATATTATTTTGGGGTGAGATAGCAGGGCAAAGATAATTCTGGAAGATTTTGTCATGGGTCTTCTGAAGTTAGTATTGAGTTGCAAGTTTGGAGGGCAACGGATGGCAGAATACATGATCAATATGTTTTGAAATCTTTAAAATCACATTGTTAGAGAGGAGGTATGGTAAAAAAATAAGCCACCTTTGGAGGAAGTAATATGAAGAGCCAGACGCGTGGAACATAGGATTAAACATGTGGATGAGATAAGTAATAGTAAGAATAGGAATAATGTTACTCACGATAAAGTAGAGAAGGTATTAAATCAGATAAAATCAAAAACGAATGTTGAGGAAAAAAGGGAGAGTAAGTGAGGACAATATGTCTCCAGAGTTTAAAGGAGTGTGTTTTAGGTGTGAAAGGTCGGGTCATAAGGTCCTGTCCCGCCATACAAGCAATTTGTAATTCTTGTGGAAAAAAAGGGCACTCTTCCAAAAGCTGCAAAAGCAAAATGAGGAAAAATGTATGACAAAATGTACACTAAATTGTGTTTGAGATTCGTCTGAGTAAAGGGTAACACCACACTGATCCCGTCTATGGTGTGGATTTGGTAATGAAGTTTGATCCATGTGCACATCTCACAATGATCGCTAAAACCACGTTTGAAGACCATTTCAAAAGAAAGGCGAAGTTATGCACATGGATGTCTCTTTCTTTGGGTATGGTGGTGGTGTTATAAAACTGTTTGGGTTTTTCATGGCAAGCACTGAGTTTAGGGAAAGAATGGTGAAAGGAGAGGTGTATATTTCATACAAATGAGATCATTTGATGGGACTGCCTCATCGAAAGAATGTTGGGTGTCACATTGCAGCTTAATGATGTTCCACAGGTTCAAGTTCCTTGAGGTTGAAAATGAGTTGGTAGACTTTGAGAAGGAATTCAGAGGGTTATGTCATGATGGGGTGAGCTGTCTTACAGGTTAGAAACATGACAGAAGATTAAGGAGTGGAGCGAAACTGGTTGTGGCGAAAGTGAGGAGAGTCACTCTGTGTGTACAAGATTGAGTTTGTAGAGAAATCGTGTTTGACTGAAATTGGTATCATTGAACCAGTCTAGGCTACTGAATGGCTTGCCCCTATAGTGGTGGCAAAGAAGCCCAATAGTTAAATTCGATTATGCATTGATCTCTGAGCACTTAATAAAGACGTGGTTGTTGGCAAGTTTCTCCTTCATAACATTGACAAGATCATAACAACACTGTCTGGTACAAATTATTTTACAACTCTGGATCTTGCATCAACCTATCATCCGGTAGAGTTGGAAAAGTCCTCACAGGAATTGACTGCATTCATCATGCCGATGGGGGCATATAATTTTCTGAGAATGCCATTTGGGTTAACTTCAGCAGCCTCTGTTTTTCAAAGATTTATGTCATCTGTTCTGAAAGGAGTTGCAGGGGTGCACGTTATCAGGATGATGTGTTTATTTTTGGACGGACAAGAAAATAAATAATGCTAGAGTAGGAACATTGTTTCAGAGGTTGTGGAGGTCATGGTTGTCTTTAAGAAAGGATAAGTGTACATTTTTTTGTGCAAGGAGTAAATTATCTAGGACATTGTATTTCTGGAAAGGATGTTGCACCTAAGAAAAAGTTAGTTGAGACCATTGTAAAATTAAAGGAACCATGTAACAATAATGAATTGGTTTTGTTTTTGGAAATGATTGAATATTACAACAAATTCTTTCAGAATTATGCAGGCAAGACTGTTGTACATTTGAGGATGGTGGTAGGGAAAAATGTTGTGTTTGAGTGGAATGATGATTGTCAGAGGGAATTTGATAAAGAATGGCCTACAAAATGCTCCTTGTTTGCAAGCTTTTCTTCCTGAAAATGAGACATACATAAAGACAGATGCCAGTGCAAAAGGTGTTGGGCAGTTGTGTTAAAGATGAGGAGTTGAACAGTTGACTGCATGTGCTTCTCGTGTCTTAAAGGTGCTGTGTAAAATTCTTCAATTATTAAAAGTGAAGTGCATGCAATCTATTGGGCTGTTGGAAAGTTCAGAAATCTGGTGTGGGGCATGACCTTTAAGGTAAGGTCTGATCATAAACCATTAAAATAAGTTTTTCAGAAAAAAGTTCTTGATGCTATCGCTGCTAAAAAGAGAAGATGGGTCATTTCTCTTCAGGATTACAGTTTCACAGTTGAATACATTCCTAGAGTGGAGAACAGGTCTGCAAATTGGCTGTCGTGATTAATACATGTGGGTAAAGTGCAGGATACTCCTGATGAGTTTTTGGATGATGAAGTTAGTGTATGTGAGGTCACAATGGGTGCCATAGATGAAGATAATTAAAAAGTTGAGGTTTATAAAGACCCAGTTCTTCTAAAGCCATAGGTTTAGTGTTGTCAAGCAAGTGTCAGCAGTTGGAAAAACTTGGTTTTTGATCAGAGGAATTATCTGTGGTCAGTGGTAACTTACATAGAAGAACTACGTTGGTACCACTTGTTGGTTTACCAAGCAAATTACTTGAGTTTGCACATGAGGGACCTTATGGGAATTGTCGCAACTAAAGAAAGGTTACATGTGAATTTTTGGTGGCCCAGCATGTATTTGGAGATGGAGCCTGCAGTGAGGGATTGTGTGCAATGTTGTGTGAGTAATAAAGTGTTGAGAACCAAACAAATTCCCATGGTATGTAGGGAACTTCCGAAATTTCTGTGGGTTGGGGTTGCCATTGATATTATGGGCCCTTTACATGGGGAACATCGTACGCATTACCTCATAGTATTGTTGGATTTGTATTCTAGGTGTATGAAATTTGTGTGAGTGACACTTCCACTGCTAGTGTAATAGCATTTCTGGAAGAAATATGTAAGAGAGGCCGTTACCCCAACTCCATTTTATTAAGCAGTGGTCCTCAGTTTTGCTCAAGGGAAATGGAGAGTTATTTTAAGGACTGTGGAATTCTTCATAAAAAGATTTGTGTATCATCCTGAAACCAATGGTGCAGTTGAGAGGATGAACAAAACATTGAAGGAAGGCATACAGATGGCAAGGGACAACAATCTGGAGAGAATACAGCTACAGGACAGAATTACGATGTATTGAATGTCTCTTCATTCAACGCAGTATGAATTTTTTAAATGAAGAGCTACGAACACTTAACTATGTCCAGGTTGCATGAAGAGGAGTAAATGTTTGAAATGTAATGCTATTGATGAGTGGATAGAGCGAGAATTAAAATGACAGAAAGAGGTATTTTTTAATGAAGGAAAATGACAAAAATATTTCTTTGGTTGAACATTAGGCACCGGCCGGAAGTCAACAATGGTCTATATGTTCAAAGGAGAAAATGGTAGTGAAGTTGGTAAAACATGCAGTCAAGATGGAGATGGTAGGATTTGGAAACAAGAACCGTGTTGATTTTCATTCTCAATGTGGTGTTTCGGAGCAAGGAAACACACTAGGTGGAGGGGGGTTGATATTCATGCAGACCCTCAGCAAGTTATAGCAACAAGAAAAATAATAAGAAAACAAAAAAGCACTATTTATGGAGGATTATGTTTGTGGCCAGTAATGTTGGGGGCAAAGATGTTAGTGCATGTTATGATTGGATGTGGGTGAAATAAGTGTTACATGTTTGTTGATAAGGGAGAAGTGAGGGATGTCTCATGGGTGTTCTGAGAATGCATGTATGCTGAGTATTTTCTCACTCTGAGAAAAGAAAATGTTGATCTTTAAATTGGTGACAGATGGTCCTATGCTCTGAATGGGTGAGGAGTAAATAAATACAACTCCTTTACTAAGCATCAACTTCACAACACTTATAAACACTTACATATATATTCTGACAGATTGATTTTTTCATCAGAAAAAAGCAATACAGCTGTTAACCAGTGTTGAGGGCCTTCAGTATCTGCGCCAACCAATAAATAATTACATCCATATCTGTGTTTTCACTGATAGTTCATACACATTTTCAAGTTTTGCTATCAGTCTCTTTCAACAGGCGTCGTGAAAAACCGCTGTTTGGGTTACTGTGGCCTCGAGAAAGCAGTAGAGTAACTAAAATCTGCATGGGACAAGAAGACTATTGTGAGAACTCGTCCTGTATTTCATCCCTGGTTATATCTGTCCACATAAACCAAGAAAGAACATTACCTGTTATTTCTCTAATTAGTCTAAAAGACCTCCATCTCTGGGTTGTCGTATGTACTCAAAAGTGCATAAAGTAAGTTTGTATTCTTCCCTCAATGGTAAGCAAGCATATGCAGTAATAGGCAAAGATCGGTTCATCGGCCGACTTAGTTTGAGCTGCATGGCATGGTTATACGCTCTGTAGATGATGTTTAATTAATTCAAGACATCCGTAAGGACTTTTAAACGCTACCTGTAAGTCTTAATAAGATTTGAGCATTATGAATTGTTTGGGACTCCTAAAGAAGAAGACCTTAGCCTATGAGAAAGTCCAAATTATTTACAGTAGTAACTAGTGCATTGGTAATCCTGGTTTTCAGTCTTCTCTCAAATGACCTTTCTGCCATTGTTGCTGACGGGATAGGGACTAAAGTAAGCAGTCCCATAACTTGGTTAAAGCTGTGATATGGATGGTGCTGCATTTCTACTTGAACCTCAAATTTCAAAATGTCGATGTGTGGGGGAAAAAAAGAGCTATTACCTCGTAACCTACAGTTGTTGGTATCCCTTGAGCCTTGAGATAATGGGACTTAAGACTGTTAGTTCAAAAGTAATCAAAGTGAGTAACTTGAAACTGTTCTCTTTACCTTTCACATGCCTGCTTCATGTAAGGTGCCATCGCTCGTTATTACTTAATAACAGGTTCGGGAAATTAATGCAAAAAGGAGGTACCAGGAGGAAAATGATATGGTTTACATTCTACTGCATTGTCTGGAATCGACAGTTTGGGATAAGCAAAACATTGTGCTGGTACACAACATACTTAAAGCAAGGATGTCACTGGTGCCCCTGTTGATAGTGTAAAGACACAAAGACAAAGGTTGGTCAATTTATCACTGCCAGCAACAAAACAAAATATTTTGCGTGGAAGAATATTGTCAAAGAAACCATCAATAGAAGTATTGATTGAAAAGAAATACGTGTATAACAGCTATGAAGGAATCTGCCAGTTTTAATTGGATCTGGGAACCATGGGAGGATATTTCCATATTGAGTTGAATTGGGGGTGGGGGGGGGGGGGGGGCTGAGTAAAATGAGAAACTCTGGATAATCAGAGAAGGCAATTTAAATTGAAGTCTCGTGCATGTTTATAACTTTTGATTACTATGTGATTTTTTTTTATTTGTTAGTTATTGATATACATTAACTCCCAAAATGAGTACAAAAAATAAATATTTGTGGTAATGTCGTTGTTCTAAATGTGCTTTTAAATATTTGTGGTAATATCGTTGTTCTAAAAGTGCCTTTTCCATCTCAGTGCTGAAGGACCCTGACAGCAACCCTTACAGCCTTCTTGATAACACTGAGTCAGACCAGACGGCCGACACAGATGCAAGCGAATCTCACCTTCCCACTACCCGTCGTAGACGGTCGCGAAGGAGGAGAACTGATGAAGATGCTGCTATCATTGATGGAATGACAGAATCTGATACAGCGTCTGTTAATGAGAATGGGCTAGGTAGGTTTGTTTTTGATGCTTACCCGATCATTTTAAATATATGTGCCATATGTTCTTCTCATTCTAGGTAAGAAACCATAATGCCTCATTCTTAAAACTTGTCCATATTAATTTTTTTGGTAGCTGTTGGTATCATGAGCGCTATACGGAGTCCATTCTAGTGAGTGTATGTCTCATTTGTGAATAGGTATTTAACCTAAGTGAATATATAAAAATAAAATTGGAATAATGCACCTTCTTGTCCTTTTCGTCCTTGTTCTCTCTTAAACACAGTATTCCCCTTCTGATTAAAATACATTCATGACTGTGTTTATCTGGAGAACTGAGGGATTTTGCTTTGTTATTTTCTCCTTGCTGTTAGACTGCTAGTCCCTTCTCTGGTGAGTTCATATAGCAGTTGGTAATGGAGAGTTTTGTCCATCTTGATAAAAATCTGTTGCATTCAGCATTAACTGCTTACGATATGTTGGAGGTACAGGAAAAGGAAACGTTGTTGATATGCTTCACTCGTGGGAGCATTCAGGCTCTGCTTTTAGGTCTCGCCCCTAGTGATGCAGTGAGAGTCCTTTTGTCCGGGGTTCCAAAACGGAGCCAGGAATCGCACACGCTCGTGCGTGTGCTTTTCCTTTTGTGCCCCGCTATTGGCCTTTGCGTGAGTGTTTTTTCCCCAAGATTGCACGCAATCGGCCAAAGTCGGACGCATTGCTCCGCCCCTAGCCTATTGGTGTCTATTACGCTCACCAAAGGCCATGTGGTTTCAATTATCGTGCCCAGACACGGGCGCAATAATTGAAAACGTATGGCTCGCTGTGGTGCGCGCACGCACCACTCGTTTCAATTTGTCTCTGTTATCGTCCTTTTTTTCTCCTTTCTTTTCCCCTGTTTCAGCCGATAGCTTTTATTGCCTATTTTGCATTTTTCTCCCTTCCTTATGTTTACGTTTTGCGCATTTCGCTAAACCGTATCAAACATCAGTTCGTGTTTAATGACGCATCCGTTGACTCAATGACCTTGTGCATCTCTTCCAGTGGCTGACCCCATGGTCTCCGTTTCAAAGTTAGCGGGCTCACTCAGCATTTCATCCTTCCGAGAGCGAGCAAATGAGTACCATTGAGTTGATAAAAGAACCACCTGTTATTCAGCCACAAGATAAGACCTGCAGGGTTAGCGTGCACTTCACAAACATTGAAATTACATTAATATAGCGCTTACTACCCTGACGAGGCGTTGAAATACATGTTATGGTTATCTATGCATTCAGTTTTAAAGGTAACGGGAGTACAACCTGTCAAGCGGGAACGTGACTGGACTGACAGCCGCCTTCCTCAGCGTGTGGAGACGTCTCTGTCTTTCTCAGGTGACATGTCCGTGGTTATATTAAGTTACTGCCCACCGACCGTTTCCCGGAAGTTAAACTGGTAGTTTGGGACGGTGGGAATCAACTTAGCCCATACTCCCTTAGTACGTCACTTGTGTGTTCTTTGTTCTTATCGTGCACTTTGAATTATTCCCCAATAATAAACTCATAAACACTTTAATGGCAGCATCGTAATGTGGCTGTTAGCCCTTTTGTGTGGGTTCCATTTCTGTATCAGAAGTTAATGTATGTGGAGTTTCAATGTATTGGGCGGAAAGGTGAACTGTAGCTCAATGTCACTTTACTGCATGTTTCATTTTAATCTCCGGCTGTTTAGTTGTGGAATTACGTTTTCTTAGGTGGTAAATCAACAGAATTTTACCAACAACTGCCACAATGCAAAGACAGACAAAACAAGCATTTGCAATGCAATAGGTCTCGCATTACTGAAAGTTTGAGCTATTGGCTTTGCATTATTGTTTGCAACAGCAATAGCTCAAACTTTCAGTAATGCGAGACCTATTGCATTCTAAATGCTTGTTTGGGATAATAGTGGCTTTATTACATTACTTTGAGGCTACAGTTAATAGCAGAATTCAAGTTACATTAGGTAATCTTACATTCTATGATTTCTGTCTAAGGGAGGTCCGAGAAGGAGAGAGAATTCACCCAGAAGAGTGATAAGGTACAATATGCCCCCCAAGTACTTGCAGCATATTGACCATATCCACACCAGAGCAGCACGATCCATTAAAACCTAGGAGTTTGATTTGACCAAAAGCATTCTTTCAGTCTCAGAGATTGTCATCTATAAAAACAATTTCTGGCTCAAGATCTCCAGAAGCATTGTATCATTTTTCCAGCTGACTCAAGAATCAAACTTGTAAGAGCTCTGGATCCTTCCCGCTTATAGCTCTATAAGTCAGTCTGCATTAGTGACATTATAAAGATGTGTGTGAGATTGTTTGTTTTGGTGGTTTGCTCTTTTGCCTGGGTCTCTGCCCTGAACCTGTAGCTGGCTTGAGGGAAAAACATCTGCTACCTAACCAAACCTTTTACTACACTTTATTGGAAACCTTCTCTTCGAACCTTTCTTTGTTTTGCAGGTAAGAAACATGCCTTGTGACAAAGTCCCTTCACTGGTTATAACTAGCCCTACATCTGCCCGCTGCACAGAAAAAGACTAACAAGCCTTAAAGACATTCTTTATTTTTTTTTTGTTTTTCAGCAGACCTTCAAACAATTTTCCTCTGAGTTAGATATTGGCCTGAAACTAGTATTTTATAGTTTATCTCAATTTTGAGAATAGTGTATCAGTTGGGAAAGTTAGTTTGCCAGGGACAGGACATAGATAGTATCTGCTTTCATGCTGTTGAGACCTGCTAAGAGGTAGGTGAAAAGCTCAAGGAGCAACTGGATGAGCCTTTTCTGTCCATGAGCTACCTGGAACAATAGAGGAATCCCTATCCACTGCCAATGGGCTTGCAGCAATTTAGATCTTCAACAGTCTTGGGTGTGCATCCCATTGTTGCAACTGGTCCTTTGGTTACATAAGCACTTGAGTAGTCTCTCTCTCTCTCTCTCTTGCCTGCATCATTCCATAGTTACTTATGTTTAAGGTGATAGCTGTCCATTGACCCTAAATTCCAGTGCCATGTAAGGAAACCTGTTTGTTAGATTGGTAGCTCCTGTCCTATTCCGTTCCACCACCTGCCTATAATCTTGCACCCCTCCCACACTCCCCTAATATGGGGAAGGATTTAACGATGAGTAACTGGCCTTCCCACCCCATCCATTGACTGTGACTTGTGTACGTGAACCTCTAATTACTATACACTTTGTAATGAGGATAATTGGAGTCTCGTACATTATTTTTGGGAATTAGTTTTAATTCTTCTTCCAATGTGGACAGTGGGATTTTTGGTGTTCCATTAATAAATAGTTTTTAAAGTGTGAACCAGATTGGCAGATGATATTGGCAGTTTTATCAGGTCTTGTTAATGACAGTTGTTTAGACCTCTGCACTTTTACCCTACGTCATTGTGCCACCCACTGAAAAAGGATTGTACGCTAATGAAACCTTCCCATGGATCTACAAGAAGGATAACAAAACTTACCTGTAAATAATTTCTTTTCCCTGTATTAACTTCTTGTACTGGTAATGCTAAGTACAGTTCTGCCACACAATCCACCTACTGAGCTCGATGTTGAAGTATGTAATTGTTTGACCAGAGAGGAAAAGTCTGCGTAAGAAAGCTGTAGTACCTAGTAGGATGTACCTGGGCAAGATAGAGTATGTACATACTCCAGGCTTTAGCTTTTTCGTGTTTATACAGCGGCCATGCGGCCATAAATGTGCCTTGTCTCCGGCCTGATGGTACTGAACATCCAATGAGTCTGGAGCGGACTTAGGTCTCCCAGTGCTTGAATCATTTTGATGTTTAATTCCTACTGAATCTGGTGACGCTTGCCTACATGGATGGATAACTACTTTGTGTCCAGATTGAAAGCCCACATTTACCAAGAATAAGCTTCTACTCCATTGGAGATGGGCTAATAGGAACGAAAAAAGTAGGAGGAACGCTTTGAGTTGTCCCATATGCGTAAATATAGCTTCAAGATAATACCAGAGGAACATAATAAGCATCCAAGATTGAAGTAGATTAAGTGTAACCTGGAGTTTCCCTTGTGGTTGATTTAACTCCATTCTATCTCTTGAATTTCCCTCGTACTTTTAGAAATGTGTGAGATCATTGATCTAGTGATGCTCTCATCCACCCAAAATTCTTTCTTGGAGGCTATGAAATTTGTGATGGATTAAATGTCCACTAGTGGAATGCTACTTAAAACATGCAATACTTGCCATATGAAAAGTCTCTCCTTCTCATATGCAGGAAATTACAGTAGACACACAAAACATCACCGGTTGGGTTCTCTATTTATTTTCAGGATTCTGCAGCCTGAGTCGTTAGTTATTAATGTCAGTAAAAGTTGTGATTTTGTTGTTATTATTATTATTATTAAAAGCGATTTATAAAGCGCACGATTACCTAATAGGTGTCCTGGCGCTAACTACTTCTCCAAAGATAGGGCAGGGGCAGATAGGAATGAATTCACAAAAAGCCAAGTCTTCAATGCCTTTCTGAAGCAGAGCAGATTGTTGATATTTCTTAGGTACAGAGGCAATTTATTCCACAGCTTGGCGGCACTAAAGGAAAAACTGCGCCCACCCCATTGAAATAGATTTTTTTTTAAATCCGGGCCCTCATCATGTAATGCTTTAAAAACCAATCAGAGAGCTTTAAACTGGACCCTGTTCTTAACTGGGAGCCAGTGCAGCTTTTGTATTACCTTAGAGATAGAAGCCGATTTGGGGGTCCCTGTCAAAAGTCTAGCCGCAGCATTTTGAAGCATCTGGAGCTGGTGCAACAAATTTTGTTGTAGATTTAAGTAAAGGCTGTTGCAGTAATCCAACCTGGATAAAACCAAGGCCGTAACCACTGTTTTTCGGCAGTCTGGCGGAAGCAAAATCCGGATCTTTTTCAATATTCTTAGAATGTACCCTGTTTTAGAGGCTACCACCTTAACCTGGGCAGCCATGGATAGTTTTACATCAACCAGGATCCCTAGGTTTTTTACCTTCTCGACCGGGGTGGGGAGAACCCCCAAAGAAGGTGGCCACCACGAGGGCGTCCAAAAGTTAGGGTTGTTTCCGAACAGCATAACCTCGGTTTCATTCGAATTCAACCTGAGGCAGTTGCCTGCCATCCATCGTCCTACCTCCGTCATACATGCCTGGAAATTAAGATCCTATCCCTTCTCCAAACCTGGAAGTAAAGATACCACAATTTGTGTATCATCCGCGTACGAGGTGATGCCAAACCCATAACGCCTAATGATCGAAACCAGGGTAGTAACATACACATTAAAGAGGGTCGGACTTAATGATGACCCTTGCGGCACGCCACATGGTAAGGAGAAGGGTTGTGAGTGAAATTTGCCCAGTGCGACTTTCTGGCTTCTATCCGTAAGAAATGAGTTGAGTAACTCCCAGGCTTTCCGTTGAACCCCGTATTTCATTAAACGGTCCATCAAAAGCCCATGATGGACCGTATCGAAAGCGGCCGAGAGATCCAAAAGGATCAAAGCCGCCTTGCCTCGCTGATCCACTGCTGCCCTAATTTCCTCCGTAGCTTTAATCAAAGCTGATTCAGTACTATATCCTTCCCTGAAGCCGTATTGGGATGAATCAAGCAGATGGGACTTCTTTAGAAAGGCACTAAGTTGCCTATTCATTGCCTTTTCAACCAGCTTAGCAAGGAGAGGCAGGCGAGAGATAGGTCGAAAATTATTAGGATCGAGAGGATCCAGACTCGGTTTTTTTAACAGCGGTAGAATGAAGGCCTTCTTCCATTGTTTCGGAAAAGGACCGCCTTCAAATATCTCGTTAAAAATGGGGGTGAGATAACATGCAATCGGGACCGGGACCATTTTGGTAATTTTCAAAGGACAAGGGTCCAGCGAGGACCCGGACTTTGCATTAGCTAGATGCTGCCGTGTGTCATGTGTGGTTAATATACTGAAAACCTCCAAGGTCTCTGCCTGCGGAACGTGTTTCCCCCATCCGTCACTGTCTCCAATACCTCCTTTATAGGATCACAGAGGCTAATAAAGATATTGGAGACTTTGGTTTGAAAAAAACGAGGCGATCTGATCACAGAGCTCCGTGCTGGACTGGATAGAGGCTGGCCTGAGAGAAGTCAAGTTGGAAACAGTATAAAAAAGCTCTTTAGATGAGTTTTTAGCTAACTCTATTTGAGCTGCGTAAAATTTCTGTTTGGCCAGCCGAACCATATGTTTATAGGTGAGCATGCAAGCTTTGTATATCAACTTCTCTTTGTCGAGATAGCCCTTCCTCCAGTTCCTCTCCAATCGTTTGCATGTACATTTTTGCAATTTTAATTCCTTCGAATACCAGGGGGCTGAGGGAAAAACTCTTTTAGGCAAAACAGATTTAGGAGGGGCTAGTTCTTTACACGCCTGTGTGAGCCATCTTGTGTAAGAGGCAGCTGCCTCCTCCATTCCACAAGAGCCATGGCTAGCGGACTAAGTCAATACCTTAAGCAGAGTCTCTGCTTCCACCCTATTCCAGGCTCTAGTTTCAATCTGTTCCAGTGAAACACTACCTTTTAGTCTTATGAATCTTCACATTGAGATTAAACAGAACCCCAGCATGATCTGACCAAAACAAAGGCAGGAGGCCCATAAAGGATAGCCCTGGAAAGTTGGAAAAGACGCCATCTAAGGTGTGACCAGCTTGGTGAGAGGGACCTTTCACGTGCTGCGAAAGCTCTGCGGCTTCCATCAAATCCAATAGTCGGGCTGTCTCTGGGTCATTAGCGAGTTCCAAGTAGAAATTAAAGTCTCCGAGAATAGTATAGGAATCGCACAAAAAGGCATCTTCCAGGAGATCCCCCAAGGAAGGAAAAAACGAGACTCTAGCACCGCGAGGTCTGTATATTAGGGTGCCCTTAAAGGAGTGATGGTGTGTTAAACTAAAATTAAAAGCAAGGGCTTCACATGCGGGTAGTTTAACAGATTTAAAAGTCCCCTGAAACGAATTTTGATCAATAATAGCCAAACCACCTCCCTTCTTGTTAGGCCTGTTCAGCACCTCACATTGGGACCCAGGTAGAGTGGCCTTAACTAGATCTGGCCCGGACGCTTCGTCCGTCCAGGTTTCCATAATGAATGCGAATTTAATACCGTTGTCTTCCAACAGATTCGCACATTCAGTGCTGCGTTTTACTAGGGACCTGGCATTAATTAGTATACAGCTAATAGCCTTGACAGGATCTCCGGCTGAGCAATCGACGACCTTCAGAAACCTGATCGGTTCAAACATCAACTTGGGGAACATAGTTCTACAGTTAAGGCAGGAACCAAAGGGGATGCTATCCCTAGCATCCGCAATCAAACAACCGCAGACAGCATTACTTACCGCACCTCTCAGTCCCAGTAAAGCTTCTCTGGTGTATACGTGTTTCCTACAGGCTCCTGGAGACCTTGGGCCAGGGGTTTGGGCGCTTAGCGCGACCCGAGCGCGGACGGGCGCAGACGGGCTTGCCTTAGGTGCGTCCGCTGCGTGGTCGCGCCAGCATTCCTCTAAATCTGCCGGCGTCCGCACACTAGACTGTCACCCTGTAATCCCCCCAAGATGGCTGCCACCGCCCACGAGCACCGCTCCACAGGGACTGCCTGCTCGGCTCGCTACCGGCGCGAAGGTGAGGAATGTATGCCAGGACTAACAATTTCCAATAGATACAAGTGGAGGCTTAAAAAGTTAAAAAGCCCTATCAGCACAGTAAAGTTAGTTGAAAATCTCGGGAAGTGCAAACCAACCCGTGTGCAAAATCGCAATTCAAAGTAGCAGCAATCCACAGCGTCAAACTCAGAGCCCTCGAGTAACTCTGCCATGAATGCTTCCCTCTTCTCCCGGCTCAAGCCTCAGGAGACGTAAATGATCGCGGTCGCGCCAGCGTTCCTCTAAATAGTCCGGCGTCCGCACATTAGACTGTCACCCTGTAATCCCCCTATATGCCCATATGCATTTAACGTCAATAACAATCCATTATAATGCTGCTTCAGTCATTTTGAAAAAGATTCCAACTATTAACTAACCTAGTTAGAAAGACAAAATGCGGCTGATCATGGTTCAGCACCTCAGTTTCTAAATAAACACATTAAGTTGTCTGTGCAAACACTTCGCCACACTTTCACTCCACTGGAAACCAGATAAATAAGTTCATAAAGAGAGGGAACGTGCACCAGGATGAAGAACTCCAAATATATTCCAAAATATGTCCTTTATTCTGTTTTCAGTTTAAAGCTTTTTTCGAACAGTCCGGATGAGGGACCTCTGTTGCGAGAATTGACATTGACCAGGACGTTGGCCGCTACCTTGGCCCTTATAATACATTTTAAAGTGACCTATGCTTTTTGTGACTTAACCTGACGGTAAATACGGAGGATTTAAGTATATATTTGCTTTAATGAGAATCCAGGCTGTTACCAACTTGGATTGACAATTTTTCGGAATCTATTGCTGCTATATGCCATTTGATTGAATCAAGATACTTTTGCCCTGACAAAGTTCCATTCGGAACGTAACGCATTGGCTGATGCCCAAACTTTAAACTGAAAACAGAATAAAGGACATATTTTGGAATATATTTGGAGCTCTTTGACTTAATACTGGTGCACCTTCCCTCTCTTTATGATGTTAACTAAGCTAGATTTACAGCACTTAAGCTGCCGTTGTTGCAGATAGCTCATACATTTTTTTGATCTTGGTGTTCTAGTGCAACACCTCTAACCGATTGAAGAAGAGAGATTCAGGAGATTTTAAAATTTATTCTGGCCAGTGAGTCAAAGTTGACTAAATTGTATCCCCTTCCGTAGAATACCATACAAGAATCACAATCCATCATAAAAGACCAGATCTGAATCGGCAACACTCCAATCTCAAATTAGATGAAAAGTGAGGCTGCATCATTAACAGCTTAAAGAGACAAAGCAGTAAAATGTCATTACATTTTTCTGTCTGGCAAAGAAGTATCAAATCCTTCCCTAGGTGAGTAATAATTAATCAGACACCATCAAGTGTAAAAGTCCTTATAACATATATTGTTAATGCCTAGCATGGTGGCGGACGTATTACATGAAATACTGTAGATCAGGAAAATTTAGATAATTTCAAATGTGCATACCCAACAGCTGTTATGCGTAGCATACTCTACTAACATATGTTTCCAAACATACAGATCCTATCTATAAATCTACGCTGCAGCATTGACAAACATTACTGCCTAAGTCTCTTGAAGCAACCTCCTTTGGTAAAATGAATCAGGCTACGGTGTAGCCGGATTGGCTATGCAAAATAAACGGTTTGGGGTATTGAGTGGAACTACTGTTGTGGTAAAATGTTAATAAAAATTACCAACATGATAAGGTGAGTCTCTACAAGCTGTGACAAAAGAAAATGTTCCCATTTTCCCAAGCTTTTCATACAAATCATGGGGTCATACTTGTACATAAGCAAATTAGCAGATTTTTGAAGTAGCGTTGCTACTTAATACCTTGCATTTTTAGTCACCCTTAATATAGCATTCCCCACAAAACTGAATTTCCTCACATTCAGACTAGAGACTGATTACGTATTGATTGCAAAGCACACCTTGACATTGTCTGCAGAAGCCATAACTTCAGTAGTACACCTACTGCACTGAACAGCAGGAACATTAGGTACTTGCAGCATTGCCATGATCAAGGGTTCCCGCCCACGTGGAAAGAGGACAGTACAGCAGAAGTATCAGACATAAGCCTATTGACCTAAATTGCTGCTTACATGCCATCACCTACACCCAATTGATACATTCTTGTAGGATGTCTCTTCTAATGATGATCTAAAATACCCACTCAACAGCATAAAATGGCTTTTTCATTTCTCTGGTACTAATGCCTAAAATTGTTGAGATTTCTCTGGCCAGTCTTTAATCAGAGCAATTCTGGTGTTTCTATGGGCCAGGCTGTTTTGCAAGGAGTCAAACCATGGAATGTGGTGACTAGTCTTAAAATCATAGTATTGTGATGAATTGGCCAAAATAAGGGCACATATTTTGGTGTGTTACTAAAGAAATTAGTTGAATGCCGCTAGAAGATGAGACTTTTTTTTTTTTTACTCTCTCTCTAAAGGCTATCATTTTTACTAACTCCTAAAAAGGTGGAAGTAGGTTTTGGCTCCTGCTATAACTCATTAATGACTGCAAACAGTGGACAAATATTTACTTGGTAAAGTGATTTATGCAGTTATCTGGATTTCTAGTATACCCTTGGAGCTGTTCCCTCCGCGTTATGCTTGATAGCCTTTAAATGGATTGTCTTAATTAATTTGGCCATATGTGCTTTTACCTGAGGTGGGTAGTGCGATGCCCCACAGACATTTCCCAACCACCTTATGTTGTATTCAATAGATTGGCAATTAACTATGCCTGCCCAGATCATTTGAGCATTAACCTGTTCTAGTTAAGCTAAGGCAAATCGTAACCAGCATACTTGGTTGTTTTCGCTCTCTAATACCAGCTGTAGAATAAACTTGTGTATGGTTGTGGATAACTCTTTAAAAGTAACCCACTAGCCTATGTGGCCATTTCTCAATTTAAGATGTAAAGAGAGCCCAACCACAGTGAACCTTACAAGGGCGCTCTTGAACATCGACCACTGGAAATATAAGATGCAGTATGGCCAGAAGTTCTAGCAGAGCTTTGCAAACCCTAGACATACTGGCATTATACTGCCCATTTGTTATGTTGCTTACGTGGTCTAAAAGGCAATTAACATCTGGCTGATTTGTTGTTACCATTTCAGCAGTGAGGTCCTGATAAATCGACAGGTAGTCTTACTGGGGACAGCTGATATTTCAAATTTGATGACATTTCATCATGGCTTTGATTCATCTATCTCTGTGATTGACTGCCTCTGACAAAATCTCAGGATAAGTATTGCAAAGACTCATTGATGCCCTTCGATGTTACCAGTGCTTTGCCAAAGCCCATTTTAGGAACATCATTTCTTTTGTAAATAACTCGCTCTACCGGGACCTCCGCCCCCACTACTGCCCTCCTCGAGCCAATATGTTTGTATCACTGGGCAGTCCCACAACAGATGGAAGAAAGTCCCTTCGCGCCCGCACCCCCTCTGACATGGCACATGTTCATTTCGACCCAGCCGGTGTAGCACTGTCCTAGCGTAGTGGACCTGGTGTAAGATTTTTAGTTGGATAAGCCGGAATCTGGAACGTATCGCCACCTCCCTCTGGCCCTGTATAACCTTCCCCAGTCCTCCTTGTCCAGCTAGCCTATTTCTCCCTCCAATGCCTTCCTTTTCTTGGTCCGTGAGTCCGTCAACAGTCGGTCTTCTAGGGGGGACGCCTCCTCCAGTTCTTCCCCCTCGCGAATGTAGCTGTTGAGGGCGTGACCCAGTTGTAGGTATTTCAACCATTCCCCGCTCCACATGTCATATTCTTGTTGTAAGGTGTCAAATGTGATAAATGCATGTCCTCGCCAAATGTCTCCCAATTTCTCCAGGCCCAGCAATTTCCATTTACCAAAGCTACACAGCTGCCCCACTCCTCGAAGATGGTCGCTGTCCTAGAGCGGGGTCATCTTTGTTAGTTTCCCTTACAAACCCAGGAGTTTTGTTGCTGCTCGCCATGCTTCCACCACTGTCCGTGTGTGTGTCGGCAAACCCCGAACTACTCCCCTGTTGTATAATAAGGGTAGGTACCAATCACAACTCTGTCAATTCTGCATGCCGGCTCTGCTCTATCTCCGACCGCCCAGCCATTTACATTGACCAGTTGGAAGGCCCAGTAGTAAGCTTTTAGGAACATCTTTAAATCATTGAATTCTACAGAAATTGCTTGGTCGCAAGGAATGTGCTTATGCACTTTCTTAGACTGTTAACTTTCGTACATGGTTATAATGCTCCAAACCACAGCTTGAAGAAGTACTCGCTTTTCACTTGCATCTAGGCCATCTCTGATGGCTGCCTTTTTCTTGGGCATCTTCTGGCTGCTCTTGCCCTTCCTAATGCCTGTCCCTTTGAATCAATCTTATTACCTAATTTGCAGGGAAGAACATCCCACTCATTGACTGCTAAATAGAAATATAGCATGCTTTGCCCTGTCTCTGGACACCAAAATGTCAATAAAATATATATATATATATATATATATATATATATATATATAACACAGTGACCTTAGTATCGCATACCAGTAGGGTTTGCCATCTTTGTCTGCATGGCTTATGCTATTGAAAATACGTCACACACTAAATAGTCTGCCACACTCAAACATTTTTCACCATCATGAATGTTGACCAGCAAAAAGAGCAAAACATACGCCAATCCAATTTTGTCATTTAAACCTTAATCTCCTTCAATGTAGATCAAAAGTAGCACAGAATCTATAGTTTCTGCTGCTCTTCTACCAATGCTTGAGACTGCAGTGGGGTTGTACAAAAGCAGGTTTGCCTTGTGATTTTCATTTAATCAGGTCTTGAGGTAGATCACAGAACCACATCCTTGTATCAGTTCAACTTGGTGCCTTTATTTCCATTGCCTTTTTGTGTTAGCTTGAGGTGTGCTAAACCTTGGAAAGGAGTGGGCTTATTTGATTGGATTTAAATGTAACTGTTCTAACGCACGCAGTAGTTTATCCAAGATAACTCAAAGGTGCAGATCGTTAATAGCCATTTAAAAAAGCAAACTCCACACTCGCTAGATGATCTCCTTGAAATCCAACCCTTTCTACTTAGAAAACGCATATTTCAAGACTTGAACTGCCAAAGCACATTTATTCGTCCTTCTGCCACTTTGCCAATACCAAACTTCCAAGTCCTTAATTGTGGCATTTCTGTCCTTAATTCTCCTAGTGACATTATCAAGTGTTGAAGTACTCTGTGTGGGAGCCTCCTCCTTGTTCTGGACATGGTTTTGTGTTTCCTTTATCAGCCAGATTAATTTAATATTGATTACTTTTGACATCCATTCGTAGATTTGAGAGGCACCTAGTTTTGGAAATCGGCTTGAGCCTCCTCTCTAGAAGCTATGTAGACTGAAAGTGGCTTTAAATGAAAGTCAAAGGAGGTGGTGAATCAGAATTTTGAGACTCGAGGGAAGGGGTCAAGTTGGTGGCCTAGGCTTCCACAACATCGTCCTGGCAAGCTGCTATTTTCTATCTGTAGTCCCCTCTGGATATCTGTCCATCATGAGTACCTGCTTGCTCAATGTACTCGCCCCTTTTTTCACAGCTTTCCTATAAATCTTGTAGTGCTATGTTAAAGATTAATTAGTTTCAATGTTGCTGTCGGTCTATATCATTGAGAAGATTGACGTAGGCGGAAACATAAATTGGATGTTCCAATACCTTTCACCTCCTCATATGATCAAGTCTGAGGAGACTATTCTAGGGTAGGGTATCCTCAAAGTTTTTGAGACGAGCCTTTACAGTTATGTCCCTGCAAGTACTGTTTTGCTTGGTTTTAGTTTGTAACCTTCAGAGCTACAGTAGTTTTGCTGATGCTCCGAATATTCACTATTGCCCATTGGAGAGGTGGCTTTGTTTTAATTTTTAACATTGTGTCTTTGCCCTTGCACTGCACTGGTAGGTTACATGTTTCATTTAAGTCTGGCTCCTTATGTTACTAAGGTCCTGTACCTGGGTAGATGTAGGTGCTGTGACCGGAGGACATGCCTGGCAGCTTAGCAGAGGAGTTCTAGGTGAGTAGATGAAGTATGCCACCACCCACCCACAAGCATATATATATATTGTCATTTCTGCTCTCACATTCTCCATCGGTGGCATCATTGGGTATTGGGGGATGAGCTTGTTGTACCTCAATTCAACATAACTCGGAGTAGGAGGATCGCCATGCAAAACAAGTCCACGTTTAGAGGAGGAGTTAACAGGGGCCCTTTCTGCTCTGCCTGCATTTGTCTTTGAACCCAGCAAAGCAATTATGGGAATAATACATGAAGCTGTCTTACAATTTTAGGTGACAAGATCTCTCTTGCTCCCAGTTATTCTTGTGCCCATTTATCACCTCCATCTCAACAAGACAAAAACTACATCTGTTTACTGCTGTACCATCACCCACCACCATGTCCTCTTTCCTAATCGAAAAAAAGAACTGCCCTCCCTTTTTCAATTTCTTGTTTCTGAGACCTGATGTGTTGGGCCTTGTTGGGTCTTGCAGAGTTTTTAGTTGTCTGGGAGCAAGGCATCTTTCTCTGCAAAATGAAGATGAGCCAATGGATGAAGGACCTGATGCAGAGCTGTGCTGCGATGCTGAGAAAAGTCTCGCTTGCAGTGTGGCAGAGTTCGATGTCCATTGAGTTTACTCTGTTGGCCCAGTGAGCTACAGTTCATAGAAGAAAATCAAAACGCCATTTCTCCGATCGGAAAGACTAGTGTCATCGTATGTACTGGATACTGGGTTGCCTTGGCTAAGCGATTCATCGATTTAAAGGTTACTGGGGAGGCCGCCTGGAGTCAAAACAGCGTCACATGCTGCTATCGTCATTTCCACTCATGTAGGTTCATAAGAAAGCAGCCTAAAGTTGGGCAACCTTAATTACGCATCTTGCCTCCTGCAAAGAACTTCTTTACAGCAAGTCCATACCGGGTATCAGATTTATCGAGGTGGTAAACCAGCAATTTATTAAGCCTTTAGCCTGGCATGTAATGTTGCAAGTGTGACTATTTGAAAGATGGGTGTTTTATTGCCAGTAGACTGATTGCATTATGTCTTTGATTCTTATGCGGCATCAGTGATTCCCTAAGTAGTTTGCTATTGAATATATTCAGTGGATTCATGTAAACACTTATCTCAATCAGCAATGTATTTTACTGGGATAAAACTACTACATATGGCTGTATTATTCTGCGTTCAAATCCCAGTAGAGAATGAAAAATACATTTATGAAATTAAAGAAGCTCTCCATGTTACAGGTGAGTAGCCCATGTACCACATGCTATGTTTTCATAGATGTATGCATATCCGCGGTGATGTTGGAGCAATCCCCCCAGATTTTATTCTGTAGTTGTTCCACTGTTTGTATTTTACACTGTCTTAAATTTATTGTGTAAGTTGTTAGTCTTTCTGCTTTGCAAACAATGTTCTGTTGTAGAGATCTTAAAAGAATTATGGTAAACTTTGCTGTTGCAGATGATAGTGAAATTAAACCCCAGCGACGCAATCGTAGCCGCAGGCGTCGCTTCAGGGGTCAGGCAGAAGATAGACAGACAGGTAAATGAGTGGAGGAATGGTTAACTAAAACTGCACAAGCATGAACAGATGTGTAGCATTGTACGTTTTGTTGCACTTTGTAACATTTGCCTACTAATTAGGTTGTTCTTCATAGTAAACAGTTGCAGTAACGACCTCCTAATTTACTAATTGCTGGTAGTTAAGCCATAATTCTGCTTTATGGAAACATCAGGCTTATTCAAAAGACCTTAATAATACCTCAAAAGCATGCTTGATGGTTTTCGGATGTGGGTTTTACATGCACCTTGTCAATTGCATACTAATACTTATGATCTGAAAGCATCTTGCCTATTTTAGTAACAGTATTATTTTGCCATTATTTTCCAAGTGGACAAAGGCCTTATGAAAAATAATATAAAAATCTGTGATTCTTTGATTGGAAAGAAATTTGCTAAATGAGAATTTTCTCTTTCTATGGACAGATGCATAGGACAATGGCACAAGGTCGTTCTGCCAAGAAGAGTCTTGTAAATATGTTGTCAAATATTGAAAGAAATTGAATACACCAGTGAGCTGGCCTGACAGCAGAAGTACCTTTCTAGGTTTTAATTTCCAGCAGACTTTTATTTGCATAGAGCTGCGGAAGATGCCTTATAGAGACTAAGTCTGCAACGTGAATCTTTTCTAGATTCATGCTGGCCCAGTGGTAAAATATATAGCACTTTTAGAATTCTGTTTCATCATTGATTTAATAGCACCTTGCATTCTCTTTTTAGAACTCATATGCAGGTGTCCAAGTGAGCTAAATCTTCGGGGAATCGCATTTTTGGCATCTATCAAGGAGCTCTAGAAAAAGTGGCTTTCCAATCTTTTAATGCTCCACCCCGATTATATTTAAAGAAAAATAAAAAATAATTTGGAGGCTTATATATATATATATATGTGTGTGTGTGTGTGTGTGTGTATATATATATATATATAATGTGTATATATTTATATATAATGTATTTTGTCGCAGCTATAAGATTGGCAGCTCTCTAAACATATTTAGCGGGTCAGACATCATAGATATGTCCAATTACCCCTTTTAAACATTCAAATAAATATATGATTGCCAGCTAGTGGTATCCTGGACTCCCTAAAGGTTTAAGAATGCCCACTGTGGGATCCTTTATCAGAAATATGGAGAGGGACTTTGAGGGTTATTGGGAGCCCTCCACCCCTCATACACTTCGACACCTTTTTCCTAACAGGGCTTGAGTAAAAACAGACGGCCGATACAGATCGGCTCCCTGCCACTGTTTTTTCTAACTAAAAGCACAGCATCACTTTAAGCGTGTTGTTTGTCTCTGTTTCCTAGGGTCATGATAAATGCTCCTCTGGGCAGAGTTATCACCAAAAGACCAATTCAGGGTCCCAGAAGCTCCTTCCCCTCATGTTGCAGATCTGTTCCCTAAAATTATGAATCTAGATCTTATTCATTATTTGAAAAATAAATCATGCTACTTTTATGCCAACTGGTGGAGATCTTGGTAAGAGTGGACAATAAGACATTTACATTCGTGAGGGAGATAGTAGTCATAAAATGGGTTGCGGTCCAATCAATAAAAATAATGTACTGTGTGTATCACCAATATACATTGAAGATTTATTTATGAGATTATGTAAAGAAGTCCATAGCAGGTCCGTAATTTGGATAAGATAAAGAAGCACATCAGTTAATGTTTCTGAAAGAGCAACTCTCTTGATGTCTTGTGTACATGTTTTTAACTTGTTTTACTGATTTTCGAAGAGAGAAATTTAGTCCACTGTAACCACCAGATTTCCTCTTTGAGTGACCAAGTGATAGGAAAGCGTTGCATATAATTAGAAGGTCTTGTTTCCATTGGCTGTCAGCAGGTTTACAGTTATATATTCTGTTTTGGACGCTATAAATGGGAAATGACTAAATGAAGGACCTATGTAAGAGGGCCGAATTGTATTTCATTATATTAAAATATTTAGGATCGTATTAGGCTTAATTGTAGTCATACAGAAGATGTTTATCAGATAATGTCTACACCGATAGGATGTGTAATGTGAACGATTGCATAAACGAAGCTTTGATTGAAAAGGTCAACAATGATGTCTTGCATCCTTCACTGCTAGGATCTTACAAAGAAATATGCTATGGGAATATTAAAGAACGCCCCACCCCCTCCCCAAAATAAAATGGCAGCTGTGGCATAATCCAAATATGACATAAATGGAAAATCAGTAAAGGTGTTTTATGGACTACTCCATATTAATTTGCTAAATATTTGTTTGTGTGTCCTTTGTCTTGAATACGTTTGTTTCTGTCAAAGGGAAGTTCTTGGCCAGCACATTAATATAGGAACACGTACATTATTATGGGTTTTTTATTTTATTTTTTTACAGATATTTCCTAGATAGGTGTGAGAGCATGCTTTGAGATACAACGTCGTCCTGAAAGGGAAATAGTTACTTTGTATAAAAATTGAATTGTATAGTATGTAAATTAAGTCCTGTTGAAAGTGAGTGAAAAATCCAAATCGCAGAATGTCACAAGAGACCAAGGACAGCATCAGACCAGGCCTATGCGGATTAATTTTGATTAACTTAATACTATTCAGCAATAGCAAAGGAGAAGATCAGAGCTGGTTAACATTCATGGCAGCATGTGTTTAATTGCCAGAGGATTCACAGAAGTCCAAAGGGTAAATCCACATGTAGGTTAGAATTCATTACTTTGGTTGTTCAAGTTACAGTGGAAGTGTAAACTTCCTAAAGGGATTTCACAACCAAAGTCCACATCCAATTCTAGATTATATAAGTTACAGTACTCCGGAGCAGGGCAACACCTATAACCAGCAATGTGTTGATTGGAATACAGTTGCATGGCAGTTGCCTCATACATTTTCCAGTGACCAGGAAGAAGGGACATGGGATCACCTGAAAATGAATGCAAGACTCTGCACACAATAACCTTTTCCATTGCAAGCTTCATAATGCACTTCAGTGCTTAGAAACACAAGGCTGTTGAACCCCAAATGTACTGTCAAAAGTGTTGGAATAGTAAATTACACTTCTGTGGGAGAATAAGGGAATTCGGCGGACAAACCACAGTGTCCGATTAATATGATTTATAAATATCAGTGCGGTGCTCTATAGAGGAGGGATGTCAAACCTGTATCCCAAATAATAATGTCAATAAATGAAAACAAGGCGCTGATCACACACAATCCTAAATCCACAAAAGTTATCCAGTAGTCATCATGTTCTCCAAGTCTTTGCTTTAATTAAATAATACTTCTAATGCTAGCCAACACATGTTTCGTCTGTGGGTAAGTTATCCTATGACTTTCTCAGGCTGGAGTAATAAATTGAATAAAATCTGTCTTACAAATTCATCCAGTATCTATGTATTATCCTATCTTATCCCGTGTCTTTAGAAGTGCTAGACCAGAGTACTCTCTCCAATGTGATACACCGGAAAAAAGCCATTCTTTCCTCTATGCAAGTGCACCCCAGTTGTCCTCCTCTTGAGGAATGATATTTGTTTCGCGTACAATATTATGCATTATATATTATTTCATATTGTCTGTGTTTTCCATTAATGATATGGCCGGCTGATGTAATCTTTGGATGATATCAGACCAACTTCAATTACAGACTTATTCTCAGTACCATAAAGTTAAAGGTCATATTAACATGCCTTTCGGCATAACATAGGTTAAATATAACAGATCATTATTATGCCCCTAGGCTTCAGTTGCCACTACCACCAGGAAATCTTATTTAAATAGTTACGGTTATTTGAACTGTGATACAGTTGGAACGTGCAAGCCAGTCATGGGCATACAATCATGTTACAGTGGTTATATTGTGACAGACATCACCAACATCATTAAATGGTGCCTGTTTAGGGCAATCTCTCTAGAATGTAGATAAAGTCAAAACTGTAGCTTGCCTCATCTAATTACATTTTATTATTCGGATAAATGTCTAAACCAGGTACCTTCAGAGTGGTCAAAATCCCCACCTATTGGCATGTTAAATTCCAGAAATATGTTGCGTGCATCTAACATCATCCTGCTTCCTGCGGCGAAAGTGACAAAATCCGACCTCAATATCTTGATAGTCTGATATTAGGGACGGTGCACAATCAGAAATTACATTGCCCTTAGTGCAAGTGCCCGAATACCTACCGAGAATATTCATAGTGTGAGCAAGCCAATCCCCTTATTAAAACACCTCATGAAAGATGCGTGATATTCTAAATAGTATCAGCAATGCAAAACCCATTAAGGGAACCCTTGCGTCAAACATGCATAGAACATCTTAATTTCTGAACTTGAACTGAAACAAAGGTATCCCGTCACTATAAGTATTAAAGCGAGTTCATATCGGCTCAAATGAGCACACGACTTACCCATGCACGGGCCAGCGTTTCAGTATCTCTCTGCCTGACGGGTGCATCTGCGTTTGTGAAAGTGCCATGTAACGACGTGAGAGGTGTGTTTTCTACGTGCTTAAGCGCATGGGCGGTCAAATCGGATCATAGAGGTTCCGCCATTTTTTAGTATGAATAAGTAACTAATCAATATACGTCTGGGAAAGGTTCTCCATATTTATCCTATTTAAAATATAAACACTTGCTGCAGAGCATATAACCTATTAATCTACGGGAATATAGTGGTCTAGCTTCTTTAAAATTATCCAGTTCGGCCACAAAGTTCTAGCTTTGCGTCACTGACTATCCCAAGGAAGACTGATTTGCCATCCTATCAGTGCATAGCAAATAACTTAAAATATGTTTCCCATTATTAGTAAAACACTTTGACACCTGTTCACGATGTATTCTCAAGCTTTCTGTTCATACTTCTTCATTGGTTAACAGATCTGAAAGAGACACGTTAGTGATCGATTCCTTACCATAGAATATTCCCCAGGCGTCAGTCTGGATCCGGAAAGTATTCTGCTTAGCAGTACCCCTGAGCGCCAGTAGGTGGCGCTGTGCGGCTCCGCGCCCATCACTGGTGTCGTGCACGCCGGGACGACGTCACGGAGGCTACTTAGGTGCCACCCATGCGCACTGACGTCGAAAGCGCAGATCCGGATTGAGCACGTACCTCAGTCAATTTTTGACCACTTTTTGAGACTTTGTGTCTCCAGGTGCACGTAGGGATGCCCGGCTTTAAGTCTTGCGGGTCGTGCCACCGTAATATGTCGGTGGCGGACCCCCATGATGTCTGTCTCTACTGCCTGGAGACCGAAGGCATTGCGGGAGCGACGCCGGAAGTTGCTGGAGGTCCGGCACTCCTCTTGCCGCCACTCGGGGTCTAGGTGCTGTTCGTGGGACCGCAGCCGTCTCTCCTTGGACTCTTAAGTCTTCACCTTCAGATTCCGGTAAGCGACGCCATAAGAAGAAGTCGAAGAAGCGTGTTTGCTCTCCGACGTACCCCCGTCGCTCCCAGGAGGCGGACGTGAGGGACAGGGGCTCTGCCCCTGCGGCTCCTCTGGAGCCTGGGAGTCCCGCGGCCTACCCGCTATACCCGGGTCCGTCGGCGACTCCCGCACAGCGACAAGAGTTTCTTGCTGCCTTTGACCGCCTGTTTAGGCCTCGGGCTCCCGCCTGCGGGCCCCGCAGCCCCGTGTCCAGATCCTGTTGACCCGGCGGCACCGCCTCCGGAGACACTGGATCCAGCGCCCGCGGCTCCGGTGCCGCAAGGTGCAACGCCGCTGGCCCCGCCGCTGCCCTTGGCTCCGGCCCCAGCTCCGCCACAGGCTCCGCCACAGGCGCCGCACTGGGTGCCATTTATCCCACCCCTGCCTCGGTTCTCGGACCATTTCGTTCCGACCTGGGATCCTCATTGGGATGGGGATCCGGTTCGGTCCCGGCCGGCGCCGCTCCTGGCGCTGCTGGCCCCCGCTCCGGTCCTGCCACCGCGACTGGCTCCTTCTACCCCGGATGAGGACTGGGACGGATCCGAGGACCCCCTTGCGTGGCAGTGTGACTCCGAGCAGGATTGAGTGGATGACCTTCAGGACGCGGGTGAACTTGATGTGTCTTCTGATCCGGGGTTTGCCTCGCCTCTGCCTACTATGGAGGAGGACGCTTCCTACACTGTGGTGCTGCGCCGAGCCTGCTTATTGGGTTGTTACTCCCACTCAGTGTGGGATTCGGTGGCGAAGGTTCTGCCTCAGTGCTCTGAGGAGGTCCAGGCTATCCTTTCCCAAGCAATTGCAGAGGGCAAGGATGTGGCGAAGTTTGCCATCAGGTGTGGTTTGGGCTCGGCTGATTCGTTGGGCAGTGCGATTTCCTCGATGCCTGGTTGCGTTCCTCTGGCTTCTCGCCCGATGTCCAGAGCTCGCTCATGAACATGCACTTCGATGGCTCCTGCCTCTTTGGTGATAAGGCTGACAATGCCCTGGAGCGCTTTAAAGACGCTCGTGCCACGACGGGGTTTCGTTCCTTTCGTGGCCAGGGCAGGGGTACCCAGGCGCGCTCTTCCAGCAAGCCTGTGCAGAACCAGCCTCAGCTAGGCCGCGGACGTGGGTTCCGCAGGGGCGGGTCTGGTAAACAGCGTGCAGGGCAGTCCACTTCCACCCCCACCGCTTCTGCCTCGAAACCTTCCTAATCCGAGCTACAGGGGGCACCCCACGCCAGTGGGTGGCAGGGTTCACCTCCACCACTGGCGCGAGATTACGTCGGACAAGTGGGTGCTGCAGATAATCTGCCAAGGTTACTCGCTCCCCTTTCTGTCCTCCCCTCCAGCCATGCCACCTCGGTACCACCACATGTCGGGGGATCATTTGGCTCTTCTCCGTCAGGAAGTCACGGCCCTCCTGGCCAAGGGGGCCATTGAGTCCATTCCCGATCTGGAAGTAGGGAGTGGTTGCTATTCCCACTACTTCCTGGTCCCCAAGAAGGACAAGGGGGGCCTGTGCCCCATCTTGGACCTCCGAGACGTCAATCGCTTCCTCCGGAAAGAGAAGTTCAAGATGCTGACTGTAGCTCAGGTCCTGTCTGCCCTGGACCCTGAAGACTGGATGGTAGCGTTGGACTTGCAGGACGCTTATTTTCACATTCCCGTCCTGCCGGCCCACCGGCGTTACTTGCGGTTCACGGTAGCCAAGGAGCATTTTCAGTTTGCCGTGCTCCCCTTCGGGTGTTCACGAAGGTGATGGCGGTGGTCGCAGCTCATCTGCGCAGGTCAGGGGTGTCAGTCTTCCCCTACCTCGACGACTGGCTGTTGAAGGCGGGTTCGCCCCAGGCATTTGTCTCCCACCTCCAGTCTACGGCCAACCTCCTGCATCTGCTGGGGTTCTCCATCAATGTGCCGAAGTCGCACCTGAGTCCCTCTCAGAAGCTCCCTTTCATCGGAGCGGTTCTGGATTCGAAGCTGTTTCGGGTTTATCCTCCCGAACCGCGAGTCCGGGATAGTCAGGCTATGGTTCCGCTCTTTCAGCCTCTATCCCGGGTTTCGGTCAGGATGTCCCTCCGGCTTCTGGGCCTGATGGCCTCCTGCATCCTGCTGGTGCTGCATGCCAGATGGCATATGCGGGCTCTGCAGTGGGACCTGAAGTTCCAGTGGGCGCAGCATCAGGGCAACCTGTCCGATCATGGCCAGATCTCGGAGGGCACTGCACGGCAATTGCAGTGGTGGCTCACAAATCGCGGTTGGGTCAATGGCAGATCCCTCTCCCTTCCCCAACTGGAGCACACAGTGGTGACGGATGCGTCCCTCCTGGGCTGGGAGGCCACATGGGAGAGGCGGAGATCAGAGGCCTCTGGTCTCCGGCGGAGTCCCAGCTCCATATCAACCTTCTGGAGCTGCGGGCGATCCGGCTTGCACTAAAGGCATTCCTTCCCTCTGTCCAGGGAAGTGTAGTGCAGGTGTTCACAGACAACACCACCGCCATGTGGTATTGCAACAAACAGGGCGGGGTGGAGTCGTGGACCCTTTATCAGGAGACTCTGCGCCTTTGGACGTGGCTGGGACATCAAGGCATTACCTTGGTGGTTCAACACCTGGCAGGTTCTCTGAACGCCAGGGCGGACGAACTCAGCTGCCGGTGCATGGTGGATCACGAGTGGCGTCTGAACTTGGACGTGGCACAAGGTCTCTTTCTGCGATGGGAGAGCCTTGGTTAGATCTATTCGCCACCGAAGAGAACGCGCAATGTCATTAGTTCTGTGCGTTGGAATTTCCAAGACTGCACTCGCTCGGAGACGCTTTTCGTCTCGACTGGAGCTGCGGTCTGTTGTACGCTTTTCCGCCTATACCACTTCAGCCCAGAGTGCTGAAGAAGATCAGGCGCGACCGGGCCCAAGTTATTCTTGTGGCTCCGGACTGGGCTCGAAGAGTATGGTATCCCGTGCTACTCAGTATGAGCATCGATCCCCCGATCAGTCTGCCTCTTAGGGAGGATCTTCTGTCGCAGCAGCAGGGGACGGTCCTCCACCCGAACCTGTCCAGCCTCCACCTCCATGCTTGGAGATTGAGCGGCGACAGTTGACACCTTTCGATCTTCCTCCCAAAGTCTGTGATGTCATTTTTGCAGCCAGTTGTCCCTCCACTAAAACGGTGTACGCCTGTAGGTGGAACAGATTTGTGGCATGGTGCACAGCTAAGACTGTGGATCCCCTTTCTGCCCCTCTTTCTGTGGTTCTCCTGTTCCTTCTTTCTTTGGCCCAGCAGGGCTCTGCTCTGGGCACTCTTGAAGGTTATCTTTCGGCTATCTCTGCCTTCCTACGGCTTCCTGATCAGCCTTCTCTTTTAAGTCCCTGGTTGTTAACAGTTTTCTTAAGGGCCGTTCTGTGCTCTGTGACTTTCTGGTGTAATCTTGTTTGCAGACCCACCACCGGGGTTGGTATTGCTGGGGTATCTATTCTAAGGTAAGGTATCTATCACGTGTCTCTTTCAGATGCAGAAGTTACTACTTGTGTAACGATATATCTGTAAGAGACATTAGTTAGTGATAGATTCCTTACCGCCTCACCCATCCTCCCCGTTCTGCGGACTGATTACTAGGGTTAAGGTCATCCCCTTTTAGGGCCCTAGTTTTATGCACCAAAGGTCAGTTACTCGCATGACGTTTCGGCGTGGAAAGTTGTGTACAGATCTGACGTCCGCACGCACGGGTGGCGCCTAAGTAGCCTCTGTGACGTCGTCCTGGCGTGTACGATGCCAGTGACGGGTGCGGAGCCGCACGGCGCCACCTACTGGCGCGCATGGGGGTGCTGCTAAGCAGAAATCTTTTCCGGATCCAGACCAGGTAAGGAATCTATCACTAACTAATGTCTCTTACAGCTATATCGTTACACACTTAAATGTTGTTTAACACTGGGGCGCTTGGATGAACCTGAAGGTAAACCAAGATCGCAAGGCCAAATTCTATCATGCAGCACTACAGATAAGTCTGCCCGGGCTAGTCTAGGTCGAAGATGCAGATGCGTTTCCGCTCCCACAACTGTTCCTAAGACAGATGGTCCTACTACTTGAAGCCATCGATTAAGTCAAATTCCAAAGAGAACCATAAGAAGTCGAATCACAATGCTCCTTCCTCCCACCATTCTCTTTAATTGTCACACGGAGGTCAGGGTACCACATGATCCTGGCCCCGTTCTCTCGCAACAGAGCCGATCCCTCAACTGTTCCCTATTCATCCCAAATTCCCAGGGCTTGTGGGTGACACCGCAACAGATCTAAGCTTTCATAGTGGCCATGTTGTGAACATTTGGTACCCATCCAGATTCCTCTGTTGTGTCTTTGTCATTTACGGATCTGAGGAGGCCTCCAGCTCTGATTCCAGCTGACGGATCTGTCTACTTACTGTGCCTCTTGACCTCATTGCCGGACATCCTCCGACTTCAAGGCCGATGTTTGTTTAGACTCCTCGTTTGGCATCTTGATGCGTGCCGTCACCTGTGTATCGACGCAAGCATCAACACCACCGGATGAAGAGCCTATAGTCCTATCAGACTGGGAAGCAGATCCATAGCGGCCTCAGCTGTAAATCGTGCCGATCTTGACCCCAAAACACACTCAAACTTAAAGGCACGCTTCATTTCCTCTAATTTTTTCATACGTGGAACAGAAAAATGATGGAGGTACTGAGTCCCACCTATAAGATGAGTTGAACTTAGTTTTGGACTTTTGAATAAGATGCCTGTGGCTTGGACACATCACCGAACACTGGCCTCAGCTTTCCGCCTGGCTCCTCCAGGGAGGAATCTGCTTCCTTCACAATATTAATCAGGCTGGACCAGAAGTTGTTGCCCTCCAGCTGCCTTCGGGGAGGTCAAAATGAATGTCCCCCAGCCAGGGCAGTCCTCTTCAGAGCCACTCCTCCCCTTTAATTAAGCCCTCACCAATATTTTCCTTCACCAGCCTCATCCTCATATCGGTTAACTTACGTTGCCTCCTGCGGCATTACTCACATTGGTTGTTGGACATGGTGAGTAACATTTTTCCGATGCTCCCTGATGACCTTTGAGGCAATCTGCCACAGATCATGCAAGATGGCAGTACACGCTGAAGTACATCATTATTTCTGGCATGGATACTACTGACTGTGTACATCAGTTGGTACCAGAATGGTACTCTGGCTCCACACATTGATGAGATCCACAAGCTTCTTCAGTGAAGTTGAAGCATCACTCATTGACATGCCATTCAAAGGTATCCATCACTTCAAAGATGAGGCGGACTTGACCCTGGAGCGCATTAAAGACAATAAAACTTCAGCGAGCTCCCCCAGGCTTTCAGCTCCCATGCAGTAGTTTTCCGAACAATACTGCCCCTCTTGAGGCTTCGGAAAGGGTATCCAACAGAGGCACTGCCAAAACCTACCTCCACAACAAGAGGCCACCTAACCCTTGAAAGGAAGATGTCCGTCAGCATCTAAGCCATCAGAAGCAACACAATAGCAAATCCCCAAGCATTACCCATTGCTTCAAAACCCCTTTAGTTTTGCCATCAGTGGCACATTGACACCCGATTAGAGGTAGAATAAGATATTACCTCAACAGGAGGGGGAGCATCACATCTGAAAAATGGGTGCTCCAAATTGCCCAGGACGTTTACACCCTACCTTTCTTATTCAGACCATCCAAACTGGCAACTTACACTGCAACAACTTCTGGATTACCACTTGTGAACACAGCCCAGTCTCTTTTCAACAAGGGAGCCATAGAGCTAACGCTGGCATCAGTAATCTGGACTAGTTGTTACTTCTGTTACAATCTGGTGCCGACAAAGTTTGGAGGACTGTGCCCTATTTTAGATCTCTGCCCTCTGAACTCGTTCCTCAAAGTGGAGAAGTTAAAATGCTTACTCAAATTCTGTCTGCCCTGGATCCAGGCAACTGGATGGTAGCATAGGATTTGCAGGATGTCTTTTCACATCCCTGTCCTGCAGTCCCCCAGATGTTCTCTGCGGTTTCAAGTAGGCCGCAAGCATTTCCAGTGTTTGGTGCTCCAGTTTGTCCTCACCAGCTCACCTCAAACGTTTAGGAAG
This sequence comes from Triturus cristatus, assembly GCF_964204655.1. Lineage (NCBI taxonomy): Eukaryota > Metazoa > Chordata > Amphibia > Caudata > Salamandridae > Triturus > Triturus cristatus. Next base: position 1,060,839,514 of record NC_140594.1, on the reverse strand, counting down.
GTGATGGGCGTTTAGAAATGTGGTGGTGCTGGTTTATGCGCATCTTCGAAATTTGGGGATACCAATCTTACCATCCGTCGATGGCTAGTTACTGAAGGTGGACTGGCCTCAAATCAGTCATAACCACCTCCATAAGATGACCATCCTGTTGGTGTCTTTGCGTTTCTCCAGCAATGTGTCGAAGTCACAATTTTCTCCTTCTCAAAGGCTCCAGTTCATTGGTGCCGTCCTGGACACAGTGCTGTTCCGCAGCTTTCCTATGCCTCAGTGAGGTATAGGAAAGCCACTATGATCCTGATGTTTCAACGGTTGACCTGGATCTCAGTAAGAATATCTAGAGACTTCAGGACCTCCTGAATCCTGCTAGTGGACCACACCAGTGGGCTCTGAGGTCAGTGGGCTCAGCACCAGGGGAACCTGTCCAGTGTTAACCAGGTGTCAGAGGAGACTGCAAAAGACTTGCAGAGGGGGTATCTGTGCTACAACACCCGACGCCTGAGAGCCTGGTTGTCCAGGCCTCTGCGTCTCCAAGCGCATTCCCTTTCGCACCTCTGGATAGGGAATCCAAGAAGCTGGAGTAGTTTGGGAATAAGCTTTTCTAGTCTGCCAGTTCAGGGCTGCGGTCGGTGAACACCGCATGCCTTTCGGGACGTTATTGTGTGGAACACAGTGGTACAGGTACTTCCTCAGTGTCCAGTGGAGGCCCGGGCGGTGCTCTCCCAGACTATTACCGAGGGGAGAGGTGCTACAAAATTCACTATCCGTTGTGGCCTTGACACCGCCGACTCGACGGCAGGGCGATTTCCACAACAGTGGCGCTCCGCCGTTACGCCTGGCTCAGAACGACTGGCTTCTCGGGGATGTCTTGAACACTTTGTTGGACATGCCCTTTGTTGGCATGCACCTCTTTGGTGATAAAGCGGATAGCACATTGGAACGCTTTAAGGACTCCCGGGCAACGGCCCAGTCCTTGGGCCTTTCCACCAGGCGCACTCCCTTGGGGTCTGCTTTTTGCTCCTTTCGTGGTCAAGGACGGGGTGCCCAAACACGTTCATTTCAAAGCCGAAAGCCTGCACAGCAGCAGTCTCAGCGCAGCCGCGGACGTGGGACCTGCCGAGGTGGGTCACGGGGCCAGCGGGTGGCTCAGTCCACCACCACCCCTGCCACCATTGCCTCCAAACCTTCCTAGTCTGGTGCTTCAGGCCCACCAAACGTGTGTGGGCGGCAGGATTTGCCATCACCTCCCCCACTGGCGCACCATCACTTTGGGCAGGTGGGTTTTACAGATCGTCCGAAGGGGCTACTCCCTCCCCTTCGAGACTACCCCTCCTGCCATGGCACCTCAGTACCACTGCATGTCAGGGGATCACTTGGCACTTCTCCAGCAGGAAGTTGCGGCCCTATTGGCCAAGGGGGCCATCGAGCGCATTCCGACGCCAGAAGTAGGTTGTGGTTGTTATTCCCACTACTTCTTGATTTCGATAAAGGACAAGGTGCCTGTGTCCTATCTTAGACCTCTGGAACGTCAATCACTTCCTCCGGAAGGAGAAGTTCAAGATGCTCACACTTGCTCAGGTCTTGCCTGCCCTAGACCCGCAAGACTGGATGGTAGCTTTAGACTTGCAGGATGCTTATTTTCGTATCCCCATACTGCCGGCCCACCGGCATTACCTACAGTTCAAGGTAGGCCACGAGCACTTTCAGTTCACCGTGCTCCCTTTCGGCCTTGCCAGCGCCCCTCGGGTGTTCACAAAAGTGATGGCGGTGGTCGCAGCCCATCTGCGCAGATCAGGGGTTTGTCTTCCCCTATCTCGACGACTGGCTGTTGAAGGCAGGCTCGCCCCAGGCAGTCGTCTCCCACCTCCAGACTACGGCCGACCTCCTGCATTTGCTCCATCAACGTGCCAAAGTCGCATCTGATTCCCTCTCAGAAGCTCCTCTTCATCGTAGCGGTTCTGGACACGGCACAATTTTAGGTTTATCCTCCCGAACAGCGAGTCCGGGACATTTGGGCTATGATTCCGATCTTTCACCCCTTGTCCTGGGTTTCGATCAGGAAGACACTGAGGCTGCTGAGTCTCATAGCCTCCTGCATCCTGCTGATCAATCATGCCAGGTGGCATATGCGGGCTCTGCAGTGGGACCTTAAGTTCTAGTGGGCGCAGCATCAGGGAAACCTATCCTACTATGTCCAGATCTCGGAGGGCACTGCACAAGACTTGCAGTGGTAGCTCATGGACCAGCGTTGGATCAGCGGCAGATCCCTCTCCCTTCCCCAACCGTAGCACACAGTGGTGACAGATGCGTCCCTCCTGGGATGGGGCGGCCACATGGGAGAGGCGGAGATTGGAGGTCTCCGTTCTCCGGCGGAGTCCAAGCTCCATATCAATCTTTTGAAGCTCAGGGCGATCCTACTTGCACTAAAAGAATTCCTTCCCTCTGTCAAGGGAAGAGTAGTGCAGGTGTTCACGGACAACACCACCGCCATGTGGTACTGCAACAAGCAGGGTGGGGTCGCGGACCCTCTGTCAGGAGGCTCTACGCCTCTGGCCGTGGCTGGAACGCCAGGGCATTTTCCTCGTGGTTCAACACTTGGCAGGTTCTTTGAACGCCAGGGCAGACTAACTCAGCCACCAGTGGATAATGGATCACGAATGGCGTCTTCACTCGGAGGTGGCACAAGGTCTCTTCCAGCAGTGGGAAGAACCTTGGTTAGATCTATTCGCCAACGAAGAGAATGCGCAATGTCAGCAGTTCTGCACGTTGGAGTTTCCAAGGCGGCACTCGCTCGGAGACGCTTTTTGTCGTGAGTGGAGTTGCTGTCTGTTGTACGCCTTTCTGCCTATACCACTTCTGCCCAGAGTGCTGAAAATCAAACGCGACCGGGCCCAAGTCATTCTTGTGGCACCGGACTGGGCACGAAGAGTTTGGTATCCCGAGCTACTGAGTATGAGCGTGGATCCCCCGATCCAACTGCCTCTTCGGGAGGATCTTCTGTCGCAGCAACAGGGGACGGTCCTCCACCCAAACCTGTCCAGCCTCCACCTCCTTGCGTAGAGATTGAGCGGCTAAAGTTGATTCCATTTGACTTGCCTCCTGAAATCTGTGATGTGATTCTGGCATCCAGGCCTTCCTCAACTAAAACTGTATACGCCTGTTGGTGGAACAAATTTGTTGCATGGTGTACAGCAAAAGCTGTAGATCCCCTTTCTGCCCCTCTTTATGAGGTCCTTTGGCCCAGAAGGGCTCTGCTCTGGGCACTATGAAGGGTTACCTTCCTGCTCTTTCAGCCTTTCTCAGGCTGCCTGAACAGCCCTCTCTTTTCAAGTCCCCTGTTGTCAATAGATTTCTCAAAGGCATTACTCACCTTTTCCCTCCTATTCCTTTTGTGATGCCTCAGTGGGACTTGAACCTGGTTCTCACATACTTAATGTGCGCTCCCTTTGAGCCTCTTAATAACTGTCCTTTGCGGTTCCTGCGCTTTCCTGTAAACCTCCTTTCCTGGCGGTTCATCCGGATTAGGTTGTGCTTCCACCACGTCCGTCCTTTCTACCGAAAGTAGTCACTGCCTTTCATCTTGGGCAAACTGTCACACTTTCTTTCCGCCTCCGCACCCTTCCAGAGAGGAAGAGAGGCTCCACCATTTGGATCCAAAACATGCGCTTTCATTCTACCTCAACCGCACACAACAGTTCCGGGGTTGATGACCAGCTCTGTGTTGGCTACGCGGGTGTCAAGAAAGGCTGGGCTGTACACAAGAGAACTATCTCCTGCTGGGTTGTCATGTGTATTCAAGCCTGTTACTCTTTGGCTAAAAAGGAACCTCCAATAGGATTCCGCGCCCATTCGACCAGGGCGACAACGGCTTCTACAGCTTTGGGACGCGGTGTCCCACTTTAAGACATCTGTCAGGCGGCCACATTTTTACTAGGCACTAAGTCCGGAGAGGCGGCTTCTTTTGCCATTCGGTTCTCCGTGACTTTCTGGTGTAATCTTCATTCGCAGACCCACCACCGGGGTTGATATTGCTTGGGTATCTATTTTAAGGTAAGGAATCTATCATTAACGTGTCTCTTTCAGATGCATAAGTTACTTACTTGTGTAACGATGTATCTGTTAGAGAGATTAGTTAGTGATAGATTCCTTACCGCCCGCCCATCCTCCCCGTTCTGCGAACTGATTTCTAGGGTTAAGATCATTCCTTTCAGGGTTCTAGTTTCAAATGCACCAGTAGTTGGTCTCTGTCATGGCTCTGCGTTCCTGGTGCGGAAAGTCGTGTACCGAACTGACGTCAGCGCGCGTGGAGGAGTCTAAGTAGCTCCAGCGACGTCATCTCGGCGACTACGACGCCAGCGATGTACGCGGAGCCGTGCGACGACGCCTACTGACGCGCAGGGGTACTGCTGCCGAAAACTTTCCGGATCCAGTCTGACGCCTGGGGATATTCTAAGGTAAGGAATCGATCACTAACTAATGTCTCTTACAGATATATCGTTACACAAGTAAGTAACTTGTGCACCTAACCACCAGAATTCAGTCCACTAATTAAGGAATTACTTGTGCAAGCCGCCATCTCCAGGATGTTCTCTCCATACAGATAACTTCAGAAGCAACCTGTGAAGTTAGTTACAGTTTGTCAAAGAAAGTTACTGCTCGTCTGGAAAGCTTGCCAATTGTAGACGTTGCTAAGGTTTTCATCCAAACTTGAGTTTCTTTTTCATCAGCTGTTATGGCCTCTGTAGTGGTAATAACTTCGTACGTATCCAAGCATCATGGAGGAATCAGCAGTGGATGACATTTTTAAATATTACTAATGTTTTAATTAGTCCTTGTAATGTTATTAGGTCCTGCTTGCTTCTCTGGATGAGTGGGACACCATTCTAATATTTGGTTTTTGGGGCGAAGGGGAATTATTACCTTCTCTTGTATCTTTGGAATAGATGACCAGTCTTTAGTGTTAGAACAGAGATGGCTAGTAAAATCTTTATTCCCTTCCTTGAATAGACTAGCACCTTCCCAAAAAGAGCTTGATAATTGTTTAAAAAGGGTTAGTTTGACATAGTTGAATTCATTAATAAATGGTATAACTGTGTAAGGATAGGTTTCATATGGCCAAGAGAAAAGCATTACAATAGTTGCTCGACAGACCTATAATAACTCTAACAATGGCTGCTGTATTGTTCTCTAGAAAGAAAATGCCTAATGCATTGTATCATTGTGGTTTGGTAATTTGATGAGAACACTATGGGAGTGCAGGATAAAATAAAATAAAAATATTTTTCTGCCGTAGAAAAACATACGCCTAACAATTTGATGGATTCATATGGATTTTTTTAAAGCTGTTCCTTGGGTTTTCTTACAGTATCTCATTTTTAAAACTATTCAAGCTTAGCTAGTTGTCATTCACCCACTGTTGATTAAGAGATCTGACCCAAGTGCCAATTTTAAGAATGGCATTAATAAAGTTTGTAACACGAGAAGAACCTGTAGGAAGAATTGCATGATCCTCCAAGCTGTTACATTTAGAGCACTGATTGGGCTCCTGGTTTCTGCACTGGATGCCCTGCTGAACTGAACATGCTCCTGATAGCTTGCGTTATAGGGGAATCGCTTTGCCGATAGCTGTTCGTTGTATTCAAGTATTCGGTTTACTCAATAGATTGCTAATCTGTTCAATCTTAAATTTTGCTAGTCCATAGTTCTGTGGCATATGTTAAGTGCACGGTGGTCATCTTTAATTGTTTGTATTCTCAAAACAAAAGAAACATAATTCCAAGATGACAGCTATACGTGCGTGTAGAGCACCAATCTTTGACTATCTGTTTTATGATTTTTAAAGAAGAAATGTTCCTGGTGATTAGCACTATGCAAAGCCAATAGGTGTAACGGGTAAGACCTGCTGGCTTTGCTCCGCTTGTTATTTGATGATTTTCAGATTTCTGTGTTTAATGTTTCCTTTACATACCTAGGGAAAGGTCAAGTTTGCATCGGGTTCCAGTTTTTTTATTTTATGGTTTTTGCTAACTAAAACTTCAATTGAACCCAAATCCAGTTGCATCCTTATGTCTTTCTATTCCAGTTTGTGGATTTGGCTGAGTTAGTTCGGAAGTTAATTTGGGGATAGAAATAATCAAACTCATAAATGGGCAAGCAATGTGTTCCTTCTCTACTGTGCTTGGAAATTTTGCTTAGTTTATAAATTAAAATTGTGATTACTGTGTTGATCTTTGTTGGTTAAATCTGAATAAGTTAGGAATGTATCATGCATCCCAAATTCTGATTAGTTCATAGATAAATCTACTTTTTTGTCTGCCCAAACTTTCAGTGTTGGTCTTTGGAAATTCTCATTTAGTTATATTATATAGTGTAACTGAACCATTTAAATTTGATGCAAATTTAGCGTCTACAGTTTCAACTTATTTTTTATCCAACAGTTACTGTGGCAGACTATATATCAAGAGCTGAATCTCAAAGTAGGGAGAGCAACCTGCCTAAAGAGTCACTAGCAAAAAGCAAGAGGGACATGGTAAGAATCATCACCTTAAAATGTTTACCTAGTGCATGCTTTTTTCTTGTGAGTTGTCTCAATTTAGTTGTCGCAGTGAATGATGCATGACATTTGCACAACACATGTCCCTTTGATTCCATGTTACTGACATGTTTTTGACCACATGCCATTGCTGCTGACTTCAGTGCACCTTTAATTCTTGGATCTCATTTGGTGGAGAGCAATCCATATTCTGCATGGTATCTGCTCTCATTACTTACAAGGTTGAGAATTTTTATATTTTGTTTTATAAGTTTGCTGGCTGAAGCTGTCTCACTTAAACTGTTTCATGTGCTGTTTCTTTGAATACAATAGGAATTATTACATTTTCTATGTGGGTGATCGTACATGCACATATTCTGCTTTACGCGTGAAGTCCCAGGAGGATACTACTTATTATTATATGCTTTCCCTCCAGGTTAAAGACCTGATCCACCTGGAAAATCTAAATAAAGTTAGCACAGATTAGAATGTGGGGAGCTTGTTCAGCTTCTCTGAGTGCTTCCTACAAATTGTTGTTTTATACTTTTCTTTGGCTGATTGGGCATCCATTCACCAAAAACAAGAGGAGTAGTCCAGGCATTAATCTGTGTACAGAAGATACGATTGAAGAAGGGCATAGATATCTGCATGAGGATGGAGCCCATATACTTGAGGAATAAAACGATAAATAGTTGAATGTTATAGCAGAATATCTATTAGTCATAAAGTCATTCTTTATTCAGCTAGTTGTTTGCCATAAATTTATTAAAATATAGATAAAAATTACAAAACAATTATACAGTCATACAATTGATAAATTCAGCTAAGATGTCCTTGTGCAAAAAGAAAAAGAGCAGCTTAACATCCATAAAATCCATACATTTAGAATAATATATTAAGACTGAAGACTTATACCTCCTCCTAGTAACCATGGCACAACAAAGTTTAAACTGCTGTACAAACACAGATGTTACTTAATTGTTGCTAAAAGATTAAAGCCAGCTTGCATTTAGTTATAGAAACTGAATTCAGAATTTGAACCAAAACCTTTTTCCAATGGCAAGAGTATAAGACACCAAAAAGCATAAAGTGCTTTGTTTGTAAGTGTTGTCAAATGGGCTAGTCAGAAGAGTGGAAAACCATGTGCCCTGTTGTAGGAATGCCACTAAAAAATTAATGTTATGGAAACACAGGCAGGTACGATAAAAGCTGTATTCGGCGTTTATTTTTTAAAATATTTGTATTAATATTGCAAACCAAAAAAATTCAATTAAATAATCATCAGGCAAAGCGTACCAAAAACTGTAAACGTAACAATTTGAGAGACCAGTAATATCAGACCCAATATTGCAGGGGTGGGGGGGTAAGCTTGTGGTGTGGACACCATATGCCATTGGAGCCATCGCACTAAACTCCCGTTCAGCAGTCCAGTTACCCATCCATCCTCTGGCACACTCGTACATATGTGTACACATGGGGCCATGCATGCCACGATATCCAGGAATCCTCAACAACAACTTTCCAGGGATGAGGCCACGGCCAGCGGGTCAGCAGTGGGTGAGGGGGCACCCCAAAGTGGCTCATCTGCAGCAAGTCATCCCCCATGGTTCCCTTGGGGACAGGCCAAGTAGTATGGTGTCCCAAGCAGGCAAAATCGTCCCCTTACACACTCCCCTGGCCGCCTTCCTACAGATCTCCTCTTTCACATTTTGCCAGTTTCATCAGCTCCAAACCCCATCTGTATACAACTGGGCCCCAAGTTCACTTCCAGCTCGTAGTTTACTCTCTGCAAGCAAGAATCATGGCCAGATCCAGAAATCTGTCCCTCGGTTTCCAAGCTGTGGTGCAATTTGGAGGTCCAGTAGACACAGCTGGGGCTAAGCATGAAGTCCCGGTCGGTGGCTCTATTGACCACCTGGAGAACCAAAGCAAAGTATAGTGGCAAGAGTGAGCAAGACCATACCTTATGGAAAAAGCCAGCATCCTTCACAAAACATCAAAGGCACTCTGACGCAGCAGCTGGGAACATAGCGTGTATGCTCCGGGGGGGTGAGATAAACCTGATGTATACAGTAAAATTGGATACTTTTGAAGCTGGCGTTCAGGGGCACCCAAGGGGTGCACTCTAGAACCCTCCTCCAGGTCTGTTGAGTCAAGGACATCCTCAGGTCTGCTTCCCAGCACAAACTGAGTTCTGTAAGGTCCAGCTGGACCCCCTGCAGGAGAGCTCTATAGAAGAGCGTGACAGCCTTCGTCTGACCCGTAATGGGAATAAGAAGGCGGAGTCAGTCTTGCTTCGATGGTTTCGCATCTCTGGAACCCCACCATTCGATTTTCTGCAAACAAGTGTACCATGGAGAAACCCACAGGGAGGTCATAAGTGTCCTGGGGTTTCAAAAAGTGACAGTTTGCCTCCGGTAAAAAGATCACCCAGTACCATGACCTCAGCTGTCGTACACCTATGGAGACCTGTCCTTCCCCCTCGTCGCTCCCAGTGTCGAGCGACCAGGAGCGAAAGCTCGCATCTGTGCAGCCCACCGGTATGTGTTCTCTTAACAGCCTTGGACCAAATATAGCTTGCTGTTCTGATCAACACATTCGAAGTTTGCACTCTAGAGGAAGGAGCAGGTTTCAGCAAGACCCTAGCCAATAACTCCCTGGACTGGGAGCCATCCTCCTGGGTACCCAAACCATCTCAGAGACTGGACCGCCACCTAGCCACTCATTGTAATTGTTCTGCAATATAGTAACAGTTCCAAATCACCTGCTGTTAAGCCACCCTCCATCATCGGAAGGCATGACTTCCAGAGTGCCACATGCTGCCGCAAAGTGCCCCAGTAAAATGGCAACAAGATACTTTGGAGTTCCCGTAAAAACTTCTGGGACAGTTCAAACTGGAGGGCTGCGAACAAATAAAGACGAAGGTGCAGGAAAACCATTTTGGAGATAGCAACCCAGTCACTCTCCAAAAGCGGCAATGTGGTCCAAAAGGCCATCGACCATCTCAAACCAGCAGAGCGTGGCCATAGTTTTTTTTTTATAACTCTTTTTATTAAAGAAACATCGACTACAAGGCATAGTTTCATAGGAACACCGCATAGGTAGTTGCAAGCACAAGGATTCAGCAATGCATAACATACTTGTACAGTTGGAGTTACGGGGACGGGGAGGCATCTGCGTCGTAGAGTCTGGGGGGGGGTACATATTTCACCTCGTTATAAGTTCCAGGGGGTCCAAATTTTGGACCATTTTCGGGGGGAACCCCTTGCAATGTAGATTTTTCTCGTTGCATGCACCAATCAAGGTCCTTTTTCCAGTCTTTTAGTGCAGGTGCCTGTGAAGCCCCCCAGTGCTGCGCAATGTTCCTCTTGGCAATCATGCAGGCAAGTGTCACCCAGTGTATGGCATAGGCATTGAGGTCCGTGGGTTCCCAGATATTTAGGAGGCATCTAGGAGCTTCCGGCCGGATGTCAATCTCAAGGGTTTCACTCATGACGGCATATATCTTGTGCCAGTACTCCTGAATGAACCTGCAGTGCCAGAGGGTGTGCATGAAGATACCTGGCTGGGAACACCCACGTCTACAAGACCCATCCGTGTGTCCCCCCATATGTACCAATTGGGGCCTCGTTATATATGTTCTGTGTAGAATTTTTAGTTGCACCAGGCGGAGCCGGGCCGAGATTGCTACTGTTTTGGGGGACGAGATCGCTGTCTGCCACCCTTCGTCATCTAGTTCTATTCCGTCCTCTGTCCATTTCTCCCGCAGTAGGGTCAGGGGGTCATGCATGTTATTAATTATCTTCCTGTACGTCAGGGATATGGCGCGCTCCGGAAGGTATCCATCAAGGAGTCTGTCCTCCAGCGGGGAGTTAGCCGGTAAGGAGGCGGCCCTTGGCAGCGCGGCCTGCAGCGCATGGCGGACCTGAAGGTATCTGAACAACTCTGAGTCAGCCATTGAGTGTTGCGTCTGGAGCGTGCCAAACGACTTCACTCCCTCCGCCGTCCAAAGATCTCCGATAGTGGAAATACCGATGAGGTCCCACTTATCAAAACCTTTTGAGTCGCCCAGGTATCCTAACTTTTGTGAGTCCCAGAGTGGGGTAGCTAGCGTTAGTTTGTTTGCCCAGCCCAGTGATTTTGTCGCAGCGTGCCATACCTTAACCGTGTGGTTGGTGGGCCCTGTCAGCGGGATCTTGCCAGGTACGGAGTATAGTGCTCGGTTGTACGTCCCGCCGGGGAGTAGCCAGCGGTCCATACGGAATCCAGGGGCATCAGGGGGGCCATAAATGCCATGATTAATGGCTGTGAGGTGAGCCGCCCAATAGTATTTTTTTAATGTCAGGCAGCCCAATTCCACCGTCATACCACCCAAGTGTGAGCTTTGTTAAGGCTATACGTGGCCGTCCACCCCAGAGTAGGTCCCTCTGTAGGCCCTCTATCTCCCCAAAATATGAATTGGGCACAGGGTCCGCTGCGTTCTGAAGTGCATATAGAAAGCGTGGTAGGGACATCATTTTGAATAATGCTGCCTTGCCCAGTAAGAAGATAGGGAGTGTTTTCCAGTGTATAATGTCACTTTTAAGGCGTTGCAAGGGTGGGCCCAAATTGCGGGAATATCGGAGTGTCGGATCTAGGGAGATAAATATGCCCAGGTATGTGAAACCGTCTGTGGCCACCGATATCGGGCAGTTCCGAGGCAACGGAGGGGAGTCCCCACTTAGAACATATATGAGAGACTTCTGCCAATTGATCCGGAACCCAGAGTATCGCCCGAAGATGTTTAGAATGTCAAACAGTACAATAAGGGATCTCTTAGGGGAGGCGAGATAAAGGAGGAGATCGTCTGCGTACAGAGAAATACGGTCCTCCATCCCGGCGCCCATTGTAGTCCGCGAATGACCACGTCATTGCGTATCCACGCTGCTAGGGGTTCGAGGGCTAGAGCGAATAGGAGAGGGGAGAGGGGGCAGCCCTGTCTGGTGCCACGACCCAGCACAAAGGGGGCGGATTGTCTGTTATTTACGACCACCTGCACCATGTAGTGAGCGTATAGGAGTTTCACCCAACTGATAAAGACCGGGCCAAATCCAAATTTTGCTAGTACTGCAAACAGGTAATTCCATTCGATGGTGTCAAAAGCCATAGTAGCGTCTAAGGACGCGACAATGGCGTCCTCACGTATGGTTGGGGCCCTGCCCAGTACCCTGTGCAACCTGCGGAGGTTAAGTGCAGTATTGCGCCGAGGCATGAATCCGGATTGATCTGGATGGACAAGGTCCCCTATGACCTTGATAAGTCTGTTAGAGAGTACTTTAGCTAGGATTTTAGGCTCGGCGTTAAGTAGGGAGATGGGCCTATAGGAGGAGCAATCAGTTTTGGGCTTCCCTTCTTTGTATATGGTGACGATGGTGGCCAGGCGCTGGTCTAACGGTAGTATTCCCGTCTCCAGGCTGGAGTTATACATGGACTAGAGATAGTGTCCCAGTTTGTCAGGGCGGAGCTTGTAAAGCTCGATAGGGATACCATTGGGGCCAAGAGCTTTACCAGGACGCAACGTCCGAATTGCCAGCGCGATTTCGTCCGTAGAGAGGGAGCTATCTAGAAATTGGCGACTCGTATCTGGCAGGGTAGGGAGGGAGATGTCTCTGAGTAGGTCGATAGAATCCTCAAGTGTGTGAGGGGCCACCGAAGTATACACCATTTGGTAATGGGCTGCAAATTGGGTAGCTATGGCCTGAGGGTCTGTCACAGGGTAACCGTCGGTCCCTTGGAGTTCAGGCACCAGACGACTAGCACGCTCTCTCTTGTCTAGCCAGGCTAGCAATTTCCCCGCCTTGTCACCCCAGTCGTATATACGGCCCAGTTTTTCTTGTCCCATTATTTTGGCACGCTCTGTGACTAGGGCCCTATACTCGTCTTGGCAGAGTCTTAGTTCGTGTAGCGCATCGGGTGTGGGGTTTGAGTTGACAGTCTGCTCCAGGTGGTGTACCCTATGCTCGACATCGGAGATGTCTTTCAGTCTGTCTTTCTTTGCACCTGCTATTAGGGAAAGGGCCTGCCCTCGGACCACAGTTTTGAACGCTTCCCAGAGTGTTTGGGGGGAGTCAACCGTATGCTCGTTTTCTGTAAAGTAGTCATCCATGGATTTGATCAGATCCTTTCGTATCTTGGGGTTTTTGAAGTGCCATTGGTTGAGGGGGGCTATGCGTCCGACTTGCGCGTGGTCCAGGACTATATGAGTCCAGAGGGGGGAGTGATCAGAGATACCCCTGGGCAGATGTCTGATCTCGTGAACGTTGGCAATCTGGGATGCGGGGGCAAGAATATAGTCTAAGCGGGAGAGGCTGCGATGCGCATGAGAATAAAAGGTGTGTTGTATTTTGCCCGGGTGGTAAGCTCTCCATACATCTACTAGACCCAGTGCGTCCAGAAAGCTAGAGAGCGAGTGTGCCGCTGCGGGTAAGAGGCGCGGCGGGTGCCTGTCCAACTCGCCGGAGACGACCGAGTTAAAGTCCCCGCCCATGACAAGGTGACCCACTGGCAGTGTGAGTAGTAAAGCACTAAGGTTGGTAAAAGTCGTCGATTGCAACCCAGGGGGTACATAACCAGAGAGGAAGGTTGTTGTATGGCCCTCCCACGTGCCTGTTACACCCACGTATCGCCCAAGGTCATCTGTGAATGTGGAGACAATCGACAATGGGAAGGATTTCCTAACCATGATGCCCACACCTCTCGACCCAGACGTGAAGCCCGCATGTGCCGCCATCGAGTATCCCCACCTGTTCAGTGCCCCACATTTGTTGCCCAGCAGATGCGTTTCTTGGAGTAAAACTATGTCCGGGGAAAGTCGTTTGATGTGTTGGGTCACTACACTGCGCTTGATCTTGTCTCCCAGCCCGTTAACGTTCCAACTTAAGATTTTGACCTCCTTGTTGCGTTGCGTACCCATTTGTGTGTCGTTGGTGCATACGTGTGCGGTGTACAGTTAGAGACCATGCCGTCGAACACATAAACATGAATACTAACAAAGAAAAAATACAGTCCCTCCCTACTTCCCCCCTCCCTGCTTCCCTGCACCCTGGGCCTCAAACTGCCCATCGGAATAAAAAATGCAGTGCCTGTCGCCCATCAAACAAAGTGAGAAAAAAGGAAAAGAACCAGATAAAGGAAGAACGTGGGGGGGAGGCTTCAACCGTTCCCCGATCCTCACTCCCAATTGTATTCACATCGGAATCAGTGTTCATGAGGGTCAGACTGAGCAATGTCTTGTAATGTCCCAAGGAAGCACATGTCCCTGCATTAGGCGCCACAGGGGAGTCTCCCAGGTCAACGCCACACACACCGGGAAAGAGCGACACCAAGATCACATCATTGTTTCAATGCTCCCGCCTCCCGCAATTCAGCTGCCCGAGGGGCCGCTCCTCCCTCGGTCTCCCCTGCTGTCCAGCCAGTCCGATGCGGCCTCAGGATGGTCGAAAAAGTGCGTTTCTCCCTCCGCCTCGACACGCAATCTCGCCGGAAAGAGCATGGCATATTTGAGGTCAATGGCCCGTAGGTGTTTTTTGACATCTTGGAACGTGCAGCGACGCATCTGCACCCCGCTGGTAAAGTCAGGGATAAAGGTAATAGTAGCATTATCCAGGCGGAGCGGGGGGGCAACTCTGGCCGTCTGGAGTATAGTGTCCCTGTCGCGGTAGTTTAGTAGACGGGCCAGTATGGGGCGGGGTGGCGCCCCGGGCGGCCCCCCGGAATGCTGTGTGCCCTCTCCACAACAAAGAGCTTGGAGAGACCCTTAGGCTGTAGTTTAGTCGTGATTAAGTTTTCGATGAAGAGGTCAACAGCAGGGCCTTCCATTTTTTCCGGCACCCCCAGGACGTGGACGTTGTTACGCCTCATCCTTCCCTCATAATCATCAAGCTTGTCTGCTGCGAATTTACGGAAGGCCTGCAGCTCCGCAACTTCGGTTTGAAGCTGAGAGGTATCGCCCATGAGGCTTGTGGTGGTGGTTTCAAGCTGCTGCACTTTCTCTCGATAATTGGCGAGGTCGGCCCTGATGAGCGTCATCTCTGAGGAGAGAGTGTCTATGGACGTGCGGATGCCCGTAATGGCTGTCATGAGGTCCTTCATGGTGGGCTCAGAAGGCGTCTGGTCTGCGCCACTCTTGGGCATGTCTCCCTGCGCCCTCTTGTCGGGTAGGTCCGTCTTTGTGCAGGCGTAGCGGTCTAGCTTGCTTTGCTGAGATGCCCTGGCCCCCTTAACTCCAGACATCTCGAGGCCCCCAGCCAGCCCCGCGGAGGTGGATAGGCAGTTATTAACCAGGGTGTCACTCCACTCTGCCCACGTGGGAATGGCGGCTAAAAAAGGGGCGTCTGTCAATTATCTCTGCCGCTCACCCCCGACCAGGAGAGCCCCACGTTGTGGCCGCCTACCCTTGTAGGAGTTCGTGAAGGGTATTGCCAGGGTTTGGAGAGCTCGCCCACCCCTCAACCTCTATGTACTCATTGCGTGAGCTTCAGGGCCAGCCGGGAGTCGCAGCGAGCCGGGTCACCAGAGCCCCAGGGAGCCGTGTCGCTCAAGTTCCAGGCATAGGCCACTCTCGGCGCCGAGTTCAAAGGCGCGCCTCCGTAGTTCCCGTGCGGGGCACACAGGCACCCCGCAATAGGCAGCAGGGAGCACAGGAGGGAGCGCCCCAGTCCGCAATCCCCCCGCAGGCGCACACCAACGCTGTACCTTGGCACAGGGATCGTCACTTTCTACCCGCGGGGCACACTCCACTCCGGCGATCCCTGGCAGTCCGCAGCTGTCGATGCGAGTGGTGAGGGGAGAGGTCACTTCCTCGATGTAGCGGGCGAAGGCCCCTCAGCAATGCTCGTCTACTCCGAAATGTCCCCAGTGGGTGTCGCGGGGGAGGGGGGGGGGACTGCGCCAAGAAGCGATGCAAGGCGCGCCCCTCACCCTCAAGAGGAGATCCAAGAGCTGGCGCCGAAGCGCTGCCGTCCTCCAGTCGCCGCCCCGGCCGCTTCCGGTGAGTCGCGGCCGCACACACAGCCACGCAATGCCGATGTCCGGGCCCACCTTAGTCCCCGGACGCGGGAGTGACTCATGGCCCAAAGCAGCGGGAGCTGTAGCTCCGGGACGGAGGCAGCGCCGGGGCTCCACCAAGCAGCGGCAGGGATCGCCAGCCTCGGAGCGTCTGTTTTCGGTGCAGGATGTCAGGATATATGGCAGGATGATGTAGTGAGAGGAGGTTATCGGCGGAGTCGCAGTCAGGCCACGCCCCCCAAGACTATATCGAGCGTGGCCATAGTTGATGTCAAATAACAGTTGCAGCAAATTATAAATGGCAACCCTCGGATATTAAATAGTATGTTGCTCCCACCGCAATGCTGAGAACATGGGAATAGGCCTACAGTCTACTACATCAACCCAAAGGGTATAGATGCAGGACTTGCTCCACTTGACCTCCATACCAGTATAACAGACAAAATCTGATAGCACTGACACCGCCGATTATAAGTCAACGTCCGCCACCATCAGATACAACAACCTATCCGCATTTAGAAAGAGATAAGTACAATCAGAAGTGCGGTGCAGACCACAATAGTGGTGTCCTAAGTGGACTGTTTGAGCAAAAGTTTCCATGGCCAGGGCGAATAGCAGCAGGAAGAGGAGGAAACCCTAGTGGGTGCCCGCTCCACCACAACGCCTCGGAGACCAGGGAGCAAGCGGGCAAGTGTAGAGGAGATTTGTCCACGTGGAGGAGGAAGATGACTATTTACCTCTTATGTTTCTCTTCTCCTCTGTTTTCAGCCCCCTCCACCTACTACCTACATAGACACCAGCTACCTCGTGTAAGATGACTGCCCCTTTAAGGAAAACTACTTCCTGGGATCCGAGTGTGTTCACGTCATCGTATCACGAGCAAGAATTACAGCGGATTCAGAGAGCACGGACCTTTCAAAACCCTGAGTCTCTGGAGAGAACGTCATCACCACCCCAAACGACAGGGAAGATTCAAGACCAGAAGACCGACAGATGTGGTTTTCCGACGAGAGGAGCCTGGCCGAGGAGCACAAACCGAGAGACTCCGACCTGGTACAGACAGCGGTCTACGTCGCGGAGCTGATCCTGAAGGGGAGAGAAGACCGGGGGAGAGAGCAATACTGTGAACTGACCCTCCACGTTCCCAGAGTAATTTGGCTTGCCCAGATATGCGGACACCTTAGGGGCCTCTTGGGTAAAAAGAAAAACCTCAGACAGAGAAGTCTGATACGGGGGTGGGGGGCAGAATAGGGTTATATGCAGCCATTTCTATTTTTGTAAAAGCCTATCGTTGCGCTGCGTCACTGGTGAAGGTTTGGGTGATATCAGTTCTTTTCCCCACACTCCTATTCCTTAAATATTAATAAGAAGAAAAAAGACAAAACAACAAAACAACTTACCTGAGCCTTTCTTCTTCTCCAAGGGACGATTTTGGCTGAAAGGAACCAGGAGGAGACTATCCAGAAGACCCTAGGAGAAAGAAAAGACATTGACTCAGACTATAACGTCCATTAAAAGAAATAAAACGAGAATAGAAAATCAACTGTGTCATAGTATTAGCTCTGTCATTTCCATAAAGTGCCACAGTGCCCCATTGATGGGCTAAAGTCAGTGAAACACCAAGACACCTATGCTCCTCGTGGTGCCCAGCAGAGCAAAGGGGGCTGGCAGGGCAGGGAGTCCCTCACCCCTGCAGTCCAGGCCCCCAGGTGCGCCACAATTCTCAGTGTAACTCTCTCCCAGGTCCAGGGGGGAGAGAATCAGGCAGCGTGAGGAAGAAAACGTGGCAGTCATGATCAAAGCAGGGCCCCCCATCTTGGGTGGTGTTGGAGCTTGGTCGTGGCCGTCCCGTGTGGTGTGCCGGCTCTGGGAACCAAGTACTGCGGTTCTACGGGGTCCTGTGTCTGCAGGGGCCCCCAGTGCTGGCAATGAAGGCAGCAGCGGCAGACGAGTATGGCCCAAGAGCTTAGCTGGCACAGAGCTCTAGGGCGGCCTCTGCGGACAAAGCAGACCCGCTGTTTGTAGCAGTACCTGCGCCCGCGGCATTCGATTTTTCCATGCCCGATGTGGCACTCGGAGACTCACACGGGGTCGCCAACATTCCAGGGGCTCCACCCCTATGGCAGCAGGGTGAGTGCAGCAGGCAGGAATGGCCAAGGGATTGCGGGCGGCGAGGAGCTCAAGCCATACGTGTCCTCCAACCATGGTGGGTGACTCCACCCTCACCTTGCCTCCCAAATACCTGGTATCCAGTATTTAAAACATTTTGAAGATAAAACTGAAAAGCCAGGTGTCTGCTTCATAAGGACATAATAAACATAACAGCTTCTTGTTCGACTCTGGGGAGGGGTTGGGTGGGGGTATTGGTGGAGGGAGTGTTTTTAACCAAACTTTTGGATCGTATATCTGTGGTCCCCCGGATTGTAACAGCTCGGGGAAAACTAGTGAGTTAATGTCATTTTCATGTAAAATAACTAGGAAATAGCTAAGGCATTATCGAGCAAAGGACAATCCGACAAAATCTCCCTTGAGAAACCAGCTTTTAGGTTTCTTCAGATCCTTATCTATATCAGGATAACTATATTAATGTTATCTATCAAATAA
This sequence comes from Triturus cristatus, assembly GCF_964204655.1. Lineage (NCBI taxonomy): Eukaryota > Metazoa > Chordata > Amphibia > Caudata > Salamandridae > Triturus > Triturus cristatus. The sequence continues at coordinate 1,060,821,336 of NC_140594.1, read as the reverse complement.
TCCAAGCAAACTTTAGAGAGGCACGTAAAACATGATGAGGCTAGTGGTATAGTCAACAGTCTCCTCAGAAATGTATTTTCTAGCTGTTGTAGTATCTTCACATCTTTTTAGCCCAATGCCCCTGCTTCATAACTTTGGCTTTACATTTGTTGTTGTAGCTGCTGATAAACCCCTTCACTGGCTTATGCCCCAATCTACAAGCAAAATTAACCATAAACTCAATGGCTCTCTGAATTTGGTTAACCTTGGAACTGAGTAAAAATCCCCAATTTTGCTGATCGTCAAAGGAAACGCCCAAATGCGTGAACTTTAGCACCTTGGTTAGTTCAACCCCACTTAATTTACATTTCCTAGATCTGGTGTTTTTTGGCCCAATGACAGGGAATTTGCGTCGGGGGCCCATGTTGCTTCGAGATAAATATCAAATTAATTTAGGGGTGAAATTCTATCCAGGTGTAACAACTTAGTTCTAACACCAACAGTGTTCCATGAGATAATTCTAGAAAATTGCTCGAACAAATGTTCACCAGTGGTAGATGCCCTGCTGTTAATCTCTAGCTTCTTTTGATGCAAGAGTTACCCGTTCAGTGTTCCTGGCATGCTCGTATGTACACAAGACTCCCTTCCCTCATGTGTACTAAGTCAATTCAGCTCTTTTAATGAATTTAGGGCCTCAAGGCGGTTCTTTGTTCCCATGTTATATGAAGGCCAAACAGTTGGCACTCTTGCGTTAGCAAATGCGGGAGAGGAGCTGCTAGCTGTCCCTTTGGTTTATAAAAAATATCTTAGTGGCTCAGCATGTATGGAGCCGGGAGTCACGATTTGCTTATAGAGTCGATACAACAAAGCCCTTGCGGTTTGAGAAGATAAAAAATTTACAAGCACAGTCTCCATTTGTTTCCTTTTTTGGGGGGCCAATCCAAGGGATGCTCTTGACATAAAGCACATCTGCAGAAAGATGATTTGGCCACCCCACATTATGTGTAAGCCAACTGACCGGTTTGTTTTTCATTAAAAGAAATGCGTCCTTCACATAGGGTGGGAGTGAGGGCGTATCTTTCAAAATTATTATTTACGACATGCACTCAGGTGAAAGCTAAGGGTATTTATTTCCCTCTTTAGTGCAAGCCCTCCTTTCTTAGTTTGAAACAGCATGTCTTTCTGAGATAGGTTTATCCCTGTCTTCATTGATGGATGTGTAGACTTATTGGCCTGTCTGGGTTGATGAACCTCCTGATGTGCCTTCGCACCAATATGCTATAAAGAAGCCTTTGGCGCAGTTGGCTCTAAAGAGCAAGGTGTGGTATCCAATAAATGAAGATAGTGTTGAGGTGGAGTTTGGAGGGAACTTAACTTATTTATTGTCTGTTAATTTTAATTCTCAAGCATTGCAGAACAAAAAACTTTAAACATGTCTATCAATTTATCGAAATATTTCGAACAGAAAACTTGAGAATCCATGTCAGGCAGGCTCTTCGTACATAAACCTCCCTTTGTTACGAGCTGAACCTTTCCAGGGCATCTGTGCTCTACATTTTTGAGGCTGTGAGTCAGGCTTCTGCCCAGCATCACCTCAACCACACACACACGGTTTTCTTTTTCAATGGCGGGGGAACAGGTTGATGGGAAATAGCCTCAAATAAATCTGCTTCTGCCCCTGCAACATGGTTCTTGCTGCAGTTTTTATGATGCACATGGTGCATGCTGGAATGGCTCTTACTTTCTGTGGGGCTGTGCAAAGCAGCAATACTTTCTCTTGCTTTTTAGTTTTGTCCCTTTTGCCCCACCCCTACTTTCCAAGTCTGGCTAGGAGCTTGTAGTTTCTGGCTCCACTATTGGGGTGATTTTCCTGACAGCGTCTATTCTGCCCTCTACTGAGCTGATTTCCGAATAATAGCCCACATCACAGTTGTTAAATAGCTTTTAATTGACTTAAGCCCTTGACTCTCCATGCCCGTGTTTGCTTTCCTCCTGACCATTTTAAGTATAGTATTTAGGCATAGAGCTTTCAAATAAATGATCATACCCTGAAGATTAAAGGTTAGACACAGAACGAGGGGGACCTCTGACTCTAGGCCAAGAAGGTAGTCCCTGCCCCGCCATGTCCTGATGTGGAGGGGTGCAGACGGTCCTGCTCTTGGTGTAATTGCGTCCCACTCTGTGGGTTAAATGAAACGCTTAAAAGCACCCCGTCGGCGCAGTTGATTCTACTGGAGTTTAACTCAAACAAATATGACTACTTCAGAGTAGGTGACCCATCTTGTGAATGCTGCTGTTGAAGGTTTCTTTTGTTTGAAAGTAGCTGAAAAGTACCTCTAGAACGTGTTGTGGTTCTTTATAAATATATAAGATTTTAGGGAAAAGGTGTGACATCCAATAGAACAGAGTAACTTCTCCGCCAATTCTTTTGCTTTAGCCAAAGATTAATAATGAGTTTGTTTTCTAGTGCAGCGCAAGAGACTCTGCATTTTTCTAGTGAAAAGCAAAATCATTTGCATGTTTTCTAGTGAAAAACATGGCATGCATTTCTGGACTTTCATTTTATTTAATAAACCGATTAAAGAGAATTTCAGGATAAAAGCTCTCTAATCCTGACGAAAAAGAGTTTGACTTTGCACAACATATCTACACAAAACTTGTTTCCACAGTGCATTCAGTCCAACTCCCTTTCGACTCAATAAAGATCTCTCTGATAGAGCTCACTATGTCTGTATAACTTTTTTCTGACTGGCAGATTTCTCACCTGTTGAATAATCCCAGGTGTCAGACTACATCTGGAAACTATAAATCTCTATGATGCCAGTAGGGGGTGCTGACTTCAAATCGACACCAGAAGTGACGTCCTGTGGTGTCACATAAGCCATATCATGCCCACCCCGTGCAACAATGTCCATTCCCTTTTTTCTGTGTCTTTTACACAGATTCTGAACTTGGTCTCTCACAGAGTGTTTGTGTTTTTCACACAGCTGAATTTACTAAAAGTGTAGTGCGGGGATGTCTCCACAAAGCATTGAGGCCTTGTTGGGACTGAGAGTGTCAGATTTTCATCATCAACCTTCATTCCATGCCTGGGTACTTACTAGGACTCTTAAAACCAATGAGTTGTGCCTGAGCATGCCCTCGAAAGCAGTAAATGAAATGGAGGCAAAACCTTTTATGGCAGCAGCCCACACTGAGAAAAGAGGAAGCCGGCCATCGCTGTCCTGTTCAAGGTTACTGTCTAGCAAGAGAATGAAACACAAGAAGCACTCAAAAGGTAAGTCGCCTCTGTGCCATCTGACTTTCACAAGATCTTCATCGTCCGAGCCGGAGTTACTTATTTTGCCACCATCTCATCCAGCTCTGTCAGGGAGCTCTCCCCCAGAGTCCGTACTCTAACTGATCCTGACTAGACAACCTCTTGGGCAATTGCCACCATGCCCTGACTTTCCAGCGGTGTGTAAACCATGTTCAATGCGTTTAGTCGAGCAGCAGCCCATTCTGGTGTACCTCTGGGCCACAGGGGGTCGAACAACATTCCTGTTCATGCCATTTACCAAGACTTGAGCATTGTTCAAAGCCGCACAAATGGTGCTCCATGCCAGTCAGGTCCCCATCTTTACTCCATACGAAGGGTGCCACTCCAAAGGCCACCGCCACCTTCCCAGCCATCCTCAGCTTTAGCAGCTCCGCTGCCTCCTATGGCGAATCCAGATCCCCTATTTCTGACCCGGTACAATAACACAGGCAGAGGAAAGAGTCACAGAAGCTCTTAGAAGAAATGGCATATCAACAGTAAGGAACCCTATTATAGTCAAACATTAAACACACCTTTCTGCTCGGGCTCTAGTGTCAACTAGATCCAGATTGAGTTCCGTTTGCCTTTGAGTGAAGTTGCATCTTCCCATACAGTGGTGAGGAATGAGTACCCCAGTAATCGCTTCCCTCCATTGGCATTAAAATAGATGTGCTCATAGAGGTCCTCCTGCCTTGGTCCCAACTTCAGAACCTTTGCTTTCCTTCAACAATGCCTTATTATAGCTGGTAAAATTACATGAGAGAAACCCCGCCTTTGCTCTGGCAGTAAATAGACTGGTGCCCTAGCCCTGGTGGACCCTGCCCCCCTCTCTGCCCACCCGTCAGTGTCCAGAGAGTTTGGTCATTTAAGCATTGTGCTCTTCAAGGCAGGTTACAGACCTCTTCAAGTCTTCTCCATTGTAGGCGGGGAGGAGCCAAGATGGCGACCGGGACGGCAGCGTAGGCTCCCGGCTCCGTGAACCTCCACATCCCGCACAGATATCCTGCATGAGATCCTTAGCCTGCGCTACATGCCCGTGTTGGTGGTTGAGAGCGACAACCGATCGTGTGATTCTGAAGTTTCTGGCGGCGGTACCGCCGGAGAAATGTTCATTTGAAGTTTGCGGCCTGTGCAACCCTGGAACCGGGACCTCGGGTGGACAACATGGCCGGGCGACAGTTCAACAACAGCGGCCATTGGTGACTGGGTGGAGTCGGAATACCGGAGCGGCGCGAATATTGGCCTGAATTTCGCTGTGGTCGTTCCTACCACTGAGCGTAGCGGAACGAGTGCATGCCCGAGGTGGCAATTCCAGGATTCTTCGGTGATCGCCTGAGCCCTCGCCAGTGAACTGCCCGGACGCGGCCTGTAACTCCTCCCGATTTACGCGGGCTGCACCCGGGTTTTCGCGGGTACTGGTCCAGGGGGAGGATGACTGTTACCTGTGACCCCACACTGGATACATATTTTGCCTGCCCCCGGAACCCTGTTTGCAGTGACATGGAACTTGATGCGCTTGTGCCTGAGTCCCGGTCCCAATCTGGGGTGGAACTACCCTGCGGCCATCTTGATAGGATGGAGTCTATCATCCTCTACACTGGGTCTCAGCAAGATTGGGAGTGTGTGGCTAAGAGGAGCGTAGCGGAGCGGGCGCAGGGGGCTGTGCTGGGGTACGGTGACCTTCTCGAAGCTCTCGGTGCCCTTCATTCCACCCTGGTTCACGGCGCCCGGGTATTGGGGAGAAAGCTTGATGGTATTGCGTCAGCGTCGGAACAGTTGCGATCTGCCTGTCCCCAGGTACACAAGGATTTGTTTCACTTCACACAGGAGGAAAGTGTCGTGGCCGCCTTTGTGAATAAGGGAAAGCTGGAAACTTCGGACAATGTGGCAGCGTGTGGTCGGCTGGCCGTGGGTTTGGTCTGTTCCGGAGGTTTGAGATTTGAGCAGAAGGTGGTGACTTTGTCCCACGCGCGGCCTCCGGCGACCCAGGCAATATTCACGCAACGGTCGCCTGCTCTGGCTGATTCCTCCTTCCTGGACCTTGTGTGCGGCGCATGTCCTGGGGCAGTACTGGGAAAGATGATCCTCCATGATGATGACTGTGTTGGTATTCAGAGACGTCCACCCTACATGTGTGTGTCGCTTCCTGGTCTTTTTTGGACGCTCCTCTTCCTCGTAACATTGGACATGACAATGGGTCGATGGGTATGCATTGGTGGATTCGCAAAGAGTGGCCAAGGATAAGGCTGATCCTTCAGAGGTTGTCATTTAATAGGCGGGCGGGCTCGGGGGTTGCTTGCTCTCACGGCATAACTAATAGTGTAGTGGGTGAATAATGCTCCCCATTTCTCTTTGACATGGTCGATTTTTTTTTGTTTACTGTTTGCTTTGGGGAGGAATATATTGTGCGGGAGGGAGAAGCCGGGGGCATGTTTGAAGGCCCTCCTCCAGTCTATTAATACTCTCTCCCTTTCCCCGTCAGGTGGGGTTTCCTTTCTTTCTCCTTTTTCTCTGTTTCTTCTATATTTCGGGTCTGGTTCTGGGGCGACAGGCACACTGCTGGGGGGGGGGGGGCCGTAGTCATCTGCAGAGGTGCAGGGTGGGGGGCTGGGGGAGGGGATTTTTTAGTTTTTTACTTTGTTTCTATGGCCTCCTTTTTCTTCTCTTATCCTTCTTTGTCTTTCTTTTCTGGGGTCAGTGCGGTAGGTTTCCTTCGTTGTCAATCACTGCTTTTTCACCTGTGTCTCAATTTCCGTGGTGTTTTCTGGGTCTTAGGGCAGGGGACTGCAGGCGCAAACGGCTCGTGATATTCCTCCACATCCTGAACCTCCTGTTTCAGCGCCATTGACTTGATAGATTGCTGTTTATTGTTGACGTTCACTATTCTGCCTGCCATTTTTCGCTGCTGGGAACTTGTTTGGCACCTGATCCTTCTATCCTTTATTATAAAATGAAAACCTTTTATATCCTGGTTTCCCACTTGGGCTGTTCAGTGGACAAGAGTATACTAGCATGGAGAATCTGCTCCCCGAGGTGCTGCATGTGATTAAAATTTGCTTGCTGTTATTCTAACTGCTTAGCGGCCGGCCCCGGGGGTTGTAGGCCCATACTTGTCTTTGGTTGAAATGTCAATAAAGGTTTTAAAAAAAAAAAAAAAAAAGTCTTCTCCATTGTACACGGAATCTGAGTGTCTGGAAGCTTTGGGCAAGAAAGTTTTCTCCACCTGAAGCATGGCAAATAAAGTCTTTGAACAGCACTAGCCAAACGGTGAGATATGCTCATTCACTATGGAACACAGCCCAGTTTCTCCCTCGGGTGCTGGTTGACCTCAATGCTCTTTTTGTGAAGTTCATTTGGGTGGCCAGGTTGCCTTGTGGCACATCATTAAATCAGCCGACTTCGTTGCTTGAGCTAAAGCTTTCTCATTTATGGTGTGCCGTTGTTCATGACTTAGTACTTCAGTATCTTTAACAGATGTGCAAGCGACTCTCATGGATCTTACCTTTGACGGCGCCCGCTTTTATGGGGAGGATGCCGATTCTGCCATAGAAAGGTTTAAGGCTAGTAAAGCTAGGCCAGATTCCTAGGCCTTTAACACCAAGAGCGTCAACGACATTGCAGACATTTTGCTCCTTTTGGGGCTTTTCCAGAGAATTAAGATTCCATCAGCAGTCTGTGTAACCTTAGTTGCAACAGTCAGACAACCCTTTGGTGCTATAATATAGGGGCAGAGCCAGAGGTGAAGTTTGGGGTTCCCAAAACCCCATATCCTCCTCCTCCTGTGCGCGTCAAGGACAGCGAGCGCACCAGGAGCCTGCGGGAGTCTAGGTGTCCTGTCAACCAAACTAGAATGCAATTCCTTCAGATCAGTGGGACCTGCATATAGTGAAAATATAGTATGCCCTTCACTTTCTACGGGTCCCTTCCCCTTTCCTACTCTGCTGCCCGAAGATTATCTCTCCATCTTGCAGCAGGAGAGTGCAGCGCTGTTTTTGAAAGGCACAGTGGAGTTGGTGCCAGAGCAGCAAATTGGACATGGATACTTCCCTTGATACTTTCTTGTTCTCAAAAAGGACAGCACTCTGTGGTGAATCCTAGACCTCAATATCCTGAAATATTATATCAGACAGGAAAAGTTCCATATGCTGACCCTAGCTCAGGTCCTGATGGAGTCGGAAACAGAAGTTCATTTGTGTCACTCAATTTGCAGGATGCTTATTTCACATTCCAATCCTGCGATCGTATTGGAAGTGCCCATGTTTTTGGTGGAATCAACCTTCTCTCAATTTTCCGTACTTCTGTTCGATTTATTTTCTTAACCATGAGTCTTCATCAAGGTGATGACAATAGTTTGCAGCACATCTTGACTGCACTACGGACATCAGATCGGACAATCATCTCTTAGTTGGCTATTGTGGCAGTAGTAAGGGCAAGGCTGTACCGAAGCACATATTATCCTGCTGGATCATCCTCTGCATCAAAATTTGCTATGCGCTTGCCCAAAAGCAACTACCTGAGGGAATCTGGAGGACGTTTTTTCTGCAAAACTTTGCCAAACATTACTGTTTGGATTCAGAACTGCAAATCTGTGATGCAAGATTTCCTTATCCAACAATCCATCAGCCCTTCTTCTATTGGAAATCTACTCAACAGGTGAGAAATTTGCAGGTAGACTTTTAACAGTTTCTGATTGATGATCTACTTTTAGCTTCCTCACCGATCCCATCCACCTCCCAGTTTGATATATATGTAAGTGTTAATAAGGTTCCAATTATAGTCTGGCACTGCCCTGCATATGGTTGATGTTGCTCCATATTTTTGCCTCAATGGCATGAAAAAAGGATGGAAGCAGAGGTTGTTGCAGAAAAGTGGGCATTGTATGGCTTCAGTGACATCCAGCATAAAGGGATTGGTAAAGGGCATCATAAAGCTTTAAAATTTCTGGATCTAGTCTGCCCCCTGGAATATTCAACAGGTGAGCAATCTGCAGGTATATCGAGTATCCACCAGAAATATTGTTACTAAAGGTAACTTACTTTTTCTACTTTCCAGTACTATACCTAGTGTTGGTATCCTTGTATACCTTGAAGTTTGCTAAATCTGTGCAGTTCATGAACGAAATATGTAAACAAACCAGGGAGTTATAATAGAGAAAAGCATGCCTTGGACCATATATTTCTCTCCCTTGACCAATTTCCACAAATCCTGTATGGATCATACCCACGTGAATTAAGTTGTTTAGGTTTTTTTAATGTAAACTTTAGTGCAGGTTTTTGAAACTGCTATAAAATTGTTAGATAACAAAATGTGCTTTTTCTGTGGAATTATTGAATCATAACTACAACGGCACTATATTGGTAATGTGCAAATAAGCTGTTCATTTGCATAATTTGTAGCAATCCATCATTTGTCTCTTACATGTATTATATTAAAATTACTATTAAAGGATCACATATTTGCAATTTCTTTTCTTTTGCAGAGCACGCTTTAGGGCCCATAACAACCTTGGTATGCCACTACTCCTGTATTACTTAATTTAAAAATAAAGTATTGCTCTATATACGTGTTAAACGTTTTGCTCAAGGATTCACGTAGGTTCCATTTAAACCATGAAACAGATGTCTACTGTCATTTCTTTTTGCAAGGCTTAATGAAAGGGAGCTGCATAGCCATCAACGTTGGGTAATTTGGCCTGGACACAAACTCCAGGACTAAAGTTCCTTTTGCTCATCGTCCTTTCCCTGTTAAGAGTTTTGCGTTTGACAATTCCTTTTCTTAATTTAACCAGAGTTTTGTTTCTTGCAAATCTTTCAAGTTTTCTTCACGGCTTCAGACATTCACTGTCATCTCCAAAGTTTTACGTATGAACAACACCTCTAACATTTTCCTGGGCTTATGTCTGAAGTAGCATACATGGTACTGAGTTCTTGCAATTCTATAGTTTGACATTTAAAGTTGCATAGGCAAGAATAACCATATTGTGCAACTTTGTGTGATAAGCCCTATACTGTGGTCTTATTAACCGTACAGCATCTAGAATCTAACTCATACCAGAAAAGTAGTAGTTGTGATAACCAAAATATGGGTGTGCCTAATTGATGATACTGCAAATTCTCTTCTCTACATTGCTCAACAAAATAGACATCATTAATAGTTTTATTGTTTAACATTTCAGGCTAAGTGACCAATAGTTAAAATCAGTATACTTGTAAATAAAGCTTTTGACTTGATCACATGTGTTGGTGAGGGAAAGGTAAGGAGCTTTCTGCAAAGGTGATTATTGTTGACTTATGAACAGCGATTTCTTCATTGCTTTTTAACCATAGGAATTTAATGCTGACCTCTATTTCAAGAGTACTTTTCCTATATAACACATGTATATTATTGCACCTAGATATTTGTATGTTAAAATGTGTTCTCTTTTTAATACTTAAGGCGAATGTGATAGAAGAACATGTTCCATCTGACATGCCCACATTGGTTGCGTCTGTTGATACTTCAAAACCACAGTCGATTCCACAAGAAAGAAATCTGTCAACTCCTCTTCAAGAAGATGAAGGCAATCAAGAAGCCATAGTTAATGGTGTTTCATAAACTGAAGTTCTAGTTTACAGTTCTTTTGCATTACATTTTACAATAGTGCTTGTACGAGCTTGCCAAAGATAGAATAAGGATCGCCAGATTTACACCGCACTTTCAGTTCCTCCATTTTGGAATACAGAAAGGAGAGGGATCCTGAAAAAATCCTATGTTAAACATAAGTTGACACCTACTGTGTTCTAAATACATCATCAGATGTGCCTTCAGAAAGTATATGTAACTTGAAAAATGCTGGCTATATAGGAATTGTTATTTTGTTTTCAGGATATGGCAAATGGGTGGGAGGGGTTGGGGTGTCCCTACATCATAATCTTTATGAAAGCATTAGCTGCTTTTCTTACATTTGTAATAATATGCAACCACTTCGCCATGGAGGAAAACAAGAAAGAAATGCAGTCTAAAATATTTTGCACTGAATTGTAATTTCTCCATTAGTTAAGTCTGGAAACTGGTCTGTTTTAATAAATGTTTTTTAAATGCTGTATGTAGAGGAAAGCAACTGCAGACCACTGGAACAAATTTGTCAATTTTTCATCTGCAGGGATATTGGAAGATGTTGGCATTGACTGTTCTATAACAAGGATTTGTTTGGTTTATTTATTAAACTGTACAGTATTTAAAATCAAACAGAGCTTTAGTTTAAACACTAAACTGAACATAGTCATGTCACTAAAGACATTATCCAAACTACTGAATGATAAATTTCCAGAAGGTTTATTCTGTATAAACTAAATGTTAGTCCTTAGAAGAGTACATTTTTGTTTTGGTTGTTTGATGTGCAATATGTTTTTGTATGTAGGTAGTAAATAATAAACTTTGATCTTCCATTTTCTGATTAAATCTTTTTTTTTCCTTTTATGTCCTTGTTGAATTTTTTTTAGTGTTTGTCTGCAGGCATATTCAGTTCTTAGTAAAATGTAATGGTTTAATTACTGGGTCCATAAAAGATCAAATGGTTTGTGTTCCAGGATCTTGGTAACTTTGGCATTCATGCTAAAAACATATGTTTCTGTTCAAATTATTTTTGTTACTTGACTACTAGGTGCAATGATCTTTACAGAAAATGTCATAGCATATTTTTGACTTTGTGCAGCAGCAAAACCAGTTACAATTTGCAAATTGTCAGTGAAAAGTCGTTGTGGTTAAGAAGGGCTAAAAATGGTTAACACTTTTACTGTTCGGCCATGTTTTAGTGGCATTACTTGTATTTTATAAATTACGTTTATTTAAGATCATAAAGTTGAAAGAAATATAACTATTTAAATAAAGGCCAACAAGTATCTAATTTAGAACTAAATAGATCTTTTCTTTGGCTTGAAATACATTTGAATGTCTTCTCTCTGTCACATTTTGCTGCAGCTGTTACACTTGTCATCGTTTTTTGTTTGATTAGAAAACAGTTCAAGTAAGTTGGTAATGCTGCAAGTGCATTACTGGCAAGATCTCCTTCTATGGCATATGCTGTAAGTATGTAATAGACAAACTTCTGAATCTTGAGTCTATCAAACAAGAATATGTTCAACATAATAATGACTCATAAGATGAATATTAAAACACATTATATGAAATCAATTTAAGTTTAAAATATAAAACGTCATTATTCTTTAGAAAGAAATTAGGATAAGCTAGGAAGCCCTGTAGCCATGACAATTTACTTTAAATATACCGACAGACTAGGCTGATTGCCTGGTCATTGTACCATAATTGATAAAATAGGCTTAAAAAAGTGACACTTTATGGATAAAAAAAAATCTCACAATATGTGACAAAGTGCTTTCTACATTTCAGACACCAAACTTTTTTTATCTTTTTGTTGTAATTGGGAGCCGGTCTCCGGCATTCAGGTCGTTCATAGAAAATGTCCTTTGTTTATTCGAGAATACTAACATTCTAGTTTCCTCAAAATTGAGCGTAGCTTAAAAAAAAAAACCATAGTCAACAATTTCCACTGAACACCAATCAGGGTGTATTCATGATCACTAAATTGTTGGCATTCAATAAGAATGGGATGTGTTTTCCATCAACCTTCGGGGAGAAGGAAGTAATCACAGAAAGTATCCTTTGTAAGTCAGCCAAATAAAGTGCAAACCGAGTTGGTGCCAATACGCAGCCTTGCCTTAGGTCATGTCTAACTGGAATTCTGAGGGAGAGGCTGTTGTTGGAGTCAGTTTCAACCTGGGCCCAATTTGAAAAGTGGAGTGCTCTAAAATTTAAAAGGAGACCTATGAAAATACCCATTCTTTTTTATGGAGACTGCTTTATGGATAGCCTTATAAATTTACCTAGGCGCTAAACTAGATCCAGAAGATTTTTCTCAGCAAGCCCCTTATAATGTCACTTTGTGGCATTGTGCAGCTCTGCGTCGGGTCCGTCCTACCCTGGATGTGACGGCAGGACCACTAGATCGGCACCCCCCATCGGGTGGCTAACATCTGTTTCTTTATGTGCCTATAGTTTCAGCGCTCGCTCCCTCAAGTCTTCAGTCTTGGCCGAGGTTTTCTCTATAATATTCTAGTGTGCTAGTGTGATGTCACCTCCTATGACCACAGGATTCATACCGTGTATGGATTGCCATGAATAGATGAAAGTGATGCACCCCCACAAAGTCTGTCTCTGGTGTCTGTGCTCCAAACAAGACTCAGTGTCATGTGGTAAGTGATTCAAGATGAATCCTGAATCATAACCAGAAAGCCAAATGTGGTCACTAAGCATAGACGAAAGTTGAAGTGCTGGCCGATGGTGCAGACCCTCACTTGGGGCTGATTTTGTGACCAAGCATTGTTCAAATCGAGATCTTCAAGTAAGTCGAAGAGGAGCAGAAATCATAAAATTCCAAACACTACTCCCCTGCATCCCATCACTCCAATCGTTTGAAGTCATGTAATGCCCCAGGTACCAGAAGGCCGCAAACTCTTTCTCCGACTCCAAAACCTATTCAAAATCTGCTGCCTATTTAACCTGACTTTCCCTGCAACAGGTCCTCAAATTAAAACCGGCGTCTTGTATCATTGGTACCCCACAAGAGGTCTCTTATGCGCCTTCGAGCCCCAAGAATTCGAGGAGGCCTCCAGTCGAATTACCACCAGCAGATCCACCTCCAGCTGTGCTACTCGACCTCATTCCGGGGTGTAGGCTCAATGCCGATTCCTTCATGGTGCCATTTTCTACGCCGCAGCTCAAGCATTGATGTCCGCAACTACAACATCAATGCCGTTTGGAGGAGCATAGGCCTCTCGGACTCTGAAGCAAACCAACAGCGGCCTTCACCCAACCTCGCAGCGGCCTCATTTATTGTTGTTCTGACCCAGAATCACTGCTACTGCGACATCATGAATTAGGAGATAATGATAATGCCTGTCAAGTGTACAATGAAGAAACTTGTACCTGATAGACTTCTAGCTGTAGATTCCTTACCTTAGAATTTCTCCAGGCGTCAGACTGGATCCGAACGATTTTGAGCAATACCACAGCGTGCCAGTAGGTGGCTGTTTTCAGCTCTGAGCCAGAAATGATAGGTGCCAAAATGGTGTGCTGACATTAGTTCTTTTCTTTCCACAGCCAGATAGTACTGATCTGTGAAGGAGTACCCTTTGTCGTTTTTTGACTGGCTTTTTACTTAACTTTTAGCAAACCTTTTTGTGAGAAATGTTCTCTTCTGATGTGACAGGATGTCCCCAAAGAAACCAGATGATTTCAAACCATGTGGTGCGTGTCACAGGCAGATGTCTTTAATAGACCCACCCACACTTGGTTTCTTTGTGATGTTTGGAGAGGGATCACGACTCCAAGACCTGCGAAGACTGCTGTGCCAGGCACCCGAAGGTGCTGAGGGAGCAGTCCCTCAAGCTCCTCGCCTTCCAACATCTGATGACCTCACAGCACTAAAGATGGTGGTCACATGGTAGGAGCTGGATTTGTTTGCGGAGCCACAATCATCGTCCCACTGTAATTCGGGTAACGTCGGCACTCTAGGTCTCGCACTTCAGCGGATCCTGAGTCGGAGTCCACTCTGCACTACCCTGTCTTTCATGGAGCCAAAGCGAATCCCTGCCCACCTTAAAGAATTTTATGAGGCCACCTCACATTTGGGCAGCCCGGCCCTTCTGAAGAGACCTGATCCCAAGTTCGATCTGGAGCTGAGCCACCGGCACGACCAAGACCTTCCTCAGCTCCCACTTCAGTGCTGATGCCCACGGCTGTGCCTTCCCCATCGCCATTCCCAGCTCCTACTCAGTTTAATGGGCGTTGTCTAACGTCTGATCCTGCGCCGACTGGGGCCATGCTCTCCTTTTGCCTTTGACAGATCTGGAGAGGGAGACAAATGGAAGAGTCTGAGGACCCTTATGAATATCAGCATCCCCTAGAGGAGAATGAGGACAACTGGTATGAGTAACTGGGTAGGCCAGTGGATTAGACTCCTCACCTGACATTGGCTTGTCTTTCGTCCTACCGTGGCACACTATCGTGGTGTGTAGGGTGGCTAAGTGAGGTCTTGGACCTTCAGTTACCCTCAATGGCAGTCCGGACGAATTTCTTGACCAAGGTGCTTCAACACGGAGTTGCTCCTTCTGAATCTTTACTCCCTTTTAAAGAATCCCCTACCGACATCCTAATCGGGGCCTGGTCCTTGCCCTGCAGAGGGGCTCCTGTGCATTGGACAATTGCCCGCCACCATCACCCCACTCCTGGGGACACCAGTTTCCTTGCTCGGTGGTGGTCCAAGCCTTCATCTCTAGAGTCAACCCCGGCACTTTTCCTACCACTCCATCGGTTAGAGGCTGGATGCATTTGGCAAGAGAATGTTTCTTCCGCCAGCCCTGTATTGCGGTCTGTGAATACCGCTTGCCTTTTGGGCCAATATTCACATACGATCTGGGATTCGGTTGAGCAAGTCTTGCCTGTGGTCTTGGAAAGGCCAAAGCCATACTCTCCTCAGCTATTGACGCTGCAAAGTTCACCATAAGATGTGGACTGGACACAACCCACTCACTGGGTAGAGCGATTTCATCGTTGGGGATCTTGTGGTGCCATAACCGTCTGAAAACCACTGGCTTTTCAGGGAATGTCCAAGCTTTGCTTAGGGACATACCCTTTGATGGCTCTTGTCATTTTGGAGAGAAGGCAGACTCAGCGCTGCAGCGCTTTAAGGACAGCAGAGCTACGGTCGGGTCCTTGGACATATCTGTGGGCCCCCTCATCAACCCAAGTCTGCTTTCCGTGGCCACAGAGGGGATTCCAGCCATATCTCTACTGTCCGAGCCATCACAGCCAACAGGCTTCTCAGACTTTTTGTGGCCGTGGATGTGGGTCCCATAGACCAGTTGAGACAGGTAGCCAGAGGTTTGGCCTGTCCACCGCCTCCCCAGCAGCTACAGCTTCTAAACACATTTAGTTTTCCCTCTGACCATCATGGGCATCCTGTCGGAGGTAAAAGACACCATCACCTTCTCCTCTGGTGGTCTGTAACACTGCACTGCTGGGTTTTGTTAATCGTCCTGAGGGGCCACTCCCTCCCATTTGGATTCACCCCTCCACTAATGCCATCCACTTATTGCCATCTGACAGAGGACCACCTGTCCTTACTTCGTCATGAAGTGCTGGCTCTCTTGTCCATGGGATCCATAGAGAGAGAGTGCTTGCATCAGAAGTAGGTTGTGGCTGCTACTTTCTGGTACCCAAGAAGGTTAGAGGCCTTGGTTCTATCCTAGACCGCACCTTCGCAATCTCTTCCTGAAAAAGGAGAAATTCAAAATGGTCGCGCAAGTCTAGTCTGCCCTGGATGGGAGACTGGATGGCAGCGTTGGACTTTCAGAACGCATATTTCCACATCTCTGTTCTTCCTGACCACAGTCATTACCTGCAGTTCACTTTGGGCCAGGAGTACTTACAGTGCTCCCCTTCGGCCCTACCAGTGCCCTTCGTGTGTTTAGGAATGTGATGGCAGAGGTTACAGCTCATCTATGGAGGTTAAGGGTTCCAGTCTTTTCCTACCTCAATGATTGACTGTTGAAGGCTGTCTCGTCTCAGGCAGTCGTCTCCCTTCACCAGACTACAGCAAACCTTATGCACTTGTTGGGGTTCACTATCCAGGTGCTGAAGTCACATCTGACTCCCTTTGATGCTCCTTTTCATTGAAGCTGTTGTGAACAATGTACAGTTTCAGGCCTGCCCTCACGAAGTGGCGAGTACAGAATATTCAGGCTATGATACCGATGTTTCATCCTCTATCTTGGATTTCAGTGAAAATGACCCTGAGGATGTTGGGGCTCATAGCCTCCTGCATCCTGCTTGTAATCGATGCACGTTGGCATATATGGGCTCGGCAGTAGGACCTGAGGTCCCAGTGGGCCAGTGTCAGGGTAATCTCTCCAGCATGGTCTAAATCTCAGAGGGAACTGCGCAAGATCTACAGTGGTGGCTGACAAATGAGATTGGATCCGCGGCAGTCCACTTGCCCTTCCCCAACCGGAGCTGACTATAGTGGCAGATGCTTCATTTCTGTGATGGAGTGGCCATCTGGGAGAGGTGGAGATCAGAGAATTCTGGTCTCCGGCAGGTGTGAGGGTTCCACATCAACCTGTTGGAGCTTCGGGTGAATCACTTGGCAGTGAAAGCCTTTCTTCCTTCGATTAAGGGAAGGCTGGTGCAGGTGTTCCCTGGAAGGCCAGGGCATTTCTCTGGTGGTGGTTCACCTGGCAGGCTTTCTGAATGTAAGGGCAGATGAGTTCAGCCGAAGATGCTCAGAGGATCACAACTGGCATCCTCACCATGAGGTGGTGCAATGCCTTTTTCAGCAGATCTGTTTGCCACCGCCAAGAACGCGCACTGCCAGCAGTTTTGCGCACTGGAGTTTCCATGGCAACTTTCACTCAGATATGCTTTTAGTCTCAAGTGGAGCTCCAGCCTCCTGTACGCATTTCAGCTTATACCACTCCTGCCCAGAGTTATCAGGAAGATCGGGAATGACCAGGCCCAAATTATTCTTGAGAGAGTCTGGTATCCCAAACTGTTGAGCATAACCATTGGTTCCATGATCAAGCTTTCGCTTCAAGAGGATCTCCTGTGACAGCCACAGGAAAGGGTCTACACCCGAACTTATGTACCCTTTACCTCCATGTATGGCGATTGAGTGGCGACAGCTGGCAGCTTTCGCCCGAAGTAGCTGATGTTATTTTGGCAGCAAGGTGTCCCTCCACCAAGTCAGTAAACACCCGCCATTGTGATAAGTTTGTTACATTGTGTGTTTCCAAAAAACATCGACCCTTTTTCTGCACCTCTATCTTCAATTCCTCTGTTAACTTTATCTTTGGCGCAGCTGGGCTTTTCTCTGGGCACAGTTAAAGGTTATCTATAAGCCATTTTGGTATTCTTCCGGTTGCCGGACTAACCTTCTTTATTCAAGTCAGCTAGGTTTCTTAAAGGCTTGCAGGACGTTTCCCCCCAGGCCATTCATCACGCCATAGTGTGATCTAAATCTTGTTCTAACCTTCCTAATGTGTTCACCAATTGAACCTCTGCACAATTGCCCTTTTAGCCTATTGACCATCAAAACTACCTTTCTAGTTTCCTTTACATCAGCCAGGAGGGACAGCAAATATCAGGTACTCTTGGTGCACCCTCCCTACGCCACTTTCTACCTGTTGTGTTATGTTGGCAGGCATTTCTAGAGCGCAGCTATCACTCCGAGGAGCATCATGGCGCTAATCCGATCACTTAGTAGACAGTGTGACTGGGAGTGGAGAAATGGTTTAGATAAGTGCTCTACATAGTGCATCAGGGGCCGTAAAAATCCAAGTTTTCTGGGCCTTCCTGAAAAGAGGTTCTGATTGGATAAAATTAAGGTGGTTGTGGAGTTGGTTCCAGGCTTTGGAGCCAATCACTGTGATTTATTTTCCCCCTTTTGAGAAACATCTGAACACTGGGGGTTTTAGCAGATTCGCGTTAGATGATTTAAGAGTACAGTATGGTACATAGTGCGCAAACCTGGGACGGAGGTAGTTAGGGCCTGAGGAGTGGAAGATTCTAAAGGTAATTATCAGGATCTTGAACAGGATTCTTTTGTGGATTGGTGGCCAGTTAGTGGTTCCAGTGCAGCCAATGCTGATGACCTCCTGGGCCATATTAGCACAATGCGGGCTGCTGCGTATTGTACAATCTGTAGTTTGTGTAGGACCCACTTGTTGGCACCCGCATAGAAGCTGTTGCAGTACTTCAACCTAGATGTAATTAGGGCCACTGCGACTGCTTGTCTTGCCGTGCTGGGGAGTAAGTTAAAGAACTTTTTAAGTGATTTTATCGTATGGAAGCAGGTCCCAGCTACTGCTAATAATTGCTGGTGAGAGGATAGTGTTGAGTCAAATTTGACCCCCAAATTTCTTGCTACCTTTACTGTTTTGGGGGGAGAGGGGATGTCAAAGGGTCACCATAGATTGGGGGAGGGGGTGTTCCTTTCCCCCAAAGGCATGATTTCTTTTCTGAGTTGCGTTTTAGGTGATTGGCTTTCATCCAGTGAAAAACCGCTGTGAGGCATTGACAGAGGTTTTTCTCAGCCAGTGTGGTGTTTTTGTCTAAAACCAAAATTAGCTGCATGTCGTCTGCATATAAAATGGTCTTGATGTTAAAGGACGATATCAGACTAATCAATGGGGCCATATAGGCATTAACGAACACTGGGCTGAGGATGGACCCTTGTGGAACCGCGGAAAGCAGGGGTTTTTCTGCTGACTGATATTGCCCAAGGGTAATGACCGGTCTACGGTTTTGCAGAAACAATTTTAGCCAGGCCAAGGTAAGATGAGAGATACCATAGGATTCAAGACTGTCCAAGAGTATGACATGTGAGACCGTATTGAAAGTGGCTGATGGGTCTAACAAGACCAATACAGCATTCTTTCCTTGATGAAGGGCGACTTTAAGGGATTCAGCAGTGTACAGGAGGGCTTATTCCGTAGAGTGTTGAGGCCTGAAACCTGATTGTTTGGGGTGTAAGATATTTGCTCCTTCCAGGTAAGTCATGAGTTGAGAGTTAATTCGTTTTTCAGTGATCTTGCTTAGACATGGGAGTAGGGAGATGGATCGGAGATTGGGAAGGGTAGTGGGATCGGCCAGTTGTTTCTTTGGAGCTGGACAAGCTGCTCCTCCTTACGCTTGCCTCCTTCCTTCTGAAGGTGTAACTCCTTTACATGTAGGCCAGAACATCACTCTGCCTCACCCCTCCAAAGAGGAGCGACTACACCGTCTGGACCCAAAAAGAGCTTTATCATCCTACCTGGATCCCACAAAAGAATTCCGGGTGGTTGATCGTGGTATACGTAGGAGTCAAGAAAGTGAAGACTGTGCAGAACAGGACCATCTCAAGGTGCATAGTGCTCTGCATCAAGATCTGCTGTGCATTGGCCAAGAAGCAAATTTGTGATTGTTTGCGTGCTCATTCCACCAGAGCTAATGCTGCAATAATTGCGTTAGCCTGTGAAGTCCCTGTCCTGGACATTTGTCAGGCAGCAACGTAAGCATCTTTACCAAGCATTACTGTCAGGAGAGTCAGGTTTGTTGCAACGGGCACTTCTCCTGTTTGGTCCTGCAGGACATTCTTGTTTAAATTAGCCCTGCAGACCCACCTCTGGGGAGGCATTGCTTAAGTATCTAGTCTAAGGTAGGCAATCTGCGGCTAGAAGTCTCTTATCAGATGAACAAGTTACTTACCTTCGGTAATGTCTTATATGGTAAAGTCTCTGCTAACTCGCAGATTCTTTACCGGCTCTCCCATTCTCCCTGCTTTGCGATCCAATTTTAGTGTAAGGCACACCCTTCTCAGGGCCTTAGTATTTTACAGCAGCCAGTTCTCTTTGTGACTCTGCATTCCTGGACTGGAAAGTCCCAAAATTAATGGAGGTCAGCCTGCCGGGATGGCGCCTATATAGGTACCACACATGTCCTTTTCGGCACAGCTGACATGGAGCAAAACAGCACCACCTACAAGTGTGCAGGGGTACTGCTCAAAAACATTGGGATCCATTCTGACACCTGGGGATTATTCTAAGGTAAGAAATATGCATCGACAGTCTCTCCCAGATAAGGCGTTACCAAAAGTTGAGTAACTTGTTCTTTTGGATCTACAGGGTGCCAGTGGATTGGATACCACTGCTGCCTTTGGCCTCTACTCTCCTCTTCCCAATGTAACTATTGAAGGGTCTGCTTCCTTTTCCGCAGTCATGGGAGTGCAGCAGAGGTCTTAGACTTAACCTTACCCACCACAGAAGTCCGGATCAATGAATTAACTTCACCCAGGACATACTAACCTGGAGCCTCAGTTACCATTTCAGAGGCCCTTTCGTACACGCTATTGGGCACATGGGCAAAACCAGGAACTCTTTCTCCGGTCAATAGGCAAATCACAAGGCAACACGGGCCAGCCCCAGAGGATCAAGCTTTCCTCCTTCAACACCAGTCACCAGAAAGCTTGATGGTCCATTTCACACCAATCATCTGTACCCAAATGCATTTCCGACGACCAGCCAAATCGTGAATTGAAATGCATTTGCATATTCTGGTTTCTATAGACTCCTCATCCAACGGCGCATACAGAGATAAGAAAGAAACTGATATCAGCACATGAATATAGGTTCCCCAACGTCACATCCAGGGAGAGGTGGACGTAACACAAAGCTGCATGATGCCACCTACTGGTAGATGAGGCAGTTGCTACGAACAATCTTCCAGATTCAGTCTGGCAGCTCAGGAAATTCACAGGGTGAGGAATCTGCTGAAGGTCTCTAGGACAACAGGCATTACTGGAGCTAAGTAACGTGTCGGTACAGTTTCTCCCTGTCGAGAAACATCCATTACCACGCGGGCATTGCATCGCATTGCATTGCATACATTGCGGGTATTACAACGCAAGTCGTTACGACTTGCGCTGGATGGCGCTCTAACCTAAGGAATAGTATGATTTACTATTACAGCACCTTCCCTACTATATGTAGACTGGTGTTGGAATAGTAAATCATACTATTCCTAAGTCCAGCGCCCTCCAGCGCAAGTCGTTGTAATGACTTGTATTGTAAAAACTGCGATGTAACGTTCCGCGATCATTTTGATTGTGTTGTAACGTCCTATATTCCTCCCTGTCAACCAAATTAAATGCCTCTCGGAAACTCATGAATGATGCTCTAAAAACTTCTGCTCTATTAGGATCAAATTCTTCTCTTCTATCAAACAGTTTTTTAAAACAAGCAATGGCAATGCTATTAGGTCTGCCTTTGAAGCAATGTTGTATAGTAATGTGAAACATTATGAGTAAATAACATGGGAATAGATATGCATTTGGGTAGAAGCAAAGAACTGTAGAATAATATTGGTGTGGGTTAAAAGGTCAGGTGAAGTTGCACTGTCAAGCCTGACCTAAAAATCTATGTAGGATAATGACTGCCTTCCTCCCACCTGTGCTTCCGCCAGGAAAAACTACATAAATTCTCTAGTAATCTATGACACTTTATTAGCATTCCAATGTTGTGTTTGCCCCTGAAAGTTTAGGAATAGGCAGTTGGATAAATGAAATTACCACAATTACGTGGAGAGTGAGCACTTTTTTTGAGGAAGCACACAACTTCTGCTCAATCAAAATATGTACTCCTGGTCCCAACATGTGGGCGGAGCCAAAGCCCCTCTCTAGCGATGCTCACATTGTCTAGCGACACCGGCACTGGAAGCCAGACCATAAAATAATTTTAGACTATCTTTGCCTACATCTTACCCCAAATGGCACACAAACCATACATTTTTTAGTGGGAAGGTTCATTCTTTTTATCAATTGGTTCGATCATGGCACCCTTCCAGAATTCTGGGAAAACTCCAGGTACAATATCCCTACTGACATGCAGTGCTTAGCTATGTAATTACTGCCAGAAAATTGATTCGGTGGTGAAAAGATGTATTATTGTATCACCCTCAGAGCCTATTTTGTTGGTTTGCCATTAACATGTTTATTGGCTTTGTGGAAGGAAGGCCTGGTTCTCTTTTATCTTTCGTAGTATTGTATTATCTCTGTTAGCATTTGCTACAGTTACTCTGCTTCGGACCCATCCATCCTAATGTGTTGTAAAAGTCCCACATTAAAATCAAGATTGGAACTGGAACAGAGAACTCATGTATTCGATAACGCGCGCGAATCACCCCCTCAGTGGTATCTCGGCGCACCGTCAGTACAACAGGTTAAAACAGAGCCGTTTTTATGCTTTCCTAAATTTAATATAGTCCGAGCAGGTTCTGACATGAAATGGAAGTTTGTTACAAAGGGTAGGAAAAATATCTTCCACTCCATCTAGAACACAGAATACGGGGGACTGGCAATATGTCCTTCTCACTGGAACGCAAGTTCTTAGCAGGGTAATCGGAACCCGGGCCGGGTAGGCAAAGCTGGACCCATTAGAGGCCAGGGTCAAAACGCCATCCGGGGGCGGCGGCCCTCCCCCGTCCACCCCCCTCCTGAATTTGCATAGGGACTAGGCCAACGGGCCAGGATTGGCCCCGGTGGCGCGAACAAGCCCCCCCCCAATCAGGAGGCGAGCATAGGGGCCGGGGGGGGGAATAAAAGGGGGACGCAGGGCTCTAGTGGAGTCACAAATCCCCCCCCCCCCCCGGGATTGTTATCATGCTAATAAACTGCGACCTTTTCAGGCACCCAAGAAAGTTGTCAGTGGTGTTTTAGGGTAGCAGAGCACAGCTAGACTGGATGATGGGGGAAGCGGGGAAGGGAGACTCGCTGCCTGGAGGGGGTTTGGCTTGAGCCTCTGACCGAGATACCCGGGCCCCAACCCAGCCAGGCTTTACAGGTTAGGCAGCACATTTTGAAGACTATCCTGTTCTTTACTGGCAGCCAGGGAAGGGATTTTAGGAGGGGAGCGGAAGCCAATCTAGAAGCCTAAACATGCATTTGTTTAGGTGACTGGAAAAGGTGGATTTCAGTTTCTGACAGAAAGAAGCAATGATAGTAGTAGACTGGCATATGCAATGAAGAAAATTTCCCACATGAGCAAGAAGGAGAAATGGGCGGAAAAATGAGGAGGCAAGCGGGGAATGATAGAGAACTCCCTTTAAGCATTAGGCAGGGGCATACAGAACAAAAGCGGGGGAGAGAAATATTTGAAACGGAGCTGAGAATGGAATTAAAAGTAAGGGCCACATTAGGTAGTGGGAGAATAAGAGGATGTTAGAGGCCGAAATTGCAGATTGGTAGAATTTTGGTGGGGTAACAAGCTGGATATATATACGTACATATAAATGCAAAAATGGAACAAAGATTCAGAACAGGAAGGAGAATTAATTGAATAATCCTCAGTTAGGGAGGGGTTTTGAAAGTCATAGTAAGGCATAAGTATGCCTAACAAAGCACAGAGGGGAAAAAAGGAAGAAGGGACCTATGACCGCTCGTTGGTGGAGCGCTCAGACCTTGTGTTTGAAACAAGCGCTTTGCAGAAAAAGTGGCGGTACCTGGTACCAGAGTACCTGCTTGTTTCTGAAAAGTGCCAGTACACTCCAAATAAAAGTATTAGGTCACTCTTAAGAAGTGCAGATACTCTCTCTAAATAATAAAGTGCTAGTACTCCGTACCGGACAGTACCTGCCAATTTAAAGCACTGCCCCTGGACTTACATGGAAACATGTATTTTTCTGCCCAGGGCGCTAATCTCCATTCCTTTTCTTCTCTGCCCTTCAATGCAGAGAATGTCGCTATCCATTTGAATTTTTTCCCCGCAAATCTTTTCTGCAGTGCTAATAAGGACAGGTCCATGCCAAAAGTGTCAGGTGTGCCTCCTGGCTCAAGCAGATCATTTCAAACCCGCATGAATGGTGTCTGTTGCCTGGGTCATAAGCATGACTCCAACGCCTGCGATAAAGTGCAGTGGCATGCAAGCCAAGTCACTCAAGGAATAGTTAGTGAAGCTCTTTATGGCACGGGGTCATCGCTGATCCAGGCTGTGCTCCAGGTCCTGTTCCCCATCACCCACCCCTCTCAATGGTAGATCTTTTGAGAGGGATCTCTTGCAGAAGAAGCACTCCCACTACAAAACAAGCATTGCAAGAGGCATTTTTCCTTTCTGTGTCAGTCCTATTAGTGGAGTAGGTGTTAGAATCAACTCTGCCACTTCACCTCTACGGCCACATCGTCCTCTGAAGGACCCTATCCCCATTTTGGAGGATATGTGCCTGATACTGGTGCCTGGCCCTAGGCCCAGAGGTACCACAGTCGCTTTGGATGTCCCTGCGTTCTCGTGCTGATCCACACGCTGGACTTCACTAATCTATGACGGCCCTCTGATGCACCTTCTGGCCTCAAGGAGCTTGCAGGACTGCTGACTGGACCTCCTCCAGTGGGCCAATCCAGGTCATGGTCAATCCGACTTCGCTGGTTCCTCGGTGTAAATGGATATGTATGGGCCTCTGCTACAGGCTTTCCCAGTTTCTATGACAAAGGTATTGGTGACGCCTTTTGATTCACAAGCCCAAAATGTAGATCCTGCCTTGCAGCCGTCTAAAATTCCAATAATCAAAGTGACTTAAGTGAAGGCCAAGAGGAGAGTTCATGCCTGCTTCAGTAATGGCCCTCCTTGTGAGTGTCTCCCTCGTGCTCAGTACTTTGTACACCTGCATGAGTCTTTTTTTAAACTTTATTCAGAGGCCTAGCATTGTCTCCCATGATAGCGGTGAGACGTTCCTCCTGACATGGATGAGAAGGGAAATATGTGGCCATATGAAATACCAGTGGCCTGGACACTTAACCAGAAGTTGATTTTGATTGTCCATCTGATCTGTCGATTGGAGAGAAACCGCCTCCTTAATAAAAGTCCTGTGCTAAGCAACAGAGGTCCTGGAACTATACTTACCTCTTGTGGTACATAAAGCGAACATCCTTAGACATTTTACAGCATTCGTCGTCTTCCTCTGACCTATTGCTGCCCTTAAACTAGGCGCTCATGTTCCCCAAGTTTGCCAGCTCACCCTTTGCTTGAGAACATTAACTTGTTTCCCTCCACTGCACTCGACAAGAAGTCAAAAAGTCCATGGGCAAAAAAGGGTTATGATCAGAAAGTCTGTATCTTCTTTCCCCTTTTACTACATGCTTAATGACCTATTCGCTCCCATGCTCTTTGATAGATGGCTCAACAGGTGGTTTCTAATCTTACAGGCAATCTGTGACCACTTTCCTGAGGTGTGCATTATGGGCGTTATGTGGCCAAGAAGGTCAGTGCCTAGGCATCGGTGTCAGGTCATTTATTGCTAAAAGGGCCAATCAGAGTGTGAGAGAGAGAGAGCGCATTTTGCTGAGGGATTGGTGGGAGGGTGCTGATAATGTAAATCACTGTAAATAAAGTGAAGAGAAGACTGCGTCAGGCCGCCTTAGCCCACGTAAGCATAGGTTGGCCAGAACTTCCTGGATGAATTGTGCATTGCTCCCCAGGGTTTACCCAAGATTGTAATGGTGGCCGAATACATTTTGAGCATCCTTCGTAGGCGCCCAGCATTTGTCAGGTACATGCTTGGGGAATGTTTCTGATGCAGATGTGATGGAGTGTGCTCGGATGCTGCATGGAGGTTGGACTCCAGGCAGAGGGTAGTAATGGTTGATAAAGTATATACTACATCCGAGGATGATCACTGCCTGTAAAGTTACTAGACTTGGTGTACTGTAATTATCTGGTTCTAATGAATTAGAAGCACAAGGTGGTGCACTTGATGTACAGGTGCTAGTTAGCTACTCAGAAAGGTTCATGACAGTGTGGGGTACCACAGAGATCATCTCTGCCTCACATGTAGAATATTTTTGTATATCCTCTAACAAAGCTGATTAGCTCATATGGCTATTTTGCCATCTTCTGTGACAGCAATACACATCTGGTTATACACCAGGACAAAGAGGCCCCAAACTCTGGTGTCTGTCGGACATTTAGCAGTGGATGTGCCAGAGTTTCCTTGAATTGAATGGCAGCATGGCAGCTCGCATTATCCTGGGGACGCAGAAAGCTAGGGAGGATGAAATGCTGGGGCTGGCAAAGACGCAAGTCCCCAATTCCTGTACCAAAAGTCACGTCCCTGAGAGGAGGTGTAGATCAAGAACTCTCCTGAATGTTCAGATTGATTCTTGCTTGATCATGTTTTCATGTCTGCGCTTCTTGAAAGGTTCTTATGTGTATTTTTTAAGATCATCACACAAAGCTGGTAGCGACATGTGTTCTGTCATGAGTTAGAATACTGCAACAGTCTGTACCTTGCTCTGCTGGCCCATGACATCTCTAAGTTACAGAAATTTCAAACGTTTCAGTAAGAGTTATGATGCCCCGGTGGAAATTTGACTCCTCCTCAGTGCCCATATAAGTCAGACTGGTTTGCAATTAGAATTGCGTTCAGGCTCCTGTTAGAAATGCAAGTACTTTTGAGGAACCAGTCTTCTCTGTCTGTTGAACACTGTGTGCACTCCAAAAAAATCTGAAACTTTTCTTTGTCTGTGTAGAACTGGTGCATAGTGGCCAATACACCCTTTTAAGTTTAGAAAGAACATTTTATTGATGAGAACAAAGGTGTCACTACAAAAGTCATAACAAGGAATTTATGTCAATACAATACAATAAGTTTCATTACACAAAGTAGAATCGGACTTATGAATAAAAATGAACATTCGATACATAAAGAATAAAGCATAGAAATAATGGGGTTACAAATAATCTGGGAACGTACAAGTGGTTCAAGGGGGTTTTGAAACTTCTTGCTGAGACGGTCTCGGCTGTGAATATCCTTTAGCACATGTATCTAGGAAAACTGTGACCGGAGACCACAGGTCTAAACGTTTCGCTGCCATCTGTATAGGATATACAAAGGAAGTGTCTAACCTATGATTATGGCAGACAGCGTACCACCATGCCCTATAAGAAATTTTTGTGAAATCCTTCCAATTAACAGTGATTTGCTGAAAGGCAGCCGCTAATAGCAAATCAATAACTTTAACATTAAGTGAAACATTCTTCCAGCAAGGGAAAAGACTCCCTAAGAAAACATGGGTGATAGAAAATGATAACTTAGTACCAAAAACTAGATTGATTTGAGACCACACCTGTGTCCAGAAGCTATCGACCATTGGACATAAAAATACCATATGGAGTAAGTCTGCATGTGGGGAGGAGCACGACCAACAGACATCGGAGGTATTCGCAAATCTTTTACTCAATGCACTTGGGGTAATTAAAAGTCGATTATAAACAAAGAACAGCGTCTGTACTAAACTAGCTGCTCTGGAAGATTTGCACAATTTAGTCCAAATTTTGTTCCATAAAGTGACTGGCCAAGAAAGTTGAAGATCCCGCTCCCATGCTTCCTCTATGCTAGATTTCTGTCTGATAATGTCTCCCTCCTGTAAATATTTGTAAATAGTAGAGGCTGCGGGTTTAGTTCTGAGCAAGGTAGAAAGTTGTGAAGAGGGGCTCTGAAGATCAGATATATTGGGTGCAGCGGATATTTGGATATATTTCTCCATTACAGCCATCTTAAGTATGTTATATTTATGTATAAATGAGGTTGGTAAATTGAATAGTTGTCTGAGTGAGGGAAAGGATAAAAAATTCGAATGTGAGAACAGCTGGTGGTGTATCCATATTAAACCTTTCTGCCGCCAAGTCTTCCAATAAATTGGTTTATTATGAATGACCAAGTCCTTGTTTTGCCAGATTGTTTTTTTTTTTTTTTTTTTTTTTTAAAAAACCTTTATTTCTTCAAGAGTCTGGACACAGCTATTCAGCCGACAACCCGGAGGTTCGGCAGCTTCGATAGGAGAGTACAAAGAATCGTCCACAGTACATTGAAGGAGCAGTGAGAAGGTTCCATTTTTAATAATTACAAACACACAACAAACCCCAGCAAGGCAACAACACTGAATGCCCACGGTGGTAGCCCCTCAGGGGGAGCCGGACCCCAATCGTCTAACAGTCACAGTACTATAATAAGAGGAAAAAGGGGGAAAAGCAGAGGCCCAAGAAGTCAATTAATCATCACATCTGCATACTGAGCTGGAAAGGTCAAGAAGAAAGCTGTTCCTCGGGAGGATCCAGATCAGGGGCAAGACATATTCCCCCCCTGTATTGATTCCACCGCCCCCAGATGGCATGCCACTTCCGAGGGCGGCCTCTGGCGCAATATACTGTCTTCTCCCTGAGCATACTCCAGTCCATATTTTCTTTCCACGCAGTTAACGTGGGGGGCCCCCCGGGACCCCACAAGCGCGCGATGTCCCTCTTAGCAACCATGTTACCCAGGGTCACCCACTGGGTCTGTGCCTCATCATGGTCAGTGGGCCCCCAGACATTCAGGAGACAACACTGCGCTTCCGGCTGCATAGCAATGCCCGTCACCTCCCCCATCACCGCATGAACTCGCCTCCAAAATTCCGTGATGACACCACATTCCCAGATGATATGTAGGAAAGTACCCACCACACCGCATCCCCTCCTACATAGGCCTTCCTCAGAGTATCCCATATGAACCAGTCGCGGCCCCGTCACATACACTCGATGCAGGATCTTGAGCTGCACCAGCCTCAGACGCGACGGGATCGCAACCTCCTTAGGAGAGGAGACAGCAGACTGCCAGTCCTCATCATCCAACTCGAGTCCGTCCCTAGTCCACTGGTCCCGCAGCCCCAGTAGCAAATCAGCCCAAACATTTATCAGTTTCTTGTAGATGAGCGAGATCGTGCTCTCCGGCATATGGCCATCAAGGATCCGGTCCTCCAAAGGAGAGGACTCAGGCACCTTCTCACCCTCCACGAGGACTGACCGCAGGGCATGACGCACCTGAACATATCGGAAAAACTCAGACGCCCCCAACTCGTACTCCTTCTGCAACTCTTCAAAGGACTTCACCCTACCCTTAATCAGCATATCTCCAACCCTGGAGATGCCGATCAAGTCCCATTTGTCAAACCCTGTCGTATGCCAAAGCCTACCCAACCTTTCAGATTCAAACAACGGGGCTGCTAGGGTGAGCCTATCCTTCCAGCCCAGAGAGTCAGTCGCCATCTTCCATACACGCACCGCCACCCCAGTGGGCCCCGTGAGAGATGAGTCGAGGGACCGCGAATACAACGCCCTAAGATAGTTCCCACCGCGCAACAACCATCTGTCCATGGCATAACCAGGGCTGAGGGCCGGGCCATAGAAACCGTGGTTAATCGCGGACAACTGGGTGGCCCAGTAATAGCGTCGGATGTCTGGAAGCGCAATACCCCCGTCATACCATGGAAGCGTCAATTTAGCAATTGCTATCCGCGGCCGCCCATCCCACAACAATGTCCGTTGGAGGCTTTCGACCTCCCGAAAGTACTTGGCCGGCACCCAATCTAGAGTGTTTTGCAATGCATAGAGGAACCGAGGAAGGGACATCATTTTGAACAAGGCAGCGCGCCCGACGAGGGAGAGCGGCAGCCTCCGCCAGCCCTCAACATCCCGCCGCAGGCGCGCCAGGGGGGGGAGCAGGTTTCTCTCATACCGCAAGGCGGGGTCCATGGAGATAAAGATCCCCAGGTACACGAAGCCCTGCTGAGCAATCTGGATCGAACAAGTTCGCGGGACCGGCGGAACCTCACCACTCAGGACGTATAAATACGATTTACTCCAGTTGATGACGAGACCCGAATTCCTACCGAAGGACGTAAGAACGTCACAGACCACTATGAGTGAGTTCTTGGGCGAGGCAAGGTACAACAAGATGTCATCAGCATATAGCGAAATGCGGTCCTCGTGTTCGGGCGACCACCGAAGGCCACGTATATCCGGGTGGTTTTGCCAGATTGTTGAATTCAAGAAGGAGTCAATGGTGTTGGGGAGAGAAGGAGATGCAGAAGCTAATAGTTTAGAGGTCAGTTTAATTATAGGAGTGGATACGACTTGCGTGAAAAGGAAAGGTACTCAGAGAAAAGGAAAGGAAGAGACGTTCAATTGTAATCCATAGGGGGCAATCCTCCGAATTGTCGAGCAACCAAAGAGAGGCTTGACGCAGGAGAAAAGCTTTCTGATAAGTCCGGAAATCGGGAAAATTAACTCCACCTTCTGTTTTAGGACGCGTCATTTTAGATAGAGACATTCGGGGCCTCTTTGAATTCCACAAGAAGGAAGAAAGAATGTAATTAATCTTTTTAAGGAATTTGGCAGGGATGGAGACTGGAATTTTAGAGATAATGTACAAGATAATGGGTGTTAACATCATCTTTATAGTATCCAAGCGAACCCACCACGATAAATAGAGGGGGTGCCATTTGGCCACTAGGTCAGCAATTTTCTGTATACATTTACTCATGCATAGCGTCACCGTGTCTGATATTGAAGAGGTAACATGTAAGCCAAGGTATTTGATGTGGGAGGGGCTCCATGTAAAGTTAGAGGCGCTAAAGTCCGCCCTAAATGTATACTTGGTCAGAGGGAGAATTTCACATTTATCGCTATTTAACTTATAACCAGAAACTTTAGAGTAATCCTGTACTTCTGCCAGAAAAGCAGGAATGGAGTCGCTAGGATTGGACACAAAGAGTAAAATGTCATCAGCATAAGCTGTATTTGGAAGCCATGCAAATTCGGATTTTAACGCAATTTGGAAAGAAATGGCTCCAAAGCTAAGTTAAAAAGAAAGGGAGAAAGAGGGCAGCCTTGGCGTACTCCCCTATCTAAATCGAAAAATGAGGAGATCAAGCCGTTGGCACAAATAGCCGCACGTGGATTGGAATAAAGGAGAGAAATCAAGGATATAAAATGAGGTCCAAAACCAAACCACCTAAGGGTGTAAAACAAATAAGACCATTCAACTCTGTCAAACGCCTTTTCAGCGTCAAGTGCAATTGCCCCAAGGGAGTGCTTTAAGTGCGAAGACTTAGATAGGACATTAAAAAGGAGTCTTGTATTATCTGTTCTAAATCTACCCTTGACAAATCCAGATTGTTCCTTACCTAATAAATCAGGCAAGTAAGAATCTAGTCGTATGGCTAAAGCTTTGGAAAAAAATTTATAATCGATATTTACCAAGGAAATAGGTCTGTCATTTTTGCAATATCTGTGATCTTTGCCTTCCTTGGGCATGAGGCAAATGTGTGCCTCTGAGAAAGACCCAGATGAACATCCCAATGTGCTAAAAAAATCTATTAAGGAATGAAGTTTGGGCAATATGAGTTTGGAAAAATGTTGATAAAATTCTACTGTAAAGCCGTCAGGCCCTGGCGCCTTGTCCTTTTTAAGCTGCTGAAGAGCGCTTGACAATTCTTGCTGTGATGGATCCAACTCCAAAGGAGAGAAATCTGGTAGAATATGGGAAGGTCTTTGTAGATTCGAGAAAAAATGAGAGAGGGAATGGGCAGATGGTTGTGTCTCCGAGGCATAGAGAGATTTGTAGAAGAGGGAAAATTCTTGCAAAATATCGGCATCTTTGAATTTTACGTCTGAGCAATCGTCGAATATGGATTCAATAGTGAGTTTGTTGTGTTTGGTTTTTAAATAATTAGCCAATATTTTCCCCGCTTTGTTTTTACCCCCATAAAATTTGGCCCTGGATTTCAGCAAGTAGAGCGAGGCGTCTTCCGTTGATTTCTTATTAAATTGCAATTTGGCATTTATAAGAGCTGTAAGTGATTCCTGCGAGTGCGAAGTGTAAAATGAGTGCTCCAGTTTTTTAATGTCTTGTAAAAGAGCAGTGTTAAGTTTACGGGAGATTTTACGCCTCTTGGCAACAAAACCAATGATAAAATCCCTCGCTGAGGCCTTGAATGCATCCCAAACAGTGGAGAAAGGGATGGAATGGGTTTGATTTAGTACAAAGAACTCGTCAAAAAATATGGTAAAAGCTGTAGTAAATTTTGGGTCCAGGAGAAGAGCGTTATTGAAGCGCCACCTTTTGGGGCCCACGGCCTTAGGTAAAATTTCAAGACCAGTGGAATCAGGGGCATGATCGGACAATAGAATGGGCCCAATCACCGCATGTGTAAGGGTTTGTGAAATGGAATGGGAAACAAATACGTAATCTATTCTTGATTGAGAGTGATGCGATGGGGAGTAGAAAGTGTACTCTCTAGTAATCGGATTACAGCGACGCCAGGCATCTGAAAGCTTGTGTTGAGCTATAACACGCACAAATGATTTCTGAGAATTGTTAGGAACATAAGAGACCTTGGAGTTCCGATCCACAAACGGATCAAAGACCTGGTTGCAATCGCCAGCCAAGATAAAATTGTCCTCCATGCATAGGGCAATCTGTTTAGCCAGGGTAGACCAGAAGTAGGAGTCGCCGCCTGTAGGGGCATAAACATTAAAAAGAGAAACTGGAGTTCCCTTTAAGGATAATTTAACATTCAACCATCTCCCTTCTACATTTGAGTCTTGAGCCAGTAATTGAAACGAGAGGGACTTGCGACAAAGAATCATCACTCCATTTCGTTTACCATCCCCAGGGGAGAAGAAGATATCACCCACCCAACCCCTTTTCAAATTTAATGATTCAACTTCTGACAAGTGGGGTTCTTGCAAGAAAACAATATCAGTGTCAAGCTTGGCCAGGTGAGTCAAGATTCTTTGTCTCTTGATAGGAGAATTTAAACCCTTAACGTTCCAAGTAACCAACTTCAAAGGCATAGATATTCAAAGATAAAACACATTATAAATACAAAGCAGAAGTCCAATTCAGTGCGAGAACAATACAGAATAGGAAAAGGATAGAGCAAGAAAGAGACGGTTCGTCCCAGGACAAAGTGAAGATGAGAGAATGATCCAGATAACCAGTGCAGAGACATATAATCAAAGATTGTAATAGAAAGAAGGAGGATAAGCCAAAAGAATGAGTAAAAGGGGATTGAAAAAATCGTTATGACACAGAGAATAGACAAAATGAATAAAGAGAATGAAGGAAAAAGACAGAGGACACCTACTGATGGAAAACTACACTCAAACAAAGAAAAACAAAAAGCACAGAGCAGAACAGAAAAAATAGCTAGGACATGACAAAAAGAGAACATACCTACGAGAAAAGAAAAAAAAAAAAAAGGGTTCAGGAAGAGACGAGGGGGAGGTGGAACCACAAGGAGTAGGCCGTGCGTCCGAGGTCAGCTGAGCGGGAAGTCGGGGAGAAACCACACTACAGCGGTAAGAATCTGTGAAGACAACAGAAAAAATAATCCTGTAAAATAAACATGAAGACACTTAAGAGAAAAATTGCATAAAACAGATTGGACAAGAACAAGAGAACCAACAAAAGCACTAACGAACCAAGCATGAAGGCATTACTTCATAAACACGACAACATGGAAATCAAGTCTACTGGGAAAACCTATCTACATTATACAAAAGTGATAAAAAGATTAGCAAAATCTGAAAAACCTGTGGAAAAAGAGAAAGAGATAGCAGTAAAAAAGAAAAGGTAAACCATTCAAGTGCTCGAAGAAGAAGCAGGCTCAGAGGAGTCCATAACAACTGTTCTGCAGGAATTTATGAAGCTTTGTAGGTGGGCCGGATCTTCGTATGTTGTTGTTCTATTGTTGTATGTGACCTTGAAAAGGCACGGGTGAAAGAGACCAAATCTGGCCCCCATGGAATGAAGTTCAGCTCTCATGTTGAGGAAAGCTTTGCGCCTGTTAGCAGTAGCTTTAGCGTAGTCCTGCGAAAAAAATAAAGATGATCCAGACCATGTGATCCTCGAAGAAGCCCTGACTGCCGCGATCACTTTCATTAGGTCAGTATATTCCAAGAAGTATAAGATGACGCCCCGTGGTTTCTGCGAGGGGTTGGCATGAGATGGAACTCGGCCCAATCTGTGAGCCCGTTGAATATTGAGATGCGTCCCTTCTGGTAGATGGAGAACTTTAGGGAGAAATGATTTAAAGAAGGCAATCGGATCTGACCCTTCAAGTCCCTCCCCCAGGCCGTAGGTACGCAGATTATTCCGTCTATTGCGGTTTTCAAGGTCCTCAACCTGTCTCTGCAACACAGAGACTTGAGAGTGGAGGTGAGAAACAGTTGAATAGGACTCTTGCAGAGAGGAAGCGGATTGTTCAACGGTAGAAATCCTAGCATCTAAATGAGACCAATTATCCGTTAAAATTTGCAGCTTGGTATTAGTCTCTTCCATAAAGGGCCTGAGGGCCCTGATCTCCTCAAGTAGCAAGTCCATCGATACAGACGAGGACGACTTGGGCGGCGAGGGAGGGTCTTTTTTAAGACGCTTAGTGTGAGTTTTACCAGTAGCTCCAGAGGGAGGATCCATAGTTACGATTGAGCACTGAGGCGTAATAGCCAAAGGGATGTCAAGCTTAGAAAGTTCCGTAAAAAGTTTAGAGTTCTTTATAAAAGTGTGCTGCTTGGATGTAGAAGTATGCTTTCCTGTGGTCCTGCCCATAAAAAACTGATCCGGGACTCCCCCACCAGGTCACGGTGAATACACTCAAAGTGTATTTTGTGGGGCGTACTACAAAAAGCACTTATGAGCCATGGACCCACTACCGCCGATATCAAAGGTAGTGTTTCGAAAAGTAGAGCTCAAGAAAAAGTCCATACGTTTGCAATGTGGTAGAGTATTTCATTGAGCAGCATCTTGGCATTAATACCAGAGCACAACAGAGGGTTCCCTCAAGACTCAAAATGGCCGTCGCCCAAATCTCCTCCGCGCCTCAGCAGCATAACAGCACGTCAAAAACAACAAGCCCCCAGCAGCACAACATAGCTCCTGGCCACAATTTAATAGGTGAATACCTTCAAAAAACAGTCTCACAGGCAGGCTGGGGGCATAAAAAAAAAGAATAAGTAAAAATTGTTAAGGGGATTGTGCAAGATCCGCGAATCACGGTAAAAATCAAGATGGCGGCAGCGAGAGGGCGCGTTCAAAGGAGGAGATAAAAATCATACTTGCTGGTTCAAAAAGAAGGTGCCATCAGTAGCGTGAAAGTCCAGGGGTCCAAAACTGCTGCCATATCGGGACGGCTCGGTCCAGAAGCGTGTTTCCTCCGCAGACCGCCGGAGAGCTTCACCCGAGCGCCGCCATCTCCGTCGGGCACCAAGCCACGCCCCCCCCCCCCCAATACACCCTTTAACATGACCCACACCGGTTCCTGCTACAATGATGCCGTGGAGGACATCAATTTTATTGTCTTGTAGGAATCTGAACCAGATTCGTCTCAGCCGACAGTTCTGCCATGCCACGCCCCCACATAATCCTACTGTGACAAAACAGTACCCTTGCCAAAGATCCTTCCTCCAGTGCTCCACTGGCTTTTCATTTGGGCTCTGACCAGAGGCCTACCACATTTTGGTGATGGTGGGATACATCTGTCCCTCAAGAGCTTTTAGATGGACCTATTTGAAGCCAGTGGGCTGGACATCTCCCCTGACACAGGGCTAATATCATCCCCTAGCCCTTTTGCAGATGAATCTGCTTCATTAGCCATGATCATTAAACGAGCGGTAGAGGCTTGGTATTTCATGTTATATCTGTTGAGGTTCTGCAGCTTGGACAATCCTCCTAGAACCATAACTGCCCTTTAATGAGGCCCTGACTGACACTCTCATGGATACTTGGAATAAACCTTGTTCTTTCCACCAAGTTAATAAACATGTGGTACATTGTCACAGACTCGTTCTGGAGGACTCTGCTGTTGGATGAGAGCTATATACTTTAGTTATTTTCTGTCTCTATAAGACTACTTGACCCCCAAAACCTATGTTTTGACACCAAAATGAAGTATATAGGTCTCATGGTTCCTGAAATAATACATCATCACTGCAACACATCTGCCATTTTTTAAAATGTTATCCAGAAAAATTGGGACAGGATCAGCAATGTCTACCTAAGCTAAATTACTTCTCTAATATAAAAACATAAATCAAAAATGAAAATTTCTGGACAACAATATTTTGATGGAGGTATATCAAGGGGCCAGGCCTAATGTGATATCTTTATCAGGTATTCACTGATCTAGCATTAAAGGATGCATTTTGTACTAAAGTCGCCGTAGACCAAAATGCAGTTATTTTTTATGCAAGTAGCCTCTACTAGCATGCTTTCAACTAACAACTTCAACACCTCTTTCAGTCTTTTCATAGGAGTTGTTCTTTGAAGAGCAAAACATCGAACTTGACCAGGGCCATCCGCCTGGTGGAAGGTAGACTTTCAAGGTCTCAAAATAACCATGTCTTGTTTCTTAAGTTGATAATTTGTAAAGTTGTATTTATTATAGTATGGGTTACTCCATATTTGCTAGCTGACACGTTCCTATCCAGGTGGTCTGGCCCCCTGTTGGTTTTGCTGTTTGCTTGCAGGTAGGTGGTGTTTTGCGTAACCAGCTAGGCCAATAGTATCAGTGGACCATTTTTCCTGAAAGCAAAAAAAGTATGTTGGTTTAAGAAGGACAGCCAGTGCTTATCCATCAGTTTTGACTTTAAGCCAACTATATATTCCAACTCATGATTTTTAGGTCTCGCCTACGCAGCGCGCATGCGCTGTATAGGAGGAGACCTCTTGAAATAGATTTGTTTTTTCTGCCAAAAAAGTGCACGCATTGCATTGCTTTCAATGGTAACACGTGCACGTTTGGCGATTCCCTTGCAGGAGCGAGCTTTGAAACCATCTGTTTGTAACTAACTTCCAAACAGATGGTTTAAAAGCTCGCTCCCGCAAGGGAAACAGGCGCAGCCGCCCTCCTCTCTCCCCTCCCCCTGCTGCCTCCTCCACTTCTCGTCAAACTTGTTTCACATTTTCACCATTCTAATTCATAAGAGCTATGAACTCAATTATCGCATTATCTATGCATTTCACGGAAAGTTTGCATTCTAGTTCTTTCATGGAAACTCTGTGGCGCGTCCTCTGTCTTCCCTGGTCCGAAGTCGTCTGACCTGTCTGGATGTTTTGCTGCTCAGCTGCTCGCGCAGTCACGTGCCACTAGTTTGGCTTCGGGTCACGTGCTTCGATCCCGGCAGGGTGTTCAGAGAAGATGATGTGGCAGTGGTTGCTCTGTTTACCCGGTATCCTGGGGGTCTTCCTCAAGCTGGGGGGCCCCGAAGAGGAAGGTTTCAAGAGAAAGGTGAATTAATGCATTGTGTGGGTGAGGTAGGGCTAACATGTAACTCGAGGAAACTGC
Organism: Triturus cristatus; assembly: GCF_964204655.1. NCBI lineage: Eukaryota > Metazoa > Chordata > Amphibia > Caudata > Salamandridae > Triturus > Triturus cristatus. The sequence goes on along the minus strand of NC_140594.1, from coordinate 1,060,784,317 downwards.
GAGAGGTAGAGAGACGGAGAGACAGCAGCTGGGAGGCAAAACTTGGTCTGCTTCCCTGGTTGAGAGCAGATCCAGGGAGATATTTTTCCCATCGTCTGAGGCCTTTTGGTGGAAGCATCCAGCAGAGTTGTGAGAGGGCGATAAGCCTCAAACCTAGGGGCAGTTAAATTGCCTGTTGGAGTGTGCCACGACAATGGCGGAAGTTAAATACATTTGCGCGCTCAGCTGTATTAGATCCCTTCAATCCCGTGTTACCAGTTCGACTCGTCGAGCCCAAGCACACTCCCTTGGGCAGCAAGTGCCAAGGATTCACATGCAGCTGTGCCAATACACCGCAGTCCGTATTCACTGCCCCTAGCAAGTGTGGGTACTTTGACCAAAATTCATTTCCACCAGTGCACCTGAACCCCTAGCTTCCAGCTTGACTTTTGAAGTGAATCCTCGCTTCTCGAGTACTTGGATCAACCCGCAGCTCTGTAAAAGGCAGTCATTCCTGAACCGCGACTCCATTCCTGAAATGCAACTTATCGCTATTTTGATAGCAGGGCCATCAAACAGGGGTGTAGGGAACACTACATTTCCTCTGGCGGCAGCAGGGATAACCTTAGCGTGCTGCAGGCTATAGTAAACGTATAGTAAAAGTAATGTAAACGTGTATAATCATAGAGTTTTGAAGTGAAACCTCGAGACAGGTTTGCAAGTGTGCTTTATTAAGAATAAGAATTAGTTTAATTGCATAGTTAAAACCTTTGCAAAAAGACAGTTTGCACAATTTTAAAATAAAAAGGAAAAGTATAAAAGCACGTCAACACCTGCAATTGGCAAGGTGCTCTTTGCATTAAAACCATTTTTCACATAAGTTCCAAACTGCTGGTAAGAATGTACTGCCCTTTTACAAGTAAAGTGCCTAGTTCTGTTGGAGCTGGTGGATAAGATCTTTAAAATGTGCCTTTCTGTTGTGTCCTAAGCTAATAGGTACAGAACCCCATATATAGGCATGATGACATAAATGGATTGCACAGATATTTAAACTCATTACAGCATGGTACAAATAATATTACCACAAGGACCAAACAGTAGTTCATGGCTATCAATGCTCTATGGATGTTAACTTTGCACGCCTTGTAACCCCCCCCCCCAGCCTTTAGTTCTAAATTGATAAACGTGAGGTGAACAAATCTTTTTTTGTCAAACAAGGCTCCTAGATACTTCTATTCCGTCAATGTTTCGAACTAAGTTACTCCCAAGTTGCATTTTGATGTCTTTTTACCTATTAACCAGTGCCATTGCCTTGGTCAGATTTATTTCTAGCCCACATGCTTTGTTATTTACATTCTGCAAGGTAATAAGATCAAAAATCAGAAAGAACATGTTCTTGAAGCATCTTCATGCACCTAGCAAATGGGTGGAGGCGAAAAAAGGGAAAATAAAAAATGTACCACTCAATACCACATAATTACATGCCACAAAATTACATAACACATAATTACATTATACTAAATCCAAAAAACACACCACACATAAAACCAGTGCCACATAATTAAATATCACATATTTACACTCTACTCAATACAGCATCAATACAATCCACATAATATCACAGTGCCACGTATTAACACGCCACATAATTACACTTTACTCAATACAATATAAATACACTACACACAACACTCATAACCACATAATAACACCACATAATTAAACTCTACTAAATGCAACATACACCCCACAAAATACCACTCAAAACCACATAATTGCACTCTACTCAATACAACATAAATACAAACCACATAATATCACTCAGTGTCACATAATAACACACCACATAATTACACTTTACTCAATACAATATAAATACACCCACATTACAACACTCAAAACCACATATTTACACCACATAATTACACTCTACTAAATGCAACATACACTCCACATAATACCACTTACTAACACATAATTACATGCAACATAATTCCACTCTACTCAAAGCAACATAAATACACTACACAAAACAAATCAGTGCCACATAATTACACTACACATAATTACGCTCTCCTCAATACAACACAAAAACACAACACATAATACAACTCAGTGCCACATAATTATATGCTACATAATTATACTGCACCTGATGCATTATATACTCCAAATAATACCACTCACTGCCACATAATTACATACCACATAATTACACTCTACTAAATACAACATATACCCCACATAATACCACTCAATAACACATAATTACATGCCAAGTAATTACACTCAACTCAATACAAAAAATAATATAATCCACATAATATCACTCAGTACCACGTAATAACACACCACACATTTATAATTACACTCAATGCAATATAAATACACTACATATAACACTCAGTACCACATAATTACACACCACATAATTACACTATACTCAATGCAACATCAATAAACTCTGCATAATACCACTAAGTACCACTTATAACACTTTTAATTAGAACTTTTCAACATAAAACACATCAACCACAATACTCAACAACATAGCCAAAACTTCAAAATAAACATTTAAGGTCCCAAAAGCGAGACCTATTGGCTATGCCAATGCTTGTTAAATGTGATTTTGGGCTATATTCTGTATTGGACGATCTGGGTTTATCCTACAGGCAGTTTTCTACATAATCGACCAGTGATGGTCTTGATGAAGGCAGAAAATCAGATCTTTGATGGTTTTGGGTTGCAATATTTGCTATACAAAGTTTGCCCATCTAGGAAGAGGTCGTTGTGAGCTGGATGCCTCTTGTAGAACTTGCTTCTGTAATTTCCGTGGTGGATCCTAGGTATTCCCAGGACTTAGATCGGTTCTTAGATCTGTTCTTGTCAAAACCATAATTTAAGTTGAAATAAGAGGACATTCCTGGAAGGACTCCTGAGAGTGCCTGGCCAAATGTTGCTGTTTCTATTGTTTTATTTGCCCCTTTGGTTCTGGTGAAGATGCAGGCTTGGCACTTGGCAGGCACCATCGGCTGCTAGAGCATTTTGTGTTTGTGTGGCGCCCAGTTGCCCAGACAGTAATCCAGATGCAAGAACTTGTTTTCCTTCATGCAAGATGTGGGATATATTGGCATTACTATTACTCGTTCATGGTATTTATTTGAGAATTTAATTGGATAGGGCTTCTGGTGGCAAATGAAGGTTGTATCGTTGCTTGAGATTTTAGTACTGATCTATTGTAATCTAATAATGCTGTCTGAGGAAAGTTTGCCCCAGTCATGGTGCAGACTGTGAAACGGGTTACACTGGCTTCAGCAGCCTTCGGCTTGGCGGTATCCTCTGGCATAGTCATGGCCAACCATATTCAGGGTAGTGTGCTTGTGTGCCGCATTTGACACTGTCCCATAAAATCTTGCTTCAGCGCCTACGGGAGATTGGCATAGGTAGATCTGCCTTAGCCTGATTTGCTTCCTTTCTCTCTGATCTATCTTTTTAGCTTATTTCCCCTCATTATAGCTCCCACCCACAAGCTCAGCACCATGGCATTCCCCAGGGCTCCTCTCTAAGACCTACATTGTTCAATATCTACATTAAACCCCTGGCTCAGGTTGTGAAAGTCCTGGGGCTCGCGCTGGTGTTTTAAGCAGACAACACCCAGCTTGTTCTCTCTTTTTCTAACAACCCCTCTTTGGACCTGGCTAATTTCCAGAGCGGTATGTTGGCTGTCGCAGAGTGGATAGCTGCCAACTGCCTGCAGCTGAACATGGGCAAAACTGAAATTCTTCTTTGAGGCTAAGATGCCAACTCATGAGGCGATCACTGGTGGACTCCTTTCCTTGGGCTCCCTCCTTGTCCCAAGTCGGTGGTTAAAAACCTAGGTGTCTGGTAGACAGAGCTATAACTTTTAAAGCGCAGGCAAAATCTGTGGTAGGCATTTGTTTTGGGCTTTTACATGAGCTCAAACCCATTCTGGTTTTTAGATCCCCACATTCGACAAGTCATCATGCAGGCATCAATCCTCTCGAGGATGGACTATTGGAACATCTTATACTTGGGAACTGACAAGGTTGTGAGTAGAAGACTCCAGCTGGCCCAAAATGTTGCTGCTGTGCTGTTGCTTTCTCTCCCAACGCATTCCCCGGTCTCTGGCCTTATTCACAGAATACATTGGCACCCTGTGGATAAGCGTGTTCACCTTAAGACCTTGTGCACAGCTCATAAGATCTTCTTCTCCCGGGTGACCCCCATTTTGTCCAATCTGCTATTTCCGTATCTTCCTCCTTGGCCATTGCGCTCTGCTGATCTAAACAAGCCTCTGTTCCTCATGGTAAGAGAGTAAGAGCAGGAGGTCTCTCTTTTCATGCTAAAGCTCCTGCTCTTTGGAACGTACTCCCTTTATCAAGTAGGAGTATTCCAAACCACTGGTCCTTTAGGAAAATTTTGAAGACCTGGATGTTTTCCTCTTAAGTGGTCTTTGTGGCACTTTTATGTCAGGTCGTTCTGTGGAGCTTGTTCTTTCTGAGACTAGTGCTTTGATGCCCCGTTGCTGGGGCAGCCATGCACTCTACAAATCTTATAACATAATCCAGAGTTTTTATAGGATGCACTCTCTAAGGCGGCTATGGACCATGCATCCAATGGTTTAAAAACCTCTGGGCTTGGGGGGTTGTGGCCAAGCAGTCCAAGATGACGGACACGTCTTAGCCTGACTTCCGTAGCCTTGTAAATATCTGTCACCTTCCTGCCGGCAAGCCCCTTCTACAACCTTCACTCTGAAGCACCATCGTCGCCCAGTGCTCTAGGAACAGTCCAGTTCTCTCGCCCCCGCGATTTAACCCCAGTGGCGGCCGAGACGCAAAGTTGAAGACGGTGGGCGGCGCCCAGGCCTGCATGTAGAGACCGTGCCCTGCCGTGCTCGCTGCCAGCAATAAGTGACCCTCCATTGCTGGTGTCTAAGCCTTGCTGCTGGCTCGTTCCGCCAACGGGTGACCGCGCCAGAGTCCTGGGAGATGGAGCAGCAGCCGCCCCACAAAATGTGGACGCAAAGGTGAGGCCCATAGTGCTCCCGCGTGCTCTAGACCGACCCGCATTCTGTCCTCAGAGGCAGCATGATTGCAGGGCACTGCAAAGGCAGCGTTTGTTCCTAATACCGCGAATAATTAAAATGCAGCTCAATTTAAACATGGGCATTTAGATGCAGTGGGCCAATGCGCGCTGCATGAAGAAGTTAACAAGCCGCCATAACATGTGCATGAAGGCCTAGCTTTAAATACATATAGAGCTGAAGCCTCAGGAATCTACTGTGGGGATATAGCTGCTGCCAACACACAATCCTACCATGCAGCTGCAAATTTGCAGACCATGAGCAATGGATCATGGGAGAACCCTCCTTACATACACTCCGACCGACCCGAAAGACCTTCCCCCAACGACACAGGTGGTGATCATGACCTGGCGACGGACCCTTTGCCGAAAAAGGTTGGTGGGGCCGCATTACAAAGGAGACCCCGCTGGGACGAAATTGCTTCCTTCCGCAGGTAGCGGACCTTCAGGGATTCTGTGGCTGGGATCGATTTGGAATCTCAAACCTAGGCGACGTTATGGAGGGGCATAGCCTCAAACTCTTCTAAGACCTCCAAAAAGGATTCTTCATGCCCCACAAACAATTCTACAAATACTTACAATTAAGACATGCCCTTCGCCCATATATCAAAGACCTAACCAACCTTCCAGAATTCAGCCCACTAGAAGGCAAGCTCCGGATGAGGGACCTTGGAGATCATTAAATATTGAAAATCTACCAAACCTGGGTTATGAATAACTCCACTACCTCGGCCACCCTGAGAGTAACATGGGCTTCTCCGTCTCATTCAATTCAAATGTCTATACAGGGTATATTATACCAGACATAGATCATGGACGGCAGGGCTAATCGCGTCCCCAAAATGCCTACGGTGTGAATCAGATGTGGGCGCACTCATACACACTATTTAGACATGTCCTGCCCTGGATCACTTCTGGGGTGGCGTGCTAAATTGCCCGACAGAGGTGCTAGCATGGGATCCCAGAAACTTACACTCCTACATTGCGCAGAAGGAATAGGGGGTAATAGATACAAAAGGCACCTACTATTTTTAGGCATCACATTAGCAAAACATGACTTTGCCAGGCAATGTAAGGCAGATACGCCACCCCATATAAAACTATAGAAGAAAGGCATGGATTTTATTATGGAACTGGAACTTCCTGTCTTTCACGCACGGGGGTGCCCACAGAAACACACTAAAATATGGCAGAGGTGGGCCACATACAGAAATATTCCCCTGGAGTCACACACTACAGTAGATTGTCAAATAGGGAAAGAGATAATATATGAGCATGAGTAGCAGGACAACAGCTTTACCAGAAACTGTCTATACCAGGGGCGCGAGGTACCAGGACAATAAATGTATCATGACATGGCACATAGTTAGATATAGGTTTGACACCTGCATTATTGTTTTAAGCCCATAATGTTTACTCAGCAACAGGGACAAACTGTATTTTTGGATATATCCTACAAATGATGCGTATGTCTCATGTCGCCCAGGCATTCTGGGTCTGCATTTATAAATGCTAATAAAATGTGTTCACGAAAAAAAAAATCGATAGACACATTTGGTCAGCTTTGACCTTTTTTGCCTTTGATTTTCCCCTCACTTCATACATTATTACTCTCCTCCTTGGGTCGGTCAAATGTAGTGGTAGTGGCGACACATCTATGGTTTCAATGTTTTTGCTTTTTACTTTCTTTGCTTATTTTGCTTGTTGGGCTTATTGCACTCTCGCTTTCTTTTGGTCTGTCGATCTATTGCTTGATGAAGGGCGTAAATCAAGATTTTCAGGCTGAGCTTTGAGTGGTTTGTGTTGATAGTTAGACGTCAGGCAGGAGAAAAAAGAGAGAGTGGCTGGGGCTGACAGTAAAGGACCCTGCACCACCTGTAGGTGCCTATAGGTACTGGAGTGCTGGGATGCCAAAGAGGCTGCAGTGCTGGTGGAGGGTTGGTGCTGACCACTGACCGGCACACTGTATACAAGCCGCACCGGCATAACGCCGGCCGCTTCTGCACAGAGGTGGTGTTTTGCAACCTAGCGCACTGGGCCAACCAACCCTCTCCCCTACTCTCTCAGATGGGCGATGCAGGTCGCACCTCTCTCACTTCTGGTCTCTGAGTTCAAGCCTGGAACCTGGGACTTGATGGCTTGGTGGCTGAGGGAGATGGGGAGCGGGGTCCAGGCGAGAGCTAGCTGTATCTCTGGTGCAGGTAGGGTGACCAACTGGCATTGGTGCAAATTCAGGACGGTGAGTGTAAAAATTCAGGACAAAGGGTCAAAATTCAGGACACAAATTCAGGACAGGAGGTAAAAATTCAGGACAAAACTTCAGGACAATAGGTACATTTTACAGACACATCAGAGGAGGTCACGCAATAGTATATAAGTAAGCCCAGCCATATCCACACATATTCAACCATTTGCAAACCTATCCATCATGTATCCTTCCATCTATCATTTCACTCATCCATCCCTTCATCCATCCTTTCACTCATCCAGCCATTATCCATCCATCCACCCTTTCACTCTATCCATCTGTACACTCATCCATACACTCTTCTATCCATCCATCCATTCACTCATCCATCCATCCAGCCAGCCAGCCATTTACCCTTTCACTCATCCAGCCATCCTTTCACTTACTCATCCATCCACCCAGTCACTCCTCCTTCCACCCATCCACCCTTTCAGTCATCCATACATCCTCCCTTTCTCTCTCCATCGACCCTTTCACTTAGCCATCCTTCCTTCCATCCATCCACCCACCCATCCATCTACTCATCCACTCATGAATCCATCCATTGACCCTATCACTCATCCATCCTTTCTCTCATCCATTTATCCTTTCACTCCTTCACTCATCTATTCATCCTTTTGTCCTCCACCTACCCTGCCTTTCACTCACTCATCCATCCTTACATCCACCCTTTCACTCATCCGTCCATCCATTCACCCTTGCACTTATCAATTCATCAATCAATCCATCATTTCACTCATCCATCCACCCACTCACTCATCATCCACCTTTTCACTCATCCATCCTTACACTCATCCATCCACCCTTTTACCCATCCAGCTACCCTTCCACCCATACACCCAGCTATTTACCTTTTCTCTCATCCATCCTTCCACTCACTCATCAATCCATCCATCCTCTCTGTTAGACGGCGACCTCAGAGGAGCCTGGAAGGGGTCCGGACTACCCTGAGACCCACCCTCGAAGTATCGTAGCCGGGCACTGGCGAGAGACTCCCCAGGGGGAGGAATCTCGTATCTAGGATCGTACTTCTGGCACCACACGACACAGAGTGACCACACCGGGTATTCTTAGAAATCAATCTTTATCAAGTAGGTTATCACTGCAAATATGTACAAGGTGAGCACGAGCTCAATGAGTCTCGGAAGGGGTAGGGGGTAGCGGGACAGTCTCTGGTAAAGGTTCAAGGCAGGGACGTATCCGGCGCACAGCTCACAATCCTCGAGCTGGGGGTTACGTGGTTGTAGTCGGGGTCCGGCGGGACCGTGAGAGTCCGTTGGAGCCGCGAGTCACTCAGCGGGCTCAGGTGCAGGTTCGGAGGTCTTACGAGGTTCAAGGAGCCGCGAGTCACTCAGCGGGCTCAGGTGCAGGTTCGGAGGTCTTACGAGGTTCAAGGAGCCGCGAGTCACTCAGCAGGCTCAGGCACAAGTTCGGAGGTCTTACGATCTTCAGGAAGCCGCGAGTCACTCAGCAGGCTCAGGTACGAGTTCGGAGGTCTAACGATCTTCAGGGAGCCGCGAGTCACTCGGCAGGCTCAGGTACAAGTTCGGAGGTCTTACGATCTTCAGGGAGCCGCGAGTCACTCAGCAGGCTCAGGTGGGTCCAAGTTCCAGGAGCCGCGACCACGTCGGCAGGCTCTCGTTGTTCCAGCGTCGAATCTCTCGGACAGACCCAGAGCACCCCCTGTTATAGGTCGACCCCTCTTTGATGTCCGGAGTCTGTGCAGGCAGGGGTCTTGTCACCTGGGGGTCGCTTGTCGGGATTTCCTGCTATTGTCTTTTGATCCTTTCGGGGCCGGGTCGGGAGGAGTCCCAGACACCCAGCAGGCACGGAGCCAGCCCTCAGGGAGGCCGGAGGGCCGATCGAAACCCATCGTCCCAGGGGAGTTCAGAGGTGCGATAGAAACTGCTCCTCCCTCTCTCATCCCCTGGAAGCGTGATGACCTCCAGCCGGAGTGGCGCCTCTAGGCCCGGGTCGCGCTGGGGCCGGCGGCCATCTTGGTGCATGAAGTGGGCACGCGGGCCCGGGGTGGCCGAAAGGAGAGAGGCCATGGACGGGGACGTCCAGGTCGGTGCGTGTGTCCTGGTGGGGAGGGTCGGCTGGGCCGTGGGCTTGGGCTGCAGGTACCAGGTTTCGGGGGTGCGGGGGCACGTAGGGCCATTCTACGAGGCCGGGTCCAACACGCGTCCCCCCCAGCTGAAAGCCGGAGAGAACTGCCCATCATCTTGGGGGGTTCTCTTCGCTGAGGCGGAAGTACCGGGAGAGGCAGTCAGCGTTGGCGTGGTCCGTACCAGGGCGGTGTTCTACGGTGAAATCCATCCCCTGGAGGGAGATTGACCACCGCAGTAGCTTGGGGTTTTCTCCTCGCATCTGCATGAGCCATCGCAAGGGCCGATGGTCAGTTTGGACTCTGAAATGGGTGCCGAACAGGTAGGGTCGTAGCTTTTTGAGTGCCCAGACCACGGCAAAGGCTTCGCGCTCTATGGTGCTCCATCTCTGTTCTCGGGGCAACAGTCGCCGACTGAGGAAGGCGACGGGCTGGTCTAGGCCTTGGTCATTCACTTGGGACAGGACGGCCCCAATGCCATGCTCGGAGGCATCGGTCTGGACTATGAACTCCTTGGTGTAGTCGGGAGCCTGGAGGATGGGGGCAGTACACATGGCCTTTTTTAGGGCATCGAAAGCTTCTTGGCAGGCAGCCGTCCACTGCACTTTCTTTGGCTGTCTTTTAGACGTGAGTTCTGTGAGAGGGCCGACAAGGCTGCCATACCCCCGAATGAATCTTCGGTAGTAGCCAGTGAGTCCCAGAAAGGCTCGGACCTCCGTTTGGGTGATGGGTGGTTCCCAGGCCAGGATGGCGTCGATCTTTGGCTGTAGAGGGGCGACCTGGCCGCTCCCGACCTGGTGCCCCAGGTAGACTACGGATCCTTGCCCGATCTGGCACTTGCTGGCTTTTACTGTGAGGCCTGCCTGGCACAGGGCGGTTAGCACCCTCCGGAGGTGCTGGAGGTGCTCACTCCATTCTGAACTGAAAACAGCGATGTCGTCCAGATATGCCGCGCTGAATTGCTCTAGCCCGGCCAGGACCCTATTCACCAGTCGCTGGAAAGTGGCCGGGGCATTTTTCATCCCGAAGGGCATCACGCGTAAGCAGTAGTGCCCATCGGGGGTGGAGAAAGCGGACCGCTCCTTGGCCCCTTCGGTGAGCGCAATCTGCCAATATCCGCAGGTGAGGTCGAAGGTGCTGAGGAACCGGGCTGCCCCTAGTCTGTCAATGAGTTCGTCGGCTCGTGGAATGGGGTGGGCATCGGCTCGGGTAACGTCATTGAGCCCCCGGTAGTCCACGCAGAATCGGAGCTCGGGGGCGACACCGGGGGCCGCTGCCTTCGGGACCAGGACCACGGGGCTGGCCCAAGGACTGTCAGAGGGCTCGATCACCCCCAGGGTCAACATCTTCGAGACTTCAGCTTGAATGCAGGACCGGACCCGGTCAGGAACCCGGTAGGCTCGGTGTCTCACCGGCGGGCTGTCCCCGGTGTCCACGTCGTGAACACACCAGTTGGTGACCCGGGGGGTCAGGGAGAAGAGGTCGGAAAATTGTCTTAGGAGCTGGCGGCAGTCCGCTTGTTGCTGGGCAGTGAGGGCTGGGGAGAGGTTCACTCCCTCCACGGAGCCATCCTGCTCCTTGACACACAGGAGGTCCGGGAGGGGATCCGACTCATCTTCGGCCCCGTCATCGGTGGAATGGAATGGAATGGAAGCGATATTTATAAAGCGCGACTGTCGCTTCGGAAGAAGCATCCTGGCGCTGACTGGAAGGTGAGTGGAGGGGAAGGATTGGGCGGGACTAGATGGTATCGCGCACATACTCATCTGATAAGCTAAAAATCCATGTTTTCAGTTGTTTCCTGAATGTATATTCCTTTGTCAGGAATCTCAGATGCTGGGGCATGGCGTTCCATGCTTTGGAGGATAGGTGGGTGAGAGTTTTTCCCCCTTTGGTTTTTAGGTTGAACTTTCCTATTGTAAGAAGGTTGTTGTTGGAGGATCTCAGGGACCTGTGTGGGTTATAGTGGCGATAACGTTTAACTAGGTACTTGGGACCAATCTGGTTGAAAGCCCGGAAGGCCACGGTTAGGATCTTGAACAGGATCCTTTTGTGCAAAGGTAACCAGTGGAGGGTTCTCAGGGCGGAGGAGGCTGAAGATCGTCTGGGGAGTTTGAGCACTAGCCTCGCCGCCGAGTGCTGGACGCTCTGGAGTTTTTTGAGTGTGGTTTTCTTCACACCTGCCAGGAGGCCATTGCAGTAGTCTATACGCGAAAGGATTAGTGCCACTGTGACCGTCTTTCTTGCTTCAATTGGAAGGAAATCAAAAAATTTTTTGAGGGACTTGATGATTCCGAAGCAGCATCCTGCGACTGTCCTGACATGATGGTCAAAGGACAAGTCAGTGTCAAAGGTGACTCCTAGGTTTCTTGCAGTGGTTACGGTCTGTGGGGGGGCTGTAGAGTCCTTTGGCCACCAAAGGTGGGGATGGAAGTTGACGTTTCTCCCTATGGGGAGGATTTCTGTCTTCCCTGTATTACATTTGAGGTGGTTGGTTTCCATCCACAGGAAGACTTCCTTCAGACAGTTGGTTAAATTTTGTTCAGCCGTCGTGGTGTTCTCTTCTAGCGGGACTATGAGTTGGGTATCGTCGGCGTAGGATGTAACAGTGATACCGTAAGATTCGATCAGGGAGATGAGAGGTATGAGGTAGACGTTAAAAAGCAAAGGGCTTAGAATAGAGCCCTGTGGGACTCCTGATCCAATCTTTTTCTTTGTGGAGTTGAAGGGTCCTAGTTTCACAGATTGTGTTCTTTCGGAAAGGAAGGATATTACCCAGTCCAATGCCCTGTCGGCTATGCCAATGTCCTTAAGTCTGTCTAGGAGTATTTGATGGGAGATTGTGTCGAACGCTGCCGTGAGGTCCAACAAAATCAGTACGGCGTTTTTCCTTTGATCTTGGAGGGTTTTTATGGAGTCGGTCAACTCGATCAGGGCTGTTTCTGTGGAGTGCTGGGGACGGAATCCAGATTGTTGGGGGTGGAGGATATTATTTGCTTCCAGGTGGGCTTTGAGTTCCCTGTAGACTATTTGTTCTGTGATCTTGCCCAGGACTGGGAGGAGGGAGATAGGGCGTAGGTTGGTCAAATCGGAAGGGGGTTTGTTAGGTTTTTTCGTCAAAGGTTTGACGGTGCCGTGTTTCCATGCACTAGGGACGATACCAGTACTGAGGGAAGTATTGACTATTTCGTTGATAACAGGATTGACGGTATCAATCAGCTGATGTAGGATGCTCGGAGGACAGGAATCCGTGGTAGAGCCTGATTTGCAAGCTAAAATGACTTCCTTGGATTGTGCAAGAGTGACCTGAGAAAAGGTCCTTAGATGAGCTGGGGTATTATCTGTTGGTTCCTCTCTCGCTGGTGGCTGGGATCGTTGGTAGGTGGGGAAGTTCTTCTGGATCGAATTGATTTTCTCTTCGAAGAAATCTGCAATTTTGTCGCAGAGAACTTGAGAGGGGGGTATTTCAGACTGTAGGGCTGCGGGATGGGTAAAGGATCGCACTATTGCAAACAAAGTTTTTTGCTTTTGTTTTGCGTCATTTATAGTTCTGGTGTAGAAGTCTTTTTTGGCGTTTTTTATAATTGAGTGATAGCTTTTCCTAAGTAGGATGTAGGAGTTTCTGTCTACGGTGTCATAGGTTTTTCGCCAATTGCGTTCTCCTTTTTTGCAGAGCAAGTGTGCCTTTGCTACTTCTGGAGTGAACCAAGGAGCATTTGTTTTGGTTTTAGATTTAGTACCATTTCTCTTGGTGCGTTTGGGTGGGGCACGGATTTTAATTTCGTGGGATATCCAGTTGTGGAAGAATTGTGAGTCTTGTTCTACGTCGCCCGACATGGTGGGGTTTTGGGTCTCAAAGATGGGATTGAGCTTGAAGGTTTCTTCTACCTTTTTCCAGTTGACCTGGTTCTCTGGGGGAGCGCAAGGTTTGGTTGTGTTTATATGCTGCGGGGCTTTGATGAGGAATGGAATAAGATTGTGGTCGGTCCAGATTTGTGGGACTGGGGTGTGGGTTTCTAAAGAGGGGAGGTTGGTACAGATCCCGTCTAGGGTGTGTCCCGCTCGGTGGGTGGGTTCCTTGACCTTTTGTTGGAGGTTGAAAATTTCCAGTGTTTGGTGGAAATTACGTGTTTGCGGGTCCTCTGTGGAGTCGAGGTGCAGGTTCAGGTCCCCCAGCAGGGTGACATGCGGGTATCTGATTAGGAGTTGTCCAAGGGTGTCACTGAGGGAGTCTAAGAATTTGGTAGCGGTGCCTGGTGGGCGATAGATAAGGCCTCCTGAGAATGAGGTGGACTCATTGAGTTTAATGGAGAATCCTAGGGATTCTGCGCCATTTAGTGAGTCGAGGGTGAAGGTGTGGCATTTAAAGGAGTTTCGTAGTAGGAGGGCTACACCTCCTCCTCGCCCCTTGGGTCTGTCTTGCCTGAATATGGAGTAGCCTTGTGGGAGGGCGGTGGCTAGATCAGGGTTACTGTTATTCGTAAGCCAGGTCTCTGTTATAAAAAGGCAGTCGATGTTTGATTCCTGAATGAGGTCAGCTATGTCTTGGCTGTGGCAAGTCACGGATCTTGCATTGATCAGCCCTCCGGTAAAGGGTGGGTTTTCTTCCCTGAGGTTAGCCTGTGGGGCTGAGGTCGTAGCTGGGGAGGAGGTCCATCGGCATTGCCTGCAGCTAAAATACCCCTTGATGGTATATATGTCGACTTTACAGGTACAGGGTGTGTTGATGCGTAGCATTTTTAGCAAATTAGCATTGTAACACCTAGTGGGGGGAGCCGGGGCAGAGAGTCCTGCGCCTGGCGCGGTCTTGGCGCGGACGGGCGCAGACGGGCTTGCCTTAGGCGCGCCTTCGGCGCGCAAACGGCGCTCCCGCTGCGCTCGTCCGCTGCGCTTGCGCTGGAGGCACATTTGAGGAGAGGGGTTGTGGGCGTGTCCTGCCAGGGGGTGTGGCCTCGTGTCACGAGTGTCAATTAGCGTTCGTGAGGAGACTAAAATACCTGACAGCGCTAGGTCCGCTGTAGGTGAAAAGCAAGCCTGGATGTCAGGGAACACGTGCAATTTAAAAAGTATGTCACAAACAAATCATTAGCTTTTGTTAAAAAGGTGCGAGCGCTATCCTCCGGCTTCCGCCTCAGAGGGTGTCAGTTCCAGTATGACGCGCTATTGGTAGGCGCAGTCTTATGGACGAGGGAGGTGGGCGTGTCCTGCCAGGGGGCGTGGCCTCGTGTCACGAGTGTCAATTAGCGTTCGTGAGGAGACTAAAATACCTGACAGCGCTAGGTCCGCTGTAGGTGAAAAGCAAGCCTGGATGTCAGGGAACACGTGCAATTTAAAAAGTATGTCACAAACAAATCATTAGCTTTTGTTAAAAAGGTGCGAGCGCTATCCTCCGGCTTCCGCCTCAGAGGGTGTCAGTTCCAGTATGACGCGCTATTGGTAGGCGCAGTCTTATGGACGAGGGAGGTGGGCGTGTCCTGCCAGGGGGCGTGGCCTCGTGTCACGAGTGTCAATTAGCGTTCGTGAGGAGACTAAAATACCTGACAGCGCTAGGTCCGCTGTAGGTGAAAAGCAAGCCTGGATGTCAGGGAACACGTGCAATTTAAAAAGTATGTCACAAACAAATCATTAGCTTTTGTTAAAAAGGTGCGAGCGCTATCCTCCGGCTTCCGCCTCAGAGGGTGTCAGTTCCAGTATGACGCGCTATTGGTAGGCGCAGTCTTATGGACGAGGGAGGTGGGCGTGTCCTGCCAGGGGGCGTGGCCTCGTGTCACGAGTGTCAATTAGCGTTCGTGAGGAGACTAAAATACCTGACAGCGCTAGGTCCGCTGTAGGTGAAAAGCAAGCCTGGATGTCAGGGAACACGTGCAATTTAAAAAGTATGTCACAAACAAATCATTAGCTTTTGTTAAAAAGGTGCGAGCGCTATCCTCCGGCTTCCGCCTCAGAGGGTGTCAGTTCCAGTATGACGCGCTATTGGTAGGCGCAGTCTTATGGACGAGGGAGGTGGGCGTGTCCTGCCAGGGGGCGTGGCCTCGTGTCACGAGTGTCAATTAGCGTTCGTGAGGAGACTAAAATACCTGACAGCGCTAGGTCCGCTGTAGGTGAAAAGCAAGCCTGGATGTCAGGGAACACGTGCAATTTAAAAAGTATGTCACAAACAAATCATTAGCTTTTGTTAAAAAGGTGCGAGCCTCCTGGTGGCCAGCAGGAGGCTCAGTTCTGTCCGCACGAAGTGAGGCTTGAGGCGGTTCACGTGCAGGACCCGGAGGGGATCCCGAGGCGACTGGACGTCCACCAAGTATGTGACTTGACTCTTCCTCTCAACCACTTTGTAGGGCCCAGTCCATCGGTCCTGGAGGGCGCCAGGCTTCACGGGGGCCATGACCCACACCTGCTGGCCCGGCTGGAACTCGACCAGAGTGGCATTCTGGTCGTACCAGCGCTTCATTTCTTCTTGACTCGCCTCCAGGTTGGCCTCGGCCAGTTCTCGGAACTTCCTGGTCTGGTTCCGTAGGGCCAGGACGTATTGGAACACATCTCGGGGGGTGGTCTGGGGTGCTGCCTCCCACCCTTCCTTAACCAAACTGAGGGGACCTCGGACGGGGTGTCCATAGAGTAATTCAAACGGGCTGAACCCTAAGGACTGCTGGGGGACCTCCCGGTAAGCGAACAAGAGGCAGGGGAGCAGGACGTCCCACTTACGCCGGAGGGGCTCTTCTAGGCCAGCGATCATCCCTTTCAAAGTCCTATTAAACCTTTCTACTAGGCCGTTCCCCTGGGGATGGTACGGGGTGGTGAACTTATAGGACACCCCACATTGTTGCCACAGGGACGTCATATATTCTGAGATAAAATTAGTGCCGCGATCGCTCACGACCTCGCGGGGAAAACCCACCCTGGAAAAGATCCCCATCAGGGCCCGGCCCACCACGGGGGCCGTAATGGTGCGTAGGGGAACAGCCTCAGGATAGCGGGTGGCGTGGTCCACTAGGACCAAGATGAAATGGTGACCTTGGGAGGTGGGGGGGTCCAGTGGTCCCACGACGTCGATTCCGACTCGTTCAAAAGGGGTACTGACGACCGGGAAGGGTTGGAGGGGAGCCTTGCGCTTCCCCCCACTCTTCCCACTGGCCTGGCACGTGGGGCAGGACTTGCAGTGGGCTTCTACCGCTGCTCTCATTCTAGGCCAGTAAAAATGGGTCACGAGACGGCTGTAGGTCTTATCCTGACCCAGGTGGCCGGCGAGGGGGACGTCGTGGGCTAAGCCCAGGAGGAAGTCTCGGAAGCGGAGGGGTACCACCAATACCCGTCCGGATCCCAGCTCCACCGACTTCTGCTCACTGTACAAGATGTTATTTTCCCAATAGATTCGGTGCGTCCCGGTCTGGTCCCCTGCGGCTTGGCCCTCGGCCTGGCGCCGCAGCCCGACCAGGGAAGGACAAGTGGCTTGTTCCCGGCAAAATTCTTCCCGGGTGGGCCCCCCCTCGTGGCGCCACTGGGCCAACTCGGGTAGAACTCCCAACTCGGGGACCGGGGCGGGGTCGGATGGTGCGGGTTCGTCGCGGGCGACAGACCCTTCTGATGGGGGGACGGGAGGACCCTCGGCGGGGACCGTTCTGGTCTCTTCGATCGGGGTGCTTTCGACGTCTCTCCGGGGAGTGAGTCGGGCTGACATAGATCGGGTGGTGGCGCACACCCACTCGGGGAGTCCCATCATTCCTAGGTGGGCCTTGCGCTCGACGTGCTTCCAGGGAGAACTCTCCAGGTCGTTCCCTAAGAGGCAGTCGACCGGCTGGGAGGTTCTTACGGCCACCTTGAGCTTACCTATCACCCCTCCCCACTCAAACGGCACCAGGGCTACCTGACACATACTTTCTCTATTGTCTGCGGATATTACGGGGCAAAAGACGTTGGGGAGGATTTGCTGCTCGGGGACTAGGTGCCTGAGGACACCGGTGATACTGGCCCCGGTGTCCCGCAGGGCCTCGACTTGGTGGCCATTGATCTTGACGAGCTGCCCGTATTTCTGGGTGTTGGAGGGTAGGAGGCTACCAGGGATCATCTCCCTGTCTCCCAGGGATACTAGGGCCATCGCTGCGGGTTCCCTCTCCTCGGCTTCCTCAACCTCCTCCCCCAGGGCTACGTTGGCTATCTGTCTCGCAGGGGTGGTAGGGGAGACTTGGGTGGCCATGGGGCACTCTGGGTCATTGGCGTAGTGCCCGGGTTTCTGGCAACGGAAACATGTGACGGTCACCCGGTGTCCCCGTCTCCCAGGGGGCCCTGTCACTGGTGGGGGGGGCGCCGGGAAAGGTGGAGGTTGTGTCTTCGGGGGGCTAGGCTGGGATTCTCTCGGCCCTCCCTGGTTCCCTCCCCCTCTCTGGCGGGGTGGTCCCGGACTGTCTCGGGGGTACTCTCCTACCATGCCCCGGGAGACCCGGGTGTTGGTCCAGCGGTCGGCCTCCACAGCCAGCTTCCGGGGGTCTGTGAGCTTGCTGTCAAGCAGATGCTGACGTAGTTCTATGAAGCAGTTCGCAGCCAGGTGTTCCCACAACATGAGGTCAGTGAGTTCGGCAAGGGTGGTGACTTTGCTGCCCTTGATCCACCCATCGAAGGCCCGACTGAAAAAGTTTACATACTCCACCCAGGTGGTGCCCGGGATCTTCCTGCAGTCCCGGAATCGCTGACGGTACATTTCTGGGGTGAGGCCGTATCTTGTGAGTAGAGCCTCTTTCATGTGGCTGTAGGAGGTCTGCAGGGAGAGGGGTAGGTCGAGCAGGGTGTCCCTTCCTTCGCTCAGAAACCGCCCCCACAACCCCGCCCCCCAGTCCTTCTGCGGGATCCGATGGGAGGTCATGGCGACCTCGTAGGCCCTGAACCATTGCTGAATGTCATCGTTTTTATAATATTCCTTGACCACATCCTTGGGGATGTGGACCTTCTGTTCCGCTGGGGAGGCCGTCTCTCGGTTTCCCGGGGGCCTCCCTTCCTCATTTCTGGCCTTGAGCTCGAGTTCCTTCAAGCTGCGTTCGTGCTCCAGTTGGAGCTTCCTTCCTTCGTGCTCCCGTTGGAGCTTCTTTTCTTCTAGTTCGCCTTGTACACGCATTTGTTCTACTGCTAGCTTTTTTTCCGCTAACTTTAATTCGCCCTCGATTTTGAGTTTGGCTAACTCGAGTTCATGATTGCGACTTCTCTCTCTGTCCGCGAGCTCTTCCGGGGATAGGCCCCCGTCTGGTACGATGCCTCGCACCTGATTGCTGCTGCTTTCACTCTGGGGGGGTTCGGCTTCGTCGGGGCGCTCCCCCGTGCCTTCCGGGCGGGAGGCCCCGGTCTCCACCCAAGTTTTCAGTGCTTTCTGCAAATCTTCTTTAGTGTTGAGACCAGTGGTAGCGATTTTAAGTTCTTTGCAAAATTGCTTTAGCTCTTTGTGTGTATATTCTTCTAGATGCTCCACCTGGAACACCCTGTTGGCGTTGGTTTCTGCGGGGCTCACGGTGCTTCCTTCTGCCATCTTTGTCGGTAGTGCTTCCGTTGTTCACGGTACGATCTCTAGGTGATGGGCCCGAATCCCACCGCTGCCACCAATGTTAGACGGCGACCTCAGAGGAGCCTGGAAGGGGTCCGGACTACCCTGAGACCCACCCTCGAAGTATCGTAGCCGGGCACTGGCGAGAGACTCCCCAGGGGGAGGAATCTCGTATCTAGGATCGTACTTCTGGCACCACACGACACAGAGTGACCACACCGGGTATTCTTAGAAATCAATCTTTATCAAGTAGGTTATCACTGCAAATATGTACAAGGTGAGCACGAGCTCAATGAGTCTCGGAAGGGATAGGGGGTAGCGGGACAGTCTCTGGTAAAGGTTCAAGGCAGCGACGTATCCGGCGCACAGCTCACAATCCTCGAGCTGGGGGCTACGTGGTTGTAGTCAGGGTCCGGCGGGACCGTGAGAGTCCGTTGGAGCCGCGAGTCACTCAGCGGGCTCAGGTGCAGGTTCGGAGGTCTTACGAGGTTCAAGGAGCCGCGAGTCACTCAGCGGGCTCAGGTGCAGGTTCGGAGGTCTTACGAGGTTCAAGGAGCCGCGAGTCACTCAGCAGGCTCAGGCACAAGTTCGGAGGTCTTACGATCTTCAGGAAGCCGCGAGTCACTCAGCAGGCTCAGGTACGAGTTCGGAGGTCTTACGATCTTCAGGGAGCCGCGAGTCACTCGGCAGGCTCAGGTACAAGTTCGGAGGTCTTACGATCTTCAGGGAGCCGCGAGTCACTCAGCAGGCTCAGGTGGGTCCAAGTTCCAGGAGCCGCGACCACGTCGGCAGGCTCTCGTTGTTCCAGCGTCGAATCTCTCGGACAGACCCAGAGCACCCCCTGTTATAGGTCGACCCCTCTTTGATGTCCGGAGTCTGTGCAGGCAGGGGTCTTGTCACCTGGGGGTCGCTTGTCGGGATTTCCTGCTATTGTCTTTTGATCCTTTCGGGGCCGGGTCGGGAGGAGTCCCAGACACCCAGCAGGCACGGAGCCAGCCCTCAGGGAGGCCGGAGGGCCGATCGAAACCCATGGTCCCAGGGGAGTTCAGAGGTGCGATAGAAACTGCTCCTCCCTCTCTCATCCCCTGGAAGCGTGATGACCTCCAGCCGGAGTGGCGCCTCTAGGCCCGGGTCGCGCTGGGGCCGGCGGCCATCTTGGTGCATGAAGTGGGCACGCGGGCCCGGGGTGGCCGAAAGGAGAGAGGCCATGGACGGGGACGTCCGGGTCGGTGCGTGTGTCCTGGTGGGGAGGGTCGGCTGGGCCGTGGGCTTGGGCTGCAGGTACCAGGTTTCGGGGGTGCGGGGGCACGTAGGGCCATTCTACGAGGCCGGGTCCAACACGCGTCCCCCCCAGCTGAAAGCCGGAGAGAACTGCCCATCATCTTGGGGGGTTCTCTTCGCTGAGGCGGAAGTACCGGGAGAGGCCGTCAGCGTTGGCGTGGTCCGTACCAGGGCGGTGTTCTACGGTGAAATCCATCCCCTGGAGGGAGATTGACCACCGCAGTAGCTTGGGGTTTTCTCCTCGCATCTGCATGAGCCATCGCAAGGGCCGATGGTCAGTTTGGACTCTGAAATGGGTGCCGAACAGGTAGGGTCGTAGCTTTTTGAGTGCCCAGACCACGGCAAAGGCTTCGCGCTCTATGGTGCTCCATCTCTGTTCTCGGGGCAACAGTCGCCGACTGAGGAAGGCGACGGGCTGGTCTAGGCCTTGGTCATTCACTTGGGACAGGACGGCCCCAATGCCATGCTCGGAGGCATCGGTCTGGACTATGAACTCCTTGGTGTAGTCGGGAGCCTGGAGGATGGGGGCAGTACACATGGCCTTTTTTAGGGCATCGAAAGCTTCTTGGCAGGCAGCCGTCCACTGCACTTTCTTTGGCTGTCTTTTAGACGTGAGTTCTGTGAGAGGGCCGACAAGGCTGCCATACCCCCGAATGAATCTTCGGTAGTAGCCAGTGAGTCCCAGAAAGGCTCGGACCTCCGTTTGGGTGATGGGTGGTTCCCAGGCCAGGATGGCGTCGATCTTTGGCTGTAGAGGGGCGACCTGGCCGCTCCCGACCTGGTGCCCCAGGTAGACTACGGATCCTTGCCCGATCTGGCACTTGCTGGCTTTTACTGTGAGGCCTGCCTGGCGCAGGGCGGTTAGCACCCTCCGGAGGTGCTGGAGGTGCTCACTCCATTCTGAACTGAAAACAACGATGTCGTCCAGATATGCCGCGCTGAATTGCTCTAGCCCGGCCAGGACCCTATTCACCAGTCGCTGGAAAGTGGCCGGGGCATTTTTCATCCCGAAGGGCATCACGCGGAAGCGGTAGTGCCCATCGGGGGTGGAGAAAGCGGACCGCTCCTTGGCCCCTTCGGTGAGCGCAATCTGCCAATATCCGCAGGTGAGGTCGAAGGTGCTGAGGAACCGGGCTGCCCCTAGTCTGTCAATGAGTTCGTCGGCTCGTGGAATGGGGTGGGCATCGGCTCGGGTAACGTCATTGAGCCCCCGGTAGTCCACGCAGAATCGGAGCTCGGGGGCGACACCGGGGGCCGCTGCCTTCGGGACCAGGACCACGGGGCTGGCCCAAGGACTGTCAGAGGGCTCGATCACCCCCAGGGTCAACATCTTCGAGACTTCAGCTTGAATGCAGGACCGGACCCGGTCAGGAACCCGGTAGGCTCGGTGTCTCACCGGCGGGCTGTCCCCGGTGTCCACGTCGTGAACACACCAGTTGGTGACCCGGGGGGTCAGGGAGAAGAGGTCGGAAAATTGTCTTAGGAGCTGGCGGCAGTCCGCTTGTTGCTGGGCAGTGAGGGCTGGGGAGAGGTTCACTCCCTCCACGGAGCCATCCTGCTCCTTGACACACAGGAGGTCCGGGAGGGGATCCGACTCATCTTCGGCCCCGTCATCGGTGGCCAGCAGGAGGCTCAGTTCTGTCCGCACGAAGTGAGGCTTGAGGCGGTTCACGTGCAGGACCCGGAGGGGATCCCGAGGCGACTGGACGTCCACCAAGTATGTGACTTGACTCTTCCTCTCAACCACTTTGTAGGGCCCAGTCCATCGGTCCTGGAGGGCGCCAGGCTTCACGGGGGCCATGACCCACACCTGCTGGCCCGGCTGGAACTCGACCAGAGTGGCATTCTGGTCGTACCAGCGCTTCATTTCTTCTTGACTCGCCTCCAGGTTGGCCTCGGCCAGTTCTCGGAACTTCCTGGTCTGGTTCCGTAGGGCCAGGACGTATTGGAACACATCTCGGGGGGTGGTCTGGGGTGCTGCCTCCCACCCTTCCTTAACCAAACTGAGGGGACCTCGGACGGGGTGTCCATAGAGCAATTCAAACGGGCTGAACCCTAAGGACTGCTGGGGGACCTCCCGGTAAGCGAACAAGAGGCAGGGGAGCAGGACGTCCCACTTACGCCGGAGGGGCTCTTCTAGGCCAGCGATCATCCCTTTCAAAGTCCTATTAAACCTTTCTACTAGGCCGTTCCCCTGGGGATGGTACGGGGTGGTGAACTTATAGGACACCCCACATTGTTGCCACAGGGACGTCATATATTCTGAGATAAAATTAGTGCCGCGATCGCTCACGACCTCGCGGGGAAAACCCACCCTGGAAAAGATCCCCATCAGGGCCCGGCCCACCACGGGGGCCGTAATGGTGCGTAGGGGAACAGCCTCAGGATAGCGGGTGGCGTGGTCCACTAGGACCAAGATGAAACGGTGACCTTGGGAGGTGGGGGGGTCCAGTGGTCCCACGACGTCGATTCCGACTCGTTCAAAAGGGGTACTGACGACCGGGAAGGGTTGGAGGGGAGCCTTGCGCTTCCCCCCACTCTTCCCACTGGCCTGGCACGTGGGGCAGGACTTGCAGTGGGCTTCTACCGCTGCTCTCATTCTAGGCCAGTAAAAATGGGTCACGAGACGGCTGTAGGTCTTATCCTGACCCAGGTGGCCGGCGAGGGGGACGTCGTGGGCTAAGCCCAGGAGGAAGTCTCGGAAGCGGAGGGGTACCACCAATACCCGTCCGGATCCCAGCTCCACCGACTTCTGCTCACTGTACAAGATGTTATTTTCCCAATAGATTCGGTGCGTCCCGGTCTGGTCCCCTGCGGCTTGGCCCTCGGCCTGGCGCCGCAGCCCGACCAGGGAAGGACAAGTGGCTTGTTCCCGGCAAAATTCTTCCCGGGTGGGCCCCCCCTCGTGGCGCCACTGGGCCAACTCGGGTAGAACTCCCAACTCGGGGACCGGGGCGGGGTCGGATGGTGCGGGTTCGTCGCGGGCGACGGACCCTTCTGATGGGGGGACGGGAGGACCCTCGGCGGGGACCGTTCTGGTCTCTTCGATCGGGGTGCTTTCGACGTCTCTCCGGGGAGTGAGTCGGGCTGACATAGATCGGGTGGTGGCGCACACCCACTCGGGGAGTCCCATCATTCCTAGGTGGGCCTTGCGCTCGACGTGCTTCCAGGGAGAACTCTCCAGGTCGTTCCCTAAGAGGCAGTCGACCGGCTGGGAGGTTCTTACGGCCACCTTGAGCTTACCTATCACCCCTCCCCACTCAAACGGCACCAGGGCTACCTGACACATACTTTCTCTATTGTCTGCGGATATTACGGGGCAAAAGACGTTGGGGAGGATTTGCTCCTCGGGGACTAGGTGCCTGAGGACACCGGTGATACTGGCCCCGGTGTCCCGCAGGGCCTCGACTTGGTGGCCATTGATCTTGACGAGCTGCCCGTATTTCTGGGTGTTGGAGGGTAGGAGGCTACCAGGGATCATCTCCCTGTCTCCCAGGGAGACTAGGGCCATCGCTGCGGGTTCCCTCTCCTCGGCTTCCTCAACCTCCTCCCCCAGGGCTACGTTGGCTATCTGTCTCGCAGGGGTGGTAGGGGAGACTTGGGTGGCCATGGGGCACTCTGGGTCATTGGCGTAGTGCCCGGGTTTCTGGCAACGGAAACATGTGACGGTCACCCGGTGTCCCCATCTCCCAGGGGGCCCTGTCACTGGTGGGGGGGGCGCCGGGAAAGGTGGAGGTTGTGTCTTCGGGGGGCTAGGCTGGGATTCTCTCGGCCCTCCCTGGTTCCCTCCCCCTCTCTGGCGGGGTGGTCCCGGACTGTCTCGGGGGTACTTTCCTACCATGCCCCGGGAGACCCGGGTGTTGGTCCAGCGGTCGGCCTCCACAGCCAGCTTCCGGGGGTCTGTGAGCTTGCTGTCAAGCAGATGCTGACGTAGTTCTATGAAGCAGTTCGCAGCCAGGTGTTCCCACAACATGAGGTCAGTGAGTTCGGCAAGGGTGGTGACTTTGCTGCCCTTGATCCACCCATCGAAGGCTCGACTGAAAAAGTTTACATACTCCACCCAGGTGGTGCCCGGGATCTTCCTGCAGTCCCGGAATCGCTGACGGTACATTTCTGGGGTGAGGCCGTATCTTGTGAGTAGAGCCTCTTTCATGTGGCTGTAGGAGGTCTGCAGGGAGAGGGGTAGGTCGAGCAGGGTGTCCCTTCCTTCGCTCAGAAACCGCCCCCACAACCCCGCCCCCCAGTCCTTCTGCGGGATCCGATGGGAGGTCATGGCGACCTCGTAGGCCCTGAACCATTGCTGAATGTCATCGTTTTTATAATATTCCTTGACCACATCCTTGGGGATGTGGACCTTCTGTTCCGCTGGGGAGGCCGTCTCTCGGTTTCCCGGGGGCCTCCCTTCCTCATTTCTGGCCTTGAGCTCGAGTTCCTTCAAGCTGCGTTCGTGCTCCAGTTGGAGCTTCCTTCCTTCGTGCTCCCGTTGGAGCTTCTTTTCTTCTAGTTCGCCTTGTACACGCATTTGTTCTACTGCTAGCTTTTTTTCCGCTAACTTTAATTCGCCCTCGATTTTGAGTTTGGCTAACTCGAGTTCATGATTGCGACTTCTCTCTCTGTCCGCGAGCTCTTCCGGGGATAGGCCCCCGTCTGGTACGATGCCTCGCACCTGATTGCTGCTGCTTTCACTCTGGGGGGGTTCGGCTTCGTCGGGGCGCTCCCCCGTGCCTTCCGGGCGGGAGGCCCCGGTCTCCACCCAAGTTTTCAGTGCTTTCTGCAAATCTTCTTTAGTGTTGAGACCAGTGGTAGCGATTTTAAGTTCTTTGCAAAATTGCTTTAGCTCTTTGTGTGTATATTCTTCTAGATGCTCCACCTGGAACACCCTGTTGGCGTTGGTTTCTGCGGGGCTCACGGTGCTTCCTTCTGCCATCTTTGTCGGTAGTGCTTCCGTTGTTCACGGTACGATCTCTAGGTGATGGGCCCGAATCCCACCGCTGCCACCATTGTTAGACGGCGACCTCAGAGGAGCCTGGAAGGGGTCCGGACTACCCTGAGACCCACCCTCGAAGTATCGTAGCCGGGCACTGGCGAGAGACTCCCCAGGGGGAGGAATTTCGTATCTAGGATCGTACTTCTGGCACCACACGACACAGAGTGACCACACCGGGTATTCTTAGTAATCAATCTTTATCAAGTAGGTTATCACTGCAAATATGTACAAGGTGAGCACGAGCTCAATGAGTCTCGGAAGGGGTAGGGGGTAGCGGGACAGTCTCTGGTAAAGGTTCAAGGCAGCGACGTATCCGGCGCACAGCTCACAATCCTCGAGCTGGGGGCTACGTGGTTGTAGTCGGGGTCCGGCGGGACCGTGAGAGTCCGTTGGAGCCGCGAGTCACTCAGCGGGCTCAGGTGCAGGTTCGGAGGTCTTACGAGGTTCAAGGAGCCGCGAGTCACTCAGCGGGCTCAGGTGCAGGTTCGGAGGTCTTACGAGGTTCAAGGAGCCGCGAGTCACTCAGCAGGCTCAGGCACAAGTTCGGAGGTCTTACGATCTTCAGGAAGCCGCGAGTCACTCAGCAGGCTCTGGTACGAGTTCGGAGGTCTTACGATCTTCAGGGAGCCGCGAGTCACTCGGCAGGCTCAGGTACAAGTTCGGAGGTCTTACGATCTTCAGGGAGCCGCGAGTCACTCAGCAGGCTCAGGTGGGTCCAAGTTCCAGGAGCCGCGACCACATCGGCAGGCTCTCGTTGTTCCAGCGTCGAATCTCTCGGACAGACCCAGAGCACCCCCTGTTATAGGTCGACCCCTCTTTGATGTCCGGAGTCTGTGCAGGCAGGGGTCTTGTCACCTGGGGGTCGCTTGTCGGGATTTCCTGCTATTGTCTTTTGATCCTTTCGGGGCCGGGTCGGGAGGAGTCCCAGACACCCAGCAGGCACGGAGCCAGCCCTCAGGGAGGCCGGAGGGCCGATCGAAACCCATCGTCCCAGGGGAGTTCAGAGGTGCGATAGAAACTGCTCCTCCCTCTCTCATCCCCTGGAAGCGTGATGACCTCCAGCCGGAGTGGCGCCTCTAGGCCCGGGTCGCGCTGGGGCCGGCGGCCATCTTGGTGCATGAAGTGGGCACGCGGGCCCGGGGTGGCCGAAAGGAGAGAGGCCATGGACGGGGACGTCCGGGTCGGTGCGTGTGTCCTGGTGGGGAGGGTCGGCTGGGCCGTGGGCTTGGGCTGCAGGTACCAGGTTTCGGGGGTGCGGGGGCACGTAGGGCCATTCTACGAGGCCGGGTCCAACACTCTCTCATTATCCATCTATTAAATCTTTCATTCATCCATTCACCCTTTCACTAATTCATCCAGCCATCCACCCATCCCTTCACTTACTCACTTGCTCACCTTTTCATAGTAATTTTGAGCTGAGCCTTTTTGAGAAGAGGCCCATCAAGACCTTCACCCTCGCTGCAGGAGCCATTCCAGGACTGGGACAGAAGCCACCCAGGGCGGAGACAGGATCCACCACAGGGGGGGACAGGAGCCATCACAGGCGGAGGGGGGGACAGGAGCCACCACATGGGGGGATAGGAGCCATCACTGGGGGGGGGAACAGGATCCACCAGGGTGGGCACAGGGGTGGACATGCAGTGTTCTAGTATCATCTTGGTCTCTTCCAGGGTGGGGTAGGGCTCCTCACCCCCTCCTGGACAAGACAATGAGAAGACAGGCTCTCCTTCTAAAATGTTAGTTTTGCCATCCCCCACTGTGATGTACAGTACTTAAAGGAGATACTCCAAGAGAACTGATTTAACTGATTGCCCTCCATACTTTGTTAATCAGTGTGGGTGCGATTGTGCCACTTCTTTATTTTATTACATTATAACTGCATGTTTGAAGAACCGAGGTTTGCTTACAATTTAGTAACAGTAATTAAGCTCTGTGAAGAGAACCACGTGCTGCCTTGGTGTAATCAGGGCCTGTTCTACGATTTTTGGGGCCCTGGGCTGGAAGGGAATGTGTGAGGCCCCTCTAAATTGCAGAGACATGACTCATTCAGGGCTGTTTGCATCTGAATAGATGCCCCTGCACCTCTAGCTGCAGCCCCTCCCTCTCAGTCACCTTCAAGCACCTCTTAACAGCTCATCATTAGCTGAAGGTGTGAGCGTTGCCATCCCGCTGTGCCTCTCCAATGCTGCTGGGTATCTGAGCTTTGGTACTGCATCGGAGTCTGATACACCCGACCTCAACAGCATCGGAGTCAAGAAGGGAGGTGGGTGGAAGCTGTGCCGGCTTTAGGGTGGTGCGACCAGTGCCCGGTTAAAATTACGGACAAATGGCGTCCGTTAAAGATTCCTTCACGGACAACGGACAGACGGCCGAAATTACGGACTGTCCGTGATATTTACGAACGGTTGGTCACCCTAGGTGCAGGAGGGGCGTTATCCCACCCCCACCTTGTGCTCAACCCCCCTCCACTCGCAATGCCACTCGGCGCACAGCCCAAAACTCAGCAGGCGCACCCGCATTCCCAGCCTTCACTGCCTCACCAACGGAGCTGTCAGAGGGGGGCAAAGCTGACCTCCAGGGACCGCATGACAGCGCCTAACGGAGCTCAAATCCTTGTAGGCTCCGGGGGAGCGAGTAGCAAGCTGCTCCTGGTCTAACATTCGCACGTCTTCCAATAATACCCAGTGGAATACCTTGTTAAAAAAGAAACCAACAACGTATGTCTTCGGTTCGAAAATAGTGCAGCAGAATACCCCAGAACTAGAAGGCACCAAGGACTACCCTTTCAGAGTGCCAATCATCTACCCGAGGCATTGAGCTTGCTGGACAGGCATTCACATGCTTTATGGGACTCAGTCACTAAAACCCTGCCAGCTGTCCTGAAGCAATTCCACGCTAATTTGGCACCGACCATTCAAGATGGACAGTGTGCGGCCAAGTTTGACAACTCGATTGGCCCAAACAATACAGTCTGCTTAGGCAGAGCAGTTGGCAGTAGTGTGGTGCTCTGGCACCACATGTGGATGAGATACACGAGCTTCTTGGTGACATTCAGATGCCGGGTCTAGCCTCTGGCAAGAGGGCTAACTCCGCACTCGAGTGCTTCTAAAAAAGTGGAAGTATTGGCACTTCTGCACCTGTAGGCAGCATCCACCTATTTGTAGGCATCGATAGGGGTTTTACCTACAGACTAAATCATTTCACCACCTCAATAACAGGTACCTCAGTCCATTCGGGATTAGGGGTTCAGCAGACAACACCTTGCCTACAGGGACTGTGAAGCTCTCAGTCCCCCCCCCCGGCAGAAACCTCAAAGCGGCTTTAGTTTACCCATAACTGCACACAACCACCCATGGGAGGCAGGAACAGACATTTTGTCCATGGGTGATAAACAAATACATCTGACTGGTGGGTCCTACAGATAGTCTAACAAGGTTATTCCCAGCCATTCCTTTAAATCCTGCCTCATCTCCCAACCTCATCTGAGTGGCTTTCAGAGGACCTTTTGTTCATTTTTCTGAAGGAAGTACAAGTTATTTTGTACAAAGGAGCATTGAGAGATCATAACTGGATGCTGCTCCCAATATTTCCTTGTGCTGAAGAAGGGCGGAGGCCTCTGCCACTTTTTAGACCTTAAACTTCTTCCTGCAGATAGACAAATCCAAGATGCTCCCACTGGTCTAGGTTCTATTTGCCCTGGATCCAGGAGACAGGGTGGTACCATTGGACCTGCAGGACCCCTATTGCCGTAACCCTGTCATGCAGGCCCACAGATGCTATCTGCAGTTCAATGTGAGCACAAGTATTGTCAGTTTCCTGTGCTCCCTTTCTGCTTCACCATTGCCCCTCAGGTGTTCACAAAAGTGATGGCATTGGTCGTTGCCCCTCTTAGGAGGTCGGAGGACCATATAATACATCACAATCCTCACAGTTTGGTCCACATGTTTCCTAAAACCATTTTGTTATTCGTCAGTGTGACTCTAACTTTGTCCTTACTTTCCTTATGTGTACTTTGTTTGAACCATTGCACAACTTTCCTCTGCATCTTCTAACCATGGAGACAGGTTTTCTCATTTCAATCACTTTAGCTTGTTGAGTGAGTGAACATCAAGCTCTTTCAGTGCAGCTGACCTACACCACCTTTTTTTTCAGGGCAAATTGGTGCTTTGGTCTACAGTGGCCTTTCTACTGAAGTTTGACTCTTTGCTCTACCTCATGCCTCTGGAAGAGGAGAGACTCCATCATTTGGATCCCAGATGAGTAATGAGCTTTTACATCTATCACACCAAAGACCATCGGGTGGACAAGCACCTCTTTCTAGGGATCTCTGGGGCAAAGAACGGGATGGCAGTTCAAAAGAGGATGCTCTCCAGGTGGATAGTTCTCTGCAAAAAGATCGGCTGTATGTCTGCCAAGAAGCAGTTCCCTGAGGGACTCTGGGCTTACTCAACCAGAGCCAAGGATGCTACTACTGTGCTTTTCACGTGGAGACCCTGTCCTTGATATTTGTCAGGCTGCTACATGAGAATCAGTGCACATGTTCACAAAGTACTACTGCCTTCACAACCAGGTCTGATAATAAGGTCATTTTGGTCGTTCAGTCCTACAGGACATTTTAGCCTGAGTCATTCTACAGATCCACCACCATTGGATGTGGTATCTATTCTAAAGGTGAGGAATCTGCAGTTAGAGTCCCCATCAGAAGAACAAATTACTTATCTTTGGTAATTCTGTTTCTGATAGATACTCCATCTAACAGCAGATTCCTACCTGTCCTCCCACCTCCCTCTCCATTCTCTTGATTGAACGATTTTTCATCTAAAAAGTTCCCAATTTAGAGATCTGCACATTGGTATGGACAATTGTTTTTTGGAGTCTGAAGGAGCACACGATGTCCAGAACAAAATTGACTTCAACGTGCTTGGTGGGGCCTATATACGATTCCAGCTGCCATTTCTACTGGCCCATCTTCCTGCTCCTCTTTTCAGTAAAGGATCTTGAGAAAGCAATCAACTAGCACCTCACTGAACACCTGGAACACAACAACTTCCTGGGCCCCTCTCAATCCAGATTCCGAGCCAACCGCAGCACCTTGACAGCCCTGATCGCAGCCACCGACAACATCAGGGCTGTTAGACCTGTCAGCCCTTTGGGTGGTCCCTCCTCATCATTATTTATTTTGTCCCACTTTTGCCTCAAACCCTGTTTGAATTTTTCCTTTTTGGGAACCACCAGACTTTTTAGTGTTGCTGCAGATTCAGGGAGCCATTTTAGCTACCCCTGAAACTTCTGTCTGAGGGCCTGGAGCACAAAATGGTGGCCACCTGTGACATCACCAGCATCCACTGGAACCTACCAGCACCTTCCAGAACATTCCAGGAGATTCCAGAACTCTGTGACAGTTGGAGACCGTTTAGAATGTTGGGAGGATAAGAGAGGCAGTTGGCAGTTGGAGCTGGCAGTTGGCACCTGACTGGTGAAGAGAGAGGAGCACAACAGTGAAGGAGGAAGGAGTGAAGCAGCAGGGGTGGAAACTTGTGCCTGGAGTGGGGTCCATAAACCCACCCTTGATACTTGTCCCTACTGATGGATCCCAGCCTATAGCCCTGTGTGGGAAGAAGACAAAGGAAACTTATCCTAAGGACCTGGACAGCAGGAACAGGCCTTAGAACCAAGAAAACAGCAAGATTCTGACCTGAGAACTGGTTTCCCTGGAGTCCGGCGTCAAGTAGCCTGAAGACCTGGAGCCCGAGGTGGAGAAGCGGCGCTGACTGAAGTAGCAGACGTCGTACCCGGAGCCGCCTGAGGTCGTGAGAGGGCGCCGACGGAGGTCGTGAGGAATACCAGAGGTCGAGGAGGAAGTGAACCGAGGTCGAGCGAGCGGCGTCATCGGAGGAGTGAAGTCCGCCCTCCGGAGTCGTCGGAGACCGAGGTAGAGGAGCACCGGAGGTCGGGAGTGAGGATCGCACTCCGGAGACGCCCGGAACCTGTGTGGAGGAACACCGGAGGTCGGGGGTGAGGATCGCACCCCGGAGTCGCCGGAAGTCGACATCGAGGCCAGGCCGGCCGACGTCATCGGAGCCGAGAGCGCCATCGGACCGGAGCCGCCCGAAGTCGACATCGTGAAGAGACTGCCCGACGCCGTCGAATCGGAGGTCGAGATCGAACCGAGGCCACCGACATCGGACCGGAACCGCCTACCGGCGTCGTCAAAGAACTGACATTGTGCCGAGGCCGCCGAGACCGAACCGGAACCGCCTCACGGCGTCGACACGACTCCAGCGGCGTCGGAACATCAGAAAAAGGGCAGTAAGTGGAGTAGAGGGCGCCTAAGGCCCTGTGGAGACCTGAGAGACTGCTCTAAGGGGCTAGGGAGGTGCTGAAACCAACCTGACTGTGCAAGGGGTGAACTGGGACTAACCTAGAGAGGTTGTGTGGAGAGAGAAAGCCAGGGCACTGGTATTCCCCCCTTTGATCTACCTCAGCTTAGGCCTCAGCCTTGTCCCAGCCAGGGAGTAGCCCCCCCTCAAGCCTTCCACAACCCTACAAGCTGTGCCTGGGCCATATCAGCCCTTAAGAATTGAAGTGTCATCTGATTATATGAGGGTTGCTGTATACTTTTAATTATTTATTGGGGATACTGTATTTATTGAGTTTTACCTATTTATTGCTGCACTATATTTATAGGTCCACAGGACTTGTTGGTGTACAATATTTATTGGTACAGTATTTATTGCCTCAAAGTATTTAATTGTCTGTATATATTGCACTTGTATTTATGCCCTGTTATTTATGATCACCCCTATTTATTTCATCAAACAGCCAATATTTATTTGACCTGCACTAATTGAAACTCGTATATTGTGATTGACCTATTTATTTTTCCAATCAGCAACTAAGAGAAAAAGATAAAGAAAGAATATTTTCATAATTTTTACGGTGTAGAGTCGTTTTTGGAACGGATGCACGCATGGTTCTTGTATGGGTATATTGTATGCTTAGCACTGCGCCTGTTTCCTGACCACTCGAGCCAAGCTACCACAGTGTGTTCGGGGAGTCCACCACCACCCTGCGGAGTGGGAGTGGGCTGTTTCCAACATAAATTGGTGTTCAGTGGTGGGATAGAGCTGTGCCTACATATACTCAACAATAACTGTGGGTAGTCCATAGGCCTACACCGGGAGTTTTCTCACAGCGGCCTTCCTAATTGTGGGTTTTTGTTTTTTTCCAAATTTACTCTGGTGGTGGGAGGAGGTATTACTAAAGGTACCACCCTACATTGTTACTGCACAAAACCTGTCCTCTAACCTGAGTGGGCAAGATGGAGTTTGTACTAGAGAATCTAGAAACGTACACTGTGGCCCAACTCAGGGAGTTTTGCCAGCGGGAGGGGGTGTACTGTCCCCCAGGAGCAAAGAAGGGTGCACTCCAAACCAGCTTAAGGGCTTGGGGGGAGGCACACCGAGAAAGCAAGGCTGAGGAGGAAGACAGGGATGGAGAGCCTGACCCCGAGGGGGCTGAGATGTACCAACCTGAGGTGGGGAACCTGTCAGCAGGGCCCAGGACACTTTCTAGGAAGGGCAGCACTGTCTCTAGCGGGGGCTTATCCAGCGTGGAGTTAGCAGATCGGAGAGAGAAAAGACAGCTCACATGGGATTTAGCAAAGCTGGAGAAGGAGAAGGAGGAACAGAGGATGGCTCATGAGACGGAGAAACAGAGGATGGCTCATGAGATAAGACTGAAAGAGATAGAGCTTCAGATCCTAAGAATTGGGGCACCAACTGTTCCTAATGGTGGCAGCAAAGACCAAGAAATCACCAGGGAATCCAAACCTTACCTGCCAAAGGACATAGTAGCTAGCTATGGGGCGGGTGACGACATCGCCAAGTGGCTAGCAGCCTATGAGGTCTCGTTGAGGGCCCATGGGGTTCCAGTGAAGTATTGGGGAGGAGGATTGTATAGGTACATGCCTCCAGCTGGTAGGGATGCTTTATTGGCCCTCGAAGAGGATGAGCAGACCCACTACCCCACCATGAAACTGGCGCTCATCAGAAAGTTTGGACTAACACCTGAAAAGTACAGACAGAAGTTCAGGGGTAGTCACAAGCTGGGCACACAGAATTGGGTGGACTTCCTGGACTATGCAAAGAAGGCACTGGAAGGTTGGATTCAGGGCAGTGAAGTAAGGAACTACGAGGAGCTGTTTGACCTAGTACTGAAGGAACACCTACTCGAGAAATGTTTCCCTGAACTGCGGCAACACCTGGTGGATAGCAAGCTGACCAGCCCCCGGAAGCTTGCTGAGGAGGCGGACATTTGGGCTAGTACCCGGGTGTCCACAAGGGGGACTGGAGGGGATACTCAAAAGGCCGGACAGGGCGCCCCCCAGAAGAAAGAGGGAGGGGAAAAGAAAAAGGAGTTCTCCAAAGGCCCCCAAAATAACTTCCAAGGGAAGGGAACAGGATTCACCTCTAAGGCTAACCCACCCAGAAACCCTAATCCTGGCCAGAGTCAGCAGCCAAGGGTTGTCCATTGCTACGAGTGCGGTGGCGTTGGACACTATAAAGGAGACCCGAAGTGTCAGAAACGATCACCCCCTCCCACTGGAGGAAAGCCCCCCGGAGTAGCTAGTGTAGTGCTCGGGGAGGAGATGCCCTTAACTAAGGGAAGGGAGTGGGCGGGTGTCACTTTAGTGTCCCTGGGAGAACGGGAGATGGTTCCTAAGATCCAGGTGCCGGCAAATACCGCAAAGTATGGGCAGTGGATCACCATCAACGGCCAAAGAGGGGAGGCTCTGAGAGACACAGGAGCCAGTATGACTATGGTGCGTAGCCAACTGGTGTCTCCAGAGCAGGTAATTCCCGATGTACTCCACCCAGCCGCGATGGCTGACGGCAGAACAGGTCACTATCCAGTGGCCGAGGTTCCCTTTGAATGGGGGGGGGTTGCAGGTTCACTTCGAGTTGCCGTAAGCCCTGCCGTGCCAGTCGATTGTCTGCTGGGCAATGACATGGAGCACAACGCTTGGAAGGAGGTGGAATACCGGACTCACACCGAGATGCTGGGTACACCTGACTGGGCCTGTGTTAGCACAAGGTCCGAGACTACCCGAAGAGGGAGTTCATTCCGGCTGGAGCCTGGAACAAAGGCCCAGCCAGCTGCCAGTCAAGGGAAGAACCGAGGACAGGAGGAGCCTGCCTCGGCGTCTCCACCCCGTAGGACGGATAGGCCACCGGAGGTGGTGGGCCAGGAGTCTGCGGAGGGGGACGTTACCAACCTGGAGGACTTACCCATCCCGGCCGAGTGGCACGTGGAGGGAGGCCCGTCCAGGGAGGAATTCTGCCAGGGCCAGAGGGAGTGCCCTACCCTTGAGGGGCTGAGGCGACAGGCCGAAGCCCAGGCAGCAGGGAACGTTGAAGGGAACTACAGTGTTTACTGGGAGGATGGCCTCCTCTACAGTGAACCCAAGGCACCCCTACATGGATCGTCACGAGCCTTGGTAGTCCCTCAACGTTATCGAGCCTTCCTTCTGGAGTTGGCTCACGAGATACCATTGGCAGGACACCTGGGGCAAGACAAGACCTTCGCCCGTCTTGTCCCACACTTTTATTGGCCTCAGATGAAAGTGTCGTCCGATACCTACTGCCGGACATGTGTGTCTTGCCAAGCCAGTGGGAAAACAGGGGTGAAGCTGAAAGCTCCCCTGGAACCACTCCCTGTCGTTAGCACCCCCTTTGAAAGGGTGGGCATCGACATTGTGGGTCCATTAGATCCACCAACTACAGCTGGTCACAGGTTTATCCTGGTTCTGGTGGATCATGCCACACGGTACCCAGAGGCAATACCTCTGAGGACCATAACAGCACCTGTTGTGGCTAGGGCCCTGATGGGAATCTTTACCCGAGTGGGTTTTCCCAAGGAAGTTGTGTCCGACAGGGGGACCAACTTCATGTCAGCATATATGCGGGCAATGTGGAAGGAGTGTGGAGTGACCTACCGGTTCACAACTCCTTACCACCCCCAGACCAATGGTCTGGTGGAAAGGTTTAACAAAACCTTAAAAGGCATGATCAGAAGTCTGCCTGAAAGCCTGCGGAGGAAATGGGACGTCCTCCTACCCTGTTTACTTTTTTCCTACAGGGAAGTGCCACAGAAGGGAGTGGGCTTCAGCCCCTTCGAGCTTCTGTATGGGCACCCTGTACGTGGACCTCTTAACCTGGTGAGAGACGGATGGGAAAGAACTCCCAGAAAGCTCCCCCAGGATGTGGTGAGCTACATGCTGGCCTTCCGGAGCCAAATGGCTAAGTTGTGGAAGCAAGCTTCTGACAACTTGGAAGCCAGCCAAGCAGTAATGAAGGCGTGGTATGACCACAACGCTCACCCGGTGGAGTTGGAGCCTGGCCAGAAGGTGTGGGTGATCGAACCAGGAGAGCTTAGTGCCCTCCAGGATCGCTGGTCAGGACCCTTTGAGGTGTTGGAGAAGAAGGGTAAGGCTACCTACTTGGTGGACCTGAAGACCCCTCGTCAGCCCCTGCGGGTGCTGCATGCCAACCGCCTCCAACCCCACCACGAGAGGCCCGAAGTCATCTTGATGATGGTGACTGACGGAGGAGAGGACGTGGAAAGCGAGCCTCTCCCTGATCTGTTTGCGTCTCAGGAAAAGGATGGGTCGGTGGAGGGAGTGATTCTCTCCCCATCTCTAACTCCTGAACAGCAGGAGGACTGTCGCCAGGCCCTGGGGCAGTACTCTGCGTTGTTCTCCCTTGTCCCGGGTAGGACTCACCTGTGCGTCCATGACGTGGACACAGGAGACAGCCCACCTGTGAAGTCCAAGATCTACCGGATGTCAGACAAGGTGAAGGCCAGCATTCATAGTGAAGTCACTAAGATGCTGGAGCTAGGAGTGATTGAACCTTCTAGCAGCCCCTGGTCCAGTCCGGTGGTGTTAGTACCAAAAGCTGCACCACCGGGTGCCCAACCAGAACTGAGGTTCTGTGTGGACTACCGGGGACTGAATTCAGTGACAAAGACTGATGCACATCCGATCCCTAGGGCGGATGAATTAATTGACCGGCTGGGAGCTGCCCAATATCTAAGTACCTTTGACCTTACCTCTGGGTACTGGCAGATCTCTTTGACTGATGGAGCAAGGGAAAGGTCAGCCTTCTCCACGCCCAATGGCCACTACCAGTTCTGTGTGATGCCCTTTGGGCTCAAGAACGCACCTGCCACGTTTCAGTGCCTGGTAAACCAGATCCTCACCGGAATGGAGAGTTTCTCTGCTGCTTATCTGGATGACATAGCCGTCTTCAGTAGCAGCTGGGAGGATCACTTGCGTCACCTGCAAGCTGTTCTCCAGGCCCTGAGACAAGCTGGATTGACGATCAAGGCCAGCAAGTGCCAGATCGGGCAGGGGTCGGTAGTGTACCTTGGACACTTGGTGGGTAGGGGAACGGTGCAACCCCTCCAGGCGAAGATCGAGGCCATCATGGCCTGGGAACCCCCCAAGACACAGACTGAGGTCCGAGCATTTTTGGGCCTCACGGGATACTATCGCCGCTTCGTGAAGGGGTACGGTACCATCGTAGCCCCTCTCACGGAGCTCACGTCCAAGAAACAACCTCGACGGGTAGTCTGGACGGAGGCTTGTCAGCAAGCCTTTGAGAAATTGAAGAAAGCCATGTGCGAGGCCCCGGTCTTAAGGGCCCCAGACTTTTCCAAGAAGTTCATTGTCCAGACAGATGCATCAGAACATGGCATTGGGGCAGTGTTATCGCAACTCAACGAAGAGGGCCTGGATCAACCCGTGGTCTTCCTATCCAGGAGACTACTTCCCAGGGAACAGAAGTGGAGTGCAATAGAGCGTGAAGCCTTTGCAGTGGTATGGGCTCTGAAGAAGTTGCGGCCATACCTGTTTGGCTCGCACTTCCTTGTTCAGACCGACCACAGACCCCTTCGTTGGCTGATGCAAATGAAGGGGGAGAATCCCAAGTTGTTGAGGTGGTCTATTTCCCTACAGGGGATGGACTTTCAGGTGGAACATCGGCCTGGAGTGGACCACGCCAATGCAGACGGTCTCTCAAGGTATTTCCGCCTTAGTGATGAGAACTCCCAAGGGGTTGGGTAGCTCTCCCCACTTTCAGCTGGGGGGGACGCGTGTTAGACCTGTCAGCCCTTTGGGTGGTCCCTCCTCATCATTATTTATTTTGTCCCACTTTTGCCTCAAACCCTGTTTGAATTTTTCCTTTTTGGGAACCACCAGACTTTTTAGTGTTGCTGCAGATTCAGGGAGCCATTTTAGCTACCCCTGAAACTTCTGTCTGAGGGCCTGGAGCACAAAATGGTGGCCACCTGTGACATCACCAGCATCCACTGGAACCTACCAGCACCTTCCAGAACATTCCAGGAGATTCCAGAACTCTGTGACAGTTGGAGACCGTTTAGAATGTTGGGAGGATAAGAGAGGCAGTTGGCAGTTGGAGCTGGCAGTTGGCACCTGACTGGTGAAGAGAGAGGAGCACAACAGTGAAGGAGGAAGGAGTGAAGCAGCAGGGGTGGAAACTTGTGCCTGGAGTGGGGTCCATAAACCCACCCTTGATACTTGTCCCTACTGATGGATCCCAGCCTATAGCCCTGTGTGGGAAGAAGACAAAGGAAACTTATCCTAAGGACCTGGACAGCAGGAACAGGCCTTAGAACCAAGAAAACAGCAAGATTCTGACCTGAGAACTGGTTTCCCTGGAGTCCGGCGTCGAGTAGCCTGAAGACCTGGAGCCCGAGGTGGAGAAGCGGCGCTGACTGAAGTAGCAGACGTCGTACCCGGAGCCGCCTGAGGTCGTGAGAGGGCGCCGACGGAGGTCGTGAGGAATACCAGAGGTCGAGGAGGAAGTGAACCGAGGTCGAGCGAGCGGCGTCATCGGAGGAGTGAAGTCCGCCCTCCGGAGTCGTCGGAGACCGAGGTAGAGGAGCACCGGAGGTCGGGAGTGAGGATCGCACTCCGGAGACGCCCGGAACCTGTGTGGAGGAGCACCGGAGGTCGGGGGTGAGGATCGCACCCCGGAGTCGCCGGAAGTCGACATCGAGGCCAGGCCGGCCGACGTCATCGGAGCCGAGAGCGCCATCGGACCGGAGCCGCCCGAAGTCGACATCGTGAAGAGACTGCCCGACGCCGTCGAATCGGAGGTCGAGATCGAACCGAGGCCACCGACATCGGACCGGAACCGCCTACCGTCGTCGTCAAAGAACTGACATTGTGCCGAGGCCGCCGAGACCGAACCGGAACCGCCTCACGGCGTCGACACGACTCCAGCGGCGTCGGAACATCAGAAAAAGGGCAGTAAGTGGAGTAGAGGGCGCCTAAGGCCCTGTGGAGACCTGAGAGACTGCTCTAAGGGGCTAGGGAGGTGCTGAAACCAACCTGACTGTGCAAGGGGTGAACTGGGACTAACCTAGAGAGGTTGTGTGGAGAGAGAAAGCCAGGGCACTGGTATTCCCCCCTTTGATCTACCTCAGCTTAGGCCTCAGCCTTGTCCCAGCCAGGGAGTAGCCCCCCCTCAAGCCTTCCACAACCCTACAAGCTGTGCCTGGGCCATATCAGCCCTTAAGAATTGAAGTGTCATCTGATTATATGAGGGTTGCTGTATACTTTTAATTATTTATTGGGGATACTGTATTTATTGAGTTTTACCTATTTATTGCTGCACTATATTTATAGGTCCACAGGACTTGTTGGTGTACAATATTTATTGGTACAGTATTTATTGCCTCAAAGTATTTAATTGTCTGTATATATTGCACTTGTATTTATGCCCTGTTATTTATGATCACCCCTATTTATTTCATCAAACAGCCAATATTTATTTGACCTGCACTAATTGAAACTCGTATATTGTGATTGACCTATTTATTTTTCCAATCAGCAACTAAGAGAAAAAGATAAAGAAAGAATATTTTCATAATTTTTACGGTGTAGAGTCGTTTTTGGAACGGATGCACGCATGGTTCTTGTATGGGTATATTGTATGCTTAGCACTGCGCCTGTTTCCTGACCACTCGAGCCAAGCTACCACAGTGTGTTCGGGGAGTCCACCACCACCCTGCGGAGTGGGAGTGGGCTGTTTCC
This sequence comes from Triturus cristatus, assembly GCF_964204655.1. Taxonomy (NCBI): domain Eukaryota; kingdom Metazoa; phylum Chordata; class Amphibia; order Caudata; family Salamandridae; genus Triturus; species Triturus cristatus. Next base: position 1,060,744,967 of record NC_140594.1, on the reverse strand, counting down.
AACAAGGGCCCTCTTGGACCACAGCGAAATGGCAGCCCTTTTCCTGGACCGGTCAGCCACCTTTAACACAGTCTCACATCACATCTTGCTCAACAGACTCCACCACATCGAAATCCAAGCAGATGCTCCCAAATGGATCGCCTCACTCCTCACTGGAAGAAACCAGAGAGTCTGTCTCCCACCGTTCACCTCGGAACCCAAGAAGATCATCTGCAGCGTCCCCAAAGGATCCTCGCTCAGCCCACCCTCTTCAGCGCGTACATGATCCCTGTGGCCAACATTGTAAGATCGCATGGATTCAACATAATCTCCTAAACCAACGACACCCAGGTCATCCTCTCACTGTCAGAAGACCCCTCCACCACCTGAGCCAACTTCCACAGATGTATGATGAACGTCGCCATCTGGATGAAAGACCGCTGTTTCAAGCTCAACTCAGTCAAGAGGGAAATTCTCATCTTTGGAAACCATAGCTCGCCATTAAATGACGCATGGTGGCCTGCTGAACTGGGCCCACTCTCCACCCAACAGACCACACCCGCAACGGTGACATCTTCTTGGGCTGCAAGATATCTATGAATAAACAGGTAAACACAGTCTCATCTGCCCGCTTCCATACACTATGCATGCTCTGCAAGATCTTCAGGTGGCTCCCAGTCAACACTAGAAGGACCGTCATGCTGGCCCACGTCACCAGCAGGCTGGACTACGGGAACACACTCTACGTAGGAATCACCGCACACCCCTGAAGAGACTACAAACAATACAAAATGCAGTGGCAAGACTCCTCCCCGACCTCCCCAGGCGGGTCCCCATCCATCGTGCCTCAGGGAGCCACAATGGCTCCCGATCCAGAAGAGATGCCAGTTCAAGATACTGACCCACGCATACAGAGCCCTACACAACAAAGGACCAGCATGCATCAACAAACGCATGACCTTCCACCAACCCACCAGACACCTACAAATCGCCTCCTTTTCCTCGCAGACACATCCTGGGTCTGCGGAAGCAACTGTGAAGGACGCTTCTTCTCACATCATTCGTCCAAAGCTTGGAACGACTTTCCCCCTGCACCTCAGGCCTGGCCCATTGCTCCGGGAATTTAGGAAAGGACTCAAGACCTATCTCTTCGAATGAACAAATCACCACGAAGCAGTTAGCTCCTCCATCACATTGAAACCCTCATGGCAGATTTGCCGCGTCTTGGCCAAAGTAGATGGCATTGTTTAAAACAGAAGTAAGAGGCATGTGTCTGAAGATGTATCCTATGTGTCAACTAAACATTTATTGGCCAACTTGACCCAATCCTTTGAATGCTGCTGATGCAAATCTAATTGATGTGGCTCTTCCTGCAGTTAGGTGGACTTCATAAAACTTTACTCCAGCCACATACCTTTATAATGCACTTGGAAGAAGGTTTCAGAAAGTGTATTTCCAGCCCAGACTATGTGGGACATCTCTTGTAATATTTGATTACACTTTCTTTGACTGTGGAACCATGCCACATGAGGGTTGCTTCTATTTAGAAGATGGTACCTGGGGAACTGTGGAGCCCAAACCAACATCTATTATTTTCTTTGACAAGTCCATTATTCTCAAAAGTTTTATACGGTGCAATTGTCTACTGCCTTTTCAAAAAGATTACTCCATCGCATAATGTTTTAGAATTGTGTATTCATTATTTTACTTTTAACGACTTATGTTTTTTTAATTTTTCTAAAAATTAAAACACTTGAACTTTAGTATAGAGCAGGATCTGAGAACTCACTGGCAAGTTCACATTAGAAATATAACTACACTTCCAAATTGATTAGGTTGCTGCAAAGCAATGAATATTTTAATGGAATAACAGCTTAACGCAACATATGGTATGTATATAAACTAAATCAAATGATCAGTAGACTGAAAGCCGTACGGGCAAAAGGTATTAAAATCATGAATAGGTTTAGAAGGGATGAATATGAAGGCCATTGAATGAGTAGATGGATTGCTAAGTGTGAATAGATAGACACATAAATATTCTGGTAGATCTTTTCAAAGCAGCTTTTCAAAGCAGCAGCGGCTCCTCCGCTATGGCGGAGAAGCGTCGCCAACCCTGCCATCTGCCTCGAAATGACAGGAAAGAAAAACAAACCAATAATAAACACGCATCTGAAAGACACTATTAGTTCTGGATTCCTTACCTTAGAATTACCCACAGGCATCAGACTGGATCCAGAGAATTTTTCTTCAGCAGTACCCTTACGCGTAGGTAGGTGGCGTCAGTCGACTCCATGTTCGTCGTTGGCGTTGTGCTCGCCGGAATGACATCGCGGTATCTACTTATACGACGCCCCTGCGCGCTAACATCAGTTCTTTCTTTTTCCGCGCCAGCCAGCTCAGATCCGGAGAGAACGGTACCTCTAGTCACTTTTTGACTGTCTTTTTTTTTTACTTTTGTCGACATCTTTTTCAAGTCTTTCGACTCCTGGTGCACAGGGATGTCACATCGGTGAACCGGTTTCAAGCCTTGTGGCTTCTGCCACAAGCTGATGTCGGTGACGGACCCACATCTAGTGTGCCTATGGTGTCTAGAGCGCAACCATGACCAGAAGTCACGCTCTGACTGTCAGGCCATGGCCCCGAAGTCTTTGCGGGAGTGGTCCCGAAAGCTTCTGTAGGCCCGGCAGTTGGCTCCCTGCCTCTCAAGGTCTCGGTCACAGAGCCATCTCCACCACTCCTCGTCAAAGTCTTTGTCTTCGGGTAAGTCGAAGCATAAAAAGAAGGTAAAGATGCACCGTCGCTCTTCGCGTTCTCCCGGTCCGTCAGCCGACGTGACGCGGGATGCATAAGGTAGTCGTCCGGCTCCACCCGCGGAGCCTGTTGGGTAGACTCCGAGCCTTCCCAGGAGCCGGAGCGACCCCTGCCCAACTTCATAGTTTTTATAAAGCTCTTCACTCCATCTTTGGGCCGCCTCATTCCGCCGGCGCGCCTTCGGGCCCTACGGACTTGGCTGGGGGTTCTAGGCCTTCAATGCCGGCGGCTTAGATCCGGATCAGTGCCGGTTGACCTTACAACATCTCCGGCGCCAAATCCATTGGCGACGCATCCGCCCCATCCGACGCCGGTTGTGTCCCCAACCGATGTCGACCCCATCCTCCTCCTCGACATGGACACAGAGCCGGACCGACGTCAGTACTGGCACTGACCGGTACTTTTGTACCTCAGTTCGCCCCTGGTGGTACCTATCGCCCGAGTGGCTACCTGAGGAGGACTGGGAGGGGTCTGTGGACCCCTGGCAGACCAGTTGGAAGAACCGGACTGGAGAGAGGAGTTGGGGGAGGCAAGTGGTCTGGACACTTCTCCAGACCTTGGCATGCTTTCTCCCCCTACCGTGGCTACGGAGGAGGGTGCCTCTTACGCTGTGGTGTTGCATAGGGCGGCTGAGGCCTTAAACCTTGAGCTTCCTATGGTGGCGGTCAGGACTAACCTCCTGGCCGAGGTGCTTCAACCGGCAGCGGCCTCTTTGGAGCCCCTGCTGCCGTTCAATGAGGCCCTCACGGACATCCTTCTAGGCATTTGTCCAAGCCCAGTACAGGGGCTCCCGTGGATAGGGTGTTTGCCCGACGACACCAACCGGCCCCGGGCGACCCCATTTTCCTCTATCAACACGCTACTCAAGAGAGCTTGGTGGTCCAAGCTTCCACTTCCAAGGGCGCATTCCCTACTGCTCCACCTGATAGGGAATCCAAGAAGCTGGACCATATTGGGAAGAAGATGTTTTCTTCTGCCAGCTAAGGACTGCAGTCGGTGAACACCGCATGTCTGTTGGGCCGTTACTCCCATTCTGTGTGGGACACGGTCACACAGGTGCTGCCACAGTGCCCGGAGGAGGCCCGGGCTGTGCTTTCCTATGCAGTTGCTGAGGGTAGAGATGCAGCGAAGTTCGCCATACGATGTGGAATGGACATCGCCGACTCGCTAGGCAGGACAATTTTAACGTCAGTAGCCCTGAGATGCTAGGCCTGGCTGAGGTCCACTCGCTTTTAGAGTGATATCCAATCAACTCTTTTGGACATGCCCTTTGATGGCCCTCGCTTGCTTGGCAACAAAGCGGACAACGTGCTCGAGCGCTTTAAGGATTCCAGGGCTACGGCCAAATCCTTGAGCCTCGCTATCACCTCTCGACCCACACAGTCTGCTTTTCGCCCCTTTCGTGGCTATGGAAGGGGTGCCTCCCACATTCTGCCCAGAGCCACAGGCTACGCAAGCTGTCCAGCCTCTGCACTGCTGGGATGTGGGACCCAGCGTCGTTGGTCTGGGGGCCAATGGGCGAGCCAGTCCACCAACACCCCCTCTGCAGCAGCCTCCAAGCCCTCCTAGTCCGACTTTTCAGGGCCACCAGTTGCCAGTGGGCGGCAGGATTTGCCATCACCTCCCCCACTGACTCAACATCATGTTGGACAGGTGGGTTTTGCAGATAGTCCGAAGGGGCTACTCCCTCCCCTTCGAGACTACCCCTCCCTTCATGACACCTGCCTTCCATCGCATGTCGGAGGATCACTTGGCCCTTCTCTGTCAGCAAGTTACGGCTCTCTTGGCCGAGGGAGCCATCGAGCAAGTCCCTGTGCCAGAAGTAAATCGTGGTTGTTATTCTCACTTCTTCCAAGTACCCAAGAAGGACAAAGGCCTGCGTCCTATCTTGGATCTCAGGGACGTCAACCGCTTCCTCGGAAAGGAGAAGTTCAAAATGTTGTCACTGGCGTTGGACTTGCAGGACGCCTATTTTCTTATCCCCGTCCTGCCTGCCCACCGACGTTACCTATGGTTCATGGTAGGCCACGAGCATTTTCAGTTCACCGTGCTCCCCTTTGGCCTTACCAGCGCCCCTCGAGTGTTTACGAAAGTGATGGCGGTGGTCGCAGCTCATCTGCCCAGATCAGGGGTTCCAGTCTTCCCCTATCTCGACGACTGGCTGTTGAAGGTGCGCTCGCCCCAGGCTGTTGTCTTCCACCTCCAGACTACTGCAGACCTCCTGCATTCGCTGGGGTGCACTATCAAAGTGTGGAAGTCACACCTGATTCCCTCTCAGAAGCTCCTTTTTATTGGGGCGGTTCTGGACACAGCGCAGTTTCGGGCCTATCCTCCCAAGCAGCGAGTCCGAGATATTCATGCTTTAATTCCGATCTTTAAGCCTCTATCCCGGGTTTTGGTCAGAAGGAGGCTGCTGGGCCTGATGGCCTCCTGCATCCTGCTGGTGGACTATGCCAGGTGGAAAATGCGGGCTCTGCAGTGGGACCTGAAGTTCCAGTGGGCACAGCATCTGGGGAATCTTTCTGATTGTGTCCAGATCTCGGAGGGCACTGCACACCAATTGCAATGGTGGCTAACAGACCAAGATTGGGTCAACGGCAGATCCCTCTCCCTATCCCAACCAGAGTTCACAGTGGTGGCGGATGCATCACTTCTGGGGTGGGGAGGCCACATGGGGGAGGGAGAGATCAGAAGCCTCTGGTCACCGGCAGAGTCCGCGATCCACATCAAGCTTCTGAAGCTCTGGGCGATTCGTCTTGCACTGAAGGCATTCCTTCCTTCTGTCAAAGGAAGAGTACTGCAGGTGTTCATGGACAACACCACCGCCATGTGGTATTGCACCAAACAAGGCTGGGTGGGGTCGTGGACCCGATGTCTGGAGGCACTTTGTCTCTGCAAGTGGCTGGAACATCAGGGCATGTCCCTGGTGGTTCAACACCTGGCGGGTTCCCTGAACACCAGGGCGGACGAGCTCAGCCGCTGGTGCATGATGGATCACAAATGGCACTTTTTAACAAAATAGGGAGTGAAGAGGTAGGGTCCAAGAAATGGACACTGGAGGTGGATACGTCCTCCTCTTGCAATTTGTAATAAACAATAGGATCCACCCTAAGGAGGTTTTGCGAGAAGAACGGAGAATTACAATTTAAGAGTCATGTGCATTACCTACAATGGTGGGAAGCACATAGTGTTTCTTAAATAACCCTCACACACCAAAAGGGGCCTTGGTGTCCTGCTTCATCATAGGGGTCTTCCCGCCCCTCTGCGGTACGGGGCATGCTATGACCTACGACTACGTGGGAGCTCTGATGTCATGACTATGTGTGGTGTAGGAATGAGGGAAAAGGGTCAGGAGTGAATAGGAAAGTGAGTTAAAAAATACATAGCTCTTGTGGATTAGAACATTTTAATATTCCGTCAAGCCGGTATTATTAAAAAGGTGAGTCGGAGGTATGTTTCTTCAATGTGCAATGCCTCCTGTGTGTGTCAACATGTTTGGGACTTTTCAAGTCCCCTATTGTAAATTGCTTCCTTAAGGGCATTGCTCACCTGTTTCCTCCTATTCCTTTCGTAATGCCCCAGTGGAACATGAATCTTGTTCTGACTCACCTTATATGCACTTCTCTCGAGCTGCTACATAACTGTCCTCTCAGACTTTTGACACTCACACTGCCTGTTTCGTTGCCATCACCGCTGCTCGCAGGGTGAGTGATCTTCAGGCTGTTTCTTCAAAACCTCCTTTCCTGGCTGTTCATCCGGATAAGGTTGTACTTCGCACTAGGCCTTCCTTTCTTCCCAAAGTGGCTACCTCTTTCCACATAGGACAGACCATCTTCTTTCCGTCACCATATCCTTCTGAAGAGGCGGAGAGGCTCCACCATCTGGATCCAAAACGTGTGCTTTCATTTTATCTGGATCCCACAAAACAATTCCTGGTGAATGATCAGCTCTTTGTTGGCTATGTGGGTGCCAAGAAAGGTCAGGCTGTGCATTAATGGACCATCTCTCGATGGGTCGTTCTTTGCATTAAAATTTGCTATTCCTTGGCGAAAAAGGAGCCTCCAGTAAGGTTGTGCTCCCATTACACCAGGGCGACAGCAGCCACTACTGCTTTGGGGCGTGGAGTCCCCCTTCATGACATCTGCTAGGCAGCCTTGTGGGCTTCATTGCATACGTTCACTAAACATTACTGCCTGGGCAGCCAAGTCTTGAGGGACGCTTATTTGGCCGTTCAGTTCTCCAGGACTTTCTGGTGTGAACCTAGTTCGCAGACCCACCTCCGGGGTTGGTATTGCTGGGGTATCTATTCTAAGGTAAGGAATCCACAATTAATAGTCTCTTTCAGATGAACAAGTTACTTACCTTTGGTAACGATATATCTGTAAGAGACCTATATTAGTTAAGTATTCCTTACCGCCCCACCCATCCTCCACATTCTGCGAACTGACTTCTAGTTTAAGGGACTCCCTTTCAGGGCCCTAGTTTTGTGCACCAGTGGTCAGTGTCCTGCATTGCTCTGCGTTTCTGCCATGGAATGTCGTGTAAAGACTGACATCGGTGCGCAGGAGCAGTATCTAAGTAGATACCGCGATGTCATTCCAGCGATCACGATGCCAACGATGAACACGGAGTAGACCGACGCTCCCAACCGGCACGCAGGGGTACTGCTGAAGAAAATGTTTCCGGATGCAGTCTGACTCATGGGGGTAATTCCTATGTAAAGAATCCATGACAAATATATGTCTCTTACAGATATATCGTTACTGAAGGTACGTAACTTGTTCTTTATATTTCCTTTCCTCAGAGTCTTTCGGGATGGGGCTACGAGGGATGACAGGGTGCAGGAGAAGAGGTGGGCACTGTTGTCAGTGAGCATGACGGTTAGGCCAGTCATCTCAGGCCGGCCAAACTGTCAAGTGCACTGAAGCTGTCTCCAACCAGAGCTGCATAGCTGGGTTGGAGACATCAGACACAGGCTACCAGTCTCACTGGGAGCGCAAATTCAGAGCACTCAGGCCAATCTGCTTTCATGACATGAGAGCAGCGTCCGGATTGGCCGCAGTGGGGCCTGGGAGCCTGTGCGTGTGAGGAGAGCAGCAAAAGAGCAAGACGCGCCCGGCTGCAGGTACGTTTTTATTTTGTTATCCCTCGACCCTCTTCCCGGCCACTCTTCCACAACGCCAGCCACTACTGTTTAAAAGCAGTCTACCTTTTATTCACCCCAATGAAATACGTCCACAAATAAATGTAATTTGTTGTAAAATGGCCAGAAACCTTGAATTCTGTACGGACACAAACATGTCTGTATTTAAAAAGCGGTTCTTTACTGTGCTTATCATAGCAGAAGTACAGCCTGAAGTACCATGCACTGCATTGTCTGGTCACGGGAGGGCATGGACAAGGGGTTGCACTGACAGGTAGTGGTGATGGGCTAGGGAAATATATTTCATTCAATTCTACTTTACTTACTTTGCAAGTCTAAGCATTATGAATTGCACCTGCTATTTATAGCGCTTAGAAGAGCAGAAGTGCTTCACTGAATGCTATGTAAGATAGTTTGACAACCAAGCATGGAGGCAAATTCAGGACAGGGCTGTAAAAACTTCAGAACAAAGTGTCAAAATTCAGGAAAAGGTCAGTTTTATGGGCACATCAGGGGAGCAGCCATATCCCACTACTTTATCAATTTATGTATTTACTATTTTTATATTGCACTATTTATTTACTCTCTCCTCTGTATGAGATTGCCTCTTGGTATGGTACATTGAGATGATGTATTATGTCCTTGTTCTATAGTAAATTGATGCCCATAGGTAAGATGTCAAGGGCATCACTCCTACCCACATCTACCCAATCTTTCTTGGAGAGAAAGCAACAACAAAACTTTGATTTATTTCCAAACATTTTAATACCCATTGCAACCGTTTGGGAGACACTAAGGTAAGTGACTTTTTCACATCTGCTAGTTTAGACAAGTTGAACAAAAAACATTTCACTCACCTCGCTCTCCACTAGACGTTAAACCTAACAAAATGAATGAGGCAGAGTAGTTGGTGTGGGCGACCTAATGTCAGGAAGTGAGGTACCCATAACTCGTCTGTAGTCTCACAGCACCAAGAATGCCTGACTGCTGCATTGGAGTGTGCTTTTAGCAACCAATGGGGTAACCCTGTATCCCTCAGAACCTGGGCAAACTTGTATCAAAAACACAATGGTTCTGTCGGGTAAAACCATATCCTACTAAATATACAACAAATGTCTGAGTGAGTCAAAGGTGACACAAGGAACAAAAACCAAATTTTCTAAGATTTCAGTTTTTATATAAATTCATTCATTTATACGTTTTATCTCCAAAGATTATTTGTAAAGGCCATCACAATACAGAATCATAACAAATAGTGACAAAAGTGAATCTTGGTGCTCACTGAATAAAGTGCAAGACAAATACAGTGTAATTTAAAAGGTCTCAGTTATTATTGGCCAGCGAACAAAAGATTTAAAGTAGTCTTGCGAACTAAGGCAATTCAGTAGTTTAAGCAGACTCTAATTACTGGTCCGGGGAAAATTGTCGACGTTTCAACCCTGTTAAATGCACTACTAGCAAGTCGGTGCGGGTCTTCATCAGGACAAAAGCAACGTGATGATGGCCTGTGAAGAGTAAATTAACTAGAATCAGATGTGTCACGGGAAGACTACCACTCGCAGTTAATTAAGGTGGTATCGCACTCACCTATAATATAGGCGGGAACCCTATCTTCGCCTTTAAGAGGGGGAAAAACATCAAAGACACAGTGGTTAGTGCATACTTTGAAGAACCTAAATCAGTTGACCTTAGAAGTAATTTTGGTCTTCCTCCAATAAATGGACATCAGAAATGTGGACAGTGCAAGGCCTGTGACCTATGTCATGTGGGCACTTCATTTGAACATGCTAATAAAACATATACACTTCCACACTTTACAAATTGCAATAGTACCAACGTTATATATGCCATCCGATGTCCCTGTGGGTCTGTATACGTTGGTCAAACCACTCAGAAAGCCAAAGTGAGGATTCTGCAGCACATGAGCAGGATAAGATGTAAGGTACAAGGGGCACCTCTAGTTGATCACTATACGACACACCAGCATGCCCCAAATAACCTTACATGGTGGGTGCTAGAGAGGATCATTCCTAGCGCAAGAGGAGGTTCAGTTACAAGGAGTATGAATTATAAAGAATGCAGATGGATACATCAGCTTGACTCGATAGACCATGGGTTAAACGAGATGGAGGAGACAACAAGACAGATGGGACAATTATAATCGTACCCATTTGTTCTTGTTGCCATCAGACAATGTGGGATCAACTGTATGAATTCTCGTTTTCATGTTGTCTATGGTATCTTATCTGTTGGATATATTGACACTTTCCATAATGTATGAGTTGGAAGTTATGAGTCCTTGACTACAGCGATGTACGAATTCGGCATTACAGAATGATGCACTAAATGTCTTGCCTGAGGCGAGTTTATCGAAACTGAAGAGGGTCTATTAAGATACCAAATGCCATAGATCTATATGAGGCCAAAATCTTTGATTGTTTACAATGTCATGGTTGTTCCAAAATATTGAAACGCTGAATGTATTTTAACTGTGGATTTATCATTACTGAATTGTTTCAACACTTGAATTTGTTGGGATTCTCTTAAATGTATGTGTTAAATAAGTGTTAGTTTCTATTGTAAAAACAACACGATATAATGTCTAAATTATGAGAGATGCAATCAACAAATTAGGTAGACTATATCGAAGTACACAGTAACTCACATTAGATGAATGGATGCTTTTAAGGAGATTCTCCCGCTGTACTAAACAATGAGCCCTGATGTAAGCTACTGACATTTAATGCCAAGGCATATGTCTCTTATCTTTGGAAATAGAGGACGTGTTTGGACGTCGTTGCTCTGCAACGCTCAATTGACGCATAGACACATGCGCATTAGGATTTAAACCTTTATGGTTACGGACCGTATGGTATTTCGCTTCGACAAGCAGCGATTACCATAGAAGACGTGTTTGGACGTCGTTGCCCAGCAACGCCCAATTGACGCATAGATACATGCGCATTACGATGTAAACTATTATGGTTACGCTCTGCCTTTAACGTTCGGCGGACCAGATGGCATTCCACGTTGACAGACAACGATTACCAGAGAAGACGTGTTCGGACGTCGTTCCTTAGCAACGCGTAACTGACGCATAGACACATGCGCATTGGATATATATGCTAGTTCATTTCGAACGCGTCTCTCCATAGACGCGGACGAGCTGGGACTTTCGCATGCCGTTCCTTGTGAAACTCGGACCAAGGTAATCCTAGGATGTGGAACTCTGCTCTGCATTACCTGTGATACACTGAAATAGTGTGTACTTAATTGGAAATTTCTATATTTAACAGATCGAGTATAACAGCAGTTTGAGTGACGATATATCGCCTCATCCGGGCTTTAGGAGGTGAGCATTTTGACCACTTCTTTCAATGACAATTGGATATAAATACGATTAATTAAACCATTTATATCCTTAATTTTAATTTTAATTTAATGGTTTCTAGATTGGATCATCCTGGACCATTCTTTTCCTGAGAAACAATAGACATAGTGACATCCTCGTGACTGAGTAATAATCACGACGGCCAATATCGAGGTGAGCTTTAATTGCCACTAGAGCCATTTAAATGTAAATGTAAATAGTGTAACTTTCATGAACACAACGAGTACTAGTCATGATTCTGTTCTACTCGTCCATAGATACATTCGATCCTAATAATGAATCACTAACTGCGGAAAGGATTGAAAACCCCGCCTATAATATAGGTGAGTGCGATACCACCTTAATTAACTGCGAGTGGTAGTCTTCCCGTGACACATCTGATTCTAGTTAATTTACTCTTCACAGGCCATCATCACGTTGCTTTTGTCCTGATGAAGACCCGCACCGACTTGCTAGTAGTGCATTTAACAGGGTTGAAACGTCGACAATTTTCCCCGGACCAGTAATTAGAGTCTGCTTAAACTACTGAATTGCCTTAGTTCGCAAGACTACTTTAAATCTTTTGTTCGCTGGCCAATAATAACTGAGACCTTTTAAATTACACTGTATTTGTCTTGCACTTTATTCAGTGAGCACCAAGATTCACTTTTGTCACTATTTGTTATGATTCTGTATTGTGATGGCCTTTGCAAATAATCTTTGGAGATAAAACGTATAAATGAATGAATTTATATAAAAACTGAAATCTTAGAAAATTTGGTTTTTGTTCCTTGTGTCACCTTTGACTCACTCAGACATTTGCTGTATATTTAGTAGGATATGGTTTTACCCGACAGAACCATTGTGCATTGCAGTGTGTATCAGGGACTCTAAAGTTATCTCACAACTAGGAGTCTGGACCACTGGATAGAATTGTAAGAGCAGGATTTAGGTAAGATCAGATGGGAGACTTTCAGCACCTGATTCAAAGGCTTATGGCTAAGAACCAGACAAATAAGGAAGAGAAGAACAAGGCAGGACAATTCCTAAAGTCAGAAAAGATGTGGCCTCCATGACTATCAGAAAGGATTGCGTACCTGGAGAGTAGTCTCAGTAGAGAGGTCAGAAACAGAAGAGGCACTGTCAAATGGTTGAATAAGCAGTACCCACTCACCCTGGCAAACTCTGCTGGTGTGATGTTCTATTGGTAGTGGTTGTGGCAGGTGGGCTGGAGCCGAGCTCCTTGGAAGGTTGGCCCTGGGCAATTGCCCACTTTGTCGGTTAAAATTGATCTGCAGTCAAGCCAAGGCCCATTCAGTAGTCTGGCTTATTCCTGAGTGCTAAAGAACATGCAGAACCTTCAAAATATTTGACATGCAAATTAAGCAAACAAACAAAATATAAGAACATGATAAAGGCTTTATAATGTAGAAAGTGTTTCTTTAATGCATAAATGCATTTCAGTTTAGTACATAAGATTACACATTTGCATTGACGTTTATTTGAAGTGGACGTTTCTAAACATGAACTTTAAAACATTTACTATCCCTCCCTCCTGACCTAGCGATCAGTGTGAAAAGTGAACCAATTGTCTGGTGTCCCTTACATCATTGCCAATATTATTTTTGTGGATGGTGAAACATTACAGGCCTTTCAATGACATAGAAGTGAAGTTTTTGTACAGGATGCTTCATGAACTGAATAACTTGAAGGTGCTCTTAAAGTCACTATTAAGTAAATTAGACACATGAAGAAGCTTGATTTGACATATATCACGCAATTTAGTCATGGGTGTAAGCCGGGATTTGAACCCAATTTCCAGGACGCTCATAGTACAATTAAGCCACTGACAAGATGGATTTCTTTTTCTAAATTCCCTCTAGCACCAGAGGACTGTTTTTGAACAATTCTGTCAAATGAATAGTAAAAAAAAGTACATAGTGGAGGTGAAGGACTGCAGAACAGCATATGCTAATATCCCGGACTCTCTCAGACTTTACATAGTTATTTGACACAGTAGTCGAACTGCATCAAAAAAATAAAATAAAGTATCGATATTGTGATCCTATGTGCAATGGGGACAGGGTCAGTGAGCGTGGAGGCGGAATCAAATGTGTGGCTAATAATAAATTAATATTCCATGATAATTTTATTGATCTTTCACCATCAGGTAACTGCATATAAAAAACTAACATTCTTTAACTGAGAAATAAATGCAAGTTAAACTAATCATTGAGAAATACACCTTTTCATGTCTGAAACCTCTGTTGGTGAATGTGTGTGCAAGCAGAGGCATACAGAATTAAATCATGTTTGATTCAGCAGGGAATAGTGACTTGTGTATTTTTAGTGCTAGGAGGACCCTGCACTTTTCACTGTGAATACGTGAGTCATTATATAAAATGTGCATTATACACAGCATAAGAGTGGCTACCACAAAATGTTGAAATAAATGTAGGTTAAAGACAAAACAGTGTTTCCAAAGTGTAGATTTTAGTAATATGCAGGTTGTAAATAGTGCAAACAGTTTTATAATTGTCCATTAATTGCACCCACTCTGCAGCTCAGCTTGGAACACCCTTACAAAACCTCTCAAACAGAATAAATCTTTGTCTGCGGAATCTAAAAGTACACTCCATCAATTATGGCCCATGCTGACGGCCAAATAGCCGTTACAATTGCAGATTAACCAATTGCACACATCTACTTTTCTTTTCAGTCAGCAGGCACCCTGGCAAGATGGCTGGTTGCTTGTTTAGTTCTCTGACCCTCCCTCGGCATCACAGCACAGGACCCCTCCCCGTCCACTTCAGCAGAACCATCTTAATTGTCAGAATTAACATTTGTCTTTTAGCGTGACGGCTAAAATTATGGACAAATGCCGTCTGTTGAAACCTTCATCACAGACAACTGACAAAGTTAATTCACAGACAGTCTGTGTAAATTATGGATGGATGGTCACTTTAACGTACGATAACATTGATCAAAGGGTGGTGGGCCTGGACTAATTGTGATATTTAGATCATTTTAGTTCCGGGTTCAGACAGTCTGAACAAGCTATATGGGATAGGCTGAAGTGGGTTGTTTCCAGCGCATTAAGTTGAAGGCAGAGATGGAGGGCCTGATCAAAAACTGCACTTTGTAGTAGATTTTGTAATGCTACCACAAAACGTACTATAAATTGCACTTTTGTCGTAACTTACACTAATGAGTAAGTATACTCTTTTGAATAACATTACTAAATTTCCATATTCACAAACTGCACTTTTGTAGTAACTTACTGTTAGACCTGTCGGCCTTAGAATGGTCTTCCCCCAAACATTTTGCCTTCCTCCTCCATTTTGCTTATCTTATTTCTGCTGGCCTAGGACTCTGCTCACTTTACCATTGCTGACCAGTGCAAAAGTGCATGTGCTCACTAATTAAAATATGGTAACATTGGCTAAACTTCAATTGGCATAATGAATTTACTTAAGTCCCTAGTAAAGTGGTGCTACATGTACTAAGGCACTGTAAATTAAATGCTACAAGTGTGCCTGCAGCACTTTTTGTTGCACCCACTTAAATAGCCCTTTAAACATGCCTCAGGCCTGCCATTGTAGCCTTTGTGTGCAGTTTTAAAACTACCATTTCAACCTGACAAAATAAACCCTTTGCCAGGCCCAAACCTTCCTTTTTAATACATAGGTCACCCCTATGGTAGGCCCTGGACAACCCAAAGGGCAGGGTTCAGTGTATTAAGTAGTAGGTGTCCTCGTAGAGAAAAAACTCTTAGTCTTTTTTCACTACTGCAAGGCCTACCTCTCCTATAGGATAATATTGGAGTTACTTTCTTACATTTAATAAGCTGTAGTTTTTAAATGGTAGTAGGTAACTGGTTCGTGTTTGGTGTCTTTGGAATTGTAATGAAACATCCTAATTTAGGATGAAGTCGGATTTTAAATTACAGTTTTGAAAATGCCACTTTTAGAAAGTCGTAAATGTGGTAAAGAGAACAGCTGGCGTGCACTCAAGTTTAACAATTTACCCAGTAAACGCTGTAATCATGAACAGATTAAAGCTAGGTGTGCTGTTCCTGAGGTGGTTCCACCCTCCCACCAGATTCAAAATGAAAAGAAGACTGGAGCGAAATGCCTCAGACAGGAACTGCACTACCGTTAATACTCAAGAGAGAGTATAAAACATGGTATACATCACTAGTGAAAAGTTTAAGAAGTCTATGCACAGTAGAAAACAGTGTTGTTCAATTGCGACTGAAATAAACAGAACAATCAAAAGTGGAAACAAACTGAAGGAGTTTCTTTCTAGACCCGAGGATTTCTTGTGTTCAAATACAATGGGTATCAGCCTACAAACACTGAATGCCGTCATGGGAACAATTCACACCAGTCTGGGGCAAATTTCGTTCTGTATAGCACAAAAAAAGCCAGCTTGAAGCAGAATTTCCCCATATAGCCCACAGGAAAAACACAGTTTTCCTGCCAGTGGAGATGGCTCCCCCGGTGGAAGATTGTGCCACTTGGGGTACAGTTTTTGCTGCTGTTTACACCAGAACTCATGGTACCCCTGCACTGCCTGTCTTGCCTGAAGCAGGTACAGAACAAATATGGGTCAGCATCTGACCTGGACTTGGGGATGAAACTGATGTGCAATTTTGCTGCAGTATCAGCAATTATGTTAAGTAACATAAAGGGGGAGGCAGCAGCATTAGCTATACACCAACACCTGAGGGAGTTCCACATCGAGGCCCATTACAGCCCTCCCAGCAGGTGCACCATAAACCTAAACAGACCACTCAAGTTAGTTTTGGGAGGGAGGGATGGGTTGTTTACTCTTTTTGTCTGTGGCAGTTTCTCTCTTTGTAAAATCGCGTACCAGAATATACTTATTACCTACTGTCTTAACACTGCCAACTGATATGTTGTATCTAGATCAACGTATAACCTACAAACATATCTGTAATGAGTAGGTAATAAGATCAGAATATATGTGTGGAATACTTGTAAACTGAAAATCAATAAAGTATGTTTTAAAAAAAATAAAGTCCTTTTCACTGTCTCTGGCATCCTGCGCAGATGACACGCAGATTGTCGTGTCACTGGCTAAAAATGCTATTGGTACCGGGAACACCTTTAGGGAATGTATCGTGGAAGTGAATAAATGGATGGATAATTACAGTCTAAATTTAAATTCATTCAAAACAGAGGTTATCCTATTTGGAAATAACCCCTCATTCTGGACACACTCCTGGTGGGCATCAGATCTGGTCCACTTCCCTCTCCGGTATCAAAGGCAAAAAATCTGGGGATAATGATAGATAAAGATTTGCAGTTGAAGGATCAAATTACCAAGGTCACTACGGCCTCTTATCACTCTCTCAGATTGATTAAAATGTTTTCGAAATATCTGCCTTTCGAACTTTTGAAAACGGTGGTCATTTCATTAGTTCTGACAAGGCTTGACTATTGTAATAGTCTCTACCTTAATATTTTGGCTGTGCTCTTAAAAAAGCTTCAAACTTTGCAGAATGCATCAGCAAGCTTTATTTTAAAAGTGCCTAGATTTGAATTTGCCGAGGGAGCCATTAGTACACTTCACTGGCTTCCGGTAAAACAACGCATCCTGTTCAAATCCTTATGCGCAGCCTTTAGGACCCTTCATGGGAATGGACCTGCTTATTTTAAAAAACATCTCAGGTGGTACACTCTGAGCAAGTCTGTTCGCTTAACTATGGCCAAGAATCTTGTACTTGCTCCCTTTAGAAAAACCACATGGGATGGAAAAAAAAATTCAGATCCACAGCTGTGCTCTGTAATTCCTTGCCTTGGGAACTCAAAACTTCCCCCTCGTCACAGGATTTCAGGAGATCCCTCAAAACCTGGCTTTTTGTTTCAAGCTAGGAAATGGTTCATGTTTCACCCCTTGACTGGTTTCTGTAGTGCCAAGACGCCTCCGGGCAAATGTTTGCGCTTAATGAATACCTTTCATTCATTCATTCAAGACATGCACAATCGTAAAGGGGCGCAAGCATGATGGAAAGTTCTGTCCTGAAAAAGAAAACACACACAGACCCTAGGGGACTGTACAGTGCAGCTGGCAGATCGCAAAGCCCTGATACTGGCACTACAAAGTACGGATCATGGATTCCCCACACTTATAGTGTGTGAGTCATATTACTGTGTTCAGTCCTATAATGAATGCCTTCATTATTGGGGACAGTATGGATTTTGAGAGTCCAAGGGTTGCACAATCAAGCACAAGCTGTTAGGAACAAGTGGCAAAGCTGAAAGAATGCTTGCCATGGGCTCATGTTATACACACATTGTCATCAACGTGTTGGCGTTCACGTTGCAGGGACTACCATGACTGATCAAGCTGCTAAGGCAACAGTTCGCACTGCTGCCGTTGCTGCAATCACTCGAGATTAGACAAAGATATCATAGTGACTGTCAATGCTGCTCGCAACGACACACACCTGCCAAAAGAATTTCCACTCAAGTACTTCTACAAATTAGATGCACAAAACATTCCTTATGCTCAGATTCCAGGAGTGGGGGATAGAGTAATACCAAATACTGATCGCAGATTAGGGTTAATACTAGCTGCGCGTAAGGGTCTAGGTTTGGCACACACAGGGGTTACTGCTACAATTTCGTTATTGAAGCAGCACTATTGGTGGCCTGGTGTAACTAAACAGACCTAGGACTTCGTCCTTAAATGTTATATCTTCGAGCAGATGAAGGGTTCCACCATAGCACGCCATCCACAGACACCTCTATTAATTTCAGACAGGCCTCTGGCAGTTGTCTATTTGGATCACTGCGGCCCTTTACACTCAGCCAAGTACATCTTGGTGGCAGTGGATGCATGCTCCAGATTCATGTGGGTTTGGCCACAGCGGTCAGCTGACACCCAAACTGTTATAAAGGATTTGCGGGTATTCAACAGGACATACTCAATTGGCACACAACATTCCAACCAGGGTCTGGCAGTTAGCTCTCGGGCTTACAAAGAAGCCATAGGAAGTCTTGGTGTGACCTTGCGATACTCCTCCCCTATCATCCCGAGGGAAATAGATAGTTGAGAGGAAAAACCGTGACTTAATGCAGTCCTTAACAGCAAGGACATTAGGCTTGGTTTGTAGTTGGGTCAATCACCTATATGGGGTCCAGAGGGCACTCAATAACATGCCAAGAAAATCCCTGGGTGGTCATACTCCATATGAAATCCTGTTTCAAGTGAGAAAGCCGGTCCCAGACCTCGATAATGTGAGTGCAGTGTCGGCGGAAACACCATTTGACATCAATGAACTTTTGGCTGTTTTACAGAAAGTAAATGAATTCCGGGGCACACAAAGCAATGTCCAAGTAAAACGCACCGCCACTGGAGAAGTGAAGGTTATACCAGCAAGCCCTGGCTGGGTTCCAAAGACTGGGGATCTGGTCATGGAAATAATTGTGGGCAAGAAAGAATTTGACCCATCTTACCTGTACCCGTCCTTGCTGTCAAAGGTATCAAAACTATACTTGTTCTGCCTCTTGCCGGCCGGCAAGACAAATGGTGTGTCCTCATTGATCTGATCAAACCACACCATATGGCCGATTGTCAACAGTAGGCTGATTCTCAACAGTAGGCCGTGTGGGCTCCTGGGTAGCCACCGCACTCCTTTCGCTACCGTCCAGGAAGTTCGGATGGAAGCTTTAATAACTAAAGAAGATTCCTCTCTCCAAAATTAAACAGCAAACAACAATGAAGTATTCCTCCTTGTTGAAACAACTATTAGTGTACAGTCAACTGGTACAGAAACACAAATCTCAATTTGAAAAATTGACGATGTCTATGTCAATATGACACAGAATGAGTCATCTCCCAGTACTACAAAACCTGCTGAGCTGCCAAAAATAGACCGAACGATATCTGGCTACTTTGTGAACTATGACTACTTCTAATCGTATTCATCTGAACCTGAGATACCATTGCCACTGCCTCTTCCTTTCAAGCTACAAATGTGTGCTCTCTATCTTTGGCTGCAAAAGACATACTTTGTTACTCCTTGGTTACATCTGGATTGCTTTTCCTGGTCCCTTGGATTGGATTAGCAACTGCCTTTTTCCTGCTTCTGAACAGACATTATCTCCAGAACGCTCTGCAATACAACTTGTGAACTTGATACTGAAACCACATGCATCATCGCCCCGTGAACAATGGAACTTGTTCCTGGTGACTATTACAGCAGTTCCAGTTCTGAAAGGATTAGTGTGGGACAGGGTATCGTATGATGTGTATGGTCCTACTGAACTTTTACAAATATATTTGCTTAAAATGTCCTTAAATGATATCATCACCTCCACTGGTGATTGGGACATTGATACTGTACATAATATGCTAGAAGATCTTGAACAATCTACTGTGTTTTATTTTGATGAATTGTATGATGGCACATCTAATTATGGTGCTATGTTCTGTTACCAACATTATGGTCACCATTTTCACACAAACCAAGTATCCCACGTTCTGTTTATAATTACATTCAATGGGAACGCTGCCTTACACCACCGAAAGGTAATTCAAAAACATTTGCACAAAAGCTAGCTTCTTTTTCTGGTTTTGACACATTAGACCCAGCCTCTTATTATTTTAGACTTGCACCTACACCTGCAAAGAAAAATATGCTAACAAACCAAGCTGATATACTCTGCTTCCTTTCTTTCCCAGCTGTCTGTACAGGGTTTTGACTTTTGGAAAGACACAATAGGTACCAAATCTGTTTGGGGGACAAAACATTGGCAGGTTCAGGGAACTGAGGCCAAGTTTAAGGCATGCCTAATATGACATCAAATGATTTTCCTGAATAAAACAGCGCAACAGACTTCCTGTCTTGGAATAGCCAAGATGAAGGATTTGAACACACTTCGTATTCCCACATTCTCATGTTTTGTGAACTGGCAGCATTTTACACAATATAGTGGGTATACATTAGATGCCATGATACTAAATGGAAAAAGAATTATTGATGGACAGAATGCAGAACAATGTCATACATTCACCCCAGTACAGAGATCTGGACCTAAATCCATCATTATTTTGCTCACCATGCCATTCCAGTTTGGAACCAGCCATATGCAAATCAGTCTTGACCCTGTACCCAATGGGAACAGTCCAGCCCGAACTGCCAGGCCAGGTCCTCCCTGGACTGGAAACAAGCATCCTAGGACCAGTTTCGGAGTTTCACCCCTGTTCAGCCAGGATAGCTTGATTCCAGTAGCATGGAGAGCACTGGACTCACATCTGAGCATACCTGTCCCACTCGGGGTGACAATTGCAAAAATAACTATTGATGGACAGAATGCAGAACAATGTCATACATTCACCATAGTACAGAGATCAGGGCCTAAATCCATCATGTTTTTGCTCACCATGCCATTCCAGTTTGGACCCAGCCATGTGTAAATCAGTCTTGACCCTGTGCCCAATGGGAACAGTCCAGCCCCAACTGCCAGGCTACGTCCTCCCTGGATTGGAAACAAGCATCCTAGGACCGGTTTTGGGGTTTCACCCCTCTGCAGCCAGAATAGCTTGATTCCAGTGGCATGAAGAGCACGGGACTCACGTCTGAGCATACCCGTCCCACTCGGGGTGACAATTGCAACAAGCATTTGCAATGCAATAGGTCTCTCATTTATGTGAGTGTGACCTATTGACATTGCAAATAACGATGCTTTTTTTTGTTTTTGTTTTTAAAACATAAATAAAAGGCATTGTCATTTACAATGCCAATAGCTTAAACTTGCGTAAATGCGAGACCTATTGCATTGCAAATGCTTGTTAATTACATGGGCCTCTGCCACACTCCCACCTCTGCGTCTCTCTACATAGATTGGAATTGAATTGGACCGTGGCTCCAACCCCAGCCCGCCCGTCTATTGATCTGCTGGCTGCTACATGGGAGAGCTGCATCAGGTAGGCTAAAATATCCGAAATGTGTTAATGTTTTAGGAGTCTACAAGGGCTCGCACAATGTCGTTAAAGAAAACTTATATTAATTTGTAAAGTGACATTTCTGCTTACTTAGTGATCATTATTGTCAAAATGGCTTGGGCTCCTGCTGGGTCGGAAGGGGAGGGAGGCTGCCAGAGCACAGAATATTCCTGCTCTGCCCTAAGTAACACTTCCCAGGGGGGTCGTCATTAGCGCAGCCTCCCGAGCTCCTGCAGCCTCTTGTCCCCATGACTTGTTCCTCTGCTTGTCCTTCATGAAAACACCCTTGCCCAACACACTGCAGACGGAGTACTCCTACTGGACTCTGCTTGAGTGGGTGAGGGGCAGAGAGGGTTTAGAGCTGCTGCAGCTTGGGGTCTGGGTCTGCATGGAGGGTGCATGGTAAGGGATGTTCCTGTATGTCTGCAGAGTGAGCGGTGTGACTTAACGAGTGTGGGAGTGATTTGTGTATGTATGAGTGCAGGGTGAGTAATGTGTGAGTGCAGAGAGAGTGGAGTCTTTGTGAGTCCATTTGCACCTTTTTTCCACGTTTTCTTGAAATATATGCTGTAAATGCACCATTTGCACCCATTTTCTCTCACATTTTCTTGCAGGGGAAGAACTCCCTCACTGCCCCTCTGCCTGTACGATTCTAGCTTACTCGCATTTTATAATCAACTTAAGGCTTTCTGCTCATCAGTTTTCAAATGCACCAGCCGCCATTGCTGCTAACATCACGAGTGTTGTCAGTGACAGATGGTCACTGGTTAAAGAGGTTCAGTGCACAAAGATTTGGAAAATAAAGAAGTAGTGACTTTAAAACATATTTTTTTCTGTGTGTTTTGCAATTTCAGCCTTAGGGTTTTTGCCCCTGTTATTGTGGAAGGAAGAGCACAATACAATATCACGTTCCTTTCTGGACCAATAAGAAGTGCCGACACTACTGTATGCACGCCATTTTTAAAATGTTCGTCAGAATGGGTTACCGTTTTCTTTCGCCGTCTTGTCAAAACAAATTTCAAATATATTCTTCATGTGTTGTTTCGTTCTATTACCATGCCAATGTCTTCCTTTGACACAACAAAGGAGCACAGTTGTGAATTCAGAATTACACAGATAGTATACAAAAGATAATACTCGTACCATGTGCCTGGGGAGGTGTCTCGCCACAACCATTCTGCTTTTCACAGACTGCGGGTGTTTGTTTCATGGATGAGTCACTTATTTTGAACAACGTTGAGGATTCAATGCGCTGCTGGCGTCCTGAGATGGCGGTTCGAGGCCCAGTATTTATGGCCTTGGCATTTCATTCTTCTGAGGCCAGGTGGATAGGTGGCGAATCCTTGTGGGCCGCTGTGCTTACGGGCGCTCAGGAGACATAGGCGGGGGGTCGGGCGCTGTCTGCGGTGGGTTGAAGGGTGGTATTGCAGTGGGAAATGCAGGGAAGGTCCAGGGCTTGTTTGTGCAGGTGGTGCAGAACAAATGTTCGCCTGCTGAAGTACCGGGGCATAAAAGGTAGCGGGCGGTACTTCTGGTTCAATGTCGCATCTAGAAAGTTGTGCTGGCATATGGGTGCTATTGTCGGCAAGTACTGAGTGCTTCGAAGTGCACTATTATCGCCAAGTATTGAGCGCTTTGAAGTGTTGGTTGCTGGTGCGCTTTGGTAAAGTAGGTGCATTCGGGTAAGCTGAAGTTATAGTGCGGTACGGGCCACTCAAAGTTGATGTGGGCCTTCGCTGCAACTACAGTTGGGCAGAGAGTATGTACAATCCCGCTAGGCGGATGGGTGCGGCTGCACCCAAGGCTGAGTACCACCCAGGTACCATTTTGCAGGCCATGCAGCAGCGCGCAAGGGTGGGGGAATGCTAGAGCGGCGATTGTAGCGTCATATAGAGAGGATGGAGGGTTTTTTTTTTTTGCCGGGCTCGACCCACGAACAGTAGCTATGGGTGGGGAATTGGAAGTGCTGCTGAGGGTTCAATGAGCGAGGTTAGGGGGTGGGGTATAGGGGGTTTGGGAGCGAATTTGCACAAGTGGGTGATGGGTGGAAGTTCGCACGGTAAGGGGTGCGGGAGGGCTGGGTGGTGCTGGTGAAGGGAGACTGTTTCTTGGACTGCTGGAGCGCTATTTGGAGGCGGCGGATTGCGAGGGGGGATCAGGGCACAGTGTTGTTAGAGCATGCATATGGTGGGCAATGGAGGGGTTCCATGGGGAGGCGTTGGGCTTTGTGGGCAAGGCTGTTGACTTTGGGGCTGTGGGATGGCGTGCAGATTTCAGTGCTGATCACATCCGGTGATCCTGGGCAGATGGTTTGGTATCCTGGGAATAGTACGGAAGGGACGTTAGCCGGGTGTGACGTGTGCCGGCAAGTCTGGAATACTCACACAAGCACTGATTGGGAGTGGAGGGAGCGGGGGAGAGCCAGTAGAGAGGTGGAGAGTGCTGGTTTGGGCAGCTCGGGACCAGGCAGCAGAGGATCTGGTTTCGGGATTGAGGGGTGAGGGGGGCCCAACGCCTTCCAAGAGAACAGGGCTGTGTCTAGGTGTTTTGCCGCCCTAGGCGAGAATTGAAAAATGCTGCCCCCTCCCTTTTACTACCATCACTCTCTTCCCCTGTAATCCAGACTAGAAGAATTAATGCATTAGATATAAAAGAACTTGTATTCAACATTAAACAATAAAACAGAATGTGAGGTAGATA
Source organism: Triturus cristatus (assembly GCF_964204655.1). Classification (NCBI taxonomy): domain Eukaryota; kingdom Metazoa; phylum Chordata; class Amphibia; order Caudata; family Salamandridae; genus Triturus; species Triturus cristatus. The sequence goes on along the minus strand of NC_140594.1, from coordinate 1,060,720,983 downwards.
GAAATTCATCATTCTACAGAGGCGTTAGTATGAATGTGGTATTGAACCGTAATATGGGATTTGAAGATTGTTCATATTGCAGACCTATTCTACAGATGCGAATACAACAAGGGCCAGGCTCAGAGTTTGAGCAGCAGAAGTATCATCCTTCCGCTGCAGATTTTGCAACTCTGCTTGCCAGCAGAGGGAATGTTGGCATATTTAGACATGCCCCCTAGGAAGGCGCAAATCACCCGGATGGATTCCTGCTAAAAAGAGCAAACCTACCTGACTGCGGAATTTCTAGCAATGGCTGAAAGTCTGTGGCAGAATTTCCACCAATGTGTGTAGTCGCTACAAATGCACCCCTAATGATAAGTTACATTATTTACACCCCTATTCCCCATAACATGGTCTCGCTATGAGGCTCCCATGAGATGAGTACGTAGCATACGCAAACTTTATCTTCCCGTTCCTGCCAGGTATACATGGTGGATAATATGTAAGAGAGGACAGCAGGGCGTGCTTACTGTTGGGGCGTAGGGAGAGCTAGTGAAGAAGGCGCTGCCGGTCCAGGGGAGCAGGGTGGACAGGACTGTGGAAGTTTTAACTGAGGTGTAGATTCTTAGAGTCTGGGGCGGTGAGGCAGGAAGGTTACCATACGTAGGTGCCACAGCACTTGCTTTGGAACTAGCACCCACGGAGGAGTTTGGTATAGTAGTGTTTCACTGTGTTGCCAAATACACGTATCGAGGATTCACTGTCAGATCAGCGCAAGCAGTGTAGTTCTTCTACTTGCTGATCCTTCTGATGAAGCAGGCATTGACACCGAGTCGTAAATAGCCAGTGCTGTCACGCCCCTGCCCTCCCCACTGGCCCCTTAAAAGGCAGCGGATAAATGAAACCGGTGACACGCAGTGGGACCAGTGCGACTCCTACCGGGACCCGCGGAGCTCCATTGTGTCATGCTCAGTTCTTGACATAGCCAAGGAATCTTAAAGTGTAGGTACTTGGTATCTCAGAGTATCTACCGGTTTGCTTCAGAGAAGTGCAGGTACTCTTGTGCTAAAGCATTGCATCACTACTAAGAAGTGCAGGTGCTCCCCCCTTCTAATTAATGAAGTGCGGGTACTCGGTGCCTGTAAGTATCTGCCCATTTGAAGCACTGGATGGTGAACTGTGCTCTATGCCGAACAAGTGTCTTGCGAATTGAAACATCTTCTACTTCGTTCCTGGAGAAACACAAGAGAGTAGATCTGATTTCATATAAGGTGGTAATTTGACCTCTCAGAAGAACGGATGCTCTTAGAAGTGGGCAGGCACCTTGGGGTAAGCACAGGGTGCGAGGTGCGAGCACAGAGGTCCGACTCCAATCGGGTTAGAGCGAGTCAGAAATCGGCATGCACGGCACCCGCCCGTGGCGCCGAACATAACGTCACGTCACGTCGAATAGTAGAAGGCACTACCCAATGCGCTTTCGAGGTCTAAGGCCGTTCAAGGTGATTTCCAAAGTCATGTTTTTTTCCGTCCTTCCCCTTTTGCCACCCTAGGAGGTCGCCTAGTCTTGCCTAATGGTAGAAACGGCCCTGCAAGAGAAGAAAAAAAGATTTGGCTGGGGAGACCGGGGTGGAGAGTCGGGTTGGAATGGCAGAGTTGGGTTGAAGGGCAGAAGGAGCTGTGGGAGGCGAGGGAGAGGCGAGCGAGCTTCTCCTGCGCAGCCTCAAGGCGCTAGAGAGTGGGCGCTGTCGCAGTTTGAGCCTCTTCTAAAGCTAGACACGTGGCTCATGTTCATAAGCTCTGAAGGAATTAAAGCTCCTTGGTGATGTAGCTCAGGGGGTTGAACGCTCGTCGCAGAGAGAATTACAAATATATTGACTAAAGCAATGAAAAGGGTATGCCGAGAAGAGTGCACTAGGTTACAAATTAAAATTCCAGCATTGTGTATCTTGTCCGTTTGTTATTCTACGGTGGATAAAATGTTATTCGAGCCCTTTTGCCGCTTCTCAGAAATGTGCATAAATCTTCAAAGACTTACATCACAATTTGCATAGATTTGTGAATTTTTGCCGACTCACAACACTTGCTGGAGAACATGTGGCAGAAATATGGAAAAATCACGATCTGTTCTTTGACCAGGTTTTCTTTTCTTTCGTTTTATATCGAGCCCCTTTCACCTGCTTTGCGGTTGTTTCGTGCACTTGTAGGACCCCTCCAAACAGCAATGATACTTCCTCTCCGTACAAACCTGCGGGGGCCCTCAGTGGCCCTAAGACTGGACCACAATGGAGGACACGTGCACTTGGTAAATGCCTCTGGCCCTGATTTTGTGAGCCTGGCTGCTGAGGTACAAACTGCAGCCTGGTACCTCTACACTCACACCCGTCCCCCACAGTCCTGGCCCTCACCATGAATCTTAGGTATCTGCGCATCCCTGCAGGGTCCCACAATCTTGACGGCCACCACAACTTTCCCAAACGGAAATGCTGTGTTCTGAACCCGATGAGATTTAGAAGGGCAGCACAGCACGAGGTACTGTGAATGGAAAGTTTAGAGGAATGCTTCCCAAGAGGAGGGGGTATCACGCCTCAACAATTTAACCGACCTTTGACCTCAGACTGCCCAACAAGAGCTAGGGCCCCCTCCCATGTTCTAAGGTCAGCCGTAGATGACGCGTGGTATTCTGAAGTCCCCGTACAGAGGAATAATCCACGGATTTAGGCCGTAAAAAATCTGCCGGGACCCGTGATGACGGAGCTGTGAAGAAATGCAAATATCTTTGCTAACTGGTAATATGGTCACGTGCTCCCAAAACACACTATCACTAGCTGACTGCATCTATGACATTATACAGCTCATTTAGGCTTGGTGGCCGTTATACAGATACCACATACATACATACATACATACATTCATACATACATACATACGTAGGTGCATACGTAATGCATGCATACATACCTGCATATGACATTCATACATATACATATATACATGCATACCTGCATACATACATACGTATGTACGTACATACTTGCATTCATACATACATACATACATACATTCATACATGCATACGTACGTACGTACATGCATGCATACATCTATACATACACACATGTATACATACATATGTGCATGCATACATACATACATGCCTACATACATTCTTATAGTAATAAATGCATCCTTACCTACCTACCTACTTACCTGCCTACATACATACATACATACGTACATGCATGCCTACATACCTCCATATTTACTTACTTATGTACATACATTAATACATTCGTACATACATGCATTCATACATACATTTATACATGCATGCATACCTACATAAATATGTACATGCATGCATACATCTATACATACAAACATATATACTTACATATGTACATACATACATACATACAGTCGGCGAGAGGGGATGCGCAATACAGGGAGAAATGCAGGGGAGCCGGGAGGTAGTTTGCGCAGGTGGTTGGTGGAGCGGACGGTCACCTTCAGGAAAGGGGGGAGGGGGCTCTAGGGGCGCGAGGCAGTGGGGATACGCGAGGATGATGCTGCAGTCCCGGGAGGCTGGACTGCGTGTTAGCACGACCTGGGTGCTGACCAGGTGTGAGCGAGACAGATAGCGTTGGTAGGTAGGTATCAGAAATGTGATTTGGGGCTAGAGCTCTGAATGACAAAGGCGCGTGCGTGGGTCGCTCGCAATGGGAGGTGTGATGTAGTGCCTCGAAGCCCAGGCACTACAACAGGACCTCAATCAAGGTATGTGGTGCGGCCTAATCAATGAGCACACGGAGCCAGAAGTTATGGTGGCAATGGCTACCACGCACACGCGTCCAGTGACGTCAGTGGTGCTGTAGGCGTTTTTATTAATGGACACCCACGAGACCAGGACCATACTAAGTGGTCCAGTCACAGTGGGGATGCACCAGGGAATACCCCCATGAGAACATGTAAGTGAGTGGCGCCAACACAGTCGCAGCGGTTACATCACCGCAGCGACATAGCATGCCTCCTAAAAACAAAAACAAATCTAACGGCAGTCCAAGGATCTCTGTTGCAACTTGTCATTCCACCTGGTGGACATGCTTAACAATCAAAACCAAAAATAAAAGAACAATCTTACATGAAATAGTCTCTTACCTTCTTGGTCGGCTCAGGATTGCATCGGAGCTGGTACTGGGAACTTCCCAGCCCACAGGACTCGACTCCAGCATCCTCGCTCGATGGTGGGGGCAAGGATTCTTCTGAGCTCTCGGGCATTCCATCATACCCCGCTACCTCCGACTCACTGTCCACTGGTGATTGAGTGTCCATCACAGTCCCCCCAAGCTCTCCACTGTTCCAGGGATGACGGGTGTTTGGATCTCCCCTCCCAGATCCGACGCAGGGGTCTCCCCAAGATGGCATTTCTTGAAGTGGGACATGTTCCGTGTCACAACTTCTCCACCCCTCCGAGCCACTACTCGTGTACCTCGTACTCTAATGACAGTCCAGGGGTGCCTTTCATACGGAAGATGGAATTTGCTCTTCGTTGAACGGTTCTTGAGCAACACCTTATCTCCACGCTGCAAGTGCACCAGACGAGAGCCACAACGCTGACTGACCTGTTTGTGCCTCCTGCGTCTTTGCTCATCAATCCGGTGATCATCGGGGCTTTCCGGACACCATTGGGGATGATGAGGGATTGAGTCGGTGACCACTCGGCCCATTGACAGATGTCCGGGATCCAGCCCAGTGGTGGTGTGTGGAGTTTGGCGGTAATTTCTCAGGAACGTGAAGAGGGCTAGCTCCAGGGGCTGGTTGCGTTCATGGGCTATACGGGTGACCTTGTTTAAGGTCTGCTTAAACCTCTCTACCTCCCTGTTGGCTTGCAGCCAGCGAGGGGTAATCTTCCTATGTCTGATACCCAGCGAGACTAAGTAGGTTGCAACCTCCTGACTTTGAAATGGTGGCCCATTGTCAGTTTTGAGTTCTTTAAAAATGCCGTGCCTCGCTATCACGTTTTCCAACTTCGGGATTATCTCAGCAGCACTTAGGGTGTTCACAATCTCAATCTCAGGATATTTGGAGTAATCGTCAATGACCACGAAAGTGTGTTTCCCATCCGGTAGACTTCCGAAGTTGAGACTGACGTTCAGCCAGGGATGAGAGGGTCTGGGTTCTGTGATCACAGGAGCAGGTTTGGGGCTTCCCCCAGTTGCTTGACACCACTGTCATTCCCGGACAGCAGCCTCTACGAGCTCATCCATTAAGGGGAGCCACACCTTGGTTCTCAGTCGCGAGTTGGTCTTGACCATCCCTTGATGTCCATTATGTGCCAGCTGAATAACTCTATCGGTCAAGGAGGAAGGAATTACCAGCCGGTGTCCTCTCATGAGACAGCCGGTGTTGTCTTCAGCCAATTCTTCATGTACATGATATAAACTCTCCAGTACTCTGCGGGCTCCTTCAGTCATTATCTTCCATCCTTCTCTTGGTTTGTGCCAGTTGCCATGTCTCACCACCTGTCTGACTCTTTGCAAGTACTCATCCTTGTCAGTTTCCCACTGTAAATTGTCATGGAGAGAGGAATGGGACAGGATCTCTCTGTGATGCATCGGACATATTCCTCTGTGTCTGCAGCGTCCTCTTCCTCCTGCGCAGTTGCACTCCTCAGATGGCGTGACAGGTAGTCCACAGGATTGCGGCTCCCTGGCTGATATTCAATTCGGCAGTTATAGTTCTGCAGCTGCAGCATCCACTATTCTATCCTCGGTGGCGGTTTCGAGGACGTGCCGGAGAACAGAGGCAGCAGAGGTTTGTGGTCAGAGGCTACTACAAACAGTTTGCCGTAAACATAAAGATGGAAGTGGCGACATCCCCAATGGATCGATATGACCTCCTTCTCGATTTGAGAGATTTGAGAGTACCGCTGCTCTGTATCAGTGAGGGAGCGGCTGGCGAAGGCTACCGGGGCCCAGTTTTCTTCCACTGTGTGGCGCTGCATTAGTACAGTGCCTAGTCCCTTCGGACCGGCATCAACGGTAACCAGTGTGAGCTTCTGAGGGTCAAAGAATGCTAGGGTTGTGGCCGCAGACAGGGCATCTTTAATGTCTTGGAACACCTATGCTTGTGATTATCCCCATGTCCATTGAACTGAGTGCTTGGTGAGATCCCTCAATGGCTGAGTGACGGTTTACCATGCCCAAAAAACTGTGGACTTCCGTGACGTTGGCTGGGGCCGGCACATCCTTGATGTCTCTGACATCCGGGTTTACCCCCTCAGCCGAGAAGGTATATCCGAAGAATTGTATTTTATTTTTGAGAAATTTGCATTTTTCTCTGTGCAGCGTCGGGCCTGGCAGTTCGGTCTGGACTGTTCCCATGAGGCACAGGGTCAAGACTGATTTGCATATGACTGGGTCCAACCTGGGGTGGTGTATTGGGCAAAAGAACAATAGATTTATCCCAGATGTTTTGACTGGGGGAGAATGTTTGCATTGTCAGCATTCCGTCCATCATTTGTTTGCTGTAACACTTTTCACCCTAAGTGGGATGGGTATGCCCAGACGTGGGGCCCATGCTCACTGTGCCACTGGATTCAAGCTACCCTCTTTGAAGAAGGGTGACATACCCTGAAACCGGTCCCAGGATGCTTGTTTCCGGTCCAGGGAGGACCTGGCCTGGCAGTTTGGTCTGGACTGTTCCCATGAGGCACAGGGTGAAGACTGATTTGCATATGGATGGGTCCAAATTGGGGTGGCATAGTGGGCAACAGAACAATGGATTTAACCCAGATCTTTTGACTGGGGAGAATGTTTTCATTGTCAGCATTCCGTCCATCATTTGTTTGGTGTAACACTTTTCGCCCTAAGTGGGATGGGTATGCCCAGACGTGGGTCCCTTGCTCACTGTGCCACTGGATTCAAGGTAGCCTGGCTGAAGAAGGGTGACATACTTTGAAACCGGTCCCAGGATGCTTGTTTCCGGTCCAGGGAGGACCTGGCCTGGCAGTTCGGTCTGGACTGTTCCCATGAGGCACATGGTCAAGAGGACCTGGCCTGGCAGTTAGGTCTGAACTATTCCCATGAGGCACAGGGTCAAGACTGATTTGCATATGGCTGGGTCCAAACTGGGGTGGCGTAGTGGGCAAAAGAAAGATTGATTTAACCCAGATCTTTTGACTGGGGGAGAATGTTTGCATTGTCAGCATTCCGTCCATCATTTGTTTGCTGTAACACTTTTCGCCCTAAGTGGGATGGGTATGCCCAGGCGTGGGTCCCTTGCTCACTGTGCCACTGGATTCAAGCTAGCTGAGCTGAAGAAGGGTGACATACCCTGAAACCGGTCCCTGGATGCTTGTTTCGAGGCTAAAGAGGACCTGGCCTGGCAGTTCGGTCTGGACTATTCCCATGAGGCACAGGGTCAAGACTGATTTGCATATGGCTGGGTCCAAACTGGGGTGGCGCAGTGGGCAAAAGAACAATGGATTTAACCCAGCTCTTTTGACTGGGGGAGAATGTTTGCATTGTCAGCATTCTGTCCATCATTTGTTTGCTGTAACACATGATACTAAATGGTTCATACAATTCTTCAGACCCCAATTGGAAGGGATGGTTGGTGTGGCCTGTGGACACTAATGGGTATCAGTCTAGATTCCTGGACAATGCCAAAGGGTTTTAAAATAAATAGGCCTTACCAGCGATATGTACAATCAGAACACTCGGGTGGTGACATCATATAGTGTTGGGAAGTTGTGCCTTGATTGGCTAAACACCTCAACACTTTCTCAGGTGAAACAACACTTTTCCCTTCTTTCTGGTAACATTGATCTCAGGGATTTCTTGTTAGGTACCTGAAACCCACGTCAAAAGCACTTCTTTTATGAAATACACAATGAGCTGTAGAAAGTTTCTCAACAGGAAGCTGCTGAGCGACTGTGCAAGATTGATAGGGTTAATTTAGAAAAGGCTTTGGCTGTGGTTGACAACAGTTTGACCACATTAACATCCAGGATATATTTACTGAGTAACATAGTATCTTCTACAATTCACAAAATACAACACGATAAGTCTATCTTACAGCATGGGCAATCACAACTACAGCCTATTGTATAATTAAGCTTGACACTTCAAACATGACGTTCTGGCCACGTGCCGTGGCGTTATATTAACAGCACAAATCTGTTTTCTGCATACAAGCTAACTGAAAGGCAGATATTAATGGCACAAAGAGATGAAAAATATACCATGTTGCACATTGAAAAGTTACACCAATTACCTTTCACCATGGCTGGGATACCATCCACAGACTGGATACTCCATGGTTGCATCACCCTACCGGTCACGACTTTCCAGTTCCAATATTGTCTACAATACCACCAAGTAGGGAGATATGAAGCACTAGGAGATGGTCATGTGCATGAATACTGAGAATTACCATTCAGGTTTAGATGCAGGAATGGGGACACAGAAGTTTTCCTTGGTGGTTCTGATTGTGAGGATGCTTGGAGCGGGTCCTTAGTATGCAAGGACATTTAACTTCATGGAGTATGAAGTGCTTCAGCTGCAAACTTGTACTTTTATCTGAAGGGTTATCCAGCTGCCGTGATTCATCCGGTTTTCAAGCTGCTCTCTAATGGGAGCTAGTTGATACTGAATGATTAAGGTTGCTGCAGAATGGAACCAGGCATCGCTTATCTTTTACTTGTTGATTCCATAGTCACTTGTTGCACACAAGTATTGTTTCCACCTGCCTGCAAAGTTAGGGAGGCAACGCTATGACCTTCAATAAATGTTTCCAAAATACGTTTTGATTCTCTGAGCAAACTGAAAGCCATGCTTTTTCAAAGAGATGTGGCCTTAACAGCAGCTAGTGAGACATTTGATACCAGGATGCAAGGTCGTCGTCGGAGATACAGATGTTACTTAATTCTAACTTCCCTCTGCATTTTGGCGATCTGGTCCACCATATCTTTAATACGTCTGATACGAAGGGAATAACACACTTTTTGAAGTGTATTTGGCTCTGGACTGGTCAGCACTTTTCACACAATTTTCAGCCATTCCATCTTTCATACACTCCGTGTTGGGAAGCATTTTTGGAGCTCTCCCACTTATCCTGCTACTTGTGGCTGGAATTTTGAGTAAAATGTTTCTGCTCCGCAATTGAGGTTCCTGTTCAACCCAGAAAGGAGACAGCACTGGCTGTGCTGCGATGCCGTGAGTGCATGATAAACTGCTTCGGCACACCTTGGCTTTGAGAACTGAATGAGCACTGGTTCTTGTAATTCAGGCCTGTTTGGCTTCACTGCATATAACCTGTATTCCGCTGCCTGCTAAGCAGCCATGAATGCATATTTGATCTTTGCCTCGGATCACAAGTGGTTGCGCCACTGGACACTTAAGTACTGATGGACCCCTTAAAGGCCTATGGGTATTGTTGTCCCCAGCGTATTCTGATGCTGATGAATGCATTCTTCGAGCCACCCTGGGATGCTTTGGCTCCTTGTAAAATGGATACTGGCTCTGTGGAACATTTACAGGATGCAGTCCCTCCCTCAGCAGCTACTGTGGGAACTGAATGGAACCATCTTTGCTCCATAAACATGCTTTTGCACATATTCGCGTGCGTGACAATGTTGGATTAGTTTCTCTGAAACTACTTATGTTTTCACATCTGCCTTCGCATAACATTATCACGATGCCTCGAACACCAAGTACAAAGCCTTTACGTACAAATGTACAAATATCGCTCTATCTACATCCACAGGGTGACAGGGCTGTCTACATATCCATAATATTCCTAATCTATACGTACATCGCAAGGATGCTTTTTATTATAAATAATCAGCATCTCATAGGATTAGCAGAGGAGGCACTTCCGCTAACTCCGAGGGTTCCTGCATGCTCAGACTTCACTACGCAGCGGTCTGACATCTTCTTGAGGGGTCTCAAGTTCATAGCCAAGACGGGGTCCTATATTCTCTCCCGCCAGGTAATGGGGTTGAATCATCCCTAGAGGGCTTCTTGGCTCTACTCGTACATACAATCTAGACATACACAGAGTAGGGTTTGCATGGTAGGAGTATGCCTGATTACTATCTTGTATTATATGCCTGCATAGATACACTGTTTTAGCACCATGGTAGAACTATATCTGCTATTTGGTCTTTTGGTTCTTGTGATCACTTTCATCTGCTTCTGACTGCTGATTATCACAGCACATGTGTTTTATACAAGAATCATGTTAGTTCAATAAATGTATTGAAAATGTCCCAGTGTGTATTCTCTGAGAACAAAAGAGCACAAGTGACTGAACGAGAGGTTCTGAACTGTTTCCACAATCCCTGAGGCGTTAGTGTTGTCATGTTCAGTGCTAGGGTTAGTGGGCTTATGGTGGCACACTGAGCTAGCTGGTCTCTAGTCCAACATATCCTGCGGGGGTGCTTGCAATCAGTATAGGCAACTCACCCAAAGTTTATGTTGTCCAACAAATGCGCAGATCCTACGAATTAGTGGGAACTACATGACACTTGCACCGTGATTGGACATGAAGAGCTGCAAGTTTGCCCCTTCATGCTACAGCATCGACCACCCAGGGTACCACCAACGCGAAGCTCCACCAACTCCCATCTGCGATGTCTAGCCTACTCTTTGCGCTACGCTGACAGCTTTCCGCGGCACTCTATGCTCCCCGCAGCCCCATCCACCACAAACTGGACTCTTGGCATGGATTTGAGAAGGTAACTTCAGCGGGCCTAACCTTGTGATTGTAGTTGACCTGCTCTCTATCGTGGTCGGCCTGAACTCTTGACTTTGACCCGGTCAAGTGCAACAAGATAACCATGGTTGGGGCTTTGTGTTTTTAGGAGCTATTTTACCCTAAAATCTTTAAAAAATCATAACTCAGGTTCTACTGATCGGATGTTTGTCTTTTTGGTCGCAGTTTATTAATTACATTCTACTCTATTATTCTAAATTGGTGTGGGATCCTTTTTGTGTGGTGTTTTCACTGTGCTACCATGTGAAGTGTTGCACAAATACTTTACACATTGCCTCTAAGTTAAGCCTGACTGCTCTGTGCTTAGCTGCCAGGGGGTACGGCACAGGTTAATTGTGTCTTACCCTGGCAAGAATTATGGTTGGTGCTTGACCAGGGCTCACACCCCAGTCAAGCAAGAACCCAAATTCATACACCATTAATTAAGATTTCTCTGCAGAGCAAGACTTTTTAGGGCCTCTTTCCAACATGTGCATGTTTGCAAGCTTCTCATTATCAGGGTAAGGATGGATCTTTGCCATTCTACTAGGACAGCATTCCTAAAGAAAAGAAGGAACAATCTACATCGAGAGTGAAAAGGCTAGTATCTACAGGCACATTGCTGTCCCTTTGCTCTTGTGGTCTATTTGATGTCACTCAGAACCCCTCATTGAAAAAGCATCCCCGTAATTCACTGTTACCAAACTATAATTCTATATGTTGATTTTATTTATGTAAGGGGATTCCAGAAAGTGTTCTCGTTATGCACATTGTATGGTGCACTGTGTAGGGTTTGGTGCAATGGGGACACCATTGATAAGGACTTTGTAAGCATTTTTCATACAATGTTTAATTATCAGCAAATGTTCCCCCAAAGTATATTTCGAATTGAAATGTAATTTTGGCCTATCAAATGAATGGATTTCCACAATGCTTATGTGCTTTGCTCTTCTAGAAAAGTGGTGGAAGCATGAACCATGTAATTCTCAGCCCATATGTTGAGGATATGCTTTATTATGTTTTTTGCTTTAAACAGTACTTTGCAGTCACTGTGGAATAACTCACTATAATACATCCATATTAATTATTAGGGACGCTATTGTAAGTAAAATAGGAGGGGGAGGTATATGAAAATCCTGATTATTTTCACATTTATCTCAGCAGGCTCTACTTGTTTTATTTTAGTCTGCAAGCGGACTGTAAGTGCTAGATAATAAAGTCCTTTTCACGGCGGGGGGCTGAGTGGGCAAGTTTGCATAATTGGAGAAGTGTGTCAGCTTTTGACATGTCAGCATAAACAGAGTGACTGAGAGAATCTCTGTTCATCTGAGGGACCCTTTACTATTTATGGGCCATTGGAGAGGGTGCTGCTAATTTAACTTGAATTGGGAATATATATACTGCATGAAACATTAACCTAATCCCTATCTTTCTCTATTGTGTTTGACTAAGATAATACATTTCTGAAAGAGTAAGGGATTAAGACATAATAACTGTCAAGAACATTCAATCTCATTTACTGTTCTTGTTGTCTCTCATCCCAAAGCAACAAAAGCCATCATGGCAGTGAATGTGTGCTTTACAAACAATAACATGACATGAGATATAAGGGAACATTTATCAATCACACACGAATGATGAGTTGCTACTTACATACATGATGTCAACCCCCCAAAACCCCGAACTACCTATTTACTCCCAACAGTAACAGCTAATGAGGGAATAATAATTAAAAAATGACTTAACTGTGCTATTTTACTGTAATACATATAAGCTGTCTTCAAAGTTCTCAATACAGTGTTGACTAGTTATCTGTAGTAAGACAATGATGTAACTGCTCAATTGTAATAACTTTTTAGTTCAGATGTCACATCACAATGCTTGTAGACAGAGCCAACTAACAGTGTGAGAGGCAGGCCCCAGAGCAGAATGAATACTTCAGTTTAAACAGTAAAAACAAGCATTGGCAATGCCAATAGGTCTGGCCTTAAAGGAATGGTGCATGGTAATATGAAGCATTACAACTAGATAGCATGGGAATGCGTATCTATTTATGCGGAAGCAAAGAACTCTAGAATAATATTGTTGTAGGTTAAAGGTAGGGTGACAGTTGCACTGCCAAGTCAGACCTACAAATCCATGTAGGTTGATGACTGCCCTCCTCCCCATCTGTGCTGCCGCCAGAGAAAAACACTATACATTATCTAGTTATGATAGGATGGCTATGTCATGTGTGTGCCTCTGAAAGTTCAAGCTCAGGCAGCTGGATAAATAAACTAAATGATCACAACTGTGCAAGGGTAAGTACTTTTTTATGGAGCCACATATCTTCTTGCCAACCCAAACATTTACTTCTAGCTCACAAGAAGTGGGTGGACCAAATGCCCTTCTCCTAGTGATATTCACATAATTATCTGGTGACAGATGCTCTGTTAAGCTAGACCTTAAAAAGAAAATGCTTTACTCCTCTGAACTGCTTCTCTGAAAGAAACAGTTGTTTATTTTTCGCGCAGCTATTGTTTATTGTACGAGCAATAAGTTCTCTGCTTGTTACCACACTATAGCTATATTTTGAAATTGACAGCCAATCAACAGCATATAATATTTTTTTGCAATAAATTACTAGGTCTATATCGGTGTGATTAATTTTCGACAGATTCTCCAATTAGCCTCCTTAATTACAATCAGGCTCGTTCATATGAAAGAGCTACAGACCAAGCTTTTAAGCTTTTTGAGTGCATGATAATGATGCAATAAGGAATATAACACCCCTTGCCATATGTTAAAACGATATTGCAAGCCACCTTGAGGTCTTATGAGCTTATAAAGGAACTGGGCCTTTGATGCTGTTCCTCTACATGGTCACAAAACTCCTCAGTGACTTGCAGGATCCTTCTAATGTACAGCGGAGTATACTTTTTTTTTTTTAACATGTAATTCTTAATGATTCAGCATGAACATCAGACAAATGGATTGAGCATTATAACACACATATGGTAAATGCAATGTAGATGAAGCATGCGCCAATCAGCAGTGCTGACCCTTTTTCCTCAACTGGCAAGCTCACCGCCAATGTCCATTAGGAACTGCCAGTGCAGGATAAGAGTGTTGTGGGGGGCGCAGTGACACTCTATACCATGGGACATGAGCTCAACATCACCAAGCAACAAATGTGCCCAACCTGGAGTAGAACAACTTAACGTGTGAAACTGAAGAGCTAACATGCTACGTGTGCAGTAGGGATGGCAGACCGTTCCAAGTATGTCACCTGCCTTGCCACAGGAAGAGGCTGTGTTGCTATGGGCAGTTGCACCATTAGTCCCATAGGGCGGCCATGATTGGTGGTGCTGGTGCAACCCTGGGGACGGGGTCATGAAGTCTCATTCAAAGGAGACCACAGAACTTGCAACTCCACATAGCCAACCTGCATAGGGGAGTATCACGAGGCACAATGGAGAATTCTTTATCCCATATGTAATGCCATCTCTGGGTTATGCTGAAATTAATAAAGCACGTACTGTTGGGCTCATGGTTTGATAAATCCATAGAACCTGTCTTTCATAATTTGGGAAATACATGTTGTGCATTAAACAGTATGAAATGATACATAAATGGCCTGGAATGACTAAGAAGTTCTAGGCATGTTTACAATGTCATGACCTTGTGCCAACTTGTGCTATTTGTATGAGTATAAAGGTAACTATGTATACATGTATGGAGGGGATCTGTTGATGCTTATAGTGTATTATGGTCACATAACATCAAAGGTCCTTGGGATTTATTAACTAAGAGACAATAGGTCACATAGCTTGCGGTTATCGTGAGACATCTAAGATGTCATAATATTTCATAACAGGTGCATTCGTAGGGCACATGTTCACCCATTGGGTCTTTTGGCACTATTGAAAGACACAGGTGCCGATCACGATCCGGTAAAAACCGGGTACGAACCGTCGGACGGAGCATATTCTCCGTCCGACGCGTACCCGGTCGAAAAAATATACAAACATGGAATTACGATTCGCACGGAAATACCATTTCCGTACGAATTGTACAAAAGCCCGACCGACGAAAACAAACATACAAATGTGATCCGGGAAAGCGCCGACGTGACGTCGGGACGCACGCAGCCTGCCATTCACGAACCAGGAATTACGATTCGCACCGACGTCATCCCGCACGGACAATATTTTCCGGCAGCCAAAAACTGCCGGGAAATCAGGACGACGCGAACAAGGAGGACCTGTACGCGACGGACAGACATGGACCCGAACCTACGTGTCATCCCGGCCCTCATAGCAGTCGACCTCCTCTACAGGTTACGACGCAGACGCCGCAGAAGGTCAGAACAACAAAGGGAGCGGGGAAAGGGGGGGGGGCAGGACCAGGGGCAGGCCACAAAACCCCCACCAAAGTCACACAGCGCACATGCCCTGGACATACCTGACCCCCAGGCCCTGGTCACTACGAGGGGGTGGGGGCGTGTCCAGCAAAGCCAGCGTCCGCCACAACGGAAGTGCTTGACGACGCGAACCGTACAGGTACGTCCCGTACCCACGCCTTAAGAGCGTGGGTACGAGTCGTACCCCGCCCACACCTACGTCACACCAACAATGGCGGGACGGCTGTACCCACGTGGCAAAGGCCTGGGTATGGCCCGCACAAGCATTCCATAGCGTGGGTACGGATATGTGCGGACCGTACCCTCACCCGCGTACGTATGGAGCATACCCCCCACCCTAACAGTGTAAGTACGACCCGTACCCTCACCCGCGTACGTATGGAGCGTACCCCCACCCCAACAGTGTAAGTACGACCCGTACCCTCACCCGGGTACGTATGGAGCGTACCCCCACCCCAACAGTGTAAGTACGACCCGTACCCTCACCCGCGTACGTATGGAGCGTACCCCCACCCCAACAGTGTATGTACGACCCGTACCCTCACCCGCGTACGTATGGAGCGTACCCCCCACCCCAACAGTGTAAGTACGACCCGTACCCTCACCCGCGTACGTATGGAGCATACCCCCCACCCCAACAGTGTAAGTACGACCCCTACCCTCACCCGCGTACGTATGGAGCGTACCCCCCACCCCAACAGTGTAAGTATGACCCGTACCCTCACCCGCGTATGCATGGAGCGTACCCCCACCCCAACCGTGTATGTACGACCCGTACCCTCACCCGCGTAAGTATGGAGCGTACCCCCCACCCCAACAGTGTAAGTACGACCCGTATCCTCACCCGCATACGTATGGAGCGTACCCCACCCCAACAGTGTAAGTACGACCCCTACCCTCACCTGCGTACGTATGGAGCGTACCCCCACCCCAACCGTGTATGTACGGACCCTACCCCCACCTCGTATGCATGGAGCGAACCCACACCCGTGTATGTTCTAAGCGTACATATCCTGAAATAGGAGGGATGGGTGTAGAGTCCTCCCAGCAGTGCCCAGTCACAAGAGTGGTGTGTGCAGAGTCCTCCCAGCAGTGCCCAGACGCAGGAGGGGTGGGTGCAGAGTCCTCCCAGCAGTGCCCAGTCACAAGAGTGGTGTGTGCAGAGTCCTCCCAGCAGTGCCCAGACACAGGAGGGGTGGGTGCAGAGTCCTCCCAGCAGTGCCCAGACGCAGGACGGGTGTGTGCAGAGTTCTCCCAGCAGTGCCCAGACACAGGAGGGGTGGGTGTAGAGTCCTCCCAGCAGTGCCCAGTCACAAGAGTGATGTGTGCAGAGTCCTCCCAGCAGTGCCCAGACGCAGGAGGGGTGGGTGTAGAGTCCTCCCAGCAGTGCCCAGTCACAAGAGTGGTGTGTGCAGAGTCCTCCCAGCAGTGCCCAGACGCAGAAGGGGTGTGTGCAGAGTCCTCCCAGCAGTGCCCAGACGCAGGAGGGGTGTGTGCAGAGTCCTCCCAGCAGTGCCCAGTCACAAGAGTGGTGTGTGCAGAGTCCTCCCAGCAGTGCCCAGACGCAGGAGGGGTGTGTGCAGAGTCCTCCCAGCAGTGCCCAGACACAGGAGGGGTGGGTGCAGAGTCCTCCCAGCAGTGCCCAGACGCAGGAGGGGTGTGTGCAGAGTCCTCCCAGCAGTGCCCAGACACAGGAGGGGTGGGTGCAGAGTCCTCCCAGCAGTGCCCAGACACAGGAGGGGTGGGGGTAGAGTCCACCCAGCAGTGCCCAGTCACAAGAGTGGTGTGTGCAGAGTCCTCCCAGCAGTGCCCAGACGCAGGAGGGGTGGGTGCAGAGTCCTCCCAGCAGTGCCCAGACACAGGAGGGGTGGGTGCAGAGTCCTCCCAGCAGTGCCCAGACACAGGAGGGGTGGGTGTAGAGTCCTCCCAGCAGTGCCCAGTCACAAGAGTGGTGTGTGCAGAGTCCTCCCAGCAGTGCCCAGACGCAGGAGGGGTGGGTGCAGAGTCCTCCCAGCAGTGCCCAGTCACAAGAGTGGTGTGTGCAGAGTCCTCCCAGCAGTGCCCAGACACAGGAGGGGTGGGTGCAGAGTCCTCCCAGCAGTGCCCAGACGCAGGAGGGGTGTGTGCAGAGTCCTCCCAGCAGTGCCCAGACACAGGAGGGGTGGGTGTAGTGTCCTCCCAGCAGTGCCCAGTCACAAGAGTGGTGTGTGCAGAGTCCTCCCAGCAGTGCCCAGACGCAGGAGGGGTGGGTGCAGAGTCCTCCCAGCAGTGCCCAGACACAGGAGGGGTGGGTGCAGAGTCCTCCCAGCAGTGCCCAGACGCAGGAGGGGTGTGTGCAGAGTCCTCCCAGCAGTGCCCAGATGCAGGAGGGGTGTGTGCAGAGTCCTCCCAGCAGTGCCCAGACGCAGGAGGGGTGTGTGCAGAGTCCTCCCAGCAGTGCCCAGTCACAAGAGTGGTGTGTGCAGAGTCCTCCCAGCAGTGCCCAGACGCAGGAGGGGTGTGTGCAGAGTCCTCCCAGCAGTGCCCAGACACAGGAGGGGTGGGCGCAGAGTCTTCCCAGCAGTGCCCAGACGCAGGAGGGGTGTGTGCAGAGTCCTCCCAGCAGTGCCCAGACGCAGGAGGGGTGTGTGCAGAGTCCTCCCAGCAGTGCCCAGACACAGGAGGGGTGGGTGCAGAGTCCTCCCAGCAGTGCCCAGACACAGGAGGGGTGGGGGTAGAGTCCACCCAGCAGTGCCCAGTCACAAGAGTGGTGTGTGCAGAGTCCTCCCAGCAGTGCCCAGACGCAGGAGGGGTGGGTGCAGAGTCCTCCCAGCAGTGCCCAGACACAGGAGGGGTGGGTGTAGAGTCCTCCCAGCAGTGCCCAGTCACAAGAGTGGTGTGTGCAGAGTCCTCCCAGCAGTGCCCAGACGCAGGAGGGGTGGGTGCAGAGTCCTCCCAGCAGTGCCCAGTCACAAGAGTGGTGTGTGCAGAGTCCTCCCAGCAGTGCCCAGACACAGGAGGGGTGGGTGCAGAGTCCTCCCAGCAGTGCCCAGACGCAGGAGGGGTGTGTGCAGAGTCCTCCCAGCAGTGCCCAGACACAGGAGGGGTGGGTGTAGTGTCCTCCCAGCAGTGCCCAGTCACAAGAGTGGTGTGTGCAGAGTCCTCCCAGCAGTGCCCAGACGCAGGAGGGGTGGGTGTAGAGTCCTCCCAGCAGTGCCCAGTCACAAGAGTGGTGTGTGCAGAGTCCTCCCAGCAGTGCCCAGATGCAGGAGGGGTGTGTGCAGAGTCCTCCCAGCAGTGCCCAGACGCAGGAGGGGTGTGTGCAGAGTCCTCCCAGCAGTGCCCAGTCACAAGAGTGGTGTGTGCAGAGTCCTCCCAGCAGTGCCCAGACGCAGGAGGGGTGTGTGCAGAGTCCTCCCAGCAGTGCCCAGACACAGGAGGGGTGGGCGCAGAGTCTTCCCAGCAGTGCCCAGACGCAGGAGGGGTGTGTGCAGAGTCCTCCCAGCAGTGCCCAGACACAGGAGGGGTGGGTGCAGAGTCCTCCCAGCAGTGCCCAGACACAGGAGGGGTGGGTGTAGAGTCCTCCCAGCAGTGCCCAGTCACAAGAGTGGTGTGTGCAGAGCCCTCCCAGCAGTGCCCAGACGCAGGAGGGGTGTGTGCAGAGTCCTCCCAGCAGTGCCCAGACACAGGAGGGGTGGGTGCAGAGTCCTCCCAGCAGTGCCCAGACGCAGGAGGGGTGTGTGCAGAGTCCTCCCAGCAGTGCCCAGACACAGGAGGGGTGGGTGCAGAGTCCTCCCAGCAGTGCCCAGACACAGGAGGGGTGGGTGTAGAGTCCTCCCAGCAGTGCCCAGTCACAAGAGTGGTGTGTGCAGAGTCCTCCCAGCAGTGCCCAGACGCAGGAGGGGTGTGTGCAGAGTCCTCCCAGCAGTGCCCAGACGCAGGAGGGGTGTGTGCAGAGTCCTCCCAGCTGTGCCCAGTCACAAGAGTGGTGTGTGCAGAGTCCTCCCAGCAGTGCCCAGACGCAGGAGGGGTGTGTGCAGAGTCCTCCCAGCAGTGCCCAGACACAGGAGGGGTGGGTGCAGAGTCCTCCCAGCAGTGCCCAGACGCAGGAGGGGTGTGTGCAGAGTCCTCCCAGCAGTGCCCAGACACAGGAGGGGTGGGTGCAGAGTCCTCCCAGCAGTGCCCAGACACAGGAGGGGTGGGTGCAGAGTCCTCCCAGCAGTGCCCAGACGCAGGAGGGGTGTGTGCAGAGTCCTCCCAGCAGTGCCCAGACACAGGAGGAGTGGGTGCTTAACACTCACAGCAGTGCCCCTGCAAAGAAAAGGGTGGAGTACCCACAGATCCAACGCCCACAAATGTCAGTGAGGTGCACAAAGATACTGCAGTACATGTACCACATGTGTGCAAGGCTGGAAGTATACATAAGCATGGCGCCCAAAAGAATACATGTACACATGAAGTCATGGCAACAGTCTACATACACAAGTACAGTGACCACCAAGGACGCCACGAATGATGCAGGTGGAGACATCGCTCAGCATGCATGGGCCAAATCTAACGAGTCCGTCACACACCCAGCCAATGTAGACACAGCTCAGCACCACATATTGGAAATACCCTGCAGGGAAGAAGTCAGGTTACACAGAGGAAGGAACACACCTTGGGACAATGTCACCATGCAGTAACTGCTTACATGAACAAAGTTATGTAGCCAACAGCTTGTGATGGCACACAGATACCAGGATCCACACTATGACCAGCACAAGACGACAATTCCCACACACCCAACACATAATCACCACCCAAAATAATGGGGCAGGTCGATCAACAGCAATACCAGACAGACAGTAGTGTACTAAGGAAAAATAAATTGCTTTAATCAGCATCCAAAAATATGTTTGTCCCTTGACAGTTCAAAAAGTACAATGCCCATAGGGCAATCCAAAGTTCCAATCCAGGTGGGGGACACAGTGGGACGCATGTCCCATAGCTTGCCTGCACAGTCAGACTCCTTCGTCTTCCACAGCGGGGATGGCATCATGTGGGGGGGAAGGACCAGGCACCGCAGGGACATGAGGGCGAAGGGTAGGTGTCGTGGGTACAGGGATGGAGGACTCCACCACAGGGGGTGGGGCAGGGCCAAAGGCGGAGGCCAGGATGTCGCTGCACACCTTAGCAAGGTCCTCCAGAGACTCCCCTGCACCCGAAGGAACCACAGGCCCCAAGGAGGGGGGGGGGGCGGAGGGATGGGTCGCAGCGCCACTGGGGGAGGGTGTGGACGGGGGGGACTCAAGCACCCTGACCGGGGACTCCCTTGACCGCTTGCGGGGTGGTGTCACAGTGGGGCTCAGGGACAGAGCGGCCATGAAGGAGTCTTTGCCGGATATGTGGCCAGGAGAGCTGAGGGGAGGGGATTTGGAGGGAGTGGATTGGGTGGAATGCGGACTCCCACTCTGGCTGCGCGACTTACATTTGCCCCCGACCCAGTGGGTGTGCCTACTTCACCCTGTGTGTGCGTGCCAGGAGGTGTGCGTATGACCTTCCCTGCTGGTGTGGTGCCTGTGTCTGTTGTGGTGGGTGCATGCTGACGTCTGGGTGTACGTGGGACAGGCATGGGAGTGGGAAGTGTGGATGGGTCAGGGGTAGGGGGTTGGACGTAGCTCTGCAGGAGACCCACTGCTGCAGTCAGTGTCGAGTCAATGGACCTCAGCAAGTTGCGTTGGTCAGCCTGCGATGAAAAAATGCCCTCCAACTATGCCTCCATGTTGTTCAGCACTTGGCTGTGGCCATGGAGGACATTAAGCATCGCAGCCTGACCAACCTGCAACTGCCGCTGGATGTCCACAGACTAGGCATTGGCGGCAGCAGTGAAGACAGGGGCAGGGGGTGCGGTGCCTGGCAGGAAGGAGACATGTGGTGGCCGGGCACGCTGGGAAGGGACACGAGCAAGTGGGAGGCAGCTGATGGCAATGGAGGGGGCAGGGTGAGATGTTGTGCCGCTGTGCCGCTGGTGCAGCCACCGCCCACTCGGAGAGATCATCCTCGGACCCGTCAGCTTCATATTCTGTCGTGCCAGTGGACAGGTCCTCGGCCTCACTCTCCTCCGCCTCAGTTCCACTCAATGTGCCAGCCACGATGTCAACGCTGGCACTGGTGCTCGGTCCCTCCGCTTCCTCTGTGCTCATGTCTCCCTCCGTATCCCCTGACGATGCTGTGGGCAAGGTGAAGAGACAGCAATTAATCACACACCTGTATACATATGTCACATGAGTCCAATCTACATAGGTTACAGTGCATAGCCTGAAAAGAAAGATCAGTAACATCTACAAAACAAGGTACAGATGTAGGGCATGCAACACACAGTTGGTTGACCCACCATGCCACTGAAAATCCATGGAGAGCATGACACAATTGCAAATGACATGAAATGGAGTTTGACATAGGAGCCAGGCCCTGGGGACAATCCAGCACTGCATCTGCACCACACAGCGTTGCCGAAAATAGGGATGAGCAGGGACTATATCCATGAACTTGAGGCACATGCTGCATAGGTAATACTGAAAACATGCCCACCATGACTGGCTCACTGCACCTTGAGTGTATGTCCAGACAAACATCACACACTGGCCAGACCTAGCA
Source organism: Triturus cristatus (assembly GCF_964204655.1). Lineage (NCBI taxonomy): Eukaryota > Metazoa > Chordata > Amphibia > Caudata > Salamandridae > Triturus > Triturus cristatus. The sequence continues at coordinate 1,060,699,229 of NC_140594.1, read as the reverse complement.
AGGAGATTTCAGGTTTTGACATGTAGGCTTTGCCCGCACCAACCACATCTACATGAGACAATTTGTTGAGACACAGGAAGCACTTACATCTCTTAGTCTGGGTGAAATACACAGGGGCTGCATAAATGCAAGGTGCGCCTGTCCAAGTAATCATGTACAAATGGTCATCATCAGATGATTGTAACAAGACACACAGGCACTGGCCACCATGAGTATGAACAAGGAAAATCAGGTCAGGCTGTACAGTGGACACTTGTACTACATTTTACGTCAATATACATGGTGCCAGGGGACAATGGCACAGAGCACAACCTATTCTGTAGACACTGAGAGTGTCCACGTTTTGTGATGACACACATGACACCTATGAAAATATGCCCCAGTGGACAGTAGTGGCCACACAACTCCATGGTCCTGAATGGGAATGACTGCAACACGCCACCATCCCTGCACTATACGTATCGCACACTCATGCACATCATGTCACAGGCCACAACATAGGACATGCACGCTGTAAGGCATGACACTTGAGAGACTAACTCCCATGTCTGGACTCAGCATCAGTCCCAACTGACATGGAACCCACATGTACTGAACTGGACAGGGCACAGGCAAGGTCCCAAAACCTGTTACACACCACCCCCACACATGATGCTACAGGCATAGTTCACGTGGAGAAAGCGCCAGCCTACATTACCTTGTGAAGGAGTGACTACACACAGACCAGGGAACACATTGCAAGGAGGGGAAGGGAGGCAGGAGAGCACCGCTATACTGTGGGTAACTGGATCTGCACAGCACCTTTAAACCCTGGCAGTGTATCCATGCAACTGTGCACTTACAAATGCTGGTGACACACAACAAACACACATGTACCTACCCCCTTCCTGCTGCTGCTTCTCCTGTAAGCGCCTGTCCAAGTCTGGAAATACCACCGCCAGCACACGCTTGTGGATGTGGGTCAGACGGCGGTGCCCGCGGTTCTTATGGGTCTCAGGTGAGTCCCCCAGCAGGACCCGTGCGATCCTCCGCGTCCAGCACCGGATATCCTGCCAGCGTTTCCTCACCTGGGACAGGCTCCGCTTGCGACCCTCCGTCTTCCTCACGGCACTGACGGCGGTCATCCATATCTGCTTCTTGGCAGAGGCGCCTACCTGTGAGGATGAACAAGTGACACTACATCAATACACCAGGCACATGTCACAGAGAGACATATTAGAACAAATTTGGTGTTGACAACAAGGCATAGTATGCATCCAACGCATTGCACCGTTGTCATAGGGACATGATCCTCTGGGGAAGGGCAAAAGCAGTACGTGCCATTGAAAGTACACAGGTGGAATGAGGGCAACAGCACAATCAATGATCCAGGCTCACACTGTGCATCAGAAGGTACACCAGGATAATGTGCAGCACCTCTAAGCAGTCACAGGCCACTGACGCTACCGCAGCAGAGTACACAGACACACACAGGCACAGGACATTCACCTGCCATTGCCAAATGCAGCGACAAACCTCACTCTGCACATGTGCCACTAGACGGGGGGGCTCACAGGTGTGGGGCTGGCTCTGCACGTCAGACACACAGCACCGCTCCCTGCTCACATCACATGGCCAGGGTATATCCATCCCTCATGCAGCCCGGGTGCCACACTCCACATATGCACCCACCCACATGACAGGGGACTTACACACACACCGATGTCCAGGGTACGAACACATCATGTGAACACTCTCAGCACAGGTACACAGAACTAACACACATCTGTGGGTACAGTCACCTGTCACACTGGGCTGACCACATAATCAACTGAGGACTGTAGAGGCTACATTCCCAGGAGGAAATGACAGGCAGAATGTGGCATGCACCATGCAGTGATTGTCACAGTAAACACAATGCAAGTGAGGACGGCAGACATGCACCACAGCATGCACTGGCTGGGAGACATCAGGCATTCCCCCCCCCTGGAACCCCCCCTACAGTACATAGCATGTGTGTCACACCTGGACACAATGCCAGAAGTCACAGTCACAAACAAGGGACACAGTCTGTGCTAGTAGACTCTGCACTCACCTGATACCCTGGTCGCCCATACAGCAGGGGGTACTGTGGGAGGATCACATCCAGCAAAGCCAGGTTCTCCTCCAGGGTGAAAGGCTGTGACCTCTCCACAGACCTTGACATGGTTCCAGGGAATCAGTAGCAGCAGCTGGGTCGTCGAATCCAAAGATGTGCAGGCAAGTGCTCCCTCATGGGACCTGGCTGCCTTACATCTGCCTTGCTGGCCTGTTTCATGCACAGGAGTACAGAGTGATTGGTCACTCACATTTGCATCCTATGTTTCCTCCAATCCCTTCAAACCTAGCACAGTCAGTGGGTTCTTATTGTGTTTTTTTCGTGAGCATGATGTCAACTCCAGAACCACATTGCAACAAAGTAGATTCATTCAAACTGACTACTGCTGTGCACCTGCTTAAAAAAATTCAAACTTTAAACTTGGTCTCCATGGCAACCAGCATGCATGTAGGCCTTTCTACTTGTCCCTCATGTGTCCCCTATGTAATTTGGAGTTTCACACACAGGTACGGTGCGTCCCGGGGCCCTAGGGCACCACAAATGCATAGCAATGGCCCGTACAGGCATGTGTACGGTCCGTACCACTATGAGTACGCATACGCGAGAACACCCATAGTGATAGTGAGCGTACAGGCGTGTGTACGGTCCGTACCACTATGAGTACGCATACGCGAGAACACCCATAGTGAAAGTGAGCGTACGCACGCGTGTACTGTCCGTATCACTATGGGTGTTCTCGCGTATGCGTACTCATAGTGGTACGGACCGTACACACGCCTGTACGCTCACTTTCACTATGGGTGTTCTCGCGTATGCGTACTCATAGTGGTACGGACCGTACACACGCCTGTACGCTCACTATCACTATGGGTGTTCTCGCGTATGCGTACTCATAGTGGTACGGACCGTACACACGCCTGTACGCTCACTATCACTATGGGTGTTCTCGCGTATGCGTACTCATAGTGATACGGACCGTAAACACGCCTGTACGCTCACTATCACTATGGGTGTTCTCGCGTATGCGTACTCATAGTGGTACGGACCGTACACACGCCTGTACGCTCACTTTCACTATGGGTGTTCTCGCATATGCGTACTCATAGTGGGACGGACCGTACACACGCCTGTACGCTCACTATCACTATGGGTGTTCTCGCGTATGCGTACTCATAGTGGTACGGACCGTACACAAGCCTGTACGCTCACCATCACTATGGGTGTTCTCGCGTATGCGTACTCATAGTGGTACGGACCGTACACACGCCTGTATGCTCACTTTCACTATGGGTGTTCTCGCGTATGCGTACTCATAGTGATAAGGACCGTACACGCGTGCGTACGCTCACTATCACTATGGGTACACATACGGCAGCACTCCCATAGTGATAGGGAACGTACACATGCCCTCTGAGCGAAAGTACGGTGCCTTTCACACATCACAGTGGTGACAGGCAGCACACAGGAAGGAATAGGGCTGACATACTTGTACATGGATGGACATCAAGGCATTGTCTGGGCAGTACTACATGTGTGGGGCACAGGTGTGAAAGGCTGTGATGTGGCACATTACTCCTGAGTCGAGAAGGCACCAGATGTATGATGAGATGTGTACAGATGTTATGTGTGACGGTGCAATGTGTGCCAGGCATGCCCTTAACTCCTTTGACATGTGTGCATGTCGTACTGCACACTTGGGATGAGCGTCACTGGCATTGCACAGTCAACAACACACGCAAGTGTCCCCTGATGCCCGCTACAGGGGTTACCACACCAGACATGTCACTACCCACGGTGCACGATGTGACTATGTCATGTTTGTGTGGGGGGTTCCCATTAGCTTGATGTTGGAGCTCCCTCAAAAGCATCAGCTGTTGCAGCAACCAACATGTGTCTGTGTGTAGATGGACATGGCACACTGTTACGCACACCAGGCCACATGTGGTATCGGATGTGAGGTGCGTATGTATGCATGGGACACGGAGTAGCGTAACAAGGACATGTCTGCATCCTCTCTATGAATGTGTGGTGAGTCATTACATGTACACCTTCATGGCAAGGTGTGTGGGCTGTCCTAGTGTAATGTCATGTGACCTGTGGCTCTAGTGTTCCGCTACCAGTCTCTGCAATCGACATCCTACTTCTGCTGATGTGTTGATGTATGTCACTCCTGTGTTGCGTCTTGCTGTTCACTTACACTGGGACACAGCTAATCCCATGCAATGGCATGTGGAGGTTCACAATCTCCGTGTGTAGCTGGGTCTTGGTAGGAGTGTCACCTGGCAGCCATACGTGTCCAGGGCATGTGGCACATACCTGACTCCGTATGTCGTATATGTGTATTGACAGATTAACATGTGCTCAGCACCAAAAAATTGTTGTTGTAGTGCACTCACTCTTCCTTGTCACTTCCAAATTACTGCAGAGCGCCGCCTCTTTCTCGACCAATTCCGGACTTGGCTGACATGCGGGAGAATGACTGTATCCGGTGCTACCGCTTCCCCCAACCGTTGATTGTGGAGTTGACGGCGAGGCTGGCACCACACCTGCAACCGCTGCACAGGTATCCTACGGCACTGACACCCAAGCTGAAGGTAATGGCAGCCCTACATTTTCTTGCCACGGGTACCTTTCAAAATACCATAGCTCATGTTGGTGGCATGTCCCAGAGCATGTTCTGCCGTGTGCTGCATGATTTCTTAGAGGCCATGTTGCTTCACCTGGATGAGGTCATCCATTTCCCAACCCCTGAAATGTTGACTGGGGTCAAGCATGGATTCTATGCCCTGGCAGGGATGCCCCATGTCATTGGGTCCATAGATGGGACACATGTGGCTTTGGTACCACCACAGGCACAGGAGGTAGCGTACAGGAATCGCAGGCACTACCACTCCATCAATGCCCTTGTGGTGTGTCTGTCCAACATGGTGATTTCACATGTCTGGGCTCGTTTTCCAGGATCAGCACACAATGCATACATCATGAGGCGTAGCAGGGTGCCTGAAATGATGACGCAGCTGCGCAACGAACGAGCATGTGTTGTTGGTGGGTACACACTGTCTGTCCTGTATTTTGCGTAGACTTCCAGCACGACCGCTTCTCCTGTCCTACTTATGTCCATGTGCTTTCCATGTAGGGGACGCTGGCTATCCCAACATGCCATGGCTGATCACACCTCTTCGCAACCCCATCACGCCGGCCCAGCTCCGCTACAACACCGCCCCTGGCCGGACAAGGCGAGTGATGGAGAGGACATTTGGCCTCCTGAAGAGCCGATTCAGATGCCTCCACAAGACCGGCGGCGCCCTCCCATATGCCCCAGCGAAAGTCTGCAAAATCTTTATGGTCTGCTGCATGCTGCACAACATGGCAGTTGAGAAATCTGTGCCACTCATCCTGGATCAAGATGATCAGGACCATCCACCCGTGGTGGACCAAGGTCTTGGCAATGGGGCTAGTGATGTGGAGGATGTGGTTCCGCAAGAGGACATCCGGACTCGGCTCATAAGCGACTTCTTTGCTTAGTGGTGAGTACCAGTGTCTGTGTGTGCACGCATTGGTCCCCGTGTGGCATGTGTTGCGATGTGTGTGTCCATCTGCATGTATGGCACGTGAGTCAGAGGTGTGTGTGGATGTGTCACTGGAGTGATGGTGCCAGTGATGAGTGTATTTCCCCAGTCATAATTGTGACCTAGCATGTTGTCATCCTTACATGTGTCGAGTACATGCACATGCAAGTGGCTGTGCTTTTTGTGGCTGACTTCTTGTGTGTCTCTCATCCCCAGGTACTTGCGCATGCCGTCTGCTGGTTGCATTGTTGTGGCACTGCTATTCCTCATGGACACGTCATCGTGTGCTGACTCAGCGTTACACGCACGGACACGTTTGGAAGTCTCCTTAGGGTAAGGGATGCATCAGGGTGTATTGGGTGTGGCAGTTGTTGACGATGTATGCACACTGCCCCTGTCGATGTTTGGTTCCTCTGCAGACATGTCTCATCACCATGGGACACATGACATGCAGCTGTGTACACCTGAATAGATGGTCAGACTTGTTGACAGTCATCAGTGATGGGATTGTGGATTGTGATGATGGCATCAATGTGTGTTACACTGCCCTCGGACACATACGGTTTGCATTGGCTTGACATGGTGTGGGACTTCCACATCAGCGGATCAATGGTGTATGGCAGTCTCTCCGTGAGCAGCAGGGGTTGATTAGCTGTTAGCCGACACTTGTGTGCCAGTTCCATGGCTATCACGCATTTGTGCTCCAGAAGGGGGTTCCAGTGTTGGACCCACATGTTACTCAACATGACCCATTCATGTGTACTCCGAGTTGCCTCTGCAATCCCGAATACATGACTAATAAAGGTGTCCCTATGCCTCCAAGGTGCCTCTTCACAGTCAATGCTGGTGTGTTGCCACGGTGCATCTGGCATGTCTGGCATGGTTTTCCGTGATAGTGGCTATGTGTCTATGTGTAGAGTAGCAAGATGCAAGCTGTTTGTGTGGGATTAGACTGCGTATTGTGCATGATGTCCATGACTGTGTGGGTATTGTGACATGTGCCATCCCCATGCATCCAACGTTGGCCAGGCCACCATTCTCTGCATCCACCTGACTCAAGCTTGCAGGACATGGTTCTGCCACCTGTCCACATATACCTGGGTCCCCCACAGGACACTCCACATGATCCCTGACCTCTGCGCATGGCTGTCGCTGTACTCAAAATGTCTGTCGGCACGGTTGTGCGGCCACCCCCTCAGCTGGTTGGGCCCATCACGGGTGTGTATGGTGCTCCATGTCTGTCTTGCCTAATACAATGTGACCCATGTGTGTCCTGTGCCAGACTCAGGCCCCAGGGTGTGGATGGTTGAAGTCAAATGAGAACTCAGGCATGGTTAGACTTTACAAGACACATGTAAGGTAATAATGCAAAATGTAGGCATCTTCGCTTTATGGTGTAACTTTTTATTTTGGTTGGGGTACGGGGGGGGGTTATGACATGAGGGGTTTTCCGGGTGTGTGGAATCCAAAGTTAACTAGGGGAGTTGGTGTCCTTGCCATTTGAAATGCTCAGAGTCCATGCCACAGTCTTTGTCAACATTGGTCAGACAGTGACCAGCAAGTCCATGTGGCAGAGAATGTCTTTTGCTGCTGTGCTGCTGTTGCTCCAGTGGGCCAGGTGCCAGGCCAGGTGTCCTGGGAGATGGTGCTGTTGCGCCGACCCTCACGGTCTTTTCCGTGGACGACCCGCCCTCCTGCGGGGACCCTCAGAAGCAGGCCGTGACGATGTTTGGGATGCTCCGTCGGATGTCTCCTCCTCCTCCTCCTCCTGATCCCTCCCTGTGGGTGGTGATGTTCTACGCCTGATGGCACAGGGAGGGTTGCCCATGTTGTCGGCTATCCGACGGAGTGTACTGTGAATTCCCGTAAACACCGTCACGAGCTCAGCCTGTCTGTCCTCCATCCGCCCTTGGTGTCGCAGTAGACAGGCATGTTGCTCCGCATGTTGCTGGGCCTGCTGGGTCTTGATCTCATCGAGGGTCCCCTTCATCTCGTTGAGGGTGGACACAACCTGGGCCATGCCCGTGGTGTCCTGCCGGTATGTGTCCAGGATGTTTCGGACATGGGAATATACCGGTTTCCCAGCCAACTGGTCAGGCTCGCGCCTCCGCCGTCTTCCACTCCCACCACCCCTGCCCACTTGCACCTGGCCTGCCCTTGTGGGCACATCGGGTCTCCGGGACCCCTGAGGGGTGGCATTGGTGTTGTCGCCTGCCTCCTCCTGGGTGCCCGGTACACCGTGTCCCTCCTGGCCAGCCTGGCTGCATTGTGGTGGTGGGGCAGGGATCCTGGGTGTCTCCTGGGATGTGGCAGGAGTGGGGGTGGTGGTTGGCCCAGTTGTACCTGACGCAGGTGCTGCAGGTCGTTGGACACCAGAGGGCCAGGTTGGTCGGGGTCGGGTTCGTCCACAGAGTGGTGAGAGTCGTCGCTGCCGGTGGCTCCGTCATCCCGCCGAGCCGGGTCCTGTGAGTCTTCCCCCCCAAGTGTTGGGGGGTGATCCACGACGTTGACCTGTGTGTGAGAGAGACAATGTTAAATTTGTTCCATGCAACATCCATGTTTCAATCGTTTCTAAGTTGGCACATTTCCTCTGGGAATTTGGATATGTCTTGCATTCCACTCACAGTGCACTTGTGCATGGGTATGTCCCTTGGCCACAGCTTTTGCGACTTTACCTATGTGTGGCACAGTCTTACTTGCTGCGTCAATTGTGACTGCAGTCAGCAGTGGAGTGGGCAGGTGTGGCGAGCCATGCATTGGCGCCTTCCGTGTTGCACTGTACGTGGGCACATGGAGTGGTTCCACATACTTAGATAATGCAGGTAGCTGTCGTTGTGCTCGTGCACAGGTTGTGACATGGCCCTGTGTTTTGCCATGGAGAAGAGGGGGGGTTCTGGCACTGGCCACCCTTGTCTACATGCACGCAGTCCACCTGCTGACGAGCAGACATTCCCACACCCCACAAGGCTGATTTGCTCTCCCTGTGTGTCCCTTTCTCGCTCCCTCTCTGTCCCCCTCTCCCTCCCTCTGTGTGTCAGCCTCCTCCCTCTGTCTGTCTCCCTGTGTCTCCCTCCCTCTCTGTCCCCCTCTCCCTCCCTCTGTGTGTCACCCTCTGTCACCTCAGCCCAGCTTCCTGGGCACACACTGTTAGCAGATCTTTGAATGGCCCTTGGATTGTTGATGTGAGTTTGTTTCTGATCTCCAGGCACCCATTGGGTGTAGTGTCTGTGTCTGCACTGCTGCTGTGGTGGTGTGTGCTGCCACTCTTTCACAGTGTTGGCTGTTCATTAGCTGCTGTCATGTGCAAGAACGTGCCGTCACCCCCATGTGTTCATGCAAGGCGTCCGCCATTTGCTGGCAAGTCTTTCCTGTGTGGGGACACACTGTTTGTCTGGCTGTGACCTAGGCCATATGGGCAGGGGGCATTGTAGTCTGCTTCTGAGTTGCACTATGTGATTTTTGGGGCCCACACTCCCGCCATCCGGCTTACCGTGTCTTGTGTTGGTGTTTTCTGTGGCCTGTGACTTGGCATTGTCCAGCTGGGTGCATGGGGCATGGTGGCGCCAGTGGAATGTGCTTGTTCATGGAGTGTGGTTGAGTCATGCGATAGCTTGGGGTGGTTGCGTGCCTGTTTGTGTGTTTGGTTGTGGATGACGTTCCCCCCATGTGAGGTGAGTTGTTTGTGTACTCACCCGGGTCTCGGAGTCCTTCTAATCCATCCACTGCCACCACCGGCAGTATGGCCATCACCCTCTCCTCCCAGGGATGGTATTCTACGCGTCTGCGGGGCGGCCCTCCTCCAGTGACGTTGGCCTGGTTGTGTTCGTCGGTCATTTTGGCTCGGACCCTCCTCCGCAGATCGTACCACCTGGCTTGGCATTCATGCCTGGTCCTTCTGGTGTCCGCAACAGCATTCACAGCATCGACAATCGTCTGCCACATGGCTGTTTTTTCTGAAATGCTGGTCTGTCTGACCAATGTTCCAAAGAGGTGTGGCTCGACTCTGAGGATTTCATCGACAAGGACCTCCAACTCTCGGCTAGTGAACTTTGGATTCTTGTTAGTGGGCATGGTGAGGGGTGTGGGTGTGGATGGTGGGGGGGGGTGTGTGTGGATGGTTGTGGGTGTGTGGGTGTGGTTGTGCAGGTGTGTGTGTGAATGTGATGAGGGGGTGTTTGTGAAGGTGGTTGTGTGAAGGTGTGCAAGTGTAAGGCGTAGTATAGGTTCTAGTACGGTGCTGTAGGTTGTCTGTGGGGTCTGGCAGCAGTGAGTCTGTTGCAAAGGCTCATGGTTTGTGTGTGTGGGCCCTTTTTATTGGTCCATTGGTGGGTGTGGCTGTGTTTGAAGTTTGGGTGGGTGTGTTATAAGGAGTGGTTGTGTTTTGGGCCTCTGTTTGGGATTTTGGCAGTTGCAGGTCAGTGAATGTGTTGTTTTTGTGCTTGTTGGACATGTTTTGTGGCTTTGTGCCATTCGAATGGTGTATTCTTGTGTTGTTTTGCTTTGTCCTGGTTGTGTACGTGCGTTTTTAGCGTGTGTACGGTGTGTACTTCGGCAATTTTGTTGTACAGTGCTGTCCTTGTGTCTGGCTTGGTACGACTCGTACATGCGCGATGTTGTGTGAAGGTGCTGGTGTTGGGGCCTGGGGTGCGCTCCGTACTTAGAATGTTGGGGTGGGGGTACGCTCCATGCATACGCGGGTGGGGGTACGCGTCGTACATACACGGTTGGGGTGGGGGGTACGCTCCATGCATACGCGGGTGAGGGTACGGGTCGTACATACACGGTTGGGGTGGGGGTACGCTCCATACGTACGCGGGTGAGGGTACGGGTCGTAAATGCACGGTTGGGGTGGGGGTACGGGTCGTACATACACTGTTGGGGTGGGGGGTACGCTCCATACGTACGCGGGTGAGGGTACGGGTCGTACTTACACTGTTGGGGTGGGGGGTACGCTCCATACGTACGCGGGTGAGGGTACGGGTCGTACTTACACTGTTGGGGTGGGGGGTACGCTCCATACGTACGCGGGTGAGGGTACGGGTCGTACTTACACTGTTGGGGTGGGGGGTATGCTCCATACGTACGTGGGTGTGGGTAGGGTCATACTTACACTGTTGGGGTTGGGGGTACGCTCCATACGTACGCGGGTGAGGGTACGGGTCGTACTTACACTGTTGGGGTGGGGGGTACGCTCCATACGTACGCGGGTGAGGGTAGGGGTCGTACTTACACTGTTGGGGTGGGGGGTACGCTCCATACGTATGCGGGTGAGGGTACGGTCCGTACATACACGGTTGGGGTGGGGGTATGCTCCATACGTACGCGGGTGAGGGTACGGGTCGTACATGCACGGTTGGGGTGGGGGGTACGCTCCATACGTACGCGGGTGAGGGTACCGGTCGTACTTACACTGTTGGGGTGGGGGGTACGCTCCATTCGTACGCGGGTGAGGGTACGGGTCGTACTTACACTGTTGGGGTGGGGGGTACGCTCCATACGTACGCGGGTGTGGGTAGGGGTCGTACTTACACTGTTGGGGTTGGGGGTACGCTCCATACGTACGTGGGTGAGGGTACGGGTCATACTTACACTGTTGGGGTGGGGGGTACGCTCCATACGTACGCGGGTGAGGGTAGGGGTCGTACTTACACTGTTGGGGTGGGGGGTACGCTCCATACGTACGCGGGTGAGGGTACGGTCTGTACATACACGGTTAGGGTGGGGGTACGCTCCATGCATACGCGGGTGAGGGTACGGGTCGTACATACACGGTTGGGGTGGGGGTACGCTCCATACGTATGCGGGTGAGGGTACGGGTCATACATGCACGGTTGGGGTGGGGGTACAGGTCGTACATACACTGTTGGGGTGGGGGTACGCTCCATACCTACGCGGGTGAGGGTACGGTCCGTACATACACGGTTGGGGTGGGGGGTACGCTCCATACGTACGTGAGTGAGGGTACGGGTCGTACTTACACTGTTGGGGTGGGGGTACGCTCCATACGTATGCGGGTGTGGGTAGGGTTCGTACTCACACTGTTGGGGTTGGGGGTACGCTCCATACGTATGCGGGTGAGGGTACGGGCCGTACATACACGGTTGGGGTGGGGGGTGCGCTCCATACATTCACAGGTGGGGGTACGTCTCGTACATACACGGGTGTACATACACGGGTGGGGATTCGACTCGTACATAGGAGGGCTGGGGGGGTGTTGGGCGCGTATGCGGGCACATGTCTCCATGGTTGCTATGGGAGTTCGGTGCGGACGGTGTTTTTTCCATACGGTTGTAACATCGGACGCACGGGATGGATCGTGATTCCGCAGTCGGACTTCACTTTTCACATTTGTACGGTAAATCGTCCGGGGACGTGTCGGACACATTTTCCGACCCGAGGACGTGTGGGGAATATTTACCAATGCGATTCGTATGGACTTTTTACCATGCGAATCGTGATTGGCAGTTTGTACGGCACTTGTACGATTCGTACGGGAAAAAGACCGGATACGAGTCGTACAGGGAATTTTTTTACCGGATCGTAATTGGCACCATAATATGTAAATGGCTTTTTCCCTTAGGTTGAAAATGAGCAATAGATAAGCTCATACACAAGAAATATGATCATGCTGCTCTCAAAAGCTATAGACTGAAGTTAAATATATATAGGTGCAAATGTTTAAACAAATAAAATATTACTTGTTCTAAAGGATTGGATTGAGAATCATAACAATTCCAATTGAAATAGATGGATTTAAAGTGGACCACTCCACACTGGACCACTGCTTTTAGCTATAGCTGATAACCGGAAAATTGATTGATCAATGGAGCAATTTATTCAGTTTTTATGTTGATTGTAGATCAGCAGTGCTCCTGGTTACTAGATAATTATCTGAAAGAAACACGTTAGTTATAGATTCCTTACCTTAGAATTACACCCAGGCGTCAGACTGGATCCGGAAAGTTTTTCGTCAGCAGTACCTCTGTGCGTCGGAAGGTGGCGTCGGTCGTCTCCGCGGGATGACGTTGCGGCAGCTACTTAGATGCCGCCCTCGCAAGCTGATGTCAGTTCTTGTTTTTCCGCAGCAGCCAGCTCAGATCCGGGAAGAGCGGTACCTCAGTCGTTTTTTGATTACGTTTTTCTCGACTTTTGTCGACTTCATGTTTCGAGTCTTCAACTCCGAGCAGGTGCATGAAGGATGCCCAGTTTAAAGGCCTGCATTTCCTGCCACCACCAGTCTGGTTCCAAATCATTGAAGTCTTTGCACTCGGGGTCGGGCAAGACGAAGCATTAGAAGAAGTCAAGGAAGCATCGTCGCTCTTTGACTTCTCCTTGTCGGTCGGCCGATCCCGTGGTGGTGCCGCTCCCGTGGCTCCTTGCGCGGAGCCCGAAGGGTCGACTCTGAGCTTCCCTCTCTTTCCGGGACCCGGAGCGACCCCCGCCCAGCTTCGTACATTCTACGAGGTGATGCATGCCATCTTTGGGCAGGCCGACCCCGCTGGTGCGCCTTCGGGCCCCATGGACTCGGTTGGGGGGCCTAGGTCTTTGCTGCAGGCGGCTCCGGCCCCAGAGCTGCTGGCCCCCCCTTGGATCCAGGCCTGGATCCGGATCGGCACCAGTTGACCTCGTTACACCTCCACCGGCACCGCTTCCTATGGCACCACTACCGCGTTAGGCGCCAGTCGGCTGTCGTCCGATGCCGGATCTGACGCCGGGTCGGGTTTTCATGCCCCTGTTCACTTCCGGGGTCGCTTTCCAACAACAGTGGCACCTAGAGAATGATGAGGAGTACTGGGAGGGTCATGTGACCCTTTAACTGACCAGTTAGATACTGAGCAGGCCTGGAGAGAGGAACTGGGGGATGCCAGTGGTCTTGACACTTCACCTGACCTTGGCATGTTTTCTCCTCCTACCGTGGCCACGGAGGAGGGAGCGTCATATGCAGTGGTGTTGCGCAGGGCGGCCTGATGCTCTAAACCTCGAGCTTCCTACGGTGGCAGTCAGGACTAACCTCCTGACTGAGGTGCTTCAACCGTCAGCAAGCTCTTCGGAGCCCCTGCTGCCGTTTAATGAGGCCCTCACCAATGTCCTTTTGAGCACGTGGTCCATGCCCAACACGGGGACTCCCATGCACAGGATGATCACCCGACGCCACCGCGCGGCTCTGGGCGACCCCACTTCCCTCTCCGAACACCCCACCCCAGAGAGCTTGGTGGTCCAAGCCTCCACCTCCAAAAGCGCCTTCCCTACGGCTCCTCCGGAAAGGGAATGCAAGAAGCTGGACCACCTTGGCAAGAAAATGTTCTCTTCCGCCAGCTTAGGACTGTAGTCTGTAAACACCGCATGTCTCTTGGGCCATTATTCGCACTCTGTGTGGGATACGGTGGCGCAAGTGCTGCCTCATTGTCCGGAGGAGGCCCGGGCAGTGCTCTCCCAGGCTGTTGCCGCTGGGAGAGATGCAGCAAAGTTTATGATCCGTTGTGGACTGGACAGCGCCGACTCTCTGGGCAGGACCAATTCAACATCGGGAGCGCTTCGGCGCTATGCCTGGATGAGGTCCACTGGCTTTTTAGGGGATGTTCAGAACACCTTGATGGACATGCCCTTTGAAGGCCGTCGCCTTTTTGGCACAAAGCAGGCAACGCCCTCAAGCGCTTCAAGGACTCACAGGCTACGGCCAATTCCTTGGGCCTCTTCTCCCATCCGGCGCAGTCTGCTTTTCGCCCCTCTCGTAGCTACGAAAGGGGTGCTCCGCTACATCTCACCCAGGGACACCGGCCACAGCAAGTTACCCAACCTTCGCGCAGCCGGGGACGTGGAAACAACCGGTGAGGTTCTGGAGGCCAGCAGGCAGGCCAGCCCACCAACCCCCCCTCTGCAGCAGCCTCCCAATCCTCCTAGTCCGTCCTTTCAGGCCCATCAAATGCCAGTGGGCGGCAGGATTCGCCATCATCTCCCCCACTGGTGCACCATCACTTCGGACAGGTGGGCTTTGCAGATAGTCCATAGGGACTACTCCCTCCCCTTCTAGACTGCCCCTCCAGCCATGCCATTGTGATGCCACCACATGTCGGAGGATCATCTGGCCCTTCTCCAGCAGGAAGTTACGGCTCTCTTGGCCAAGGGAGCCATCGAGCGCGTTCCTGTCCCAGAAGTAGTTTGTGGTTGTTATTCCCACTACTTTCTGGTTCCCAAGAAGAATAAGGGCCTGCGTCCTATCTTGGACCTCAGGGACGTCAATCGCTTCCTCCGGAAGGAGAAGTTCAAGATGTTGACGCTTGCTCAGGTCTTGTCGGCCTCGACCCGCAAGACTAGATGGTAGCATTGGACTTGCAGGATGCTTATTTTCACATCCCCATCCTGCTGGCCCACCGGCGTTACTTACGGTTCACGGTAGGCCATGAGCACTTTCAGTTTACCGTGCTCCCCTTTGGCCTTACCAGCGCCCCTCAGGTGTTCACGAAAGTGATGGCGGTGGTCGCAGCTCATCTGCGCAGATAAGGGGTTTCAGTCTTCCCCTATCTCGATGACTGGCTGTTGAAGGCGGGCTCACTCCAGGCAGTCGTCTCCCACCTCCAGACTACGGCCGACCTCCTGCATTTGCTGGGGTTCTCCATCAATGTGCCGAAGTCGCACCTGATTCCCTCTCAGAAGCTCCTCTTCATCAGAGCAGTTCTGGACACAACGCGGTTTCGGGTCTATCCTCCCGAACAGTGAGTCCCCGATATTCGGTCTATGATTCCGATCTTTCAGCCTCTATCACAGATTTCGGTCAGAATGACCCTGAGGCTGCTGGGCCTCATGGCCTCCTGCATCCTGCTGGTCGATCATGCCAGGTGGCATTTGTGGGCTCTGCAGTGGGACCTGAATTTCCAGTGGGTGCAGCATCAGGGGAATCTGTCCGATTGCGTCCATATCTCGGAGGGCACTGCTCAACAACTGCAGTAGTGGCTTACGAACCAGGATTGGGTCAGTGGCAGATCCCTCTACCTTCCCCAACCAGACCACACTGTAGTGATGGACGCATCCCTTCTGGGATGGGGCGGCCACATGGTAGAGGCGGAGATCAGAGGCCTCTGGTCTTCAGCGGAGTCCGGGCTTCACATCAACCTTCTGGAGCTCAGGGCGATTCGTCTTGCACTGAAGGCATTCCTTCCCTCTTGTCCGGGGACGAGTAGTGCAGGTATTCACAGACAACACGACCGCCATGTGTCAGAGCTCACCTTCAGCTTCTCGCTGATTACTGTTGTCTTGCACAGGAACAGAAGTCGCTAGCTTCCCGACTCCACCTACCAACCACTCGGCCCCAAGATATGCTTTGGCGCCAACTGATTAGTGAGGGGGAAGGGGGAAAGTGGATAAAATAATAAACAATAAGAAGAGACTGGTTCTGGACCTTCTGGTTTCCTATCTGGAATTCTTCTTCTGCTTTCGGTCTGCTACTGAAGACTCCTAAAGGTAACTAAACACACAACAATTTATTATTTCTCCCTTTCTACTCTATCGTATCTTTTTCCTTTCTTTTCTCTTGTGTTGGCTACCTACCCAGAATCCTGAACTCTGTGCTGCTCTTCCTGTCAGACTCTCACTGCTTCTTTTCTTGTTATTGCTGTTGCTACTTATCTGTAAAACATGTATCTATTAGTCAACCTTTTCAATCTTTTATGTGTTATGCTTCTACTCTTTCTCTTTTTAAAAACCTACCAGTAGTTTTAATTTAGTGGTAGCTTTCTCTTTCCTCTCGTAGTTTTTTCTTTATTCTGCTTTTTCTTTTTATATTCCAAGCTGTCGTCTTTTTGATAATCTCTTCCTGTGTTTTCTCTCCTCAGGTTATCACTGTGTTGGGTTAACTCAGGTGAGTCTATCTCGTTTCTTCTCTAGTTTACTTTTCTTTGTCTGTTTGTTGTCTTTTCATCTCTCTAGGCCTTTTCACAATATTCATAAATGTTCTCTTTTTCTCTTACAGGACTCTGAACGCTTATCGCTGCTCACGACAGTAAGTCTTTAATTATTATTATTAGCAGTTCTTCATGACTAAACATTATTTGACATTAATGTGCCTGTAAATTCTTCCTATAATTCACTTAGCTTTCTACTTGTTCTTTTTCAGGGCGCGGCTGAAGTCTTCACTCGTTTTCTGAAGAGACGAGGTGACTCTGTACTCGACTCCCGTAAGTAGTCCTTCTCGGATTCCAAGCGTCTTCCTTTCTTCTTCGGTAAGTATCGGATTCTTGTCTAAGAATGATTCACCAAGGGTTGCTCTCAAGAAAAACTTCTACTCTAAAAGAATTCACTTCAAACTGGGAACACTCGCGGAACCTGACTTCTCTGAGGGAATGTCTTAGTGAAGTGCGCAATACTTCAGGCGTGCGCGCGTCACACAGTCTCTCTGAATTTCCTAACAACTAGACCGCAGACCCCAGCGCCTTAGCGGCCATCTTGGAATTGCGGGCATGCCACCAACTCGACCATTGAAGCTTATTCCACACCGAAGCGCCTCTTGAACTTAATCCCTTGCGCTTCGTCTTGGAACTCACGTTAGGGACCCTGACACCATGTGGTATTGCAACAAACAGGGCGGGTGGGGCCGTGGACCCTATGTCAGGAGGCCCGCCGCCTCTGTACATGGCTGGAACATCAGGGCATTTCCTTGGTGGTTCAACACCTGGCCAGTTCTCTGAATGTCAGGACGGACAAACTCAGCCGCAGGTGCATGATGGATCACGAATGGCGTCTTCACTCGGAGGTGGTGCAAGGTCTCTTTCAACAGTGGGGAGAGCCTTGGTTAGATCTATTCGCCACCAAAGAGAACGTGCAGTGTCAGCAATTCTGCGCGTTGAATTATCCAAGGCGGCACTCGCTCGGCGACGCTTTTCGTCGCGAGTAGAGTTGCGGTCTGTTGTACGCCTTTCCGCCTATGCCACTTCTGCCCAGAGTGCTGAAGAAGATCAGGCGCGACAGGGCCCAAGTCATTCTTGTGGCTCCGGATTGGGCACGAAGAGTCTGGTATCCCGAGCTGCTCAACATGGCCATCGGTCCTCCGATAAGACTGCCTCTTCAGGAGGATCTTCTGTCACAGCAGCAGGGTATGGTTCTCCACCCGAACCTGTCCAGTCTCCACCTCCTTGCGTGGTGATTGAGCGGCGGCAGTTGACGTCTTTTGACCTGCCTCCTGAAGTCTGTGATGTAATCTTGGCAGCCAGGCGTCCCTCCACTAAGACGGTGTACGCCTGTAGGTGAAACAAATTTGTGGCATGGTGCACAGCAAAGGCTGTGGATCCCCTTTCTGCCCCTCTTTCTGAAGTACACTTGTTTCTTCTCTATTTAGCCCAGCAGGGCTCTGCTCTGGGCACTATCAAGGTCTATCTTTCAGCCATCTCTGCCTTCCTTCGGTTGCCAGATCAGCCTTCTCTTTTCAAGTCCCCGGTGGTTAATCGTTTCCTAAAAGGCTTAACGCATTTTTTTCCTCCAATTCCTTTTGTTATGCCTCAGTGGGACTTGAACCTTGTACTCACCTATCTCATGTGTGCTCCCTTTGAGCCACTGCATAACTGTCCTTTACGCCTTCTGACTCTTAAAACTGCTTTCCTGGTAGCCATCACTTCTGCTAGAAGAGTGAGTGAGCTCCAGGCTCTTTCTTCGAAACCTCCTTTTCTATCTGTTCATCCGGACAAGGTGGTTCTCAGGACCCGTCCATCCTTTCTTCCTAAGGTGGTCACTGCCTTCCACATCGGGCAGACCATTACTTTGCCCACCTTCTTTCCGCCTCCGCATCCTTCAAAGGAAGAAGAGAGGCTCCATCATCTGGACCCAAAGCATGCATCTCCTTCTATCTGGATCGCACAAAACAGTTCCGGGTGGATGATCAACTCTTTGTTGGCTACGTGGGTGCAAAGAAGGGTCGGGCCGTACACAAACGCACCATTTCACGATGGGTCGTGTTGTGTATTAAGACTTGCTACTCTCTGGCTAAAAAGGAGCCTCCAGTCGGGATACTCGCTCACTCCACCAGGGCGACGGCAGCCACTACTGCCTTGGGAAGAGGAGTGCCTCTGAATGACACCTGTCAGGCAGCCACTTGGGCATCGCAGAACATGTTCACCAAACACTACTGTCTGGACAGCCAAGTCCGGAGAGACGGCTTCTTTGGCCGTTTTGTTCTCCAGGATTTTCTGGTGTGATCTTGGTTCGCAGACCCACCACCGGGGTTGGTATTGCTGGGGTATCTATTCTAAGGTCAGGAATCTATAACTGACGTGTTTCTTTCAGATGCACAAGTTACTTACCTTCGGTAACAATATATCTATAAGAAACATTAGTTAGTTATAGATTCCTTACTGCCCCACCCATCCTCCCCATTCTGCGAACTTTCAGGGTCCTAGTTTTGTGCACCAATGGTCAGTGTCTTGCATGGCTCTGCGTTTCTGACGCGGAAGTCGAGTACAGAACTGACGTAAGGGTGGTAATGTGGACTTGCATGCTCCTGTTCACAATTTGCAGCATGATATTACAGTGCTCTTTGTTCAGTTTTATGATTATCTTTCCCTCTCTTGGGTCGTTTTTTCCACCAGTGTGATTCATTAAAGGTACGGGACTTATCACATGCACTTGTTTCCAACTCTCCCACGAGTAGATTAGGACACCAGTCATGAGGAAATGCCATGATCTTTTTGACAGTAACAGGTCATGAAACATGCTGACCTTCTTTTAAATATCACTTTGTGTCTGATTGGATCATTATATCCATTTCTAGCCAGTTCATATGTTTTTAACCATAACAAAATAACCCAGTTAATCAGAGTGCTTTGGGTTTTCTCAGTTATTTTTACTTCACATTTTTGACCAATCTACTCACTTTTCACACCCTCACACACCACACCTCACTCTTCACATATGCAAAAACAAAAGAACTCTGGTAAAGAGCCCCCTCTGCGGGGCCCATAGGGCATTGCAGCGCTGCCCCAAGGAGGAGCTGCCCAATGATGAAGCATGAGCAGCCTCCGACCTTCCCCCTCTGATAGGAACTGCATGCTTTTTCTACACATAGTCCTTTTGGGGGCATGTGTGCTGGACCTTTTGCTGCCCCATGTTCCTGTTTTTTTGTTCAAATTAGAACATGTGCAACAGGTAATAATGTTTTAACAGACGTGTTTTTTAGATTTGACAGTTGCAATAGGACCATTTCTACAGAATATAAAAAGTGCAACATTTCTATTTTTGTATATTATTGTTGACTGTTGTCTTAACTATGATTTTAATATCTTTGCATGGTTATTAGTTTAGTGGACTGTCAGTCTAAGTGGTCTATAGGCGTTCTCATACATCCACCCATGTAATTGATGTGAACACATTTTTACAAACACTTATAAACATTGGCGTGTGCCAAAATGGTGCACCTACTAGAGGCTGGTGTAACGGGGAGAAATATCTTTATTTGACCTTTATTTACTCTTTGAGTTGTGCTGCAATCTGCACACAAATACAAAGAGGAAATAGCCTCAAAGTATAGATGTTGTGCAAGAAGGTATGCCTTCTTGCATAAAAACTACCCTGACACAGCGCTGTGCCCCTGGCGCCATGATGCAAAGGTGCCTACAATTGGTGCCAGGCTGCCACAAGTGCGCCAGCCCTAGAAAGAGAAGAAATACTTCATATTGTTGAACATATGGCATTGTTCTGCTCTCTGTCAGTGCAACAAGTTCACTCTGTTCTGCGTGAAATGTTAGTAAATGTGCAGCTCTAAATTAACGTTTTGAGGGACAACAGATGTGTTTTTGTTACTGAACTCAATTGCACTCAGCTTATTAACCTCCTAAGGCTGAAAGGCAGATTAGGCCTAGCCGCGTGGGAACCAGTGGCCATGGACTCATACAGAGGCCACTGTAGTGGGTGCACCGGGCCACAGTGAGCCACCAGACACAGCCTGAGAGTAGTACAAGGCAAACATCACATTGTTATCACTTATGCATATTTTAGACACATGATCAAAAAATGACACGAGTCTTGTTATAAATTTACTGGGATGAAATAATGCAAATGATGTACACTTTTTGAGCCACTGAAAACCCATAAATCAACTAAGTATGGCAGACGTATTTAAATGTGCATGCTGGCACAACATAATTCAGATATTTCATGACACTTAATGATAATACAAATATTCCACGCTACTTCTCATGCAACCTCAGTGTAACACATGCTTTGTTAAACACCTGCATGCAAGCCATCTTGCAGATACTCAAATATATATTTTAGCAAACACAGTGCATGGTTCTGCCGCTTCAGCGCCCCCCAAAATAAGCCCGGTTTAATGATAAACCGTGCTCAGGAAAACCAGCCAGAATGGATAGGCTGCGTGAATAGGATTTAAAAACCCAACTGTGTGCCGAAATTAGAGTTTTACCCCTGAATCATATGGAATTACAGTGCTGGGTGCACGCGCCATGCCTACACAATGCAGCCCAGAGGAAGCAGCTATTTCTGTTGGTTTTATTAAACCAACCAAGCAATTTAATTCTTTTGTTCAGGAGAGTTCTACTTCATTGATTAACAAAGGCAGGGATATAATTTTTTCAGCCTTTCTGAAAAGACTGAAATGTCAAGCCTTTTAAAGCAGATTATTCTGCCTCTGTGCAGTGAATGCAGCCAGAGTAACCTTTTGTCTACAATTAAATATTCTAGCATAAATATAAAAGAAAATCAGAGATGGGAAAGATTGACTCACGAGAGATCGCAGAGGTAGATGCACACAGTGATAGTGCGAGCAGCTCGCTTCTCATTAAACATGCGGCTGCGAGTCTCCAAGCATTCGCCGGCAGCCACCGAGAGAGAAAGATGCCCAGGCAAGGGAAGCGGGCGCGGTATCACTTCATCTGGGCGGCCGCGGCTTCCTTGGGGCTTCCGCAGGTACCTTTCACTGCTTCTCTTTCCATGGAACGGTAAAGGGGATGTCCCAAGGGCAAAGGATGCTTGGACGCCCCTGTTTGTCAACTTATCTGACTTCTGCCCTAAGTTGGCAGCTGTCGCTTAAAACAGCAACACCTGTGGGATGGTGGCGCCTTCTGTGCTCTGTGCCCCACCCAGGGTGGCACTGACATTTCAAGAGCGCCCTGTTGGTGGCTACTTGTTTGGGGTTTCAGTTTATTTTTTTGGTCGATTAAGTAAGGCATTTGGCTTCTGTTAATTCTTCTGTTGATATGTTTTTTTAAATTTGCTCTTCTCCTGTGCTTGAGTGTTTTCTTACAGCCTGCTTAACATATGGCTCTAGAATTATTTTCTTATGTATCTCCTTGTGGGATTTGTTTTTGAATTTGTGTATTTACGTTATTATTACATATCATTTTTTAACTAAAAAAAGCTGACCCAAATTACATATTTGTGTAATTTTTTTAACAATAGTTCCATGACTTGGATAACAGCCTGTTTCTTTATTAACATTTTATTTGTTTTGACATTCTCTTCTAACTAAGAATAATGCCCATGTCCAGCTATCGCTTTCTTCGATTAAGATGTCTGAGGGAGTATTGATTAAGGCTTGTGTTTGTTATTCTCAAACCCCAGTTTGGTTTGTAAGCAAACCTTTTTGGTGCATGCTTGTTCAATTTTCAGCGAATGTGTTTAATATTGGACTGAAACAATGCTAATGTCAGGTTGTGCAACTGGCTAATTGTAAAATATATATATATAGCTCGAACGTTTTCTACACAGTGGTTTTAGTATTCTTTCCCATGTAAACATTCACTGGCAGTGAAGCTACTTTCTGAAAGTCTAACCATCTTAATTCACTGGGAAAACTTGGAAGTATGTACACACCCTTTGAATTTGTGATAGATTATCTCTTGTAGGAATGCTTTTGTAAATTAAACCAGTGCTTGTGTTTTTGAAGGTGCTGTTTAACCCTTCTTGAGCCTTTATAACTGTTGATGGCAAATTGAGTGTTATGTTTTAGGATCCTTTGCATGATTTTTGTGATAAAGGTTATGATTTCAAATCAGCTTTGCTCATATCTTATCAGTACTTATGATTTTTTTAAAAGGGCAAAATTAGTGTTTTGCCTTGGCAGCTACTTATGTAGACCCTGTAAGTTTCAGTAACAGGAATACTGTTGATTCAGAAATACGCCACTATAGGTACATATGCAGAGTTTGCAAAGATGCAGTGTTAAAACATATTTTATTTCGATATTATTCTTATTATTTTACCATTTAAAAAATACAGGATATGGCATAATGCAAATTTAACATATAGGTTTTTCTTGTTTTGCACCTGGACACTGAAAAATGTTTCAAGGTTGTTGTCTTAGTGACATCACAGTATATATGTTTTTGCTTTGCTCTCATTATGCAATGGATTGTTTGTGTTCTTTTATATTCAGTCTATGGGCAAAAGTGTAAATTCAACATTCTATCTAGGAATAAAAACATATTCCAGATGAATATGTAGAGAAAAATTCCATATGTGCCCCAGTAAGTGATGCTATTGGGAAAATGTGATATACTTCATTGGACTGCCTACATTTATATTCAGTTTGGAAAATGCATAAACAACATTTGTGTTAATAGACAAGTTAACTTCACATTTGTTTCACAATAAGTGGCATAGCTAATCTGTGGCACTTGTGCAGTGTGACCCACCCCTAAACATAGAATTTAATTTAAAAGCATGTGCGAGGTTATATACTTATCAAGTAAATGGGAAAGATCTATCTCTCCTTCCATGCCTCCTTTCCTCCATCCATCCCCAACCTAGTAATATAGTTCATTGGGTTAATGCATCCACTACAAACATTTGCGTGTAACCTGTAGCGCAAAGGTTTGAATCCTTCCAGCTCCACCATCCCTATCAATCTTCCAATGTTCATAAAGTGGGTACCACTGATTCAGAGCACAGGAACACCTTTTATTATAGTGCTTTGAAACTTAGGTGTTAGAGTGCTACATAAGCAACTGTTTATCATTTCTGTTTGTTCATTTGTCCTGTTATACATCTGACATTCTCATGTCTCCTACTGCCATCATTCACCCTTGCATCCATATTATGCATCCACTTATGATATGAACAGTTCACTGTGACCAAGAGTTCACAAGGGGCATTCAGATGGCTCGTTATTTACGCCTTATACTGCCATACTGAATGCTGCTTTAACCTCATAACTTTCATGAACAAAGGATGTTAATGTTACATTCAAATATGTTTTACATCAGGTTAGAGGTATTTTCAAGAGACAAACAAGAGGGTTTGAGCTCTGAAAGACAGCAACAATAGTTAGTTAAGCAGTGCTTAATTTGTAAAAAAACAAACAAAAAAAAACATAAGTGCAATGGTCCAAAGTTGTCTTAGGAGCCCACTCCTGACGCTTCCAAAGGAAGGGGTTGCGTAATACCAAAGCTGTCCAGTCTTAATTTCACCTCATGCCTTTCTTCCACCACTGTACACTTCCAGCCTCTTTATATGTCTCACTTGGATTCTTTCTCATTCCTGCTTTGCCCCACTGTCACTATTTTTTCTTGTTTTTCTTGTCTTACTCTCTCGTGCACTGGGTCAATGTCTGATGATAAAGAAATATGTACCGGTCAAAAACGATTTCCTGTGCCCAACATCTGCAACCACTGGCACAAATTAAGTACTATTGGTGTGGTGTGAGGAGTAATCCATATGATGTGAACTTTTGTCATTGAGGATGATGACAAATTAGCTGTTTCCCACAAATAAAAATTAATGATGAGTCGTGTCATATGTAAGCGTTCAGAGTTTCTATTGGTTAATTTTCAAGGAGTCCAGATCAGTGGTAAATTCCAGATCTATATCTCACTAACAATTTATTTGTTCTCATGTACACTATGGACAACTGAAATAATGACGGGAAGCTAACTGACTGTCCTTACTCATGTCCTGAAACATTTGATGAAAGTATTACTTTCGCCAAAATATTCGAGTTAAATAAAGTATAACTTTCCCGAAAAAGTCAGTAGTAAGTTAACAGAGCTTTACTTTTGAGGAAAATAACACTTCACTGAAATATTCTTGGACTTGAGATTGATGAGAACATTTTCCAGCCTCAGCACATCTTCTGCTACCCTGAGATGGCAACTATGGCATAGAACTCAAAGCAGCGGCACCCACTGAGAAATCTATGTATAGCTAAGAATCCTTACTAAGTACCACCTCAGACATATACGTTACCCATCAATTGTGGGAATATAGAAGTCTTAAAAAGTTTGTCTACTGATTTTAACCTTGGTATTCATAACCTGTTGCACTTTTGTTATTTATATTTGGTTTGATTGTTTTTTCTAGGTGAGAGTAAATTACTTGTTTTTATTCTATCACAGTTTTTGCTACTGTTTTTACTTCACTATACCATGTCACTGGTGGCTCGTGTTTCAGTTTCTCATTTTAGAGAAATTTAGAAAGAGAAATCACAGGTGAAGCTAGGCTAAGTGACATCACACTGGGAGAGGCTTTCACAGGAAAGCACAAAGGTCAGTAAAGGTCACGAAAAAGTTAAAATATATTACATTTTTGTTAAAATAGACACTGTATAAATGGAGGAAGATTCCCCCAACACAACATTTTTCTGAACGGTGATTGCTTTTTATCACTTAAACAGATTATATTAAAATACAGTTATAAAGATCATAAAATAAATAAGCATTGGAAAGGAAGGTCCATTTTGATTTTATGTGTTATGGCTGCACTCATGTACAACACATATTTCATTCTGTCAGTAAACTCAGGATTCTCTTTACTAGTTCGGGTAAGAAATCAATTCCCACTTTTATGTTGGTGGCAGATTTACCGGGCAGTCGGGTGAGAAATAATGCTTCTTTGACCGCAAACATTGTAAATGAAAACATACCTTAAATTTATCAGTGCAAAGCAGACCTATGTTGACCATGCTTTTCCTTCATCGCTTATGCTTGTCGCTATGGTGTCTGCAGAACATCCAGTGATGTGTGTCCGATTATTAGCTGACTACAATAAAGCAGCTTCAATTGAAAAAAGTGCTAATTTTTGTTCAATTCATTGATTGATCACATGATTCCTACATTACGTAAATGCATTACTGAAAGCATGACTCCTCATTTTTGTTGAGTTGCCCTAAGTACCTGATTCTTTCTGGGGTGAGTCTGCACATGTTTTGACTGTAATATAGTACTTTGGATGTGTAAAACGTCTGCAAGCAGTTTTGGTTACACTTAATTTTGAAAGTGTTCTGGCTGAACTTGTGATTTCCATAGATTCAAATATGTATTCTGTAAAATAATAACGCCTTAATTGCTTATCTTTTTTCTAGTACTTTTATCCAAAGACGTTAGTTCTCCCTGAAAACATATCTTGTCTTCTGTGTTAGATGGGGCTTTAACATAATGAGCAAACTTAAAGTAACAAAACACGTTACTAACATGATATAGCAAGACTACATCACGTCTGTAAATGACAACGTTTGTAGTGTGCACTTTCTACTGGTACCCTATATAAAACAGCAAATTTAAATACATGATGAAATATACAAGCTTTGAGTTGTAGCAGCTTACTTCCAGGTCAGTCTGGGAAAGTACCACAACGTGTATTTGTAAAGCTCATATTCACACACACAGTGGGAGATCTTATCGCTAAATAAAAGATGTTTGTTGTTACTTTACTCAATGGTACTTACTTTCCCAGCTTCAGAAAGATGAAAGGGTGAGTGGACCTACCAGGATTTTAACCTGTTACCACGAGGTTAAACAAATACTTGTGGAGTAGATGTTTTACTCCACAGAGCCAGCCACTAGATTCGGGAAACAGCCTTTACTACGGAACCGTTACAACGCATGCCATTAATTGGCATGGCGTTGCAACGAAAAAGGTGTGCAGCAGTAGGTAGAAGGTGTTGGATTTAACTCCAACACCTTCCCTACTGTTGCACACACTGGAGTTGGAATAGAAAATTAACCTATTTCAACTTTCAGCGCTCCCCCGAATGAAAGTCAATGTAAAAGTTGGCGTTGCAACGGCATGCGATGTAATGGCATGCGTTGCAACGTCACATATTCCTGTTTACATAATTGTGTAATCTTGTACACTACGCCTTTGAGTAGCTGTCGCTCAAAAGTAGGCAGATCTTTTTCACATACCTCATTTTACACAAACGTTCAAACAGAATATCCGGTGCAACAAAAACAGGAAACATACATTTACAATGGTTGGCGCAGATTTGTCGTCACATTTTCAGACTGCCTGGTCCGTCTTCTAGTAAAGAGTCATGCATACGGCCTTAAAGGTGGTCTGTCATTATAGCTTCAAGCAAATTTGTACCACCGAGGAGATCTGTCCCTCCAAAAATTGTCCTATATTGTGCCCAATGAAAGTGTCCAGAAGGCCTAGGTTCCAGATCTGAAGAGATCACTGAATTACAAATTGAATTACACTTAAAGTTAATGTGCTTGTCTTCTTGAGGCCGAAGAGTAAAAGGCATTTTAGAGCATCTTTATCTGCTGCATCACTGTAGAGACTTGTGTTTTTTTTTTTTTTTTTTTGTTTCTAAACAATCAAATATAATGTTGTTCTTAGTATTGTATATCAGAGTTTGTCAGTTTTGAATTAAGCAGTTTCTGTTACAGTAATTATTGATATTTAGTTCATAGGATTACCAATTAGACTTTCAAAACAAGTTTGGTAAAAAATAAGGTCACAGCAAATATATATAACAAGCATTTGCAATTCAATAGGTCTTGCATTACTGATAGTTTGAGGTACTGGCGTTGCAAATAATAATGCAACGCCAATACCTCATACTTTCAGTAATGCGAGACCTAGTGCATTGCAAATGCTAGCGTGGTGAGCCAGGAACCAGCATTTTATGTCTCAGTGCAGTACGGCAAGCTGCTCCTACAGGTCCCTAGTGAGCAAGGCACCAGCACTGCATGTCTATGTGCAGTACAGCAAGCTGCTCCTGGAGGTCTCTAGTGAGCAAGGCACCAGCACTGCATGTCTCGGTGCAGTACTGCATGCTGCTCCTAGAGGTCCCTAGTGAGCAAGGCACCAGCACTGCATGTCTTGGTGCAGTACTGCAAGCTGCTCCTAGAGGTCCCTAGTGAGCAAGGCACCAGCACTGCATGTTTTGTGCAGTACAGTAAGCTTCTCTTAGAGGTTCCTAGTGAGCAAGGCACAAGCACTGCATGTCTAGGTGCAGTACACATACTGCTCCTAGAGGTCCCTAGTGAGCAAGGCACCAGCACTGCATGTCTAGGTGCAGTACCGCATGCTGCTGCTAGAGGTCCCTAGTGAGCATCATAAACTACCTAAGACCACCATGCCACCTCAGTGTGGACTCAGCTGCTTCAAATATGAGCAATTATATGTTTGAAGTCGTAAGGCCGTGGTGACATCAGTGGACAGGTGACGATCCACAATCACAAAACAAGCACGCCCATGTTCAGGTAAAAGAAAAGCACATCCGCCATTATCCCATCTGAGGAGGCCGTGCTGCTTACATTTTTAAAAAGTGTTGTGAGAGAGTAAGAGCGAGCGTGTCCTGCCTACAACAGCAGGCAGAAGAAAGACAATTAAGAAAATAGTGCTCACAGGCTCTGATTAAAGCTTATGTGTAACAATCGAATTAAAACGGCCAGTCCTCATGGGAGGTTACAAATGAAGACAAGGCGGTACTAAGGAGGGACTAACAAGCCTATTAACCAATCAGAAGCCAGCAATGAAACAAGCCAATGACAAATATGGGCAGAGAGTGGGTTGGGCTACAAGTACATACTGCAATACAGCATGCCTCGCAGAGCACCGCATGAGCGCTGACTCTAGGCTCGACCTAAAAAACCAAAAGTAAAAAAACATTGTCATTTTTAATGCCAACAGCTCTAACTTTAACAAATGCAAGACCTATTGCATTGGAAATGCAATCTGTTTGCCATTTGTTGTAGTTGGAGTTATTGGCATTATAAATGCCAATGTTCTTTACCTAAAAAAAAGCAAGGAACAATGTCCACAAGGAACTTATTAAGTTTGCCACATTTGCCAATAGAGAGCAAAAAGGTACTCACAGCTGATTAAATCAACAGAACTTTCCAAATAAATTGAGATCTGTAAAAATCAATTAACATAAATACTTATAGATTGGTACTCGAGGAACCCTGGACAGGTTATTTACTTCAGCCGAAGTAAATATAGTTTATTTCATAGACGTAGACTGTGATTAACAATCTTACCACAGTAACAATTTTATCGTTATACTACAAGCACAAAATAGAAAAAAGTGAAACAGTGCATCCCAGTGAGGTGATCGTAGCCTAACAAGGTGAAAATTACGTGAATTTAAACCAAAGGTCATAAAAACCACAAAAAGGGTCTTCCAGTAATATGATGAATCTCTATTGCCCTCTCTTTGTCAGTGTCGACGGCGTTTCAACCCGCTCTTGATGTGGGGTCTCTTCAGGACAAGTTATCTGGGGGCTAAGGTAAGGGAAATATCAGTGCAAGTAGTAAAAAGTGAAACACTAATTACTGGGCTCCAGGGTACTGAGTAGCTTATCTATTGGTTATTCTTGTATATCCACAGTGTTATATACCGGAACCACTGATCAAAGCAGGGCTACGAAAGGCACTTAGCCATATTCAAAGGGGCCTATATTAAAGAAAAAGTCATTGATAACTTATTAGTACATACATAATGTACAGCCCTAATTATGAAGTAGAGTCAATTTAAACTAGGCGTTCAGATCAATCTGAGGCGTAAGGGAGACTGATTACATAGGACCTTATCTGAAGTGTCATAATGACAGCTATTCATAATAGACGCGCTAATATATGTATTACTGATGTCTCATTTCTATGAAGGTCTATCACTGGCCATATCATAGACGGTCTTCAGGTGGAGACTACTACCACCAGAGCGAGGGAGCAGCTCAACTTATATCTGTTGAGGCTGGATAATACATACAGAATACATGGTAACCTAAAATGGCATTAATGATTTAAAGCGCATCTCCAACTGCAACACAAAGTAAAGCAACAAAGTGCCACTTACTCAATATGGATCTCGTAGGTCCGTTAAATCAATGGGCAGCGTGTAAGAAATGGAATGCTGAAAAAGGACACAGGGGTTACTGATGGCTGCAACCGATGGCAAATTACTATTTAGTACAACGTTACGCAGCGAAGAAAAGCAGTACAATCTAGCAGCACTCACATTTTCACGCTTCTCTTTGAAGAAAACAGGATAAGACAGAGAACGATTTCATCGTCAGATGAACTCCTACTCAATAGATTTCAATGAGCTGCAATGTGAACAGCTAACCGGAAGTGATTTTTAATTGTGGTTCCGGACTCTTCGCACATGCGCAAAGGAGCCGGCAAAAAACATTCATCGGCGGCCATCTTTAAGTGACAAAAAGACCAATACTATTATTGAACAATTTTAAAATGTTCTACATCAAAACAATTGAAAAGCGATGAATATTGCACAGTACTATATGGCACAGTTATAGACATAACTGTGCCATATAGTACTGTGCAATATTCATTGTAATTAATTGTTAACTAAATCAGGGTGATTCAAATTATATCGCTTTTCAATTGAGTGAGCCCAACCCTTTTCATGAGGGTGTGGGGGATTACCTTGCAGGAAAAGGTTTTAAAAAAATGAGGCCAAAATGTATAGTTTACAGCACATTTGACAAATATTTTGGTTACGAAATCACAGCTTTCACATGCAATTTGAAATATAAATATTCTAAACCCCAGTATGTATCACAGCACAGAAATACCATTATTGCCTTGTATGTAAAAACAGCAGGTCTAAGTAAATTTTATTGAGGGTTGGTAAAAACCTTCTCAACAAGATACAAATAAAAGAACAGTTCTTGTCCCAATGTAACATTTTAAAGAAAAGAAAATCAATTTTGGATTGATCTAAAACATCAAAAGCACTGAACGGACTTCTGGATCTTTATATATATATATATATATATATATATATATATATATATATATATATATATATATTCGCTCCAAACCGGTTTCCATGCATACGAAACAGGCACTGACTCCGTGGGATAAGTCTTAAAGAAAATGCTTTATTTCAAAAACCTGTGGCCCAGACGCGTTTCGGCGAACTAGTCCGCCTTGCTCACTGTGTCAGACCCAGTTCAGATACACTGCTTATAAGCTAATTACGTGCACGTGACACACACCCCCAGGTTACTTGGCAACCAGTAAAAACAATTAACATGAAAGAAATACTGTTATTAAACGAGTCTTTCCTCAGACAAGTGTCACTTTGAGTGATGTGATGATACAAAGTATTCAAAAGGGGTATATCAGTCCATCATTGTTCATATTAATAAAGGAATAATTCCTAAAGTAACAGTACTATATAAACATGATAGTACTTGTTAAAATTAATGTAAATTTATGTAAATATTTAAACATTTGTAAACATTTGTAAACATTTGAAATAAAGCCCAAGTGGGCATTTTTCTAAAGCACTGTTTGGAAAATCTAATGTTGATGAACAATTGAAACAATAAAGCCTCATGATATTTTTCTAAAGCTGCCACATATTAGCATAGGGGGACCTACTGAGCACGTATTAAAACAATTATGCTGAACCAATAAACAAAAACTGGATTGAGACTCAAAGGATTGTTACAAGAATTTAAAAAAAGGCAGTTTAGACTTTATAGATGAACACTCAATGCTTCGTCGGCATTCAAACCATTAGGAATCTTGCAATCTAATTGGATTATGTATCGTGACTCCAACCTTCTTAGTGCAAGTTGTCTATTCCCACCCCTGATATTTTTCTTAACACTGTCAGCCACAAAGTATACCAAATCTTCTGCTTTGCCATCATGTACTTTGTTGATGTGTCGAGCAACTGGGTATGTCGGGTCTTTGTTGTTAATTGCCCTTAAGTGTTGCAGAATTCTGACATGTGCCGGGTGAATAGTGCTGCCAACATACATCTTATTGCATGTACAGCGTAACACGTACACCGCGAATTCGGTTTTGCACGTGAAATGCTCCCTGATCTCAATGGGAGTTTTTCGGAGAGGGGTCACGATAGATTTGGTGTTGATTCCGTACTGGCAGGCTTTGCACTTTGTGCATTTGAAAAATCCTCTTTGAGTTTTTAGCCAGCTGGTACCTTTGTCGGATACAGGAACATTGGATACTAGTTCCTGTTTCATGGACTTAGCTCTCCTGAAAGTTAACTGGGGGAGCTTAGCACACGAAGGACCTATAATAGGGTCACATCTAACTATCGGCCAATGTCTGTATAGAATTTGTCTGAATCTCTGATGGAAACTATTGTAGCCAGTGATTAGCCTCGGTGTCTGTTGGGCTGTTTCCCCTAAGGTTAATCTGTTGCCCTTGTTCTTGAAAAGAAGATCTTTTCTTTGGATATTTTGACACTTCCACTTAGCTAATATGAGAGTCTTTTCCTTGTAGCCTCTGTTGCTAAGTCTTGTACATAAATTGTTTGTTGCTACAGTAAGGCTCTCAGTAGTGCTACAGTTCCTCTTCATACGGAGGCACTCAGCAAAGGGAATGCTCTCAATGAGTTTAACAGGGTGAAAACTCTGAGCATGTAAAATGGCATTCCCTGATGTCAGTTTACGGTGTGTACGTGAGTGTATACGGTTTCTCATAGTGTAGAGTTCTAAATCAAGAAATACAATGGACTGCTTGTCTATAGTGCCTGTGAATTTGAGATTTAGATCATTGGTATTGATCACATTTACAAAATCAATGGCACTCGACTCACTGCCCTTCCACACAATAAAGATGTCGTCGATGTAACGTTGATATACAACAACATTTTCACACATTTGAGTATTGCACTGTGTCATGAGTACTTGCTCCTCCCACCAGCCCATATGCAAATTCGCATAGCTGGGGGCGAAGCAAGTACCCATGGCTGTACCTTGTACCTGTTTGTATAATAGCCTGTCAAACAAGAACATGTTATTAGTTAAACACCACTCCACCATATGTAACAACATCACTGTATGTTCATGTAAACTTGAATTTCTTGTGCTCAAGTAGTATTTAGTAGCTCTCATGCCATCCTGATGTCTTATACTAGTGTACAAACTCTGTACATCTAGTGTAACAAACAAATAATCCTCTTGCCATTTAAAATCAAAAATCTTAGTGAGAAAATCACCAGTGTCTTTGATGTAAGCTGGTAAGGTCCGTACAAATGGCTGAAGAAAAAAGTCTATGAACTTGCTGGTATTCTCAAATAAACTCCCAATGGCAGATATGATTGGTCTGCCGGGAGGACACTCTGCATTTTTATGAATTTTTGGTAGCAGATATAATTGCGGTGTCACCGGATAATCATTTTTAAGAAAATCAAGTTCATTTCTAGTTATTAACCCATTCCGTTTCCATTCGTATAGACATCCATGGAATTTTTCTTTAGTACTGATGATGTTAGTGGCACTGATCCGTACATAGCAGTTCATGTCTGAAAGTTGATTCAATGCTTCCTTGTTATACATATCCAGTTAGGAGTTAGCATTTAAAAAACCTTTGAAATTCACTTAAAAAAACACAGGTTTCAGGGGCGTTATAGTTAGGAATTGGCATTTAAATAACCTTAGAAATTCACTGAAAAAACCATAGGTTTCAGGGGCGTTTTAATTAGCTGGACATTTCCCTCGTACAAAACCCTAGAAATTCCCCCGTTATAGTTAGTTTAGCTAACTATAACTTGCGCCCCCGCAATGCACTGCTGATGACGTCACATATTACATCACTTTTGACATGGTCAGTGACATCACTCATGACATCTATAATGCCCCTGAAACCTATGTTTTTTTCAGTGAATTTCTAAGGTTTTTTAAATGCCAATTCCTAACTATAACGCCCCTGAAACCTATGGTTTTTTCAGTGAATATATATATATATATATATATATATATATATATATATATATATATATATATATATATATATATATATATATATATATATATATTATCTACTGGCAGTCGCCAGTAGATAGTTATAGTTAGGACCTATTTTCCATAGGAAATCCGCAACATTCTATTGGGAATATCTTTGGCGCCGATTGACGAATCTTCGCGAAATTCTCCAAACTTTTGGCCAGCTCCGCTCCGCTCCTACCCTGAAAGTTTTGCGGAGATCCGTGAAGCGGGGGGCGAGAAAAAAGGGGGGTCCCAAAACACGTTTTCCCCATGCAATTTCCCATAGGATCTGTTGTCGCAGCTACAGCCCGAACCGCTGAACGGAATGACACCAAATTTGGCAAAGAGGTAGTCCTCAGTTCGGACTCGTGCCTTTTGCATATTTGGTGTGAATCTGTTCAGTAGTTTCTGAGAAAATTAGGGTAAAAAAGTTAGTGATATCTATGGCCGCAGAGGATCCGCGGACCGTACCCGCACCGTAAGCGCACCCTCCCCGAACCGAGCGTGCACCTTCCCGATCGCGCGCTGAATGCT
The DNA here is from genome assembly GCF_964204655.1 of Triturus cristatus. Classification (NCBI taxonomy): domain Eukaryota; kingdom Metazoa; phylum Chordata; class Amphibia; order Caudata; family Salamandridae; genus Triturus; species Triturus cristatus. The sequence goes on along the minus strand of NC_140594.1, from coordinate 1,060,665,114 downwards.
AATTGGCTGTCCAGCGTCTCTCTACATTCGAAACCAGGAACTGTTGGCGGCCATTTTCTGCCTCGGTATAAGCGAGGCTGAAGATGGAAGGGAAATAAGTGTGTAAAAGATATAAAGGGGGCAGAGTGGAAATACTCTGACCCTCTAGATATGCTTAGGGGGTCCCAGAAGGACTCCCTGTGGCCCCCCTTTTTAAAAAAAAAAAAGCGGCGAAATGCACGCACGGTGCACGCATCCTATCGCGTTGGATGCACGGATTCTCTCGCGGTGGGTGCGCGGATCCACTGCAACGTTTTTTGAAAAACGACAAGAAATCATTGGTTTCTACACTGAAAGGTAGGGTGTATATTTTTTAAAGGTATGATTCTTATTGGTTAACAAAAACAGATTGTAAGGAACATTATATATGATAAGCTGATATATTGAAAAGTCAAGCACACTTCGTGCCTTGTGTAGGAACATTGTGCGCTGAACTTGTGACCTGTGAGCTCAGTGCAGTGTTCCATGAGCTGTTTCTATGGTAATAGGCAGAAGGCAGATTGGGGGAAGGGTTGAAATGTATCTCAGTTGGAAAGGGTTGAAATGTTTAACCAATAGAAATGTGTTTGCTTTTGAGTTTATGTGCGAAGGATTGTGATTTGATGTTTACATGTATGTGTGTGGAAAATGAAAGGGAAACTTTTTCATTCTTTGCTTTTGCTGAGAGGTGCACAGTGCAGAGATTCTGTAAAAGAAAATATGGTGAGTGAGTGATATACTCCTTAATCTACAAAAGAACTTGAAAGATGAGTTATTTAATTGTGAGGGGATGTATGTAGACTATTTTGATTTTGATCAGACTAATGTATTTTTCCTGCTAAAGTGTAGGGAGTACTTTTTTTCTCTACAATGTGTGTGCATGTAGAAACCATTCTGTGATAGGCATTTGTGTTTTTCATGTGTTTGTAGACAGATAACTGTGCAGTTTTTATATTTTGGTAAAATTAGAAACCAGTCATTGTTTATGAATTTGTGAAATGAGTTATGTTATGTTTCTATACTAAAATGTAGTACTACTTCTAGATGAAGAAATGTGTTTTGGTATAGTGCAAGGGATAGTGTTGTTTGTCTAGAATCACACAGTGAGTCTGTGTGCATTTGGGAACCACTGTGAGAGAAGCATTTGGTAATATCGTGTATTTGCTGACAGATAACTGTTTTAAAACCAGTCAGGTTGTCAAGTTTTAGTAGCATTAAAAGACAGTTATGGCTTATGCTTTCATTAAATGAGTCAGGCATTGACACTAAATTGCAGTCGTGAAATATGTAGATTGTGTGCAGTTCCCTTATCACTTCCAGTGTAGTGAATGAGTTTTGGTAAACTCCTAGGAATACTGGTGCTTGTCTAGAATCACACAGTGAGTCTGTGTGCATTTGGGAACCACTGTGAGAGAAGCATTTGGTAACATCGTGTATTTACTGACAGATAACTGTTTTAAAACCTGACATGTTGTCAAATTTTAGTAGCATTAGAAGCCAGTCTTTGCTTATATGTTGATTAAATGAGTCATGCTTTGACACTGATGTGCTGTACTTAAATGTGTAGATTGTGTGCAGTCCCCTTACCCCTTCCACAGTAGTTAATGAGTTTTGGTAAAGTCCTAGGATAGTGTTGATTGTCTAAAATCACACTGTGAGTCTGTGTGCATTTGGGTAAGGATTGTTAGGTTAGGTTAGATGTCTTTATTTAACCTTTTTTCCCACGAACGATGACGCGTTTCGGGCTGTAACAAAGCCCTTGATCACATGATATATATATATATTCTACAGCACTAATAGTTTTTGTAAACAAAAACGTACTTAAAAGATCACTAGAGTCAAGCATCTGAAAATAAAATCATTAAATACAACATTAAGACATCACCAAAATGTTACCACTCACAAGTCAATGGCTGATGGTAACATCTTCAGAGGAGTTATGCAAACTAAGCTTTTCAAAAGAGGGCTTCAGCCAGCGTCTTCATTCAAACACTAGAACAGGACAAAATGTGGTGAGGTGCTAATGAGAGTCACTTCTATAACTGCATCACCTGATTACTGAAGCGGTAATACCCGGAGGAAGTAAATGAGGTTAGTTGAAGTAAATACAATGCATATCTTGTTTTGTCTAATGTATGTTTAAAGTGTTTTGCGGTAGGCCAATCATGTTCTACTCTACAAATATGCTCTAAGCATTTCAGTTGCATAAAATCTAACAGATCAGACACAAAAGATTTCTTATACTCTGTTATGCACAGCTCATTTAAGAAATGTAGATGAGAAAGCAGATTACTCAAGCTATTGTTCATTCATAGTTCCTCCAAGACAATTCTTGAAATCAAGAACCAAGGCATCACCAGCCTTGTTCGGTGTAAGAAAAATTCCTTCTGAATCTGAGCTTTTGAAGGTTCTCAAGTTAAAACGAAAACCTCATGTTAACCTCCATTCTTACACGCAAACGTGTAGATGCGTGGTATGATTGCCCGCAGGCTGGTGGCGTCCAGTGCGACAATCGTTTTTGGCGCTCCCCATGACCTCCTCTTCAGTTTCCCTCACTACCACTGGGCAACAGTGCCCCTCATCTCTCCATAGCTCCTCTCTCACATACATTTAATTTGTTTTAAAGCAATGTTAAAGGCTGGCGTTGTAACCTTCTGTATAATGCATCCATGGCATTGATGTTCTCTTCGCTGCTGCTCAGCCAGTGTGTGAGGTCATTGGAATGTTGAGAGTGTTTGTGCTTGGATGAGGGTCAGCTGGAGTGGATGGGCTGAGCAGCAAGGATGCTGCTCCTGGTGGGGCATTACATAAAAACTTACCAACTTATTGATAGCCTGTAACTGAAGACATAACTTGAAGAATAAACCTACAACTGTAATCTACATGACTTTACTATGTGGCTTCCTTTATTACAACAGCTGGCTTTGCTAATAAGAAAGTATATGTCCCCAAACGTACACTTTTTCGAATAGATAATGATAGACTGGGGAAAAAGAAAAACCATAACGTCCTAATGTATTTTATGCAGATTGCACGCAGCTCTTTGATGAAAGTGTGTACCAGTTACTGTTCTATTTTAGGGTTGTCCCTTATAAATTGTGGTAACAAATGGATCTCTGTGACTAAAGCAGTAATTCACTCAGCTATGGAAATAAAATGCAGATTTCTAATCTGCACTGTACACGTTCTTTGCAGCTGGCAAACTAACCCCCTGCTCTACTTTATGGCAAGTCAGAACTGCCACTAGATAAAACTCTGATCTCTCTCTCCAGCAGGAACATTAATCACACAAGTTATCTTTAAATTTGTATTGCTGCCTGAAAGCTGGAGCACAAGGAACTCTGCAGGAAGTGTTTTTAAATCCTAAATTATTGCTAAACACAAATTCTCCCTAACGTTGGTGCCCTCCACCCCAGGCCAGCGCCCAGTGCGGCGGCATCCGTCACACCGCCCTAAAGACAGCCCTGATTGCCCAGGTAATGTCCCACCTTTTCTTGGGGTCCTGGGGCAGTCCAAGGTTGTATGTCAGTACCATCTGTAAATAATCTTGTGTCCCAGGACCACTGTGCTGGTGAACTTCAATTGGATAGCCAAGTTATTGTCTTTCATGCAAGTGACTCTCATTAACAGGTAAAGTATACAAAAAGTGATGGGTGGAATGCTTGAGTTCATCTCAGCCACTGATATTTACCCAGGACCGCATCCTAGTTCATTAATATTTTTTTCACCATTCACCTCAGTTTGGACCAAAACATATGAAATTGATAAAAATGTTTTAGTGAAAGCTATTCTGTTGGGTAATAAACTACAATATGAGTGCTCTGCATGCTCCTTTACTTCAAAGCACATTCATTTGTTTAACAGATATTTGAGTCTCCATACTACGATTGTTTTTATGGTGTTTTCTGTGCCTCATTTATTTACCTAAAGTATACAAAAAAAGTGACAGATTTAATGCTTGAATTAATCTCCGCCTCCCAGTCCATTGTTTATTTGCACACCATGCCTCCTATGTTTGGACCCAGCCATCTCAGCCTGAATTACAGGGCCAGGTCCACCATGAATGAACCAAGACTTTTTTCGCCCAGGTTGGAACTGTTCAGTTGGGTGTAGTCTGGTTCCAGTGGCACAGGTAGCACGGGACCAATCTCAGGGCATGCTGTTCTCACTTAGGGTGTCACATTACAGCATACATACAAGTGATAGGTGGAATGCTCCTCCCACAGAACTCAGGAGGGACCGAGACACCGACGGAGAGGGCGGGGTCTCCCATATCCGAGTTTGTTACCGGGTGAGGTGAGGTCAGAATCTCACACAAGTCAGGAGTGAAGTGCACCCTACTTGTTCAGAGATTCTACCACATCAGGTTGTATTGTTTGACAACTTGTTTTATGTTTTTTCTTTTCATCACTATTTTTTGCAGTAGCTATTACAACCTCTGGTCCTGAAGAAAGCCGGGAACGTAATCCCTTTAGGCTGAAACAATTTGACCCACTTGAGACGCAACCTATTTGCTAAAAGTTGCCGCTACACTTTTTAATAGGATTGGCAGAGAGATGTGTATTAAAATGCTTGTTTCTCCCTTCCAAATCCCTTTTTAATCTTCACTCACCTGCACTGCGATATCACTGTCCATCACACAAGATACGAATGGCCATCCTAGGTCTGTCTCTTAATCTGGCTTTTACTTTACTGTCCAGTTTTGATCTTTGCCACTCGGTTTGCCTCTAGGCTTAGAGGAGCAGTAGCAAGATTTAAGGATGACCAAGTGATGACACTGGCCTCTCTTGGCAGTTGATGGAAATCCTACTGAAACATTTCTGTTTCTTCTATCTACACTCTCACACTCGCCTGGGGGTTTGAGAATTAATATACTCTCTATAAGTTGCTGGGCATTGATTCTTGTCTTCTCACATGTGTTTTTTGTCTTTTGTTTTTTGAGCACCAGTTCATCTATGTTTTTTCATAGGTGGAATGCTCACATTATTCTCAGCCACTGGTAATTACTAAGTGCCGCATCAAAGTCTATTGTTATTTTGCCCACCATGCCACCTCAGTTTGGACTCAGCTGCATACAAATTGGTCTTGATCCTGCTCCAATAAGAGCAGTCCATCCAAACTGATGGTTTATGACTGGGTCTAATCTGAGGTGGCATGGCGGGCAAACAAACAATGGAAATGGACTGGGACACGCCCCTGAGTAAAGACCTGTGGCTGAGATTAATTCGAACATTGCATCCATCACTTTTCTGTTTTCTTGTTAACAGGTGAGCCTCTCACTGTCCTTCCAACTCCGTTGACATGGGTGTTTGTGCTTCTGAGCTCCTAGTAGCTCCTAGTAGTATCTGTAGTGTCATGTGAGGTGGTAATGACGGAACCCTCATGGCCCCTGATGGACTTCGCAGAACTCTGACGTAAGCATTACAGTGTAGTGAATTGAATGCAGATTTATAATGTTGATTTCGAAGTTGCACGCAGAAGAATAAAGACGTCTTCTTCTAAGCTTTGTGTGTGGCGTCTATATTTAACCTTTTCACAAGAACTGCTTCATCTGCACTGTCTTTATTTGTGCATATGCACCTGTGCAAAAAAAATTGTCTGAATAGTAATGGTATTTTTGAGAGATGACATGCCCTTAAAGCCTAATTATTCAAGAAAAGAATATTTGTTTGTCGCATCCATGATATTGATTTGTGCTTGATTCATACTGACTACCTGAGATATGGTATGTAAGATTCTAAGCTCAGTAAGTACCCAGGGACTAATGTTTTATATCATATGATTGCCCCGGTTCAGGTGGGCATAGTGTGTTTTTCCTTGTACCAATATATATCTGCCCAGTGGTATACCACAGTATTTAAGTCACTCAACATTCAACAAGGCACCATAAAGGACAAATCTCATTAAGGGTTAGCTCACATAACCATGCTCATGTTTAACTACAATAAATAATACAGGCATGGTAACAATAAGTTTAGTTCAGTCAAAATATGTGCAGGATATTGACTCTGATGACGTTGCAATCCAAAACTACAGTTTAAATATGAAATCCATTATATGAAATACTCTACACAATATACAGTTAGAGAATGGTGCGGTTTCTTTCAGTCCCCAATTGAATTATGACAAGACAGATATGGTTCCATCTGCCATTGCACTACATGTCAACATATGCCAGCCTTAGTTAGATAGTAAGATAGTAATTGGCTTCAAAGTTCAGGTGCCTTAACTAGAACTATACAGATCACAATATTGATGTTCTGGTAACTGAGCTCCCAAGAAGATCATGAGAACCCAACAGCGACCAGGGTGATACCAGTCAATACTGATTACTGGTCAGCCAAGCTTAAAGGTGGCCCACGTTTTTAACTAGAGATCTAGCTGACACCTCAGGTACACAGATTTCAGGTAGTAGGGCAGGGAGAGTGATCATGCAACCAGAACTTATTTTCTGATATATTCATTTTCAGCCCAGCACAAACTAAAATTCAATTTTATGCATCACACATCTGTTGGTTCCAATGGACTCTGGTACTCTCCAGCCCATCCATACTCATTTAGTTCCAAGCAGCTGATCTAGGTATATAGTTTGATTTGCTTGAAGAACCTCTTAAATCTTGAATCACATTGGTAAGAGATACTACATTCCACCTGCAAAATGTCTAGGAAAAACCAAATCCATGTTCTGTTTCACGACAAACGTTTCTATTCCATCTTCAATTAAAAAAGCATTTGTACCTTCGGCCATGCAGATATCATATTTGTATAACAGATCAGGATGAATCGATTTGGGCTGCAATCAGCTGTGCACCTCATCAGTTTACAAACTTGGAAGAGGCATGTCCATGAATATGCTGTACAGCTCTTTGTAGGACAAAAGTTTGTTCAGTCAAACAGAGAAGTCGTCTTAAAGCTGCATCGAGTGTCAATCCAAAGTAGACTCTAAAAGAGTTTGGCCTTAAGTCAAGAGGGTTACACATGTAAATGTCTCGCCTATCTCTGAAATTCATGTTTTTGCTTGACTTGTCATAGGAAGTAAAGACTATCCCCTACATATTCCATAGCATTGATGAATCTATAATCTCGGATGCAGTGCATACAATACAATGCTTTTTAAAAGCTGTGATGTATTTTTGATCAACCCTAAGAATTGTACTAAGCATATTAACATTCCCAAACCTTTCAATTCAGGGTTTGCAGCCGTTAAAATACTTTTTCTTATGTACTAATCCCATTTTAGGAGTCTGAATTATTTTCTCTCAAATAAAATGAGATTCCAAATGGATATACATTGTACCTGTCCCTTCCAAATGCCAAATTGTAATCTTATGTATCAACGTTTTATGATTGACATTGGTCGCAAAACATTGATATTTTACCAACTACTCAGAGGAGGTGGTAATGCATTCCATAAGGGAAGAGGCTCTCTTTGTGATTGCAAAAGATTGTTGAAGAGTAGTTTAACAAACAGAAAAATAGTAAACTTCTCTTTGTAAACACAGGCCTGTTTCATTAAAAAAAAAATTGTCTGCATTTAAAAACACGAAAAAAAGTGTGCTTCATTAAAAAGATATCATAGACATGGTGATATGCTGACCCCAGTAGGCCACCATCCTGGGATGGCCTCCAATCATGCCTTATTAATATTCATGAAGTAGGACAGATTCCAACCCACTACAATATTGAATTTATGAAGTGACTTATTAGTACATGGGTTGGTTCTTAAAATTCATTAATGGTTACAAAAATACTAGTTGTAAATTACACTACGATGGGAGGGATTGCAGTAATGAGGACCTATGCAATCTCCTGTTTGATATCACTGACCTATGAAGTATGTTAATCCAACCTGGCAAATGCCAATTAGTTGATATTAATCACAGAATTCCATTTTTCAGCAGGATTACATAAATCCATGCTTCCTTTTCATAAGTGGGGGGTCACACATCCCCATCCCTCCTTCCTTTTTAGACTCTCTTTTTAGCATGTTTTGGTGATTCCCGTTCTCCTCTTTTGTAACCTCTTCTTGTCTACATCAGTTCCATCACTATCCGGTTTCTCTCTTCCTTTTATCCTTGTAGATCTGTTCAACCACTCCATCCCACTCCCAATGCATGCACCCCTCCACACTTGTATCTCTGAACCCAGCTGCCTTTCTCTGACTCATGCACTGTTCCTTACCTTTTTTAGGTCTCGCCTGAGTCTGCGCGCATGCGCTGCCAGAGAGGCTTCTAGTAAACACTTCAAACTCGGACCACACGTGCGTGTGCTTTTTTTTTGCTCCCATGCTATTGGCCTTTGCGTGCGTCTTTCTAAGAAAGACAGCACACAATTGGCCAAATGCGGGTGCATGTCCCGCCTTCGCTCTCCCCTGGCCTAGGGAGCTCAGAAGCGAGCAGCAGCGTGGCCGGGTGCCATCTGTTTTTAATTAGCAGCGGCGTGCAGGGGCCATCTGGTTTTAATTAGCCGTGGCACGCAGTGTGCCATCTGTTTCGGGTATGTTTGTTCCCGTGTGTTCCTTTTTACTTTAATTTCTTATTACAATAGGTGGACTGCCTCCAATTCGGGTTCTTGTATATTATCTATTTCTCTGTTTTCTTTTGCATTTGTGGTTCTTCTCTCTACAGGTGTAGAGCTGTCTCGGGTCTGTGTCTGTGTGTGTGCATTCCCTGTACATTATCTCCGTGTGTGACTTGATGTACAGTCGTTTTTTCTCAAACAGCGGCGTAATCGGCCCTGCATTTTTGCATTTTTTTAAAAATATATCGCGAACTCGACCCGAAGGTTTTAGAGCGCTTTGTACCGGCACAAGTTACAGTACATAAAGTCATATTCGTTGTTCTTTTAAGGCCGTGGAGATTAGGTGATTTGCTCAGAATCAGAGGCTACTGAGTCGACGCTGAGACTGGAACCTGGTTCCCCAGTTCCAAAGTAGGTAGCTCTGGCTGTAACGCCACACCCTCTGCCCTAGATGCTGCTATGGCCAGGGTAGTAACGCAAGACACAGCGGCCCCTGCGGTGCAGGGGGAGGAAACCTTTCAGGGGGCCCCCAGCCTATCATGGGGGCCCCCATTGAGCTCAATCAATATCTGTGAGATACGGGCGATTCAGGGGCCCCTCTATACATTCAGGGAGGGCATTATTTTGCGTAAGGCCACCGAGCATACCCCTTGCAGTTGCTGCTCAGCCTTAATCTCTCTACCGAGTTCAGAGCAGGCAGAGGTCGGTGCCCGGGCGGCTCGAGCCCCAGAGACTCAGCCGCTGATGCTGACACTCCAAGAGCCCAGATCCCTCCCTCGTGTTCACATCACGGCTGCTGTCAGTGGGGCCGCGCGTTAAAGCCTTCTGGCCACGAGCACCCTTTGGTTGATTCTAGAGGTGGGGGTATTGTAGGCGAATAGTAGAGTGGTTGGTTAGCATCGTGTTGCCATCATTTCTTTAGCAGAAAGAGCTGTGCCCGCTGCCCTCCCTACTGAGGTTTGACAGCAGCTAAGACATGCTCTCTTCCCAGAGTGAACTTGAGTAGATTTGAAAACTGTTAGCAGAAAGATAGCGCAATTTCTACTCCAGGCTCAGTAACTCACTCACTAACTATCACTCTCACTAACTAACTCTCTCACTCTCACTAACTCACTAACTAAATCTCACTCTCTCTCGCTAACTCACTAACTCTCACTCTCTCTCACTAACTAACTCACTCACTAACTCTCTCACTCTCACTAACTCTCACACTCTCACTAACTAACTCTCTCACTCACACTAACTAACGAATTCTATCACTCTCACTAACTAGCTCACTCACTCTCTCTCACTAACTAGCTCTCTCACTATCTCACACTAACTAACTCACTAAATCTCTCACTCTCACTAACTAACTAACTAACTAACTAACTAACTAACTAACTAACTAACTAACTGACTAACCTTCATTCTCCTGTTATTTATACCCACCCCATTAACAATAAAAACCATAATAAGTAACCATTGGGACAGGCAGATACAAGTTGCCAGCATTCAAACATCAACAAAAAACTAAACTCATTACTTATTTTTAATACTTTTTTAATATAGTCATTCTCTTGCACATAATACTTTCTTGGTTATATCTAAGGTAACAAAAATTCTTCTCACACTTTATTATAACTTTTCAGCATACTGCACACATCTGTACAACACAGCTTAAGAACAAACACAAAGTAAATATCTCTGCCTAAACACTCATTAGTTCCCAAAGGCGAGACCTATTGGCTATGCCAATGCTTGTTACTGTCTAGTTTTTCTTTCCATTGCCCCCTGCTTCCTCTTCCTGAATGGTTCACAACATTTTGGGTGGAAAAGCATCCCTTTCTTAAAAAATTTCGGAAACTTAACCACCCCTTTAAATAAATTATACACTTGTTTCCTATTTTGCTGGATTTACCAGATCATTTTGTTTCTCTTTTAGGTCCTACCTGGAATTTGGTAGCAGGGCAAATATTTTTTTCACATAAATACTTAAGAATTTTAAGGTAAAGTGTTTCCTCATTTAGTAATTCGCATAATTAGACCCTTTTCAGCATTTTAATTTATTGCTGATGCATGCTTGATTTATACTGAATTACTAATAGGAGACTACATAGGTCTTCAATACCAGTTTGCTGTATTTTGATGGGACTATTATGGCGGTGTGTGATCAAAATCTGGCAAACTCATAATGAGGACCTATGCGATCTCCTATTTGTAATTGCTGAACTAAAATCTGACAATTATGAGATATGTCCCAGGAACGGGGAATAGCAACATGGACCTGGGAATACTGAGCCCTTTTCTTGTTTTTTTTCCCGCCATTCTTGAGAAAAATGTGATGACATTATAGGCCAACTCCAGGTGGGTGGAAAATGGCTCAGGGGGATTAGGCTGCTCATGCTAAAGTAGAGATTGGCTGGGGGGAATATTGTCTGCCCCCCTGTGATGCTGTAGGAGGAGTCAGGCATGGGCCAAGTTGTGCTCCTGATCCCTGCAGCAGCTTCAGTGGGTACACCTGAAAATATTGTGTCTGGAGTAACCTGCCTACTATGCATTTTCCAGGGCAGTCTCTCCCTAAATATATCACCTTGGGCGGAATTTTACCACTATAATGAGGGCTAAAGCAGGTTCCACTTTTCTAGACGTCTAAGCCAGGACAGAATTGGCACGTCCTATCTCTATAACATTTCTTTTTATCACACCTTTTTTCAAAGTTCCCAGACTAATAATTCCTACAATTTAAGGGCATCAGGTATAGATTTTATAACCAATCCAAACATTTTACGAAAGAATTTTCTAGGTAATGGGTTTCTCACAATCTGTAGTTTGTGGGAAAATATCCCTCTTAAGGAAAGAATAGAAGATGAGACCCTTTCTCCAAGACAAGACATTACCAGAAAGCCAAACTTCAATAAAGGGTACCTCAAGATTAAAAATAAAAGATGCTAAAAAGATACACTATTTTGATTCACTATCGCATCATACAAAAATATCAAATAAAGACAGTATCCCACATCAATTTTACATTTTTTGAGCCCTCAACCTTTATGTAAAGTATTAGGCTCACCAGTAAAGACTTTGTATTTCCACTTCAGGTTGCTAAAAAGGCAATGTTCTGCTAATGCCTGACATGCACTGAAACAAAACAATTTACAAGTTTAATGCATAGCGGCGAGGAAAGACTATATTAAGAAATATTGCATACTGTAATAGGCCTAATGGCAGAAGAAAGATACTACAATAGTGGAACAATTCACAAGTCTAGCCTATTCTCATTTTGATCAGAATTCTCTTGAATCATTTTGTGAATATATCAGTACTCATTCGTATTTATAACAACACAAGATGAGCATGAAGTAAAACCTATGTTACTACATTTGTATCCTATTAATGACTAATAAAAGAACAATTTTCTCTTATGAAAACACAACTTGCTGAGTTGTTTCTTTCTGGAAGAATATTGAAAACATATTTATTATCACTATAACGAAAGAACTGCCACAATACGTTTTACAACTTTTTTACACCTGTTTTCATAAACAATCAATGTCCTTGCCTTGATGTTCTGAAGATACAATTTGCTGCCGGTAGCTTGGTTACCCTCTTTCATGCAGACCAACCACATTTCTGTAGCTAGTTTGAAGAAATTAATTAACCCCTCTTAACCCTGTAATTGTTTAAATTGTGACTATCTCATTCAATCAAGTCTTTTTGTCTTTTTCTTTTCTTAAAAATACAAATCATTGTTTTGGACTTTGAGAGTTTTAAACATGTCACTTTGCTTTGGTATATGTAGGAAAAATTCTGAAGGGAATGATTGCAACCCATTTGTCTCATGATCATTTGAAAAATAGATTGCCCGGGTCTTTTTACCAATTTTACTACTCATTTTACAACACAGATACAGATACCCTGCATGATATTGTATGTTTACTTGTAAGGCACACACACCCCAAAGCTTCTTGGTTATACGAGGACTCTATTAAGCATCAACGTAGAGTTATTGAATCTACTCACTAGTAAAAACAGTGCTTCCACTTTTATCGAAAGTTCAGGCTATTTGTTTCTGAATGCAGTGCTTTGTGGAGGTATTCCAAAATGTCCCCTTTATAGAATGATTAATCGATTTTGATTGGTCAATTTAAGTAGTTGGCACATAGTGCCTAGACTTAGAGGCCAGAAAGCTAGGGTTATTTCCAGTGAAAATCTTATGCAAGAAATCCTTATTTTGAAGCATACAAGTTTCCACCCTAGAAGTAGTGCATTCCACAATGTGATTTTTCTTCTTTTGCCCCACAAACAGGCACCCTGCAGCATTTTAGACAAGCTGAAGGTTGTTTTGAATTCTCCCTAATCATGAAATACAAATATAATTGACATGATCCAATTGTGATTGGACCAGGGTATTCACTACTGAAATGTGCAATTGTGGATCTAAAAAATGAAATTCATTCCAAGATTTTGATATGGAGAAAACAGAAAGCAGTGACCTTCGTGCTTGGGTATCTAGAGAGAGCTGACCATCAAAGGAAATGCTTACAAATGTTTATTACTTTAGATGTATCTGGTTTTAGCCCCATGGATAAAGACCAAATGGTGGAAGCACTAAACGGGTGTTCTGGGTTTGTCAGTAGACTCTCTCTTTTGGTGGGGTTTCATTTATTAAAAATAAATAGCCCTAAACTATCAGATAAGCATGAGATAGGAAGAAAAATTTGTAAACCCCAGCTCACTGTTAATAATACTATCCACAAGCGTACTAGTCAGTGTAGACAGGAGCGTGAGTGCAATAGTTTGGCTGGAGCCTGCATATAAAGATGAAAGAGAAGAAGTTAAAGAATAAATCACTTGAGATGCCACACTTCTGCTCCTGGAGCTCAGAATGGCTCAGAGCCAGATTTGCTAGCTTTGCATATTCACCGAGAAACCAATTTCTGGAACTTGAACCCAGACTCTTCCAGGCTCTTCCAGGCTCCCAGGCAGAAGGACAAGTTCAATAGTTTTAAAGGAAGTTTGCAAATTGAGTAAAATAAGTATCCAGACACCACCACCACCGACCTACATTCAAAGACCATTCTATATCAAAAGAGGAAACAATTTTGTTGAAATCTGGGCAAACTCCAACTTGGTGGATGTCCAGCTCAAAATTACTCCCAAGCAGTGCTTAAGTCGAGCCAGTGGTTTCCGGTGGTCAACATCAGCATTTACTTGCCAACACCAGCACTTATGACAGTCCGCCACATGCTGGCGCTGTGTGCATAATTTAGAAATGAGCCCCACAGTTGTTTATTTATTCAATATGCATTAAAAGGTGCTAATATCTGCCGCCCAAGCCATTCTTATAGTGATGGGCACATGGAATAGTCTGAATTGTGATGGTTAGTAGTTGTGTTGGTACTGTCATTGCCAGTGTTGTTGGAAAAGGCTAAAGGGTGATGCAAGCGGCAGTGTCCTCCTGGCGAGGGACCTGGCACTTTTCTTTTTTTTATTTACAAATGGAGCACTCCTCCCAAGTAAGGATTATCAACACTTTTATAGCCATTTAGCCAGTTAGGTCAAGAAAGAAATCAGTTTAAAGTTATTACCGTCATTCTAGTTCAGTGTGGTACTTTAGGAGCAGGTTCACCAAAACCGCTCTCCAGACCTCCAGTATACCTCCAGTTGAAAGTCAACTAATAACAAATGGTCACAGATTTAATTGTCCAGCAAGGACCCAGATAGGTAGTTAAATGCCACCACAGCTTGGAGAGGGGAGAGAATTCATTTAAAGAGATAATGCTGTGAAAACATTGCATGGCTGGGGGACTGGCTGACTGCAAGATGACCACTTAACCACAGCTCCTCAGCTCGAACTTTCTGCTATTTAAACCCAACAAGTGATGGTCCCAATGATGTACTGAGCAAAGGCATGGTGCAGAAGGTATTGAAACAGCCTTGCATCAAAATTGTACGACGTCTTTGTGCCTAACATGGAGACCCAAATGGTGGATCTGAGGGCAGTGCTAAGCCTCTGAGGCATTTCTGTGACAGGGGCAGCTGGTGAGCATGAGGTTGACCCACAGAGCACCTGCCATTTCTGGTGCACCCCATCTTCAATTATAAGCCCCTTGTTAGATTTGGGGGTCTATAGTTAACAGAGGTAGGTACCTTTGACCAAATAGGGACACTTGCTTCTAGTCAGGGTAAGGGGCTACACTCCTAAAATAACCCCTGCTCACCCCCTTGATAGCTTGGCACGAGCAGGCAGGCTTATCTCAGAGGCAGTGTGTAAAGCATTTGTCAACACATACAGTAATACAACGACAACACTACAGATGGACACCTCACAGGTTGTATTATAAAAATAAGTATAGGCTTAACACAAGACCAAACGACAAGAATCCACAATACTGTACTCAAAAACAGAAATAGCTCAGTTCTCTTAAGATTGTAAATGCGACACTTTGCTCTCAAAGTACCTTGGATGTGTAACGCAAAGCAAACAAAAGGGTTGCAGGGAAGGTGATGCGTCGGTTCCTTGCACTCAGCGGAGTGGATGCATCGGTTCTTTACTGCTGCGCAGGGAAGTTGATGCTCGCTTCCTTACTGTGTGTGGAGGTGATGCGTTGGTTTCTTACTGCTCTCCGGTACGATGCGACAAAATGATGTCTTTGTTACGATGCCACAACGTTGATGTGATGCTTGCACGCCCGACAGCCTTGCGGCGGCTAGTTGATCTTCTGAGCCACGACAGGCCCTGCGACACGCTTCTCTGGTGATGTAACGGTGACCTCTGTGGCGGTGGCAGCACCCTTCTCCGGTGATGCGACGCGCTTCGGTGATATGATGGCGGCAGCAGTGGCACGCTTTCTTGGCAATGCGACGGCAACTGCTGCGCGGCGACACGCTTCTTGTCATTGAGTCGTGCTTCCAGCTCCCAGCCACACGCAATCTCTCAAAAGGCCCAGCTCAGCACCAGGCACTTCAATTCCCAGCATTGTGGAAGGCAGGCACAGCCCTATTCAGGCCCAGGTGCTCCCACCACTCCTCATGCAGATAGGTCTATTCAGCCATGCGCTGACTCACCCTGTCTCCTGGAGCCCCCCCAGCTAATGTCACTCAGAAACCAGTCATGAAATACACAACCTAGCAGAGGCAGGCTTGGATAGTTAGGCAAGAAAATACCTACTTTCTAAAAGTGGTATTTTCATACACAGAGGTGCCGATCACGATCCTGTGAAAACCGGGTACGAACCGTCGGATGGAGCATATTCTCCGCCCGACGCGTACCCGGTCGTAAAAATATACAAACATGGAAGTACGATTCGCACGGAAATACCATTTCCGTACGAATCGTACAAAACCCCGACCGACGAAAATAAACATACAAATGTGATCCGGGAAAGCGCCGACGTGACGTCGGGACGCACGCAGCCTGCCATTCACGAACCAGGAATTACGATTCGCACCGACGTCATCCCGCACGGACAATATTTTCCGGCAGCCAAAAACTGCCGGGAAATCAGGACGACGCGAACAAGGAGTACCTGCACGCGACGGACAGACATGGACCCGAACCTACGTGTCATCCCGGCCCTCATAGCAGTCGACCTCCTCTACAGGTTACGACGCAGACGCCGCAGAAGGTCAGAACAACAAAGGGAGGGGGGAAAGGGGGAAGCAGGAGCAGGGGCAGGCCACAAAACCCCCACCAAAGTCACACAGCACACATGCCGTGGACATACCTGACCCCCAGGCCCTGGTCACTACGAGGGGATGGGGGCGTGTCCAGCAAAGCCAGCGTCCACCACAACGGAAGTGCTTGATGACGCGAATCGGCAACACAACATTACAGGTACGTCCCGTACCCACGCCTTAAGAGTGTGGGTACGAGTTGTACCACGCCCACACCTACGTCACCCCAACAATGGCGGGACGGCTGTACCCACGTGGCAAAGGCCTGGGTACGGCCCGCACAAGCATTCCATAGCATGGGTATGGATATGTACGGACCGTACCCCCACCCCGTATGCATGGAGCGTACCCCCCACCCCAACAGTGTAAGTCCGACTCGTACCCTCACCCGTGTACATATGGAGCGTACCCCCCACCCCAACCGTGTATGTACGACTCGTACCCTCACCCGCGTATGTATGGAGTGTACCCCCCACCCCAACAGTGTAAGTACGACCCGTACCCTCACCCGCGTATGCATGGAGCGTACCACCCACCCCAACAGTGTAAGTCCGACTCGTACCCTCACCCGCGTACGTATGGAGCGTACCCCCCCACCCCAACCGTGTATGTACGACCCGTACTCTCACCCACGTATGTATGGAGCGTACCCCCCACCCCAACAGTGTAAGTATGACCCGTACCCTCACCCGCGTATGCATGGAGCGTACCCCCACCCCAACTGTGCATGTACGACCCGTACCCTCACCCGCGTACGTATGGGGCGTACCCCCCACCCCAACAGTGTAAGTACGACCCGTACCCTCACCCGCGTACGTATGGAGCGTACCCCCCACCCCAACAGTGTAAGTACGACCCGTACCCTCACCCGCGTACATATGGAGCATACCCCCCACCCCAACAGTGTAAGTACGACCCGTACCCTCACCCGCGTACGTATGGAGCGTACCCCCACCCCAACAGTGTAAGTACGACCCGTACCCTCACCCGCGTACGTATGGAGCGTACCCCCCACCCCAACAGTGTAAGTACGACCCGTACCCTCACCCGCGTACGTATGGAGCGTACCCCACACCCCAACAGTGTAAGTACGACCCGTACCCTCACCCGCGTACGTATGGAGCGTACCCCCACCCCAACAGTGTAAGTACGACCCGTACCCTCACCCACATACGTATGGAGCGTACCCCCCACCCCAACAGTGTAAGTACGACCCGTACCCTCACCCGCGTACGCATGGAGCGTACCCCCACCCCAACCGTGTATGTACGACCCGTACCCTCACCCGCGTATGCATGGAGCGTACCCCCCATGCCAACAGTGTACGTACGGACCGTACCCCCACTTCGTATGCATGGAGCGAACCCACACCGTGTATGTTCTAAGCGTACATATCCTGAAATAGGAGGGTTGGGTGCAGAGTCCTCCCAGCAGTGCCCAGACACAGGAGGGGTGGGTGCAGAGTCCTCCCAGCAGTGCCCAGTCACAAGAGGGGTGGGTGCAGAGTCCTCCCAGCAGTGCCCAGACACAGGAGGGGTGGGTGCAGAGTCCTCCCAGCAGTGCACAGACACAGGAGGGGTGGGTGCAGAGTCCTCCCAGCAGTGCCCAGACGCAGGAGGGGTGGGTGCAGAGTCCTCCCAGCAGTGCTCAGACGCAGGAGGGGTGGGTGCAGAGTCCTCCCAGCAGTGCCCAGACGCAGGAGGGGTGGGTGCATAGTCCTCCCAGCAGTGCCCAGACGCAGGAGGGGTGGGTGCAGAGTCCTCCCAGCAGTGCCCAGACACAGGAGGGGTGGGTGCAGAGTCCTCCCAGCAGTGCCCTGACGCAGGAGGGGTGTGTGCAGAGTCCTCCCAGCAGTGCCCAGTCACAAGAGGGGTGTGTGCAGGGTCCTCCCAGCAGTGCCCAGACACAGGAGGGGTGGGTGCCTAACACTCCCAGCAGTGCCCAGACACAGGAGGGGTGGGTGCAGAGTCCTCCCAGCAGTGCCCAGACACAGGAGGGGTGTGTGCCTAACACTCCCACCAGTGCCCAGACACAGGAGGGGTGTGTGCAGAGTCCTCCCAGCAGTGCCCAGACACAGGAGGGGTGTGTGCAGAGTCCTCCCAGCAGTGCCCAGACACAAGAGGGGTGTGTGCAGAGTCCTCCCAGCAGTGCCCAGACACAGGAGGGGTGTGTGCAGAGTCCTCCCAGCAGTGCCCAGACACAGGAGGGGTTGGTGCCTAACACTCCCAGCAGTGCCCAGACACAGGAGGGGTGGGTGCCTAACGCTCCCAGCTGTGCCCAGACGTAGGAGGGGTGGGTGCAGAGTCCTCCCAGCAGTGCCCAGACGCAGGAGGGGTGGGTGCAGAGTCCTCCCAGCAGTGCCCAGACACAGGAGGGGTGGGTGCAGAGTCCTCCCAGCAGTGCCCAGTCACAAGAGGGGTGGGTGCAGAGTCCTCCCAGCAGTGCCTAGACACAGGAGGGGTGGGTGCAGAGTCCTCCCAGCAGTGCCCAGACGCAGGAGGGGTGGGTGCAGAGTCCTCCCAGCAGTGCCCAGACACAGGAGGGGTGGGTGCAGAGTCCTCCCAGCAGTGCCCAGACGCAGGAGGGGTGGGTGCAGAGTCCTCCCAGCAGTGCCCAGACGCAGGAGGGGTGGGTGCAGAGTCCTCCCAGCAGTGCCCAGACTCAGGAGGGGTGGGTGCAGAGTCCTCCCAGCAGTGCCCAGACGCAGGAGGGGTGTGTGCAGAGTCCTCCCAGCAGTGCCCAGTCACAAGAGGGGTATGTGCAGAGTCCTCCCAGCAGTGCCCAGACACAGGAGGGGTGGGTGCCTAACACTCCCAGCAGTGCCCAGACACAGGAGGGGTGGGTGCAGAGTCCTCCCAGCAGTGCCCAGACACAGGAGGGGTGTGTGCCTAACACTCCCAGCAGTGCCCAGACACAGGAGGGGTGTGTGCAGAGTCCTCCCAGCAGTGCCCAGACACAGGAGGGGTGTGTGCAGAGTCCTCCCAGCAGTGCCCAGACACAAGAGGGGTGTGTGCAGAGTCCTCCCAGCAGTGCCCAGACACAGGAGGGGTGTGTGCAGAGTCCTCCCAGCAGTGCCCAGAGACAGGAGGGGTTGGTGCCTAACACTCCCAGTAGTGCCCAGACACAGGAGGGGTGGGTGCCTAACACTCCCAGCAGTGCCCAGACGCAGGAGGGGTGGGTGCAGAGTCCTCCCAGCAGTGCCCAGACGCAGGAGGGGTGGGTGCAGAGTCCTCCCAGCAGTGCCCAGACGCAGGAGGGGTGGGTGCAGAGTCCTCCCAGCAGTGCCCAGACACAGGAGGGGTGTGTGCAGAGTCCTCCCAGCAGTGCCCAGTCACAAGAGGGGCGTGTGCAGAGTCCTCCCAGCAGTGCCCAGACACAGGAGGGGTGGGTGCCTAACACTCCCAGCAGTGCCCAGACACAGGAGGGGTTGTTTGCAGCGTCCTCCCAGCAGTGCCCAGACACAGGAGGGGTGTGTGCAGAGTCCTCCCAGCAGTGCCCAGACACAGGAGGGGTGGGTGCCTAACACTCCCAGCAGTGCCCAGACACAGGAGGGGTGTGTGCAGAGTCCTCCCAGCAGTGCCCAGACACAAGAGGGGTGTGTGCAGAGTCCTCCCAGCAGTGTCCAGACACAGGAGGGGTGGGTGCAGAGTCCTCCCAGCAGTGCCCAGATGCAGGAGGGGTGGGTGCAGAGTTCTCCCAGCAGTGCCCAGACACAGGAGGGGTGTGTGCAGAGCCCTCCCAGCAGTGCCCAGTCACAAGAGCGGTGTGTGCAGAGTCCTCCCAGCAGTGCCCAGACACAGGAGGGGTGGGTGCCTAACACTCCCAGCAGTGCCCAGACACAGGAGGGGTGGGTGCAGAGTCCTCCCAGCAGTGCCCAGACACAGGAGGGGTGTGTGCCTAACACTCCCAGCAGTGCCCAGACACAGGAGGGGTGTGTGCAGAGTCCTCCCAGCAGTGCCCAGACACAGAAGGGGTGTGTGCAGAGTCCTCCCAGCAGTGCCCAGACACAAGAGAGGTGTGTGCAGAGTCCTCCCAGCAGTGCCCAGACACAGGAGGGGTGTGTGCAGAGCCCTCCCAGCAGTGCCCAGTCACAAGAGCGGTGTGTGCAGAGTCCTCCCAGCAGTGCCCAGACACAGGAGGGGTGGGTGCCTAACACTCCCAGCAGTGCCCAGACACAGGAGGGGTGGGTGCAGAGTCCTCCCAGCAGTGCCCAGACACAGGAGGGGTGTGTGCCTAACACTCCCAGCAGTGCCCAGACACAGGAGGGGTGTGTGCAGAGTCCTCCCAGCAGTGCCCAGACACAGAAGGGGTGTGTGCAGAGTCCTCCCAGCAGTGCCCAGACACAAGAGAGGTGTGTGCAGAGTCCTCCCAGCAGTGCCCAGACGCAGGAGGGGTGGGTGCAGAGTCCTCCCAGCAGTGCCCAGACTCAGGAGGGGTGGGTGCAGAGTCCTCCCAGCAGTGCCCAGACGCAGGAGGGGTGTGTGCAGAGTCCTACCAGCAGTGCCCAGTCACAAGAGGGGTGTGTGCAGAGTCCTCCCAGCAGTGCCCAGACACAGGAGGGGTGGGTGCCTAACACTCCCAGCAGTGCCCAGACACAGGAGGGGTGGGTGCAGAGTCCTCCCAGCAGTGCCCAGACACAGGAGGGGTGTGTGCCTAACACTCCCAGCAGTGCCCAGACACAGGAGGGGTGTGTGCAGAGTCCTCCCAGCAGTGCCCAGACACAGGAGGGGTGTGTGCAGAGTCCTCCCAGCAGTGCCCAGACACAAGAGGGGTGTGTGCAGAGTCCTCCCAGCAGTGCCCAGACACAGGAGGGGTGTGTGCAGAGTCCTCCCAGCAGTGCCCAGACACAGGAGGGGTTGGTGCCTAACACTCCCAGTAGTGCCCAGACACAGGAGGGGTGGGTGCCTAACACTCCCAGCAGTGCCCAGACGCAGGAGGGGTGGGTGCAGAGTCCTCCCAGCAGTGCCCAGACGCAGGAGGGGTGGGTGCAGAGTCCTCCCAGCAGTGCCCAGACGCAGGAGGGGTGGGTGCAGAGTCCTCCCAGCAGTGCCCAGACACAGGAGGGGTGTGTGCAGAGTCCTCCCAGCAGTGCCCAGTCACAAGAGGGGCGTGTGCAGAGTCCTCCCAGCAGTGCCCAGACACAGGAGGGGTGGGTGCCTAACACTCCCAGCAGTGCCCAGACACAGGAGGGGTTGTTTGCAGCGTCCTCCCAGCAGTGCCCAGACACAGGAGGGGTGTGTGCAGAGTCCTCCCAGCAGTGCCCAGACACAGGAGGGGTGGGTGCCTAACACTCCCAGCAGTGCCCAGACACAGGAGGGGTGTGTGCAGAGTCCTCCCAGCAGTGCCCAGACACAAGAGGGGTGTGTGCAGAGTCCTCCCAGCAGTGTCCAGACACAGGAGGGGTGGGTGCAGAGTCCTCCCAGCAGTGCCCAGATGCAGGAGGGGTGGGTGCAGAGTTCTCCCAGCAGTGCCCAGACACAGGAGGGGTGTGTGCAGAGCCCTCCCAGCAGTGCCCAGTCACAAGAGCGGTGTGTGCAGAGTCCTCCCAGCAGTGCCCAGACACAGGAGGGGTGGGTGCCTAACACTCCCAGCAGTGCCCAGACACAGGAGGGGTGGGTGCAGAGTCCTCCCAGCAGTGCCCAGACACAGGAGGGGTGTGTGCCTAACACTCCCAGCAGTGCCCAGACACAGGAGGGGTGTGTGCAGAGTCCTCCCAGCAGTGCCCAGACACAGAAGGGGTGTGTGCAGAGTCCTCCCAGCAGTGCCCAGACACAAGAGAGGTGTGTGCAGAGTCCTCCCAACAGTGCCCAGACACAGGAGGGTTGGGTGCCTAACACTCCCAGCAGTGCCCAGTCACAAGAGGGGTGGGTGCAGAGTCCTCACAGCAGTGCCCAGACACAGGAGGGGTGGGTGCAGAGTCCTCCCAGCAGTGCCCAGACACAGGATGGGTGTGTGCCTAACACTCCCAGCAGTGCCCAGTCACAAGAGGGGTGGGTGCAGAGTCCTCCCAGCAGTGCCCAGACACAAGAGGGGTGTGTGCAGAGTCCTCCCAGCAGTGCCCAGACGCAGGAGGGGTGGGTGCAAAGTCCTCCCAGCAGTGCCCAGACGCAGGAGGGGTGGGTGCAGAGTCCTCCCAGCAGTGCCCAGACACAAGAGGGGTGTGTGCAGAGTCCTCCCAGCAGTGCCCAGACACAGGAGGGGTGGGTGCCTAACACTCCCAGCAGTGCCCAGACACAGGAGGGGTGGGTGCAGAGTCCTCCCAGCAGTGCCCAGACGCAGGAGGGGTGAGTGCAGAGTCCTCCCAGCAGTGCCCAGACACAAGAGGGGTGTGTGCAGAGTCCTCCCAGCAGTGCCCAGACACAGGAGGGGTGGGTGCAGAGTCCTCCTAGCAGTGCCGAGACACGCGAGGGGTGTGTGCAGAGTCCTCCCAGCAGTGCCCAGACACAGGAGGGGTGGGTGCCTAACACTCACAGCAGTGCCCAGACACAGGAGGGGTGGGTGCAGAGTCCTCCCAGCAGTGCCCAGACACAGGAGGGGTGTGTGCAGAGTCCTCCCAGCAGTGCCCAGACACAGGAGGGGTGGGTGCCTAACACTCCCAGCAGTGCCCAGTCACAAGAGGGGTGGGTGCAGAGTCCTCACAGCAGTGCCCAGACACAGGAAGGGTGGGTGCAGAGTCCTCCCAGCAGTGCCCAGACACAGAGGGGTGTGTGCCTAACACTCCCAGCAGTGCCCAGTCACAAGAGGGGTGGGTACAGAGTCCTCACAGCAGTGCCCAGACACAGGAGGGGTGTGTGCAGAGTCCTCCCAGCAGTGCCCAAACACAGGAGGGGTGGGTGCCTAACACTCACAGCAGTGCCCCTGCAAAGAAAAGGGTGGAGTACCCACAGATCCAATGCCCACAAATGTCAGTCAGGTGCACAAAGATCCTGCAGTACATGTACCACATGTGTGCGAGGCTGGGAGTATACACATGCATAGCGCCAAAAAGAAAACATGTACACATGAAGTCATGGCAACAGTCCACATACACAAGTACAGTGACCACCAAGGACGCCACGAATGATGCAGGTGGAGACATCGCTCAGCATGCGTGGCCCAAGTCTAACGAGTCCGTCACACACCCAGCCAATGTAGACACAGCTCAGCACCACATATTGGAAAGACCCTGCAGGGAAGAAGTCAGGTTACACAGAGGAAGGAACACACCTTGGGACGATGTCACCATGCAGTAACTGCTTACATGAACAAAGTTATGTAGCCAACAGCTTGTGATGGCACACAGATACCAGGATCCACCCTATGACCAGCACAAGACTACAATTCCCACACACCCAACACATAATCACCACCCAAAATAATGGGGCAGGTCGACCAACAGCAATACCAGACAGACAGTAGTGTACTAAGGAAAAATAAATTGCTTTAATCAGCTCCAAAAATCGGTCTGTCCCTTGAAAGTTCAAAATGTACAATGCCCATAGGGCAATCCAAAGTTCAAATCCAGGTGGGGGACACAGTTGGACGCGTGTCCCCTAGCTTGCCTGCACAGTCAGACTCCTTCGTCTTCCAGAGCGGGGAGGGCATCATGTGGGGGCGAAGGACCAGGCACCGCAGGGACATGAGGGCGAAGGGTAGGCGTCGTGGGTGCAGGGATGGAGGACTCCACCACAGGGGGTGGGGCAGGGCCAAAGGCGGAGGCCAGGATGGCGCTGAACACCTTAGCAAGGTCCTCTAGCGACTACCCTGCACCCGAAGGAACCACAGGCCCCAAGGAGGGGGGGGGGCGGAGGGATGGGTCGCAGCGCCACTGGGGGAGGGTGTGGACAGGGGTGGGGACTCAACCACCCTGACCGGGGACTCCCTTGACCGCTTGCGGGGTGGTGTCACTGTGGGGCTCAGGGACAGAGCGGCCATGAAGGAGTCTTTGCCGGAAATGTGGCCAGGAGAGCTGAGGGGAGGGGATTTGGAGGGAGTGGATTTGGTGGAATGTGGACTCCCACTCTGGCTGCGTGGCTTACGTTTGCCCCCCGACCCAGTGGGTGTGCCTACTTCACCCTGTGTGTGCGTGCCAGGAGGTGTGAGTTTGACCTTCCCTGCTGGTGTGGTGCCTGTGTCTGTTGTGGTGGGTGCATGCTGACATCTGGGTGTACGTGGGACAGGCATGGGAGTGGGAAGTGTGGATGGGTCAGGGGTAGGGGGTTGGACGTAGCGCTGCAGGAGACCCAATGCTGCAGTCAGTGTCGAGTCAATGGACCTCAGCAAGTTGCGTTGGTCAGCCTGCGATGAGAAAATGCCCTCCAAGTATGCCTCCATGTTGTTCAGCACTTGGCTGTGGCCATGGAGGACATTAAGCATCGCAGCCTGACCAACCTGCAACTGCCGCTGGATGTCCACAGACTCGGCATTGGTGGCAGCAGTGGAGACAGGGGCAGGGGGTGCGGTGCCTGGCAGGAAGGAGACATGTGGTGACTGGGCACGCTGGGAAGGGACACGAGCAAGTGGGAGGCGGCTGATGGCAATGGAGGGGGCGGGGAGAGATGTTGTGCCGCTGTCAGCTGCTTGTGCAGCCTCCGACCACTCGGAGAGATCATCCTCGGACCCGTCAGCTTCATATTCTGTCGTGCCAGTGGACAGGTCCTCGGCCTCACTCTCCTCCGCCTCAGTTCCACTCAATGTGCCAGGCACGATGTCACCGCTGGCACTGGTGCTCGGTCCCTCCGCTCCGTCTGTGCTCATGTCTCCCTCCGTGTCCCCCGACGATGCTGTGGGCAAGGTGAAGAGACAGCAATTAATCATACACCTGTATACATATGTCACATGAGTCCAATCTACATAGGTTACAGTGCATAGCCTGAAAAGAAAGATCAGTAACATCTACAAAACAAGGTACAGATGTAGGGCATGCAACACACAGTTAGTTGACCCACCATGTCACAGAAAAACTATGGAGAGCATGACACAATAGCAAATGACATGAAATGGAGTTTGACAGAGGAGCCAGGCCCTGGGGACAATCCAGCACTGCATCTGCACCACACAGCGTTGCCGAAAATAGGGATGAGCAGGGACCATATCCATGAACTTGAGGCACATGCTGCATAGGTAATACTGAGAACATGCCCACCATGACTGGCTCACTGCACCTTGAGTGTATGTGCAGACAAACATCACACACTGGCCAGACCTAGCAAGGAGATATCAGGTTTTTACATGTAGGCTTTGCCCGCACCAACCACCCCCTACATGAGACAATTTGTTGAGACACAGGAAGCACTTACATCTCTTAGTCTGTGTGAAATACACATGGGCTGGATAAATGCAAGATTGGACACAAAATACCCAAGGTGCGCCTGTCCAAATAATCATGTACAAATGGTCATCATCAGATGATTGTAACAAGACACACAGGCACTGGCCACCGTGAGTATGAACAAGGAAAATCAGGTCAGGCTGTACAGTGGACACTTGTACTACATTTTACGTCAATATACATGGTGCCAGGGGACAATGCCACAGAGCACAACCTATGCTGTAGACACTGAGAGTGTCCACGTTTTGTGATGACACACATGACACCTAGGAAAATATGCCCCAGGGGACAGTAGTGGCCACACAACTCCATGGTCCTGAATGGGAATGACTGCAACACACGCCACCATCCCTGCACTATGCGTATCGCACACTCATGCACATCATGTCACAGGCCACAACATAGGACATGCGTGCTGTAAGGCATGACACTTGAGAGACTAACTCCCATGTCTGGACTCAGCATCAGTGCCAACTGACATGGAACCCACAAGTACTGAACTGGACAGGGCACAGGCAAGGTCCCAAAACCTGTTACACACCACCCCCACACATGATGCTACAGGCATAGTTCACGTGGAGAAAGTGCCAGCCTACATAACCTTGTGAAGGAGTGACTACACACAGACCAGGGAACACATTGCAAGGAGGGGAAGGGAGGCAGGAGAGCACCGCTATACTGTGGGTAACTGGATCTGCACAGCACCTTTAAACCCTGGCAGTGTATCCATGCAACTGTGCACTTACAAATGCTGGTGACACACAACAAACACACATGTACCTACCCCCTTCCTGCTGCTGCTTCTCCTGTAAGCGCCTGTCCAAGTCTGGAAATACCACCGCCAGCACACGCTTGTGGATGTGGGTCAGACGGCGGCGCCCGCGGTTCTTATGGGTCTCAGGTGAGTCCCCCAGCAGGACCCGTGCGATTCTCCGCGTCCAGCACCGGATATCCTGCCAGCGTTTCCTCACCTGGGCCAGGCGCCGCTTGCGACCGTCCGTCCTCCTCACGGCACTGACGGCGTTCATCCATATCTGCTTCTTGGCAGAGGCGCCTACCTGTGAGGATGAACAAGTGACACTACATCAATACACCTGGCACATGTCACAGAGACACATATTAGAACAAATTTGCTGTTTACAACAAGGCATAGTATGCATCCAACGCATTGCACCTTTGTCATAGGGACATGATCCTCTGGGGAAGGGCAAAAGCAGCACGTGCCATTGAAAGTACACAGGTGGAATGAGGGCAATGACACAATAAATAATATGTACAGGATAAATGTGTGAATAATGTAAGATATAAAGAAGTCTAATGATGAAGAGTTTACTCTGTTTAAAGCAAATGTAAAAAAGAAAAATAAGATTGATATTCTCAGTCAATAAAAAGGACTGAAAGTCAAAATAGCGTGGTGATTTATGGGCTCAGAGGCAAAGACATGTGTATATAGTTATAAAACTGATTCCGGCCTCTGTTACCCTTACTGAATCAATCCCCCCATCCTTTATCAAACAATCAATGATCCAGGCTCACACTATGCATCACAAGCTACTGATACTGTACACACGCCTGTATGGTCACTATCACTATGGGTGTTCTCGCGTATGCGTACCCATAGTGATACGGACCGTACACACGCCTGTACGCTCACTATCACTATGGGTGTTCTTGCGTATGCGTACCCATAGTGATACGGACCGTACACACGCCTGTACGCTCACTATCACTATGGGTGTTCTCGCGTATGCGTACCCATAGTGATACGGACCGTACACACGCCTGTACGCTCACTATCACTATGGGTGTTCTCGCGTATGCATACCCATAGTGATACGGACCGTACACGCGTGCGTACGCTCACTATCACTATGGGTACACATACGGCAGCACTCCCATAGTGATAGGGAACGTACACAGGCCCTCTGAGCGAATGTACGGTGCCTTTCACACATCACAGTGGTGACAGTCAGCACACAGGAAGGAATAGAGCTGACATACTTGTCCATGGATGGACATCAAGGCATTGTCTGGGCAGTACTACATGTGTGGGGCACAGGTGTGAAAGGCTGTGATGTGGCACATTACTCCTGAGTCGAGAAGGCACCAGATGTATGATGAGATGTGTACAGATGTTATGTGTGACGGTGCAATGTGTGCCAGGCATGCCCTTAACTCCTTTGACATGTGTGCATGTCGTACTGCACACTTGGGATGAGCGTCACTGGCATGGCACAGTCAACAACACACGCAAGTGTCCCCTGATGCCCGCTACAGGGGTTACCACACCAGACATGTGACTACCCATGGTGCACGATGCGTCTATGTCATGTATGTGTGGGGTGTTCCCATTAGCTTGATGTTGGTGCTCCCTCAAAAGCATCAGCTGTTGCAGCAACCAACATGTGTCTGTGTGTAGATGGACATGGCACACTGTTACGCACACCAGGCCACATGTGGTATCGGATGTGAGGTGCGTATGTATGCATGGGACACGGAGTAGCGTAACAAGGACATGTCTGCATCCTCTCAATGAATGTGTGGTGCGTCATTACATGTACACCTTATTGGCAAGGTGTGTGGGCTGTCCTAGTGTAATGTCATGTGACCTGTGGCTCTAGTGTTCCGCTACCAGTCTCGGAAATTGACATCCTACTTCTGCTGATGTGTTGATGTATGTCACTCCTGTGTTGCATCTGGCTGTTCACTTAGAATGGGACACAGCTAATCCCATGCCATGGCATGTGGAGGTTCCCAATCTCCGTGTGTAGCTGGGTCTTGTTAGGAGTGTCACCTGGCAGCCATACGTGTCCAGGGCATGTGGCACATACCTGACTCCGTATGTCGCATATGTGTATTGACAGATTAACATGTGCTCAGTACAAATAAATTGTTGTTGTAGTGCACTCACTCTTCCTTGTCACTTCCAAATTACTGCAGAGCGCCGCCTCTTCCCCGACCAATTCCGGACTTGGCTGACATGCGGGAGAATGACTGTATCCGGTGCTACCGCTTCCCCCAACCATTGATTGAGGAGTTGACGGCAAGGCTGGCACCACACCTGCAACCGCTGCACAGGTATCCTACGGCACTGACACCCAAGCTGAAGGTAATGGCAGCCCTACATTTTCTTGCCACGGGTACCTTTCAATATACCATAGCTCATGTTGGTGGCATGTCCCAGAGCATGTTCAGCCGTGTGCTGCATGATTTCTTAGAGGCCATGTTGCTTCACCTGGATGAGTTCATCCATTTCCCAACTCCTGAACTGTTGACTGGGGTCAAGCGTGGATTCTATGCCCTGGGAGGGATGCCCCATGTCACTGGGTCCATAGATGGGACACATGTGGCTTTGGTACCACCACAGGCACAGGAGGTAGCGTACAGGAATCGCAAGCACTACCACTCCATCAATGCCCTTGTGGTGTGTCTGTCCAACATGGTGATTTCACATGTCTGTGCTCGTTTTACAGGATCAGCACACGATGCCTACATCATGAGGCGTAGCAGGGTGCCTGAAATGATGACGCAGCTGCGCAACGAACGAGCATGTGTTGTTGGTGGTTACACTCTGTCTGTCCTGTATTTTGCGTAGACTTCCAGCACGACCGCTTCTCCTGTCCTACTCATGTCCATGTGGTTTCCATGTAGGGGACGCTGGCTATCCCAACATGCCATGGCTGATCACACCTCTCCGCAACCCCATCACGCCGGCCCAGCTCCGCTACAACACCGGCCATGGCCGTACAAGGCGAGTGATAGAGAGGACATTTGGCCTCCTGAAGAGCCGATTCAGATGCCTCCACAAGACCGGCGGCGCCCTCCCATATGCCCCGGCGACGGTCTGCAAAATCTTCATGGTCTGCTGCATGCTGCACAACATGGCAGTTGAGAAAGCTGTGCCACTCATCCTGGATCAAGATGATCAGGACCATCCACCCGTGGAGGACGAAGGGCTTGGCAATGGGGCTAGTGATGTGGAGGATGTGGTTCCGCAAGAGGACATCCGGAGTCGGCTCATACGCAACTTCTTTGCTTAGTGGTGAGTACCAGTGTCTGTGTGTGCACGCATTGGTCCCCGTGTGGCATGTGTTGCGATGTGTGTGTCCATCTGCATGTATGGCACGTGAGTCAGAGGTGTGTGTGGATGTGTCACTGGAGTGATGGTGCCAGTGATGAGTGTATTTCCCCAGTCATAATTGTGACCTAGCATGTTGTCATCCTTAGATGTGTTGAGTACATGCACATGCAAGTGTCTGTGCTTTTTGTGGCTGACTTCTTGTGTGTCTCTCATCCCCAGGTACTTGCGCATGCCGTCTGCTGGTTGCATTGTTGTGGAACTGATATTCCTCATGGACACGTCATCGTGTGCTGACTCAGCGTTACACGCACGGACAAGTTTGGAAGTCTCCTTAGGGTAAGGGATGCATCAGGGGTGTATTGGGTGTGGCAGTTGTTTACGAAGTGTGCACACTGCCCCTGTCGATGTTTGGTTCCTCTGCAGACATGTCGCATCACCATGGGACACATGATATGCAGCTGGGTACACCTTAATAGATGGTCAGACTTGTTGACAGTCATCTGTGATGGGATTGTGGATTGTGATGATGGCATCAATGTGTGTTACACTGCCCTCTGACACATACGGTTTGCATAGGCTTGACATGGTGTGGGACTTCCACATCAGAGGATCAATGGTGTATGGCAGCCTCTCCGTGAGCAGCAGGGAGTGTTTAGCTGTTAGCCGACACTTGTGTGCCAGTTCCATGGCTATCACGCATTTGTGCTGCAGAAGGGGGGTTCCAGTGTTGGACCCACATGTTACTCCACATGACCTGTTCATGTGTACTCCGAGTTGCCTCTGCATTCCCGAATACATGAATAATAAAGGTGTCCCTATGCCTCCAAGGTGCCTCTTCTCAGTCAATGCTGGTGTGTTGCCACGGTGCATCCGGCATGTCTGGCATGGTTTTCCGTGATAGTGGCTATGTGTCTATGTGTCGAGTAGCAAGATGCAAGCTGTTTGTGTGGGATTAGACTGTGTATTGTGCATGATGTCCATGACTGTGTGGGTATTGTGACATGTGCCATCCCCATGCATCCAACGTTGGCCAGGCCACCATTCTCTGCATCCACCTGACTCAAGCTTGCAGGACATGTTTCTGCAACCTGTCCACACATACCTGGGTGCCCCACAGGACACTCCACATGATCCCTGACCTCTGCGCATGGCTGTCGCTGTACTTAATATGTCTGTCAGCATGGTTGTGCGGCCACCTCCTCAGCTGGTTGGGCCCATCACGGGTGTGTATGGTGCTCCATGTCTGTCTTGCCTAATACAATGTGACCCATGTGTGTCCTGTGCCAGACTCAGGCCCCAGGGTGTGGATGGTTGAAGTCAAATGAGAACTCAGGCATGGTTAGACTTTACAAAACACATGTATGGTAATAATGCAAAATGTAGGCATCATCTCTTTATGGTGTAACTTTTTATTTTGGTTGGGGTACGTGGGGGGGGTATGACACGAGGGGCTTTCTGGGTGTGTGGAATCCAAAGTTCACTAGGGGAGTTGGTGTCCTTGCCATTGGAAATCCTCAGAGTCCATGCCACAGTCTTTGTCAACATTGGTCAGACAGTGACCAGCAAGTCCATGTGGCAGAGAATGTCTTTTGCTGCTGTGCTGCTGTTGGTCCAGTGGGCCAGGTGCCAGGCCAGGTGTCCTGGGAGATGGTGCTGTTGCGCTGACCCTCACGGTCTTTTCCGTGGACGACCCGCCCTCCTGCGGGGACCCTCAGAAGCAGGCCGTGACGATGTTTGGGATGCTCCGTCGGATGTCTCCTCCTCCTCCTCATCCCTCCCTGTGGGTGGTGATGTTCTACGCCTAGTGGCACAGGGAGGGTTGCCCATGTTGTCGGCTATCCGACGGAGTGTACTGTGAATTCCCGTGAACACCGTCACGAGCTCAGCCTGTCTGTCCTCCATCCGCCCTTGGTGTCGCAGTAGACAGGCATGTTGCTCCGCATGTTGCTGGGCCTGCTGGGTCTTGATCTCCTCGAGGATGGACACAACCTGGGCCATGCCCGTGGTGTCCTGCCGGTATGTGTCCAGGATGTTTCTGACATGGGAATATACCGGTTCCGCAGCCAACCGGTCAGGCTCGCGCCTCCGCCGTCCTCCACTCCCACCACCCCTGCCCACTTGCACCTGACCTGCCCTTGTGGGCACATCGGGTCTCCGGGACCCCTGAGGGGTGGCATTGGTGTTGTCGCCTGCCTCCTCCTGGGTGTTCGGTACACCGTGTCCCTCCTGGCCAGCCTGGCTGCATTGTGGTGGTGGGGCAGGGATCCTGGGTGTCTCCTGGGATGTGGCAGGAGTGGGGGTGGTGGTTGGCCCAGTTGTACCTGACGCAGGTGCTGCAGGTGGTTGGACACCAGAGGGGCCAGGTTGGTCGGGGTCGGGTTCGTCCACAGAGTGGTGAGAGTCGTCGCTGCCGGTGGTTCCGTCATCCCGCCAAGCCGGGTCCTGTGAGTCTTCCCCCCCAGTGTTGGGGGGTGATCCACGATGTTGACCTGTGTGTGAGAGAGACAATGTTAATTTTGTTCCATGCAACATCCATGTTTCATTCGTTTCTAAGTTGGCACATTTCCTCTGGGAATTTGGATATGTCTTGCATTCCACTCACAGTGCACTTGTGCATGGGTATGTCCCTTGGCCACAGCTTTTGCGACTTTACCTATGTGTGGCACAGTCTTACTTGCTGCGTCAATTGTGACTGCAGTCAGCAGTGGAGTGAGCAGGTGTGGCGAGCCATGCATTGGTGCCTTCCGTGTTGCACTGTACGTGGGCACATGGAGTTGTTCCACACACTTAGATAATGCAGGTAGCTGGCGTTGTGCTCGTGCACAGGTTGAGACATGGCCCTGTGTTTTGCCATAGAGAAGAGGGGGGGTTCAGGCACTGGCCACCCTTGTCTACATGCACGCAGTCCACCTGCTGACGAGCAGACATTCCCACACCCCCCAAGGCTGAATTGGGCTCCCTGTGTGTCCCTTTCTCACTCCCTCTCTGTCCCCCTCTCCCTCCCTCTGTGTGTCAGCCTCCTCCCTCTGTCCGTCTCCCTGTGTCTCCCTCCCTCTCTCTCCCCCTCTCCCTCCCTCTGTGTGTCACCCTCTGTCACCTCAGCCCAGCTTCCTAGGCATACACTTTTTGCAGATCTTTGAATGGCCCTTGGCTTGTTGATGTGAGTTTGTTTCTGATCTCCAGGCACCCATTGGGTGTAGTGTCTGTGTCTGCGCTGCTGCTGTGGTGGTGTGTGCTGCCACTCTTTCACAGTGTTGGCTGTTCATTAGCTGCTGTCATGTGCAAAAACATGCCGTCACCCCCATGTGTTAATTCAAGGCGTCCGCCATTTGCTGGCAAGTATTTCCTGTGTGGGGACACACTGTTTGTCTGGCTGTGACCTAGGCCATATGGGCAGGGGGCATTGTTGTCTGCTTCTGAGTTGCACTATGTGATTTTTGGGGCCCACACTCCCGCCATCCGGCTTACCGTGTCTTGTGTTGGTGTTTTCTGTGGCCTGTGACTTTGCATTGTCCAGCTGGGTGCATGGGGCATGGTGGCGCCAGTGGCATGTGCGTGTTCATGGAGTGTGGTTGAGTCATGCGATAGCTTGGGGTGGTTGCGTGCCTGATTGTGAGTTTGGTTGTGGATGACGTTCCCCCCATGTGAGGTGAGTTGTTTGTGTACTCACCCGGGTCTCGGAGTCCTTCTAATCCGTCCACTGACACCACCGGCAGTATGGCCATCACCCTCTCCTCCCAGGGATGGTAGTGTACGGGTCTGCGGGGCGGCCCTCCTCCTGTGACGTTGGCCTGGTTGTGGTCGTCGGTCATTTTGGCTCGGACCCTCCTCCGCAGATCGTACCACTTGGCTTGGCATTCATGCCTGGTCCTTCTGGTGGCCGCAACAGCATTCACAGCATCGACAATCCTCTGCCACATGGCTGTTTTTTCGGAAATGCTGGTCTGTCTGACCAATGTGTGTGGCTCGACTCTGAGGATTTCGTCGACAAGGACCTCCAACTTTCGGCTAGTGAACTTTGGATTCTTGTTAGTGGGCATGGTGAGGGGTGTGGGTGTGGATGGTTGGGGGGGGTGTGTGTGGATGGTTGTGGGTGTGTGGGTGTGGTTGTGCAGGTGTGTGTGTGAATGTGATGAGGGGGTGTTTGTGAAGGTGGGTGTGTGAAGGTGAGCAAGTGTAAGGTGTAGTAAAGGTTCAAGTATGGTGCTGTAGATTGTCTGTGGGGTCTGGCAGAAGTGAGTCTGTTGCAAAGGCTCATGGTTTGTGTCTGTGGGCCCTTTTTATTGGTCCATTGGTGGGTGTGGCTGTGTTTGAAGTTTGGGTGGGTGTGTTATAAGGAGTGGTTGTGTTTTGGGCCTCTGTTTGGGATTTTGGCAGTTGCAGGTCAGTGAATGTGTTGTTTTTGTGCTTGTTGGACATATTTTGTGGCTTTGTGCCATTCGAATGGTGTATTCTTGTGTTGTTTTGCTCTGTCCTGGTTGTGTACGTGCGTTTTTAGCGTGTGTACGGTGTGTACTTCGGGAATTTTGTTGTACAGTGCTGTCCTTGTGTCTGGCTTGGTACGACTCGTACATGCGCGATGTTGTGTGAAGGTGCTGGTGTTGGGGCCTGGGGTGCGCTCCTTACTTAGAATGTTGGGGTGGGGGTACGCTCCATACATACGCGGGTGAGGGTACGGGTCGTACATACACTGTTGGGGTGGGGGTAAGGTCCGTACATACACGGTTGGGGTGGGGGTACGCTCCATGCATACGCGGGTGAGGGTACGTGTTGTACATACACGGTTGGGGTGGGGGTACGGTCCGTACATACACGGTTGGGGTGGGGGAACGCTCCATGCATACGCGGGTGAGGGTACGTGTCGTACATACACAGTTGGGGTGGGGGTACGGTCCGTACATACATGGTTGGGGTGGGGGTATGGTCCGTACATACACGGTTGGGGTGGGGGTGCGCTCCATACGTACGCGGGTGAGGGTACGGGTCGTACATACACGGTTGGGGTGGGGGTACGCTCCATACGTACGCGGGTGAGGGTACGGGTCGTACATACACGGTTGGGGTGGGGGTACGGTCCGTACATACACGGTTGGGGTGGGGGTGCGCTCCATACGTACGCGGGTGAGGGTACGGGTCGTACATACACTGTTGGGGTGGGGGTACGCTCCATACGTACGCGGGTGAGGGTATGGGTCGTACATACATGGTTGGGGTGAGGGTACGGTCCGTACATACACGGTTGGGGTGGGGGTACGGTCCGTACATACACGGTTGGGGTGGGGGTACGCTCCATGCATACGCGGGTGAGGGTACGTGTCGTACATACACGGTTGGGGTGGGGGTACGGTCCGTACATACACGGTTGGGGTGGGGGTGCGCTCCATATGTACGTGGGTGAGGGTACGGGTCGTACATACACAGTTAGGGTGGGGGTACGGTACGTACATACACGGTTGGGGTGGGGGTACGCTCCATGCATACGCGGGTGAGGGTACGGGTCATACATACACGGTTGGGGTGGGGGTACGGTACGTACATACATGGTTGGGGTGGGGGTACGCTCCATGCATACGCGGGTGAGGGTACGGGTCGTACATACACTGTTGGGGTGGGGTTACGCTCCATACGTACGCGGGTGAGGGTACGGGTCGTACATACACGGTTGGGGTGGGGGTACGCTCCATACATTCACGGGTGGGGGTACGTCTCGTACATACACGGGTGTACATACACGGGTGGGGATTCGACTCGTACATAGGAGGGCTGGGGGGAGTGTTGGGCGCGTATGCGGGCACATGTCTCCATGGTTGCTATGGGAGTTCGGTGCGGACGGTGTTTTTTCCATACAGTTGTAACATCGGACGCACGGGATGGATCGTACTTCCGCAGTCGGACTTCACTTTTCACATTTGTACGGTAAATCGTCCGAGGACGTGTCGGACACATTTTCCGACCCGAGGACGTGTGGGGAATAATTCCCAATGCGATTCGTATGGACTTTTTCGTATGCGAATCGTAGTTTGCAGTTTTTACGGCACTTGTACGATTCGTACGGTAAAAAGACCGGATACGAGTCGTACGGGCAATTTTTTTACAGGATCGTAATCTGCACCAGAATGTTAAAACCAACTTCACTAAAAGATGTATTTTATCATTCTGAGTTCAGGCATACTAAATTTGTTTTTCTACCATGTTCCCTGGGTCGGTTATGATTATAAGGTATTATAATCAAAATGCCCATTCTGGCCTATGGGAGCAGGTAGCCTTGCAATAGTGAAAAAGAGGTGTGGCACCGCGGCCAGGGCGACTGACTCCGGAATCTGGGGATCACGGTTCGATCCCCGTCACCGGCGGCAGATTAGTCCAGCACCATGCAAATCTGGGCAATAGCTTGCTTAATCTTCCCGACGGCCCGAGCACCTAGAGACCCTTACGGGTGATTGTTCACGCTTTACAAATGTGGATTAATATTATTATTATAAAAACGAAAATGGCTGTAATTCACTATTAGGACATGCCACACACATCAGGCATGTCCTACCTTGTACCTACAATGCACCCTGCCCTTGGGCCTACCTTAGGGGTGTCTGATATGTGGAAAAGGGAAGGTTTGGGGAAGGGCAAGTGAGTGCACTTGCCAAGTCAACATGGCAGTCCCAGACTGCACACAGGCTCTGCAATGGCAGGCATGAGACACACTTTACAAGCTTCTCCGGTGGGGGGGGGCACAATCAGTGCTGTAAGCCCACCAGCAGTATTTGATTTACAAGCCCTGGGCACACACAGTGCACTGTACTAGGGTCTGACAAGTAAACCAAATAAGCCAATCATGGAGTCACTAATCCACACATCAATTTAACATAGAGAACACTTGCACTGTGGCATTGAATAGCCGTGGCACAGTGCCCAAAGCATCTAAAACCAGCAAAAAAAACCAGCAGCAAATGGAAGGGAGACCCATGCCAATGGGATCAGGTCTAACACCCCTCAAAGTCTGAGAGCTGGTGGACAGGACTGAGCCGGGTTTCGAAATGCCATGAGGGGACCTAGCTGAGTTTCTGGGTGACTCTAATGGTGGATGTCATGGGCCCGGCACTACAGCTGTGATAGATGCTGATAAACAGGTATGTCAAGGCATTAGCACTCACTATGAGGAATCTGGGGCAACTGAGGAAGGAACAATTAGGTCAGTGTCCATCTATGTCTAACCACTGCAAAAGTATGATGCATGTCCATTTGGAGGGAGAAAGCACAGTCCAGCCATTGGTATCCCCTGCAAGGGTACAAGTGGGCATAGGCACCATAGTAGGTGTTACAACCAGAAACCCAAGCTTGTAAGATGGGCTCTGTCGTTTTGTGCCTGCCCAGAGAGGGGATCAGCCATACCAGCAGGGTAAAACACCAAAAAACTCAACACCACGGAGAAACTTTCAGACACTTGCACTGTGGACGACATCAGCAAAAAACATCATGAGATACCAAGATGTCCTGGTAGAACCTAAAAAAAGTCTTAAGTCAAATGATAGCAAGATTTATGTTGTTACAACATGACCAGATCATTTGACAGAAAGACTAGAGCACCAGAATGTGCGTATCAATGGAGTAGAGAGATGAGGGTTTCTAAAATCGGAGATGACGTCCTTCAATGGGAAGGTATCAAAAGTGGGAAAGACCATTGCTTCTGTTTCTGCCAAAAATGAGGACTTAAATGGCACAATGATAATGTGAGCTTTGTGGACTTGCTGGAGTTAACAAGTAGCCAGTGATTTTCAATGAAGAAGTGATGGTGGAGCTGCTGGGCCATAACAACTTCATTGCCCTATTCAAGGTGGAAAGGACTCACCAGAACCTATCCCCTATGGTGTCACCTGGCGCCACTCCACATCACATCACCTTAACGCTTATCAACTATATTGCGGCAGGGATGCAGTGCTACGTCCCTGTGGGGAAAAGTTCCTTTACAGTACCAAGAATACACTATAGCTATTTACTGACTTTACTGCAACAGTGCAGCAAACTCAACATAAATTTGAAAAGAACTGAAAGAACTTCCCTCCTCAGATGCAAAGAGATTCAGAATCCAATGCAAAGAGATTCAGAATCCAATGCAACACCTTGTTAGGCTCCTTGTTATGTCATGGGCAAAAGCACTCCTCTTTATGGATGCAAATAATGTACCTAAGTTTGTCACTAAGCTGCCATACAAAGGAATTGTGAACCCAGGAAAAGTCCAAGAACTTGGCCACAGCAGACACGGGAGCACAGAGAGCTTAGTGATGTGTAATAATGTTGTTGCATTATTTACATTAGATATGCTTCCTTTCTAGTCTTTCTCCATTTGGACTATGGTTACCAAGTAAGACAGGTCCCCTGAACCATTCTTGCCATCAAGTTATAGGTTTGACTAATTTGTTGCTAAGGCTACTTTTATCGTACAGAGCATATGGTGCACGGGACCTGGTAGACTTAATGCTGTGGAAGTAGGTGGTAGATATTAACCCTAGGCTAATATGTGTGTATCACTCCTTGGGTTTATATTTTTCTTACCATTGGTAATCTGGGGTGGGGTCATTTCACTTGTAAATTATCCCCTAACTGCCTGCTCATATTACTCTTCAGTTCATTGCACAATGGCTTGTATTGACTACATGTCTGATTTGGCAACAGTGCTTCCATGGTTGTACAATATTGCATATCAGGCATGCACATCACTCGCCAATGCAGTTAGAGATCATTTTTCCATATAAGAAAGTACACCATAAAAGCTGGAGATTTTCAGCAGAGGACCTTGCAGACTCGTGGACTAATTCTCAAAGGTAACCTTACACGTTTGGGTAAGTTTACTCTTTGTTGGTTTTCCCAAAACACAGGACAGGCCTACTTTTTATGTGTGGAGTTCTCCACTCCAACTGCGGAGTCTCCGCAGTCGTAAAGATACTATTAAATTGCACTTTTGTGAATAGTGAAAAAGAGTAAACTTACACAAATGTGTAAATTTACCTTTATGAATCAGGTCCTCAGTGTTTTGTAATGAGTTCCAGACTGCAATCACAGAAATCTTTCCACTGAATATGGGCACTGTCTTTATGTGGGCATCGTAGCTATAAGACAGTATGGGAGATGTTTAAAGCATGTATACATTTCCTAGTTATGTGTCATAAGGCAGGATCTCCAGGAACAGAACCCTCCAGATGGCCATCTTCTGGCAGTACCGACTTTGAACAAGCTATGCATGCAGAGTTGCAGTAGGGCTACACAGATGTCATGTCCTCTCAGAAAGGACATTTTTATATAAGTAGGTCAGCGGTCTAGCTGGTCCGGACAGACGTGAGATGCCTGGAACTTACTGGGAGTAGACAGGAAGTACTGGTTTTCCCTCTCACCACATTGAGGGAAGCAGAGAGAAGAGGATGTGTGGAGAGTAGCTCCACATGAGTAGACCATGTATAAGAGCTGAGAAATTAATAAAGATGAGTTAATAGCCTCATGCCAGGTGTTGTCTGAATACTTTATTTCGGTCAAAGGCCATTAAAAGTTTCATAGTAATACAAAATATTCACAAAGTGTTCAATTGCCTATATTCGACCGTACTGTATACATTTGTTAAACACCCGCATGATATGATCTAAAATTCATCGAGCAATATATGCCAGGTGCTGTCTTTTAGGCAGAGTTTTATGCTTGCCAGTGCTGTGAAGAGAAACCAATCCAGAACAGGACAACAATCTGGGATGAGAGAGGATACAGCGAAGAAGGAGATCTGGAATAAGAACGTGGCACAGGATTAATCCTGGAAAACAAATACGAAGCATCATTTTATGAAACTGTTGAGACAGCAGAAGCATGTTGTTGGACTTGGCCCTTCTGGCAGGTTCACCCCTGAACTTTTTTGCTTTTTACTGGTGACTTGGTGTGGTGATTTGTTTGGTTTCTGCGCACTTTCCCTGTGTCCCAGGGTAAAGTGCGTGCACACTCTGAGTGCATGTGGTGAGATAGGCCTGCCCTCCTATAGGAATGCATGGGGAATGTATGTGTCCCTAGTAGTTCCTGATGCGTGAGGTGTGCAGGCCCGAGTTTGGTATGTGCGGACTCGTGGGAGTGAATGCTGCGCGATGATGTGTGCGGCGTGCATGTACCTAGTGTGGAAGTGCCACTTCTAGAAGTGGGCACTTCTGTGTGCAGTGTGTCTGTCGCGTGATTGGCTGGTCGTGTCATGTGACGGGCTAGGGATTCCCCAGAGTCAGGATGAGTCACCCAGTGGTGAATAGGGAGATCAGCAGCTAGATGGGTGGGAGGAGTACACCTGGGTCCTGAATAGGACAGGGTTTTCCACACACAATGTTGGCCCCGCCCCCTGTGGTGCGACTGACGACCCTAGCCCTGCCAGTGAATAGAGTGAGGGGCTGAGCACATCAAGGGTGCTCCCCAACCAGCTGCGACTGGTTTTCCCCCTCACCCTGAACCCAGAACAAAGGGTTTGACTGTATAAAAATGGGGCTGTGTCCCCACAGAAACTGTTCTCTTCCAGGATCCTATCTGAGGGGGGGCTGCTGCTGCTGGAGGCCAGGAGGAACCGCCACTTAGGACTGCCTTCCTGCCTGGAGGGCCCAGTGAGCTGGCCCCTGGCCCAGCCTTGACCCCCTGCCTACCTTCCTAGGGACTTTGCTGGACTTTGCACTTGTTGGTGTCCCTAAAGAGCCTGGGAGCTTTTCTTGATGTTTGGCGCTGAGAGCGCTTTTGCTTTGTTGCACATAGCGCTAGGGGCGCTTTGCTTGTGGCCCCCCTGCATCTGGAGACTTCACGAGTGCCTGCTTCGAGGCGCCTGGGGAGCGCTGTACCTATTTTGCTGAGTAGCGCCTGCCGTGTGACCGGCAGCGCGGCGCTACGGCGATCTGCGAGGGAACCCCGACGTAGGGATTCCCCCGCTTCTGCCGGGTCTAAAGCGGGAGCCCACCCCGCATTGCAGCGCTCGTTGGCGGGTGCCCACCCCGCTTATATGTTGGTTTGAGGAACGGGAGCCTACCCCGTGTTGCCGGCATCAAAGCTTCCCGGGCCGCCGCGCTGCCCGCGGTGACCCGGAAGCCGTCTGGAAAGCCCTGAACGGGGGCGGGGACTGACTCGGAAGATCCAGGAAGCGGACGGGAGCCTACCCCGCGCTCCTGGGATAGCCATCGCCAAGAGGGAACCTTGGGATTCACCGCGGCAGCCCGGGTTAAGAGGCACGTCGGACCCAGCGAAGGACCTCGCCTGACTGCACGGGGCTCCCTTGCCAGCGAGAGAAAGCCCCGACGGCGAAGAGAAAGGCCGGAGGGGAGCAGAGGGCCTCCCACCGTGACCGGAGCTGCCGTCCAAGTCCCGGTGAGTGGGGCCTGAAGGGGGGACCGTGTTAGCCCTCCCCAAGCACTGTGGGAGCCCGGTGAGGAGGGCTCCGTGGGGCCGTTGTTAGAGGGGGTGGCCGGCCCCCCCTCTCCTGCCAGTGGTTACTTCTTTTAGGGGGCAACACTGTTCAAGAGCGCCAGATCGCTCCAAAGCGGGGCCAATTGTTATTTAGAGTCCGTAGGGACTCCAATACCTGAAGGGGGCATTGTTCTTTGTTTCTGAGCGTGAGACGCTCCAACGTGCTGACAGTGGTTCCGAGCCCACGAGGCTCCAACGAGGCCAGCAGTGGTTGCGCAGAGCGCTCAGAGCGCTCCAACGTTGGGGGCATTTCTTTTGGGATTGAGTGGCCCCAGGTGGCAGCGGGCCACTCCCACCTTGCCCCTCAAAGTTGTTTAGAGCCTGCGAGGCTCAGGGGGCCACAAGTGTGACATATTAGAGCCCAGGAGAGGCTCCAACCCCCCCGCCATATTTGTTTAACAAGGCACAGTGGTGCCACCGCATCTCTCCAGTTGCCCAGCACTTAGTGGGCAACTGCAACGTTTAGGTTGTGGCCTCGGTGTTCTGGCTTGCGCAGCCTGCGCCGGCGCGCCCTGACTTTTCTGGACGCAGGGCGTCCTTGCCCCTACTAGGCCAGTTGGCCCAGGGACTGCCACAGTAGTGGCTAATGTGAGTTTGGGCGCCATTGTTCCTTTCCTGCACCTCTGAATGTGTTTATGCGTCAGGTGCTTTGCTTTACACCGCTGAATGTATTTTATGCATCATGTGTTTCCCTTGTTCTACACCTCTGAATGTTATGCATCATGTGTTTATGTGCTTAGACCCCTACAGGTATTGTGATACTTAGGTGGTTGTTTTCTCCCTAGTACAGGTGGTGCTAGTGAGGTCCTGATTCCCTGCGCAATATTTTCCTAAGGTGGTTAGGGTTGCGTAGGTGGTACTTACCTGATACCAGTAGTTACTGGTTGTGTGCTACATATGTTATTTTGTACTACAGTATTATTCCTATGTTCTAAAAAGTGCTAATTCCTGACAGTGGTCCAGGTGGCCCTGTCCCCTGTATATATAATCCCTTGTAAATTCTGCCCGTGCCTGTTGGCACATTGTAGAGTGTGTGTTTTTATCTAATGTGTTGTGTATAATACAAAGGCTATTTTTATAGAATACCTTGTGTGGAGTTTCCTTTGTGGTGGGCCTTGGGTGTTGTTGCTGGGTGCGCGCGCAAACGCTTTACACATCGCCTCAGGGATAAGCCTGTCTGCTCGTGCCAAGCTACCAAGGGGGTGAGCAGGGGTTATCTTTGGCGTGTAACTTCCTTGCCCTGACTAGAGTGGTGGTTTCTGCCTGACTTTGGCGCAAGCCTTAGCCAACCAGAAATCCCATTTCTAACATTGGTGATCAGCGGTGGGATTTGGACTTGCGTTTGCGCTGTACCGCAGCAGCAACTGGCCGCACTACAAAACTCTGCATTTAGATAAATCACATGGTATGGGGATTATTGTTTTAAAATTGTTTTTAATTGTCATTTCTTTGGAAATGTGGTTTTGTGCACTGTGAGTTAGGTGTCCCTAGCTCGGGAGGGTAGATCATCCCCCTTAGTGCATTGTGTTTTCTGGATTCACCAGAGGGTGGGATCCAGTGGTGGCAGCGTCATAGTGTCCAGTACATTTGTCCCCCGCCCTGCGCCCAGAGTTGGTACCTGTGTCACGTGGTGGTCAGGTTGAGGAATCAGGGGTGGTAGAAACTGCCTTACCAGTCCGAGGGGAGGGTTGTGTGTGTGGATGAATGGTGTGTGGCACTAGGCAAGTGAGTGTGAGTTCTCTGGGTTAGAGAGCTTGCTGAATCCTTGGTGAATTGTGTACTCCTGTGTTAAACGCAGACCCCTAGGTTCCCTGTGTGATCTTTTCTCTAGAACGTCTGCCAGAATGGAGCCTGCTTTTGATCTCAGTGATCTAATTTATTACAGTATGCAGGAGTTGGAAAGGTTCTGTAGAGAGAGAGGCATAGGGGTGAGAGAGTCAGACACTATGTGTGAACTTAGGGGCCACATGATCCAGTGGGTTAAGAGGCAAAGGGATCTTGAGCGCAGTACGGAAAGGGCCCAGGCCTCACACCTGGAGGGTGGTGGGTCTGTGGGGAGCCCTGAAGATTCAGAAGAGGCGGTAGAGGATGACAATACCTGGACGCCAGAAGAGAGTGAGGACCCCATAGGTAGGGCGTCCCTTGCTGGGTCCAGCGTAGGAGGCAGCGCCTCATCCCTTTCCCTGTCCCCAGAGGAGTGGGAAGATAGAAGGAAAGAAAGGGAGCACCAGCTGACGTTAGAAAAGCTCAGGTTGCAGCATGCCCAGGCTATGGCGCAGCTGGAGGTCAAAAGACAGATGGCGGAGGCTGAGAGGGCCTTTGCCAGAGAGAAACTAGCTCTGGAGGGTAGGTTATCAGGTGGTGCTAGTGAGGTCCTGATTCCCTGCGCAATATTTTCCTAAGGTGGTTAGGGTTGCGTAGGTGGTACTTACCTGATACCAGTAGTTACTGGTTGTGTGCTACATATGTTATTTTGTACTACAGTATTATTCCTATGTTCTAAAAAGTGCTAATTCCTGACAGTGGTCCAGGTGGCCCTGTCCCCTGTATATATAATCCCTTGTAAATTCTGCCCGTGCCTGTTGGCACATTGTAGAGTGTGTGTTTTTATCTAATGTGTTGTGTATAATACAAAGGCTATTTTTATAGAATACCTTGTGTGGAGTTTCCTTTGTGGTGGGCCTTGGGTGTTGTTGCTGGGTGCGCGCGCAAACGCTTTACACATCGCCTCAGGGATAAGCCTGTCTGCTCGTGCCAAGCTACCAAGGGGGTGAGCAGGAGTTATCTTTGGCGTGTAACTTCCTTGCCCTGACTAGAGTGGTGGTTTCTGCCTGACTTTGGCGCAAGCCTTAGCCAACCAGAAATCCCATTTCTAACACATGTACATTAATACAGTCATATAGTTGAAACACAACTCAT
Organism: Triturus cristatus; assembly: GCF_964204655.1. Lineage (NCBI taxonomy): Eukaryota > Metazoa > Chordata > Amphibia > Caudata > Salamandridae > Triturus > Triturus cristatus. Next base: position 1,060,621,150 of record NC_140594.1, on the reverse strand, counting down.
TTAACTTTCCCACCTGAGTGCTCTCGGTATTCTTCTGTGTTCATGAAACACTGATCCACTGTCACATTAATCTTTTCAATTATAATCACTGAAAGTGTTTGTCTCGCCAGAATGTATACTCCCCATCTAATATTAGAAGAAGAACAGTTTGATATGTCCACCCGACAGGCCTGCCGAGCCCACAGAAGGAGGTTGCAACAGGGGCCTTTATCTTCTGGGCACGGCGGAAAATGTGCCAAAGGACAGGCCTGGGTGTGGCGTATCCTCCCTACATTCCACTGCACTGAAACCCTTTCTTACTTTTAATATACCAAAAAGATTAATCAATTTTTTTGTCCTTCTCAAAATGTTCTACTCTCTTTTATCCTTGGCCTAAATGAATTCAATCCTGTAATAAACCATTCTTTGGCTAAAAGAATGTTGTCCCTCTTCTAGGTAATATTCTTTCTCTGTAATGGTAACTTAGATTCTCTGCTCAGTTCCTTAATTTCTGCAATGCTTACCTGTATGCAGTTAAGTTCATCTGAGAACAAATAGAAAAACCTACCAGTCTCAAAAGGATCCTCTTTCTTAAACTCTTTACCTGACTGGCAAAACCTCTGTCAATCGCTGCCACCACCGCCCTTTGAGTTTTGACTTCACCAAAACTGACACAGGGAGCTAGGTATGGTCCCTTAAAAATCTAAGTTGGCAATTGAAATTGTCCTGAAGTCACACAGGATTTTATCCTTACTCCTCGCTGAGCATAGACCAGCAGAACCCCGACCATATTTTCCCTTTACATTGCATTCGCCCACAAAGAGGCGATGGGCGCAAACGTTTTTTCATCTTCTTGCTTGACTATGGCTCTTGGGTAATTGTCCTGAGCAGTAGTGAGATGGGCTCTAACACTATGACAAAACAAACAGGGAGCCTTTTTATGATAGGCTTGCGCCGCTGGAACAACACTTTTTTTGGCTCTACAGTGGCGAAAGCCTCCCAATCATGTCTATAAGGAGACGCAAAGCCACAATCGCGTGGCCTTACATGGCCTCAAAGATATGGAGTAAGTCAAAGCAGAGCAAGTCACTACCTTTCCTCACTCTGCATCAAGGAAGGGTTTCAGGGGCGCTGCGGTTGGTTTTCTCATGCCACATCCATGGATTTTGACGCTGTCCCAGATTTACTCAATCATGTAAACCTGGAGCAGCTCCAACAGGTTACGCCTCCCCAGAGAGGGGTAACAAGACAAAATATTTTTATTTCTCCCAGTTTCTTTCTCTATCCATGTACGCTGCAATCTGCAGCACACATAGAAAGAGGAAAATGCCTCTTGAGATTGTTTTTGTGCATAAAGGTGCCCTTTCCTGCACAAAACAATTTTGCATGCAACAAAGGTACCCTTAAACCATGGTGCAAGGGTGCTTACATTAGCGCTAGGCAGGGGGAAAGGACAGGAATGCACCGTATTTCATAAATACTGTGCATTCCTGCCAATTCACATTGGCATATGGCAACGCAGCAAGAAGGCTTGCGGTCCTGCCCTATGACAATTTTTTATAAATGAGGCCCCTGGTTTGCTCTTGGGACGTCTTGAACAGGAGATAAAAACTTTCGAAACTAGCAATGGGCAGCATGCAGAGATAGTTACATTAGCATCCATAAATCTAAAAAGATCTGAATTCAGAGACATAGCAGATAAGGAGCTGTCATACATGGGTTTAACAGTATGGTGAGAGGGGGCATCTCAGGAAAATGCTGACAAGATTGCTTAAAAAGAGAGGCCTTCAAATACATTTGCTTGGATAAAGAAAGCAGGAGGTGAAATGGCCGTAGAGAATCATGACCTTAGGTCTGAATTTGTAGAATACTGTATGAGGCTATATAGATCATGCATTGTGGCAGATATACAGCAGATTGAACAATATCAGAATTGCATTACCATGGTTTTGTTATAATGTCATCATAGGCAGGCAAACTGCAAACCACTCACAATAGAGCGGATTACTCTAGCAATAGAGTCTACAGCAGGATATTAAGCCCTTGGCGCATATGGCCTAAACCCTGAGGCATATAATGCATTTAATTGGCTGTTGACACTTTACCTTTTGAAAGTTTTACTGAAGCTCTGGAATCAGGGATGCTGCTCCCTACCAAGTCTGAGCCAATTATAGTATTCCTCCCAAAACTGGGGAAAGACACAACACAGTGTCCATCCTCTAGGCCCCTCTAGCTTTTGATGCCCTTGATGATACATATAATTCCTCCTCATCAGTCAGGTTTTTTTCTAGGCAAATCTATGTCCACCACCCTGCGAACATTACTTGCTGTCCTGCACCCATTGAACCCTGAGCTGGAGGATGTGGTAACTTTGTTGGGGCCAAGAACACCTTGGAGTGGCCTTTCCTTATGACCACACTCTGCTGTCCTGGCTTAGGGAAATACATGATACTTTTGATTTCACCTTTATATTCCTCACCAGTGGCAAAGGCGCATGCTTATGGAGACATCTCTAAATCATATGAGTTCAGGAGGGGCATCAGGGAAGGATGCCCATTTTCCCTGTTACTTTGCATAATTGCCATGTAGCCGTTGCATGGTTGCTCTGTGAGAAACACAGGGCCCGATTCACAGAACTAATTTACGACAAATTCCTAAATTTACTACCATTTTTGTATTCACAGAAGACACTTACTCATTTTGGTATTCACAGAAGACACTTACTCATTTTGGTATTCACAGAAGACACTTACTCATTTTGGTATTCACAGAAGGCACTTATTCATTGATGAGTAAGTGCCTTCTGTGAATACCAAAATTAGTAACTTACTCATTTTGCTATTCAAAGAAGGCACTTACTCATTGATGAGTAAGTGCCTTCTGTGAATACCAAAATGAGTAAGTGCCTTCTGTGAATACCAAAATGGTAGTAAGTTTAGGGATTTTGTCTTAAGTTAGTTCTGTGAATCGGGTCCAGAATGAATGGGGACTGATTAGCTGGATGCATATTAGCCTTGATGCATGTAGGCAACAGGAAGTTCTCTAAGGACCTTGCTCCTGTTAATAGGGAACTAAATAACGTTTGGGGGATACTTTGGGATCTCCATTAACTGAGGGAAATCAGAGATGTTCCCGATGAAGCAGGCCACGCTAGGGCCATGCATTGATCATGCCAGTCAGTCAAACAAGTCTTTATTTGGTCGGAGCCATAAAAGCACTCACAAAACAATAGAAACATAATGCTGTAAAATTCCAAAACGTTTGACCAAATGACAATTTTAAATTACTCAAGATACAGAATCAGACAAGTTGTTGCATGAAGTAGATCTCAATGAAGGTGCCAAATTCAGTATATAAAGGACTCATTCAATTTAGCAGAATATGCTTTGTATTTTACAAACGGTTGTCTATTAACTTATGCTAGAGTTAAAATTCGGACATTGCATATTGGGGGTAGTAGTACTAAAATTAAAAACATGTCAAAGGATTCAAATATACATATGTTACTTAAAATCATCCATAAAATTCATATATTTTTGTAATGTGGACCCTAGAGACTGCAGAAATATTAACTCTTCTTTATAGTGTCTCAAATTTGATTTGCGCAATAACGGCGCCAGTAAAGAACGTCCTGGCCCTGTGTACAAAGTGCAAAACAAAGTACAGTGGCTAGTGCATTGTGTCCAGATGTTATCACACCCACAAGGTGGTAAGTCCTGTTTCCAGGCCCGTGGCGTGGGTAAGGTACATTTGTAGTGCAATTTGCATAACCTAAAAAAAAGAATCCAGTGGTGATACATGGGGTTTATAATCCACCCTAAGTAAGGCTCTATACAGTGTGTTGTTGACACTGGGGTGTAATTAGCAATCAATTAATTTGCCTGGGCCATTTCTAAGCGTTTGTTCATGCAGTGTTCCAAATATTGTTCTTTGACGTGGCTTATGTTCTGGCCTGATTGTATGAGGGGGTTTCATATAAACTCAGTAAGCCCAAACCATTGAATGAATTCTTCAGGTATGAGAGCCACAGTATTTGAACTACCCTTTCAAGTGACAGACAGTCAGAGATGCAGGTTCTGGTCAGGCCAGCCTCGTGTGAACCCCACATTTTAGCCCAAAGTATCAGAGGGGCTAGCCCGATCATGTCTTCCAAGTATGACATCCTGAGTTCCTCATGACACATTAGTGTGGCTGTGCCTCCCGAGGCTGACAATAGTCTACGCATGAAGCGGTTTTCTGCTCATTGAATGATGCCCACTCTGCTGTAGTCCCATAGGCCAGCACCATATGCTTCCACAGAAATGCACTTACTTCTATATAGGTTGAGCATTTCTATGAGGGCTTTGTTTCTTAGCTTATGGGTGAATATAGATATCGCCTCAATATTCCTACTAAAAGACTGGAGTCTAAGTTTCAAAAGTGGTGTCCAACCTAATGATTAATTAAACAAGAATCACTAGATAGTTAAAACTCTTCACCTTTGCTAAATTTCAGTCCCCCTTGTTAAAGTGCTTTGACTTTGTGCTTGGGCGACCACAGGTCATAGTATACAACACTGACTATGCCCTACATTGGTGTGAAGATACAGTGAGATATATAAGGGTGATACTGCATAGAGAGCGCTAGTCCATTGTTAACATGTTGGATAGTCTCTTCCATAATGTAACCATGTGAATTAAGCTTCCACTTTCAATGGCAGGCAGAAGATTGATTATTAAAGTGGTTGTCCTTTTCAGTCTCCTTCATGTACATGTTATGGAGACATCTCTACATAATTTGAGTTCAGGAAGGGCACCAGGGCAGGATGCCCGGTTTCCATGTTACTCAACAAACATTTATTTCAAAACGCTCCTCACTAAACGTGCATGAGGGCAAACATAGTCCACTCTCACATTACCCTATGAAAGGGACAACTTCCAAGTCCCTTATTTAGAGCCATATTACTTAGCCATAAAGGAGCAATTAGACATAGGTTCCATCCAGACCCATATCCTCCCCATCTAATATTAGAAGAAGAACAGTTTGATATGTCCACCCGACCGGCCTGCTGAGCCCACAGAAGGAGGTTGCAACAGGATCCTTTATCTTCTGGGCCTGGCGGAAAATGTGCCAAAGGACAGGCCTGGGTGTGGCGTATCCTCCCTACATTCCACAGCACTGCAACCCAGTTGGCGGGGCCGACTGTCCTGCAAAAAGCCAGACCCAACAATCCCAGGGCTGTGAAATAGCCAAGGGATTGCTGACACAGGCCCCCAGCCTCAAAATGAGTGCTGGATTAGACTGCTCTAACCAATCCTGGAGATGCTCTCATGCTGAAACGAGCATGAGAGCAGCTTCAGGATTGGGTGAATTCACATCCACTAGGAAGGAAGTCCTTTCATTTTCTGCTCATCGTCGCCAGCATCCCGCCAGAGACACAGCCTTTATGGTGAGTTTTGGGGCATCATGCATCACCTTATATCATGGTGCCAGCCACCACTGTATAGTGGTTCACAATTTGCAACCTACCTCATTATTATTTATGAGGAAGGTCTAATTGCGACCCACATCCAATCTGTTTTTATGAACCAACCTACAAAAACACAGATCGGATCCAAAAATATAAATACATTTGGTGAAAGTCAATGCACAAATTGCAACTACTTTTAATGAATGCATTTTTATTATATGAGGTCCTAGGCTTCCAGGCCCATTGGGAATTTGGGGGATCTTGTTATGAGCCCCTAAGTGCCCTGCAAGAAATTCCTTGTAACATTTGGTTGCAGTGATATCATCAGAAGTTCCATAAATTGCATACTCTGATACTTGTAAGATTGTCATTTTTTTGTTCACAATGGAATTATTGTATTTGCAAAGTGAATGAAAATAGATATTGACCGAAAAAAGAGCTAAGTGGTCACAGAGACAGATTTTTTTAAATTAACTCTATCAACATAATTGATACTACATGCTTGGAATTGTCCTACTTTTTATCCTACATTATTACTATCAGAGCACTGAATATTGCAAGCCGTTTGGATCAGTATAGAGGCCCAGGGTTGACACTATCATTACGATTTCATAGCGAATACAGTTTCCATCTTTCACCGAGTTGCTAGCTGACCTTTCGCCTGACCTTTGATCCTGAGAGTTGCATGAAGTGCTAGCTGTGAGAAATGGAGATGAAAAAACATCTCTTGATTTCAGCTTCCCAGTACTTTAGATGTTGGTCTAATTCTGACATGCAAGGATAATAATAAAGAGTTCACCACATTCAGAGATAAAAGTTTCAAGAGACAGAGCTGCAGAAATTGACATACTTTCATGGACAGAAGATTTTGAGCTCTGAAGAATGTCATCACTTATAAAATGGGTAATGTCTGAAGAGTGAAACATTCGAAATTGAGAAAATACTTCCTGGAAGTGAAGAAATCATACTTCTTGGATATATTTCTAGCAATATAAATCAAAGTCTAGTTAAGATAAGCTTAAATGTTTCTGCTATTTTACCCCTACAAGAAGCAGCCATTTAATGGAGACAAGCTACATAAATTCTCAAGATGTGAATATTGTCAATTGACTTAGACGCATAATGCAGTATCATGAGTTACTCAATGTTTAGTATTCGACATGACACACCAGTATCACTCGTTTTATCTGATTTTGCACTTCTTAACCTGCGATATTCAAGGGAATCAAATATTTTAAGTGATGGGTGGGATATTTGAATGGATCTCAGCCACTGACACTTTCTCTGGGTTGCATTCAAATCCATCGTTTTTTGCTTACTGTGCCACTACATTCAGGGACTAAACATACACAAATCATAAAATCATCCTTCTCCAAAGGGAACGGCTATGCCTTAGTGGCGTAACATCAGCCCCCACAGCCCCTGCGGAGTGGGGGAGCCCCAGTAGGGGCGTACACAGGCCCCCGCATCCCCCGTGGTGCTGGGGGGCCCCCGAGCTGCAGGGGGCCCCCTCAGCCCAGTATTCAGGCCTTAGCGCTCCAGATTAAATCTGGAGTGGGGGCCCCTCCGTGTACCTTGCAGGGGGGCGCTCTGAGCTTTCGTTAAGCCACTGAGCCTCAGGCTCCAGGGGGCCTCCTCCGGCACTGTCTACAGGCGGCGGGCCCCTGGCCTGAGAGCCCCTGACTGGGTACGGAGTGTTGGGCCCTCCTCTCCATGTACTTTGTATGGGGGATCCCCTCAAATTTCGTTATGCCACTGCTATGCCTCGTCTCCTCTGAAGGCACAGAACTGCTGGATGGTAGTGCCTTCTTTGGCCTCATTATTGAGGTTAGCTTGAGTACTGGCGTGCATTGAGTTACAGGACCCACATGTGGGCATGCCTGTTACACTTAGGACATGTCACTCAGAAAAACAAAGCCTGCTTGGGTTTGCTACAGATTAAAGCGGGTGTGACCCAGCAGTTTGGGCTGGGCTTTTCTGATTGGAGCAGCAGCACCCATGCTCATTTGCATTTGATCTGTTACCTCCTCCAATGGACAGATAAATTAAAAAATCAACTGTGTGGAATGCGCCCAGAATAAGAGTGGTTCAGATTAATGCAGGCATTTACAATAATCACTTTTTTTGCAAAAAAAGGAGAGCACAACTGCCACAAGGGATCAAAGCATTGAGCAGGTGTGTTTTTTTGTGATTCGTATTGTCTTGTATTGTAATTGCATTATAGCGCTTACTACCCCTGACGAGGCGTCGAAGAGCTTTGGCTCTCACTAATCAAAATCTCTTATGCATTCTTATGGTTCATAAAGCCAGAGCAGGGGGCAGATCCTTCTCCTTTTTGGCGCCTAGCCTGCAGGACTCTAACTAAACAGCTTTGGGCAATCCCCATGGAAGCAGCTTTTAAGGCCCTCCTGAAAAGACTTTTATTGTGATAGGTGAAATCAGGTTTCTTTCTCTCTGTCTAACTCAGCGTAGCACCAGGGCGCTTCTTCGGAAGCAGCTGTTCGCGCTTTACAAGTTAAAGTCAATTCATACATTCATTCATCCATCCAATCATTCGTTCGTTCATTCATTCACTGAGCGCCACTATTCATGAACACAAGTTTGAAATCTGGTTATTCACTGCTAAGTTGTAGCAAAAGTTGTTTCTCACTGCTGCTATGTCACTAAGGAATTACATGGTGCTCTCACCGGGCTGTCAGAGTAGTGCAGGGAAGCAGAGAGTACTGCTTTGGGGGGTGGAATGCAAAGAGGGTGGTGGGCGGGTGGCAGATGCCCTGCATTTCCTTTTTAGGTCTCGCTGAGCCCAGCACATGCGCTGGCTCGAAGAGACATTTTGTATGTGGGAATTTCAAAGTGCTGCTGGCTGGCCTAATGCTTGCGTTCACGCGATCGTGCACGCGCGCAGTCGCCTGCCAGCAGCACTTTGAAAACTTGTGCGTCATCGCAATCGTGATCACTTTCGCTTTCAGAGCGATCGCGATCACGATGACGCACGCGCACACACAACTCCCGCTTCTCCCCCTCCCCCACCACATATTGCGTCTGCAGACGCTCTCGCGTGGCCAACGCTTGTTAAAGTATGCCGCAATCCAATGTTTACATTAGTTACATGATCTGAGAGTTAAGCAGGCGTTCGTCATTCTTAAAATTTTGTGAATATTGCGTGACGTACAGTTTGGCAGCACACAGCGGTTCTTAATGGTAAATTAAGGAGCTTGGTGTAATTTAAGACCATGCTTTCGACTGTTCTTGTAGTGTCAGAAAGCAGTGAGGAAGTATTCTGTTCCAGGTACAGATTCAAAAGTGGCGAACACCGTCAAATTTCCTGGTATTATTAACAGAGCTTCTGAGCTGCCTTCAAAAATGAGTCCGCAACCCGCTGTGTAAAACTAGTAAGGCATTATGTTTGTCAAAAATCGCCAAATTGTTTGAAGACGGGCTTTTCATTTTCACCTTACGCCCGCTAGTTTTTTTGTTTTTTAAATAACATTTTCACGCTAAACATCACGAGTCGTTGTCAGACGCGAAGAAGAGCGGTCACGTGAGAGCCTGATGGCCCATGGAGTTAGTTTGGTTGGTTAGCGCCCCCCCACCTTTCTCTGGGGTGGCCTTCTCATGAAGCAGTGCAGCTATGCTGCCCGTAGACATTTGCAGTGCAGCATGTGATGGTGAGCTCATGGAAGATGTGTCATGTGCCTGGTGCGAGAGGAATAGCCGGAGAGGCGAGCAGAGCTGTGTCGGTTCTCAGACAAAAGCAATGACCCACTGATCTATTTAAATTATATGCGCTTTGTGATCTGCTGTTGCAGGTTCTTTGCAGTAGGCACATTAACCATCTGCGCTACCCTATCATGACTCAAAACTTCCACTAGACAAACCTCCGATCTTTCTGTTGGAAGAAAATTAATCATGGAGTTGTCTTGACATTTTAATTGAGGGCTGAATATTGCTGGAGGCCAGGAACGCTGGCAGAAGGTGCTTTTAAAACTATTATATACTTGCAAACACGACCCCCCACCTAAAGGCATCGCCCGGTGCGGTCGCACCGGTCGCACCGCCCTAGAGCTGGCCCTGGATGGATCCTGTTCTGGGATAGGGCTACCCCTATCCTTGGGTTCTACTTATTTGTTATGGAACCCAGATGTCTGTCTCGTGCTGCTAAGGCTCCGGTTCTTAAAAGGCCATGGCACTTCCTGATATGCTTGTTTAAGGTCCGGATCCTTACAGGACATTCTATCTTCATATTGGGACTTACTGGTGGCTTTAAAAATTCCATCCCTCCTGCTAGTTCGGATGGAGCTGGAAACTTACACGGCATTATATATACATCATTCTTTTTATTTTAATTTGGTAGCATTACATTTGAATGTTTAATTAATTGAACACAATTCAAATATGGGCTAGCAATGTAAAATGTGTTGCTGTTCCTTTCGAAACTTGTGCATAAAGGAGATTTCATGTAGAAAAAAATATTGGCACATGCTAGGAACGTATTATATTTCCTTATACCCTGCTGCCGAGGGCTGTACCGGTTATTAAAGCCCGTGTACCTCAATTATACCCCCCAGCTGTTTGCTGTTCTGTACACTTTGCTGTTCTGTACACGTGATTATCTAGGATTCTCCACTTAACTGCCTCTTTTCCGTTTAGTTTGAGGTAAATATGACCCCTTTCAATATTTTTCTTGTTTTTTGATCCACTTCGGTGCCTGATAAAGCCAGTGCAACAGTACTCAGTCTGTTGAGAGAACACTTCACCAGTTTCTAGTAAAAATGCGTCAAAGAGTCAGCGATCGTTGTTTTTTTGTTTTTTTAAACCTCTGGCGAATTATCATCTCCACACTCTCATCCAAGACCCTCTAGAAAAATTTAACCAGCTCAAACTGGTTTAAATGTGACAGTTTTGAAAGAAAAATCAGTACTAGTAAATAATCTGTTTATCAACATGTTTAAACGAATTGTCACTTTTTTTTCTCCCACACTTGGCTTACAAATGTTTGTATAAAACTATATTCGACTGCAAACATACTTTGATTACTTAATATCACCAAAGTTGTCTACATTTTATGAAGAGTGCATTTTGTGCTCCCCCTAATCCCTTAAAAAAGTACAGTTTATTTGCGAAATTCCTTAAACATAATTAAGTAGTTGATGATTCTCACATGTGCTGTTGGAAAATATCAGAGATATTGCAGTTTTTGGATCTGACCAAAATGATTTTCCTCCATGGTTTTCAGGCTAAATCTTTCTAGGCGTCTGCGTAACTTTAAACTGAGTAACAGTATGCCACTTTTGGAGCAATCCGTGATACATCTCTGCTGTGCTCAAAAGGGAGTAAAACAAAATAAAATAATTTCTCCCTTGGGGATCACAGTGCTCTAGAGAAGGTTTGTCTCGGGTTACCCGCTCTCAGGGCCGGAAAAAGGGTTTACTGGTCTGTTCAGCGAAACTTTCCAGACCCCACCAACGGGCATTTGCAATGCAATAGGTCTCGCATTTTAGAAAGTTAGACCTATTGGTATTGCAAATAACAATGCCTTTTAATATTGCAGGTTTTTTAAACACAAATAAAAGCCATTGTCATTTACAATGCCAATAGCTCAAAATCTCGCAATTGCGAGACCTATTGCATTGCAAATGCTTGTTACGTTTGGAACAGGGAAGATGGGCCATGTTATAGATGGCTCCCCAATACTCTTCTAAGCAAGGCAGATAATATTGTGGGCCATACATGACATGATATTAGAAATGTGTGAAAATGGAATAATGGGGATGCTTTTCACTGAGGGGTTTTGAGTGACATCATAGCCAACTCAAGCTTCCCACTTGTTATCTATTTGATGTCACTCAGAACTCTTCAATGAGAAACATCCCTGTTGTTAACTGTTGACCATCTATACATCATTTTTATATGATATATACATTAAGACAATGTGCAAATAATTGAGATCACATTTCAACGAGGAGGAGGCCGGGACTAGTCATACATCTCCTTCCAGAGCAGAGACATACATGTGATAGCCCACACCTTTCAGATGACTGGGATGCATATTGTTTATTTCAAGTACTTCTAGGAGTAAGTTAGCTGGCTGCAAAGTGTATTATAATGGAATGGAATCAGAATATTGTGGTTTAAATATCGTGTAATAAAAGCGGTGCCGCTGCACGTCAGCATTTCTGAGTCGAGAAAGTAGTTCCACAGGAATACTCTTATACATACTCTTACATGTCCATCTAAATTGGTGCTAAAACATTCATTTAAAAAAAAAAAAACATATTTCTTTATTGGCATTTTAACATCATGGCAGTACATCAATGGTCAAGGCAGTGGTATAATGTAACAGGTATGTCGGTCACAACAGCACAATGGTAAAAATCACAGGCTGATAAAATTAAGGTATGAGGCATCACTGAGGAACATTTGTATGTCATAAGGCCCTGGATGCTGAAACATTCATCTTATTATTAATAAAAGTGCAAAACGGGCACAGTCCTTTCCATTTGTACTAAATGTATATGAATATTCTCATGTTATTCTTATTTTTCTGGTGGCAATACACCAAGGCATTTCAGAGTATGCAAAAGAATGCTACAGGAGCAATACTTTACATACTCTAAAATGTGTTTATAAATATGCCCTGTTGGGCCCTAAATATTGTAGCTAATTGGTGTTAATAAAAGAAAATCTACACCCAATGAAGCAAAACTTTTATAAATTATGTTTAGATCACAATATTTATGTCAGAAAATAATTTTGTGATCAATAGTTTAAAATATATCCTTTATAACAGTCTCTCAATACCTGAATGTATTATTGTTTATTATATTTTAAGAAATAACCCTTCACAAACACATGAAAACTCGATGTAGTGTCTTAGCTGACAAAGTAGGACAATTCTCAGCATCATCTTTGATAGTTAGTTGACACCTGTTGACATTTTTTGTACAAATGTGAGAGCTCTGTTAAATTACACCTAGATATATTCTTTACCTCTTGGAATGGTGTTGGCATAGCTTCTAGTTCCTCCAGCTGTGCCGATTGCATATTTCTTGGCGGAGAGTGCCAGATTACAAGAATTTGTTTCTTTGTGGTATTGAGTAGAATGTGGCTTTCTTTCACCTAGAGGTGAATATGTTTCAACAAGCCACAAGGTTTTCTGCTCTTGTTTGCTATTACCTAATCACATATGGACAACCTGCATAAAAGATGCATCATAATTAAGTGTGGAGAGCTATCCAGAGCTAGTGTTAATTAAGACAGGAGATACTGTGATTCTCATGGGAAGCTGCATGTGATGAGTTTAAGGGCCAGATGTAGGAAGCCAATTTGCGATCGCAAACGCTGAAATTTGCAGAATTTCAGCGTTTGCGATCGCAAATTAGCAGTGTGCAATGTAGCACACAAAAACCCCCTTGCAAAATAAGGAATTTCAAAATTTGCGATTCCCTATTTTGCGATTGCATTCAAGGAATCGCAAAATGCGATTCCTTAAATGCAATGTAAGAAGCACAAAAGAAAGTGCGATTTGGCATTAAGTAATCGCAAATTACCACCAACTTCAAGTTACAGCTATAGAGGAATCTGGCCCTGGCTCACCCCTCGGCCAGCACCTACCCAGCCGAACGTCGGACACTGTTTCTCCTCGTCGCCGGGTTGTGTTTTCTTCCCCCTCCCCCACTTCTTCCCTTTTTTTTTTATTCTTTATCTTCCTCTCCTACTCCTATCCCCTTTACCCTCATTCTCTCTCCCCTTGCCTGCTTTTTTTTCTGATGTCTATTTTTTGCTACTCTTTTAACACATGTAACTTCGCTCCTGCAACTCATGTAACTTGTAACTATGCTCTGGAACAATGTTCGTTCTTCATGTAAAGCGCTCTGATACCTCCGGGTCCAGCCAGCGCTATATAAAACTTTTAAAATAAATTAATTAAATAAATAAAGTTGGTGGTAATTAGCGATTTTCTTTAAAAAAGCACTTTTTTGCTTTTTTTAAAGTGCCATGTGGCACACATTCATGCCCTTAGGGCATGTATGTGCGCCACATGTGCACACATGCACATTTCAGGGGTGCAACACGGTGTCCCTCTGGAACCCTTGCACCCTTGAAATTGCGCACGCAATTTGCGAGTACCTATTCGGTACTCGCAAATTGCGTGCGCAATTCCCATTCATTCCTATGGGCTTCTTGGCACATAGGAATGAATGGGAAGGTATTCCTTGATTGCGAATCGCAATTTGCAATTAAAGAATATTAAGGAATCGCAAAAAATATTGCGATTCCTACCTACATGGCATTTTGCGAGTCCTTAATAGCGAATCCCTAAAATTCGCTATTAAGGACTCGCAAAACTGCTTTTACCTACATTTGGCCCCTAATGATGAAAAGGATGATTCAATCCGATTTGCTAACTCTAGTCCCAAAGGTTCATTATTATCAATGAAGTACCATACTGTGAACTCTAGCCCACCTTTCCATGCCTTCCAAAACGATTTCTTAGTTCTCTATATTGTGTACAAAAGATAGGCACCACATAGATTGTTCTAAAATAAGTTGAAATTTGCTTCAAATGAGGAAAGAAATAAGATTTTTTTTTAAAATACAATTGGTCAGCATACTCCAAAATGAAATAATCCTGTTTCTGGGGTGTTTAAGAAAAATGTAAATCCTAAATAGGTGAAAATCTGGTCCTTTCGTACCAAAACATCTTTTGATCTGTGTGGAAGTTTTTAACATCAACACAATGGGAACTATACTTCCAGAGCTACGCAGTACTCTTACATGTTTCCGATTGTCATACCTTTTTCTAAATTTAAGTTTAGTTTATGTAACAGGCATTTGATTCAGTGTATCATGCTTTGTTTAAGAATTGGTTTTAGGAATGTAGGGCCATATTATCAAGAACGGGCGTAACATTATCGCCGCTTTAGCGGCAGGAAACTGCCGCTAAAGTGGCAATAAGGGGCTTGCTAATATGCCCTAGAGAATTCCAATAGAAGCCCAGGTTTGTGGTCCTTCACACCAGAACGTGGGCTTCTATTGGAATTCTCTAGGGCATATTATCAAGCCCCTTATCGCCGTTTTACCTGCAGTTTCCTGCCACTAAAGCGGCGATAATGTTATCGCCCATTCTTGCTAATATGGCCCGTAATGTCTCAATTTTATAAACGTCTCAAAAATTGGCTGTGGGACCCCACACAAGATAAAGGAAACTATTACTCTCATTGAAGATTACAATCAGAGTAAGTTTCTTTAATGCAATCTCTCTCTGCCATAAAACCCTCAGAAATCAACATTTATTTTCTGTTAATACACTGTAATATGTTTCTATTGAATTAAACATTTTGTTTTTAGCGCAAATAGTGAATCCTGACCATATTCACTCCTTTGTGATATGCTCTGACTCCATGTCTACTTTTTAATTTCTGGTACTCGATTTTCTTATATCTTTGCAATAAAGACATCTCTCCTGAAGACATATTAATCATTTTGGCACACTTTATCTCATCAAGAAACTCTGTAAAATCAATTAATGATGTTTTGCTAAATTCTTAGTCTGCTGAAAATAATTACATACCACATGCCCCAAAAGTTTTAGATTACGTATTAAAGCCTGTTCTGTAATTGACCTTCAGATTTTAGATTCATCCTTTTGGAATATGACCTGACATTCCAGGGCTGTATGCTTATTAATTGCACTGCTTCTCTTTCCTACATTTCTCAGCTTTTTCTCATATTTCTGAGTTTGGTACACCGTCTTTCCATTTTCCAGTTCCTTTCTTAAATTCTGAATTGTTTTCTTAATATTTTTCGTCTTTTTATGAAGATCTTTTTTCTCTTGTTTCTCCCTTCTCTCTTTAAAAAAAAAAATCTTTCTTTATTTTTTTCCAAAATAAATTAAAGACAACAAACAACAGGCCTGAGATAGGGGCAAGCATTATTACATACAAGTTGTAATGATCTGAAAGGGTCGTAAGCATAGAAAATGCATTCAGAGACAATAAAACAAGTCACATGACGTGTTGGTGTGACATATGTACAATAGTTTAGGAAGGTCAATCACAACAGTTGAGGTTACAAATCAGCGGGGTACCAGAGGTATGGTCGTGTAAAGTCAGCAGCTAAATAGAAGTATCAGAATCTAGTGTCAGTAAATAAACTCAGGAGAGGCAGCCAGATATCCTTCGGCCTAGAGGTAGGTGGTTGCAATGTTGCATACACTTCGCTTGTGGTGTCACAGTGGATCATACTGTTTAGCCAGGCCTTAGCAGTTGGGAGCACATTGCTTCCCCATTGTAGTGCTATCTCTCCCTTGGCCAACAGTAATGCCATGCCTGTAAATCTGAGGATTGACTTAGGGACATCTGCCACATAACCCAAAAGCGCCATAAGGGGATCTGGAAGAACCTCAGTCTCTACCATTCGGGAAAGAAGCTAAAATATGTCGCTCCAATACGCATTATTGTGTGAGCACGTCCAAGTCAGGTGTGCGAAATCCACATCCGGTGAGTGACCTTTCAGACAGTTAGACGATCTGGAGAGGTCTATTCTGGCCAGTGAGCTAGGAGTTAGTTACACTCTGTGCAGAAATTTAAAGTGGATCAGTTGATGTCGATAAGTTGGGGACATCAACTTAGGGCCTTATTTATGGCGGCTTTATGCCGCCGTTCCGTCACTTTTCAGTGACGCTGCGGCAGCATAATCAATGCGCCATACTGTCCCTATTTTCAAAGTGGCACATCTAGGCAGATCCGTCACTTTGTTAATGCCTGCGCTACATTATACCTGCATCAGGTAAAATGTATGTAGGGTGGGCGTTCCTATGAAAAAAAGGCTCATAGAAGTGGTGAAGTGAAATCTATGAGATTTCACTGCGCCACTTCTACAATTTGACTGAGTCAAATCCTTACGCCCGCTTCAAGCAGGTGTAAGGAGCGACGCAGGCCCTTACACATGGGATTCGCCCCATGTGTAATGACACATTGCTGGAGTTGCGTCAGGTTACTGACACTCCAGCAATGCATCATCCAGGATTCCTGGTGTTTCTGGTCAATCCTTGCAACATGGAGCACCATAGTGTAAATACGCCACATCCATGGTGTAGCAAGGAGGGCACAAGGAAAAGTGTTGCATTGCTATTTTTCCCCAGCGATGTGACACACTTTTAATAAATGAGGTCTTAGTCTGTGCGCAGTAGTAGGACCATTCCTTATCTGAGAGGACTTGGCCGAGGTCGATCCCCCATTTCTCCCTAGCCTTCCCATCTTGTGCGGTTTTCATGGATATGTCGGCCTTGTAAAGCCCTAAGATCAGCCTCCACCTATCAGCGTCAGATATTAGTAATGTTAAAGGGTGCGGGGAGTCATCAGGGACTATAGGTCATGAGGGGATGCAGGCACCCAATGCATTGTGTAGTTGGCGTATAAGAAAGTGGTCCATAGGTGTAGAATCTATAAATCTTGTGTCATCGGCATGCATAACGATATGGCCATTTGGAAGCATAGCTCCTACTCTAAAGAGTTGGAATTTACAAAGAGCTTGTTGTACTACTCTCTCCCATGTAGGGGAAATCCATGGATTGTTTGCAAGTGGAAGCAATGGTGCGTACAGAGGGCTCCCCCCTAGGAGACGACGGAGTTTCCTCCACACCCAGCTCGTGGTCGACAGGGTTTTGAATATCTGTGGGGTCTAACTTAATCCCTTTCTGGAGTATTGATGCAAGTGGAATGCCTCTGCCTGGCCACGTTTCGGGATACCATATGGCAATCGAGCGTCAACATGGAATCAGTGAAATGCAAACTGGCACTGTGCAGCTAAGTAGTACATTTAAAAATCAGGGACACCAAAGTCGCCTCTATCGTAGGGGAGCACAAGTATATCCCAGCAAATTCTAGGCCTGCGGCTAGCCCATATGAATCATAGCAACGAGTCCCACAAGGTAAGAAAGAAAGCATTTGTCAAGGGAAAAGGAATGGTCAAGAAAAGATATAGAAATTGGGGCAGGACCACCATTTTAATAATGGCTATGTGGCCGGCCATTGAAAGAGGAAGACACAACTATCTCTCAATCTGGATTGTAAGCTTGTGGATGGCAGGGTTGTAGTTCAAGCGTATCACCCGGTCCCTGTCTCTATGTAGAATGATACCCAAATATTTTGTCGAGTCGTCACACCATTTACGCGGATATTTGCAGGTCTGCGATGATGCAGCATCCGTAAGGGGAAACATTTCTGACTTCGCCCAATTAATGTGCAGTCCTGAGAACCCCCCAAATCGGATGATCTCCCAAACGACAGGGGCAAGATTTTCTGAGGGCTGACAAACAAACAGCAAAACGTCGTCTGAGTGCAAAGAAATGACATGGGGCCCTGGGGCGGAAACGGAGACAACAGTGCATATATTTTTCCTGTAATCGATGTACCAGTGGATCCATAGCAATTATAAAAAGTAGCAGAGACAAGGGGCAGCCCTTTAACGAACCCCTGGCACCCGCAAACTGGCACGTAAGGGTGCTGTTCATCCTCAGCCGTGCTACTGTTTGGGGATAGAGAAACATGATTAGGGCAATGAAGCCCCTTGCTATCCCAAGTTTCTGCATTGTCGCTTTGAGGAAAGGCCATGCCAAAGAGTCAAATGCCTTTTCTGCATCAAGCAGGGTAATGGTTACTGGAAGTTCCGGTGATACTCTGTTGAACACCGCAAACACAGTGCGAAGGTTAAAGGAGGTATACCCATGTGAAACACACCCCGTCTGAGTCGGTGAAATGATCTGGTCCATTAACAATGAGAATCTAGTAGCACGGACTTCGGCTAGATGTTTATTATCATAGTTCAGTAAATAGAGAGGTCTGTATGAGGTGCAGAATCGAGGGTCCTTGCCGGGCTTCAGCAGTTGTGTGATTACTGCTTCCTGCAGTAAGAGCGGCAATGCACCTTCCTCCAGTGCCTCAACATACATTTAAAAAAGATGAGGGTCAAGAATGTGTTTGTATGTTTTATAGAAGACACCCGTCAGTCCATCCAGCCCTGGGGTCTTCGAGCCATCCAAGGCGTCATTGGCCTGCACAATCTGCTCTGAGGAGATTGGCTCACTCAGGAATTAATGCTGCACATCTGAGATCCAGACCATCGGAATTTCAGACAAATACTCTGCTCGAACGTCATCACTCTCCCAAGCCTAGTTGAATACAACTGCTCGTAGTAATGTAATAGTCAGAGGAGCCGGGTCAATGTACGTCCTGGGTATTCACCCTCTCTATACCGGTGGGCTTGTGCATATTTGCCCAGCTATGCAGTCTCTCAGCCAGGGAGTGAAACTCGTCTAGTAGTATTGCGAAACGGAGCAACTGAGCCCCTTTCTGTTGTTGAGCATCGGACCTATCAATGTCCTCAAGTTCAGCCTCTATCTTTTTGATGCTACTACGAATGTCTCAGAGGACCCCAGCATGCTTTGAAAGACAGATACCCTGTATATATGCCTTAAAGGCATCCCATAGGGTACCTGGTGAGTAACCAGTATTTTTCTCAAAGGATTCTAAAATGTAGTCACGGAGTTCATTGCGGAACACTTTGTCCAAGAGGGCAGTGCCAGGGAAGCACCCCCTCTTTTCCATTCCACTACCATACGGGATGCACATGACCATCAGTACAGGAGAGTGGTTTGATAAGGTGCGAGGCAAGTGTTGTCTGTCACTTAACCAGATGACCCCATTGGCCAACATGAACCAATAGTCAGTACGCATCCATACAGCATGCGGTGTAGAATAGAATGTATATGCAAGTGAGCCACCGTGTTTATAATGCCACGCGTCCTGCAAGTAGTAAGTGTCGCTGATGTCTTGGAACACCCTTGTGTTATGTGGTTTATGTATGTTGGGGGCACCAATGGAGTCAACCGTTGGATTCTGTACCATATTGAGATCACCCCCAAATATGATGGTATTTGCATCAAACCGCCCCATTATAGAGGAGAGGTTGTGAAAGAAAGTAGGGGAGCCAGTATTAGGTGCATACACATTCACGTGCAGTGCAGTCTGATCCACCAGTTGGCCAGCAAGGATCACAAAGCAGCCCTCCTCATCAAGGAAGCTAGCTGTAAGACTGAATGGAACACTTTTGTGGATGAGTGTACACACCCCACACAAAAATGTGCTGTAGCTAGAGAAATATCTATGGGAACCTTATTGTTTCACAAAGTTGGGGGAGTCTTGTGGCAGAAGATGTGTCTCCTGTAGAAAGGCGACCTTTACCCCATGTCTATTTAGGTAAGCCAGTGCTTGTTCACCTTTGCAAGGGTTATTTAAGCCTTCTACGTTCCATGTGAGGAATTTAACCTCCGCTGTCTGTGCTCGTCACTCATCGTCTGAGGCATAGAGGGGATGGTATGTCTTGCATGGTAAGATGCGAAGTGTTTGTAACCCTATCCAGGCAATTGACAATATACAAATAAAATAACAATAACACTCCGTGGTCAAACAAGCTCCCACCACCTCCCTCCCACATAGGGCAGCTAGATGCCAGGTGAATCCAAATACTTAAAACAAAGCAATGAAAATGTAAAGCCCAGTGAACAGATGAAACCCGGCATGTTACAGAGTGTGGTTAAAGGCATTTATAAGTTTGAGTCCTCTAATGGAATTACCGGAGGCGAGTGCAGTGGGCGTCCTAAAAAGTGTCGGGCACAAGGACGGCACCACAGGTCAGTCCCATGCAATAGTTCAGCCAGGAGGAAAAAGGTCCATGCTCTTCGAAGTCTGTAAATCTGGCGGCATTTGGTCCGGAGTGGACCTGGGGGCTGGACCCCAGTTTCTTTCAGAAGTCCATATGCGTCTGTTGGTGAGTCAAAGAACTGAGCCTTCCCCTCCACATCCACTCGCAGCCTGGTGGGGTATAGCATACTGTACTTAAAGCCTTTTGTACAAAGCACAGCCTGGACCTTCTGATGTTTGCAACATGCCTCCTGAACTGCCAAAGTAAAGTCCCGGTAAAAAGAGACAGTAGTGCCCTGATATTGTATCGGACCTTGCTCATGGGCCAGACGGAGTGTTGTGTTCCTGTCTCTGAAGTTTAACAAGTCAGTGATAATGGAACGAGGTGTAGCCCCAGGTGGTGGTCGGTGTCACAGAGATCATTGGGCTTGTTCCACTACAAATGTATCTGTAAAGCATTGTCAGTCAAAGATATACACAAGGAGCTGTTCTACAAGCTGGTCTGGGTGGCCCATGTTCATAGTTTTGTTTTAACTTAAGGACACGCTCCATCTTTTCCAGATGTTTTGTAAGGAACATGATGCCATCCTCTATGCTGGAGATAAACCTCACATCTATAGAGCAGAATCCAGCCCAAAGCTCTGCCACAGTGCCCGCCCCAGCTATCTGATCCACGGCATTAGGATCTGAACCTCTGTCCTCAGTGTCCAACATGGAGTCAGGCCTTCCAGACTGCCTGGCCCGCTCAAAGGAAGTTTACATTGTTTGGGGTCTCCTCTCTCCATATTAGCACCTAAAACAACAGTCTGTAGATATGCTGTGGGCTAAGCACACAGTGTGAGGTGTGTGAGGTGTAGCACAGTTAGTGGACCAACCGTTGATAAATGTGATGCCTGTGGGCCCAATGAGCACCTCAAATGATCAACAGTGGTTTACTGCCAGTATTGGGGACCGTCCATCACAGTACTGATGAGATCATGTGTAATAATGTAACGGGGGCAGCATGTGGGCAGTATCAGCACAGCGGGCCGCTGGGTGCCCAAATCTTTTGCAGTCTTTAAGATCTCTGCAGCAGCAGCCGTGTAGCAGTTGAATTGCATGTGTAGTAGAGGGGAACCGCATCAAGCAGATTGGCAGTGGCCATCAATGCCATGCTGTGGCCCGACTGCAGCCACCGAGCATACCAAGCCGGGAATGTTATCATAGCGCTGGTGGGGGTATGCACAGTCATCAGTCACCGCACACCCCCAGGAGTCTTACCAGCAAGCAGTGAGGCCTCCCAAGGAACACGAGTGCAGCAACGCCTCAGAGCCGGGCCGTTCGAACACCTCCGGACTGATGCCCGGACCATGGCACCAGCAGGTAGCCTAGGCCACTCCCCAAATCCACCACTGTAGCAGGCCACAGCTCAATCCGTCCCTGGAGCGCCGATCCACAGCTCTCAACCGGCAGGCGATGTGGTTAACCCTAGAACACTCTGGAAAACACAGTTGTAGATACTTGGAAAACTTTAGGATTTTACATTACTTTTGTCAGTAGCCACTATATCTTTCAGGGCACTGGGTTTTACATTTGATTACAAAGTTGGGGAGTGGTCATTATATATTAAATGGAGCAGTCAATTTGATTGGTATTAGCATTTGCCTTTTGTTGAGAAATTGGCCATGTAGAAAGCATCACTTTACATATATGGATATCCTTCCGCACAAAACACTCCAAATGTGTTTTAAAATATGAGGTGTAGCCTTTGAAGTTGTAATTATTTAGTCAGATTGTGCTTTTGCCATCCAATTCATATGTATACATTAATCCTTGATGAGATGACCCTCAATGGAAGGTGTCATGAAGAAGATTTCGAACTGTTTGATAATTAAATGATTGAGAGACACAAATATGGCTACTTTTCAGAAAAATGTACAGAAACTGAACAGTTTGGTGTGAGGGTTGAAATCCGAGTTTAGATCAGTATGTGAATCTGTTTCAACATTTTCAGTGTCATATTGTTGATGTTCAGTAAATTTAGAGACAGAACCGTGGAGACAAAAAATGGAGTCAAGGGATCTAAATGACAATTAGATTCCAGATTAAGGCACAATAATGTAGAGTTAAGGGCAGTGGTAATAGGACATGAGGCAACAGATTCAAGGAGCTCCATCATACTCCTACCTGTCAAATGTAGGTAAATTAATGAGGTGGACCTATAGGATACCATATCATGAAGCCAGGTTAAATTAAACAGTTTCAGATATCTTGAGTGGTATTCTGGGCTGTTTCTCCACTATCTTCATAGAATTTAACAAATGTGGCCTTGTATCCTGGTCCAGAAAAAAAAGTAGAAATTGAGAAAGTTAGAATAAATCAAACATTAAAGTTTTGCACAGTTTCAAGGCCTGGGACTAAGTGTGCTATTTATCGTTTCATGGATGTGGGATATCAGTCAATAATTTATGAGAATTGCACATTTTTGGGCAGATGCTCTGCAGCTGCCAGACCCTTAATAATGCCCTAAGATATTTGTAGCCAACGCAACTTAATGGACCAGAATTAAAAAAGGGACTTTGGACACACCAAAGAAATTGTTTCCCAGCTCGACAGGGCACACTTGTATAGATTACATGGCTGTCTTTTAGCCATCAGGTAGCATATAGGCTCAGGGTGGACAGAGGTTTCACAGATTTATGGGTGGGCACACAGGCTCAGTGGAGGGCAGGTGGCACACAGGCTCAGTGGTAAATAAATTAATAACTGGATATGGAATTGGAAAAAAGATAAGGACTGAGCGAATCGCATGCAGGTTGTGGTGTGGCCAGACAGATCATGGATTCATATATGGGAGAGTAGTACAAGACCTAAAAAAGGGCTAGGTAGTAAATGAGTTGTATGAGAAATTAAACACAGGCTCAAGAGAAAAAAAATTGTAAATCTCCTGGAAGCAAAAATCACTAAATAAAATAAAGCCAGAACTGACCTCCAAGGAAGGGAAGGTGAGTCCACCAGGATGTCAGAGCATTCTCCATTTTCTCCCCATTTAACTTCAACTTATTCTCCATGTGCCAACTACACGCTATAGCCCTTCTTGTGTACTTTATTCATAAACCACAGTCATCATATCCCAGTAATCAAAACACAAGAGGTCAAAAATGGGATGAGTATATTGAAAGATGAAGGGAAAAGTACTGCATACCAGTTATAAATAAGTGGTGAGTCCATGCTCAAGTGAATACAAACAGAATATCAAATACTTATAGAAGAAGAGAAATACAATCTCATGTATGTCACAGCACAAATTATTTTCCCTAATGTAATATACCAGGGCTGTTGACACCCACAAGATGATAGTGAAAATGAAATTGAATAAAAGTGTGGTGACAAAGTAACAACATGCAGCCTGTAAGAGGGCTCACCTGTCATCGATAATACTGTTCAATTAGCTATTATCCAACTTCAGTAGACAAAAGTTGTTAATGCGCTGAAAATTATCAACAATAACATCTAGAGAGGTATTCCTCTCACTGTTCACAACACGGTTGTACACTAACTAAACAATAGTCACTTCCAAAACGGCATGCCATGCATAATCCTACCAGTACTAAGGTAGTAGGCTCTTCATGGAGATTAGCAAGATTAGCTTTTCAGGTTGCTGAATGAATCGGATTCCTTAGACAAGAAGGGGAGCAAGCAGGGAGTAGCCAGAGAATCCACACTGCCACATCATATCTTAGGTACCCTTGATTTGTTGGGCAAACTGGCAAAAAGCAGATCAGACAAGGATGTTTCCTTATTATGACTTGACATTTTTGCAACAT
Organism: Triturus cristatus; assembly: GCF_964204655.1. NCBI lineage: Eukaryota > Metazoa > Chordata > Amphibia > Caudata > Salamandridae > Triturus > Triturus cristatus. Next base: position 1,060,597,211 of record NC_140594.1, on the reverse strand, counting down.
CCCTGATACTTTCATCCAGATCCTCTCACACTACTATGCCTGTCTGTTTTTTCTGCCTCTTCTCCATAAGCAGTTCCTAGTTCTTCATAAAAGCGTCACCTAGTACCTGCACCAAATTCCCCAAACACAGAAGAAACACAAGACACATAGAACACCATAAGAATGTTTGCTTTCTTAATTACAGACAGAGGAATGAAAAGAGATGGACCTATTCACAAACTGCATTTTGCAGTGTGTTAAGTAATACTATAGAAGTACTATTAACATACTACAAAATTATATTCACATGTGCAGAGATCTATACCCCGATCATGGAGATCTCCCCACCTGCAAAAAAAACACTATAGTAGTACATGTAGGAGGGACAGACATGAGTGGCTGGAAAATGTATAATATTTAAGACTAAAGGGAAAGAGTTAAGTGATGAATAAGAATGGGTTTAGATATGGCTAGGGAGAGGTTTAGAGAAGGACATACACTATGCACAGGTCGATCGTTACTAAAGCCAAAAATGACAGAAAGCAGTAGCAAATGTACCCAAACTTGATCTGAAGTAGTCCAGCACCATAAATGGCAAAAAACACAGGTACTGCAATACTCTCCCATAGAAAATAATGGCGGTAGTGATTCAAAATAAAATCCAATAGTAAATAATGTTAAATTACATCAAATTCTGTAAAGTAATTTACAAAAACATTTAATCAAATGTTTAAAAAGTAGCTATAAATAAAACATATTCATATATTTAAATAATCTTTTCTAAATTAAAAAATGAATGGACATATTTTTTTAGGAAATATAATTCTATTACCTTTAATAATTTGCTGCATCACTTATAATACTTTTTAACACAAAATAGAAAAAATATTTTTCTGTAGGTGGGAATTTTTTCCTTAGTTTAAACTTCAGAAAAATAATTTTATTTTGATGTATTATATTCTATTTTGTCAATTAAGTTAAGTTATTAATACCACTGATGTTTTTACTGACTTTACCCACCTGTTTCAGGGGGTTGAGAAAAGTGTAACTCTTTTGAGTAAATTTACACTTGTAATTAGTGAATAGCCAAAAATAGTAAAGGTACTCAAACGTGTAAAAGTACTTTTACTTGCAGTAAATCTACAAGTGAAGGTTTACCTTAATGAGTAGGGCCCAGAGTGTCTAGTTGGTAAAATATTGTGGGTTCCAGTCTGTGGGTATTCTGAATCAGAGCAAGCAGGCTGACTGCACATGCCTTGTCCTTCAGTTAGCTCATGAGGGGCAAGGAAAAAGTCAGAGAGGTCAAGCCAGCCATAGTGGAGTGAGTAGTGGGTCACACCCACCTCAACCTGGGCTTAGTCTGCCACTGCGTTTGCCCCACACCATCCCTCAGCATCAAAACCATGTTTGTTAATTAACTTTCAGTAATTTTCCTCTGTGTTTGCTGGTGTGGGTGTTGGACTATGGATTCATACATGAGAACATGTCCAAACCTATGTAGAAGGCGGCAGGCTCTCTCGCTTGTTAAGGGTTGTGTAGGACTTATCCATGGCACTTTTTTTTTTTTTGGAATAATGTTTTATTGATTTTGCAAATACACAGATATATTCACATTTATGTCCGCAGCACCATAGAACACCAGTATGAATAACATAAATAAGATTGCATTCACAATGTTAACACTTCTCTGAGTTCTTTCCGTCTTAATGTCAGGTCTACTAGCGGGGATGTACATAGGGATCCTCTATAGCTATTCCACGCCTTCCATTTCGTTTCCCACTTTCTAGGGCACCCTCTAATGACGAACACTTCTTTTTCAGCTATCATGCATCTGTCGAGCTCCTGTACCCACATTCGTATGGATGGTGTCCCAGCAGCCCCCCAGTGGCGTGCTATCTCTCGCTTGATCCATGGCACTTTTTGCATCATTTATATAATGCAAATTTAGGCTATTCCAATGCAGGGCAAATGCATATGCCTAGATCACTGAAACCTTAGGAGGATGGCTCATGCCTTGTGCCTCCCCGTGGATGCTTTTGATGTAAACCTGAAGCATTTCAGTGCCAAGTGAGGGAGATGTAGTCAGAAAAATGGCTCAATGTGATGCTTCTAGAGCTTTATTATGCATGATCAGGTTAGCTTCCCGCCTTCGTCACAGCACCATCCAGCTTTTGATGATAAGGACGCAACAATTTGGGATAATGTGCACAAAGTTCTATATTTCCAGCAGTGCAAAACCGAGTTAAGAATTCGTTAGCCCTCATTTTCCGTTAGCCCCAGAATGTAAATAAGGTTTACTTCAAGTTCTTTTTTCTCACAATTTATACCAACATCAGGCCTTTTTCTCTATTTTGCAAGTCTTTGTGCTCAGTGGAGGACACATTCTATTGGTCATGTTTCTCTTGCCAGGTTTCTATCAGTTTGAAAAACTTAGTAAAATTGTAATTGTGGAAAGAAAACTTTGCAGGGGTGAAGACCAGGAAACTTTCACATTTTGCATACCTCAAATGGGAGAAAATATAGTAATTTCAGAAACTTCTGCCAGTGAAAAATATGTTTATACCTCCCTAATCATGTATTCTTAGTTGAAGATTGTTAGACAAATTTTCACCTCTCTCAGAACATCAACAATCTTTAGATGAATCAATTGAATCTAAATAAATTTCACTCTCTAAAAAAATATAGGCCTAAATTCAGGGCATGTCAGCTCTGATGAAGACTCTGGGGTTCTTTTGGTTGTCAATAAATTGAAAATAATTGAAAAAATGTCTGCGTTTCTGGAGCACACCCCTTTGATTTTGCAGATCAAATTTAATTTTGTGTCATCCATGCAACACTTAAGCTTTCTGGCTTCTTTATTTTGCACTGAGAAAAAAGTATAAAAAGAAGTGATGGATTGGTATGCCCAAACGTGGGTTGTGTGCACACTGTGTCACTGGAACCAAGCTATGCCCGGCTGATTAGCCCATAATAAGGCAAAAACTGGTCCTTGGTTGCTTGTGTTCAATTTCGGGTAGGACCTGGCCTGGCAGTTCGGGCTGGACTGCTCCCATTGGAGCAGGATCAAGACTGATTTGCATATGTCTGGGTCAAACTGAGGTGGCATGGTGTGCAAAATAACAATTGACTGGGATAAGGCCCAAGTGATTACCAGTGGCTGAGATTAATTCAAGCATTCCATCCACCACTTTTTGTATACTTTTGTGTGTCATCCTAAGTGGAATGGACATGCCCAAATGTGGGTCCCCTGCACTCTGTGTCATTGGAAGCAAGCTATACCTGTCTGATGAGCATATAACAAGGGCAAAACTGGTCCTAGGTTGCTTGTGTTCTGGTTCTGGGAGGACTAGGCATGGCAGTTTGGGCTGGACTGCTCCCACTGGAGCAGGGTCAAGACTTATTTTCATATAGCTGGTTCCAAACTGAGGTGGCATGGTGTGCAAAATAATGACTGGATAGGATGCAGCCCGAGTGATTGCTAGCGGCTGAGATTCATTCAAGCATTCAATTCATCACTTTTTTATTTACTTTTATGTGTCAACCTAAATGGGAAGGGTATGCTCAGATGTGGGTCCCATGCACACTGTGTAACTGGAACCAAGCTATACCTGGTTGATAAGCCCATAACAAGGGCAAAAACGGTACTTGGTTGCTTGTATTCTTGTTCAGGGAGGACCTGGCCTGGCAGTTCGGGCTGGACTGTTCTCATTGGAGCAGGGTCAAGACTGATTTGCATATGACTGGGTCCAAACTGAGGTGGCATGGTGTGCAAAATACCAAATGACTGGAATGCGACCAAGAGTGATTACCAGTGGCTGAGATTAATTCAAGCAATCCAATCCTCACATTTTATGTCTCGCCTAGCGTTGCAGCACAAATGCACTGACATCGCTTTGCGAGGCATGCAGTATATACTGTAGTGTGGAAGCTTCGTGGAAGCTCCGCCCACTCTCAGCCCATTGGATTTTGTCTTAAATGCTGCCTTCTGATTGGTTTGAGGCTTGTTAGTCCCTCCTCATTCATCATTTGTATCCTTCCATGGCTATTGGCCCCTTTACTCCTGACACTATTTTCTTTTTGGTCTCGCCTAGCGTTGCAGCGCAAATGCGCTGCAATCGCTTTGCAAGACATGCAGTATATACTGTAGAGTGCAAGCTTCCTGGAAGTTCCTCCCACTCTCTGCCCATTGGCTTTTGTCTTAAATGCAGCCTTCCGATTGGTTTGAGGATTGTTAGTCTCTCCTCATCATCATTTGTATCCTTGCACGGCTATTGGCCCCTTTACCCCTACCACTATTTTCTTCCCTGTCTCCCCACCCCACAGCTCCCTCCCTCAGTCTGTGACTTCTCACCCTCCCCTGCCCCCCCCCACTCCCGTTCGTGTTTTTTTGCCTGCCGGCACTTCCGTTTTCATCTTTATTATTGCCACCTTGAAATATGCGAGTTCAAGATGCGTGCTGTACAAAAACTTCTTGTGTTTAATGAACTCGATTTTAATGTTACTCTAAATATAATAAGACTCTAGGCAACATTCGGGGTATGCATGGCAACTGACGCCTCTTAGTTCACAAATGGGATTGTGTTGGGCGGGAGGAGCGGCAGTGTTTTAATTCATGCTTAAAATGAGCACTTTTAATAACTTCCTCTCAAGTCAGTGCTATAATCTTGTGTACTGAGGTGACACGCTAAAGAAAGGCACTTTTTTGAATTCTGAAGAGACATTATCGCACATTTACATCATGTTTACTGTATGATTAACATGCCGATCATTTTCACGGCTCGCCCACTGGCTCATATACGCTTGGCTCGTCTCCGCCTGGCTCTACCTGTTAATTAATATATTGGCTCGCGCATCTCTAACAAAGAGAGATGAATGGATACATGACAGTGAGCCCGGTAGATGGTAGAGAAATAGACTTGTGCAGACAAACAGAAAAAGTCATTCTCCATTGCCTCACGTCAGAATCATCACTTTCAATCACCTGGAAATCTGCCGGCAACTCCTGCATGCCCCAACCTCATCCCCATCACCTATTCATAGCAGAAGCGGCAGATTGTAAGCTGTGCCCTGCTGGTGCAGAAGAGCACGGCAGAGTCTGTAGAAGTGCTGGGATCCCTAGCCTCTCCGGGTGGGCACCTAAGCCTTCTGGGTGCCTTCACACTCAGGATAAATGAATACATTTTGTTCTGTGCTTTAGTCGCCCCTCTGTGAGCACTGTCTGGTAGATGAAGCTCTCTGTTAATAAACACATTCAGAGAGGGGGTTGTGTATAAACAAACAACAGCCACAATACCGTACATTTTGAACGTGTAGTTAAATACCTGCTCATCGAGTACCTCATTGGCTGATCATTCCATGGCACTACCAAAATTACATTTGGACACATTTGCTCAACTGTAAAACACTCCCTTCTATGGGTCATTTAACAACTCGGGACTTTGGGGTTAGGTAACCTACTTTGGATGCTGTGTAAAAGAGTAAATAGAAAAATTAATGCAATGAAACTAAGCAACCAGTACTGTCTAAAACACTGTGAAAACTGACACGCATTCTAGCATTTTGTTTAGTTAATGTCGATTTTCTCATAGATGAGAGTAAAGTACTCTTAATACCTCAATGAAATCTGCACACTTTTAAATAATAGCACCGGGCGACCTTTGACAACTAGGCAATGAATACATTTTCATGTACCCCCGAAGACACCCTGCCCCCCTCCCCCTTAGCAAACTTCATAGCCTCCCAGTGTTTGGGGGATAACCAAGACGCAGGAGAGTGAGTCAAATAGTCTAGAAAATGAAAGAGAAGCCGGGATTCGGATTCACATGCTCTGATCCCGATTGCGTTGGTGAGTCTGTAAGCACTACTTTTATTAATGAGTTTTTCATTGGTAAAGCACCACGGTGTGCATGTGTGGCGACACTTCACCCATGATGTACGTGCCAAGAAATTGTTGACACAATCCACACTTTGCATCTTTTTCAATATATTTATTCTGAAGTGCAGGACGTTTCCAAGGGATTTTGCACACTACATACATTCACTCCAAAAATAAAACGTGTAGGTAAAAAACATTTCCGTTTACAATGTTAATAGCTTTAACTCACAAATACGGGACATATTTGCATTGCAAATGCTTGTTTATATACTTTTGTGTGTCACCTTATGTGGGATGGGTATGCCCTTACATGGATCCCATGTACACTGTGTAACTAGAACCAAACTATACCCGGCTGATGAGCCCGTAACAAGGGTGAAACCAGCCCTGAGTTTGTTGGGATCCGGTTTGGGAGGACCTGGCTTGGCAGTTTGGGCTGGATTGCTCCCATTGGAGCAGGGTCAAGACTGATTTGCATATGACTGAGTCCAAACTGAGGTGGCAGAGTGTGCAAAATAATGATAGACTGTACTGCGGGCCAGAGTGATTACCAGTGGCTGAGATTATTTCAAGCATTCCATACATCACTTTTTTATTTACTTTTGTGTTTCAGCCTATGTGGGAATGGTATGCCAAGACATGGGTCCCACACACACTGAGTAACTAGAACCAAGCTATAACTGGCTGATGAGCTCATAACAAGGGCAACACCGGTCCTTGGTTGCTTGTGCTCCTGTTCCCTGGAGGCCCTGGCATGGCAGTTCGAGCTGGACTGCTCCCTTTTGAGCAGAGTTAAGACTGATTTGCATATGACTGGGTCCAAACTGAGGTGGCATGGTGTGCAAAGATCGATTGAATGGGATGCAGCCCAAGTGATTACCAGAGGCTAAGATCAATGAAAGCATTCCATCCATCACTTTTCAATTTACTTTTGTGTGTTGGCTATATGAGACGGGTATACCCACACGTTGGTCTCATACATACTGTGTAACTGGATCCAAGCCATACCCGGCTGATAAGCCTATAACAAGGGCAAAATCGTTTCTTGGTTGCTTGTGCTCCGGTTTGGGGAGAATCTGGCCGGGCAGTTCGAGCTGAACTGCTCTCATTGGAGCAGGGTTAAGACTAATTTGCAAATGACTGGTTCCAAACTGAGGTGTCATGGAGTGCAAATAGTGATTTACTAGGATACGCCCAAGTGATTACCAGAGGCTGAGATCAATGAAAGCATTCCATCCATCAATTTTTGTATACTTTTGGTTGTCACCCTAGATGAGATGGGTATGGCCAAATGTGGCTCCAATGCACACTGTGTCACTGGAACCAAGCTATACCCGGATGATGAGTCCATAGCAAGGGTAATACTGGTTGCTTGTGTTTCCGGTTTAGGGAGTACCTGGCCTGCTCCCATTGGAGCAGAGTCAAGACTGATTTGCATATAGTGGGTCCAAAACTGAGGTGGCTTGATGTGCAAAATAAAAATGGGCTGGGATGTGGCCCTGAGTGATTACCAATGTCTGAGATTAATTCAAGCATTTCATTAATCACTTTTTCATATACTTTTGTGTGTTTACCTATGTGGAACGGGTATAACCAGACGTGGGTCCCATGCATTCGGTGACACTGAACCCAAGCTATACCCTGCTGGTGAGCCCATAGCAAGGACAAAAGCGGCCCTTTGTTGCTTGTGTTCTGATTTGAGGAGTACCCGGCCTGGCAGTTTGGGTTGAACTACTGCCATTGATGCAGGATCAAGATTCATTTGCACATGGCTGGATCCAAACTGATGTGGCATGGTGTGCAAAATAATGATGAACTGGGATGCGCCCTGAGTGATTACCAGTGGCTGAGATTAATTCAAGAATTCCATCCATCACTTTTTTGTATGCTTTTGTGTGTTACACTAAGTGGGAGGGGTATGCCCCAATGTTGGTTGCATGCACTCTTTGTCCCTAGACCCAAGCTTAAGCTGGCTAATGAGCCCGTAAGAAGGGCAAATCGGTCCTGGGTCACTTGTATTACCATTCAGGAAGAACCTGGCCTGGCAGTTCAGACTGGAATGCTTTCATTGAAGCAAGGTCAATACTTATTTGTACATGGCAGGGTCCAAACTGAGGTGGCATGGTGTGCAAACTATAAATGGATTGGGATGTGCCTCCAAGTTATTACCACTGACTGAGATTAATTCAAGCATTGCATGTATCACTTTTTTGTATACTAAGAAAAAGTGACAACCGTTAAAGGTATACTTATGTTCTTATTATCATTTGCAGTGATACTTGGATTCTTTTCATTAGCATCAATTGGAGAAATCTTGCTACTTCATGTATACAGTTATTCTTTTGTCTGTCTTGCATGTGATGATAATGATTGTATTATTTAGCAGCTGTGGCAACAAAAAGTAACATCACTCCATAGGTCAGTCCTTATAATGACAGATGGTGCTTCTCTAGCCTAAAACCAAGCTCATCCAAGGCCACAAGGGTACTCCAAGACATATATGACAAAATCCTTAGTGCATGTAATAACATGTGGATTTTTCTATTTCTTCCATTGTAGGCAGTATAGTTTCTGCAACTCTGACTGTTTCTGCAGGCTCTATATGCATTATCAAACGGGTCAATGTTAGCATGGTTTATCATAATCATTTTTTCTTTTCTTTATGTTTATGAGATTACAAACATATTGTGAGTGGAGCACACTACATAACTTGACAAAGGCTTTGTAGCCAAAACTTGCTGTTTTGCACAATAAATGTTTGTGCCTTTCCTTTGTGTAGTCAAAAAAGAGGGACCTCCCTTGGATCTCTATACGTGCCAACAATCATGCAACACTCAAAACTATACTTTAAAAAATAACGGGGTAGGAACCGGCATCAACGAAGCAAACAAACAAGCTACTAAATCAATAGTTTATTAAAATTAGTCACATGAATCTCACCAGAAATGAGCAATTGTACACGTATATTAAAAAACAATTTTTTAACAATTTATCAAAATACACAAAAAGATAAAAGTCGATAAAAATGCACATGTGATTCAATGACATATAATGCAATGACAACACAGCAATGATACTCACTGTTAATATACAATACACAATTAAAAAAAACAAAACAAGGCAATTGGGACAAGAAAAGGAAGAAGGTCAGGATGATTATTCCTACTTCCAAAAGGGAGAATCGCTTAATCATAAACTGATTAGTTGTGACCCTAATAACATTTGATTACGTTATGTATTTTGCACAACCCTTGATGTCATAGATTTTATCCGATTCCCCTTTAAATGAGCATCAACGCGTTTCGGTAGGCCACAGGTGACGGCCAACACCTTCCTCAGGATTGTTTGCTGATCCCAATAAAAAAATTAGAGAAGCTTACGGTTCTTTGTGGCTAGCATAAATGAAGGCCCCACAAAAATGGGTGATCCATCAATAAGCTCATGGATGATAGTCACATGAAGATTCTGTTACCATTCAACTCTTTTGATGCAACCAAGCGATATAAACACACTTCCTTGGCTGTAAGTATTCAAATTATAAGAGTCTTCGGTCTCTATCTAGTAAAATATCTTATAGTTCGTTCTCTAGCCCCCTTTAAGCGTGATAAGGATGACGGATTCCACAGATACTAAGATCCTGTATGTCCCTAAAAAGGGCTCGATCCTCTCCGCAAGTAGGGATTCCTTCAAAGCCGTATCCATGTTCTTTTATTGCATTTGATTTACTTGAATATGTACATATAGCATGTGGTTGATTTCTATTTAAGATATGGCATATACAATGTGCACGACTAAGCCTCAATAAGTGACAATAAACAAGGTGCAGCCAAAAGATACTATTGTTCCATGGTAAGAATATTTATATTGAGGGCCTGATTTATATCTTGGTGTAAGAATACTCCATCACAACAACATTGGAGTATCCTTTCTGCCAAGATGGTAGTCTTCTCACCGGATCCAAATGCGAGCAGGCCATTGGTGTAGCCACAGCGAAGAATACTTTGTCTTTGCCATAGTTACTCCCCTCTGACTCCCCTCTGACGGCCCAACAGAGTAAGGGCCGCCGGACATTGACCTCTATGTCCATGCACCTAATTTAGATGGGCGAACATACATGCCAGTTTTTGCACTCCAGCACAGCTAGGATAATCCTGGCAGTAAGGAACAGTAAAAACTGTCTAATGCCTCCCTCTCCATGGAAGCTAATTGCCATGGCGAGAGGGTCATTTTGTTATTTTCCAAGAAGAAAAATCCCACTTTGGAATTTTCTTTTTGAAAATAAAATGATACGTTTGACGGATGGCTCCGTCACCTTCACAAAGCTATGTGTCCAGTTTGAAAAAGCATTGACAGGAATGGCTGTGACGATGGTTCCTGCCAATCCTTAAGAAATGATGGATGGCTTGGCAGTAATTTCAGAATTTGGCAAGTTGGGACTCTGTCAATATGACTGAGTAATTTACTGCATCGCCGTGATGGAGTAAACTCCATACAGCAAAATTAAAACACCCTCTGAATGTCTCTGGTGGGAATAATGACACATACCTACTCATATATATTGCAAGACCAAGCATTTCCACTGGTGTTTATTTATTTATTTATTTGAAAGTTTTATATAGCGCTGGCTAGACCCGGAGGTATCAGAGCGCTTTACATGAGGATCAGCGAGTTACAGGTTACATCAATTAAATCAATGAATCAGGGAGGGAAGAGGAGGGGGAGGGAAGGAAACACAACTGGGAAATGAGAAAAACAATGTCAGATGACCGGCTGGGTAGGTGACGGCCGATGGGGTGAAACCAGGACCAGACTCCTGTATAGCTGCATGTGACAGCTCCACCGGGCATCGGCCAGGGTTGCTCGTGCACCGAGGTAAGTACAAACAGTTTTGGAATCAACCCAGAGTTACAGGTTACATAGTTACATCAATTAAGTCAATGAATCATGGAGGGAGGGGGAGGGAAGGAAACACAACGGGGAAACGAAGAAAACAATGTCAGATGGGGTGAAACCAGGGCCAGACTCCTCTATAGCTGCATATGACAGCTCCACCAGGCATCGGCCAAGGTTGCTCGTGCACCGAGGTTGGTATCCGCCCAGGGGGCGTCGTCAAAGGTCCATCGAAAGTTCTAGCAAAGTTCCACCGGGGGCATGGGCCATGTTGATCCGGCTCCGAGGTGAGTACAATGTTCAATGTTTCAGGCAGGGGGGTGTCGTCATAGATCAATTGGCAGCATCCATCCCGGAGTTACAGGGAGCTAAGACTTACTGTAGGGTTGATATGCTCTTGATAGCAATGCTTGCAGGGGATTGGCCAGGGCAGCCATCTTAAGGTCAGGCATATAGAATGTATAGGCCTGGGGTTGTAGGACACTCAGCTGTTGCCCCACGCAATTCTCTCGGTGTGAGTGAGGCTGTCGTCGGACTAAGTGTAAAAAACAGTCCCATTGCTAGACTTTTGTGCTGTGGAGACCCTGATGTGAGCAACAAAATCTCGCTCCGGGTGCCTTTTTAGGGCCAGGCACAGACCTTGCCTGTCCCACCTTCGTGCAACTCTGTCACAATTTGCAGCCATTTTGGGGTCAGGTGGGGCGGGAATGGATCGGATACTCACCCCGTCCACCTGGAGCGTCTTGTGACCCCCGACTCCCCCCAAAACTTCCTCCTCGCCGGCGCGGTAGTCCCCGTGATTGTGTCTCACGGATCCACACTTCCTTGCACGTTGGTTGGGTGGTTAGATGAAGAGGGGATGGGGGCGCCGTGAGAGGTGCCCCTTGCCACCCTATCAAGCGTTGCGATGTGGGGGAGCTTGAGGGTCCTCTCTTTATGGCCCGAAGGCTAGCCTCCTGGTTTCTCTTTCTTAGTCCCTCTGGCACCTTGGAAACTCACATCCTTTCTTTGGGATCTTGCGTTGGTTTCACTGCATATTGGGCACCATCTTAGGGTCAGGCACAGGCATCCCTGCTGGTCTTCAAACCCCTTGGTGTGCTGAACAGCCGGGGGGGTGTCAGGGGGGTTTTGTCGGCTCCCCACTCCCAGTCCTACAGGTCTTGCCTTTTAAATGTCCCTCTGGGGTGCGCGCTCTGTGGGGAGGGGCTGTTCTTACCGCCTTGGTGGTGCTGCGGTGGCTCTGCACTGCCCTTCCTCCTCCGGACAATTCAGGCGTTTCTCTGAGTGCCGAGGGGCCAAGACATCACCACTAACTCGGGCTTATTCCCAGCTGTTTTCTCTCTGGTTAGGACCGCACTGCCGGGAAATATCGGAGAAGTCGTTAATTGGCGCCGGGAGCGGCCGCCATTTCGCGCCTTTAGCCCTTCACTCCGGTCCTTGGGTCGCTCTGCTGAGGAAAGCCTGCTCTTGTCCCCGGGGGATAGCCGCCTTTATCGCCCCAAAGTTAGCCAGAGGGATTGTCTGCTAGTAGCTTCGCGGGGCAAGGTGCTCCTCTCCCCTCCTCATTAGAAATCGCCCGGCATGGCCGTCATTACGGCTCAGCGACTCCGCTCCGTGCATCCTCTAAGGGGCTGGTGCCGGACCCCTCCACACCGTCCAGGTCAGATCAGAATGTCCGCTTTAATTAGTCTGGCTCAGTCTCGGCAATTTAGAAGTTAAATGCCCGGGAATTAACAGAGAAGTTAGTGATTCCACGGGGCTCACTGTGGAGCCGAACAAAGTCACGTCTTCGCGGCCATGATGCCCCCACATAGTGATGTGTAGATCATCTTGTTGGGTGCATCCTATCAAGCATTATTTGTAAGGAAACCAGCAACTGCAACAAATATAAAAATCAAAGTGCAAAGAGTATAATAATGACAATATTTCTAGGGTCCCTTTGAAATGTGGCAAATATTTCACAGGTCCCTGTGAAATATGCGTTTATTCATCATAATGACAACCCAAATCCACTCTGCACAACTTTACCATTTTAGATTGTTTAATCAATTATTTTAATTTTTATCAATGTAAAATATACACAACTTGAATATTCTAATTCCAATTAATTCCCATTGTTAGCCCTCCTTGCAGAGAAGAGCTTCAACAAGCCCTCCCTTCTACAGACAGAATATGTTAAGATATCAAATTGCTTTTTGTTTTTTTTTAAATGATACATTCTTTTTTTTTTTATATTTCTGTTTATTGAAAAATAAAAACAACTTTGTCTTGTTTACATAATTCTGCTTCAGTTGAGATCTTAGTACACAGGGCTTAGAGGCAGATACAGCTTTCCCCGGCCGTTCCCGGAGTCACCAACTTTCCATGCAATGGTATTTACAACATACAGTGTTCTTCGGGTGTAGGGACCTCCGGGGGAGTACACAGTCCTCCCCGGTATACATTCCATTTAGTCCATATTTCAATCCCTTTTTTTGGGCACCACCACGCCACATAGACCGTTTTCTCTTTCAGCATGCACCAGTCCATGTCTTCCTTCCACTTCCTCAGTGTTGGCGGCGCGGTGGCCCCCCATGCCTGTGCTATGTTACGTTTTGCAATCATCTGCCCTAAAGTGACCCACAGCCTCCCCCAAATGATACATTCTTAATTCCCTAACTGGGCATTTTACTCATACAGTATAGTCCAGAATTTCACTTAGGGTTTTCCATGTTGCTTCATGCTAACCAACCACTAAATATATATGCAATAGAAAAAATACATAATGTGTCATTTGGTCCTCTATTTCAATCTTGGGGTGCTGGTGACATTAGCAAACCCCTTAGTCTTTGTGGTGTTTGATGGCACCTAATTCAAAGTTCGGAAATGTAGGACCATACTACATTGTTATCTATTCTATATATTGTTAGAAATTGATTTTCTGGTTGACAGAGGTAAGCACCCTGTCCAAGCAGGAACCACACTCCTAGTCAGGGCAAGTCACAAACACACCCTAAATTAAACTGTGCTCACACCCTAGTAGTTTAGCACAGAGCAGTCAGGCCTAACGCTAGAGGAAATGTGTAAAGTATTTGTACAGCACTTTAAACAGAAAAACAGTGAAAACACCACACAAAAGATACCACACATTATTAGAAAAATAAAGCTTAATTTAATGAACAAAACAAGAACAAAACAGCAAACATCCGATAAGTGGATCAGGAGTTATGAATTTTTAAAGAATAAACTAAAATGTAGTGCTTAAAAGCATAAAGCACCAACTGGGATTGTCTGGTGGTGCTAGACAAGGTCAAATCCAAACCTTCAGGCTTAATGTGATGGAGCGTAGGATGGATACCACCGGTCAGTGGGTTGGGCCTGCTGAAACGGGGAACAGCCATTACAATGCGGTTTTTACCACGCAGTGCAGTTACATCGCATGCGTTACAACGCATGCGATGTTACAACGCTATGCCATTACAATGCAAGTCTTTACATCGACTTGCGCTAGATGGCGTGCTAACATTACAAATAGTGTAGTTTACTATCCCAACACCTTCCCTACTGTTAAGTGGACTGGAGTTGGAATAGTAAATTACACTTTTTTAATGTTAGCACGCCATCTAGCGCAAGTCGATGTAAAGACTTGCGTTGTAATGGCATAGCGTTGTAACATCGCATGCGTTGTAACGCATGCGATGTAACTGCACGCGTTGTAAAATCCCGCTTTGTAATGTCATACATCCGCTGAAACAGTACCTCAGTTTGCCGTTGCATCGAGGATGAGATGCAAGGAGCAAAGCAGGCGATGCGTCGATCCTTAGGATGTACGCGATGTGTCAGCTGTGAGCCATGCAAGTTGGAGATGCATCGAGAAAAGGAGGCGATGTACGCCACCATTGGTGATGCACTGCACTCGATCATCGCAGCAGTAGCGATGCGTTGACTTTGATGTTGATGCGCCATTTCCGAGCCATGCAACGGCGTTGATGCATGGATTTCTGCTGGTGCATTACTTTATACCCACTTCCAAGGGCCCAGGGCTAGATTGACACCACTTGGCTGGGCAGGATTCACAGATTAACAGAGTCCAGGTGCTGTAGCAGGATGGTTGGAAGTATTTGATGTCCCTGAGGCTTCAGAGAAAGAGGCAAGCAGACATGCCCCTTGAGTCACTCTGGGTTCCGGTTGCAAGTGATGTGGGTCCAGTCCTTATCACCCAGGCAAGAGGGCAGCAGGCAGGTCAGCACAGCAGAAAATCAGCTCTTCCAGAGCAGCAGTCCAAGAGTGGCACTCCTTCAGCAGCACAGCAGACCTTCTTCCTGGCAGAGTATCCACAAGTCCAGAAGTGTACTCAAGTCTAACCCTGGGCGTAGTTTGCGTAGTAGCACCACGCATAGCTACGCGAAGTGCACTTCGCACTACGCACGCTACGCGTAGCTACGCGAACTGCGTAGTGCGGTAGGGAAATGCTGTTAGCACTGATTGCACAGTGCTGGATGCTTGTCCTCACTGTGCAATCATTGCAAATGTTATCTTGCACAGTGCAATCGGTCGTTTTCTGCCTCTCGAGTAGATTTGTACTCGAGCGGCAGCTTTCTCAACGTGGACTGGTAGTTTCTCATCGCGAGGTCGCGAGCATAAGCGACCACTCGCAATGAGAAACCTGACCTCCCCACGTTGAGAATATCGCCGGGAGGTTTATTTTCCACGCTCGCGATCGGCAACTTGATGTTGCTGTTCGCGAACGAGGAAAAAGTCTCGCCGGGATGTTGATTTTGCTCGCTCGCGGTCGCCAACTTTACGTTGAGGACTGCGAGCAAGCAAAAAATGTCCGCTACGGTACACTTTTTTGCACTGTGCTACGTGCAATTCGCGTAGTGCGAAGTAGCGCAAACTACGCACGCTCCGCGAGCGTAGCATAGTACTACAACCAGGGTTACTCAAGTCCTGTTCTTATACCCAATGGTGGAGTGGGGGGGCTTTGAAGTGCATAGAGGCCTCCCCTTCAGCTCTGGCTCCAAACTCACTATATAGGGTATAGCAGTTCTTTGTGTGGGGACAGGACACAGCCTATTCAGGTGTAAGTATGCCCAGCCCCCCTCTCCCATCCTACTGAGGATGGCCCAGCAGGATGTGGATGACCCATCAGTCATACCTAAGCTCCCTTTGTGTGTGGCTGTCAAGAGGGAACGCACAAGGCCCAGCTGTCCCCCACCGCACACGTGTATTGGAGACAGGCAGCAGGCACACAGGGCTAACAGCAGAAAAATGCCATCTTTCTCAAAGTAAAAGACACAAAGATGATGGACGGAATGCAGAGCAAATCAAACATTCTTCCCCAGTCAATAGATCTGGGTTAAATCCATTGTTCTTTTGCTCACCATGCCACCCCAGTTTAGACCCAGCCATATGCAAATCAGTCTTGACCCTGTGCCTCATGGGAACAGTCCAGACCAAACTGCCAAGCCAGGTCCTCCATGGACTGGAAACAACCATCCTGGGACCGGTTTCGGGGCATCACCCCTCATCAGCCAGGCTTGCTTGATTCCAGTGGCACAGTGAGCCCGGGACCCACGTCCGGGCATACCCAGTGCAGGTAAGACGAGAAAGCAAAAGACACAAAGATGCTAGACGGAAGGCATAGTAAATCAAACATTCTCCCCGGCGCACTTAGGGAAAGAAAGCAAAAGATACAAAAAAAGTGGCATTCTTTTTCATTGTAATGATAAATTTGACTTTACAATTAAAGAGGATTTATCATTAAAATCCCATAGGTACTAAACACGACAGCTCTACTGTTATATGTCCCTTAGGGACATTGTCGACATTGCTAAGTTAGCATGAGCTCTGCTGCCATGATGCTGCTTTTGCACACGCTACTACATGACTTTATTATTATAGGTCTCTGTGTGTGCCTTTCGCATGAGAACGGTCTGCTTTTCACGTTCTCTGCTGCACTCCTGGAGTTTAGTTCGAACACATTGTACAATGTCGAAAACAATGCCCCTTGTTATTCTGTTCTGATCAGTCCCTAGCACCTAGACATATCATGTTAAACACAGATGCAAGGCTGGAGACTCGTGCTTTGATATTATGAGGTTGCATGTTATTTTAACACACTTGGAGAAAGCCTTTCCATGGAGAAGAGATGAGCTACGCTGTTCCTATGATGTAAACCTTACAGTCAGGCTTTAAGGTATGGGGTCTGCTATCAACGCCTAGAGATCTTCCTTTATATAAATAAACAGCTTCCAGTCCAGGGGAGGGTGGCTAGATCTTATAGTCCTTTTTCCACTGTCTTAACAAAATGACTTCTCCCTTTGTATTCTATGGAATTGTAACAATGCTAACTGTGTTGAGTTTATGAATTTTGCTGCTGGTGGTGGCTCGTATACTGTATTGTAGAGCACAATAGTTAAAATAAACATTTTGAACTATTTCAATGACTCTGCCAATCCTTATATTTGACAAGTACGAGTGAGTGAGCGAAAGAGTATGTCTTGCTCCCACGATTCCTAAGAGAGTCTGGAGTTTTGTGCTCTGGGTTGTCCAATAATTCGTAGCTTCGTGACTTTTGGAGCAGAATGAATGAGACACTATAGCTAGTCGGTTTTGGGATTTTGGATACTAAGGTGATAGGTTGGTACACCCCTATACATTGAGGTCCTGTTTTCCTGCGCATAGTTCTGGGTATGTGCAGAATCCCTGCAACACTACCTTCTTCCAATTAGGAATTACACTTATTAGATGTAACAAGGAATTACCAATGTTTACCTATGGGAGGGGAAGGCCTCACAGTAGTGAAAAATGAATTTGGGACTTATTTACTACCAGTACATGTAAAACTTAAAAGTATATGCATCTGTAGATGGCTCAAAAAGAGATGGAGGAGCAAAAGACTCCGGAAGACTGCTCAGCCTTCAAAGCCGCTGTCACCACACATCACCACTTCATTAGAACAACAAAGAAAGCGGCCCTAAAAGAAAGGATCAACACCAATGCACTCAATAGCAAAGAACCTTTCACCATGATCAAGGAATTCACCAAACACAGCACAGGGACCACAAACATCCCACCCTCCCAGGACCTCTGCAACAACCTCAGTACCTTCTTCCACCACAAGATCAAGGAGATCTATGACAGCTTCAATGGCCTCGATACCCAAAACCTTCTCACCCCACTTGCAACCACCGTACCCAACGACACCTGACCCCAGCAGTCCCTGCTCAGCTGGACACCCCTCACCACTGACGACACCCTCAAGATCATGAAGAGCATCCACTCCGGATCACCCTTGGACCCCTGCCTGCACCACATCTTCAACAGAGCCGGCACCTTCATTGTCCCCGAGCTCTGCTGCACCATCAACTGTTCCATCAACTCCATCACATTCCCAGAAGATGGAAACACACAGAGATCAACCCCTTGCTCAAGAAACCCTCTGCTGACCCGAAGGACCTCAAGAACTTCAGACCCATCTCTCTGTTCCCCTTCCCAGCCAAAGTCATCGAGAAGGCCATCAACGCCCAACTTTCCAAGTTCAACAGATCAAACCACATCCTGGGCCTCTCCCAATCCGGCTTGTGAAGTAATCACAGTACAGAGACCACCCTCCTCTCCACCATAGACGATGTCTCAACCCTCTGCGACCGAGGCAAAACTGTGGCCATCATCCTCCTGGACTGCTCGGTCACCTTCAACACCGTCTCCCACCACACCCCATGCACAAGACTCCACGACGCTGGCATCCGTGAAAAAGCCCTGGAATGGATCCGCTCCTTCCTCACCGGCCACACACAACGTCAGGCTACCACCGTTCCACTCTGAACCCACATAGATCAGCTGCCGAGTGCCTCAGGGCTTCTCCCTGAGCCCCACTCTCTTCAACATCAACATGGTTCTACTCGCAGCCATTGTCAGGAACACCCAGCTGATCCTCTCCCTCACCAAAGAACCGACCTGGATGAAGGACAGCTGTCTATCTAAACTCAGAAAATACCGAAGTCCTCATCCTGGGCTCCACCCCCTCCACCTGGGACGACTCCTGGTGGCCCACAGATCTTGGATCCCCCCCACACCCACAGACCATGCACAAAATCTCGGCATCATCTCTGACTCCTCATCCACCATGAACCGCCAGATCAGCGTCGTCTGCTTCCACGTACTACGCCTGCTCCGAAAGATCTTCAAGTGGATCCACAAAGACAGTCACCCACGCACTCATCAACAGTTGACTCGACTACGGCAACACGCTCTACACCAGCATCACCCAGAGCCTTTTTATTCCCATCGCTTGCTCACCTGAGACTGTCTGGTATCCTGGTTTTTGATTTTAGCATTAGCCTCTCACTAATCTAGTGTGTGCACAGAGGTGTCGGCCTGTCTGTTGATACGAGTGGGGTTATGGCCCCGTATTGTACCTGGTGGGGTGTACCAAGTATGCCCTCATTTCACTGACAGTGGGCACTGTCCCTGCTGTGTGTATAGCACACATAGTGGTGGTGACAGGATACATTGTTTTGGGAATCCATAATTTTTACCAACCCTGTTTATCTGTGTCACTGAAGTGGAGGGCTACTGGCCCATTTGTGTAAAGTTCTGCTAACATCCCAGGTTTATGCGGTGAAGGTGTGTGGGCTGATTGTACATGCATTATGTGAATAAGTGATTTAGAGGGATGGAAGCCAGTGAGATCCCTTTTGGATGCACTTGGCATGGCCTTGTACACACAATGGGCATGTGGTTGTTTTACCAGGCAGTGAAGTGTATTGCTGACATTCCTAAAGCTGGATGAAAGAGACCTACACACTGAAGATGGGAGAAAGGAGACAAAGCTCCTTTAGAAATTCAATAAGGCCTTTTGCAGATAGGAACTAATGAATTGTCTTCTTGTAGCCCTGCAACTTTGTAAATGGGTGGGACTGTACTCACTTTTGTTCAAGGTTAAAAGGACCCCACAGTTGAGGCTGACCTTTTATGTTTCCTCTGATCACTGTTTTGTGTGTATGATAATAAAAAAGGTGCAGAAGCAGAACACTCACACCTGATTGTCCCTCTGTTGTGGTTCCTCCTGCCTAGAGACAACTCTGCTGTAATGAGAATCACTCTACACAAAGGCTGTGTCTTGTAAGAAGCCTGGAAAGGACACTTTAAAGGTGAACCATCCAAAACTGGTAATGATTGTGCAGACAGTGGATCCACGTCATGCCTGCTTTTAGTATAAAAAAGTGAGAGCCGTTAACCCACTTGCCCCATTTCCAAGGTATCTATAACTAAGGAAGGGAGTGTTCTGCAAAGTACTCAGAGGACTGTTATGTAACTAGAGCTGGTGTCTGCCTGACAGGCAGTTTGCCTGGTGTAAGGGAAGTCTTGCCTTGCTGGAAGAAGCTGTTCATCTGGCCCCAGATACCTAGTTGGCAGACCAGTTGCTGAGAGAGAATTATATAAAAATAATAATGCCTCGGGATAAATAACCAAAATGTACACTAGGATGAAGAGACAGTTCAATTACCCCTTCCTATGAGTATTATTCTCTTTGAAAAATCTATACTGCGTTTCAATCAAAAGTCAAAGGCAATTCAACAAAAGCTTGTGTGCTAATTTTTTTAAAGCAAACTTTTCTGTATTTATTGTGCAATTTACAAAATCTGGGTAATTATGTATTCGTCTTTTTTTATATATGTACAAACATTTACATCACAAAAACTTATATATAATATTTACATTTACACAAACATACAAACATGTATGTTTTCTCCTTTCTCATTGCCCTACTAATCAATAAGGATGCTCCTAAAAATATTTTACACAAGCATTCCTTTGAACAGAAGATCACTCTTCAAGAGAGACTACGAGGCCTATTGCTCCAACCTCAACCTTGTTGTAGTACTATTTACTTATTTCACAATATTTTAAATTCACATGAGTGTCTTCAATTTAACTGTCGACACGTTTCAGCCTCAATGTTCTCAGGCCTCATCAGGACTAGGGCAGTTGAATGCATAACTTTTCAAAAATCAACCTAGGAAATCAAATACACCTTTTCATCCATATATACAATATATACAATCATATTTATATACATGTACATAGGAACATAAGAGTCAATCGTCTTAAGTAGATCTCATTACATTATAATTTCTGTTGTGGCGGACCACAAACAATTAACCACCTGAATGTGCACTTAAATAACTCATTTCTCGTGCTGTGCACCACAAAGAAAGTGAACTGTGTCTAGAAAAGCCTCTACCAACAGCTCCATGCATAAAAGAGTCCCAATAATATGTACCAATTCTCAGCGGTTTCTCTTGGACTATACGGTTATCCACTTTCTTTTGTCCTTTATCTTGAAGCGCTAGAAACCAAAGGTACTATATTCAACATAATTTCCATTACTAAGTGGCCCAATGCAGACTGGTAAGTCCTCTCACTTACCGGTCACAGGCGGTATATTTCCACTACCACAGCGTCTTGGGGACTTTACTTTCTGAAATTCTATAAGGCCAATTCACTTTAACTTCACCACTGCAGAGGGAACACAAAACAACTAATCTAAATGCTTCCTTTCATATTCAATGCCCTTATCTCTAAGGTAATCCATAGCGGTTCCTACCTTCCGTATATCAAATCTCCAGCTATGTCTCAATCCGTCACCATTACGTTCTCGACTTCTATAAGGCAAATTCACTTTGACATCACCACTGGGGGGAAAAACATAAGGAAACTAATCGAAATGCTTCCTCTGGTGTTCAAATTCTTTACCTCTAACGTATTACATAGCGGTTCCTACCTTCAATATCTCAGCTGTCCAACCAAGTCTCAATCCGTCACCATATTGCATACTCTACACATGAAAAGTCACGTGACACGGAAAGACGTGTATATACGGAAGCGGGAGCCCTCGACACTGAAGAGGGATCTAGCTTTTTTATTAATGAAAAACGGGAAAAGACTCCCAGTTTCTAAAGGGCCCATTGCTTTAAAAAGAAAAAGAGAACAAACTCTCGGTTACTGTATGTCTCAACGAGTGATTGCGA
The DNA here is from genome assembly GCF_964204655.1 of Triturus cristatus. Lineage (NCBI taxonomy): Eukaryota > Metazoa > Chordata > Amphibia > Caudata > Salamandridae > Triturus > Triturus cristatus. The sequence goes on along the minus strand of NC_140594.1, from coordinate 1,060,575,449 downwards.
AAAGATTCTCTTAACTAAAAAAATAATAATAAAAAAATGTAAATATCAAAAAATGCTAAAACCTAATATTTACATAAATATTATAGACAACTATATAAAATAAATTAAAACAAATATAAGTGATTAAAGAACACCTTATAGCCCGCTATTGTGCCGCCACTCCTTACAATCTTCACATCTATAATGATTATGTATAGACAGTTGACAACAATATATGTAGGATTATCCAATTCAAGCCTGTGAGCAGATAAGATATTATATATACATATCTCTTAAATCCCACCTACTCTGATTGTAAACATATTACTGTAGAAGTGCCCAAATTTCATCTTTAACATTGAGGCCCATTGTAGCAGTATGGTATTTTTCAATCAATATGGCCTCCAATCTGTTAAGTTTCATTTGAAGTTCTTCTCTTCCCACATTTCCGATCAAACACAAAACTGACCATTTTATATAGTTTTCAGAATGATTTTTATTTTGAAAATGATGTACTAAAGGAGCCCCCTGTACTTTACATTTTATCCTTGATTTATGTTGTAAAATGCGTTTCTTTATAGCTTGTGTCGTCTGGCCTATGTAATATTTATTACATGGGTATTTTACGCAATACACTGCGTTCTTAGAATTGCAGTTGGAAAACACTTTTTGATAATGTGTCTGTCCATTAATATCCAGCTGTTTGGAATCTTCTGTTAACCTACATGCCAAACAGTTTTGACATCGGAAGTGGCCAACCACAGGTGGTAGACCCCTCAGGTCTCTTTTAGGAGATTCAGTATGTCTAGCTGCTCTCACAAGTTGTTGCCGAATATTTTTTCCTTTTTAAAAGCAAAAAGTGGTTTTGGGATTCCTAGGGGTTCAATTGGTTTCCAGTTCTTTGGGATAATTTTCTTGACTCTATTAGCTTTTGGATTGTATGTGAGTACACTTGTAAACGGAGTGTTCTTATCATGTTGTTTAGGGATAAGTAAAACTTCTCTGGGTGTATACCATGCTCTTTAAAGTGCACCTTTCACCAATTTCTTTGGATACCCACGGGCTACCAGTTTGTTCTTAAGTTTTTCAGCATTGGTAAAGTAGTCTTCTTTGTTGGTGTAATTCCTCCTAATGCGAAGGAATTGCCCATATGGCAGATTTTCCTTCAGCGTACGTGGGTGACTACTGGCAAAATGTAAAAGTGTATTCCGGTCCGTAGGCTTGGTGTACAGACTAACCCCTAACTGGTCGCTCTCCTGTTGAATAAATACATCTAGAAAATTTTGCTTTGTACGGTCCCTAGACATGGTGAAATTAAACTCAACAGTTCTTGAATGTAACCAATTATGGAAGTAAGTTAATTGTGATTCTTCTCCATCCCAAATCATAAATATGTCGTCAATATATCGACATCAAAACCCCACCTGAACTTTAAAGGGGTTGGTGTCGCTATATATCCATTTCTTTTCAAATTCTCATGACCAAATTGGCTATTTCTGGTGAAAAACTACAGCCCATTGCTACTCCTGATACTTGTAAGTACAAACTTTCCTTAAAATTAAAAAAGTTGTTCTTAAGACACAGGGTTGCTAATTATATTATAAACTCAGTAGGAACTTGATGAGGACGGTCTCGTTGGTCCAATGTATATCTCATTACCGCCAACGCCTCATCTTGGGGTATGTTAGTGTATAATGATTCGATATCGAAGGATACCAAAAATTGTTTTTCCATATTGTAAGGTAAACCTTCCACCTTCGATATCAAATCCATTGTATCTCTAACATAAGACCGAGTTTCTTTTACCAAGGGAATTAAAAAGGTGTCGATGTACTTCGCTAGTGGCTCCAAAATTGACCCACATGCGTACACTATGGGCCTACCTGGTGGATTAGTTATAGATTTATGTACCTTTGGTAAAACACATATACTGGGTACTTTATTTTTGTCACTATTGAGAAAATCAAATTCATTTTGGCATAGCCAACCCTCTTCTAGTCCTTCTTTAGTGATCTCTAAGATCTCTGATTTCAGCTCAGGTGTAGGATTGGTTTCTAGTGATCTATAGTGTAAGGGGTTAGACAACTGGCGTATAACCTCCTGGTCATATTTATCCTTGTCCCAGAGGACAATTCCTCCCCCTTTATCAGCCGGCTTGATTATTATAGCCAGATTCTCAGATAAATCTTTTAAAGCTCTCATTTCTTGCTTATTACAGTTAGCATTGTAAAAGATCTTCTTTTTTTGTAGGGCATCTAGTTCACGTAGAATCTGTTCTTCGAATAACAGGATTACTGCTGGTAGTAGTACACTCTCTGGAATAAACTTTGATTTATTTCTTAGTCCACTTATGTTAATCTGTTCTCTCCTCTCTCCTTCTAAGAAAAAAGCTTTAGGTCTAAATTTTCTCTGAAAATGTAAAATTTCAGTTTTTGTATCTACAGGATTTTGTAAAGCAGTAGGTACAAAAGCCAACCCTTTGTATAACACTGATAATTCTATTTCAGTTGGGGTGTAGTTAGATAAGTTGTAAATAGGTATAGTCTCTAATTTATCTGGCGACAAAATATTGTTTCCATTCAGCGTCTGTATGTTTTCTTCCGGGTTTGAAAGGGCTCTGAATCTTAATTCTGGTATTGTCCTGGGGACTGGTATTGGCCCTGTTTTTGGTATTGGCCTACCTGAGGGTTGTAGCCTCTCCATACTACTCCTCCTCCTCTGCCTCGATACCTGCCTCTGCCAAAAAAAGGTTGGGATCTTGGATACTAGGGGTATGGATGATAGCCACTGTATGACCCTTGATCGGAATCTGAGGAGGTATCCGAGAAGGTGATAAATTTACTTCGCGATCTACCTCTATACTGGAGATTTAGTGAACTTGGATTGTTATTCTGATATATCTCTTCTAATTTGAAGTTTTTTATATCCCTAGTTACTTTTGTAGTTTTTTGATTTGTGGTGTGTACTTTGAAATCCGCAATTGTTTTCTCTGCAGATTCTAATAAGGCCCTAGAATCTTTGATGGTGGTGTCTCCTAATATTTCCTGTTCCAATACCTGAATTTCTTTAAGTTCTTCTTCATTTAATCTAAGGGTGGTTTCTATTGATAATGCCATCCAATCCCTTGAACATTTTGTTCCTACACCACCAAATCTACCTAAGTAAGCTTTATCTGTGATGAAAATTACTGGAATATTTCTCACTTGGAGTCCTACTGGAATAGTATTGTTTTTTAAATGTTCTAACAATACTTGTGCTTGTAGTTGAGTTCTTATATTTTTCTTTTTCAGTTGTTTTAATCTCTCTCTATTTTGTCCACATTTATGACTTGTGCCACTGGTTGGTCACCACTCAGTAATGAGGGAATTTTACATAAGGCACTAATTTCTTCTTCGGTGTAGCTCACTATTACAGGCTCTGACATATCAATGAGTATCTACAAATGTTCTACAAGCGTTCCTATGTATACTCTACAATATATTGTTACTTAGACTGAATTGCCATTTGACTAGGGATATTCCAATTTTCTTATTTTTACTGCACAATCGCTAAAGATATATATATATCTCGTGAACACCCTCACACTTCAAAAAGAGTAATCTAAACCTCTTCATTCAGGGGGTAACCCAAATAACCCTCCGGCATCTGGTTAAATGAACAGAATTATATAAAATTAATAATGCCTCGGGATAAATAACCAAAATGTACACTAGGATGAAGAGTTAGTTCAATTACCCCTTCCATTGAGTATTATTCTCTTTGTAAAATCTATACTGCGTTTCAATCAAAAGTCAAAGGCAATTCAACAAAATTTAGTGTGCTAATTTTTCAAAGCAAACTTTTGTGTATTTATTATGCAATTTACAAAATCTGTGTAATTATGTATTCGTCTTTTTTTTATATATTTACAAACATTTACATCACAAAACTTATATATAATATTTACATTTACACAAACAAACAAACATGTATGTTTTCTCCTCCTGTTGCCCTACTAATCAATAAGGATGCTCCAAAAAATATTTTACACACGCATTCCTTTGAACAGAAGATCACTCTTCAAGAGAGACTGCGAGGCCTATTGCTCCAACCTCAACCTTGTTATAGTACTCTTTACTTATTTCACAATATTTTAAATTCACACGAGTGTCTTCAATTTAACTATCGACACGTTTCAGCCTCAATGTTCTCAGGCCTCATCAGGACTATGGCAGTTGAATGCATAACTTTTGAGAGAGAGCAGGAGCATGCAAAGCATGAAGAAGATGTGACTGTCCAGAAAGAGACATAAGCAGCAAGGCACCAGTTTTAGAAAGGATTTGCTAAAGGTAAGGAGGGTGGAAAAGAGTGATCTTCATGCCCCAGGTGTTGGTATGCATCTGAGTCTCCAAGTGGTGGTACCAGAAAGGTACTGCAGAATTGCAGCTGTTCATGCAGCTGTGACCAACAAGAGCTCATCATGTGCCACTATGACCAGCTATGGCTGCTATGATCAGATAAATATGTGTGCAGCTCAGTCTATGCTGCTGTGACGACAAAGTGCAACAGTGTCTTGTTCTGTGCTTTTAGATCTAGAAGTGCGACTGCAGCTCATCGCATGCCATGGTGACCAAAAACTGGGACAGTGATTCTTCTAATACCACTGTAATCTACTTGCTTTTTCACGGAACGACAAATGCCAGGAAGCGAGCTGGATAGCTACCATGATCAGCCCCACTAAGTGGAGTCACCCTGGCTCCAGGTTACCTGAAACTCCTGGTCGGAGGGCCTCTGACATCGGCTTTAGATGCTATCTCACACCACAACCTCACTGGAGCTGAAGGAGGCCACATATGATTGGGTAATGCTCTCTCCTAGAAGGGGGAGACAGATGGTGCGCTGTCGCTGGTTGCTTCAGAGACCTGCATCATGGGGAGATACCAAAGTCTAAACTAAATATGGTAGAGGGCAAAATCACCCGGTTTAGAAGAGAAGGGAAACCCAGTGGAAAGGATTAGATATCAGATCAAATCGCCGCAGCCACACCACCCAGTTCACTAAATTGTGTCTTCTCACTATTGCTTGTGTAGTATCTAGTTTTTGTGTGTAATAATGTATTGAGTAAAGCGATGGATTGAAAATTAGTTATTGCAATGTTGGGTGAGTGATGAGTTCTGAGCATGAGTGCCACCACAATCCTGCCCACTCTGCTGAAGCTTAATAGTCCCTGATTGCAACCTGTCTTCCAAAACCAGTCTGTGATTTTCTGTGTACCCATTCAGAGGTGACCTGTCCTGCTAGTTTGGACTTGTCTGTTCCCATTGGAGCACTATCAATGCTGATTTGCATATGGGCCAAAAAATGACCGACTGGTTCGCGGCTGTGCCATAAAACTCAAGCTGTATCCTACTGATGAGACTCATTAGCTTGAAACTGGTCTGAGGTTGCTTGTGTTTCTTTCAGAGGGGACCTCGCCTGGCAGTTTGGGTTGGACTAGTTCCACTGGAACAGCACCAAGGCTGATTTGTACATTACTGGTTACTGTTGGAAAGTGGATTATTGGTAGCGGCAAATGTAGGTCTGCCACTGGCAATAAGGCCACTAACACATGATAGGACTCAGCATAGGTCTTCGAAAATTATTCCTATGCTCAACCCTTAGTAACGTGGCTGCGAGCAGACAGGCTTAACTTCAAAGACAGGTATGTAAAGCATTTAAAAATACCAATTGAGTAAATAATTAAGCCACAACACATAATAAAAATCCAATACCAATTTTTAAAAATAGGAATTCTTTTTTTCTTTAAAATGACACCAAAACGACAAAACTCCAATGTAGGGAACCGTAGATATGAATTTTCAAAGATTTAGCATTATATAGCACTTAGAAACATATAGCGCCTTATTGGGATATATGGTCGCGATAGACCGGCTCAAAGTCAAAGTTTCAGGCCGACCGCGATGGAGCCCAGAGCGGCTACCTCTAGCGGTAGGTCCAGGTCACAGTTTTTACCATCAGACTTAGAAACGTTTCTGGAGCTTTTCTTCCCAGGGTCCCTCGAAGCTCTTAGCCAGTCCGGATTCGGTGAGGGTTCGCCGGATAGCCTTGCGATGAGCTCCAGGTCAAATTTTTGGAAGTCCGACCTCCGCAGCATTCCAGCGGGGCAAACCCAGGATCCAGGCCGACAGGCGGTTGAAGGCAGGTGTCTTGGCTTTCGCGGTTGCTCCCGGTCACCTTTTCTCCGTTCAGAGTTAGAAACTTTTACGGAGCTTTTTCTCGCGGGGTCCCTCGATGCTCTTTACAAGGCCGGATTCGGTGAGGGTTCGCCGGCCTTGGATTTCTTCTACTCCCGGTCAAACTCTGGAAGTGGGACCTACGGAGCTTTTAGCGGGACGAACCTGAATGGCTTGGCTGGCTCGCCGTTGAAGGCAGGTGGCTTGGCTGACAAGGTTGAGTCGGACCCCTTATGGAGCTTTTTTTCAAAGTTGCTCCAAAGTTCTTGAACTTCTTCCTGAAGTTCCTCAAGGGGCCCCAAAGTGTCTCAAACTCACTCAAAGATCTGGAAACTCCAAGATGGTCCTTGAAAGTTGAGGACTTCAGTTCCCACAATCCACTTGGACAAAACCCTTACAAATCCACTGGTGTTCTCCAGGTTGAGGATTCTTGGTGGTGATGGTCCAGGTGAGCTCTGTTAACCTGTAGCTTGCAGGTAGTCCACTCTTTAGTTCTTTTGCAGCAAGGTAATCCACAGGCCTGCAGTTTCAGCTGGTGCAGTCTTCAGAGGTCAGGCCTTAGAACTTTGCACCCCAACTTCTCAGCATGGCAACATCTTGCTTCCTTAAGTTTCAAACAGCAGATCTGAGAGGCTTAGCCCCTCTCAGATACTTATTCCAAGTTCTCTGGGTCAAGCAGGAGGTCACTGCTGAGCAATGGGAGCAGGGCAACTCCCCAAGAATATGACCACATCCTGCAGAGTGTGGCCTTATTTTGTCCCAGAGTGCACCAAAACCTCCAAATTCATAATTTTCCAGCAGGGAGGTAAGAGCTGGCTAAACACACCCCTAGGATGGATTACTTTCCATAAACTCTCCCCCTTGCATCTGTGCATTCCTTCCATAAGCCTAGCTCTGGGTATGGTGAAAAGTATACAGTTGTAAATGACACTAAGCCTCCTCTTCTTTTTGAAGACCATGGTTTACGACTCCTCCCCCTGCTCTGGCATTCCTGTGTAGCAGCACACTGCCTTTCCAGCAGAGCTGGTTAACACCAGGGGCTCTTTATCACCTCTTCAAGGCAGCCTGGCTAATCCACTTAACTCTGACCAATCAGGACAGACCACTGGAAGGCTGCATCTGGACTTACAAACAAAAAAGTCTTATACGTTCTTGTAGGTACACTTTAGGAGAAATGTAACCATATCATATTCTTGAGTTTATTAATACCATTCGGGGAAGTCTTTGAATGGTACTTCTAGACCTCTCCTATCAAGTTATTAGTTAATAACTTCCTACCATGTTAACCTATGTAGCAGGGGATTTGCAATGGGAAAAATGACTTGGGACATTTTTCCTGCACCAGGACTTACAAAAACATATTTTATAAGTACTTGGCTTCTATCTATAGGACCCCCACCCCATGGGACAACTAGGGGACACTTTAGGGGTTCTGAATCAGTAGAAATATTGCAGATCCTCCCTCCACTGGGCTCCTAGCATCAACGTCGAATTTGGGCAGCACTTTATCACAATGTGGGGAGTGAAATGTGAAATTTCACTTAACCCAGGACATATAAAACTCATTTTATAAGGGTCTACCCTATAACTAACTGGCCCCCACCCGTGGGACACCTAGGGGAGACCCTGGGGGTTCCTAATATGCCAACACATTGTAGGTTATCCATTTTTAAGTGCCCCAAAGCCCAAAGTCGCGTTTGAGCACAATTTACTTTTTAAAAGCAGTCCTGCCACCCAGGGCTACTTTTAAAACTGACCTTAGGCTTCAGCAGTGCACACATGCAATTTCAGAAAAGCTGCTGGCCTCCAAACTGCCATGCCCTATTGTGGGCTAGGGACTTCTAGGTAGTTTTAATCCCCCTGCCCGAATATTTAATAGGGTCTGATATGGCATGTCATGCCAACCACAGGGGTACCCCAACCCTTAGTGTACCCTAGTGTATGTAAGTGTTTTCACTGTATTCTAAACGTGTCTCTTTCAGCATAGCACTGGCCCTGGGCCTGGTTAGGCAGAGCCCAGGGTCAGTCAGAGTCAGTTGCCACCAGTACCATTCAGCAAAACGTTGGGGGGTACCCAGGTCACAGGATGACTTTGCAACAGTTACTGTTTGAGCTGGTATGGTGGGCAAAAACATTATGGACTGGATTGTGGTTCAGAGTAACTACCAGTGGTTTAGATGAATTCAAGCATTTCATCCATCACTTTTGTGTTATCCGTGCACTGGGTTGAGCATGTTTGTGAAAGGCGTACCAGCTGTTTGTATCTGTTTGTCTGCCTTTCCTTATGTAGACGACAATGCTGGGGCAGATATATCCCAGCAAACATGCACAGTAAGTGACTGCACCCACCTGCAGGAGAATATTGGGGTGGGGGGGTCTATGGGACACACTTTATCTGCTTTCAAATGGTGCCTCCTCAACGTGATGCACACTCAATGTGGAGCGCAGTTTGTGTGCTCCCTGACAGCTTCTTTGCCTCTGTGTCCGAATCTGTAATAGAGCGCAGTCACAGAGACAAAATGCTACCTCACTGAGGCGGGGCTCAGCATCCATGCTCTTTCTTCTGCTTCCTCAGTCTCCTTCCTACTTCTAGCTAGCCAGCCACACAATGCCCCCCTCTGAACATTTTAAACATGACATCTTAGATATCTTCCTATCAGGGGAATGTCACAATCACAGCTTAAACCTTGGCATTGTACTCCACTCGCGGAGTTTGCACAGTTTTCTTTGCACTCCACGTCGTGGGAGCAGGAGGATCTCCCAAAAACTTTCTGGAGCGGAGTTTTTTTTCCTCGCTCGCACTTGTGAATGTCAAGTTGATGAGCGTGAGCAAAAGAAATCTACCTCCCGGTGAGATTTTTCATTGCTCACACTTACCAAGGCCTAGTTGGCGAGCATGAGCAAGGAAAATCATCCTCCTGGCGTGATTTCTCAGCACGGGAGTTAAGATTTCTCAATGCGAGTGGACGCGGCAGGTCGCGACCACTCGCATTGAGAAACTTTCCATTCGCATTGAGAAAACTGCTGCTCGAGGAGAAAATCTACTTGATCAGCAGCAAGGAAGGTGGGCCGGCTTGCGCTGGGCATGGTGCAATGATTTTACAGCACGGGACAAACACCCGGCATTCTAAATCACTGCAAGCGGCAAGACCCTAACGCACTCCGCTGCTCGCGGAACTCTGCGTAGCATGGCCAGGTTTTTTTGTCACTTACTCCGCTAACTCTGCCCAGGCTTAGCACAATGGGCAACACTGTGACTCAGTTAAAAAAAATCCACAGAAAACAAAGTATCATGAACGCTTGACTTAAAATTGCCTCCACCTTGTTGTGGGCTCAAGGATATGCAAGCTACTCTTTACATGAATGTCTGTAATAAACACCCACCTAAATAGAATAACTGGAAAACATAGATATCCCTTAAGCAATGATGTCCCCTAAATAGCTTCCACTGTGAAAGTGCATGAAACCCAAACAAAACCAATGAACACCAGGCAAAAAGGCTTACACTCTCATTTCTGAAAAATGCCTTCATGTGGAAACATGGGCAGCAAAGTTTTCAAATAGATACATAATAATATCTGTATATTTCAATCTAGTGTTTGCTACTTCAGTTTCTGCTGTTTTGTAGTGCTTGGAAGAACAAATTCTACTATTACCTATGTATGTAACGCTTCTCAATATTATTGACATCAGAAGAATAAAAAGCAGAATCAGACCTCTGACCTTTAACTCACACACAGATCAGATTTTTAGCAGCAGGTCCTGAACCCACTGAGCTAACATCAGAAGAATAAAAAGCAGAATCAGACCTCTGACCTTTAAGTCACACACAGATCAGATTTTTAGCAGCAGGTCCTGAACCCACTGAGCTACTTTACCATCCCTGGTAGCTTCTGGCAATATACTTTCAGTCTGCAAAAAAAGCACATTGCAAATAGAATCGGTACCGTTGACGAATGCAGTAGAGCTGACCACTCAATGGTGTGACATCAATGTCCACCAAAAGAGAGTGTTTGCAATAGGACAATGCATACATTTCACTCTCTCGGTTATTTCTAAAATGTATTTTTGATTTGAATTGATGGGAATTCACAGGGGTGCAAGGCGCGAAAAAAAAAAAAACGTGAATTGCGGAATAGAATCAAATATTTGTAACCAATTCATTGAAAGAAATTTAAGGTGATTTCATTCTGCTCTTACAAAGCGTTATGCAAGGAGCGAACTCCAGCAGTAAATAAGTTATTTGAAAAATGTAAATCTTTTCCACATGTCTTTCAGATTTGCTTAATTTGCGTGGCATTGTCAGGTTACCTTTGGAAACACTGGATGGCATTGATGTCGAATATTTCCTTCAGTAAGTAGGTCATGGTAAATGCCAAATGGAACGGAAAGTGACCAGAGCTGCTGCCAGCCCTACAGGGCTCCCACTTTTGCCCAATTTTTGTGTCAGTGTCAGAAGAAATGAAAGAGAGCAGCATGCAGGCAGGGCTTGGCAGTGACAGGTCCCCCTCGTTATGTGGCCCCTGCTGGGGCCCGAAAACGAGGGGCCCCGTTGAGTTCCATCTCTTTCATGTAAGACTACTTACTGACCCAGAACCCAGCCATATTATGAAAAAGAACAAAGGAAGGGTCAGTTTTTTTCCACGTAAAAACGAAATAAAAGGTGCTTTTCCATGCTGGATAGCCACTCTGGGCTGCTCCACAGACCTCTATTCTGATACAACTTTCCCCTTTTTAGTGCATATGCAGATGTGCAGAATGTAATATGCTGTTTATTGCCACTGTTTTGTGAGGGGAGGGGCCTCAAATTATTCACGATGTCCCTCCCCTGCCTCATCAATGGTAACAAATAGCATATTATACTTTCTGTATGATCTGCATGTATGGCTTACACCATGTCATTCTTTCATGTATATTTGTTTTAACAAATGTATTTAAGCAAAACAAGATTCAAAGGGTTAGATTTGCAAAGAAAGGCAAAATCACGTTCAGGATATATCATATTATTAAAAGCACTGTTTTCCTGTAAAATAATTGTTACAGTCTGTGAAGGGGTAAAAAGTGTTTTCCCTCATGTCATATTTGCTGTAATGTAATGTAACTCGAAAGACAAAAGCGTCTAACCCTAACGAAAATTAAGTATGTGTAATTAGAACAATAGTAAAAGTATATTAAACCTTAATTATTGAGAACATAGGTTTATAAAAATAATGGTTAAATAGTACGTCTTTTAAATAATAAAGTGAATGTACTGTAGGTGTAACATATTCTCAATTGCAGTGTTAAATTTGATATTTTGAGTGGAGTAATGCACAGACTATATAGGGCCACATGTATCAAAGCATTTTGCATTCACAAACAGTGTGAATCGCAAAATTCGGCCCTTTGCGAATGCAAAATGGCCTTTCTTCATGTATGAAATGCTTTTGGATTCGTAATTTAGGCAATCGGAATTTTTTGCGATTACCTAAATTGCAAATGTAAATAAGGAATCGCAATTTGCCAATCCCTAATGCTCATGCAGGAAGCCTTTCCTAAATGTGAACTGTTTATTTAGGAAGCCCTGATTGCCATAAACTTCAAGTTGATTGCAACCATGTGCGAATTTTGAAAAATGCACAAAAATGCATTTTTCAAAGTGCCATGTTGTGCACACATTCCCCTAGGGCTTGTGTGCCCTTTGCATATGCACAATTTGAATTTTGGGGGTGCTTCAGGGGGGGGCCCTAGGCCCCTGGGTACCCTTGGCTTTGCATTCGCTAATTTGCGATTACCAATTAGGTAATCGCAAATTAACTGATGCAAAACCATTCGCACTTATGGACCCTTCCGGCCCATAGGACTGAATGGAGTCATATTACCTAATAGTCATTCGCTATTTACGTAATTGCTATTAGGTAACATTAAGGAATCGCAATTTTTTTTGCAATTCCTACATACTAAGGTGCCGATTACGATCCGGTAAAAAAATTCCCCTTGCGACTCGTATCCGGTCTTTTTACCGTACGAATCGTACAAGTGCCGTACGAACTGGCAATCACGATTCGCATGGTAAAAAGTCCATACGAACCGCATTGGGAATATTTCCCCACACGTCCTCGGGTCGGAAAATGTGTCCAACACGTCCTCGTACGATTTACCGTACAAATGTGAAAGGTGAAGTCCGACCGAGGAATCACGATCCATCCCGTGCGTCCGAGGCTACAACCGTATGGAAAAAACACCGTCCGCACCGAACTCCCATAGCAACCATGGAGACATGTGCCCGCATATGCGCCCAACACTCCCCCAGCCCCCGTACGTCCGACACGTACCCCCCGTGTATGTACACCCCCACCCGTGTATGTACACCCCTGTACGTTCGAGTCGTACCCTCATCCCTGTACGTGTCGTACCACCGTCCATGTACACCCCCCACCCCTGTACGTGTCGTACCACCGTCTATGTACACCCCCCACCCCTGTACGTGTCGTACCACCGTGTACCCACACCCCAGTAAGTTCGAGTCGTACCCCCACCCCTGTACGTGTCGTACCACCGTGTACCCACACCCCAGTACGTTCGAGTCGTACTCCCACCCCTGTACGTGTCGTACCACCGTCAATGTACACCCCAGTACGTTCGAGTCGTACCCCCACCCCTGTACGTGTCGTACCACCGTGTACCCACACCCCAGTACGTTCGAGTCGTACCGCCATCCCTGTACGTGTCGTACCACCATGTACCCACACCCCAGTACGTTCCAGTCATACCCCCACCCCTGTACGTGTCGTACCACCGTCAATGTACACCCCAGTACGTTCGAGTCGTACCCCCACCCCTGTACGTGTCGTACCACCGTGTACCCACACCCCAGTACGTTCGAGTCGTACCCCCACCCCTGTACGTGTCGTACCACCGTCAATGTACACCCCAGTACGTTCGAGTCGTACCCCCACCCCTGTACGTGTCGTACCACCGTGTACCCACACCCCAGTACGTTCGAGTCGTACCGCCACCCCTGTATGTGTCGTACCACCGTCTACCCACACCCCAGTACGTTCCAGTCGTACCCCCACCCCTGTACGTGTCGTACCACCGTCAATGTACACCCCAGTACGTTCGAGTCGTACCCCCACCCCTGTACGTGTCGTACCACCGTGTACCCACACCCCAGTACATTCGAGTCGTACCCCCACCCCTGTACGTGTCGTACCACCATCAATGTACACCCCAGTACGTTCGAGTCGTACCCCCACCCCTGACCGTGTCGTACCACCGTGTACCTACACCCCAGTACGTTCGAGTCGTACCCCCACCCCTGTACGTGTCGTACCACCGTGTACCCACACCCCAGTACGTTCCAGTCGTACCCCCACCCCTGCACGTGTCGTACCACCGTGTACCTACACCCCAGTAAGTTCGAGTCGTACCCCCACCCTTGTACGTGTCGTACCACCGTGTACCCACACCCCAGTACGTTCGAGTCATACCCCCACCCCTGTACGTGTCGTACCACCGTGTACCCACACCCCAGTACGTTCGAGTCGTACCCCCACCCCTGTACGTGTCGTACCACCGTGTACCCACACCCCAGTACGTTCGAGTCGTACCCCCACCCCTGTACGTGTCGTACCACCATGTACCCACACCCCAGTACGTTCGAGTCGTACCCCCACCCCTGTACGTGTCGTACCACCGTGTAACCACACCCCAGTACGTTCCAGTCGTACCCCCACCCCTGTACGTGTCGTACCACCGTGTACCTACACCCCAGTACGTTCGAGTCGTACCCCCACCCCTGTACGTGTCGTACCACCGTGTACCCACACCCCAGTACGTTCGAGTCGTACCCCCACCCCTGTACGTGTCGTACCACCGTGTACCCACACCCCAGTACGTTCGAGTCGTACCCCCACCCCTGTACGTGTCGTACCACCGTGTACCCACACCCCAGTACGTTCGAGTCGTACCCCCACCCCTGTACGTGTCGTACCACCGTGTACCTACACCCCAGTAAGTTCGAGTCGTACCCCCACCCCTGTACGTGTCGTACCACCGTGTACCCACACCCCAGTACGTTCGAGTCGTACCCCCACCCCTGTACGTGTCGTACCACCGTCAATGTACACCCCAGTACGTTCGAGTCGTACCCCCACCCCTGTACGTGTCGTACCACCGTGTACCCACACCCCAGTACGTTCGAGTCGTACCCCCACCCCTGTACGTGTCGTACCACCGTGTACCCACACCCCAGTACGTTCCAGTCGTACCCCCCGTTCAATGTACACCCCCCCTGGATGTACACCCGTGTACGTGTCGAACCCCCACCGTGTACGTGTCGTTCCACCGTCAATGTACACCCCAGTACGTTCCGGTCCTACCCCCAACACAACCTCCTAAGTACGGAGCGCACCCTAGGCCCCAACATCACAACTGCATGTACGAGTCGTACCAACCCACACACAAGGACAGCACCGTACAACCAAATGGCCCATGTACACACCGTACACACGCTCAAAACGCACGTACACAACCAGGACAAAACAAAACCACACAATAATACACTATACGAATGGCACAAAGCCACTAAACATGGCCAACAAACACTACAAAAACACCTTCACTGACCTGCAACTGCCAAAGACAAACAGAGGCCCAAAACACCACCACTACTTATAACAGACCCACCCAAACTTCAAACACAGCCACACCCACCCATGGACCAATAAAAAGGGCCCACACACACAAACCATGAGCCTTTGCAACAGACTCACTGCTGCCAGACACCACAGCACCACACTACAAGCTTCATCACACCTTACACTTGCACACCTTCACACAACCACCTTCACAAACACACCCTCATCACATTCACACACACACACCCACAACCATCCACACACACCCCCCAACATCCACCCCCCCCCACCATCCACACCCCTCACCATGCCCACCACCAAGAATCCAAAGTTCAGTAACCGAGAGTTGGAGGTCCTTGTTGATGAAATCCTCAGAGTCGAGCCACTGATCTTTGGAACATTGGTCAGAAACACCAGCATGGCAGCAAAAACAGCCATGTGGCAGACCATCGTCGATGCTGTGAATGCTGTTGCGGACACCAGAAGGACCAGGCAGGAATGCCAGAACAGGTGGTACGATCTGCGGAGGAGGGTCCGAGCCAAGAGGCAGGAGGAACACGACCAGGCCAACGCCAAAGGAGGAGGGCCCTCCCGCAGACCCATACACTACCAGCCCTGGGAGGAGAGGGTGATGGCCATACTGCCGGTGGAGGCAGTCGAAGGATTAGAGGGACTCCGAGACCCGGGTGAGTACACAAACAACGCACCTCACATGGGGGGAACGGCATCCACAACCAAAATCACTAACAGCACGCAACCACCACAAGCCATCGCATGACTCAACCACACTCCATGAGCACGCACATGCCACTGCTGCCACCATGCCCCATGCACCCAGCTGGACAATGTCAAGTCACAGGCCACAGAAGACACCAACACATGACACGGTAACCCGGATGGCGGGAGGCTGGGCCACAAAAATCACTAAGTGCAACTCAGAAGCAGACAACAATGCCCTCTGCCCATATGGCCTAGGTCACAGCCAGACAAACAGTGTGTCCCAACACAGGAATGACTTGCCAGCAAATGCCGGACGCCTTGCATCAACACATGGGGGTGAAGGCACTGTTTTGCACATGACAGCAGCTAATGAACAGCCAATATTGTTAAAGAGTTGCAGCACACACCACCACAGCAGCAGCGCACAGACACACATCACACCCAATGGGTGCCTGGAGATCAGAAACAAACTCACATCAACAAGCCAAGGGCCACTCAAAGATCTGCTAACAGTGTGTGCCCAGGAAGCTGGGCTGAGGTGACAGAGGGTGACACACAGAGGGAGGGAGAGGGGGACAGAGAGGGAGGGAGACGGACAGAGGGAGGAGGCTGACACACGGAGGGAGGGAGAGGGGGACAGAGAGGGAGGGAGAGGGGGACAGAGAGGGAGGGAGAGGGGGACAGAGAGGGAGGGAGAGGGGGACAGAGAGGGAGGGAGACGGACAGAGGGAGGAGGCTGACACACGGAGGGAGGGAGAGGGGGACACAGAGGGAGGGAGAGGGGGACACAGAGGGAGGGAGAGGGGGACAGAGAGGGAGGGAGAGGGGGACAGAGAGGGAGGGAGACGGACAGAGGGAGGAGGCTGACACACGGAGGGAGGGAGAGGGGGACACAGAGGAAGGGAGAGGGGGACAGAGAGGGAGGGAGAGGGGGACAGAGAGGGAGGGAGACGGACAGAGGGAGGAGGCTGACACACGGAGGGAGGGAGAGGGGGACACAGAGGGAGGGAGAGGGGGACAGAGAGGGAGGGAGAGGGGGACAGAGAGGGAGGGAGACGGACAGAGGGAGGAGGCTGACACACGGAGGGAGGGAGAGGGGGACACAGAGGAAGGGAGAGGGGGACAGAGAGGGAGGGAGAGGGGGACAGAGAGGGAGGGAGACGGACAGAGGGAGGAGGCTGACACACGGAGGGAGGGAGAGGGGGACACAGAGGGAGGGAGAGGGGGACAGAGAGGGAGGGAGAGGGGGACAGAGAGGGAGGGAGACGGACAGAGGGAGGAGGCTGACACACGGAGGGAGGGAGAGGGGGACACAGAGGGAGGGAGAGGGGGACAGAGAGGGAGGGAGACGGACAGAGGGAGGAGGCTGACACACGGAGGGAGGGAGAGGGGGACACAGAGGGAGGGAGAGGGGGACACAGAGGGAGGGAGAGGGGGACAGAGAGGGAGGGAGACGGACAGAGGGAGGAGGCTGACACACGGAGGGAGGGAGAGGGGGACACAGAGGGAGGGAGAGGGGGACACAGAGGGAGGGAGAGGGGGACAGAGAGGGAGGGAGACGGACAGAGGGAGGAGGCTGACACACGGAGGGAGGGAGAGGGGGACACAGAGGGAGGGAGAGGGGGACAGAGAGGGAGGGAGAGGGGGACAGAGAGGGAGGGAGACGGACAGAGGGAGGAGGCTGACACACGGAGGGAGGGAGAGGGGGACACAGAGGGAGGGAGAGGGGGACAGAGAGGGAGGGAGAGGGGGACAGAGAGGGAGGGAGACGGACAGAGGGAGGAGGCTGACACACGGAGGGAGGGAGAGGGGGACACAGAGGGAGGGAGAGGGGGACAGAGAGGGAGGGAGAGGGGGACAGAGAGGGAGGGAGACGGACAGAGGGAGGAGGCTGACACACGGAGGGAGGGAGAGGGGGACACAGAGGGAGGGAGAGGGGGACAGAGAGGGAGGGAGAGGGGGACAGAGAGGGAGGGAGACGGACAGAGGGAGGAGGCTGACACACGGAGGGAGGGAGAGGGGGACACAGAGGGAGGGAGAGGGGGACAGAGAGGGAGGGAGAGGGGGACAGAGAGGGAGGGAGATGGACAGAGGGAGGAGGCTGACACACGGAGGGAGGGAGAGGGGGACACAGAGGGAGCGAGACACAGGGAGAGCAAATCAGCCGTGTGGCGTGTGCGAATGTCTGCTCGTCAGCAGGTAGACTGCGTGCATGTAGACAAGGGTGGCCAGTCCCAGAACCCCCCCTCTTCCCCATGGCAAAACACAGGGCCATGTCACAACCTGTTCACGAGCACAACGACAGCTACCTGGATCATATAAGTGTGTGGATCCACTCCATGTGCACATGTACAGTGCTACACGGAAGGCGCCAATGCATGGCTCGCCACACCTGCCCACTCCACTGCTGACTGCAGTCACACTTGACGCAGCAAGTAAGACCGTGCCACACATAGTGAAAAGGGCAAAAGTGGTGCACAAGGGACACACCCATGCACAAGTGCACTGTGAGTGGAATGCAAGACAGATCCCAATTCCAAGAGGAAAAGTGCCAACTTTGACACTGATGAAACATGGATGTTGCATGGACCAAAATTAACATTGTCTCTCTCACACACAGGTCAACGTCGTGGTTCACCCCCCAACACTGGGGGGGAAGCCTCACAGGACCCGGATCTGCAGGAGCCCAATCCCACCGGCAGCGACCACTCTCACCACTCTGTGGACGACCCCGACCGACCTGGCCCCTCTGGTGTCCAACCACCTGCAGCACCTGCGTCAGGTACAACTGTGCCAACCACCACCCCCACTCCTGCCACATCCCAGGAGACACCCAGGATCCCTGCCCCAACACCACAATGCAGCCAGGCTCGCCAGGAGGGACACGGTGTCCCGGGCACCCAGGAGGAGGCAGGCGACAACGCCAATGCCACCCCTCGGGGGTCCCGGAGACCCGATGTGCCCACAAGGGCAGGCCAGGCGCAAGTGGGCAGGGGTGGTGGGAGTGGAGGACGGCGGAGGCGCGAGCCTGACCAGTTGGCTGGGGATCCGGTATTTTCCCATGTCCGTAACATCCTGGACTCATACCGGCAGGACACCACGGGCATGGCCCAGGTTGTGTCCGTACTCGAGGGGATCAAGGCCCAGCAGGCCCAGCAACATGCGGAGCTACATGCCTGTCTACTGCAACACCAACGGAGGATGGAGGACAGACAGGCTGAGCAAGTGACGGCATTCCAGGGGATTCACGCTACACTCCGTCGGATGGCTGACAACATGGCCGACCCTCCCTGTGCCAGAAGGCGGAGAACATCACCACCCACAGGGAGGGATCAGGAGGAGGAGGAGGAAACATCCGACGCAGCATCCCAGATGTCTTCACGGCCTGCTGCTGAGGGTCCCCGCAGGAGGCCGGGTCATCCACGGAAAGGACCGTGAGGGTCGGCGCAACATCACCATCTCCCAGGACACCTGGCCTGGCACCTGGCCCACTGGAGCAACAGCATCACAGCATCAAGAGACATTCTCTGCCACATGGCCCTGCTGGTCACTGGCTGAGCAATGTTGACAAAGACTGTGGCATGGACTATGAGGATTTCCAATGGCAAGGACACCAACTCCCCTACTGAACTTTGGATTCCAAAATCCCGGAAAGCCCCTCACTTTGTCCCCCCCCCCCCAATAATAAATCACACTATGAAGAGTAGATGCCTGCTGGTAGCATTATTACCTAACATGTGTCTTGTAAAGTCTAAACATGCCTGAGTCATCTTTTGTCTTCAACCATCCACACCCTGGGGCCTGAGTCTGGCACAGGACACATGGGTCACAGTGTATTAGGCAAGACAGACATGGAGCACCATACACACCCGTGATGGGCCCAACCAGCTGAGGGGGTTGCCGAACAACCGTGCTGACAGACACATTGAGTACAGCAACAGTCATACGCAGAGGTCAGGGATCCAGTCCAGTGTCCTGGGGGGCACCCAGGTATGTGTAGACAGGTGGCAGAACCATGTCCTGCAAGCTTGAGTCCGGTAGATGCAGAGAATGGGGGCCTGGCCAAAGTTGGATGCATGGGGATGGCACATGTCACAATACCCACACAGTCATGGACATCATGCCCAATACACAGTCTCAGCCCACACACAGCTTGCATCTTGCTACTCGACACATTGACACATAGCCACAATCAGGGAATACCATGCCAGACATGCTGGATGCACCGTGGCAACACACCAGCATTGACTGAGAAGAGGCACCTTGGAGGCATAGGGACACCTTTATTAGTCATGTATTCGGGATTGCAGAGGCAACTCGAAGTACACATGGAGACGTCATGTGGAGTAACATGTGGGTCCAACACTGGCACCCCCCTTCTGCAGCACAAATGCGTGTTCGCCATGGAACTGGCACACAAGCGTCGGCTAACAGCTAAATACCCACAGCTGCACACGGAGAGCCTGCCATACACCATAGATCCGCTGATGTCGAAGTCCCACACCATGTCAAGCCAATGCTAACCGTATGTGGCCGAGGGCAGTGTCACACACATTGATGCCATCATCACAATCCCCTATCCCATCACTGATGACGGTCAACCAGGCAGACCATCTATTCAGGTGTACACAGCTGCATGTCGTGTCCCATGGGGATGCGACATGGCTGCAGAGGAACCAAACATCGACAGGGGCAGTGTGCATACATCGTGAACAACTGCCACACCCAATACACCCCAGATGCATCCCTTACCCCATGGAGACTTCCAAACGTGTCCGTGCCTGTAACGCTGAGTCAGCCCACGATGTCATGTCCATGAGGAATAGCAGTGCCACAACAATGCAACCAGCAGACGGCATGCGCAAGTACCTGGGGAAGAGAGACACACAAGAAGTCAGCCACAAAAAGCACAGCCACTTGCATGTGCATTTACTCGACACATGTATGGATGACAACATGCTAGTTCACAATTATGACTGGGGAAGTACAACCATCACTGCCACCATCAATCCAGTGACACACCCACACACACCTCTGACTCACGTGCCATACATGCAGGTGGACACACACATCACAACACATGCCACACGGGGACCAATGCGTGCACACTCAGACACTGGTACTCACCACTAAGCAAAGAAGTCGCGTATGAGCCGAGTCCGGATGTCCTCTTGCGGCTCCACATCCTCCACATCACTAGCCCCATTGCCAAGCCCTTCGTCCTCCACGGGTGGATGGTCCTCGTCATGTTGATTCAGGATGAGTGGCACAGCTCTTTCAACTGCCATGTTGTGCAGCATGCAGCAGACCATGAAGATCTTGCAGACCTTCGCCGGGGCATATGGGAGTGCGCCGCCGGTCTTGTGGAGGCACCTGAATCGGCTCTTCAGCAGGCAAAACGTCCTCTCGATCACTCGCCTTGTCCGGCCATGGGCGGTGTTGTAGCGGAGCTGGGCCGGCGTGATGGGGTTGCGGAGAGGTGTGAGCAGCCAAGGCATGTTGGGATAGCCAGCGTCCCCTACATGGGAAGCACATGGACATCGTTAGAACTGGTGAAGTGGTCGTGCTGGTAGGTTATGTAAAATACAGGACAGACAGACTGTACCCACCAACAACACATGCCCGTTCGTTGCGCAGCTGCATCATCATTTCAGGCATCCTGCTACGCCTCATGATGTAGGCATCGTGTGCTGATCCTGGAAAACGAGCACAGACATGTGAAATCACCATGTTCGACAGACACACCACAAGGGCATTAATGGAGTGGTAATGCTTTCGATTGCGGTACGCCACCTCCCGTGCGTGTGGTGGTACCAAAGCTACATGTGTCCCATCTATGGACCCAATGACATGGGGCATCCCTCCCAGGGCATAGAATCCACGCTTGACCTCAGTCATCTGTTCAGGGGTTGGGAACTTGATGAAGTCATCCAGGTGAATCAACATGGCCTCTAAGAAATCATGCAGCACACGGCAGAACATGCTCTGGGACATGCCACCAACATGAGCTATGGTATTTTGAAAGGTACCCGTGGCAAGAAAATGTAGGGCAGCCATTACCTTCAGCTGGGGTGTCAGTGCCGTAGGATACCTGTGCTGCGGTTGCAGGTGTGGTGCCAGTCTCGCCGTCAACTCCAGAATCAACGGTTGGGTGAAGCGGTAGAGCCGGATGCTGTCATTCTCCTGCATGGCAGCCAAGTCCGGAATTGGTCGAGCAAGAGGCGGCGCTCTGCAGTAATTTGGAAGTGACAAGGAAGAGTGAGTGCACTACGACAACAAATCATGTGTACTGAGCACATGTTAATCTGTCAATACACACATGCTACATAGGGAGTCAGGTATGTGCTACATGGCCAGGACACGTATGGATGCAAGGTGACACTCCTACCAAGACCCAGCTACACACGGAGATTGAGAACCTCCCCATGTCACACCATGGGAATAGCTGTGTCCCAGTGCAAGTGAACAGCCAGACGCAAGACAGGAGTGACATACGCCCACACATCAGCAGCCGTAGGATGCCAATTGCAGAGACTGGTAGCGGAACACTGGAGCCACAGGTCACATGACATTACACTAGGACAGCCCACACACCTTGCCATGAAGGTGCACATGTCATGACTCACCACACATTCCTTGTGAGGATGCTGACATGTCCTTGTCACGCTACATCGTGTCCCATGCATACATGTGCACCTCACATCCGATACCACATGTGGCATGGTGTGCGGAACAGTGTGCACTGACAATCTACACACAGACACATGTTGGTTGCTGCAACGGCTGCAGCTTTTGAGGGTGCTCCAACATCAACCTGATGGGAAGCACCCACACATACATGACATAGTCACATTGTGCATCGTGGGTAGTGACAAGTCAGGTGTCATGACCCCTGTACCGGGCATCAGGGGACACTTCCGTGTGTTGGTGTCCGTGCCATGCCAGTGCCGCTCACCCCAAGTGTGCAGTACGACATGCAAACATGTCAAAGGAGTCAAGGGCATGCCTGGCACACATAGCACCATCACACAGTACATCTGTACACATCTCATCATACATCTGGTGCCTTCTCGACTCAGGAGTAATGTTCCACATCACAGGCCGTCACACCTGTGCCCCACACATGTAGTGATGCACAGACGATGCCTTGATGTCAATTAATGGACAAGTATGTCCATTCATGGATAAGTATGTCCATCCATGGACAAGTATGTCCGCCCTATCCCTACCTGTGTGCCGCCTGTCACCACTGTGATGTGTGAAAACCGCTGTACTGCTGCGAAGAGGGCCTGTGTACGTTCCCATATCACTATGGGAGTGCTGCCGTATGTGTACCCATCGTGATGGCGAGCGTACAGGCGTGTGTACGGCCCGTACCACTACGAGTACGCATACGCGTGGACACCCATAGTGGTACGGGCCGTACACACGCCTGTACGCTCCCTATCACTATGGGTGTCCACGCGTATGCGTACTCGTAGTGGTACGGGCCGTACACACGCCTGTACGCTCCCTATCACTACGAGTACGCATACGCGAGGCCACCCATAGTGGTACGGGCCGTACACACGCCTGTACGCTCCCTATCACTATGGGTGTCCACGCGTATGCGTACTCGTAGTGGTACGGGCCGTACACACGCCTGTACGCTCCCTATCACTACGAGTACGCATACGCGTGGACACCCATAGTGATAGGGAGCGTACAGGCGTGTGTACGGCCCGTACCACTATGGGTGTCCACGCGTATGCGTACTCGTAGTGGTACGGGCCGTACACACGCCTGTACGCTCCCTATCACTATGGGTGTCCACGCGTATGCGTACTCGTAGTGGTATGGGCCGTACACACGCCTGTACGCTCCCTATCACTACGAGTACGCATACGCGAGGCCACCCATAGTGGTACGGGCCGTACACACGCCTGTACGCTCCCTATCACTATGGGTGTCCACGCGTATGCGTACTCGTAGTGGTACGGGCCGTACAGACGCCTGTACGCTCCCTATCACTACGAGTACGCATACGCGTGGACACCCATAGTGATAGGGAGCGTACAGGCGTGTGTACGGCCCGTACCACTATGGGTGTCCACGCGTATGCGTACTCGTAGTGGTACGGGCCGTACACACGCCTGTACGCTCCCTATCACTATGGGTGTCCACGCGTATGCGTACTCGTAGTGGTACGGGCCGTACACACGCCTGTACGCTCCCTATCGCTATGGGTGTCCACGCGTATGCGTACTCGTAGTGGTACGGGCCGTACACACGCCTGTACGCTCCCTATCACTACGAGTACGCATACGCGTGGACACCCATAGTGATAGGGAGCGTACAGGCGTGTGTACGGCCCGTACCACTATGGGTGTCCACGCGTATGCGTACTCGTAGTGGTACGGGCCGTACACACGCCTGTACGCTCCCTATCACTATGGGTGTCCACGCGTATGCGTACTCGTAGTGGTACGGGCCGTACACACGCCTGTACGCTCCCTATCACTACGAGTACGCATACGCGTGGACACCCATAGTGATAGGGAGCGTACAGGCGTGTGTACGGCCCGTACCACTACGAGTACGCATACGCGTGGACACCCATAGTGGTACGGGCCGTACACACGCCTGTACGCTCACTATCACTATGGGTGTCCACACGTATGCGTACTCGTAGTGGTACGGGCCGTACACACGCCTGTACGCTCCCTATCACTACGAGTACGCATACGCGTGGACACCCATAGTGATAGGGAGCGTACAGGCGTGTGTACGGCCCGTACCACTACGAGTACGCATACGCAAGCACACCCATAGTGATAGTGAACGTAGGCACGCGTGTACGGGCCGTTGCAATGCATTTGGGGTGCCCTAGGGCCCCGGAACGCACCGTACCTGTGTGTGAAGCTCCAAATTACATAGGGGACACATGAGGGACAAGTATTAAGGCCTACATGCATGCTGGTTGTCATGGAGACCAAGTTCAAAATTCGATTTTCTTCTGGAAGGTGCACAGCAGAAGTCAGTTGGAATTAATCTACTTTGTTGCAATGTGTTTGTGGAGCTGACATCATGCAGGAGAATGAAACCGATAGAGTACACACAGACTGCTAGGTTTGAAGGGATTGGTGGAAACATAGGATGCAAATGTGAGTGACCAATCACTCTGTACTCCTGTGCATGAGACAGGGCAGGAAGGCACATATAAGGCAGCCAGGTCCCATGAGGGAGTACTTGCCTGCACATCTTTGAATTCGTCGACCCAGCTGCTGCTACTGATTCCCTGGAACCATGTCAAGGGCTGTGGAGAGGACACAGCCATTCACCCTGGAGGAGAACATGGCATTGCTGGATGTGATCCTCCCACAGTACCCCATGCTGTATGGGCGACCAGGGTATCAGGTGAGTGCATAGGCCACTGGCACAGACTGTCCCTATGTTGTGACTGTGACTTCTGGCATTGTGTCCTGGTGTGACACACATGCCATGTACTGTAGGGGGGGTCCCAGGGGGGGGATGCCTGATGTCTCCCAGCCAGAGCATGCTGTGGTGCATGTCTGCTGTCCTCACTTGCATTGTGTTTACTGTGACATTCACTGCATGTGGCATTACACATTGTGCCTGTCTAATCCTCCAGGGTATGGGGCTACTACAGTCCTCCTGTGATTCTGTGGTTACCCCAGTGTGACAGTTGACTGTGCCTACAGATGTGTGTTTGTCCACTGTACCTATGCTGAGAGTGTCCACATGATGCACATCTCATGTGAGCAGGGAGCAGTGCTGTGTGTCTGACGTGCAGAGACAGCCCCACACCTGTGAGCCCCCCCGATCTAGTGGCACATGTGCAGTGAGGTTTGTATCTGCATTTGGCAATGGCAGGTGAATGTCCTGTGCCTGTGTGTGTCTGTGTACTCTGCTGAGGTGGCGTCAGTGGCCTGTGGCATGTGACTGCTTTGAGGTGCTGGCCAGACACAGGAGGTGTGTGTGCAGAGTCCTCCCAGCAGTGCCCTGAGACAGGAGGGGTGGGTGCAGAGTCCTCCCAGCAGTGCCCTGAGACAGGAGGGGTGGGTGCCTATCACTACCAGCAGTGCCCTGAGACAGGAGGGGTGGGTGCAGAGTCCTCCCAGCAGTGCCCTGAGACAGGAGGGGTGTGTGCCTATCACTACCAGCAGTGCCCTGAGACAGGAGGGGTGGGTGCAGAGTCCTCCCAGCAGTGCCCTGAGACAGGAGGGGTGGGTGCCTATCACTACCAGCAGTGCCCTGAGACAGGAGGGGTGGGTGCAGAGTTCTCCCAGCAGTGCCCTGAGACAGGAGGGGTGGGTGCCTATCACTACCAGCAGTGCCCTGAGACAGGAGGGGTGGGTGCAGAGTCCTCCCAGCAGTGCCCTGAGACAGGAGGGGTGTGTGCCTATCACTACCAGCAGTGCCCTGAGACAGGAGGGGTGGGTGCAGAGTCCTCCCAGCAGTGCCCTGAGACAGGAGGGGTGGGTGCCTATCACTACCAGCAGTGCCCTGAGACAGGAGGGGTGGGTGCAGAGTCCTCCCAGCAGTGCCCTGAGATAGGAGGGGTGGGTGCCTATCACTACCAGCAGTGCCCTGAGACAGGAGGGGTGGGTGCAGAGTCCTCCCAGCAGTGCCCTGAGACAGGAGGGTGTGTGCCTATCACTACCAGCAGTGCCCTGAGACAGGAGGGGTGGGTGCAGAGTCCTCCCAGCAGTGCCCTGAGACAGGAGGGGTGGGTGCCTATCACTACCAGCAGTGCCCTGAGACAGGAGGGGTGGGTGCAGAGTCCTCCCAGCAGTGCCCTGAGACAGGAGGGGTGGGTGCCTATCACTACCAGCAGTGCCCTGAGACAGGAGGGGTGGGTGCCTATCACTACCAGCAGTGCCCTGAGACAGGAGGGGTGGGTGCAGAGTCCTCCCAGCAGTGCCCTGAGACAGGAGGGGGGTGTGCCTATCACTACCAGCAGTGCCCCGAGACAGGAGGGGTGGGTGCCTATCACTACCAGCAGTGCCCTGAGACAGGAGGGGTGGGTGCAGAGTCCTCCCAGCAGTGCCCTGAGACAGGAGGGGTGGGTGCCTATCACTACCAGCAGTGCCCTGAGACAGGAGGGGTGTGTGCCTATCACTACCAGCAGATCCCTGAGACAGGAGGGGTGGGTGCAGAGTCCTCCCAGCAGTGCCCTGAGACAGGAGGGGTGTGTGCCTATCACTACCAGCAGTGCCCTGAGACAGGAGGGGTGGGTGCAGAGTCCTCCCAGCAGTGCCCTGAGACAGGAGGGGTGGGTGCCTATCACTACCAGCAGTGCCCTGAGACAGGAGGGGTGGGTGCAGAGTCCTCCCAGCAGTGCCCTGAGACAGGAGGGGTGGGTGCCTATCACTACCAGCAGTGCCCTGAGACAGGAGGGGTGGGTGCAGAGTCCTCCCAGCAGTGCCCTGAGGCAGGAGGGGTGGGTGCGATGCACAGTGTGAGCCTTGATCATTGATTGTGACATTGCCATCATTCCACCTGTGTACCCACAATGGCACGTACTGCTTTTTCCCTCACCAGAGGATCATGTCCCTATGACAAAGGTGCAATGCGTTGGCTGCATGACATGCCTTGTTGTAACCAGCTAATTTGTTCTCATATGTCTCTCTGTGACATGTGGCTGGTGTATTGATGTGGTGTCACTTGTTCTTCCTCACAGGTAGGCGCCACTGCCAAGGAGCAGATCTGGCTGACCGCCGTCAGTGCCGTGAGGGGTGTGGATGGTCGGAGGCGGAGCCTGTCCCAGGTGAGGAAACGCTGGCAGGATATCCGGTGCTGGACGCGGAGGATTGCACGGGTCCTGCTGGGGGACTCACCTGTGAGCCACAAGAACCGCGGGCGCCGCCGTCTGAGCCACCTCCACAGGCGTGTGCTGCCGGTGGTCTTTCCAGACTTGGAGAGGCGCTTACAGGAGATGCAGCAGCCGGAAGGGGGTAGGTACATGTGTGTTTGTCACCGGCATTTGTAAGGGCACAGTAGCATGATTTCACTGCCAGGGTTTAAAGGTGCTGTGCAGATCCAGGTTGCCCCAGTATAGCGCTGCGCTCCTGCCACCCTTCCCCTCCTTGCAATGTGTTCCCTGGTCTGTGTGTAGTCACTCCTTCACAAGGTAATGTAGGCTGGCGCTTTGTCCACGAGAACTATGCCTGTAGCGTCATGTGTGGGGGTGGTGTGTAACAGGTTTTGGGACCTTGGCTGTGCCCTGTCCAGTTCACTGCATGTGGGTTCCATGTCAGTTGGCACTGATGCTGAGTCCAGACATGGGAGTTAGTCT
Source organism: Triturus cristatus (assembly GCF_964204655.1). Lineage (NCBI taxonomy): Eukaryota > Metazoa > Chordata > Amphibia > Caudata > Salamandridae > Triturus > Triturus cristatus. The sequence continues at coordinate 1,060,547,619 of NC_140594.1, read as the reverse complement.
CTCAAGTGTCATGCCTTACAGCGCGCATGTCCTATGTAGTGGCCTGTGACATGATGTGCATGAGTGTGCGATACGCATAGTGCAGGGATGGTGGCGTGTGTTGCAGTCATTACCATTCAGGAGCATGGAGTTGCGTGGCCACTACTGTCCCCTGGGGCACCTTTTCGTCAGTGTTGTATGTGTCATCACAAAACGTGGACACTCTCAGTGTCTACAGCGTAGGTTGTGCTCTGTGCCATTGTCCCCTGGCACCATGTATATAGACGTGCAATTTTGTACAGGTGTCCACTGTGCAGCCTGACCTGAATGTCCTTCTTCATACTCACAGTTGCCAGTGCCTGTGTGTCTTGTTATACTCATCTGAGGATGGGCACTGGTACCTCATTATTTGTACAGGCGCACCTTGGGTGTTTGGCGTCCAATCTTGCATTTTGGCTGCCCCTGTGTTTATCACCCAGACTATGAGATGTTGGTGCCACCTGTGTCTCAACAATTTGCCTCGTGTAGGGGGTGGTTGGGACGGGCAAAGCCTATATGTCAAATCCTGATTTCTACTTGCTGGGTCTGGGCAGTGTGTGATGTTTGTCTGGACACACACGCAAGGTGCAGTGACCCAGTCATGTTGGGCATGTTTTCAGCATTACCTATGCAGCATGTGTCTCAAGTTCAGGGATATGGTCCCTGGTCATCCCTATTTTCGCCAACGCTGTGTGGTGCAGATGCAGTGCTGGATTGTCCCCAGGGCCTGGGTGCTATGTCAGACTCCGTTTCCTGTCTTTTGCTATTGTCTCATGCTCTCCATGGTATTTCAGTGGCATGGTGGCTCAACCAACTGTGTGTTTCATGCCCTACATCGGTACCTTGTTTAGTAGATGTTAGGGATCTTCCTTTTCAGGCTATGCAATGTAACCTATGTAGATTGGACTCATGTGACAGATGTGTACAGGTGTCTGATTAATTTCTGTCTCTCCACTCTGCCCACAGCATCGTCGGGGGACACAGAGGGAGACATGGCCACAGACCAGGCGGAGGGACCGAGCACCAGTGCCAGCCGTGACATCGGGGCTGGCACATCGAGTGGGACAGAGGCGGAGGAGAGTGCGGGCGAGGACCTGTCGACTGGCACGTCAGAATACGAAGCTGACAGGTCCGAGGAGGATGTCTCCGAGTGGGCGGAGGCTGCACCAGCAGCTGACAGCGGAACAACACCTCGCACCGCCCCCTCAGTTCCCATCAGCCGCCTCCCACTTGCTCGTGTCCCTTCCCAGCGTGCCCGGTCACCGCATGTCTCCTTCATGCCAGGCACCGCACCCCCTGCCCCTGTCTCCACTGCTGCCACCAATGCCGAGTCTGTGGACATCCAGCGGCAGCTGCAGGTTGGTCAGGCTGCGATCCTTAATGTCCTCCATGCCCACGGGCAAACCCTCACCAACATCGAGGCATACTTGGAGGGCATTCATTCATCGCAGGCTGACCAACGCAACTTGCTGAGGTCCATAGACTCCACACTGACTGCAGCAGTGGGTCTCCTGCAGCGTGACCTCCCCCCACCTACCCCTGCCCCATCCACACTTCCCACTCCCATGCCTGTCCCACGTACACCCAGACGTCGGCATGCACCCACATCAACAGACACAGGCACCACACCAGCAGGGAAGGTCCACCGCACTCCTCCTGACACGCACACACAGGGTGAGGTAGGCACACCCACTGGGTCGGGGGGCAAACGTGTGACACGCAGCCATAGTGGGAGTCCGCATTCCACCCAGTCCACTCCCTCCAAATCCCCTCCCCTCAGCTCTCCTGGCCACATCTCCCCCAAGGACTCCTTCATGGCCGCTCTGTCCCTGAGCCCCACAGTGACACCACCACGCAAGCGGTCAAGGAAGTCCTCGGTCAGGGTGGTTGATTCTCCCCCCCTGTCTCCACCCTCCCCCGGTGGCGCTGCGACCCATCCCTCTGACCCCCCCCTCCTTGGGGCCTGTGGATCCTTCGGGTGCAGGGGACTCCCTGGAGGACCTTGCAAAGGTGTGTAGTGCCATCCTGGCCTCCGCCTTTGGCCCTGCCCCACCCCCTGTGGTGGAGTCCTCCATCCCTGCACCCACAACGCCTCCCCTTTGCCCTGATGTCCCTGCGGTGCCTGGTGCTTCCCCCCCCATGATGCCCTCACCCCTGTGGAAGACGAAGGCATGTAACTGTGCAGGCAAGGTAGGGGACAGGCATCGCACTGTGTCCCCCATCCAGCTGAGACTCATTGACTGCCCTATGGGCTTTGTGAATATTGAACTGCCTGCGATCCACGGACATTGTGCTCATGCTGAATAAAGCTTCATTTTTTTTTCATTATAACACTACTGCTATGCTGGTATTGGTGTTGGTGGGGCTGCTACATGGTTTTGGGTGGTGTTTATGTGTTGGGTGTGTGGGAAATGTAGTAGTGTGCTGCTCATTGGGGGGACCCGGGGATCTGTGTGCCATCACAAGGTGTTAGCTCACTTTCTTTGTTCATGTAAGCAGTTACTGCATGGTGCAATTGTCCCAGGGTGTATTCTTTCCTCTGTGTACCCTGATATCTTCCCTGCAGGGTGTTCCCAATATTTAGCGCAGAGCTGTGACTACATGAGCTGTGTGTGTGACGGAGCCCTTCTACTTTGGCCATGCATGCAGGGCCATGTCTCCACCTGCAACATTCGTGGCATCCTTGGTGATCACTGTACTTGTGTATGGAGTCTGTTGACATGAGTTCATGGGGACATGTTCCCTTGTAGGCAGTATGCATGTGTGTACTTCCAGCCTCACACACATGTGTTACACCCCTCCTGTCTCAGGGCACTGCTGTGAGGACTCCACACCCACCCCTCCTGTCTCAGGGCACTGCTGGTAGTGATAGGCACACACCCCTCCTGTCTCAGGGCACTGCTGTGAGGACTCCACACCCACCCCTCCTGTCTCAGGGCACTGCTGGTAGTGATAGGCACACACCCCTCCTGTCTCAGGGCACTGCTGGGAGGACTCTGCACACACACCTCCTATTTCTGGATATGTACGCATGGAACATACACGGTGGGGGTACGCTCCATGCATTCGAGGTGAGGTTACGAGTCGTACTTACACTGGTGGGGTGGGGGTACGGTCCGTACGTCCGCGGGTGAGGGTATGAGTCGTACTTACACTGTTGGGGTGGGGTTACGCTCCATGCATACGCGGGTGAGGGTACGAGTCGTACTTACACTGGTGGGGTGGGGGTACGCTCCATGCATACGGGGTGAGGGTACGAGTCGTACTTACACTGTTGGGGTGGGGGTACGCTCCATGCATACGCGGGTGAGGGTCCGAGTCGTACTTACACTGGTGGGGTGGGGGTACGGTCCGTACGTCCGCGGGTGAGGGTACGAGTCGTACTTACACTGTTGGGGTGGGGGTACGCTCCATGCATATGCGGGTGAGGGTCCGAGTCGTACTTACACTGGTGGGGTGGGGGTACGGTCCGTACGTCCGCGGGTGAGGGTACGAGTCGTACTTACACTGTTGGGTTGGGGGTAGGCTCCATGCATACGTGGGTGAGGGTACGAGTCGTACTTACACTGGTGGGGTGGGGGTACGCTCCATGCATACGGGGTGAGGGTACGAGTCTTACTTACACTGTTTGGGTGGGGGTACGCTCCATGCATACGCGGGTGAGGGTCCGAGTCGTACTTACACTGGTGGGGTGGGGGTACGGTCCATACGTCCGCGGGTGAGGGTACGAGTCGTACTTACACTGTTGGGGTGGGGGTACGCTCCATGCATACGCGGGTGAGGGTCCGAGTCGTACTTACACTGGTGGGGTGGGGGTACGGTCCGTACGTCCGCGGGTGGGGGTTGGGTCCGTACATATCCGTCCCCACGCTATGTGATGCTTGTGCGGTCCGTACCCAGGCCTTTGCCACGTGGGTACGATCCGTCCCGCCATTGTTGGGGTGACGTGGGTGTGGGCGTGGTACGTCTCGTACCCACGCTCTTCAGGCGTGGGTACGGGACGTACCGGTCTGGTTGTGTTGCCGGTTCGCGTGGTGACGGACTTCCGTTGTGGCGGTCGCTGGCTTGGCTGGACACGCCCCCACCCCCTCGTAGTGACCAGGGCATGGGTGTCAGGTATGTCCTGGGCATGTGTGGTGTGTGACTTTGGTGGGGGTTCTGTGGCCTGCCCTGGTCCTGCCACCCCCACCCCACCCCACTTTCCCCCCTCCCTTAGTTATTCTGACCTTCTGCGGCGTCTGCGTCGGAACCTGTAGAGGAGGTGGACTGCTATGAGGGCCGGGATGACACGTAGGTTCGGGTCCATGTCTGTCCGTTGCGTACGGGTCCTCCTTGTTTGCGTCGTCCTGTGTGTCCGTCGCGTACTGGTCCTCCTTGATCGCGTCGTCCTGTCTGTCCGTCGCGTACTGGTACTTCTTGATCGCGTCGTCCTGTCGCGTACTGGTCCTCCTTGTTCGCGTCGTCCTGTCTGTCCGTCGCGTACTGGTGGTCCTTGTTCGCGTCGTCCTGATTTCCCGGCAGTTTTTGGCAGCTGGAAAATATTCACCGTGCGGGATGACGTCGGTGCGAATCGTAATTCCTGGGTCGTGAATGGCTGGCTGCGAGCGTCCCGACGTCAGGTCGGCGCTTTCCCGGATCGCATTTGTAGGTTAATTTTGTTCGGTCGGGCTTTTTTACGATTCGTACGGAAATGGTGTTCCCGTGCGAATCGTAATTCCTTGTTTGTAAATTTTGACGACCGGGTACGCGTCGGACGGAGAATATGCTCCGTCCGTCGGTTCGTACCCGGTTTTTACCGGATCGTGATCGGCACCATAGCATTTTGCATTTACCAAATAGAGATTCGGTAAAAATCGCTATTTGAGAATCGCAAAATGCTTCTTACATACATCTGGCTCATAGTCTTCATTCAGAATACATTTTGAAACAGGGAATGAGCGGTGCAGCTACAAGCATAAATTGCACAGCTTGATTCTACATAATGCAAAATACTCAAGTTTGTTGTGTGCTTTCCAAACGCTCAAAAGTGACATGTGACAATGTGACAAATCAACCATCTCCTCTTACAGAAGAAAACAGTTTTAAGTCCAATGCCCCGTGGATAAAAGACACACACATGTTTCATTTTATTTTCAGTTCATAAATAAAGTGCTGGGTAATCCAATTTAATGTGTCTAAAAGTGTTTGCTAATTTAGTATACCTATACAGTCTATAATATTCAGTGGTACCCAAGATAGGCAAGAGCTCACTCTTTTTTGGAACAAAAAACACACAATGTAAAAAATTTGAAAAAGTTCAATATATTTTTCGCAAATTGAAATTAAACTTTCACGTATATGAATTAAAACTTTCTGTTAATAATTTATTGTGATTTGCAAAGGGATTTAGCAAACTTTGACCCCCATTGTGAGTGGCCTGGATTGAATCCTGTTAAGTCTGCAACCCTGGAATTACTGATACAGGTGACAACTTTAACTGAGGAGGGGGTGGAGTTAAGGGTCATTAAGAGAGAAACCTGAGGTTCACCAGAGAAATGAGAACTTGCCAGTGAATTGATAATTCTGGATCTGATTATTCTGGTAATTCCATGTTTCCCCTATGCTTTCTCCCAGAGATTTCAGGTATATATATTTTATAAGATCTGCAGTGCTCCTGCTGCTGTTACTGACCCCATCAGAATTAAAGGAAACTTGCACTGAGGCCATTTGTAAGCACATAACACTTCTAATGTACATTTTCTTGAAACATGAATAACATTGTGCCATATTGAGGGGCCACTGTCAATATTAATCTTTACATAATGCAGCAGAAAGTTGGGAGTTTGTACTAGATTCCACCTGCTACACTGTTCAATCCAATAAAATGTTTTCAGACCTACAGCCTATTCCAGTTGTATATACTATGCCACATGGTGTGCTTCAGTATCATGCTGTGTTAGAAAGTTCCCAGACTTCTGGAAGAACATTGAATACCTCAGGCCCAGGACTATAAGCCTCCAAATCTATTACTAATTATCTTTCAACAGTCATGGGTGCCATTGATTCTGAAATTGGCTGGGTGAAGGCCAGGCTGGATGCCACTTTAAAGGACTCTGGAGGCTTATTTCCTATCAACCTAGAGGCCATGATAGCCCTATTGCAAAACTCAGGTGATGACCTTTCCCTTACTTCACTTGTTCGAAAGTGGCTACAAGATCCCCCCCCCAAAAAAATAAGTGGCACTCTCTGCAGCAGCAGAACCAATGTGTCATTCATGAGCCGCTAACCTTAACAGGGCTTAAGACTTATGTGCTATCAGGTAGCCTACCCCCCAAAAAATCAGTAAAGGAAAAGCAAATGTGAGCGGGGTAAGTGACCTACTATCGTATAATAGCTTTACTGTACAACCTAAACCAAGCGCTCGAGCAAAGAGACCAATTAGGAAGGTGGGAAGGAAGGCAGTCCTGGATCTCACTGACTGGGAAAGTGATTTCAAAGACTTTAGTGGCAAATGCTTAGGCAGATTAGACCACCTAGATAACCAAATCAGTGAGATCAGTAATTTTTGCTCCCTGGTGTTGACGAAAGTGAGTGACGGATGAGAAACTAGCTAATTTTCACTCAGTCAATGATAATGTGGCTAAGGGAGACGGATATCAACAGAATGTGAGGGCCTTTGACCAGCAGAAAAACTCCTATGTAAAACCTTGCAGCCTCAGAACTCGATACATCCAGGAACGAGACATTCACAAGAACAGAGAGACCAGCAGATGTTCCGCGATAGGCAGGTTGTACAAAGATCTTACCCCTTAAGAGGTCCATAGGAGACAGAGAGAGGAAGCTCACACTAATCAGAATCTTCGAGCCACTTGTATAAAAGCTTAACCGTTGGCTCCAACATCTACCCCAAATACCACCTTAGTGCACCCTCTACATCGTCATTCATAAAATGTTACCAAGCATGATACCCAAACTTATGCCTCCCTGTTGAATAAAGTGATTCTCTGGCTCAGGAAACACTCAGACTGAACCTGTGACCTGTTTAAGAAGATTCTCTCTGTAAGGAGAAAGTCCCAGGCTGAGCCATTTGTGAAATCTGAGCACAAGAAAGACAAACGACAGACCAAGGTCCAGCTCAACCAATCCACATGTACCAACAGTAATACGGTGGTGCAACACACTTCCTGCACCCGTCGTCCAAAGGTGCGAATCACAGTCACAATTTTTCAAAAGAAGGTAGAAGGTGCACTCGTAGCCAAGTTAAACACGTGAGCAATAATTCCAAAAGTGCTTCTTTTATTAAGTCAGTCCTTAAAAACTGGCACACAGGCTGTGTGCCGGTATTTTAAGGACTGACTTAATAAAAGAAGCATTTGTGAAATCTGGTAAATAGACAGAATATCGAGGTTTTTTTCCGACTTGCACTAATATCGAGCGCAAAATATTGGGATACAAAAATATCGCCTGTCAGAATATCGTTGTAAAGAATATCGAGTCTAATGTAAGTAATACCGTTTTTAACAATATCGAAGTCATTAATATCGTTTTAAAAAATATCGAAGTCATAAATATCGTTTGCAAAATATAGGGGTCTATTAGGAAGGCGGGCGGAATCCGCCCGCGATCGCAAGCCTGAAAACCGCCGGTCTCATTACCATGGCGGTGACGACCACGGCGGTGAGAATCTCCGCCTACCACTTTTCTGCCAGTACCAGTCTGCACGCATGCCTAGCGGGTGGAACTGGACCGTTACAATGATGCCGGTACAGGGCCAGGCTCTGCCGGCATGATTATGATGCCGGCGGTAGCCAGCCTTTCCGCGGTGGTGGAACCACCATGGAAAGGCATGCGGAGAATGTCTCCGGGGCCCATTGCGGGCCCCCAATGTGTTGGGGGGCTGTGGGTGCACTGGGGGGGTACTCACCTACATGTCCCTGTCCCAGGTGGCAGGCACTGTGCGGTGCCTGCCACACAGTGCAGTGACATGTATCACATGCTTCTTTTCACACCTCGGCGGTGCTGCTGGCAGTAGCAACTGCCGCAAAGTTAATCGCCAAAATCCGACCACCACGGTCATATTTCGACTGCTGAGCATCCTAATTGGACCTGCGGTTATGCCGTGGTCCTTGTGGGCAGTCTTTTCCCGCTACCATGGCTGACGGGGAGATTTTCCGACTGCCATCCTATTAGGCCCCTAAGTTGTTAAAAATATCGTTTTTTTAGTTAGTGTTATGTATTTTAGTCTGTATTTTAAATGCTTATGTTCAATTTTTTTGTGTAAGTATTGCATTTGTTTTTTAATATATGTATTAAATTTTTAGAAGTTATTAATTTTATTTTAAGTAAATTTAGCGTTTTAGTTCTGTAGCGGGTTATGGGTTTATAGGGGAATAGGGTGGGAAACCATTTAATTATAATACATTTAATAATAATTTTTTGAAGTTTTAATTTTATTTTAATTAAATTTTGTGTTTTAGTTCGGTAGCGGGTTGTGGGTTTATAGGGGAATAGGGTGGGAAGTAATTTAATAATAATTAATTAATTAATATTTTTTTATTAGTTATTATTTATGTATTTAATAATTTGTATTATTAATTGTGGTAATTAATTGATTAATTGGTTGTTAATTATTAATAATTAATTGGTGAATATGTTAGTTGTGTCATTTTTTAGGAGCAGGTTGTGGGTTGGTAGAGGAGTAGGGTGGGAAGTAATTTATTTATAATTAATTCATATTTATTTTTTTATTAATTCATATTTATGTATTTAATATTTTGTATTACTAGTTGTGGTAATTAATTTATTATTAATTATTTATGAATTGGTTGTTAATTATTATTAATAAATTGGTAATTATGTTACTTGTGTCATTTTTTAGGATTGGGTTGTGGTTTGATAGGGGAGTAGGGTGGGAAGTAATTTAATTTTAATACTTTTTTTATATTTTTATTATAAAATGTAGTTAATGTTATTTTATAGTGATAATTGTGTGAATTAATTTATTATTAATTGTTTTAATTTTGCTTGTTAAATGTTATTAATTAATTCATTGTTAATTAATTATGTTAATTGTGTCATGCTTTACAACTGGTGGTGTCATTTATAGGGGAATATGGTGGGAGGTAAATTATTTATAATTCATTTATTATTTGTTAATTAATGCTAATTTATTAATTAAAATTAAATATGCTAATTGTGGAATAATTTTGATGTCTGAGTTGTGGGGTTTATAGTTGTAAATTTTGGGAAGAATTACACTTTTTTTTATAATTTGTTGTTGTTTGCTAATAATTTAAAATGAATAATGGAAATTGTGTAAAACAATTAAGGGGTCGATTCCGATCCTGGATTGTTTTTTTCCGTACGACTCGTATCCGTATTTTTTTACGTACGAATCGTACAAGTCCCGTACAAATGGCGAAGTACGATTCGTACGTGAAAAATACATATGAATCGCCTCGGGAAAAGTCTACGAGACGTCCCCGGACAGTTTTACATACAAATCGTAAAACTGAAGTCCGAGTGCGCAAGTACGATCCGTACCGCCCGTCCGAAAACACAAGCGCATGGAAAAGGTTCCGTACGGAGCGAACTTTGTACGAGCCCTACCCCGAGTACACTTGTGCCCGGGGTACGAGTTGTACGGCCCCCTCAGCCTCCCACCCCCCGCATACGTCCGCACCGTACCCCCCACCCCCCGTATGTACGGACCGTACCCCAGGCGTACCCCCCACCCGCGTATGTCCGCACCGTACCCCAGGCGTACCCCCCACCCGCGTATGTCCGCACTGTACCCCAGGCGTACCCCAATCCTCGCGTATGTATGGTCCGTACATATGCGAGGATTGGGGTACGCCTGGGGTACAGTGCGGACATACGTGGGTGGGGGGTACGCCTGGGGTACGGTGCGGACATATGCGAGGATTGGGGTACGCCTGGGGTACGGTGCGGACATACGCGGGTGGGGGTACGCCTGGGGTACGGTCTGTACATACGGGGGTGGGGGGTACGGTCCATACATATGGGGGGGTGGGGGGTACAGTCCGTACATATGCAATGTTGGGGTACGCACCGTACATGATGACACGTACGATGTGGGTAATGGCGTGTACATCGCGTAAAGGGCCCCCTTTTCCTCGTGCAGCGCAGCGTACTTAGCTTTGCCGGCACTTTTTGACTCCCGTAAAAATATAGCCGTGCGGAGTGCTGTAGGTATGAATCGTACTTGCTGGTCCGTAAAACGGTGCATGACTCCGTGCGGACGTCGTGTACGCGCTGTCCAGGATCGGAATTGTATGTATTTTTTAGCCATTAGGTGTTTTTTACGATTCATACGGAAATGGTATTTCTGTATGAATCGTACTTGCTGGTTTGTACGGTGGAATTCCCGGGTACGAGTCGTACGAAGAAAATGCTCCGTACGACCATTTGTACCCGGGTTTTACAGGATCGGAATCGGCACCCAAGTGTGTATTTTGGTGTTTTTTGGGGTAGAGGGTGGAAAGTAATTTACTTTAAATAAATTAATCATTAGTTGATCGCTAATATTTACTTATTAATTGATAAATATTTTTTGTAATTGTTTTGTTTTTATTTTGTTTGGGGATTTAGGTTCAATAGCTGTAATCTTTGGTTTTATCCCCTCTGCTATCCAACACTTTCCCTACTGTTGCACTCATTGGAGTGGGAATAGTAATTTATTCCCCTCCGCTATCCAACACTTTCCCTACTGTTGCACTCTCTGAAGTGGGAATAGTAATTTTTATCCCTCCGATATTCAACACTTTCCCTACTGTTGCACTTGCTGAAGTGGGAATAGTAAATTATTCCTCTTCGCTATCCTACACTTTCCCTATTGTTGCACTTGCTGGAGTGGGAATAGTACATTTTTACCCCTCCTCTATCCAACATTTTCCCTACTGTTGCACTTGCTAGAGTGGAAATAGTAAATTGTTATCCTTCTCTATCCAACACTTTCCCTACTGTTGCACTTGCTGGGGTGGGAATAGTAATTTTTACTCCTATGCTATCCAACACTTTCCCTACTGTTGCACTTGCTGGAGTGGGAATAGTAATTTTTTCCCCTTCGCTATCCAACACATTCCCTACTGTTGCACTCATTGGAGTGGGAATAGTAAATTATCCCCCTCTGCTATCCAACACTTTCCCTGGTGTTGCATTAATTGGAGTGGGAATAGTAAATTATTCCTCTCCGCTATCCAACACTTTCCCTACTGTTGCACTCGCTGGAGTGGGAATAGTAATTTTTACCCCTACGCTATCCAACAATTTCCCTACTGTTGCATTCGCTGGAGTGGGAATAGTAATTTTTACCCCTATGGTATCCAACACTTTCCCTACTGTTGGACTCGCTGGAGTGGGAATAGTAAGTTTTACCCCTCCGCTATCCAACACTTTCCCTACTGTTGCACTCCCTGGAGTGGGAATAGTAATTTTATCTCCTACGCTATGCAACACTTTCCCTACTATTGCACTTATTGGAGTGGGAATATTAAATTATTCCCCTCTGCTATCTAACACTTTCCCTAATGTTGCACTCATTGGAGTGGGAATAGTAAATTATTCCTTATCGCTATCAAACACTTTCCCTACTGTTGCACTCTTTGGAGTGGGAATAGTAATTTATTCACCGCCGCTATCCAAGACTTTCCCTACTGTTGCATTTAATGTAGTGTAAAATGTAGTTTTAAATAATAATAAATATTTTAATATTTCAATATATAATATATATTTTATTTTTAATGGTACAGGTGTATGTATATATATAAGTGTTTATAATTTTTAATATATTTCTAACATTTTATAATTTATTAAAATAATTATTTATTAATTTTTATTAAGTAAATATATATTACATTTGATATATGTATGTTTAATTTATTTTTACATTACATTTATTACTTATAATTGTTAACATTTTCTAATAATTCTAAAATAAGTTATATGTATTATTTAATGTTTAATGTATTTTACATTATTTTTTATACATTTAAAAAAACCCGATATTTTTAACAACTATGGGGCCGATTCCGATAGCCGGTCGGACAGCTGTCCGTAGCCTTACCGTGCGACCGATACGTCCCCAGAGCCGGTCGGTCCTGTAGAGTAAGTACGATGCGCATAACTGCCAAAAACATGACCGACACGTAGGCTGGGATTCAAGCTCCATTCTCCGTCCGAGCCGTAACTCCTAACGATGAACCGAGTCGCCCAGAAGCAGTATCCATAGCAGTTTCCGGCATGACAAGTACGATGCGTTCATTCTACGCGCCGGATGGGTTGTCACGTACGGCACGTCACAGCATCCGGAAAACAAGCATATCAGCTACGATTTGTGCCACAACTCAATACACGGCTACGAGACGGACCAGCTTGCTGCGGGTACGAGACGGAGCAACAAGCAGCGTGTACGACACGAACACATTATGAATCCCATCGCGCAGGTCATACCAGTACTCTACATCTATGACCGGCTCAGGAACCGACGCCGACTGCGCAGGCGGTAAGTCAGACACCTACCACACAAACAAACGGCACGTACCCGCAAAATGGCACACACACACAGGGGATCCACATCCTGGTCACTAACAACAGCCCACCATAGGGGTTGCATGGCCAGCACCACTAACACCCCCACCCATAGGGCATATGTTGCCCATCACCCCTGCCACCCCCAGCCATAGGGCTTATGTTGCCCATCACCCCTGACAACCCCACCCATAGGGCTTATGTTGCCCATCACTACAGCCACCCCCAGCCATAGGGCTTATGTTGCCCATCACCCCTGCTACCCCCAGCCATAGGGCTTATATTGCCCCTCACTACAGCCACCCCCAGCCATAGGGCTTATGTTGCCCATCACCCCTGCCACCTCCACCCATAGGGCTTATGTTGCCCATCACTACTGCCACCTCCAGGATTGGGTTGTGGTTTGATAGGGGAGTAGGGTGGGAAGTAATTTAATAATATAATTTTTAAACCTTCAGAATCTCTGCCACAGTCCCAGGACAATGCAGAAGCCAAGGAGAACCACAAGGCACACATGCTGACGCCTGCCAACATTGCAGCCATGAACCCGACAAGTGGGAGCAGTCACACACACATACAAATGTCTCAATCACTGAAAGGTACCACCTAGGGACAACTACATGATTTTGCAAATAAACAAGTGCCTTGGGGAACCCTGACTGTGTCCCATCTGTGTCTGACAACATCATCACCACTCAGAACTGACAAATCCCAATGATGATACATCAATTAACAGTAGTGTGTCATGCACCCACACATCTGGTAGCCCATGGCAAAGTAGTGGGATGAACACAGTACCACTCAGCAAGCATCAACAACAGGAACATATCAAGGGAACATTGCCTGTGCATGAAAAGGGATGTGGACACACACACATGCTCATATAACACACACCATGGGCCCAGGCTATGTCACAGGACAACACACTTGAGGGGATCCAACTCCTGTGGAAGCCCAGCTGTGCCAAACATATTCACAGCACGTCTCACTCGTGTCAGCAGAACACTTGGTCAGTTAGCCATCAGTTACCACACAATGAAGGCTCTGGTCACAACAGACTGGGTACGTGAGTCTCCCCTAAGTCATCTGCACATACTCAAAACATATGTCTAGCAAGTTGCACAGAGGACACAGTTGCTCCTATACCAATGATCCCCACACTTGTAGGTCCTGTGGTGATGCGCACAAAGTCTGTGAAATTGACAAATTGGACAATGGGAAGCACATCATATGTGCATGGGTGCAAGCCACAGATGTGACCATGCAAATGAAATGTACACAGAGATGTCCACAAATAGTTGATCATAACACACAGGTAGCTGCAAAGGATGACATGGCTACCCACCAGAATAGGATACACATCTGATGGACCACATGGAGTACCTTACATCAACACATCAGTATTCAACATTGGAAACCAAGCATTACAGGTGCAAGGGCATGTAAAACAACATCAACATAATGTACAGCTAAATCAAGTTCACAGGGATAAAGAAAAAAGCTTTATTCAGCATATTAAAAGTTAAACGTCTGTTCTAACAAAAGGCCAATGGCCAGTCCATGTCCAAATGCCAAGGAGTGAACTAGAGTGACAAATTCAGTATATAAAAATCTAAACGTCTGTTCAGACAAAAGGCCAATGGCCAGTCCATGTCCAAATGCCAAGGAGTGAACTAGAGGGACAAATTCCAGCATATTAACAGTTAAACGTCTGTTCAAACAAAAGGCCAATGGCAAGTCCATGTCTAAATGCCAAGGAGTGAACTAGAGTGACAACTGTCACACGTTGCTTGCCTGCACTGCTAAGGACTGGGGTCATCCCCTCGGAGAGGCATACATGGGAGCAGGCCAGGCACCACAGGGACAGGATCAGGGCGCAGCAGAAGGAGACAGTGAAGAGGTGGGGGATGCAGGCGAGACACTTGCAACTGCAGTGGAGCTGACTGAAGTGGTGGGTGCTGTCACAACTGTGGGGCACAAGTCAGATGGGGCGGATGCCGGTACAACTCCAGTGGGCAGGTCAGATGGAGTGGATTGGCTCACCACTGCAGTGCCCTAGTCACACGGGGTGGTCATGGACTCCAAAGCAGTGCCTACATCCATGGGAGCGGAATTGGGGACAGGTGAGGCCGGAAGGGCAGGGGGGGGGACACGGTCCCCACATCAGTGGCACTAACTGTCTGACCAGGTGTGGAGGAGCAAGTGCTAGGGGGGATGGCCTTAGCATTTTGGGGATGGTGTATCTGTGGGTGGGGGAACCCAGGGCAGGGAGTGGCGGGGGAACCTCAGGAGTGGTGGCCTGGGCGATGGAGGACGGAGACTTTGCCTTGGAGCTGCATGGTGGCGGGGGGGTCTTGCTCTTCTGGCGCCGGGGGGACTTGCGGGTGGGGGTCTCTGTCTGACTGCGCCTGGGGGAGGGTGTCCGGGTGTGAGGGGCACTCCCTTCTGTGTGTGGGGACTTCCTCTTCCCCTTGTAATCAGGATCTGCAGGGTCGGTGGGGAAGAGGCCAAGGTCACAGAGGAAGAGCTTCTGGGGGGATGGGGTTGCAGGTGAGGCAAGGGAAGGGGGCTGGGAGGGAGAGGTCTCGGAGGACTACGGAGTGGTTGTGGATGACTGTGTGTGTGTCTGCAAAACAGCCCCTGTGAGTGTGGAATCAGTCCCCTGCGCTTGCTTGTGTGCACGTCTAGACCTTGGATTGGGTGTTTCTGTGCTTGGGACAGGTAGGGTGCTAGGAATCATGGGTGGTGCAGGGGTAGGAGGGGTGCGGGACTGTTGGAGGAGGGACACTGCTGCCGTCAGGGAGGAGGCCACGGACTGATTGGTCCTCTGTAGGGCAGACATGCCCGAGGAAATGCCCTCCATGAATGACACCAGTTGTGTCAACAGACCTGTGTGCATGGAGGACCTTCAGCATCGACGTCTGCCCTACATGGATCTGTCAAAATAAGTCCACAGACTTCTCACACAGGACAGCAGGGGACACAGGGGCAGGGGGAGCGGTGCCTGGGCACAAAGGAGACATGCTCATGAACACGGGAGCCCACAGGGACCTCTGGGATGGGAGCCAATGGGAGGGGGGTGGTGGTGGTGGTGACGGGGGCGGGGACAGCCTCACTAGCTGGGGTTTGGTGGCTGCTGACACCCGCATCCACAAGGGAGTCATCTTCAGAGCTGCTGTGGCCCTCAGCTGGGGGTGATGGTGCTGACGACTCCTCTGTGTGGCTCCACTCGCCCTCCGTGCCACTGGGTCCACCCGACTCCTCTCCTTTTGTCTCTGTAAGGCTCTGTGGCTCCTCCTGGTCCGTGGAGCTGTCCCCTCCTGTGGCCGTGGATGTATCTGGATAGGAATAGGAAGTAAGAGAACAACATCAGTCACCAACACCGTCTGCACACACCACAGTGAGTACAGCACATCACAGGGCAAGCCCTGGCAACATCAGCTGAACACAGCTCAAAGTGCCAACACTGTTTAGGATCAGACAATTGTCATTCTCAACATCAAACATGGCACACATATCCCCCCTTGACTTACACACATATGTCCGTTGCATGTTGATGCTAATACCCCAATGTGCCAACATGCACCACCCACACATTAGTTGTACATGCAAGTGAACATGTAGGAGTATGTCACTGTACACACAGCACATCTCTTGCTACTGACTCAGTACAGGTGTCCGGTTGAAGGGATGGGCAGAGACTAATTTCACATGCTTGGGATGCATGCCAGCAACACACACTATGATGTACTCATGTCCTGATGGACAATGCCACAGTGGGGTGCATGGTGCACACTTGAACACAATGCAGGCTCACTCATAGCAAGTTAAATGCCATGGCACTGGGATGCCCTGAAAGTCAGTCAACACTGTCTCCTGTCACAGGGGCAGGGCATCCAGACAACAACAATATGCACTGACTCACAATCCTAGCTCAGGGGTAAAGCTAACTCTGCAGGTGACCGGCGCACTTGCCCATCCCATGCAAACAACATATCCAGGACCCAGAAAACACCACATCATGCAAATCATACTTATGAGTCTCAGCAAACACAACTCCCTGTACATTAACACATCACAGTCTGCCATGCATGTAACCCAGCTGCATGAAGGACACAGTTGCATACACCATTGTGCGCTGTCAGATGATCACACACCTATATGTCACACAGGTCTTGTCTCTCACAGTCACATCGCAGATGTCATGCTGACCCTCTGAATCATGGACACCCCAGTTGTACGTAGCAACAAGCCACACCCTAATGACACAGAGGCAGACACCTGAGGGCACAATGTCACTAAGCGCAACCTGCAATTTCATACACAGGAGTGGAATTACAGAGTGTTCCTAAATGCCCTTGAGGGGGCATGACTGGCCAGGACTAAGTGAAACAGTGTTTGGCCCTGGACAGTAGTCAGGTGGCTAAGCAAGTGTGACATACTTCATATACATACTCCTGAGGCCCAAGAATTGGAGTCCCCTGCTGCATGGGTTTGTTTGGAATACCCCAGCCACATGTTGCGAGTCAGACCAGCAATTTGTACACATCTTAAGGGCACACACAGATCACATGTCAGATCTCAGGCATTGTGTAAACAATTGACCCACCCATGAAACACACAACAGATTCACGGGAACTGATGCTGACCGGTACCTGAAGCATAGCTGACTGCAGGGACACAGTGCCCTAGTGACACAAGCAACAGACTTTAGGGGCCACACCTGTGGAACAGATGAGGAGTGTGCATCACACAATTGAGGGACCTGAGTTTTGGACTATAAGACCTACGTAATGTGGAAGTGTGACCAGGACAAAAGACTGCTATTTGCATGTCAGACATAGTACACAGATCAGACATGGACTCACCCCCTTCCTGCTGCTGTCTGGCCTTCAGCTGCCTATCCAGGTCCGGGAAGACCACCGCCAGGATACGGAGCATGTGGGGAGTCAGGGTCCGGTGTCCACCCCTCCTCTGTGGAGGTGACAGCTTCAGCTGGACTCTAGCTATCCTCCGGGTCCAGCCCCGAAGGTCCTGCCACCTCTTCTGAGCCAGAGGATGCAGAGACAGCAGCAGCGGTAGCAGGGATGTGGTCCAGTAGTATGTAGTGCAGGCAAGTGAGCTCCATGGGGGCCAGCCAGCCTTATATCTTTGCTGCAGAGGCAGACTCTGTGCCATGTGTCCCAAGTGATAGGTCCAACACGGTTGCATTCTATGAATCTGGCTAATCCATTCAAAAGTACGACTTGTACACACCTTCTGCATCGTTCAAATCTTCACCTTCATGGAACACTTGAAATTGCAACATTGTTGTAGGCATCCAACTGAATTTCCAGTGCACAACTCGTAGAAGTTTAGTATCCGCATCCGTCTCCATGACAGTCCTGAGCCAATGGGTGCGCCCGGCTCGTTCAACTGACTGTACAACGCGTATTTTGAATATACACACGCACCCGTCTCCATACGATTCAATGGCCAAGGCGTACGCCTGTCTCGGACCATGCCTGCCCGACGCGTATTCATGATAGTCACCCGCGTTGGACCTCATTGCAGTCAATGGTAAAGCGTACGCACGGCTCGGTCATGAACCGTGCAATGCGTACGCATTGTCACCCGCGTCGGACCTCATTGCAGTCAATGGCAAAGCATACGCACGGCTCGGTCATGACCCGTGCAATGCGTACGCATTGTCACCCGCTTCGGTCCTCATTGCATTCAATGACAAAGCGTACGCACGGCTCGGACATGACCCGTGCAATGCATACGCATTGTCACACGCGTCGGACCTCATTGCAGTCAATGACAAAGCGTACGCACGGCTCGGACATGACCCGTGCAATGCGTACGCATTGTCACCCGCGTCGGACCTCATTGCAGTCAATGACAAGGCGTACGCACGGCTCGGACAAGACTCGTGCAATGCGTACGCATTGTCACATGCGTCGGACCTCATTAGTGTGACTATTATACAGATACAACACACATATACTGGCCAGAGACACATGTGCACACCTGCCACACTACGGCATTGGCCACACAGTGTCCCATGGCATGTTAGGCGGCATTCCCTGGGTGTTTGGGGGGCCACATCTGTTTTTTTGGCTGGCACTTTCTGCAGCCACTCCCAGGCTGTGCACGTGTACATGGGGGCAGAATCCTTTGTGTGTTGTGCACATTACCACTGTGATGTGCAATTGTACAGTAATGGGCATGAGTCACGGACACAGTGTCAGGTTGGATATGTTTAGGACAGGTAACATACACCCTGAGTCCTGGGGGTGTATGTGACTGTGACTAGTGGGTTCTTTGTTGTCATGTCTTGGTGAGAGCAGAGCCCATGGTTCTCCCTTAAAATTGCTAGGAGTATGCAAAAATGGAAATCACTTGAAGGCTTCGCTCTGTGGCCCGCCCACCTTAGTAGTTCCAAAGGTCTTCCTGCATTTTGTCAAGATCATGGAGAGCTTAACAAGGGGCCTCCTCACTGTGTTACCCACCGATTTTGTTGAGGAGTTCTTGATGCTGATGAATATGAGTACTACTCCTCCAAACAAAGGAGCACTTACTTCATGTAGGTAATGGGAGGAGACTTGCTTGGTAGAGATTTACGTCTTTATAGTTTGGTTTTATTCTCTATAGGAGGGTTCATATTATCACATATTTCTGGATTATGAATCACCCGGAACAATCCTTTTGCCAAAACACACACAAGGTCACTGGTGATATTTCTTTGTGCTCCATTACTGGACATTTATCAAAGTAGGCAGAAAGAACACCACTTGGGTAGATATTTCGTGCAAAAATGTGGACTCTTAGATAAAAGGGCAGGTGCGGTTTCTTTGCGGCGGAGTCCCTCACACAGCTACTGATACACCCACACAGACATTCACACACCCACTCAAGACACACTCAGACACTCACGCATCCACTCACACACCCATTGAGACAATCACACACTCACTCCACACACCCACTGTGACACTCATGCAATTAATCACACACTCATTTGCAGAGGTTACAGTTAACAAATACCATTTAAAAAACATAGAAATTCACTGAAAAAACCAAAGGTTACAGGGACATTATAGTTAGAAAATAGAATAAAAACAACCTTAGAAGTGATATATCAGAGTCGAGTATGCTACAAAAAGTGGGATGGGTGTGGGGTCCCTGGGTTGAATATAGGAATCAATAGTGCTATACCTAAAGGATGGCTAAGATGGGCAGGGCAGGGGGTCTGAGACAGTAATCAGGAACTGTATTGAAATGTATCTCTCGTGTTGTGTTGCAACATGTCGACAAGATTTATTTGCCATGGCTCGAACTTGGTTCTATGCTCCTGTCCTAACGTAACCATTTTGCTTTCTGTGTACTCATTGTGGATGTTCTGCTGAGTAACTAATCAATAAAAATAAATTTAAAAAGAACAACCCTAGAAATTCACAAAAAAAACCACAAGGGTTACAGGGACGTTATAGTTAGGAAATAAAATTGACAAAACATTCGATATTCACTGAAAAAAAACAAAGGTTAGAGGGATATTATAGTTAGGAAATAGAATAAAAACTCCTTAGGAATGCAGTGAAAAAAACAAAGGTTACAGGGACGTTATAATTAGGCTCAGATTTCACTTGTAGAAAACCAGTGAAATTCAGCAGTTATAGTTAGCTGAGTTAACTATAACTAACGGTGCCGCAATGCACCCTTATGACCTCACATATTACATCACTCATGATGTCACTGACCATATCATGAGTGATGTAATATGTAAGGTCATAAGCAGTGCATTGCAGGGGCGTAAGTTATAGTTAGTGCAGATAATTATAACTGTCGAATTTCAATTGTTTTGTACGAGTGAAATGTGAGACTAACTATAATGCCCGTGTAACATTTGTTTTTTTCAGTGAATTTCTAAGTTTTTTTATTTCTATTTCCTAACTATAATGCCTCTGTAGCCTTTGCTTTTTTAGTGACTTTCTAAAGTTTTGTAATGTTATTTCCTAACTATAACATCTCTGCAACCTTTGTTTTTTTCAGTGAATTTTGATAATGCTATTTCCTAACTATAACGTAACCTGGGTGTGTGATGATTAGGTCTGAGAGGGTGTGTTGTTGTGTAAGTGGGTGTGTGGTAAATGTGTGAGTGTGGGGTAAATGTGTGAGTGGATGTGTGAAAGCTGTGTTGGTCTGTGAGTGGGTATGTGAGTGGGTGTTTGAGTAGTTCTGTGGGTGTGTAAGTGGATGTGTGAGTTTGTAAGTGAGTATGTAAGTAGGTGTGTGGGTCTTTGAGTGAGTATATTCTTTTTTAATTGAGGTCTGGACCACGGATCCATCTGAAACTACCCGAATTCGTGAGGATACAGGAGAATCCGTGGTTCGTCACGTGGAAGAAAATGGTTTTGGACAATTTCCCTCACAGTCCCATGGGGTCAGGGTACCTTTACCCTTCTATCACTTTTTGATGTTATATTCCCCCCTGGGTACCGAGTCCCGATGAACAAAATGATAGCCGCAACTATTCTCTTAGGTTGTGGCCAGCCAATCACAACATTGCTGTTGGCGCATGGATCGGCAAATCTACAGAGGATCCATGGAGGATCCTCGCCCCTAGATAGACACATTTGGTTTTCAGTTTTTATCTCTAAAACAAATAAAACAGATTTACAACAAGTAACAAAAAGTGTGCTTTCTTGACCAAGGGCTAGCTTTCTTCCAAATTTGGTGTCATTCCGTCCAGCAGTTCAGCCTGTAGTCAGTTTCAAAAACCCTGCAGCAATTAAAATGAGAAAAACACTTTTTGGGTCTCCCCCTTTTCCCCGGGCTTCACTGCACGGATCACCCCAAAACTTTCCAGATAGCAGCTGAATGTTTTCTGAAAATTTTGTGAAGATTCATCAAACAGTGCCAAAGATGTAGGCAATTCCCCTAAGGTAACTATAACTCATACCACCGCCATGCACAGTTTTCTCATCAATAACCTCACTGCAAATGTTGCAGTGATACTATTAATGATGTCATAAAAGATGTCATGAGTGATGTAATATGTGGGGTAATTAACAGTGCATGGCAAGGGCATGAGTTATAATTACCTGCAGCCACTAGTTACATTTACTTGAGATAACTATAATATTAACTGCTGAATTTCTATGGTTTTGTGTGTGTAAAATCTGAACCCAACTATAACATCCCCATAACCTTCGTTTTTTTCAGTTAGTTTCAGTTTTTTTAAATGTTATTTCCTAAATATAATGAATCCTGTAACCTTTGGTTTTGTAAGTGAATTTCTAAGGTTTTTTATTTCCCAACTGTAACCTGTAACCTTTGAGAGTAAGTGTGTGAGAGTGTGAGTGCATGAGTGTCACAGTGGATCTGTGAGTGGGTGTGAGATTGTCTGAGTGGGCATGTCAGTGGATGTGTGAGTCACTGCATATGTGTTTCACTGGGTGTGTGAGTGGATGCTTGAGTGTCTGAGTGGGTCTATGAGTGGGTGTGTGAGTGGTTGTGTGGGTGTGTAAATGGGTATGTGAGTAGGTGGGTGTGTGAAAGCTGTGTGGGTCTGTGAGTGGGTATGTAAGTCATTTTGAGGGTCTGTGATTGGGTGTGTGAGTTCTGTATGGGTGTGTGAGTGGTTGTGTGGGTCTGTGAGTGGGTGTATAAGTGGTTGTATGAGTGTCTGAGTGGGTGTGTGAGTGGCTGTGAGAGTGTGAGTGATTTTGTGAGTCTGTGAGTGGGTTTGTGTGACTGTATGGGTGTGTGAGTAGTCATGTGGGTGTATAGGTTAGTGTGTAAGTAGGTGTTTGGATCTGTGAGTGAGTGAATGTTTTAAAAAAAATTGGGTTCTGGATCCCCAGATGCTGCCCAAATCCAGCTGAATCTGTGTGGTTAAAAAAAGGCTTTTAGACAATTTCTTGCCCATGAGGAGTCCCTCACAGACCCCTCCATTAGACAAATAAAGTTAAAAGGGATAAAAAGGGTCCGGGTAGAGGTACCCTGACCCTTGCTATCACTTTTAACTTTATTTTCCCGTTTGGGAACCAAGTCTCGATGAGCAAAATGGCATCTGCAATTTTCCTCTCAGGTTGCAGCCAGCCAATCACAGCTTTGCAGTTGGCTTGTGGTTTCGCGAATCCGAGGAGGATCCACGTTCTTAAATAAAAAATATATATATTTTTTTAATATCTTGAGAACTACTGAATGGATCTACACCAAATCACAAATAGGTCGCTTTCCAAACAACGATCTAAAGTTTTGTCAAATTTGGTGTAATTCCATTTAGTGGTTTGCACAGTAGTCGTGTCTGAAATCCCTATGGGAAATTGCATGGGGAAAATGCGTTTTGGGATGCCCCCTTTTTCTTGGCCCCCACTTGCTGAATCACCCAAAAACTTTCAACCTAGCAACTAAACCTACTGTTGTACTAATTTTGAAAATTTCATGGACATTTGTCAAAAGGCGCCAAAGTTATAGGAAAAACAAGGAATGCTTTTCCTACAGAGACTAGGTCCTAACTATACCTACCTACTGGTGACCGCCAGTAGGATATATATATATCTATATCTATGTCTATATATCTATATATATACATATATCTATATCTATATATATAGATATATCTATATATTATCTACTGGCGGTTGCCAGTAGATAGTTATAGTTAGGACCTATTTTCCATAGGAAATCCGCAACATTCTATTCCCAATAAGTCTGGCGGCGATTGACGAATCTTCGCGAAATTTTCCAAACTTTTGGCCAGCTCTGCTCCACTCCTACCCTGAAAGTTTCGTGGTGATTCGTCAGTCGGAGACCAAGAAAAGAGGGGGGTCCCAAAACGCGTTTTCCCCATGCAATATCCCATAGGATCTGTTGTCGCAGCTACAGCCCGAACTGCTGAACGGAATTACACCAAATTTGGCAAAGAGGTAGTCCTCAGTTCAGACTCGTGGCTTTTGCTTAAATGGTGTAAATCCATTCAGTAGCTCCTGAGAAAAATAGGGTAAAAAAGTTAGTGATATCTATGGCCGGGGAGGATCCGCGCACCCTCCCCGCACCCTCCCCGAACCCTCCCGAGCACGAGCTGAATGCTAATTGACTGCCAACACTCCGAATCAGGAAGTGTTGGCAGCCATCTTGTGCCGGATTCGCGTAGGGTCTGCGCATCCCGCTAACGAAAAAAAAAACGAAGCGCGAACTCCCGCGCTTCGTTTTGATTTAGCCCCCGGGGGGGCCAAGTCCCGGGGGCAATATGGTATTATAATGGGGGGCCCAGAGGGGCCCCCCAGCCCCGGGGTCTGCCAGCCCCTAGGGCTTTTGTAAAATACGTGGGGGGGCTATCAGCCCCCCCAGCCCCGGGGACCGCCACCCCCTGGGCCTTAAAAAATGAATGGGGCGGCTCACGACCCCCCGCGGCCCCGGGGACTGCCACCCCCGGGGCTTTTTAAAAAAAAAATATACCCTGTGTGGGGGGTTCAAGCCCCCCCACACGCCCCGGGGACCGCCACCTCCCCGGGGTTCTAAATATGTAAAATGGGGGGTCCGTGAGGGACCCCCCAGCCCAGGGGACCACCACCCCCAGGGCTTTGAAAGAGGTGGGAGGGGGGCCGCGCGGCCCCCCTCCTGGAGCCTTCGATGGCGTTGCAGAGTGTTGTAAAAAGGGGCGTGGCCTCTGAACACCTCTCTGCAATGCAGCTCCCTGGCACATACTGGAGGTACCTGGTGGGCTAGTTGGCCCCCAGGGGACCTCAGGATTGAAGAGGAATTAATTCCCCAACTTAAAACGCGCCACAGGGCGTGTTTGCACACGTCACCTCAGGCCCTGTCCCCTTCCTTCACCATTGTACAAATATTCCTGTAAAATCTGCCGAACTACGAATTCCGATTTACTCACCTGTTATCAGGAGAGAACCCAGGGCTGCATCTTTTAGCCCAGCACTAACTCTGAAAAGTAATTCTAAGTATACTTACCAGTAACTTGTATTTCCTTCCATAGGAATCCATTGTCTGGTTTTCAGCAGAAAAGTTTCTAAGTGTCCATTTTTTAAACGTACAAATATTCCTCTAAAATCAGCCGAACTACGAATTCAGATTTACTCACCTGTAATCGGGAGAGGACCCAGTGCTGCATCTTTTAGCCCAGCATTGACCCTGAAAAGTAATTCTAAGCGTACTTACCAGTAACTTGTATTTCCTTCCATAGGAATCCAATGTGTGGTTTTCAGCAGAAAAATTTCTAAGTGTCTATATTCACAAACTAAAAATATTCCTCTAAAATCAGCCGAACTACGAATTCCGAATTACTCACCTGTTATTAGGAGAGAACCCAGGGCTGCATCTTTTAGCCCAGCACTGACCCAGAAAAGTAATTCTAAGCGTACTTACCAGTAACTTGTATTTCCTTCCATAGGAATCCATTGTGTGGTTTTCACCAGAAAAGTTTCTAAGTGTCCAATTTTGAAACGTACAAATGTTCATCTAAAATCAGCCGAACTACGAATTCCGATTTACTCACCTGTTATCAGGAGAGAACCCAGGGCTGCATCTTTTAGCCCAGCACTGACCCAGAAAAGTAATTCTAAGCATACTTACCAGTAACTTGTATTTCCTTCCATAGGAATCCATTGTGTGGTTTTCAGCAGAACATTTTCTAAGTGTCCAATTTTGAAACGTACAAATATTCCTCTACAATCAGCCGAACTACGAATTCCGATTTACTCACCTGTTATCAGGAGAGAACCCAGGGCTGCATCTTTTAGCCCAGCACTGACCCTGAAAAGTAATTCTAAGCGTACTTACCAGTAACTTGTATTTCCTTCCATAGGAATCCAATGTGTGGTTTTCAGCAGAAAAATTTCTAAGTGTCTATATTCACAAACTAAAAATATTCCTCTAAAATCAGCCGAACTACGAATTCCGATTTACTCACCTGTTATTAGGAGAGAACCCAGGGCTGCATCTTTTAGCCCAGCACTGACCCAGAAAAGTAATTCTAAGCGTACTTACCAGTAACTTGTATTTCCTTCCATAGGAATCCATTGTGTGGTTTTCAGCAGAACATTTTCTAAGTGTCCAATTTTGAAACGTACAAATATTCGTCTAAAATCAGCCGAACTACGAATTCCGATTTACTCACCTGTTATCAGGAGAGAACCCAGGGCTGCATCTTTTAGCCCAGCACTGACCCAGAAAAGTAATTCTAAGCATACTTACCAGTAACTTGTATTTCCTTCCATAGGAATCCATTGTGTGGTTTTCAGCAGAACATTTTCTAAGTGTCCAATTTTGAAACGTACAAATATTCCTCTAAAATCAGCCGAACTACGAATTCCGATTTACTCACCTGTTATCAGGAGAGAACCCAGGGCTGCATCTTTTAGCCCAGCACTGACCCTGAAAAGTAATTCTAAGCGTACTTACCAGTAACTTGTATTTCCTTCCATAGGAATCCATTGTGTGGTTTTCACCAGAAAAGTTTCTAAGTGTCTATTTTCACAAACTAAAAATATTCCTAAAAAATCGTCTGTATGACTTAAACACATTCTTTCAACTGTTTACAGGAGGTTGACCAGTGCTGGATCCAGGTTCCACCACTGAGTGAGAAAAAGTAATGATAACACTACTTACCTGCTAAGTGAATTTTCTGCCATAGGATAACATTGGTGATTCTATGGGAAAAAGTTTCTAAGTGTCAACTTTTAAAATACAATAATATTCCTTAAAAATTACTACTGTAACCAAAGCGCTTTTACTCAACTGGTTACAGGAGATGTCCAAGGACTGAATCTAGGATCCAGTCCTGTGGTTAGAAAAGTAATCCATAAAGTACCTAATTGCATTTAACTGGAAATTCACATTGAGCTCAATGTTGCTTTGTGTTTGAAATTGTGTTGCCCATTGCAACAACTGTAACTACTGTACTTAAAAGTCTGTTGCTTATTTGCCAAGTATTTAACCTAAAGTAATTCATTCTGAGAAAGTATATTTTGTATTGTAATGTATAATGTAATTATAATGTAATTTAAAAAAAAATATCTAAAATTAAATAGTTTTAAAAATGTAGTAAATCAGTATAAAAAAAATCAGTATAACAATTAATACATTAAAAATTGTCATTTACAAAACCTTTGAAATTCACTGAAAAAAACATAGGTTTCAGGCCTGATATAGTTAGGAATTAGCATTTAAAAAACCTTTGAAATTCACTGAAAAAACCATAGGTTTCAGGGGCGTTATAGTTAGGAATTGGCATTTAAAAAACCTTAGAAATTCACTTAAAAAACCATAGGTTTCAGGGGCATTATAGTTAGCTGGACATTTCCCTCGTACAAAACCCTAGAAATTCCCCCGTTATAGTTAGTTCAGCTAACTATAACTCGCGCCCCCGCAATGCACTGCTGATGACGTCCCATATTACATTACTCATGACATGGTCAGTGACATCACCGATGACATCACTGATGACATCTCAAATGACATCACTGATGACATCACTGATGTCGTCATCCAGTGAGTCTGTGTTTCTGTAAAGTTTTAATATGTTTAATATATATAGGGAAAGGCCTGTTGAAGAATGAGTGGGTGTACAAGTGTGTGAATGGATGATTTTCTAGGTGCGTAACTGACTCTATAAGTGAGTCATTAAATGTATCTTACTGCAGAATAGTGACTAAACTGTGTGAATGTCTGTATGTGTCTGTGTGTTGATGTATAAGTGGCTTCATGGTTTTGTGAATAGCTATATGAGTGTCTATATGGGTTATTGATTGGTTGTCTGAGTATCTGTATGGGTGCCTGAGTGTTTGTGTGGGTAGGGTGTGTCTGACTCTGTGCATAGATGTGTGAGTGGGTGTTTCTATGGGTGCATGGTTTTAAGAGTGCAACTGTGATGGACTGTATGGTTGGGTGAGTGTATGTATGGGTGTGTTAGTGATTGAATGTAGATCTCAGTTGTACATGTGTCAGTAACTACATATGTGAAACGCAGTGTATATGTGTGTAAGAGTATATAACTATCTATATGTGAGAGTGTGTGATTGCGGGAGTGGCTGTATGGATGAGTGTGTGCTTGTATAAGTAATTGTATAAGAGCGTCAGAATTTGTTAGTATTTTTATGAGTAAGTGAACTTGAGTGTGTTTAACTGTATAGGTGAGTAAATTAGACTGTGATTAATTATTTGCATGACTGACTAGGTGTGTCAGTACCTCAATGGATGATTGGCGGTGTGTGAGTGTCTATATAGGTGTATAAATGCATATGATAGTCCTGTACGGAGTGACTGTAAGTATGAGTGACTGTACAGGTGAGTGAGTGGAGATGTATGTAGACCTAAGAGTCAATGAGTGGGTATGTAGTTATTGGTATTGGAGTATCTATGGTTTTCAAAATGGCCGTCTGAATGTTTTGAGTCGGTGTATCAAAGGTCATATTAGGGTGTGAGAAGATGCACTAATTTATCACATGGATGGCGTCATCAGTGATGTCATCAGTGATGTCATTTGAGATGTCATGAGTGATGTCATCAGTGATGTCACTGACCATGTCATGAGTGATGTAATATGTGACGTCATCAGCAGTGCATTGCGGGGGCGCGAGTTATAGTTAGCTGAACTAACTATAACGGGGGAATTTCTAGGGTTTTGTACGAGGGAAATGTCCAGCTAACTATAACGCCCCTGAAACCTATGTTTTTTTCTGTGAATTTCTAAGATTTTTTAAATGCCAATTCCCAACTATAACGCCCCTGAAACCTATGGTTTTTTCAGTGAATATATAGATATATAGACTATATACTATATACTAGAGTAGTTTGCTTGATATTGTCTTTGAATTGTAAACCACTTGTATATTTTTTTTAAATGTAGTCCTTGCCCTAAAGTGAGTCAAAGCCATTGAATTTAAGATTTCTGTTTGTAGTACCGTCAGCATGAGCAGCACGAAGCTGTATTTAAATTGCAGCTTATTTTTCTCCAACTGCTTGGTCAACAGCCTCTCGTTCCAGATTGACTTGCAATTCTACGTCTTTAATTTTGGTTTCTTTCAGAGTGTATAATTATGTGTTTATGTTGCCATGGCAATGGAACAGTGTTTTTGACGAAATCTTTACACAGGAGTCTTTAGGGTTTCAGCATGCCATCCTTTTCTTGAGGTTGAA
Source organism: Triturus cristatus (assembly GCF_964204655.1). Taxonomy (NCBI): domain Eukaryota; kingdom Metazoa; phylum Chordata; class Amphibia; order Caudata; family Salamandridae; genus Triturus; species Triturus cristatus. The sequence continues at coordinate 1,060,518,930 of NC_140594.1, read as the reverse complement.
CTCTGTCAGTGCTGTTATGGATTACCTATACCAGGCTATTATTATATTGACATCAGTGTGTGCTTCCACATTACAGTTTCAAAGTATGTGCAGTGCAGCATTAGGGAAACAGGAACCCTACTAACATATCAGATAACTTTCTCAGTGGTGCTGGGATCGCTAGGAAATCTGTAGTGGTTCTTAGGGGTACTATTACAGATGCTGATGTACTGCTTTTGCAATGTGACTTTTATATTTTCTCTCGGTTCTTGTGACATGTGATGTAACAAAAATCCACAAGGTGCACGATGCAACAAAAAGGTGAAATAATGCCGGTGATGCTATCTGAATTGCAGATGACGCCTGTTAAATGTAAAGACTGAAGAAGTGGATGTCAGACACAGAGCCTTTCATGGGTCAGGCTGAAAATATTTTGCGGCCAGCTTCAAACAATATTTCCCTTTTAGAACTTTAAAATCTTTCAACATCATCCTCTTTTTTTTAGCAGCATTTAGCGCTCGACAAATCTGTCCATTCATTTAAAAATGATTCATTTTGCATGATCGAGTAAAAATGTTAGCCTAAACCTCTTCAGCTTTTCTGTATGATCAGGACATATGATATATATTTCCTTCAGTATTTTTACATATCCAACAGCAATCACATGGTTTAAGAATCACCATAAATATTCTAGCAGTGCACAGTTGTTCTTAACTTCCACTCTCTGTTGAACATGCAGTTGGTGTTTTTTTAAAATTTGGGCTATGTCATGACTTTTAGTTTTTCTGTCTGAACCATAGGGGTCATAATGATGGCGGAAGGACCGCCACCGCCGGGCCGGCGGTGGAGATCCTTCCGCCATCACCAAGCGTATTACCCACTGCCAAATTAGGATGGCGGTGGGTACTGCGGTGGATGCAAAGTCCATCCGCTGCTTCACTGACAAAGGCAATCGCACGGATTGCCTGGCGGACGGTGCAGGGCCCCTAAAATGGTGGCAGTGCCTAGCAGTGTGTATGGGAAAGGCCATTCGCCACCATGGAAAGGCTGGCGGGGATTGGGTTTGGGGGCCCGTTCCGGGCCCCCCTTGTTTGGGGGGGTGTCGCTGCACTGGGGTGTACCCATGGTACCCCCCTGCATTTCGATGGACCAAGTGGCAAGCACCACGTGGTGCCTGCCACGTAGTGCAGAGAAATGCAGTGCAAGCACTTTTAACATTGCGTTCGTGCTGCAGCCAGCAGCACCGCCCGCAATGTTAAAAGCCCTGGATACACCTGCCAGTATGGCGGGCGCAACCTAATCACAGTGGTGAGCCTTCCGCATGTCTGGCAGGTGGTCCCAAACACCGCTACGATGGTAATCAGCCCCTATATTTTGAATTACCTGTAGATCTCTGATCATTTTCCTTAATAGTCCAGTTTGTATTTAAATTTTAGAAGTTCAAAGTCAACAATTAGGCCTACAATTGAAACGCGATCTAAATTTTAGCTTCAAGTTCAACCCAACAATTCCAACATATTAATCTGCCAGTGTTTTAATAGACAGTTTGTTCCATTGGGTAGAGTCAGTAGGGAATTGTAGAATCTTGATCCATTTAAGTTAAAGAGGCATCCCATTTTACTTATGCTTACACTTCTTTTTTCCAGTTTCTGTCTGTATTTAATGCTGGTTTAATACCTAAGGGACAGATCTCTCCCAGCTATACTCCTATATCTATATTGTAGTATCATCGCTATCATGAAAATAGTAAGTAAATTGCTTTAAAATTTGAATTTTCTTGAATAGCATTATGTCTAGAAAGCCAACTCCTCCCTCCAATGGTGTCTTAAGATCTTTTCAAGGCAATTTTATATTCTTCCCATGACCACTTAAACATTATCTTAAAAATGTATGAATAGGTTCAAAAATGTTGATAGTACAGTCATTTTTACATGATGTATTTTAGTACATAAATTAAAATTTAATAAGGTGCATATATTGGCCTTCACTTCTCATTTTTAAGAATTTTACAAGAACCTGCTCATCCACACACTTTGACCCTCCTTCTGTGCTCCAACTTCCAACAAATGACTAAACTATAGGAATCCTTGCAGACTTTGACACATCTAGGTTACATCCCAAGCTTTTACTTTACCTCTTAGTTATAGAACAAACATAGCTCGACCAGATAACAACACATCATTATCACAAGCTAATAATGTGCATTCTTAATTTCCATTACCAATCCTTTTAGCCACAATAATCTCTATTGATCTGTTAGTAGAGCTTAAAAGTGCCAGACAAAAATGTAAAGATGACAGTGTACACCTGTGGCTAGTCCCTTTTGCACTGGCCCCACAACCTTTTTCAAACATAGGGCCATTAATATACTTGCTGTCTCATCCTTTCCTAATATGCCTACCTTGTCCCAGATGTAACAAATTCTGTCTTCTAGTTCAGAAGAGTACTTTACTAGATTTTGGATAGCAACTCAAATGTGCTCCACTTTGATAAAAAAGAATCCCGTTCTTCATATTTGAAGATAATCATAGAGCTTAAATTGCCTACTAGAATGTCTACTCTCTTTGCTGGTGAGCACCTTCTTAATGTACCTATGTTTGTGCATGCTCCAAAAAACCAAACAAAAAGTGAAGCCAAGTTGATACCCCAAAACCAATCCTTCTCTCTAACAATGTCACACACTAACTGCTTTTCTTCCAATACTCAAACAATAATTCTCATTCATAGAGAATAACCACATTTAGCTGCAAACTAACATGAGCATGGCCTAATTAAATACCCTCTTTTAAGTTTGCATTATGCAACAGGCATTTGGATACAAGAAACAAAATTAAGTCTGGATCAACTCCTGTAAACAAGCAAAAAGTAGGAATAGTCCCTCTCATCTGAATTCATACATCTTCAACCATCTTTGTAATCCATGCCTATTTTGATAGAGCAACCCTACGTATTATGTATTTGATATTGATCACCTTGCTCCAAACATCTCCCCGTTAACAGTTCCACAGTAATATTTAAATCTCAAGCTAAAATAATGTGATTCCCCTTGTACCTTCAATTGCACATTTCACACTCTATCCTGCTCAACTTTGGGAGACAATAATGTTATCTGAAACAAAGGTATTCTTCTAACCAAATTTTGCAAAACATCATCCTCAATCAATTTTTACTAAATACATTTGATATCATTCTAGATTAAAAGTGCTAGTAAACTCACTTTCAAGTGGCCCTTTTTATGTCATTTCGAAGAGTAAATATATTTTTTTTAATGATCCCAAATGAGGCATTCTTGAGTCACCATATAAGTAAAAAGACTATAGCCTACTACACTTTCCTCTGAGTCACCATCTTTCTATGGTGCCTTTTTGTTTCCTTCGAGGCACTGGGCATCCTTGACCATTTTCCTCTTTTCACTCTCCACAATGCCTGCAAAGAAGTTCTGCGGATGCACTGGGAGCATTGTTGTTCTTTCGGCGCATCTGGATGTCAGTATCAACTGTATTCTTTGATGCTGATTGGGCTGTCATTTTCCTTCTTTTTTGTCGTTGGTTTCCTAATGTGCACTTCATATCATGTTTAGGTTGATTAGATAAACATACCACAATCATTATCCGGTCATCAGCACAATTGTATTTGTGATTCCCAATGTAGCTTAGATATGGAGATACACTAATATATTTCAAGTGGAGATTTTGATGCCTTTATGCTACATCCTGTCCCAACAAAACTATGAAGATAAAAAAAAAATGTTTGATTGTGAATCATATAGACTATCCAGCTGCATTGTATATGTGATTCCCAATTAGGTGTGTATTTGGAGTTTTTGAAACAACTGTAAGTCCCAGATGTGAATTTGATGCCACCATTTCATTATGTTTAAGACAGCACTTGTAGTTATCTTACATGCACCCATTTCTATTCAAACCATAGTTTCTAGTGGCTCAATTGATGCTTTTGCTTTTCTTAGAAAGGGCCGTCGGAAGTTTGGCTATATGTCTGCCAACCTAATTCATGTGGGCGGATATATAGCCGTTTTTCAATGCCCATCACCGCCAAGAAAAACCTAGGGCACTAATTAATCTCACCATGGGAGGAAGCTCCCACGGTGAGGGGGACATTGTGTTTTTTATTTTCAAAAAGGAAATCCCACTTTCAGATTTTCCTTTTTTTTAAAAATAAAGCTTTGTAAGTTTTCTGCACTGCTCCGTCGTGTGGATGGAGCCGAATAGCAAACGTACAATCCATTGACAGGAACTGCTGTGACGGCGGCTCCTGCCAATGCTGGAAATGCCTGCTGGGCCAGCGGACATTTCTAAATGTGTCCATCAGCACCTCTGTCAGGGCGACAGAGTAATTTACTCTGTCACCCTGGCAAACGACGGGACGTCTGTAAATAAATAATTCAGGCCCATAGCCCTTGATGATCAATAAAAGTAGAATAGGGACATTTGATGCATGGATGACACACAAAGATAATGAGCAGTGATGCAGGTGAGAGACCCCTTTACAGCCTGAGCAGGTGGCAGGGCAAGTATGGACTGCGATTGTGCCTTCCTGCAGACAGTTTTTTAAAAATGTATTTATAATAGAGTGGGGAACAAATGGATTGGATAGACCATCCTTTATGGGTGTGACACAGGACAGTTTAATACGTAAGGACTGGAACGAGGACATGCTGAGCAATTACCAAAAACTAAGCAGGATATAGCCTTATCACAATCAATTTGTGACCCAAACCTAACAAATTACTGGAAGACCTTCCACATTGTGCTTTTGCAAGAAACATGGTCAAACACATCTCAATTGCAAGGAACTACTGAATTCTACAAACCGGCAGCTAATACATGAAATTAGTGCCGTTCAAAGGGGGTCTTGACACCCAGCGCCAAGAAACAGTTCGGTGTACGTTCGCTTAACAAGTCACTTTAACATAACATAACATAACATAACATATGTATCAGTTGCATTAAAAAGCATCAGTAAAACCTTGCCAGAAGATGATACAAGCATACTGATGGTCACCGTAAGGAACTGGCACCCAGTAAAAACATCGTAGTTTTGATCCTCATCATTTACATCCACTCAGATAACAGGTCTAAGAGAAATTAACTTAAATAATTATGTAATGGGAAGAACGAAATACTAGCACCGGAAATCATAATCACAGGGGACTTTAACATGAACCTGATCTACAACCCAGAACCTGATGAGAATCTAGTATCTCAGAGAATCCATAGGGTATTCCCCTGCAAGGGTCTTGGAAAGCAAAGCAATGAGATAGAAAAGGGCAAACATCTTAGGCTGACAGTATACTAAATAGCAGGACAGAGGCTGAGAGGCTTCCGGCACAGAGTCACCACACCTCAAACTTTTCCTCCATTTAAGATTGCACAATGGTCACCCTGTTCCTATTCAATCAATCAATCAATCAATCAATCAATCAATCAATCAATCAATCAAGCATTTATATAGCGCACTACTCACCCAGAGGGTCTCAAGGCGCTGGGGGAGGGGGGTCCGCTACTGCTCGAACAGCCAGGTCTTGAGTTGCTTCCTGAAGGCGAGGTGGTCCTGGGTCAGGCGGAGGTGGGTCGGGAGGGAGTTCCATGTCTTGGCGGCGAGGTAGGAGAAGGACCGTCCCCCTGTGGTGGCTCTTCGGATGAGGTGGACGGCGGCGAGGGCGTGGCCGGTCGATCGAAGCTGGCATTTGGGAGCGTAGAAGTTGAGGCGGCTGTTGAGGTATCCTGGGCCTTGGTTGTGTAGGGCTTTGTGTGCGTGGGTGAGGAGTCGGAAGGTGATTCTCTTGTTGACCGGGAGCCAGTGCAGGTCTCTCAGGTGTCCGGAGATGTGGCTGCGACGGGGGATGTCCAGGATGAGTCGTGCTGAGGCGTTCTGGATTCGCTGGAGTCTCTTCTGGAGTTTGGCGGTGGTTCCGGCGTAGAGGGAGTTGCCGTAGTCCAGACGGCTGGTGACGAGGGCCTGGGTGACCGTCTTCCTGGTCTCGGTGGGGATCCACCGGAAGATCTTATGTAGCATGCGCAGGATGTTGAAGCACGACGAGGAGACGGCGTTGACTTGTCTGGTCATGGAGAGGGAGGAGTCCAGGATGAAGCCCAGATTGCGTGCGTGGTCTGTTGGTTTGGGTGCGCTGCCTAGAGCGGGGGGCCACCAGGAGTCGTCCCAGGCGGAGGGTGAGGATCCCAGGATGAGGACTTCCGTCTTGTCCGAGTTCAGTTTCAGGCGGCTGTTCTTCATCCATTCGGCTACTTCTTTGATCCCTTCGTGAAGGTTGGCTCTGGCGGTGGCGGGGTCGTTGGTTAGGGAGAGAATCAGCTGGGTGTCGTCGGCGTAGGAGATGATGTTGAGGTTGTGCTGGCGTGCGATGTCTGCGAGGGGGCTCATGTAGACGTTGAAGAGGGTTGGACTGAGCGGGGAGCCTTGAGGAACACCGCAGATGACTTCGGTGGCTTCAGATCTGAACGGGGGGAGGCGGACTCTCTGTGTCCTTCCGGCGAGGAAGGAGATGATCCAGTCCAGTGCCTTCTCCTGGATTCCGACGTTGCTGAGTCGCTGCACTAGTGTACGGTGGCAGACAGTGTCGCAGGCCGCGGAGAGGTCTAGGAGGATGAGGGCTGCTGTTTCTCCGTTGTCAAGCAGTGCTCGGATGTCATCGGTGGCTGCGATCAGGGCGGTCTCGGTGCTGTGATTGGCCCGGAAGCCAGACTGCGAGAGGTCGAGGGAACCGTTCGTCTTGAGGAAGGCGGCCAGCTGCTTGTTGACGGTCTTCTCGATGACTTTTGCAGGAAACGGGAGCAGCGAGATGGGGCGGTAGTTCTTGAGGTCGGTGGGGTCGGCTGATGGCTTCTTTAGTAGAGCGCTGAGTTCAGCGTGCTTCCAGCTCTCCGGGAAGGTAGCGGTGTCGAAGGATGTGTTGATGATGTCCCGCAGGTGGGGTGCGATGACAGCGTCGGCCTTGTTGAAGACGTGGTGAGGGCAGGGGTTGGTAGGAGATCCGGAGTGGATGGAGTTCATCGTGCGGACGGTGTCTTCGGTGCTGATCGGGGTCCAGGCGCGGAGGGTGGTGGTGGGGGGCGGTGGTTCGGTCGTGGCGTGCGTCGGTTGAGTGCTGAAGCTGTTGTGTGAACTTGTTGTGGAAGTAGGAGGCGAGGGAGTTGCAGAGGTCTTGCGAAGGGGTGATGTCGTTGTTTCCGGCGTTGGGGTTGGAGAGCTCTTTAACGATGTTGAAGAGTTCTTTGCTGTTGTGTGCGTTGTTGTCCAGTGGTTCCTTGAATGCGGTTTTCTTGGTGGCGTGGATGAGTTGGTGGTGTTTTCGGGTGGCGAGCTTGAGGGCAGTCATGTTGTCCGGTGTTGGGTCTCTGCGCCATGTTCTCTCGAGGGCTCGGCAGTTCTTCTTGGAGCTCTTGAGTTCGTCGGTGAACCATGGGGCTTTCTTGCTGCCGGGTCTGCTAGGCGGGGTCTTCAGAGGGGCGAGGTCATCTGCGCAGTTGCTGATCCACTTCGCGAGGTTGGTGGCCGCCTGGCTTGGGTTCGTTGCGCTGGTGGGAGGGTTTATGCTCAGGGAGGTCGCGAGCTGGTCGGCTGTGATCTTGTTCCAGCTTCTGCGTGCAACCTGTTGCTGGTGGTGGTGGATCATGGTCCTTCTGAAGCTGAAGTGGACGCAGCTGTGGTCCATCCAGTGGAGTCCGGTGGCGTGGCTGAAGGCGATGTCCTTGCTGGATGAGAAGACGGGGTCGAGTGTGTGTCCGGCGTAGTGGGTGGGGGTGGTGACCAGCTGCTTGAGTCCCAGGTTTGCGAGGTTGTCCAGCAGGGTGGTGGTGTTGCGGTCGTTGTTGTTCTCCAGGTGGAAGTTACGTCACTTCATATAGAATAGAAGTTTGAAAGTGAACACTTCCCGCAGGTGATTAAGCTGGCTGTTACCCCGGTCTTACCACCCCGCCTGGGAAATAATTTACCAGTTACCTGGTACTCAGTAAACTATAGGAGATTGAAATGGACTGAAGACTCAATTAACACTATAGAAGCCTCAGCAGTACATGTCATAGAAACCTGCAAGAAGAGGAACTCTCGCCTAGCAACAACTTGAAACTTTTTTGGTCAAGCTTCTAGATAAGTGCGAAAGCAATGCCAGGTCAAAGGTCACTAGAACCCTGCTAGTAGAGTCAGTATCAAGGACAAATAAGTCATCAGCTACCTGTATGATACCAAAAAGAAACTTAATCAGGCACTGAGCACAGTTAGAAAATGCCCAAACAACCCTAAGCAATTTACCAACTTGTGTACCTTAACAAAATCATATAAAATACTACTCTGAAGAGAAAGACTGATGAAGGAGGAACCCTTCTGCTCTAAAGCCCTATTTAGCAAACAAAACTAACTTGAAGGACTTTTGGAGACTGATGAATGGTATGAACAGAGGCCGTAACTCTATAAATAAGTCCAATAGTACTCATGCTTGCTTCGCAAACTAATCAACCATTTCAACACAATTTGTAGATTTGTGCCTGAAAGCTCTTTTGGAGGTCTCTTTACCACGGGTAACAATGAAAACTGAATTCCCTACACTACTGAACAGATTACAACAACTTTTCGCAGTTCTCTTGATGACACTGACTGTACAATTAATATCAAAGTTACATCTCCACTACATTCTTCTTTTGGCTAAAAAAAACCCAGCACTAACTAAGAAATATCTCTTTTTTCACCATCACACATAGCCAAAGAGATACAGTTGACCATCAAGATGGAACACCTGGCCTAATGGCATCCCCTAGTCTATCTACAAGATCAATCCTGTATATGGGACACCAAAATGGCACCAGTGTTTAACAACGTCATACAGACACAGGCTATTCTGTAACCATGGAGAGGATCAATGATCAAACCAGTTTATTAAGGAGGTGACCGGCCAGAACTTGGTAACTACTGTCTTACAGCTCTTCTGGACAATGAAGTGAAGTATTTTGCTTCTCTTCTACTACTGGAACTAACAAGTAGCTAGCAGAGAATAAAATTATATTGATGATGAAACTGACTTCACTCGAAGAACCTCCACTATGGCCACCATCATGGCGCTATTTATTTATCCTATTTTTGTCCGACTTGACCCCAGCACTAGACACAGTAGACTCACACCAACTGAAATTAGGAGGGGTGTGCATCTCAAACCTGCTGTATGCGGATGGCATAATCCTCTGATGTCAAACCAAGTCTGGACTTCTGTGTTTAATGGACAAACTTTCCCATTATATAATCATAAATGGAATGGTAATCAATCAGACAGGACAAGGTTCTGGCTATTAACAATAAAATAAGGGGGAACGACAAATGGTACCTGCGAGAACAAATAACTCGGAGTACTATTTGATGCAAAAGACTTCTTTCAACCCCATAAACAAGAGCTATCATGGTTTATACTTTATATAGAACACTGAGAGGTCTTAAGAGCATCTTAGTCAAATGACTCCCAACTCTGACATATGGTAGTGAAGCCCTCCGTGACCTGGTTGCATCCCTGTAAGACTTCAGTAGCCCATAAAACTATAGATTACCTCTTTTACTTACCCAAAAACATATCTCCAGCCTAGATTTCTTTTTTTTACATATTTTATTGATTTTCATAACACAACAATAGCCATTATCAATTATATATCTGTTAACAACACATGAATCATGTATTTATGCCATAAATCAGTACATCATGTAATCATTAATAAATGCAGTATGGGCACCACACATTTGTGACAGCGATAACGAGCATAGCTTTGCATACATTGTATTATAGTGTTGTCATTAATAAGGCCCTCCCACCCTCTTCCCTCAACTAATAACAATGCGAATCTCCAGCCTAGATACGCCTGGAATTTGAACTAACTAAACAAACAATTGCAAGAAAAAGGGCTTATATCCAATGTTGTTATTGTTGAAGGAGTCAATTGACAACTTTTAAATATAGGCTTATGGGTAAAAATAGTGAATACACCATGTACACTAGCAAGGCTTTACTTAGATCACAATACAAACTCTTGAGATACAAACACTCTGGGACCTTACAATGTCTTACGCTGTTTTAAAAAAATCCATCAATAGTACAATGAAGAGGGAGTCTGTTGTTGAGGCCAAGGCAGTCCTATCAAGCAGATCACATGCTTGGATGGTATTAAATAACTATAAAATGACTTTGAGTACTTTGAGTCTGGATACCCTGAATACCACCTAAAACAAACATCTATGGCTTATCAACTTAGACACTTGGCCTCACTCGTGCACAACTTGCCATGGCTTTGTGACACAGAATCAACCATCTGTTATCTAAGTAGAGCAGCCAAAAAGGACCTTTTTCACCTAATTTGTATTTGTCCCAGACATTTAAATGGCAGGAGAAACCTTTTGTAATGATCCATCAGTGTTTCGTGCTGCGTTTGATTTGACAACTTATGAGAGATGCTGAACTGTTGGCCTCTGCTACTCCTGGTAGGTGGTGGGTACCTGCTTGAATAACGCCTTAAGGTTACTGAAATTAGTTCTGCTTCTTCTTCTGAATGCTGTTGAGGAGTAATTTGAGACAGCAAATGAAGTTTGGTGTCTCTTTTCATTAGTAAGAAGAGGATACTGAAGCCTTCATCAAAGATATCCTGGAATGCAAAAACCTGTTTCAAGAAATTGCAATATTGGCTGGCTGAAAAATTTATAAGCAGAATGTGGAAAAAATAAATCATGTAGATAACTTCCAAAAGCTCCTCGTACAAAATCAAGCAATGGTATGACATTCTCCCAGATAATAATTGTTTCAGACCTGTCATCCTTGCTGTGGTTCTCCCCTAACATTTTGTCATCAACACTTCTGTTTTGCTGATTTTGTTTTTCCTGGCTTTAGGACTGTACACACATTACCAATGCTAATCCATTCTAAAGTTCTTATTTTCTGTCTTTTAACTAAGATAGAATTGGCTTACACCAATTTGGCATATTTAATGTATTTGTAAGTCCCTAGTAAAGTGGTACTACACGTACCCTGTGCCTGTAAATTAAATGCTACTAGTGGGCCTGCAGCACTTAAGTAGCCTTTTAAACATGTTGCAATTCTGCCATTGAAGCCTGTGTGTGACGTTTTTAAGCTGCCATTTCGATCTGGCAAAATAAACTCTTTGCCAGGCCCAAACCTTCCTTTTTAATACGTATAAGTCACCCTTTGTGTAGGCCCTACACAGCCCAGAAAGCAGGGTGCAGTGTATTTAAAACGTCGGGCATGCACTTTTAAATTACGTGTCCTGGTAGTGAAAAACTCTTACATTTTATTTTCACTACTGTAAGGCCTACCTCTTCCGCAGGATAACATTGATTTACCTTATTACATTTAATACGTGATAACTTTCGATTGGGAGTAGGTAGACGGTTGAGTTTGGAGTTTTAAGAACTGTAATTAAAATTCCTCTTTAATGGTGAGAGGAGTTTGCCTAAAGGCTAGGGCAGTCAACCTCGAATCTGGGGAAACAAGTTCGAGTCTTGGCAATGACGCTGAACATCCTGTGATTCTGGGCAAATCACTTAATCTCACAGTTCCTAGCAAAAATGAATGTGTCCTCACATAACGCAACTGGTGCCCGGGTAAAGCGCTCTGATACCCGATACCTTCGGGTCAAGTTCGCGCTATATAAAACTCCGTAAAAAAAACAAAAAAAAAAAAAAAAAAATGGTAACATCTGATTTTTTGTCACAATTCTGAAAATGCCACTTTTAGAAATTTTCCACTTTCTTGTCTCAACCATTTGGCGCCTGCAGCCTGATCCTGGGCCCCAGGGCTAAGTGTAGCCGGGGGTTGGTCTCTGTTTATTGTTCCCAGACAAAGCAAATATAGGTATTGGCGGGATGGCCAACTGTGATTTAGAGAGAAGGAGGAGCTGTCACCTGTCACACTTGCACATCACAACGGTCCTCCCTGAGCACTTCCACTAAGGGTTTAACACTGGTCTTTTGTGACTCCAGACAAGCTGGGGCCACGACAGGAAGGAAGACACCTCAGGGGGGATGGAAACCTCTAGAAGCTTCTTCTACTTCAAATTGGGCACCAGATATGTATATTGGACTTTTAGACCTGTATTTTCAGTACACTTCTGGACATGTGTACTCTGCCAGGAAGGACTGCTGTGCTGCTGAAGAGACAGCCACTCTGGACTTCTGACCAAAAGGAATGCTGCCCCACTGTGCTGACCTGTTGTCCTGCTGCCCTCTTGACAGGGCGAGAAGGACTGGACCAGCAACTCTAAACCCAGAACCCCAGAGTGATTCCAAGGGCTAGTTGCTTGGCCACCTGATCAGAAGCCTCAGGGCTAGAACTGGCTTCCAACAACTGTGAACCAAGCACCTGGACTCCTGCCCTCCTGAGTGGTGCCATCCCAGTCCTGGACCCTTGGAAAAGGGCCTAAAGGTGCTCTGCCAGGCCCTGTGGATTCAGCAGAACCAATGCATCCCGTCCATGGTGTGGCGCATCTCCCGTAGAACTGGTGCATTGCCTCTGCTACTCGACGCAACACCCTCAGAACTGATGCATCACCTCTGCTGTGCAGTCTTCCCAGACATAAGGACTTCGCATCGCTCACCGCTGCCCATCAGAACCGACTCTGTGCGATGTATCATCAAAACCACTGCTGTGCAACACAGCTTCACACAAGGACATCGCCTCGCACAACGCAGCCCATCTGAACAGCTGCTGCGCAACGCATCTCGATGCAAGGACATTACATTGCAGCTCCTCGGAACGCACCCTGTACGGTGCATCTCCTTGCCTGGACCTTGCATCGCCTCTGCATCACAATACATCCTCAACACGGGACTCCACATCTCTTTGCAACCAGCATTAAGGTACTGTGTTCAGCAGTCCTAAGTTGATCCCTGTTGCTGGCCCCAGCTCCATCGTGGTTGGTGTGAACTTGTGACTTTGTCCTGGGCCAGCGCGACCAGATAACCACATTTGGCATCTGTTGCTTTTTGGCTCTATATTTACTGAAATCTAAAAAAATTGCATATCTCCAAATCGGCTTATTGGATTTTTATCATTTCAGTATTCTTTTATTTAATAAAATATACTATATTTGCCTAAATTGGTGTGGGATTTTTCTTTTGTTGTGTTTTCACTTTATTACTCTTTCAAGTGCTGCATAAATACTTTACACATTGCCTATAAGTTTAGCCTGGCTGCTCTATGCTGAGCTACAGGAGTGTAGAGCAGAGGTTAATTTGGGGTTTGCTAGTGACTTCACCCTGACAAGCATTGTGGAGCTGCTTGAGTAGGGTTTTATCCCATTCAACCAGTAGCCCAATTTCTTACAGGCAAAAACCATGGAATTCACACTAGGCGGAAAACCAAAACAAGCCACCCTATTAACCAAATGCCAAATCCCAATCTTCAACAACTTTCTCTGAAATAGATTACGATTTTTTATGTCTCCATCTGTTACACCACTCAATATGAAAACGTAATCTACCTATTTGTATATGCTAAAAAGGTTTTTAAATGGTGCAGTGGGAACGAAAAACACTACAGTCCATTGGCTGTTATTTTCACAAACCATTTTGATGTGAAAAACTTTCCTTAGAGAGATGTGGCACAAGCAAAAAAACAAATATATAAAAGAATAATATTTAATTGGAATATGTCCAAGTACAAATTGCAATTTATTTTTCATTCCATATCATATGTTTATAAATAAATCCTAACCACCCATGAAAACCTCCAAGGTGTCAAAGGTCTAGGAGGGACAGGGTAGACAAATTGAAGGGAAAATTGGTCACAGGAGAAAAGGGATTTAATGAGGAAGTTCTGCACCTGATGAAATGAGAGTCAAAGTTCAGAATGAGAAGGCACTACAGAAGCATTTGAGCATTTACATTAGCTTGTACACAGGATGTGCAAGACATACATGTAACAGCAGTAACACCAAAGGGGCTGCAGGGCAACGTACTTTGAAGCTCCACATGGTAAGGCAGAAGCTCAGTTCTTTCAAATATATACATGTAGTATAGTCACATGTAAATATTTATGTGGTCCTTGTGTCAGCTCCCCCTGCAACAGTTCTCCTGTCCAACTTGTCCGCAGCCCCCTACCCTCTGCTGCCTGTCTACCTGCTGCCCTATGTTTGTGCTGCCTCTGCTTGTTTCTTGCTCTGTTTTGCCTTTTCTGCTCATTTTCAGCTCTCTATTTTGCCTTTTTCTGCCATCTGTTTTTCCTTTCCAGTCAATTTTTCAGCCCTCAGTTTTGCCTTTTCTGCTTGTTTTTCTGCCTTCCATTTTGCCTTTTCTGCAAATGTTTCTGCCCTCTGTTTTGACTTTTCTGCTTGTTTTTCTTCCCTCTATTTTACCTATGTCTGCTTGTTTCTTTCCTCTTCCCACCGTTTCCCTCCTCCTGCCCTTTCCCTACCCTCGCCACTCAACAGCCTGCCCTCCCCCAGGTCCTACTTAGTGGAGGCCTCAGAGCCACACCTTATAGCAGGTCCTCATGCCAGCTCCCCCTGCAAGTGCTCTCCTGTCCAGCTTGCCCACAGTTCGCTACCATCTGCTGCCTGTCTAACTGCTGCCCTCTGTTTGTGCCTCCTCTGCTCATTTCTTTGTCTGTTTTGCCTATTATGCTAGTTTTTCTGCTCTCAGTTTTGTCTTTTTGTGCTAGGTTTTCTGCCCTCTGTTTTCCCTTTTCTGCTCGATTTTCTGACATTCTGTTTCCTTTTCTGATCATTTGTCTGCCATCCGCTGTGCCCTCATCTGCTCTGTTTTGCCTTTTCTGCCCATTGTTCTTCCCTCTGTTTTGCCCTTTTCTGCATTTTACCTATTATGCTCTTTTGTCTGCCCTCTGTTTGGCCTTTTCTGCTCGTTTTTCTGGCCTTCTTTTTGCCTTTCCACTCTTTTTCTGCCCTTCTTTTTGCCTTTTGTGCTAATTTTTTTTGGCCTCTGCGGGGCCCTCTTCTGTTCTGTTTTGCCTTTCCTGCTCATTTTTCTGCCCCCTGTTTTGCCTTTTTCTGCATTTTACCTATTCTGCTCATTTTCTGCTCTCTGTTTGGCTTTTCTGCCAGTTTTTCTCGCCTTTTTGCCTTTCTGCTAATTTTTTCTGCCCTCTGCTTTGCCCTCTTCTGCTCTGTTTTGCCTTTTCTGCTCATTTTTCTGCCCTCTCTTTAGCCTTTTTCTGCATTTTGCCTTTCTGCTTGTTTTCTGCCCTCTGTGTGGCCTTTTTTTGCTCATTTTTCTGCCTCCTGCATTGCTCTCTTCCGCTCTGTTTTGCCTTTTCTGCTCGTTTTTCTGCCCTCTGTTTTGCCTTTTCTGCTATTTTCCTGCCCTGTGTTTTGCCTTTTGCTGCTCATTCCTCCCCCCTTCCTGTTGTTTCCTGTAGACCTGGCTTTTTCAACAGAGACCTCGCACCACAGCACCCATATACCCCCAGGAGTGACAGTGCTGCGCTCTACAAATGCTGATTGATTGATTCATTCATTCAAATGCATGGTCTGAAGAGCTGATGCCGCTAGTGGTGTTATGAAAGTAATATAAAGATAATACTTACACTGGGCTAGAAAAACTGCCTAGGTTGTCAGCTGTATCCACGGATCCTGATGATCAAATAGGAACATGCAATTTGGTAACAGTTAGGTTAGATAACTAAATACACAGCCACAATAGAAAAGGAGCTAGACAGGAGAAGTGGCAAGCAAAAAAGAAAGTAAATGAAATAGAGCATTTGCCAGAAAACAACCTATGGGAAAAAAGGAAACTACTCAATTAATGGAAGCTCTAGAAAAAAGAATGCACTCAAATAGTGCTCTCTCAGGAAATAAAACAACTAAGTACTGCAGGGCAGTGCTAGTTGAAGCAAAATAGATGTTGTTATAACACAGCCATTTGCAAACTCTGCCAACAACAATTAGCCATAGCTCAGGAATCACCAATTCTGGAAATAAAGGGTCAACTAAGCAGGAGCACTGCTACAATAGTAAACACTAGACTGAAGCAAATAGAGGGCGCCAATGAGCTCTCTAAAGACACATGCTGTAGTGTTGTAAGACTGTGCGCTAGGACCCTTGCGGTTCTGGGCGGACTCAACAGAGGAATTGTGTAAATTGATAGGAGGTGTTAAGGTGTGGTTATTAACAGGTATGATGTGATGAGTGTGCAGTGTGTGATCGTCTGCTGAGTTATAAAGACGTCTTTTACAGAGCTCTGTGTGTGGCTTATTCATTTGCATGCTCCCGGGCTGGGGAGGACGCTACATTTAGCAAGTAGTAGGGGATATGTGTCCCGAAGAAACAATACTGCTCTACCTGAGAGTTTGCAATAGTACAGAAAACTGCTTGTGCGTGCCACATGCACCCCAAGTCGATGCACAGCAGCCTGAAATTGGCATATGTGGAGTTGAAGCTTTGTTCCAGCCCAGACACTGCCATTGAAGAAGTTGAACGCCCTACAGAGGAGCGCATTTGAAAAGCCTGCCAGAATCTGCTGGTGAGGATAAAAGAAGAGATATTGCACTATGCCATAACACAGAGCCATCATTGATTCAAAGCAAAACCACAATCAAGTGCAATGCTAAAAGTTAAAGGCAGACGACTAGGTGCGAGAAACAAAATTGTTACTTACTGTCAAGAAAGAAGATTGTGCCTTATGACCTCTGATCGAGCGTGATTATCCAAGTGCAAGCACACGGCCAGTGCTTGCAGAAGTGCCAGGTATGGGGCAACAGCACCTATCATCCAAACAGCATATGCTCTCGATGGCAGTAGAAAAGATCATGAAGTAACATGCAGCTGTGTTTCTGAAACCACCACCGCCATTCCACACTGCCAAAAGCAGAATATTGGCACCAGGTCGACTGAATAGATCAAGATGTTTGATTACTTCATGTATGCCCTAGAAGAAGTAGATGGTAAGAAAATCATTAAGTATTTAAAGAACCTTGCCGGTGATGTAGTGAAAGATGTGCTGAAGAAAATCTCACAGACTGATGCAATATCGTACCATCAGATCAAAGAAGCATTGGGAATCAAGTTCTATCTGATGCCGTATGGGGACTATGAAAGGTACATTGTCAAAGAAGTGAGACAGCGAGATGGTAAAACAATAAATGAGTTTGTTAAGAAACTTGACTTGCTTATCAAACGTTGCAAGTTCAGTGAATTCAATGATGAAGAAGCCATTCACCTTAGACTCATTGATGGTTGTCCTTCAGACTCGTTCAGAAGACGCATGTTGAGAGAGACACTTAGTTTAGAGAAGTGCTATTAGCCACAAGGGCAGAAAAATGTGCAGATCAACAGGTCACTTATATGGAAGCTGAAATCGTGCATGGTGAATCAGCGTTGATCATGAAAAGCTGGCACAAGGTAGATGCACGTAAGTCAATGTCTACAGAGAAGAAAAAGTTGTGATTCCAATGTGGGTCTTATTTCCCTATGAAGGTAAATGTCCGGCCATGGGACACACATGCAGAGGCTGCATGAAAGAAATCCACTTTGTAATGGTCTGCAAAGCGAAAGAGAAATCAAATGCATTACAGCAAGAAGAGAAAATGGGCACCAGAAGGTTCCAAAAGCATTCTCTCCACACCCACAAGTACAAACAGCAACATCAATACGACAAGTAGAAACTAGACAAACTTGATAAAAGGCTTTTCAACGTCATTATCAAGCACCAGTAAAGAAGATGGATATACGATGATATCGACCGAGGAACGTCAGGCCCATGTAGATTTGGCTGCTTGCAAGGAACAACCCTAAAAAACCACCAACCGAAATAACTAAATTCATTTGGATATTGCCCCAAGTTTACAAGAAAAGTCAACGGTTGCCCCTTAACATTTATCATAGATAGTGGTATGTCAATTAACACAATTAACATCATGCCAGTTGAGAAGTTCAATAGCCTATCTCATGTGCCACGCCTCAACCCATCAAACAAAAAGGTATACACGGGGGCTGCTTTTGAACCATTGCAGAGTCAAGGACCATTCACAGCGACAATGCAGCATAATGAAGTATCAGTGCAAGCACAAATCCACCTTCTTCAAGGAACTTCGTCCAGTGCATGCCTACTCAGTTTGTTACGGCTGATGACTTGGGACTGATAGCTTTCAATTACAACCTTGACACTCAATCTGAAATTTTGAGTCAGTTTCCATTTATGTTTCATGGCCTAGGAATTCTCAAGACAATGAAAGTGCAACTTAATAGTAATGACGACATTCAACCTGCTGCCCTGCAGCACCACAGAGTTTCTTTTTACTTGCAAGAAGCCGTTGCAAAAGAACTAGAACGCTGTTGAAGCATGACATCATTGAGTGTTCCACAGGTCCAACGCCAAGGGTCTCGTCCATAGTGGTGGTGTCAAAACAGGACAGTGGAGGTGCAGTGAGCATCTGTTTTGGTATGTGGCAAGCCAACAAAGCAATTGAGAGAGAAAGATATCCTGGCACACACATAGTGGACATGATCATGCTACTGAACGGTGCCAAAGGCTTCTTTCATCTTGTCCTGAGCAAGGGATATCATCAACTCCAGTTGGAAAATAACTGTAGGTACATCACAACATTTTCGACTCATGTTGGTTTGTTAAGATACAAAAGGGTGAGTTGTGGGGTGTCGTGGATTAATTAAACCTGTCACACATGCTTTTAACTATAGTGATGACATATTGGTATTTGGGACAATGCAAAAGGAGCATGACAAGTCTCTTATACGAGTATGCCAGCTACTTGCGGATGCAGGTCTCACTTCTGAATGCAGGAAAGTGTGAGTTTAACAAGACCAAACTTAAGTTCTTTGGGCACGTTTCCTTTAATGGGAGAATGACTACTGGCCTGTTAAGGTGCAGGCACTGTCAGCTATTTGCCCCCCACAAGATGTCACCATGCTGCAATACTTCTTGTACAAGGCTAGTTATTGCTCAAGGTATATTTGTGACTTTGCTACTGTGAGTGCCCTATTGAGACTTGACAAAACGAAATTACCCTTTCCAGTGGTCTTCTGAATGTAATCAAAGTTTCAAAAGAATAAAACATGCGGTTGAGAATGCAACCGAGATAGCCTATTTTGACCCCAAGTTACATACTGAGATCACAGTCAATGTGAGCCCGGTGGGGCTTGGAGCAATCGTTGCTCAACATAATGGTCATCCAAATGCTCTGAGACAAATTGTGGCTTAAGCCAGTTGAAACCTGTCTGACACAGAACATGCCTATTCTCAGCCGGAGTAGGAGAGCCTGGCTGTAGTGTGGGCCTGCAAACAATTTCATGTGTTCCTGTACGGAAATATTTCACTATCGTTAAAGAGCACCAAGCGTTGCTCACCATTTTTGGAATCCCAAAAGCCAAGATGGCCCCTCGCATTGAGAGGTGGGGGTTGCGATTACAAGAGTAAGAAAATGCAACTGTACACAAGACGGGTAAAGATCAGAATCCTGCTGATTACTTTTAATGAGTACCAAAACATTGCCACAATCCAAAATGGCTGTGGAGTACATTACCTTCATTGTGAGGTCCAGCACACCAGCATCTATAGCCATTGAACAGATTATTGCTGCTACTAATGCTGACAAGAACATGCTTATCCTCAAAAACATAATTTCAACTCAATCGTGGAGGAAGAATGCTCAACCTTTTGTTGACGATGTTGCATTTCAAAAATGTACAGGATGAATTCTCCGTGACCAGAGAAGGTGTTGTATTGAGAGGCTTGAGAATTGAACCTGAGAGCCTAAGACAGCAAGTCACTGAACTAGCCCATGAAGGACAATGTGGCATTGTAGCCACTTATTAAACTGCTTACTCATAACAGATCGAGTGTGGTTCCTGCGACTAGATGAGCGAGCGCAGTGGGAGCTAAAAAGAGTGCCATCTTTGCAACTGCCTTTCCCCTAAAGTGACTCAGCATTAATTGACAATGTCTGACCTTACTGGACATGCTTGGGAAAGACTTGAAGTTGATTTATTTGGGCCCTTAGAAAACAGATATAATCTCATGGTAGTCATTTATGAGTATTGACGCTTTCCTTTAGTAGAGGCGTTATCATTAACAACCCATGACAAAATTATCGAGCGGCTGGATGACATCTTTGCAGTGTGGAGCATCCCCACCATTTTCAAATCAGACAATGGCCAGCCATTCAAAAGCAAAGAGTTCAAAGAGTTTCTAGTCAGACTAAATGTCAAGCATCAATGAGTACACCTCTGTGGCCTCAAGTCTATGGTATTGTGGAAAGATTCATGGGTACCCTCAAAAGAGTAATTCAACGAGTGTCGAGGGAGGGAATCGAGTTAAACTAGGCCATCAGTGCGTACCATTCAACTCCTCTCTCCACAACAGGTGCCAGTCCTGCCACCCTGCTATTTGGGAGCGCCATCGGAACTAAACTGCCATAGTGGACAGTAGACCGATCCTTGAGTTCTGATAAGGTTCCTGTCACAGACACTTCTCAAAAGTGCAAGATAAAAACATGTGCCTGCCGGCGTCAACGAGCTCAGGAAACAGCTTTCGAAGAAAGGTGACTTGGTCCAGGTCAAGCAGAAACGAAAGCGGAAAACAGGCACTCTGTTTGCTGTTGATCCCCTGAGGGTTGCGACATGCAAAGGACACATGGTTAAGGCACATCTTCCTCGAACGTCCATCGAACCGGATTCATCACACTTTAAGCACCAACCTCAACGTTCAATGGCTCCTGCAATTATGGATGAGGTGACCCCCCCTAACAATCCAGATCAAGCCTCAGACCCCGTGCCAATGGTGCACACTTTGAGTGTATCTCAACCGTCTCATACCATTCAATCTGTCTGATTAATGCGAGCGCTGCGCCAACTTATTGAGGGAATGTATTGTGACTGTTGCTTGTACTTTTTATTTTCAGAGGGTAGAAATGTAGTGTCATTCTGGGTGTACTCAACAGAGGAATTACGTAACTTGCTGGGAGGTGTTAAGGTATGGTTATTAACGGTTATGACATAATCAGTGTGCAGTGTGTAATTGTATGCAGAACAATAAAGACATCTGTTACTTAGCTCTGTGTGTGGCATATTCATTTGCATGCTGGCAGGCTGGTGAGGACTCTACACAGGTGAAATAAAGTTAGTACCTGCCAGCCACAGGTGCACTGATTCTTCCCCATCCTTGGACTGCAAGACTTGAGACAAAGCGGTGAGCAGAGAATTTTAGGCAAGAAAAGTTTGCAACAAACAAGAAAACACAACATTAATATTTAATGTGATTTTAAAACCAAATTTCTTTCCGGAAGCTGTAAATCAGTACTGGTGTATGCCAGCGGTTCTTAACTTTTTATTTCCGTGGAACCCCACCGAATCATTACTTGAATTGGAGGATCCTCACTAAGGGGTCTATTACGATGGCGGCACCACAACGGCAAAAGGGACCGCCCGCCATAGGTGCGGCGGTCCCGCCATTCAAATTAGGATTCGCCCGCCACACTGGTGGGCGCATCCCGCATTTTTTACATTGCGGCAGGCGGTGCTGTAAGCAGCACACGCCTCAATGTAAAAAATGCATGTAGTGCATTTGTATGCACAACGTGACAGGCACCGCGCGGTGCCTGCCACCTTGTGCATGCAAATGGTACCCCCCATGTGTGCCCCCATCCCCCCAACATCCTGGGGGCCCGCTACGGGCCCCCAACAGCAAAAACCGCATGCCTGAAAGGCTGCTCTCCGCCGGCATCCTGATATGGTTGGCGGTGTCTTACAGACACCGCCACCATATTGTGGCAGTTTTCCGCCCGGTTGACGTGTCGACCGGCAGAAAAGCGACAGACGGTCTTCCCGTCCGCCGCGGACCCCCCAGCCATCCTAATGTGGCGGGCGGATCGCCACCTCCGACCCGGCGGGCGGATCGCCCCCGCCGGGTCGGAGGTGGCGATCCGCCCGCCTTCCTAATAGGCCCCTAAGTCGTTACTAGCAGCCGGGGACCCCAGCTTAAACAATCGCTACGATTAGAACCTAAAAACAATATACAAAAATACAGATGTATATATCAAATAGTCTTTTAATTCACAAAAAATATAGAAAAGTCTAAAAGTCTAAATTCTAATTTTAATGGGAAAATGTTACCTTTTCTCAATTCAGTTTTTAATTCTAAAAGACGAAAAGATATGCTAGACTCTAGCACATCATGTTGTCGTTTTCGCTCCTAATGCATGTGCTCTCTTTGTCAGCGGTTCACTTGGGGCCACCCATTACTCATACCATATTCTGTTTGCTGTACTTGCTCTGGTCCCACGAACCAAGCTAAGGATACCAACCTAAGTTTTACCCTACAGTTTCAAATTTAGTTACATTTAAAGATATACAATTTTTATTTTTTGCTTCATTATTTATGTATACTTTATTAATCTGCTAATATAATTTAATTTTCTAACCAGTTGTGAATCCCTTGAGTCAGTGTCATGGAACCCTAGCGTTCTGCAGACCACAGGTTAAGAACTGCTGGTGTAAGGCACAAGGTCGAGACTTCTTGGAAATGTTGTATTTGTGAGGAATAGCATGCTGGCGATCACAAAGCCTGACATGGATCTGAAAGGAAAAAGAAGTTCAGAATATTGTTTAAAAGTCTGGAAATCAGTACATGGTTATAGCAGAAGTTCAAGAAACTTAGGTGAGGACTGAGAAGTCCTCACCAAGCTGGCATTGGGTTCAGAAACACAGGGAGCAAATAGTGACACAATGGGGCATATTTACAAGCCCCTAACGGCACTGGGGCATCCCTTTTGCTGCATTCCGCAGCACACATAGAAACAGCAAATCGCCTTTAAAGATTGTTTATTTGCAGGAAGGACTCCCTTCCTGCACTCAAACAATTGCCCTCGCAGCGCAAGCACCCTTGAAAGATGGCGCAAGGGTTCTTGCGATATCCAGCTTTTTTAGCGCTAGGGGAACGCGAGGTGCGCCGTATTTTTGTAAATATGGCGCATCCCTGCAAGTTGAAAATGTCGGAGCACTGCGTTGCCAAATTTGGCGTTACACCACCCTCCAACATTTTCCTGTTCATATCCCTCAATGGTTCTCTAGAAAATGGGCCGTACGTGTGATTTGTTAATACTACACCTGATTACCAGGGTAACTCCCCACCATTTTATCCTTGAGTTTCACCTGGACATTTTGGCTGCATTGAGCAGTCTCGGGCCCTCCTATGTGGCCGGCCAGGAGTTACCGATTCTGGTGAAATTGGTAACCTGAGATGCAGCTCATTGTATATATTTTACTGGAATTATTTTATTTAATTGAACGGTTAATAAATCATTTGAAATCATGAGCTCATTACGAGTTTGACCCTGAATGTCCTCTAAGAAATGTGAACTCCAGAGGCAATCAGTAATTCTGGGTCCTATTTCCCTGTTAACTCCTTAACCGGACTTCTATTGAGTGGGCGGGGCCGCGTCGGCCAACGGACGTGCGCAGCACTAGCGAGTTAGTGCTTGCGACAGCTGTTGGCCGACGGGCGCACTTAACGGGTTAATGCCTCATTTTACCAGACCTTTCCCAGGGAGGTTTTGGCAATCTGAGGGTGAAAGTAAACAAAGGAGTATTTCCGCAGATTTTTACCATTCTGATGGGATTGCCAACTGAATTAAGTGGCCACCGCTAGTGAGGGCCCAATTGTCCACCGAAAAATACTAGCCCCATGAAGGTCCCTTGTGTCTTGGGGGGGGGGGCGATTGGGTTGCTAACTGTCTTTAAGCCCCATTAGTGGACAGTCTGACTCCTAACTGAGGCCTCAAAGCTTGGCAGTCATATATTCTACTGAGATAGGGTGACTAGACGTCCCGGATTTGCCCGGACAGTCCCGGATTCCCACCAGCTGTTCCTGCAGACTTCAGCAATTTTGGTTCATGTCCCGGTTTTAATAGGAGGTCGCCTGAAATCAGTGAGAGGCACTTGCTGCCTTGCTGGGTGTCCTAAAGTTGTGCTAGTTAGCAGCTGTTATGAGTAAGCAGTTTAATAAACAGGTATGATGCTGGTTTTAGAAATTACATCGTATTTATTTTCTTAGTGCTTCTTCTGTGTTCCTATGTTGATAAGAGTTGTCATTCTGTGCCTCACCGTTGGGGTAGTAGTCCTTCTTCTATTTTTGCAAAATATTCCAGTTTTGGGTTCTCAAGATCTGCTCACCCTATACTGAGATCGTCTACAAAAACTATCATATGGTGTCACAATGCCCACACCTTTTCTAAAGTGTCTTCGAAACGTTCTTTTCTAAGTGGCCAGTGGCAAACAGCAGCATTCCATTCCATTGATGGTGCTCGTTTTATGCTGTAATCCTGGTAATGTCGAAGTGCCCTGGAGCGGCCCCTTGCTGTTCTACAGACAGGCTATAAACAACGGATAACATGGCATATACCGCGAGCATATGAGGAGATTATTAGAGGCCGTCTGACACAAAATTCGAAAAATAATGAAGTCTTGCGAGTTGGCACGCCTGCAAAAAAAGATATGAAACTCGCGCCTTTGGAGAAATTGCAGAACAGCGTTGTGCACTTCCCGTCGTGTAATTAAAGGGCTTTAATTTAGCGAGTTCCCTCATGCTTGACTGCTTTATCAAATTAGCGCGCCGAAATTGAAGTAAACGTCACGACTGAGCGGGCCGCATTCCGCCGCGGCCCGGGAGCCGAACAATCGCCTCAAGTGTGCGGCGCGAAGATTAGTGGCTTCTGAATAGGCGCTGTTGGCTTAGCGGCGTCAACAAACGCGAAAATCCGCGGACTCAATAACTAATTCTAAAAAGACAATATGAGAAAATACCGTATCACGAAATACTACGGGTTACTGCATGTTGGAGTGTAGTGACTCGGTCTATTAA
Source organism: Triturus cristatus (assembly GCF_964204655.1). Taxonomy (NCBI): domain Eukaryota; kingdom Metazoa; phylum Chordata; class Amphibia; order Caudata; family Salamandridae; genus Triturus; species Triturus cristatus. The sequence goes on along the minus strand of NC_140594.1, from coordinate 1,060,494,105 downwards.
ACAACAAATAAAGCTCTGTGCTTTGTATTTACATAGCCCAGGCAGACTTGCTGGAACCTGGTGCATGACAGAACAGGCTGTGAAAAACACGCTGAGCGCCGATTTCGAAACATATATATTGGAGGGTAATAATGCACAAAATAACTTTATTTCGAAAACATATTAGAGCAAATGTATTTATTTATTAACGGGCAGTGATTCCGTGTTTTGATGCGAGGTATGAAGACCATTTCGTATTTATTAGAAGTTTAAAGGGCCATACACCCCTCGGCCACTTCAAAGCACTGGACGAATTAGAAGAAAATGTGATGGACACAGAATGCCAGGTTTGGTGAATACCAGGACTGCCTACTCTTGGCTTGACCTTGCCTCTTTTTTTCCAACCCCCTTCACTTCGTGTCTCTTAATATCAATTTTGCAGTTGTTTTCAATATTACTTGCTTTATCACTGTTTTCCTAATTCCTGCCGTTCTCTCTTGCACTCGGTCATAGTCTGATGATGACAAATAGGTTCCAGTTTCCAAAAGTAAATGCCTGTGCCCACCACCAGCAACAACCGGCACAAATTAAGCATTGTTTATTTGTCCTGACAACTTGACTGCTGGGATGCAGAAATCTGGATTTCTAAATTTTGAAGCATCCTCTGAACCTAGGCTTGTTTTCAAAGATCACACCTATGTTCTGATGAAATAGCTTCAATTATGGCTCTAGCTTGGCTATACGTGGAATGATGTGAAATTCTGCATTCAGGGGTTTTACATCAATTAACCACACCAAGACAGGCCAGGTTACTAGAGAGGGAAGCTGGAAAAGGCGTAAAAAAAGTATACAGATTTAATATATTGTTTAAAAGCAGGAAAACAATTTTCAAGCATGCCTCTTGGCTAGTGAGCTGGTACACAAGTAGCTTTATTGGGAGAACCAGAATAAAACATGGTGGACATACTAAATAGGTTGGTGAGTCTGGCCATGTACTGCTCAGTAAAGGCAGAAGCCTCCACCACTCACCAAGAGCACATGCGTCTCATCTGCATGGGGTGCCCACATGCAATTGAGGTTCTGGTCCCTTTTCACCACAGGGCCATCAAAGCCAGGCCATAAGCACATAAGCCGGGTTAGGCATGTCTTGGTTCCGTCCCGTGCAGAGATATATACATCAAGCCAGATTCACAAAGATGCTAAGTGCTGGTGTGGCTTACACTTGTAGTATTCATGGCTTATTCCTAAATTACAGGAGTATTCTATCTTACTCGTGAAACACAAGAGTGTGGGAAATTAGGCTGTTGGTTGAATGGGGTGGGTGACAAAATCCATGCCAGGTGAACCATAAAAGTCACAAAATTAAACTGTCCTTAACCCTGTAGTAGCTTGGCACAAAAGCAGTCAGGCTTAACTTAGAGGCATTGTGTAAAGTATTTATGCAGTACACAAAGAGTAATAAAGTGACAACAAAACAAGATGAAAATCACACACCAATTTAGAAAACTATAGTGAATATTAATAGGTTATTTGACACCAAAATTACAAAAATCCAAACAGTAGAACAGGAGTTATGAATGTTTCCAGTTTAAGGTAAAAAGTAGTGCTTAAAAGATCAAATCACCAGCTGGCGAAATCTATTAATCCGAGACTGGGTCAAAGTTGAAAAATGTGCCAGAACGTGATGGAGTGTGAGTCAGATATAAAAAGTGGTTTCTGCCTGAACGGCACTTACCTTCGGACATAGAAGAAATTTGAAAGAAAAATTTCTTAAATGGTAAAGTTCAGAGGGGCAAGGCTGCAGGTGGATCCCGAGGAGGGAGTGTCGTCGTTCTAGAGCTGCTGGACAAAGTTGCTGAGAAGATTTCTTCTTTTGGACTGACTCTCTTTTTTGGAAGCTGAAAATCTCCAGCGGGACAAGGCTGGAAACTGTAGCCAATGAGAGCTCCACAAGTCTGGGGGACTGCTGAACAGGATTTTCTGCTGCAGCGAAGAATGTAGCGGAAGTTACTGCGAAGTCAGGCCAACCGGCGTTGCACCTTGAGTGGATAGACAAGCAGTTTGGTCCCGGTCTCCTCTCGGTTCTCAGAGCAATTATTAGCCCAAACAGCCAGTCCTCTGAGAGTCCTTCTGCAGGTCCAGAAAGTGAACTGTAGAGTAGGTCTGAAGGCCGTGTGTTTAATCCTGGTGCCTTCTTTGAAGCAAGAGAAGTTTCTAGAGAATTCCCTTCGAAGAGCTGGAAGTTTCCTGCCTTGCCTGCCCTGGCTCCAAGCTGGCTGCATGTACAATGCAGTGATGACAAGTCCTTTGTGTGAAGACAGAGCAAAGCCTATTCAGCTGCAAGTGGGTCTGTCTCCACTCCCTCATCCTGCCAGTTGATGGCTCATCCAGACACACCTAACCTCTCTATTGTGTGACTGTCTTGGAGCAATAAACAAAGTCCAATTGGCAACTACACCAAGTCATGTGTCACAGTAACAGTCTGCAGGCACCAAATAGTTATGGGGTAAAATGCAAACTTTCTAAAACTGGCATTTTCAAAAGTGTAGCTTGAAATCTGACTTTACCATTAAGGAGGATTTTTAATTACAGTTTCTCAGACACTAAACATAAAATGTTTACCTGTTCCCAATCAAAAGTTAGCACCTATTAAATGTAATAAGGCAACACAATATTATCCCATGGGAGTAGTAGGCCTCCCAGTGGTGAAAAACAAATTTAGGAGTTTTTCACTACCAGGACATCTAAAATGTAAAAGTACATGCCCAGCATTAATTACAAGGCACCCTACCCTATTGGCTACCTAAGGGCTCCTTTAGGGGTGACTTATATGCAATAAAAGGGGAGTTTAAGGCTTGGTAAGGGTGTGATATTGGAAAGTCAAATTGGCAGTTTAAAACTGCATTCAGGCTGCAATGGCAGACCTGGGACATGTTTTAAGGGGCTACTTAAGTGGGTGTCACTATAAGTGCTGCAGGTCCACTAGTAGCATTTAATATACATGCCCTGAGTATATGGTATACCACTCCACAAGGGACTTATAAGTAAATTAAAATGCCAATCAGGTGCAAACCAAATTTTAACATGTTTGACGGAGTGACCACAAGCACTTTAGCACTGGTTAACAGTGGGAAAATGCACAGAGTCATGAGCTGACAAAAAGGAATTTCAGAAAACAGTGGAGGGCGAAAGGAAAATGTTTGGGGGAAGGCTGCCAGGTCTAACAAAGAGCAAGCCAGGAGTGCTACAAGAGTATGTCACAGCAAACTCTTTGTAAATCTGCTCCAAAGAGGTTATGGGTCCGATTCACAAAGATTTTACTAGGACTGGGTGTGTCTTACTCATGAAGTACTAATGGGTACTCTTTGCGTACTTCTGGCTTACTCCTGCAATTCAGGCATAAGCTATTTGTACTATAAAGGTAAGTGGTGCCCAGATCTTTGTAAACCAGGCCCTATATTTGTAAATACACGAAAACAAACTTAAACCATGTGCATATAAAATGAACATACAAAGTTCTGTAAAATACAACGTGAAGTAAACAGAAAAATAGAACATAAAGAATCTTAACTAAATCTAAAACAACTTTAACAATGTTTGCCTATCTTCTCTCTTAAAAGCGGAACAAAAAGAACCTCACAGAAACATTTAACAATGGTACAGAAAAAAATAAAGCAAAATAATACAATAAAAAGTACAGTTTCCAAGCCAATTCAAAAGTAGTTTATTTCAATGTAAATCTAGCTATAAAAACAAAAGTTACAATATAAAATATTAACTATATTCAAAATACATACATAACATTTAATTTATACTAAAACGCACTGTTAGAAATTGGGTTTTTAGTTGGCAGAGGTATGCGCCCTTTCCAAGCAGGAACCACAATCCTAGTCAGAGTAAGTCAGATACACACTCTAAATTCACCTGTGCTCACCCTCCTGTAGCTTATCACAGAGCAGCCAGGCTTAACTTGAGAGGCAATATTTAAAGTATTTGTGCAACACTTAAAACAGTGAAAACATCACACACAAATAATCCACCCTAGGTTAGAAAATAGAGATTAATTTAATGAACAAAACAAGACCAAAACAACAAAAATTGAATAAGTAAAATCGGAGTTATGAATTTTTAAAGATTATCCTGAAATATAGTGCTTAAAATCATAAAGTGCAAACCAGGCTATCTGGTCATGCATGACCGGGTCAAATCCAAAAGGTCAGGCCAACTGTGATAAAGCGCAGGTTGGATATAGGGACAAACCTTTTCACGCTGACAAAATACCTTGTTGCACCATCGACGGGGCCCGATGCGTCGAGCAAAGGAGGAGATGCGTCGTCGTTGATCCCTCTTGATGCAGGCGATGCATTGGTTCTTAGCTGAGCAAATTGAGATGCGTCGTCGTCGACTCCTTCAGATGTAGGTAATGTGTCGTCATCGAGCCGCACATCCGGTAATGTGATTTCTTTGTCGTTATCAGCAGCTGCAATGCATTAGCATCGAGGGGAGATGCGTCAGTTCTGAGCGGTGCAACAATGGCGATACCTGGATTTTAGTGGATACAGTACAGAAAAACCACTTCCAAGGGCCTAACACTGGATTGGCACCACTTGGCAGGACAAGAATCACAGTTGGCAGAGTCCAGGTGTTGTAGCAGGTTGTTGGAAGTCTTTGATGTCCTTAAGACTTCAGAACAGGAGTCAAGCCAGCAAGTCTGTGTAGTCACTCTGGTTCTGGGGTGCAGTGATGCAGGTCTAGTCCTTCTCACTCCTAGCAAGGAAGGCAGCAGGCAGCAGGCAGAAGGGCAGGCACAGTAGAGCAGTAGTCCAGCAAACCAGCAGAGTTCATCAGAGTGATAGTCTTTTGAGCAGCACAGCAGTCCTTCTTCCTGGCAGAGTATCCTCAGGTCCAGAAGTGTACTGAGCTGGTGGTATCAGAGGTCCAGTACTATTGCCCAGTTGTGCCTTTGAAGTGGGGAACACTTCAAAGAGTGGTTTTTGAAGTGCTCAGAGTCCCTACCCTGGCTCCAGACTCGTTACATGGGGGTATGCAGCCCTTTGCGTGGGGACAGGCAGGTGTGTCAGCTCCCCACTCCCATCCTGCCGAGAACGGCCCATCAGGATGTTGATTTCCCATCAGTCACACCTAAGCTCCCTTTGTGTGTGGCTGTCTGGAGGGAATGCACAAAGCCCAGCTGTCATCTATCCCAGATGTGTATTCAGGGACAGGCAGAATGATTAAAGTAAGAAAATGCCAACTTTCTAAAAGTGGCACTTTCAGATTTGCAACTTAAAATCCAACTTTACCATAAGCTGTGATTTTAAATTGCGAGTCCGGAGTCACCAAACTCGAAAAGTCCATCTATTAATTGGAAATTACATGTATAGGCTGTAATAAGGTAATCCCAATGTTAACCTATAGGAGAGCTAGGCCTTGCAGTAGTGAAGAATGAATTAAAGAGTTTTTTCACTACCAGGACATGTAAAACTTAAAAGTACATGTCCTACGTTTTAAATACACTGCACCCTGTCCTTGGGCTGTCCAGGGCCTACCTTAGGGATGACTTATATGTATTAAAAAGGAAGGTTTGGGCCTAGCATAAAGGTTAACTTTCCAGGTCGACATAGTAGTTTAAAGTTGCACATAAAGGCTCTGCAGAGGCAGGTCTTAGACATGTATTAAGGGCTTCTTAAGTGGGTGGCACAATCAGTGCTGCAGGCCCACTAGCAGCCCTTACTTTACAGGCCCTGGGCAGGGGTAGTGCACTTTACTGGGGGTTATAAGTAAATTAAATATGCCAAACACATGTAAACCAATTATACCATGTCTTTTAGGGAGAGAGCACAAGCTCTTTAGCACTGGTTAGCGGTGGCAAAGTGGACAGAGTCCTAAAGCCAACAAAAAAAAAAAATCATCAAAAAGGGGAGGAAGGTGGCAAAAGGTTTGGGGGTGAACCAGCAGAAATGGCTATTTTCAACACACACACAAAGACTACTCAGCATAAAATCCTCAGAAAGTGAAAAGTCTCAGTGTGAGCCAAAGGGAGCATTTAAGCGTCTTTGCAATGAGTTAGAAATAAAACTCATTATTAGCCACAAAAAAAACAAAAAAAGGAATTAACTAGTGACCTATCCTCTGGTGAAATCCACCCTGTTGCCAGGCAGGCTGTTGAATGTAATGCTGCTCAGACCTTTCAAAGACATCATTTTAAAAACTGCTGAGAAAGAAACGAAGAAAAGAAGTGGTGGTTTCAGACTGTGCTAAGATTTTAATAAGTCTGTCCATAGAATGTACAAAAGAGGATGGTGAGTCACCTCGACTGGAACATCCTGCTGGGCTCAGGACAGGCTCCACCTACTTGATATTGATTATTTGTCTATTTCGTCTGGCTCTAGGCCCTCGTATAATTGTGCACAGTGGCAAACACTGCTTAGTTTCAGGCTCTCACAGCCAAGCTAAATTTGGTAGGCCCTAATCACCAATTCTGTGACTCTTGGCCTTCTTTAAAAAAAATGTAACACTTAGACCCTGATTATGAGTTGCTCGTTATATTCCGACCCGTGCGTAAACTCATGTGTCCGCATGGGTTGGAATTACGAGTTGGTAGGTATTTAATGCATACAATAGTTATGAAATGCATTACATACCTCAACCTTTTGTTAACTTTTGGCAGTGTGGAAATATGGATTTTTCTGGTCAGTTATGTCCCCTATCTTGGACCCCAACGGTTTTATGTATAAATCACAAGTACATGTATGTTTCCTCCAGTTCCAGTTATGAAGACGCAAACACATGTGCGTCCACCGCCAACATGTCCTCTTTCAGATCCGCCATGAATGGGCCGGATATTCTATCCCTAAGTATGAAAGGTCACCGGCTTTATATGGTTCACTTATCCCATTTTACAGTTCAGACGAGTAGGCCCTGACTCTGCCATCAAGCCTTTTCCTGCCTTCTGCCTCTGAAAGCTCCAGTCCGAGCTCGCATCTGTACCCATGAACTTTGTCCTACTCCCTGCGCGGCTAACGGTGCCTGACTCCAGCCTGTTGCCTGCCAAAAAAACTGTATTTCACCTTCAAGATTATCTGCTTTGCTCCGCTCCCTATCCAATGCATTCCTGTCTAGAAGTTTAAAGTAAACATTCTTTCAGCTACCGAGCAAAAGGCCCGGCTTCTCTGTCTTTATGCAAGTAATTCATAGCCCTGTTAATATGAAAGATTTCGGCCCTCGCATCTAGTGTAGACACTTAGACGCTTGTACACGCATTAACAGTCAGTATAGTCAGTATAGAATAAGATTCTATCCTAAGAAGACCTTTCTTCCTGGATAACACAGTCCTTTAAACATAGGATATTAGATATGATTTGGGATTAGGTTGACATAACCCCAGACTTCTGTCGCCACATGTAGAGCTAAATGTCAAGTCCCCTTCACCCCCTAGTTACACGTCAGTCACACGTCATGCTGCTGCGTGTGCATCTCTGCCAAGTATTTCTGCTGACATTGCGAAATTCTTTCATGGAACCACCCATTTATGACGTCATATCCAATGACGTTCTTTAGTTACACCCAGTTACACCCATTTTTGCTACGCATGTATGTCTTATCTTTGCTATCAATTGTTACGCCTCCTCCATCTGTTTCACTGTAATGCCTATTGTATAAAAATGATTACCTGTAAATAAAGTTGGGTCTTCACTTCCTGAACCTTCGTGGTGATGGAATATGGAGCTCATCGATTTAAATTGATTATGGAATAAAGCCCGTTCCGAACCTCTAATACCACGGATTCTGCCTCTTATTTTACTGAGCTATTGTTATAGATTTTCCGCATCAAATTAAGTCCCGGTAATTAAATTATTTACCACATAAATGGCGCCCGAATAGGGACACTTTCTCATCTCACGCGCCGGCGGTGCGTTGCAGGCCCGGTCTCCTGTCACAGCTGGACGGACAACAACGCGTACCCACAGGATTTCCTGTATCTCCCTCCTGCCGAGCGGGGGTAACTGAGGCTGCGATCAACACCCAGACGAGGCGGTGAGAAGTGCGAAGTATCCCGACCAGAGCCTAGCTGAGAGAGCAAGATCCGAGGTATACAGAGGCCCACCAGTTCCGAAGTCCCGAAGCTCCGAAGTATCGAGTCGAGTCCAGTCCGGTCCGAGTCCAGTTCAGTTCAGTTCCGAGGCCTTCCGTTCCGAGCTACCCGGTGAGTACCATTATCGGGGAGGCGTTCTGACGTGCACATAGGTTGTGCCGGTCAAGAAGGGTTTGGGTACACAAATCCGGTCTGCACTGTTTCAGCAGTGTACCTGTACTGTTTAGCAGTATATCAAGTATGTCTAGTATATGAAGTCAGAATTATCTAGTTAGTATCGAGTATTATGCTTAGTGAACGGCCATCATTGTTGTTCATTAAATGTTAAATGTTAAATGTTTTAAATACGTTCTGCATATTGTGGTATGAATGACTGTTCATTATTGTGTCTCGTTGTATTAAACGTGTTCAAAATTTAGGTATCAGATCAGATCAGTTCTCAAAATGCCGCTCTTTTCGAAATTAAGACAGATCAAAACTAGAAAAGGGTTACTCGAAGAAGCTGTTCCCATTCCTCCTAGGGACACTCCAGGGTACTTTATGTATCATAAACATGGCCTAGACGCCATATTATTTCTTGATTTATGGGTAGACTACACCAAGGAATTACCAGAAAGTCACAGGTGGCCCGCAGCTGGGACCTGGGATGCAGATTGCATCGTGAAAGTAGAGGAAGAATTATGGAAAAAGAAAGCTAGACAATCACAGAAAGACGCCATTGAATTATGGCGAAAAGAATCGTATAGACGTACGGAAAAAGCACGTAGACAGGAAGAGAAGAGTAAGGAGAATTCAAATAAAGTTCGAGAAAATATATTAATTGAAGAAGGTACTCGAGTAAAATCAGAACAAGTAGACAGACAACGAAATGCCCTTATGAATGGTATGTATCCTCTCCTGGCCGAAGGATTACCTAAGGCTACGCCGGAGATACCAAAAGACTTGCCACCCCCATTGTTTCCGATAAAGGTACATCCCAAAGGACATCCCAGAACCGCAGTAGATGTTTTTCTTTCCTCTTATTTAGACGACGCAGCTCCCGAGTATACTAATGCTGCGCCACATAGACCGCCTGCAGAGGGGGTTCAACGCCAAGACCCTCTTCCGTCTGTACCTCCGCAACAGCAAACTCCGACACAAGTTCAGGCAAGCACATCTGCTTCGACATCTGTATCCACACCTATAGTTGCTATGTCACGTTCGACGAATCCTTTCACATCCAGCACCCCAGGTGGGGCTACCGGAGGTGCATCAAACATTTTTTCCACGCCACCCAGAATAAATAAACTTTCCTTTCAAGAATTAGCTCACCAACGTACGCCCAAACTAGTAACTCCCAACACGCTCAAGGAACTTCTAATAGACTGTAGATATGACCCGGTGCCCGGAAAAGGGGACGAAATGGTGCTAGCATCATTACGTATCCGACGAGCTGCTATATATTTAGGGAAGCTACCAGGAATGACTACGCACTTAGAAAATATATATCACTTTGTCCAGTCAGGACGAGATTCCGAAAGTATTGACAGAGCCATGGAGTACCAAAAAGTGGAAATACAGGGGGAACTGTTACGTTTCCTCATAAATTGTGTGATCAGAAATCAAGACCGACCAGGGGTAAATCCGAAAGAAATGCAAATTCTTACCACATGGAGTCGGAATATATCAGAGGGGAGACATGATAAACGATCATGTATAGTAGCTATGTGCCGAAAGATCCGCAAAGAAATAGAACGAATACACGAAGAAAGATTAGCAGTAGACGAACCTGAACAAAACGAGGAGGAGGAGGAATTAGAACTGCCCACAGGACAGTTAGAAACCATGGCCTATGTAGGTAGAGGAAGATCTTGCAATAATACTAGATGCTTCACTGATCCGATACGTCCGGTACGTCCAGATAATAGCAGAAATTTCCAAACTCCTATAATAAATATAAGGTCCCCCGAACATTCGTTCCAAGCCGCTGACAACCTACTCCGAGAACGAAGGGGTTATCATATACTCGATTCTATGGACGAACAAGAATTAGCCAGGTCAGCCGTTCATTGGGTTGACAGTCCCGGAAAGTATAGTGACGACACACTAGCACACACGTTTTTGAACCTCGCTCCAGGTGAACAGCGTTTAGCTGGTACCTATATGATTCAACAACTCCTTATATTATATAAAGGCCAACACTCCGATCCTGGTCCATTACCTGATATATTGACTAAATTACTCACGAATAAATGGAGAGGTTCAGGTACTGAGTTAATTAGAGAAATACTAGAATCCAGAAAGCAGTACATTCTTTTTGTATGTCCCGAACATGTTTCACTGCCCATCAAGGAAAGAACGACGTACTATATGGATAGACAGAATCCCTTACGCGAAGTGCACCCGATAAAAGGTGACGACAATCAGTTTAAACGTGTGTTTGTATACACACCCATATCTAAAATAGAACTATTGGAAATGAAGAAGGTGGTACCCAGTCATGATAAAGACCCAGCGGGTTTCCACCGTGAAATAAAAGACATGTTGCTCATGGGAGAGTATACCTATCCAGACATTATGACGATATTGAAGGTATTAATGCCTGCGGGCATTTATGAAAAACTCAAGGAAAAGGATTGGGAGGTGGGAGACCAAAAGATAGATTGGACAGCATTAGAAAACGAAGAAAAAGCTCGAGGTCCAGGTGCAGGGCTTGGGGAGAAGACCAAAACCCTACCAGGTTTACTAGTACAGGTACTGCCACGTTTATTAACTACGAAAAAGGAAGACTGGGGTGCAATCTCAGCCTGTAAACAAAAGCAAGATGAAGACACTAGTGATTTCTACGCCCGATTCGAAAAATGTTTTGGTATAAATAGTGGAATAAAAGCAAGTAGCGAATCGTATCCACATCTGTTTGTGACAAAGTTAGTTGAAAATTCTCTGCCCCAAGTTAAGAATAGAGTATTGAAATTCGAGAGTACCTGGCAAGGTAACACTCCGTCACAAATGTTACAAATGCTACAGTACCATCACAATAGAATTAGAGAAGAACAAGAACATGAACAAAGACGCATGAAAGACACGAAAATGAAAATGCTAGTTTCCCAGACAGTTCCAGCTGACGGTCATAAAAAGGGTATGACACAGTCCAGTGTTTCAACAGGTCCTGTAAAAGGGACGTGCAACTATTGTAAACAGCCAGGTCATTATGTACACGATTGTCCAGTTTTAAAACATAATATTGCCATAGGTAATACAAAAGAAAGACCACGGCCACCTAGACAGGATCAGAATCAACAAGGAGCTCCGCAGCATGCACAGTCCATGCCAGCTCCGCAACAGTCCATGCCAGCTCCACCACAGCAGCCTATTGCTGCCACCCAAACAACGACCCGACAGATGTATCAGACCGCACAGTATGACTATCCTGATTACCAACGATACTCATGAAACAGCCTAGAGAGGGAAGTTGGCTTACCCCTTATTGAGGTCCCTGTAGATCAAGAAGGACCTTATGTACACAGTGAACTATTAGGCCAAGATAGAAAATTTTTACTTGATACAGGGGCAAGCCGAACAACAATAAAACGTAGTGAAGTTCCAGGGGCACCCCTCTCAGGCTCACAGAATATTTCCCTTGGCTTTTCAGGAAAACCTATCGTTAACGAAGTATCACAGCCTCTTCCCCTTACGATTGGTCCTTTGACACGAACTACAGATTTATTGCTTACTAAATCATGCCCAGAAAACTTGTTAGGTATAAAAACTTTGAAAGCTCTAGGAGCTATAATATGTTGTTCTCCGGAAGGAGTAAGATTGTTTTTGCGAGATTTCAAAGGGCACTATGTGTCCCGAGACATGGATTCCCGACTACAGACTTTACCCGCACATTTATGGGCACAAGGCCCTACAGATGTTGGTTGCATGAACATCACACCATATCGAGTCACACTAAAGGCAGGAGTGGTACTACCACGAATGCGACAATACAAGTTACCCCCAGATGCTGTAGTGGCTTTACTGCAAATCATTGACGAGCTTATTGGCCAAGGAGTGGTTGTGGAGACCGACTCCAATGTATGTAATTCACCGATAATTCCGATTCTTAAACGAACTGATCCAAAGGCTCCGCCAGTATATCGATTGGTTATTGATCTGCGCGAATTAAATAAATGTATTGTACCACAATACCCCGTAGTTCCAGACATTTCTTCATTACTGACAGCTATTGATTCCGAAGCAACATTCTTTACTGTAATTGATCTCAAGAATGCCTTTTTCAGCGTCCCAATAGATCCGGAAAGCCAATACTTGTTCGGATTTAGTTTAAATGGACGAAGCTTTAAATTCACACGCGCACCTCAAGGATTCACAGAAAGCCCCAGCATCTATAGCCAAGCACTGAAACGAGAACTTGACAGTATACACATGCCAGTCAACACTGCCCTGCTTCAATATGTCGATGATCTGCTGATCACCGCTAGAAGCGAACCTGAATGTGAAAAAGCCTCGCTGACGGTTTTACATTTTTTGGCCGAAAAGGGGCACAAGGTGTCCCCTTCTAAACTGCAATTCTGTGTCCAGCGAGTTGTTTACCTTGGTCACTCGCTGTCCAAGGAGGGAAGGCAGCTTACACCAGATCGCATCCAGTTAATAGCTAACATGCCAATACCCAAGACACAAAAGGAGGTGCGGGCTTTTATAGGCCTCACTTCATATTGTAGGCAGTGGATCCCTCAGTATGCATTTCTAGCAAAACCACTCATTCAATTGACAACACAGGAGGCAGCCACATCGACTGTCCTCCCTTGGACTCAGGAACATACACACGCTTTTGAAAGCCTAAAGAAAGCTTTATGTCAAGCACCTGTCCTAGCAACACCATGTTACAGCAAACAATTTACGCTCTTTGTTACAGAACGCGAAGGTACTGCTTTGTCAGTACTCACACAGGAACAAGCAGGATCACACAAACCGTGTGCTTATTTTTCTAGTACATTAGATCCCGTAGCTCAGGCTCTGCCTGCGTGCCTAAAATCAGTGGCAGCAACAGCTTTAGCAATTAGACAAAGCGATGCCATAGTGTTAGGACACCAATTGACAGTACAAGTACCACATGCAGTAGAGGTTCTCTTGAACCGCACACAGACACAACACTTGACTATAGCACGACTCACTGGTTACGAATTAACATTGTTTCAGCCACATATAGAAATCAGACGTTGTAGTACATTGAATCCTGCCACACTGTTACCAGTAAACGGAACAGACCCACTTGCACATGATTGTATTGAAGTTATCACTATCACGACGAAACCTAGACAAGACTTGACAGATGTCCCATTGTCAGATCCAGACCTGACGTTGTATGTAGATGGTTCATGTATGAGAACAAGTACAGGAGAGTTAGTGGCCGCGTATGCAGTCACAACAGACACTGAAGTCATTGAAACAAATCGTATTAATACCTTGTCCGCTCAAGCAGCAGAGCTCATCGCTCTGACACAAGCCTGTATTCAAGCTACGAATAAGAAAGTCAACATATATACTGATTCACGTTATGCATTCGGAGTTGTACATGACTTCGGCGTGCTGTGGCGAGAGAGAGGTTATTTAACTTCTCACGGTACCCACATCCAGCACGGACCCCTTATTCATGCCTTACTAGATGCAATACATCTACCCATTGCAATATCAATTATGAAATGTAAAGCTCATACGAAAGTTACTGATATCATTTCCCAAGGCAATGATTTAGCTGATAGAACAGCTAAACAGACTGCTCAAACTCACACGTCTGACATGACAAAGACAATAGTTCCGACACCAACACATTGCATGACGGTTAAGGATCCCGCTCTTGACGTAATTGACATACAGACACATGCTACACCAGATGAAATAAAGAAATGGACTGAATTAGGAGGGACCCAAACGGATCAAGGATGGATGACGAAGGAAAAATCTGTGTGGTTCCTTCCTGATTCAATGGTCCAAGTTGTCATTAACACTGTACATAGTCCAGCGCACTTAGGAGAAAAAGCTATGCTAGACAGCATTCAACACATTTGGTTCAACAAACATTTACGAGCAGCAGCTAAACAAAAGGTCCGTACCTGTATGATCTGTTGTCAGTTTAACCCAGGTAAAAGCATTCCCGTAGAACAGGGTGGATTTCAGCCTCCTGATCACTCTTTTGAAGTCCTCCAGATGGATTATATCCAGATGGAACGATGTCGAGGATTCAAATATGTTCTCGTAGTTGTTTGTGCTCTTTCCCGTTGGACAGAGGCATACCCGGTTTCAGATTACACTGCCCCGACTACTGCCAAACAGTTAGTTCGAGAATTCTTCCCACGGTACGGTTTACCACGTGCTGTCTACTCAGATAACGGCCAGCCGTTCTCCTCCGAACTAATGAAACACGTTTCACTCTTGTTAGGCTATCAGTGGAGATTCCACTGTGTCCGACACCCCGAGGCAGCAGGTCTCGTGGAACGACATAATCAAACTCTGAAAATTAGATTGTCCAAAATATGTAGAGAGAAAGGTGTCGACTGGGTAGTAGCCTTACCCGTTGCACTTTTTTACATGAGAATGGTAGCGCACTCTCGAACAGGGCTATCCCCTTATGAAGTGGTCTTTGGTAGACCACCAAATATGTGGGGGACGCCTATACCACGCAAAATAACTGATGTTGACTGTAACATGCTGACAGATTACTTGGCTTCCTTGATGTCTGCACTACAATCTTGTCGTTCACAGGTAGCTGCAGCCTTTCCCGACAACACCGAGGTGAAACCCCATGACGTAATTCCAGGGGATCTAGTATTAGTGAGGAACTTTGACCGGAAGTCCCAGCTGGATCCTAGGTGGAGATCGCCTCAGCTCGTATTGTTAACAACGAGGACAGCCGTGAAGATCGAAGGTCGAAAAGGCTGGATACATTCAAGTCATATCAAGAAATTTCATGGACTACCATCTGATATAGAGACTAAACCCTGTATTTCTTCACCGATTGACTCAAAGCTTCCTTTGGTTGAACAAAATAACTCAGAACAATATAGACTAAAACTTAGGTCTAACAAGTCAGGCAATTTGATTGTTTAAGTCCTCTCCAAGGTGAATCGGTCGAATTTGTCTCTGACATGTATCAATTAGAGCTGTATAGAGAAAGAAACAGAAGGATCAAGTTGAAACGACATGCGTACTGTAAATCACTGCGTAGTCATTGCACAGTGACGTTATTAATTTTGTTTTTCTTATATCTTTTAATAATTATTGCAAGTATATTGTTGCACACATATTATCCTATTTCTAGACATGTTTACAATATTACTGCTGAACATTCTTTTAGTGAATTTCCCCCGCATGAGTTGTCATATAGATTTGCGCTGCGCAACAACACTTTTATTAGTATGTTACATCATTCCCATCAGGTTAGCAATGCTACAAATTGTTGGATATGTGGCCGACTCCCTCCCTATCAGAACTATCAAGGAATTCTGCCTCTCTTCCCATATCCGTTCACACACAATGGCTCCTGTGGAGCATGGTTTAGTTTAATTAATTCCCAAGATTCGAATTCCGCAGTTTATCAAGACAACTGGGTATGGGGAAACCTGCACTTAGTTTTACTCAAAGTCTGCCACCCCAACAAGGAGGGACTTCCCAAAAGAACAGGAACTGATCTAGAAAATGAAGTGTATGGATTAGGTAATTTTACGCTCAATCTCTTGATCTTGAATGTTGAATCTGAAGCTGCCCCAATTTTGCCCGCTATGTCAGTATTTCCAGTTAAAGGTGAATTATGCATAAGAAAGAATGGCTCTATACACATGGGCCACAGTAAATGCACCACTGTAATAGAATTCAGTGATCAAGGCAAGTCTACATTTAAAGCTTCCCGCCATTCCTACTTCATATGTGGTCAGACGGCATACATACGTTTGCCACTAGATTGGGATGGTACCTGCTACATCGGATTCCTTTTGCCACCTGTTTTCCTAGCTCCTCCTGATTATCACAGAAATACTCATTTAGTACACAATAGAGAAAGGAGAGATCTCCCAATAGTCGATTACACTGAGACAGCATGGGAAAAATACACAGATTTCAATAAAGGTCTTTTTCCCTATATAGGTACAGTTACCAATAGTAAGCTGATACGTAGATTAACCAGAACCCTTGAAGCAGTAGTGAACGAAACTATCTCCGCCTTAGGCAATTTAACAGAAGAGCAGTCTGCTATGCGGATTGTTGTGCTTCAAAATCGTCTTGTCCTTGACGTCATCCTGGCCGATAGGGGCGGAGCTTGTAGGGTCATCGGATCAAGCTGTTGCATTTTCATACCAGAAAATTCGCCATCTGTATATAAAGCCATAACTCGCCTTCATAAGATTGTAAGCCAGATACACCAGAATCCAGGCACCTGGACTTGGTCCGGTTGGTTTTGGAGTGTATTATCTACCTTTGGATGGAAGGTCCTATCCTTCCTAGGTATTGGCTTTCTCATACTATTCAGTTGCTGCTTATGCCTACAATGTGGACCAGCGATCTGTGGTCTGTGTGCCACATTGTGTATTCCACCACCAAGATTTCATTCATCACGGAAGAAGAAAGAAGAACAAATGATGCTATATGAACAGATCGATGGATTAATGAAGATTGATATCTCTTGACGGGCAAGTAGGGGACAAGGAGGGAATGTGGAAATATGGATTTTTCTGGTCAGTTATGTCCCCTATCTTGGACCCCAACGGTTTTATGTATAAATCACAAGTACATGTATGTTTCCTCCAGTTCCAGTTATGAAGACGCAAACACATGTGCGTCCACCGCCAACATGTCCTCTTTCAGATCCGCCATGAATGGGCCGGATATTCTATCCCTAAGTATGAAAGGCCACCGGCTTTATATGGTTCACTTATCCCATTTTACAGTTCAGACGAGTAGGCCCTGATTCTGCCATCAAGCCTTTTCCTGCCTTCTGCCTCTGAAAGCTCCAGTCCGAGCTCGCATCTGTACCCATGAACTTTGTCCTACTCCCTGCGCGGCTAACGGTGCCTGACTCCAGCCTGTTGCCTGCCAAAAAAACTGTATTTCACCTTCAAGATTATCTGCTTTGCTCCGCTCCCTATCCAATGCATTCCTGTCTAGAAGTTTAAAGTAAACATTCTTTCAGCTACCGAGCAAAAGGCCCGGCTTCCCTGTCTTTATGCAAGTAATTCATAGCCCTGTTAATATGAAAGATTTCGGCCCTCGCATCTAGTGTAGACACTTAGACGCTTGTACACGCATTAACAGTCAGTATAGTCAGTATAGAATAAGATTCTATCCTAAGAAGACCTTTCTTCCTGGATAACACAGTCCTTTAAACATAGGATATTAGATATGATTTGGGATTAGGTTGACATAACCCCAGACTTCTGTCGCCACATGTAGAGCTAAATGTCAAGTCCCCTTCACCCCCTAGTTACACGTCAGTCACACGTCATGCTGCTGCGTGTGCATCTCTGCCAAGTATTTCTGCTGACATTGCGAAATTCTTTCATGGAACCACCCATTTATGACGTCATATCCAATGACGTTCTTTAGTTACACCCAGTTACACCCATTTTTGCTACGCATGTATGTCTTATCTTTGCTATCAATTGTTACGCCTCCTCCATCTGTTTCACTGTAATGCCTATTGTATAAAAATGATTACCTGTCAATAAAGTTGGGTCTTCACTTCCTGAACCTTCGTGGTGATGGAATATGGAGCTCATCGATTTAAATTGATTATGGAATAAAGCCCGTTCCGAACCTCTAATACCACGGATTCTGCCTCTTATTTTACTGAGCTATTGTTATAGATTTTCCGCATCAAATTAAGTCCCGGTAATTAAATTATTTACCACAGCAGGTCAAACCTGCTATAATGTAAAGCGGGAAAAGCATGCAGTACTTACAGTATCATGAGGATTTTGGTACGTTAAACACCAAAATCTGCATCTTATTTCCCACCAAAGCGTAATTGGTGTTATTTATCACAACCAATAAATTAAATACCCAGTGTACCTAAATTTGTAATCAGGCCCTTAAACTACTGAGACTTTTGATCTCATAACACTTCTGTAGGTGCTGTGCAGCCACCAGAAGGCTAGGCCAAGATTTGTTGAAGAACAATCAATTAAAAAGTTCCTATAGGTACCTCACTTGTTTGGCACTGCCCATGTTCAATATAAACTCCTACCTTTTTGCTATATCAATCAAATAAGGTGACCTAAATGCTCAGCCTTAGAGCTCCACCAATTGATGGCACCAAAAAACAAGCAAAGTCTCAATAAATTACCTTCTTCTTGGTAAATAGGGAGCACTCCAGTGGCAATTATTTGCTTGGAATACTGAATATTCTTGCACTAATAATGATCTCAGCTGTATCAAATAGACACATGCCCAATACTTTAAAAGTGGTGTTGTTGAAGCACTAAAGTCCTCCAAAGTACTTTTCACAGTGGCGAAATATTTGTTTCATCCCACCTCATTGTAAACTGCCATTTAGTTCTCCCAGAATCCCTGTAAAGAAATTATCTGTTTGTTAACCACCCAGTTTAAAAATATGTGGATGGATTCACAAAAGCATTTATAAGTACAAGAAGTAATACTAGAGAAGTACTCTTTTACATACTCCTACATGCTTTTGTGAATCAGCTTAAAAATGTCCAATGCATTTTTAGTAAAAGTGAAATTGGGCATAGTTCTTTCGATTTCTACCGATTGCATATGATGTCTTTTCTTGATGACAGGAGTCAAGAAGTGTTCTACCCTCTTTTTCTTTGGGAAGCCAAAAAGGTCTCAGCAGGGGTTCCTCAGGGCTCGGCTCTTAGCCCCACAATGTTTGATATCTCCCCTGGCTGATTTGGTGGAACCATTTGGTGATAAAATAATTTCCTAATCTGATGACACACAGATCATCTTTACCTATGGTAACAGGCAGATCTGCTGACTTTGGAGCTGGGGTACCAGATTTGAGTCTCAGCTCCGGCTCAACATCCTGTGATTCTGGGCAAATCACTTATTCTCCCTCCACCTACCTAAAATGAAGCGCTCCATTACTTTCAGGTCGAGTTCGCGCTCTACAAAACTCAAAAAAAGGGGGTGCCAATTGAGCAGGATGCTATTCAACCTTGTCTTTCTGCAGTCTTTTGTTGGATGAACTGTAACCAACTGAAGTGCAACACCAAAAAGACTGAGGTGCTTAGTGTTGGACACAATTTTGTTCTCAATTCGGAAGCCTACTGGCCTATACGGGCTTTTCAGTAGTCAAACAAAAATTCCCCCTTTCGGCAAGTATTTAATACCACACAGTGGCTCTCATTAAAAACAGTCAGTCACCAGAACAAGACACCAACACCTGGACACGATCAAGTGTTCTAAAAAAATAGATATTTATTTCAATTTAAAAAGAATTTCATCACAGTTACAATGAATAATCACATACACTTACAAGGATTAAAATATCAAAAAGTTAAAAACCAAATTTGCATTATGTGCACAAATTGCAAGCTGGGGAGAACATGTAAGAAAGTTGCTTTCTTA
Source organism: Triturus cristatus (assembly GCF_964204655.1). Lineage (NCBI taxonomy): Eukaryota > Metazoa > Chordata > Amphibia > Caudata > Salamandridae > Triturus > Triturus cristatus. The sequence continues at coordinate 1,060,474,466 of NC_140594.1, read as the reverse complement.
TCAACAGAGAAAGACAAAAAGACATTAGATCCGGATCAATTGTTCGCCTTGAAATTTATGTTCAAATACTTAATTATTCGGATAACAAATGTCTACACAATCTACAGTCTGCCTTCGAAATCATGCGTCGACGCGATTCGGTGGAAGTCAAGAATAAAAGACCCCCTTCCTCAGGACAAATGTTAAAATCTCCCATAGAATGTGCTTTCAAGCTAAATCAGATAATGAAACAGCAACATAAAAAAGAAGAAAGCAGTTAGCCTATAAGTAATATACAATTACCAGGGCAGAATGATACAGCTCATCATACATAGTTATTTATCTTTGTAAGTACAGTTCTACCAAAAATGATCAATTCCACATGACAGTTGACCAATGACAGGCATTACCCCATACTGGGGAAAAATGAGCAGTGTTGTTATCCTGGTGAGCTTTCAAGCAACACATTCATACCCATTGGCTCATTTTTACAAAATAATGACCCTTGGTGATATTCATTCATACAACCATACTTATCTTATTGTTTATCCACTATTAGATGTTTCTATTCATTAGATCTATATCAGTACCTGTTATATTGAGGAGCACACCCACTTCTGTAGAGGCTATAAACCCTTGCACAATCGTGTAAAAGGGCGGGGATCACTCCGTAGGGCCGTATTTAAAAACTGGCCAGTCAATCTATAGATATTAAAGAACCTTCTATTAGATATTGTCTTTGTGTACTTGAATTTAATTATCACCTTAAACCAAAATCAGATGGTACACCCTAGTTACCTGCCCACATGTGATCCTGGACTATCAAGGACCTTATGTTGAAGGATGGATATCTGCAAATAATTAAACATTTGTTTATTTTGATGACTTTCATACCTTAATCTGACTTGTTAATTTGGTACTCCAGTAATATTTATTACCTTTTATATTCATTTAGGTTCGAAAACTGCTAAAAATGGAATTCATCAATCCGTATGTCCAATGACCATAGTTAAAACCCTTTATATTTGAGGGAGTTCTTTTATGTCTATAAGGACAAAGAATCAGTTGTTAACAAATTTATTATTTCCCTGACTATCTGTATTTCAACATTCACATAACAGATACTACCATCCCCACTCTGTCAGTTTCTTAGATGAAAAATAGACCACACCGTTAATCAATCAGGGCTACGTATAAAACGAATCCCCTCACCCCTCTCATAACCCGCGATGGTCAAACAAATGCACTGGGCTATGCTCAAGAGTAGTCTACATACAGACACTCACATTCAAGTTTGTGTAACATCACTTTACATTTTAAAGGAATATATCCAAAGATTCTACAACTAAGTAGGTTTACGTTCCCTGCTACTAGTAGAGGAGTACATATTACCGGTATATGTATTAGTACCACTCCAGCTGGTAAACCAGCATACAGAGAGGATAAAAACCTTAGCCCAGGTCTCATATATAATCAAAGCAGCTCAGGAGACCAGATCAAAAACAAATTCTTTGAGCCTTACGTTAAGCAACCATTAGCCTAAAGCCCTCCGAAAGCCTCTGGCAGTGCTATATCTGAAACTCAAACCGGAGCCATACGCTAAGCGTGCATTTGCCCTAGACCCTCTCAACACCTCTAGCAATGCCATATCAGAAAATGTAAAAAGAGGTCGGAGTAAGGATAGGAAACAGGTAAAAGTAAGTATAATTCTAAAAGTCAGCGTGAACATAAACATACAGAGAGAGCCGATAATGGTTTTTGCATCTTCCTGCTTCTCACCTCTGTAACGTGCGTTGGAGCCTCGTACTTGTTATCCTATCCGTGGGTCCCGGTGTCTGTGCCACACACTGGCCTCCCTCCTTATATCTCCCTTGCCCCTGATAGATTACCGAAATACGCTACAGCTGCATTTGTTTAACCATTTAAGACGAAGGTATCACGACTCTGGCGGCCATATTGACCCTCCCTAACGATAGCCTAAAACATCTCAGAGACTGCTATTACTATGGCGGCCATCTTAGTCGTCCCTAGTTTCAAGGACCATCCTCTCTAAGGGCTACTCAACTTACATTAATTTAAAATATAACTATACCCATAACCCATTTGCATTTTCTAGAAGTAAGGCCACACCCCTAGGTACCTTCGCTCTTCATCAGTTCGTCTTGAAATGCGGCCCGTCCCACATGAATCTGTATAATTGCACTCGCCTGACTTGCTCAAAGAAAATTTAAAATGTTCATGCACAAAGAAGAGGATTCATTACATTGTTTACGCGTGAACATATATGAGATTAAATCTTGTGATCTGGCATATTACAGTCAACCCGACGTATGGCTTATATACACTATGATTAACCCTGTCGCTAATGGCAGCCATCTTAGCCTTTCTAAAATGAAGGTATCAGATATATTGATCACTGTTCCCTACAAAGCATATGCCCTCACAGATTCTTATTACATTAAGATGAATCATGTCAAAGACAGAGGATTCGTTTCATAGCTTATACATGTTATGATCTTATTTTCAAACAGTGTCAGCTAGCATTTTTCAGGTGTTAAATCACGTAAACATTGCTCGCTTAGGTTGACATGGTCTCTGGTGGCAACCGTCTAAGCCTGCCTAAAGCAAAAGAATCCGGTGTGTAGATACTGCTACCTATCAAGTATCTGCCATCTCTGACTAATGTCCCGATGGAAATCATACACAGAGGGGATTAGTATCACCTAATAAGGCGATCTCATTCTTTTTTAGAGTTCAGGCCATTTCTAACTGTATTGAAATAGGAGATGTACCATTGTTCTCTCAATTTCCTTTTATGTTCCATATTGCCTCCACGTGCCCCTATCCTGATTTTCTCCAGTATAAACCATTCTATATCCGAGTCATTATGGCCCATTTCCGTAAAGTGGGTTACTAAGGGGGCATTCACCTTCCTGGTTCTGACAGCAGAACGATGTTCTTGAAGTCTAATCCTAAACTCCCTACCTGTCTCTCCTAAATAGCCCTTCCCACATGGGCATCGCAAAAAATACACAATGTTTTTACTTCTACAGTTGTTGAGAGATTTTGAAATGACCTGGTAACCATTATGCTCCACCTTGTCTGATTCAATACATAGTGCACACACATTGCATGTGCCACATTTCACATTTCCTATTGCAGGTCTTCTATCTAACGTCCTTTGCATTCTTCCATGACTATCCCTATATGTATGCACTAGCTCATTCCTCAAACTTTTGTTTCTTTTAACGGCAAAGATGGGTTTTTCCAGTTTTATCTCTTCATCGTTGTTAATAATGTGCCAGTTGCTATTTATTACATTTTTAATTCTATTACTAATGTGGAAGAAGTTACTGAGAAAACCACCTTCTCATTTTCTTTCTTCTTGTTAGCAGTCTTGTTTAGCATAGCTTCTCTGTTGTAAAATCTCGCACGTTTGTATGAGTGCGAGATAAGTTTTTTGGGATAACCTCTTTCTTTGAACTTCTTTTTCATAGTCTCAGCGTGTTTGTAGAAGTCATTAATGTCTGAACAGTTTCTCCGAAGATGGAGAAACTGACTAAATGGTATATTGTCTCTTTGAGATTTGGGGTGGAAACTCGAATAGTGGAGCAAGGTGTTCTTAGCCATCGGTTTCGTATAGAGTTCCACCGCCAAACTCCCCTCAACATTCTTAATAGAAATATCTAAAAAGTCCACTTTGGACCTACTGCACTGGGAGGTGAATTTTAAATTAGGATCACCCATATTGAGCCATAGTAAAAATTCCTCCAACTGATCTTCCTCACCTTCCCAGATAAAAAAGATATCGTCAATGTAGTGGTACCAGCTCGCTACATTCTCATAGAAGGGTGCTAATTAGTTGAAGATATGTTCATTTTCGAATTCACCAACATAGAGGCATGCCAAGCTCGGCGCACAGGTGGCCCCCATGCTGGTACCATTCCTTTGTTTGAAGACCTGGTGTTTGAACAGAAATATGTTGTTCATAAGCACCATCCTGGCACATTCCACTATGAAGCTTTTGTCGACTCCTTTCAGTTCTATCTCCTCGATAACTCTACGAACAACCTCTACCGTTTCTTCTTGAGGGATATTCGTGTACAGAGACTCAATTTCTAGGGTGACCAGACACTGAGTCTCTCCACAGAACAACTTCCCTTCCAAAAGTGAGATCATATGTGATTAGGCCCATTACTATGGGATGTAAAAAATGATCAACATATTTGCTTAGGGGCTCTGTAAGTGCATTAATACTAATAACTACTGGTCTCATAGGCGGGTTGTTACGATTTTTGTGTATTTTAGGAAGGCCGTACAAGGCAGGAATCCTATGTTCCACATTATTCAGGAATTTGAATTCCTCTTCACATATCCATTCTTTGTCCTTTGCTTCAGTGAGAAGCGCAAGACAGTCCCTGGTTAGATTAGCTAATTGACTTCTGGAAACTAATTCATAGTGTTCCCTCACACCAAGCATTTCCTGCATCTTGTGTTCATGATCGAGGGTATTAAACACCACTACTCCTCCACCTTTATCAGCTGGCTTAATTGTTAGCTTTAAATCGTCTTTTAAAGACTTCAGAGCCAACTTTTCATCTCTGCTCATATTTTTTTCAAATTGTCTCGGATTATCTGATAAAATATTTTGTATACCACTTTCAACTGCCTTCTCAAAGATCTCATGATTTTTGCTCACCATTGTTAAAGTAGGGGTGAAATAAGACTTAGGTTTAAAACCTGATTTGTTGTTGTTCTCTCTGGCGGGGCGATCCTCAAATAACCTTTTTAATCTAATTTTCCTAAAAAGAGCTTGCAGGTCTTTTCCACTGGACACTCAAGTGGAAACTGTAGTGGAGTGGGTGTCTGAGTGGCTGTATAGATCTGTAAGTTGATGTGTGAGTGGCTGTATTGGTGTGAGTGGTTTTGTGGGTGTGTGAGTGGCTGTATGGGTCTATGAGTAGTGTACTACTAAGGTGGATGGGGTGGCCCAAAAGGGAAATGTCACCTGGTGATTTTGGACTTTTGCATACTCATGCTCATTTAAAGGGAGAACAATGGGCTCTGCTCTCACCAGGAGAGTCCAAGAAAGAACCCACTCATCACTACATGTTGTGATCTGATAGATCAATGATGCATTCACCTTCATCAAGGATTTCAGATGATTATTCAATGTGGAATTGCAGAGAAAACACATTTACTTTGCCTTCATCAAGCTCAGGAAGTTAGGATCATTTGTCCTTTACAGAAGTGAAGCTTCAAGTGAGGCACCTACTATGTTTATACCTGTAAGTAATTTGAGGTTTAATTTCTGAGAAATGAGCATCAAGACCAGAAAGGAACTTCACCTGCCAATTTATTCAACAAGAATCCCCAGTTTTGTACAGAATGTCTACCCAACTGGAGCACTTTCTAATGGTTAATTAGTAAATGCTACCTAAATGGGTAAATGTCTAGTGGCTATTCTACAGTTCAGCTGCTAATGGACCTCAAGGAGATGTCTCCAGGGACCTTGTATGTGTTTTGGCAATGTGATTGTTCCTTGTGTGTCTTCATCCAGAAATCTGTGATAACATGCATACTCCTATAGACAAGACAACAAGACTACAAAGAGGTGAATCTCAACTAAATAAGGGTACTTCCTCTTAACTGGATAAAGCAAGTGCTTCTTTGTTTGGTGTAGATGTCCTCATTTTCTTCAGCATCAAGACGCATCCCCAAAATTGGAGGGAATCCCACTGGGATTCCTTTTGATAAACTGTCCATCATCCTGTCAAAAGGTGGGAAGAAAATTGCATTTTACTAAGGTGAAAGGGGTGGGCCAAACGGATGGAGATTCAGGTGATTTTGTACACTTGAACACTCTTAGTCATTTAAAGGCAGAACCATGGGCTCGGCTCACACCAGAAGTGGCCAAGAGAGAAGCCACTCATCACAGTCACTACAGACTTCGATAGGTCAACGATACATTCACCTTCACCAATGATTTTAGATCGTTTTTCAATGTAGTGTTGCTGAGTGTACACGCTTGCTTTGCCTTCATCAAGCCAAGGAAGTTGGCATCATTTGTCCTTTACAAAAGTAGAGCTTCAACTGGGGCACCTACTATGTGTATATAACTAAGTGCTTCCCATTGAGGTTTGATTTCTGTGAAATGAGCATCAGGGCCAGAATGGAACTACACCTGCCTGTTTATTTTCATTTTTTTAAGGGGGAGGGGTGGCTGCACGGCCCCCCTAACTGGGACAATTTCAGCCCGAGGGACGCCATCCCCCAGGGCCCGGCTGGAAATCAATGGAGGAGGAGGCCATGCGACCCCCACATACCTGGGCTGATTTTGGGCAACATGGCTCCCCTTCCTTGGCCTAATTTTGGCACGTGGACCCCATCCCCCGGTGCCCACCAAACTAAGGCTGGTTGCCCTGGTGCCCACTCAGGGCATCCAGTGAGTACTGTTGGGGACCGCAGGGAGAGCCGCAATGCCCCCGCAGTCCCTGCTGGCTCCCCGCTGCCTTCAGGAGCCAGCATTGCTCCTGCACTTAGCAAACAGCCAAAAATGCTGCTTTCTATGTGCTTGAGCAATTCTATCATCTGTTTTCCTGCCCACTTGAAATCGGGCAGGAAAACAGATGAAAACTCTGCTCTCAGCAAGCGGGAGCAGTTTGACAGCTCTCGCTTGCTGGGAGTGGAGTTAGTGTTTGATTTTGCATGGCAGGAGCTGTCACAGCTCCTGCCAAATGAAAGCAAATTGCTATCTCCTGGGGGTGGTCATTTTGGAAAGGTAGCAGGAGCCAACCCTGGGGGTATTGGTCCCCAGGGCCATAAATGGCTCCAGAAGGGGACCGTCTGGCCCCCTCCTTTGTTTTTCATGGAGGTGGCAGTCCCCAGGGCCGTATATGGCCTGGGGGGCCACATGACTCCCCTCCTTTGTTTTGCATGGACTAGCCCAGGAAGGTGGTGGTCCCCGGGGCCAAATTTTGTGCAATTCCATCAGGTGGTTCTGGTTGTAGGCATTTCTACAATCTCTATGGGAATTGACATGGGAAAGGCATTTGTTTGAACCCCCCCCACATTTTTCGCGCCCTTCACTTGGCGGCTCACCCAGAAACTTTCCCTGCACAACCCAAATTACACTTTTATTTTTAAACATTTCATGAAGATTCGTCAAACAGCGGCAAAGATATAACCAAGTCAAAAAACACTTTTTCTATGTAAACTATGTCCTAACTTGCCAGGTAGGTCGCCCCCTGCTGCAGCTCCCCCTGCACTTCTCAGTGCCTGTTGCTCCTGTGCCCCGCTGCCCATCTTGCCTTGACTCCCGTTCTCCGTGTGCCCTGGTCCCGCTGTGTCCTGCTGCCCTTGGTCCTTCTGTGCCCCTGCTGCCCTTTTGCCTTGATTCCCGTTCTGTGTGTGCCCCTGGTCCCCCTTGTACCCCGCTGCCCATTTCACCTGATCCACGCTCCCTGTGTGCCCTGGTCCCTCTGTGCCCCCGCTGCCCTTGTTGCCTTGTTTCCCTTCTGTGTGTGCCCTTGGTCCCCCTTGTACCCCGCTACCCATCTTGCCTTCTGTGCCCCCTGTTGAGCCTGCTCGCCTCCCTGCTCGCCCCCTCGCCGCTCCCGTTCCCGCCGCTGCCTCCCCTGCGGCCCCGCCCCCATTCGCTGCCCTCTGCCACCTGCCTCCCGTCTCCCAGCTGCTCCTCCCTCCCACCTCCCCTTAAAATGGCAGCTGCTGCGCGGTGAGGAGAGCGACCTTTGACCTTGCCAGGTAGGTCGCTCCCCCCCACTGCAGCTCCATCTGCGCTTCTCAGTGCCTGTTGCTCCTGTGCCCCGCTGCCCATCTTGCCTTGACTGCCGTTCTCCGTGTGCCCTGGTCCCGCTGTGTCCCGCTGCCCATTTTGTCTGATACACGCTCCCTGTGTGCCCTGGTCCCTCTGTGCCTCCGCTGCCCTTGTTGCCTTGTTTCCCTTCTGTGTGTGCCCTTGGTCCCCCTTGTACCCCACTACCCATCTTGCCTTCGGTGCCCCCTGTTGAGCCTGCTCGCCTCCCTGCTCGCCCCCCTCGCCGCTCCGGTTCCTGCTGCTGCCTCCCCTGCGGCCCCGCCCCACGCCCATTCGCTGCCCTCTGCCACCCGCCTCCCCCCTCCCAACTGCTCCTCCCTCCCACCTCCCCTTAAAATGGCGGCCGCTGCGCGGTGAGGAGAGCGACCCTTGACCTTGCCAGGTAGGTCGCTCCCCCTGCTGCAGCTCCACCTGCGCTTCTCAGTGCCTGTTGCTCCTGTGCCCCGCTGCCCATCTTGCCTTGACTCATGTTCTCCGTGTGCCCTGGTCCCGCTGTGTCCCGCTGCCCTTGGACCCTCTGTGCCCCCGCTGCCCTTTTGCCTTGATTCCCGTTCTGTGTGTGCCCCTGGTCCCCCTTGTACCCCGCTGCCCATTTCGCCTGATCCACGCTCCCTGTGTGCCCTGGTCTCTCTGTGCCTCCGCTGCCCTTGTTGCCTTGTTTCCCTTCTGTGTGTGCCCTTGGTCCCCCTTTTACCCTGCTACCCATCTTGCCTTCTGTGTCCCCTGTTGAGCCGGCTCGCCTCCCTGCTCGGCCCCCTCGCCGCTCCCGTTCCTGCCGCTGCCTCCCCTGCGGCCCCACCCCCGCGCCCATTCGCTGCCCTCTGCCACCCACCTCCCGCCTCCCAGCTGCTCCTCCCTCCCACCTCCCCTTAAAATGGCGGCCGCTGCGCGGTGAGGAGAGCGACCCTTGACCTTGCCAGGTAGGTCGCTCCCCCCGCTGCAGCTCCACCTGCGCTTCTCCGTGCCTGTTGCTCCTGTGCCCGCTGCCCATCTTGCCTTGACTCCCGTTCTCCGTGTGCCCTGGTCCCGCTGTGTCCCGCTGCCCTTGGTTCCTCTGTGCCCCCGCTGCCCTTTTGCCTTGATTCCCGTTCTGTGTGTGCCCCTGGTCCCCCTTGTACCCCGCTGCCCATTTCACCTGACCATGCTCCCTGTGTGCCCTGGTCCCTCTGTGCCCCCGCTGCCCTTGTTGCCTTGTTTCCCTTCTGTGTGTGCCCTTGGTCCCCCTTGTACCCCGCTACCCATCTTGCCTTCTGTGCCCCCTGTTGAGCCTGTTCGCCTCTCTGTTCGCCCCCTTCGCCGCTCCCGTTCCTGCCGCTGCCTCCCCTGTGGCCCCGCACCCCGTGCCCATTCGCTGCCCTCTGCCACCCACCTTCCGCCTCCCAGCTGCTCCTCCCTCCCACCTCCCCTTAAAATGGCGGCCGCGCCGCAGGCGTGCCAAAGGCGCGCCTAAGGCAAGCCTGCTGCGCCCGTCCGCGCCTAGACCGCGCCCAGCGCCAGAACCCCTGGCCCCCGCACCAGCCATGAAGTCTGCCGCCGATACAACGCCAGCACCCTCACCGCTCTCAACCCAGGACGGACCACCACCTGCTGCAGGGCCACCCCAAAGAGCACCCACGGCCCCTTCGCCTGCCAGAACTGCAGCTTCTCCTGCATCAAAGACGCAGAGACAACCGCCACGACAAAACTCAACCAGCTCCGATGCATCCTGATCAACACCCGCTCCGCATGCAAACACGCCGTCGAGCTCTGGGACCTACTTGACACCGCATATCCAGACGTCGCCTTCCTGACCGAGACCAGGATGAACAAAGCCTCCTCCCCAGATACGCAATAGCCATCCCCGACAGATGCAAGATCGCCCGCAGAGACCGCACCAACGGAGTCGGAGGAGGAATCGCCATCGTCCACAAGAAGACCATCAGGGTCTCAACAAACACCGACGACACTCTCAGCACCGTCGAACACATGCACTTCCAGATCCACACGGACCCCAAGGCCACCCTAAGAGGCACCCTTGTGTACAAACCACCCGGACCCCGAACACAATTCTGCGACACCATCGCCGAATTCATCAGCACGCACACACTGACCTCCACCAACTACATCCTCCTCAGAGACCTGAACTTCCATCTGGAGAACAACAACGACAGCAACTCCGCCACCCTGATAGACAACCTCGCCAAGCTCGGACTTGAACAGCTCGCCACGACACCGACCCACATCGCCAGACACACGCGCAACGCCATCTTCTCCTCAAGCCCCCACGTCTCCTTTAGCCATGTCTCCGAACCCACCTGGACTGACCACCACTACATCTACTTCACCTTCCGGAAACCAGTCGCACATCACCGCAACCCACAGATCCCCTGTCGCTGCTGGGGCAAAAGTAGAACTACAGACAAACCTCGCACTCAACCCACCGACGAACCCCTCCAACCCCGACGATGGTGCGCGCACCCTCAGACGATGGATGGACGACTGCGCCAACACCTTAGCCCCTCTGAAACAACAAACCCTCAAAGACACCAGCAAGAGAGCCAACTGGTTCACCCCAGAACTCCTAGCATCAAAGCGCACCTGCCGGAAGTTGGAGAACATATGGCACAGCGAGAAGTCGCTTGGCAGCCGCGCAGCCCATAAAGACGCCATCTGCAACCACCACCACCTCATCACGACCACCAAAAGGACCTCCTTCAAAGACCGCCTCGACAACAATGCACACAAAAGCAAGGAGCTCTTCAACGTCGAGAAGGAACTCTCCAACCCCAGCTCCAACGACAACGACATCCCGCCGTGGCAAGCCTTGTGCGACTCCCTCGCCACCTTCTTCCACCGCAAGATCGCCGACATCCACGATAGCTTCAACCCCCGGATGACCTTAACAGGCACCAACATGCAGGAACCACCACACCCCACCGACTACGACCCCCTGACAACCTGGGCCAACGTGAGCATCGAAGACACAATCAAGACCACGGGCACAATCCACTCCGGCTCACCGTCTGACCCTTTTCCACACCACATCTTCAACAAAGCCGGCAGCTCGATCGCACCCCACCTGCGCAACATCATCAACCTCTCCTTCGAGACCGCGACCTTCCCTGAGAGCTGGAAACACGCCGAGATCAACGCCCTACTGAAGAAACCCAAGGCGGACCCGGGCGAACTGAAAAACTTCCGGCCCATCTCCCTGCTTCCGTTCCCAGCTAAAGTCATCGAGAAGATAGTCAACATCCAGCTCACCTGCTACCTCGAAGACAACAGCATCCTGGACCCCTCCCAGTCAGGTTTCCGCAGCAACCACAGCACCGAGACCGCCCTCATTGCCGCCACAGATGACATCAGGATCCTGCTGGACAATGGCGAGACGGCGGCCCTCATCCTCCTGGACCTCTCCGCCACCTTCGACAATGTCTGCCACCGCACACTACGCACACGACTCCACGATGCAGGGATCCGAGACAAGGCCCTGGACTGGACCTCCTCCTTCCTCTCTGGCAGAACCCAGAGAGTCCGCCTCCCCCCGTTCCGATCCGAAGCCTCCGAGATCATCTGCGGCATCCCGCAGGGATCCTCCCTCAGCCCGACGCTGTTCAACGTCTACATGGCGCCTCTCGCACGCATCGCCCGACAGCACGACCTCAACATAATCTCCTACACCGACGACACGCAACTGATCCCCTCCCTCACCAAGGACACCCCCACCGCCAAATCCAACCTCAACCAGGGAATGAAGGTCATCGCCGAATGGATTGAGCATAGCCGCCTCAAACTGAACACAGACAAGATGGAGATCCTCATCAACACCCTCCATATGCTCCGCAAGATCTACAGATGGATCCCAACAGACACAAGGAAAACAGTCACCCAGGCCCTAGTCAGCAGCAGACTCGACTACGGAAACGCACTCTACGCCGGAGCCCCAACCAAGCTCATCAACAGACTGCAAAAAATCCAGAATGCCTCTGCACGCCTGATCCTCGACGCCCCGCGCTGCGACCACATCACCCCACACCTGAGGAACCTACACTGGCTCCCTGTCAACAAAAGAATCTCCTTCAAGCTCCTGATCCACGCACAGAAAGCACTCCACAAAACCGGCCCAGCCTATCTCAACAGCCGACTCTTCTTCTACGTACCCAACAGGAAACTCCGCTCCGCAGACCTCTCCCTGGCCACCATCCCACGCATCCGTAGAACCACAGCCAGAGGCAAATCCTTCTCCCACCGCGCCGCCAAGACCTGGAACACCCTCCCCCTCACCCTACGACAAACCGAAGACCTTCTAACCTTCAGGAGACAACTCAAGACCTGGCTGTTTGACCAGTAGCAACAGCACCCCCTTCTTCCCCTCCCCTCAGCGCCTTGAAACCCTTGTGGGTATGTAGTGCGCTTTACAAATTGATTGATTGATTGATTGATTGAACTATAACTACCTACTAGCGATCGCAGGTAGGTAGTAATAGTTAGGATGGCAATAATTTTGGCACCATTTGACGAATCCTTGCAAAAGTTTCAAAACTAGTTTGATGCTCAATTCAGCTGCTGTCTTGAACGTTTCCGGGGGATTAGTCAAGAGGGCACTGAGAAAAAAGAGGGTATCCCAAAACGCGTTTTCCCCTAAGTTAATTTCCATAGAGAACTTTAGACACGACTACAGCTCGAACTGCTGAACGGATTTACACCAAATTTGGCAGAAAGGTAGATGTTGGTTCAGGAAAGTACCTTTTAATGATTTGGTGTAAATCCGCTCAGTAGTTGCAGAGTTATTAAAAGAAGTTTCCAATTGTATCGATAGGGATGCAGAGGATCCGCGATCCCTCCCAATCTCGTGTTGAGATCTGATTGGCTGCCAACACTTCAAACCAGCAATTCTTGGTGGTCATCTTGGGACTCAGCTTGAACCAAGTCCAAAAAAGAAAAGGGTCCTGGGTAAAAATTCCCTGACCCCGTAGGCCTCTTGGGGCGGTCCCACAGGGACCACACAGGGTAAAAAAGCATTAAAAAGAAATTGGCAGATTTTGCGTTGGATCCATGGATCCTGCTGAAAATTTAAAAATAAACAAAGTACGGGCTCCAGTTCTTTCTTTACTAATCGGCCCCCGGGTGGGCCAGGTCCAGGGAGCATTTTAATAAAAAAGGAGAACTAACGTGCCCCCTCTCCTGCAGCTTATCAATGCCCTAGGGACCACCACCTCCATAGGGCTTGTTTATAAGTGAATGTGGGTAGGCCTGTATGGCCTACCTGCTGCCCTGGGGACCACCACCTCCCTAGGGTCTATTTATTTTTTAAATAGGAGGGCCTCTTGGACCCCCCAAGCCACGGGGACCGACTCCTTCCCAGGTCTATTCCTGAAAAAATGCAGGGGAGCCGTCACCACCCCAGGGCTTTAAATTCAATTAATTCAGGGGGCCCACAATGACTCCCTCACAGCCCAAAGGACCACCACCTCCCTGGGGTAAAATCCAAGAAAGGCGGGGACCACGCGGCCCCCTTCCTAGAGCCAAAATGGCCCTGGGTACAGCCACCCCCCAGGGCCGGCTCCAGCTATGTCCAGGGGTGCCCACCCCTGGGACATAGCTTTTTGCTATGGCTTGGCAGGAGCTTTACTGCGTCCGCCAAGCAATAGCAAATGCTCCACTTCCAGCAAGCGAGAGCATTAAAAATTCACTCACTTGTTGAAAGCGGAGCAGAATTGCTTTCACAGAGAGGGAGCTGCATGTTTAGCAGCTCCCTCTCTGTGAAAGCAATGCCAGCTCCTCCTCTCTTTATTTAAAAAAATAAATACATTTAAATAGGCCGGACCGCAGGGGATTGTGTCCCATGGGCTGAAATTAGCCTAGGGAAGCGGGACCATGCAGCCCCACTCCACTAATAAAACCATACTGGCAAGTCACCGGAGGCCCGCCCCCTTTGACCACCACTCTGCAAACGTGCCTCCTGGCGCAAAACTGGTTGTGGGATGAAGTTCCCTTGGCCGCAGAGGGTCCTTAGGGGCCAACAACCTCTCCTATTACCTTAAGTAAGTCCCAATCAGAGGAATTGCTGTGAGGTGATCGGAGGTCCCATCCCCTTTCTTCATCACTCTGCAAACGGGCCTTCCTGGCGCACTGCTGGTTGGTGGATGGAGTCCCCTTGGATGCCGAGGGTTCCTGGGGGACAGGAACCCCTTCTGTTTCCTCCAGTAAGTCCCACACAGTGGGATTGCTGAGAGGTTGTTGGAGGCAACGGCCCCTTTCTCCGCCACTCTGCAAATGTGTCTCCTGGCTCACCACTAGTTGGGGAATGAAGTCCCCTTGGCTCTTGAGGGTCCTTGGGGGCCACCAACCCCTTCTGTTACCTCTAGTAAGTACCACACACCTGGATTGGTGAGAAGTTGTCAGAGGCCATGCCCTCCTTCTCCACCACTCTGCAAACGCACCTCCTGGCACACAATTGGTTGGGGGATAAATTCCCCTTGGATGTTGAGGGACCTTGGGGGCCAAGAAGGCCTCCTGTTACCTTCAGTACGTCTCATACAGCGATAGTCCTGAGAGCTGGTTGGAGGCCCTGCACCCTTTCGCCACCACTCTGCAAACATGAATACTAGTTAAAAAACCAGAAATTTACTTAAAAAATCATAGCTTACAGGGACGTTATAGTTAGGAAATAGAATTTGAAAAATCTTAGAAATTCACTGAAAAACAACCAAAGGTTACAGGGAAATTATAGTCAGGAAATAGACTTTTTTTAAAAAAACGTAGAAATTCACTGAAAAAAAACAAAGGTTACAGGGACATTATAGTTAGGCTAGGTTACTACAAAACCAGTGAAATTCAGAAGTTATAGTTGCTAACTATAACTAATGCCCCGCAGTGCACTGCTCATGACCTCACATATTAAATCACTCATGACATGGTCAGTGACATCACCAACTGGGAAATTCACATCAACATTCTTTTTAGCTCCATAGTGTTCCAGCACTCTTTTCTTGTGACTGGGCAGATGATGCTGCCAACATATTTATAGCCACATGGACATTGCAGAACATAGACAACATAATTACCTCCACATGTCATGAACTTATTTATGCTGCGTGTCTTTCCTGTGGGGAGTTGACACTCTTTCTGACTGATCCTCCCCCCTATATACCTTGCACCTGCCACACTTATATAACCTGTTTTGTTCATGCAACCAGCCTCCCCATGTTTCCCATGTTTTGGTGTAGCTATGTACTAAGAAATCCCAAAAGGATTTAGATTTGCGGAATATGACCAAGGGGTGAGGAGACAGGGTGCTGCCAATAACCGTGTCTGCCCTAACCCGGTGATAGTATCTGGTAAGCATCTTCTTCAGCACTTTAATAGACCTTTTCTTCCTAATAATGATGGAAGACAGATCCTAAATCAGTTTCAAGCAACTAGTAATAATATATACAGCTTAAAATCAAAATTAATTCAGGAACATGTCACGGCAGTCAGTGAATAAATAAATAAATAAATAAATAAATCAATAGGGATTATGAACTATTTCCAAGCTATACAATATCCAATCAATGATCTACCTTTTTTGGAAATGTTCAATCATATAAATATGCCCACCACATTAATTATATCATTCACCACTGCCAACAGCGTCCGTTTTCCATGAAACATGCAACTGAAAAACTACAAGAAGGGTGTATTTTATGGCTGGGTTTTTTCACAGAGCACAGATTGTATGCCCATATTACAAGTACAATGTGAGGCCACTCCCATTATCTTTTGACATGCTCCAGGGGTACTTACCCTTCTGGGGTTGCAGGGAGCCTATACATCCTAGCCTAGTGCCTAAATCTCACTGACTATGGTGTGCCTTAATTCCGGGCCAGTGCCCAATTCCTTCTACAGGAATATTCCTCTGTTAGTTATCACTACACAATGCAGAGAAATTAGCTTAATAATGAAACAAATTCAAACACAATGTTAAAAAGATGATCAAATATCTAGTCAAACACAAGCAAAAGGTAAATATATATCAACAGCCATTGATGATAGATCCTCTAGTTACAGTTTTTAGCCTGCATGCACCTCCATCTCCTCCTCTCTATCCTGCTAGAAATTTGGTATGGAGGTCCAGGATATACCTTGACTCCAGGCGTTTCAGTTGGGTCACTCTATTTCCCCTTCTTAAGTGGTGGGGTATCCTGTTGATGGCAAAAAACGTTAATTTATATGGATCACTATTATGCAATTCATAGAAATATCTTGCGACTGGTTATGTGAAGTCCACACTCCTTATTGCCCTTTGATGTTCCAATATACATTTGCATAGGGGAAAGATGGTACTTCCCACAAACAAAAGGGTGCACGAGCAGGCTAAGACATATACACAGTGATCAGAGCCACAATTGTAAAACTCTCTATTTTCCTTTTGTGCCCATCTGAGGTGGTGTACTCTGTGGTATTGGAAATAGATTTGCAAGCATACAGTGCCTGCACTTGAAAAACTCTTTCAATTTGGTTAACCAGGGGTTTGTTTTAGGGGCCCTAGTGTGATAACTATGCATGAATTCATCATAGAGGGTCTTACCTTATGTACAGGTGACTTGAGGTCTTGCGGGCAACACTGGGCTTATTACTGTGTAATTCTTATCCATATATATATTTATATATATATATATATATTCAAAGTCACACTTGTCCAAGGCGAGGCACCCTCCCTGTCGGCGAGATATTAGGATCAGGAAAAGGGTGTCAGGCACATCGGCGTCTGCAGCTACCTGACACGTTTTGGGCATACGCCCTGCTTCATAGGAATACGCTGCTACCACACATTGCCACCATTTTGGGTTTCCAGTGTTCGCCCTTTTATTGAAAAAATCCATCAGCAAATGACACACAAGTGAGTCACAATACTGCATTCTGGGACAGGAAGTCCATTTAAATAAATCCCAAGTGGGGCTGCTGGCAAGTTGCGGTAAATTAAAAAATATTAGATCCTCGTTGAGCCCCCAGCACCTTTTCAAATACTGCCAGTCGTCTGGTGGTCCGCTCTGCTCCTCGTTTGAAAAGCAGCAGAACTGCTCCTCTCAGCAGTGGTGCGCCTCTCGACCAGACCAGCCGAAATAGATTCAAACTCACACTTGTCCAAGGCGAGGCACACTCCCTGTCGGCGAGATATTAGGATCAGGAAAAGGGTGTCAGGCACATCGGCGTCTGCAGTTACCTGATGCGTTTCAGGCATACGCCCTTCTTCATAGGAATACACTGCTACCACACATTGCCACCATTTTGGGCTTCCAGTGTTCGCCCTTTTATTGAAAAAATCCATCAGCAAATGACTCACAGGTGTGTCACAATACTGCATTATGGGACTGGAAGTCCATTTAAATAAATCCCAAGTGGGGTTGCTGTCAAGTTGCGGTATATTAACAAATATTATATCCTCGTTGAGCCCCCAGCACCTTTTCAAATACTGCCAGTCGTCTGTTGGTCCGCTCTGCTCCTCGTTTGAAAAGCAGCGGAACCGCTCCTCTCAGCGGCGGTGCGCCTCTCGAGTTCTGCTGGCCCTGGGGGATGGCGGTCCCCAGGGCCATCGAGGGCTCCAGTAGGGGGGCCACGTGGCCCCCCTCCCACCATTTACATAGCCCCGGGGAGGTAGCGGTCCCTGGGGCGTGTGGGGGGAGCTCGAGCACCCCACACAGGTTTGTTTATTTTGAAAACCTAGCCCACCAGCTACTTCCAGTAAGCGCCATGGAGCTGCGTTGCAGAGTGTTGTAAAAAGGGGTGTGGCCTCTGAATACTTCTCTGCAATGCAGCTCCCTGGCGCATACTGGAGGTACCTGGTGGGCTAGTTGGCTCCCAGGGACCCTCAGGATTGAAGAGGAATTCATTCCCCAACTTAAAAGGCACCACAGGGCGTGCTTGCAGACATGTCACTTCAGGCCCCGCCCCCTTACTTCACCATTGTGCAAACTCACCCCCTGGCGAGTTGTAAGTTGGGGAATTAATTCCCCTTGAATACTGAGGGTCCCTGGGGGCCAACTAGCCTACCAGGTACCTCCAGTATGCGCCAGGGAGCTGCATTGCAGAGAGGTGTTCAGAGGCCACGCCCCTTTTTACACCTCTCTGCAACACAGCGCTGTGGCGCTTACTGGAGGCACCTGGTGAGCTAGTTGGATCCCAGGGACCATCAGGGTTCAAGGGGACTTTATCCCCCAACTCAAAACGCGCCACAGGGTGCGTTTTTGCTCAGTGGTGAAGGGAGGGGGCGGGGCCTGAGATTACATGTGTGCAAACACACCCTGTGGCGCGTTTTAAGTTGGGGAATTAATTCCTCTTCAATCCTGAGGGTCCCTTGGGGCCAACTAGATCACCACTTACCTCCAGTAGGTGTTACTGCGCTGCGTTGCTGAGAGGTGGCCCAGACCATGCCCCTTTTTACAACACTCTGTAACATAGCTCTGTGGCGCTTACTGGAGTTACCTAGTGGGCTAGTTGGACACTAGGGACCCTCAGGATTTAAGGGGTCTTAAGCTCCCAACTTAAAACGGCCACAGGGCGTGTTTACACAGTGGTGAAGGGAGGGGACGGGGCCTGAGGTGACGTGTGCAAACACTTCCTGTGGCGCGTTTTCAGTTGGGGAAATAATTCCCCTTCAATCCTGAGAGCCCCTGGGGGCCAACTAGCCCACCAGGTGCTTCCAGTAAGCGCCACTGCACTGCATTGCAGAGAGGTGGTCCAGGCCGCGCCCCTTTTTACACCTCTCTGCAACGCAGCTCTGTGGCACTTACTGGAGGTACCTAGTGAGCTAGTTGGACCCTAGGGACCCTCAGGATTCAAGGGGTCTTAATCTCCCAACTTAAAACGGCCACAGGGCGTGTTTATACAGTGGTGAAGGGAGGGGACGGGGCCTGAGGTGATGTGTGCAAACACTTCCTGTGGCGCGTTTTCAGTTGGGGAAATAATTCCCCTTCAATCCTGAGGGCCCCTGGGGGCCAACTAGCCCACCAGGTGCTTCCAGTAAGCGCCACTGCACTGCATTGCAGAGAGGTGGTCTAGGCCGCGCCCCTTTTTACACCTCTCTGCAACGCAGCGCTGTGGTGCTTACTGGAGGTACCTAGTGGGCTAGTTGGACCCTAGGGACCCTCAGGATTCAAGGGGACTTAATCTCCCAACTGAAAACGGCCACAGGGCGTGTTTACACAGTGGTGAAGGGAGGTGACCTGGCCTGAGGTGACGTGTGCAAACACGCTCTGTGGCGTGTTTTAAGTTGGGGAAATAATTCCCCTGCAATCCTGAGGGCCCCTGGGGGCTAACTAGCCCACCAGGTGCTTCCAGTAAGTGCCACTACGCTGTTTTGCTGAGAGGTGGTCCAGGCCGTGCACCTTTTTACACCTCTCTGCAACGCAGCTCTGTGGCACTTACTGGAGATTTCTGGTGCGCTAGTTGGACCCAAGGGACACTCAGGAATTAAGGGGACTTTATCCCCCAAATTAAAACGGCCACAAGGCGTGTTTGCACACATGTCAGCTCAGGCACCCCCTTCCCTTCACCAGTGTGCAAACGCGCCCTGTGGTGCATTTTAAGAGGTAGTTTTAATCCCCCTGCCCTATTATGTACTAGGGTCTTACAGAGGAGATCATGGTAATCATAGGGGTACCCCAACGCATAGTGTTCCCTAGTGTATGTAGGTGTTTTCACTGTATTCTAAGTCTCTTTTAGCATAGCACTGGCTCTAGGCCTAGTTAGTCAGATTCAGTTACCACCAGTATCCGTCTGAAAAAGTTCTGGGCATAGGAGGACTTTCTGCTCCTCTGTTGGTTCTTTCTGCACATCTCTTCTTCTTGCAATTTTCTTCATCTTTGTGGACTTCTGTTGCTTCTTTCTGCATTTATTTTCTTTCTGGGCGTTGTTTCTTCTTTCATCACATGTCCTACCTCTGTAGGCATAGTTAGAAACTAGCATTTAAAAAACCTTTGAAATTCACTGAAAAAAACATAGGTTTCAGACACGTTATAGTTAGAAATTAGCATTTAAAAAACCTTAGAAATTCACTGAAAAAAACATAGGTTTTAGAGACGTTATAGTTAGGAATTAGCATTTAAAAAACCTTGGAAATTCACTGAAAAAAGCATAGGTTTTAGAGAAAGTTATAGTTAGCTGGACATTTCACTCAAACAAAACCCGTGAAATTCCTCCGTCATAGTTAGTTCAGCTAACTATAACTCGCGCCCCCGCAATGCACTGCTGATGACGTCACATATTACATCACTCATGACATGGTCAGTGACATCATCTACCGAGGCACAAGATGGCTGCCAACACTTCCTGATTTCGAGTGTTGACAGCCAATTAAAATACAGCTTGTGCACGGCAGGCTGCGCTTAGGGTACACAGACCCTCCGAGGCCATAGATATATATGTACTTTCAAATGTCATTTTCTCAGGAACTACTGAACGGATTTACACCATTTAAGCAAAAGGCACGAGTCTGAACTAAGGACTACCTCTTTGCCAAATTTGGTGTAATTCCGTTCAGCAGTTCGGGCTGTAGCTGCGGCTAAAGGTCCTATGGGAAATTGCATGGGGAAAATGCATTTTGGGACCCCCCTTTTTTCTCGGCCCCACTGTGAAACTTTCAGGATAGGAGCGGACCGGAGCTGGCCAAAAGTTTTGAAAAGTTTGCGAAGATTTGTCAATCGGCGCCAAAGTTATTCCAAATAGAATGTTGCGGATTTCCTATGGGAAATAGGTCCTAACTATATCTACATACTGGCAATTGCCAGTAGGTAATATATATATATTTTTTTTTATATATATATATAAATATATATATATATATATATATATATATATATATATAACCAAAGACACCTCCGTCTCAGGAGCCCCCGACCCTACAGGGCAGCCTCGCTTCAAATGGACACGGAGACATCCATTACTTTAACATCTTGGATATATCTTGGATATATATATATATATATATTCAATGAAAAAACCATAGGTTTCACACATGTTATAGTTAGTTGGACATTTCACTCGTAAAAAACCAATGAAATTCCCCCGTTATAGTTAGTTCAGCTAACTATAACTCGCGCACCCGCAATCCACTGCTGATGACGTCACATATTACATCACTCATGACATGGTCAGTGACATCACTCATGACATCACTGATGACATCTCAAATGACATCACTGATGACATCATCTAGTGAATGTGTGTTTTTCTGATAATTAAATATGTTTTATATATGTATATCTCAAGGTCGATGGAAGAATAAATGGGTATATAAATGTCTAAATTGATGTTTTTTTAATGAAAAATTGAATATGTGACTGATTCAGTGTATCATAGTGAATACATGGCTTTGTGAGTAATGTTTAAGTATGTAAATATCTGTATCATTCTCTCACTTTGTGTATAGGTGGCTGTATGAGTTGGTGAGTAGCTACATGGGTGACTATATAGGTTATTAGTTGGTTTTTGGAGTATCAGTCTGAGTGTCTGCATGGTTCGGTGGGGGGTATTACGTAGTGCATAGGTGCATGAATGAGTGACTCACTGTTTGTATGTGTTGAAGACAGCATGTGTGCAGGACTGTATGGGTGGATGAGTGTGTGTATGGGTGTGTTATTGAGTGAATGACTGTGTCAATAGTGTCTTTATGAGTAACTTCATATATTTTATAGTAGTATATGTGACTATTGGTGTTTTTAATTGAGTATATGTGAGAGTAAGAGATTGAAAGAGTTCCTGTATAAATAAGTATGTTTTTCTATAAGTGACTGTTTAAAAGACTAAGTATGTGTTAGTTTCCGTATAAGTAAGTGTGGTGGTGTGTGTATAACTGTATATGCATATAATTGTATGTTTTAATCTTTATTAGCATGAGTGACTATGTGTGTGAGTAACTCTATGGATGAGTGACATTATGAAACAGGATGTATAGGTGTATGAGTACATATGATGAGTGAGTACATGTATGAGTGACTGTATAGGACTGTTGGTGAATGAGTGGATTTGTATGTGGATCTTTGAATTATTGATTTGGTTGTTGTAACTGGTATTGGTATGTCCATTATTTTGAACATTGTAGTTTCTATTTTTGAATGTGTGTATCAAAGGTTATATTAGGGTGAGAGGAGGTCTGCTACACAATCACAAGGATGATGTCATCTGTGATGTCATCAGTGATGTCATTTGAGATGTCATCAGTGATGTCATGAGTGATGTCACTGACCATGTCATGAGTGATGTAATATGTGACGTCATCAGCAGTGGATTGCGGGTGCGCGAGTTATAGTTAGCTGAACTAACTATAACGGGGGAATTTCATTGGTTTTTTACGAGTGAAATGTCCAACTAACTATAACATGTGTGAAACCTATGGTTTTTTCATTGAATTTGCAAGGTTTTTTAAATGCTAATTCCTAACTATAACGTGTGTGAAACCTATGGTTTTTTCAGTGAATTTCAAAGGTTTTTTAAATGCTAATTCCTAACTATAACGTTTTTGAAACCTTTGGTTTTTTCAGTGAATTTGTACGGTTTTTTATATGCTAATTTTTGTATTTTTAATTAAAGATATTTTTTTTTAATAAAAATAAAATTACTATATATTCATTTATATATTATCTGTATCTTTTTTTTAATTTATTTTTTAAAAAAATTCAATGAGGATAATTATGTTTTTTTTTTTTTTTTTTTAATTATTTTTTGTCCACTTTTTTTTTTTTTATATAAATTCTTGGGGTGCGCGCTCTGAGCGCGCTCCTTGTACTATTTCGTAAGTTTTTTATGAATTCCGGCGTACGTTATTTACGTACGCAAATATACTTCATGGTGCGCGCTAGGAGCGCGCACCCAGTACGTATGCGTACGTACGTACGCATGCGTGCGTGCGTCCTACGCGCTCGACGCGGTTTACTTCCGCATACGCTAAAATTACGCGCAATAACGGTCGCGTATACGCGTGCTCAACGTATGCGCGCTAGGTACGCGCATATGACGTATGCACCTGCGCGCTTACGCGTTCGTGCATACGTCATCACGGGGTGCGCGCTCGGAGCTTGCGCAGTGCGCGCACCTCGGGTTTATACTTAATAAAACAATATTTCTTATTGGTTATCATTACTTTCAGTTTCTAATTGTTTCAATACCACACCCAATCCCCTCATGGCAAGTCATGTGATCAAGAATCATCACTTTTGATTGGTTTGAAGTACTTTCAGTTCCAGATTCTTCCCAAACCACACCTACTCCCCTCATTATTAGTTCTGATTCCTTTGGAGAAGGAGCTATTCTGTTGTTGAGAGACAATGGCTGAACAGCAACCTACTTCAGACAGTGACCAGGACACTCTTGAGAGGCAGAGGAACAGGAAGCAGAAAGACAGCTTTATATGGCAGTATTTCACTTTTCCAGAAGGTCAGAAAAAGGTAAATGCACCGAAAGTTACATGTGTACTTTGTCAAAAAGTCTTATCTCGTGGGAATCCTAACAAGAAATATTCTTTTAGCATTCACACTATGTTGAGACATGTTAACAAAATGCATCCAGTAACTTTTCGTCGAGCTTCTGGAGAAAACCCTCCACCTGCTCAGCCGACGACATCAGCAGCAGCTCAGCCGAGCACATCTTCGGCAGCTCAGGGGAGCACTTCAGCTGCGATGGTGCCTTCACCTGTTTCTACACCTCTTGTTGGTCCACCTTGTTTGGCGAGGTTGTCTACACGGTGCACTGATTGCGGTTCACTTATTTCTGTGGGGGAGACCAGTCTTGATCTCCTTCAGAGAAAATTTGATGCGCATCCGTGCACTAGGCCATAGATGTTTTTTCTTTTTTTTGCGTTTTTCTCTTCCTGTTTCCCTCCATTAACTCAAGGGCTCTTTTAAGAGCCACTTATAAACTAAACCCCCCAAATTTTTTTTTGAGTTACTTTTTTTGAAATTTTTTTGAGGTGCGCGCACCCTGCGCGCACCCAAGGTTTTTTGAAATTTAAAAAAAAAATAAAAAAAAAAACCATTTAATATACAAAAAGAGGTGAAGAAATGGAAGCACACAGAGTCATGCCATCATTTTAAGCACATAACACACGCTGCCCCTTTCATGGGCTGCATTTCTTTCAGAACAACAACTTCACAAATTAAATCTCTGCCCACAATTCCTGTGCGCACACAGACTCATGCTATGTTTTTTTGAACAAAACAGTGTCCCTGAATAGTTCCAAATGACTGTTACAGCCTGATACATTTCCCTTATCATTTACAGAAGCAGAAAACAGCACATGTCCTAACAGCTCCTTAAGACCATGACCATGTGTTACAGGGTGAGTGATTAGACTAGATCAATTTAAATGAGGCCTTGGTGACGTTGAATGTGTTTGCATTACACAGTGCTATCTGAAACAGCTCACAGAGCTGAGTACTACACATGAGAGTGTTGGAGAAGCTGCTGCGTGTGTGCCAAGAGACTTCCAGAACTGCATGAAGACTGCAGGGATGTATGTAACAGTGCATGTGTGCTTTTTCAGACCAGCACCATTTGTATCCTGGGTGACTGCCTACACTCCAGCTGTGCTGAATGTATTTGCATTACAGACTGAAACCTCAAACCCCACTCGCTTGTAAATACTGTGCATGATTATACATGGAAAGGAGCTGGGTGTGTGCTAAGAGTCTGCTTCTGCACCAAAAAATCGCTCCCCCTTTTTCCATCTAATGCAACTGTGAAATCACCAGAGCAAAACGCAATAAATCTCTGCCTGTAATTCCTATTTGCACACAGAGTCATGTTTTCACATTAGTCACAAAACGAAATTTCTTTGCCAATTTGAAAGCACACTTACTGCTCTTTTTTTTTGGCAAGTAATAATCACTTTTACAGACTGACACATTATAAATCCACTTTTCAGATTTTTTAAAAAGCCCATGTCCAGACTGCTTTTTCAGACCACCACCATGTGTATCCTGGGTGACTGCCTACACTCCAGCAAGGGCAACCAGCCTTAGTGATGCTGAATGTATTTGCATTACAGACTGAAACCTCAAACCCCACTCGCTTGTAAATACTGTGCATGATTATACATGGAAAGGAGCTGGGTGTGTGCTAAGAGTCTGCTTCTGCACCAAAAAATCGCTCCCCCTTTTTCCTACTAATGCAACTGTGAAATCACCAGAGCAAAACGCAATAAATCTCTGCCTGTAATTCCTATTTGCACACAGAGTCATGTTTTCACATTAGTCACAAAACGAAATTTCTTTGCCAATTTGAAAGCACACTTACTGCTCTTTTTTTTTGACAAGTAATAATCACTTTTACAGACTGACACATTATGAATCCACTTTTCAGATTTTTTAAAATGCCCATGTCCAGACTGCTTTTTCAGACCACCACCATGTGTATCCTGGGTGACTGCCTACACTCCAGCAAGGGCAACCAGCCTTAGTGATGCTGAATGTATTTGCATTACTGAGTCCAACCTCAAACCCTTAAACTATTCTTTTTTTATACCAATACACCTTAATTTATCGTGAAAACATAGTCCATATTATTTTACATGTTCCTCACATTTAAATTTCTCCTAAAACAGAAAATAATAAACACAACTTCAACAAAAAGAATTACATTTCTATTATTCATTTCTTAATTTACCATATACATCTCCTCTCAAACTCTAACCTCACCTTTAAAATTAGTTAGTTGTGAAAGAAATGTGGCACTCAAACAGCAGATTATCAGAGCCAGGATCTCTATTCTCTACACCTCTCTCCTCTCAGCAGAACCAGCTAATGGCAAAGTTTCCCTCTATTTTTCCACACATATACATGTAAGTTTCAAATCTCAGTGCTTCCCCCTTTTTTTCAAATGTAATCACACATTTCTATTGGTTGAAAACCAACCCTTTTCCAAAAGTACCCTTCCCCCAACTTGAATTCTGCCTAGTACCCTTCCCCCAACTTGACTTCTGCCTGCTACCATAGCAACAGCTCATGGAACACTGCTGTGTGGAGTTAGGTCAGAAGTTCGCCAAACAATGTTTCAATTCCACAGAGCAAGAGTGCTTGACTTTTCAAACCTTACAGCAAATCCATAGTACTGTTCTTTGGTAACACATTTTTCTGTACCAATACAAAACATGCTTCTATAAATTTACACATACAGCCTAGTTTTTAGTGTAGAATGGTATGAAACAGCCAATCAGTTCTTTTTTTTAATAAAAAAATATGTATGCCTCCATTTCCAAACTGTCTTTCATTTCTTTTTCCCATTCTACTGAATTACACCTCCTGAGTGCATCCAGATCTCCTTTGAAGATGTTCACAGTGTGGATTGTAGGACACAGCTATGTCTTCTGGAGTGAAAAATTTGCAGTAAAAAGAGGTATGGTGAGAGACCTTGCTTTGCCAAATGTAGACATCAAATGGATTGGTCAAAGAGGGTTAAAGTGGCACCAATTAATGCCTTTGGTGAAAACCTTTCTACATCTCCCACAGCCTAACCTTTTTATTGTGCACTGTGGTGGTAATGATCTAGGCACTTTAACTGGGGTAGGTCTGGAAATGCTTATTAAGGACACCTTTGTGCAATTGATGTCGCTTTTTCCACAAACTGCCTTTGTATATTCTAATATATGCCAAAGGCAAAAGTGGAACTGGTCCAACCAATTTTGTCCGCAGATTGACAAAGCAAGGAAGAACGTCAACAAATCTATTTCTGCTTTCCTCAGAGACTATGGTATGGGTTCTATATACCACAACAACTTGCGTTACAACATGCAAGACATTTATAGAGGAGATGGTGTACACTTCACTGATGAAGGCAACAGAGTCTTCCTCTTCAACCTTAGACTCTGCATCGGTACTTACTTGTAGGTACCAAAAAACAAACAATAAACACAAGGGCTCTTTTTAGAGCCACCTTATATCTAAACACTTAAATGCGATTTTTTTTATAATTTGTTTAATAAAGTTTTTTTCCGGGTGCGCGCTGGGTGCGCGCACTCGGCGATATTTTTTTAGAAAATATAAATCTTATTTTTTGCCCTGCAAGGTCCTACTGTGACCCCCTTACAATGCCTACTGGGTCAATTTCTCCCCACTCTGCCCCCTTTTCAAGTTCTCCCCCTTTGTTTATCACCCCCTCTTTATGCGATAGACAAAATGGCGGCCGCCGCTTCCTGATTTCCACCGATTCGAATGTTTACTAAGATCTAACAACCAATCAGAATTGCGCTCGCGCACGGCAAGGTGCGCGCACCCAGCGCGCACGCTGCGCGCTTACAGATATATATATTGATTTAAAGGCTATTTTCTCATAATCTACTGAACAGATTTACACCAAACCTACAAAAGGCACTTCCTTGACCTGAGGACTACCTCTCTGCCAAATTTCTAGTAATTCTGTTCAGCCGTTCGGGCTGTAGCCCTGTCTAAAGGTCCTATGGAAAAATGCATGGGAAAAACGCGTTTTGGGACCCCCCTTTTATCTCAGCCCCCGCTTGACGAATCCCCCCGAGACTTTCAGGGTAGGAGCGGAGCGTAGCGCCCCACCTATTTTGAAAAATTCGCGAGGATCCGTCGACCGGCGCCAAAGTTATTCAAAATAGAATGTTGCGGATTTCCTATGGAAACGTGGTCCTAACTATAACTACCTACTGGCGACCGCCAGTAGGTAATATATATATATATATATATATATATATATATATATATACAGAGAGAGAGAGAGAGAAAGGGAGAGAGAGTGAGAGAGAGAAAGGGAGAGAGAGAGAGAGAGAGAGAGAGAGAGAGATAGATAGATAGATAGATAGATAGATAGATAGATAGATAGATAGATAGATAGATAGATAGATAGATAGATAGATAGATAGATAGATAGATATATGCTGAAGAAAAAACTTTCTGGCTCAAATTCTTATATACAGTGAAATTCACCAGTTATAGTTATGAATACACATAACACATGATGTATCCTACATACTCCACCTAGATGTTCTTCTGTTAAGTGGGAAGAGGCCATGACTTACAAAATGTGAAGCCTTGAGTTTGTCATGTTGTGTCTCCTCTCCCTCAAAAGTGGTAATAACTCTGCACATCTGCATAAATGGTTTATGCCATTGGAATTTCTTCATGTGCATTTGCTTTAACAAAAGGAGTTTAACCAAATCCGGAAAGAAGCGGGTTAAATGTGTACCTTAAGGTTAAATCACACTCAAGAGATATCCCCACTAATAGGTGAGTTGTTTCCCTGGGTAAAGTAATAGTTAGATGCAATCTGTTAGCAAGGAAAATCTGTTTTTCTCTTGTTACTTTTGCTGTACTGGCAATAAATGGGAATTTGAATTTTGCACTGTAGTTATAAATCCTTGAATGGGCACTTATTAGAATACGTCTACATAACATGATTTACTGAGCCACATTTATTTTCTTCATCATGTCCTTCAAGGGTTAATTTACATATTTTGGGCGGCATGGTGGGGCCTCAATCTGGACAGGGACATCACCAGCATATTATTAAGTGTTTTGGGGGCTACAGTAGTTGCAGCAGCTCCCAAAAATACTTAAAAAAATAACCCATGTTTTCTGGGGTCTATAGAATATGACCCCAGGAAAATGAATTGATATCTGTGGCCATGCCCAGAGTTGGAACTTTTACTCTTCAGTTTGTGAATGGAGGAACTCCTTGTGGTCGTTTTTATGGCTATATTATGTGATCCGAGGAATGTAAAAAAAGGCAAGCATGTTTGATTTTGTTTGACTATAAATGTTTTATTGGAATGTTTATTGACAAACCCAAAAGGCTTGGTTTTTATATATTGATAGTAACTTGCATTTAAAAGGCAAGGCTTAAAGTGACATTTAAAATTAGGTATAAAAAACCTTAGAAATTCAATGTAAAAAACTGATTAAATTGACCATATACTATATTTAACATCGCGGCAGTGCCGCAATGTTAAAGGTGTGGAATCCAACCGCAGCGGTGGTGGTCCCATCATAATTGTATATGCGGGACCGCTGCACACATGGCGGTCGGACCCAATTACCGCTACGGTGGTGGACGCACCAAGTCCGCCCGACATCGTAATGATCCCCTTAATGTTCACAGTACAGCAAACATGTTGCCCAACACCGCGATGCCAGTCCGCAAAGTTGAGCTTTGTTTTATACATATATATATATATATATATATATATATATATATATATATATATATATATATATATATATATATATATATATATATATATATATATATATATATATATATATATATATATATATATATATGTATTTATTATTCCCACTCCAGTCTGTGCAACAGTAATCAAAGTGTTGGACTTTGGAGGTGTTAAATTTACTTTTCCCACTCCAGTCTGTGCAACAGTAGGGAAAGCATTGGACTTTGGAGGGGTAAAATGGAGCATTCCCTTTCCAGTCTCTACAACAGTAGGGAAAGCGTTGGACTTCGGAGGGGTAAAATGTACAATTCCCATTCTAGTCTGTGCAACAGTAGGGAAAGAGTTGGAATTGAGGGGTTAAAGTTACCATTCCTATTCCAGTCTAAACAACAATAGGTACTACTTCAAACACATTATATTATTGAATAACACCATTCATTTAGAAAAAGTATAAAACGTATTACTTAACCTAAAATATATATATCTATTAAAAAATAAAAAATAATGAACCAATTTACAAAATTCATAAACAATGTAATAATGAATTCTCAATAATGGTTATTTAAATATTACTTAATTTAACGTTCCACCTTATACCCCTACAAACCTAGTAGCCCACAACTAAAATATAAATAAATAATTAGGTATAACACATTTTATCTAATTGATAATCAATTACATAACTAATTAACAATTAATAATTATTTTTTAATTAACAATTACTTAGTTAACTCCCCACTCAACAACCCTACAAATCCAGCAAACCACACCTAAAATATGTAATTATTACACGATGTAAATAATTATTAATCAATTAACATATTTAAATATGTATTATTAATAATTATTTTTTAACTATTACTTAATTAACTCCCTACTCTATACCTCTACAAACCTAGAAATCTGCAAATAAAATATAACTAAAGGAAATCCGTATTAGATAATGTACATAATTAATAATCACTCCAATAATGAATAATAAAATAATATTTAATTGTTACATAATTATTACTTAATTAAATCCTCTCCCTATACCTCTACAAACCCAGCAACCAGCACCTAAAATGTAACTAAAATATATGATGTTTACACAATATACATAATCAATAATCAGTTAAATAATTAATAATAAATTTAAAAATAATTGTTATTTATTGCCTTAACTTATCACCCTTTACCCTACAAACATAGCAACCACACCTAAAATATAAGTACATTAAATCAGTACTACACAATTAATAATAATCACAAACTTTCTTAAAAATTATTAATTAAATAATTAATCATTAATTAATACTTAAAATCCTTCCCAACCTATCCCCCTACAAACCCAACAGACAGCTACAGCAATATAAATTACTATTAGAAATTAAATTACAAATTCTAAATCACTTAAAAATGCAAACTACATTGAAACAAAATTAATAACAACTATACAATCAATATTAACACATAAAATTAATATATAAACTAAAACACATTAAAATAATTAACAAACAATATTATTTACAACTTTATTAATAAATACGATACTAACAACAATGATATTCTTAATTACTTGCATGAAGAAAATTATATTCTTGACAATTATATTTCTGCATCATAATATTTTTGTATTACCATATTGTTTTCTGATATGTCTGTCTCCTCATTTAAAATGATATTTTGTCCAAATGCCTGGAAATTAACAAAAAACAAGGGAGAGGGGCCGCGTGGCCCCCCTCCCTGAACCATCATAGCGTCTGGGGATCCCATAACCTGGGATCTGTTCACATGCTGTGTTCGGGGGAGCCCACCCCTGGGATACAGGGATTTCCTTGCCTGCACCGGCATGGGCAGCAAAATCGGTGTTTTCTCCTGCTGGGCGGGAACATTTTTGAATCTCCCTTCATGCGGAAGCAAACATTACGGGCCCGATTCCCATCTCGTTTGGTAAGCATTGCGACCGAATTGGTTCCGGAATGCTTTCCAGATGACTTGGATCGAGGGAGTCCAACTGAGTGAGTATGATGCATCCGGATGCTTCGGGATACGATTCGGTCGGGCTCCCATTGACTTCAATGGGAGCCTGTGTTCTGAACGCGAACACAGGCTCCCATTGAAAAAAGGGGTTGTTGGGGAAAAGCATGCACCCTGTGGCGGGCACCCCATGGTGCCTGCCACACTGTGCATGGGTGGGAAGAAGGGACCCACGGGCCAGATTTGGAGGGCCCTGGATGAAGGGGGGCCTGCTACGGGCCACCAGAGACCGATTCCGGCAGTCAAATCGTTCCGGTCAAACCGAATCAGAAAGGCTGTCATTCATCGTACTCACTTGTTTGGAAACCAAGTCCATAGAGCTGTAAAAGATCGGATACAGAAGGCTTGTTCTGTCCGAATACCTTCCGGAACCGATTTGGTCAGCACGAATGGTTTCCAGGCATCGTACTTGGTCGTTCGGAACAGGGAACGAGTCAATCGGTAACAAGGCCTCTGGTTCGGATTCGGCAAACCCGAATCCAATTGTGAGCCCTTCCGAACGACATTGGAAGCGGCCCCAAAGTCTGCTCCCAGCCAGTTGGAGCTTTGAAAATGCTGCTGCCAGCTGGGAGCTGACTTTTGATCTGTTTCCCTGCCCGCACTGATGTGGGCAGGGAAACAGATCAAGAAATTACTCCTTCCCATGCAGAGAGCAGCAGAATTAGCTGCTCCCTGTGGGCGTGAGCAATTGTGGCTCCTACAGCATGCGGGGAGTCAGCTGGGGCCATGGGGGCATTAAGACTCCACCGTGCCATCCAATGAGTGTATGATGGGTACCCTGGTTACAGGTCACCCACATTTAAATAATGCGGGCCTTGGGGGAAGGGTCCCTAAGCCCCCCTCCCCTTTCAAATACATATGGCCCTGGGGGATGGGGTCCCCAGGGCCATAATACGTTTGGGTCTAGGAGCCACGCAGCCCCGTCCCCTTTAAAAAAATAAACAGGTCCTGGGGGATGGGATGCCCAGGGCTCAATAAGGTTCGGGATGGGGGCCACGTGTCTGCCCTCTCTCTTAAAATACATAAGGCCATGGGGGATAAGCTCCCCAGGGCCGGATTAGGCAAGAAGAGGGGGGACATGGCCCTCCCCTCTTTTTTATTGGTATTGGCCGGGGGAGGGGATCCCCGGGACCATATAAGGCTCTGGGATGGGGGACAATGTAGGCCCTTCCCTTTCTTTTTGCATTTGGCCCTAGATGGGGTCTCTGGGGCCTGAAAGCCAACCGTACGCTACGCATGGCAAAGGCGTGCTCAGCATTGGTTGGCTGTCTATTGGGGATTTGGACACAAGCCAGACCCTGCAGCCAACCCCGTTACGCATGGCTGAAGATCTTGCACGTCTGGGTGGGCTTTACATATGTTAATAAAAAAACTAGAAATTCACTGAAAAAAAACAAAGGTTAGGTGTGATTAAAAAAAACTTCAAAATGCTCTGAAAAGACATAAAGGTTAACGTAAAAATATAGTTAGGTGCATATGTCAGTGACAACATTAACGTTATGAACTAAAACAAAATACAGATATTTACCACTTATAATTAGTAGAGCTAACTATTACTTGTGCCCCCGCCATGCACTGCTTGTGACCTCACATATTATATCACTCATGACGTGTTCTATGACCTCATTTATGACATCTCTGATGACATCTCAAATGACATAATTGATTACATCACTGATGACATCATACAATGAGTGAGTTAGTTGGTATATCCTTTTACATAGTGGAGGGTAGCTACCATATTACTTTTCTACCTACTTTTGTACAGCCTGTGTCCGGGCACTGGGTGTAATTGTTTACGAAATGGATGTGCTTCTAATACATCATAGATGTGCAGACCCTTTGAACACATTATAAATCTTTGTATTGAAGAATGCGCAGATGACAGTTGACGAGTTCTGTCCAGTATGTTTTACACTTGTTTTTTGGCTCTGCAGAAAAAGTTTCCAGCAGGGCAAAGATTCTACATAGTAGATACTTAGGGGTCGATTACAATGCTATTCAGAGGGGCTCTGAATCGGATTTGGGTTTGCCGAATCCGATTCGGAACCCTTGTTTCTTACCGATTCGAACACAGTCCCCAACGACTGATTATGATGCCCGGAAACCGTTAGGGCTGTCTGAATTGGTTCCGAAAGGAATTCGGACAGGTTGAGCCTTTCAGAGCCGAATTGTACAGCTCTGTGGACTTGGTTTCCGAGTGAACGATTACAATAAATGATTCGGACAGCCGTTCTGATTTAGTCTGCCCAAAACAAAACGGCTTTTGGAATCTGTCTTTGGTGGCCCGTAGCAGGCCCCCCTTCAACCAAAGCTTTCCGAATGGGGCCCTTGGGGGTACCCAAGGGACTCACCCTTTCCAACCATGCACAGTGTACGATTTTCCACAGCCACCCCTTTCTTCAAGGGGAGCCTGTGTTCTCGTTCGGAACGCAGGCTCCCATTGAAGTCAATGGGAGTCCAACCGAATCATATCCAGTAGCATCCGGATGCATCAAAATCGCTCTGTTGGACTCCCCCGATCCGAGTCATTCGAAAAGCATTCCGGAACCGAATTGGTCGGAATGCTTTCCGGAGGAGATCGTAATGGGCCCCCAAGTATTCTAAGCAGCCTTAAGTTATTAGACAGAATCGTCTCAGCATGACAATTTCTACATAGAAGACTGTGTGCACCAGGTACTAACCCGTGTATTCGTGCTTGTTTAGCTTTAGAAATTGGTATATTTGTAAAGTTTTCAGCTCAATATGCAGGCTTTAACACCTTCAGGCCTTGGTTATTTTAAGCGAATGGCGTCTCTTTGGACATGTTTTGCGTAGAGTATATACTGTTCTTAGTAGATAATTTTTCTCTGGTGTATTTCTCATGAGAGTTTCACTGTCTGCAAACAGTGCAGTATAGCGTAAACTCTCTCCATAGAGAAAAAACACTGTTTACAGTACCCACTTTTCAACTCATATCAACTTCATTTCTTAATGTAGGTTCAGTGAGTGTGAGACATTTGATACAGATAAAGGCTGTTCGTAGTATGTTATTAATTTTGGAAGAGACGTTGAGAATCTTGATGGACTTTACTTTTTCTGAACAGTTGTATACAGATTAAAAACTGTGTGCAATAAGGGTTTCCCAAATATCTGTGGTTGATTGTTAATGTGAACTAGGCTACCTGTGAAGTGTATGGTATAGGGACAATGTGCACATAACCCACGCTTGCTACACCCAAGGGAGCTGTATCTGTGATGACATTAATGATGCTTCATATTATTCTGAGTTATTTTGTACTTCCTATCAGGCCTCTAATGCCATACTAGTTTATAGAGCATTGTTTGCAAAAGTAGATTGGATGATGCCATCAGTGATGTCATTAATTATGTAATTTGAGATGAAATCAATGTTCTCATAAATGATGTCATATAACATGTCATGAGTGATGTAATGTGTGAGGCCATTAGCAGTTCATCGGGGTGCAAGTTATAGTTATCTCTGATAATAGCAACTGGTGAATTTCTGTGTTTTTTTAGTTCATAACGTTAATGTTGTCACTGACATATTCCCCGAACTATAACGTTACTTTAGCCTTTGATTTTTTTCAGTGAATTTATGTATATATTTCCCAGTGGCGGTCACCAGTGGGTCGTTATAGTTAGAACCACGTTTCCATAGGAAATTTATTTTTTTGATTTACTAATAACTTTGGCGCTGCATGACGAATCTTCACAAAAATTTCCAAACAAAAGTCTCCTCCAACTCAGCTCCTTCCTAGAAATGTTCAGGATGATCCATAAAGTGAGCGGCGGGAGAAATGGAGGATCACAATATGCATTTTCCTCATTAAATTTTCCATAGCAAGATTAGACACAGGTACAGCCAAAACAGCTGAATGGAATTACATCAAATTTTGCAGAAAGTTAGATCTTGGTCCAAAAAGTGTGCATTTTGTGATTTGGTGAAAATCCATTCAGTAGTTTTAGAGAAATTAAGGTTCAAAATGTATGCGTATTTCTCACCGTAGAGGATTCTGCAGAGCCAGCAGCTCTCAAGATAAGATCTGATTGGCTGCCACCACGTCAAAAAAGATGTGGCAGCAGTCATTTTAGGACTTGGGGACTCCGTCTGCTGTTCTGTAAAAAAGAACTAAACGAACACAAATGATAAAGTGATCGCCATATTTATTATGCTATGATACTGAAAAGTGTTTTTGTTGCATTTTGTGGAATAAATTATCAGGAAACTCTCTTTGGCCATTGACATTAGAGGAGTAAATTCTGGACCATTTACTCTGATTTTGAAATAAACTGTCATAAGTGCAAACTTTTTCCTAACTTTTATAAAGTGATTTAAGCTTCCTCTTGAGGTTCCAAATCAACCTAAAAACTGCATATAAATCTGATCTTTGTGCGTCTGCGGATGCCATGTCTCCACTTTGACTTGAATGGAGTTTCATATTTTTTTTACTCTCTTCCCCTGCACTTGGCTTACCACCCAACTAATCATTTAATGGAGAAATACCCCAAACCACAGTTCACCTTGAGGGGTCAGACTGCAGGTACACCTTTCCAATTCATACGCTGGTGTGTTAGCGCACGTGCGTGATACAACCCAGCGGGCGCCATGTCTTACACGTAGCGCTGTTGTTAGTGGTGAATGAAATTGCTGGAAGGGGCTCAGAAAACAGCGCATTGAAGGATCCGCAGCAACACAATGCCAGCCAAACACTGCAATTATCCGCAGCTGAAAACAAGGCGCGCTTAATGTGTCCACTGGGCCAGGAAGAGAAGGGACAATTATAGGCCACTGCGGCTGCCTGTCTCCTTTTTTTTTTTCTCCCTTTTTGTGTGCTATTCTCTCGCCTTGCTCCTCTGTTTCATTCTATAATTTGGGACTATTTGCCGCTCCTCTGAGTTGTTGTGGTTTGTGTGGTCAGCCATGTGTGAACTGCTTTGTGAGTCCCCTCACCTTTCGCGTAGCGGCGGAAAGTGTACCGGGCCTGGCGTAGATGTTCTCCGCGGATCCCCACGCGCCTTTGTCTAGAAGAATAGCTTGCACTGAATGCCACGAGCAGGTTGCTATTAATATGACAGCCTGCCCCATATCCCACTGTAATTTATAATGAAATACCTAATCTCCATTATTTTGATCCAAGCAGGCGATCCCGTGGAAAAAAAAAGCCTTTTCATCCAGTTCCCAATGGCAGTTACACGAGAAATGGCAAACCAATAATTTTTGTCAAGTTTTATAAGCCAACAGAAATGCTTTTCCTCTGCTGCAGCTTCAAAAGGCACAGATAAAGCTCATTCACTGAGATGAATGAAAAAGCCATCTGGGGTTTTCTTTTTTTGACTTCCTCTCTTTTTCTTCATCCTTGTAATCAAATTTGAACAAAATCAAATGGGGCTTTCTATGAAAGTACCTTTTGTTGATCTGAACGAGCTGGTAATTTACAAAATACCCTCCTTTTGTGAGAAAGGCTAAAGGGAGGGAAAAAAAAGGGAATGGTAGCTTTTAAAGCCGGGCCTTGGTGGGGACTTTCAGCGCAGTGAAAGCAGCCTGTGTGCAGAGGATGAAACACATTGCAAAGCTTGGCCTGGCAGAGGGTGCCAGGCAGAGCAAACTTACAGCTTGTGTATCTTGTTGTTCATTTCAGGAAGGAAGTGCTGTGGCGCGAGAACGTGGACGTGAAACTACCTCTCGGGAGATGCTGCAAACGTGGAACTTTCGTTTTAAGGATGGCAAACGTGACTGCAAACACCAAACTTGGATTTTGACTCGCCAAAGTCTGGGGAGCCTGGATGGTTGGACAAAGCTTGGGGCGCTCTTCGCCCCCTCTTTATTTGGAACGGAATGCAAGCACCGGGGACTGGAAGGCATCAAAAAGCAGAAAGTCACATGAAATGTATCAGTTCATCTGTCCACATATTTTGTGCTGACAGATTGTCTGCTGGTACTTGCTTCAAATGGCAGAGAAAAGGACGTACACCCTGAGCATGTGATGAAAAGTAAGTGTGCCTCTTATATTTTTAAATGTACAACCAGCAATGAGAAATAATGCTTGTCATGGTAAGGCAGAGATAGGCTTCTATTAAAGGCAAACAATGCTGATGAATTACTTGTCTCGATTAATGCCTGCTTTCACGAAAATGTTGACATATTTCAAAGTAAAATGTCTTGAGTCAGGTTTGACTTCTGTCAAGCATCACTGGGTGTTCCTGGTCATATATTAAATTTACCTGGGCATGTCTTTTGCAGGACCTGAAATCAGGGGTGCTGCATAAGCAATTTATCATGATTGGGTAATTCACTAAATATTAAGCTGCAATGATTGTCTTGTTTCTTTCTTCATGCCTGAGAACTAAACCTGACGTCTGCTGACCCAGAGTATACCCAGACACCTGTTCAGAAACATTGATTAACATATTTAGTGATTTTATGATTTATAAAAGATAACGAACTTTTTTTTACCTCAGACAAATGAATCACGATTTATT
The DNA here is from genome assembly GCF_964204655.1 of Triturus cristatus. Lineage (NCBI taxonomy): Eukaryota > Metazoa > Chordata > Amphibia > Caudata > Salamandridae > Triturus > Triturus cristatus. The sequence goes on along the minus strand of NC_140594.1, from coordinate 1,060,437,003 downwards.
TTTACACTCAAAGTAAATATGTGGGGCACAATTTTGCACGCTCTAAAATGGAAACAATAAAAGTTACTCATAAGCATGCTAGAATTCTATGCTTAGCAAACACTGTTTGTGTAGTAACTCAAACTGTTGTGCAAGGCTGACTTATTGGTAAATACATATTTACATTCGTCAAATGTAGCCCATCCTAGTAAATACTGTATATTAAAACATATACACACATGATGTGTTTGTTGTTGGGGACTGGAGGTTAACAGAACTAATGCATCACCTCCAGGGTCCTGTATTTGACCCCCTGCTCACCGGTTCGAATCCCAAGTGGTTCGGTCAGACCTTCGCCCTTTCTCAAGTTAGATAAAATGTGCGTCATTGACTTTAGAAATAATAAACATCTTTTATCCGCCAATAGCTGCAAGAGACCCCATGCGGGGTTAAAGAGTGCGCAATAAAACACGATATTTTAGCAGAAAGCTGCTGAGAAGCAGGAAGTACGTAACCGGATGTTTCTATAACGTAAAGCGTTTTGGTTTGGCCATGTTTTTGAGAACAGAACTATTCATGAGGCAACACATATGTATTACACTTGCAATGCGCCGTTGGTTTACTGTCCTTTATCTGTGATCTTCAACCTGGTCAGAGCGTTACTAGAGGGCAGGGTTTGGCTGTACAATGCGTGCCATTTTTCGTTAACTGACTAACATCTCTTTTCACGTACCTTTCCGATTCATTTGCTGCCTCCTAATGACTGATTTGTCAAACAGCACATCTGGACGTGCTCAGAAGGAATGAATCCTCACAGTGCGGTGATGCGGATGTATTTACGTCACAGAAACGGCCAAATTAATGCACCAGAAGCAGGGCCGCTAGAATTAACCGATTGTGCGGTTGCTGCGTTTTTCGTGCAATTATAGATTTGATGCATTTGCCACATTCTCCATCATCTGCCGCATAATCCGCAGATTTTAACAAAAATAAATGTTGTTTCTAGCTCAAACGATTCAAAAGTGTCTAAAAATGCAACAACACGTGTTGACACGAAGTGGAAGGTTCAAGGCCACTGGAATTAAGCACCTGTGTGGCTGTGGCTTTTTTTGTGTCATTATAGATTTGCTGCATTTGCCACATACTCCATCATCTGCTGCATAATCTGCAGATTTTAACAAAAATAGATGTTTCTACCTCAAACGATTCAAAAGTTACTAAAAATGCAACAACCCATGTTGCCATGAAGTGAAAGGTCAAACGCACAGGTTGACTGGTCACCTTTCTGTTGCTTATTGCTATATTGGGGTGTTAAACTGGTATTAGTGAGGTGCAACCAATGCCCAAACAGTGTAAAAATGGCAAAATAATGAAGTATTACTATCACATAATGTGGTGCTGTACACTGCATAATTTGTCTTCTCTTGCCGCATAATTTACTCAGTTCTGCTGCATAATTTGTCCCTCCCTTGCTGCATATTTCCAGTGGCCCTGACCAAAAATTAGTGAGACTGTGAGGGGTGTGGAATTTTTTATCAGGTCAGGAATGTCCAGGTATTAAATCGCACAAGTGCTTGTAGTACTGCACAAAACACTTCTGTGCACTGAAGTAACATGAATACACTTCCACAATATTTGTTGCGGATAAAGATATTTAAATTCAAAAGGCACTGTTCAAGAGTCGTGACCCTTTCACTTAGCTTACTCATTCATCCACTAGACACATGCAGACATAGTGCTCATTCAATTGCTCACTCGTTCACTCATTCATTCACTCACTGACTCATTCTTGCCTACTTGCTTACACACTCATTTACTCAATGTATCTCTTGCTTACTTGCTCTCACTCATTTCCTCACTCTCTCACTCACTGCCTCTGTATTCTTTACTTTCTGCATGTTCTTGCTCACTAACTCACTTGTTCGCTCACCCCACTGTCTCTCTTACTCACTCACAAACTCGCACATTTTAACTCACTTCGCTCACTTGCTCACACAGTTACTCATTCACTACACTGCAGCACATTTGCTAGCACTCACTCATTTACAAACCAATTTGCTCAGTGACTCAATCAGTTTCACTCACTCGCTCACTCATTTGCCCAAACATTCATTCACTCATTCATTTTATCACTTAGAGACATGCTTGCTCACTCCCGTGCTCAAATTTACTCACTCGCTTTTTCAGTGATTCTTTTTCTTAGAATAATGTTAATTATTTGTCTGATTCAATGAATTAGACAATGACCTAATTTGAAGAATTGGTTATCTTTTGATAAATCGATTACATTGAAAATTAGCTTATGGAGGAGCACTCAGGTAGATGCCAGTCTGCTCTATTGTAAATGACTCTATCCCCATTCATCTTTTCCTCGTTCCATTTCTTCCTTATTAAGTCTAGCTTGACAACACACTGCTTCAGGACCTCATGTTACTAATACTATAAAATATTCACCGAGTGGGCTTTGGCTCAGCTCAGGGGAATATTAGACTCTTACCTCATGCTATTTGGTATATCATTCCATCTATTACTCAGTGCTTGCTTTGCAATACATGAATGGATATGTTTACATCTTAAAAGGTACATGGAAGCCTGACACACTACATTCATTATCTTAACAATTGACTGTCTACGGAAAGCCAGTCGTTTTTAGATAGTTTATCAATGAGTTAATATACAAGCCAGGCCTATTGTGTTTGTCAATGCTTGTTCTGTCTTGCTTTCTATATAGCCAATGGCAACAGCGTCCTTTCATCCATGCAGTTCCAGTACAATTTCAGATAAAGATAGCTCTGGAGTTGTGAATGTCAGGGATGGATACAAATTTTTAATTGGACATGTTGATCATACGCCTACTGCGCATGGCGTTCCGGTGCGATTCGTTCACACACATCTGTGGCAGTAGACTATGGTCACTGTGTTTAACTCAAGGCCAGGGTGCATTTGCATTGAGATGCAGAATACAGCAGGATGCTGAGGTCTGTGTTTTTGAATATCTGCCTGCAGGATGTGAGACCCATGTCAAGGTCCCGCTTGTGTGTTTTGATGACGTACTCCCATGTTGCAGTAGACAGCGCTCTGTGTCTTTGTGTCTTTCTAACTTCCATACCTTATACCAGGTGCAAGATGTGTTGAATATTTTTCTTTTAAAGGGATATGAAAAATAAAGATTAATGGTGAAAATGCAGTGGCCTTTAACGGGCTATCCATTAAGGCCAGAGTTTGTCCTTCCTATGGAGTGAGAAATAAATTGACATAGAAAATTGTCATAAATGTAAAATGAAATCTGCCCTCTCAATACACATATACGGATTCCTGGCACATTTTAGACACAATGTGTTTATTCCAGCCTTTAAATGTACCATTGAAATTGATTCTTGTAGATGTAAACAATGTTGGTAAACTATTGACATGCAGTGTCATATCACGTTTTTGCCACTGCAATATGAGAACTCAATGGATAATTTCCTGTGTCAAAGAACTTCCTCAGATTAGCTTCCGAATCAATAGTTGATCGATAATAGAGGCAAAAATTCCGAGGCAATATCTGTAACACGTCCTCACATGTGCGAGTGCATTCATTCATGTGTGCTCTGTGTGGGTGGGTGTGAAGCAGCCATGTGGCTCCACATTTTATCAAGGAAATATACTATCATCACATTCTACCTACTGGATGAAAAGCTGTATTCTGCTTTAAGTTGGGGTGTGCAATTTTCTTTACGTGACTATTGTGTATTTTACACAAAACGAGGAAAAAAGTGCAAAAGTCATGACGTTTTCTCTTGAATGCAGTGCTTAATTTGAGCCGGAGCTTTCCGGTGCTGAGCACCGACACTTAATTGGTTTCCGGTGCTCAGCACCGGCACCTAATTGTCAACACCACACTTAGGGCAGTCTACCACAAGGTGGCGCTGCTCATGTAATTTAGAGATGAGCAGTATACAGTTGTTTAGGAAAACAATTAAACATTAAAAAAATACTAATACCTGCCTCCCCAGCCATTCCTTTAGCTTTGGAGACCTGGAAAAATCTGAACTGTCACATTTACATGCGATAGAGATGGTTAGTAGTTGTTTGGCAGTGATGACAAGGGCGATGCGTGGCGCATGCTGCAGTAGCCTCCTGGTCAGAGCCCCGGCACTTAATATTTTACAAATTAAGCACTGCTTGAATACTGGAATCCTGGCAATGCTTGTAATACTGTATGCTCCACATGTTCACCATTTGGTACATTAATATAATTTTTCATAGCTTTTCCAAGAGCTAAGTCAGCCACGCACCCTAATGCGCGCACTTCCATACAAAATTCAGATTTTCAAGGTTTCATATACATAGTTTGGAAATAGGGGCGGGTGGAAATTGAAAAGAGAAGTTTTTAGTTATTTGGGGCATTTTGTAACTTACAACAATTACCCTTGTGTTTAGGGGGTAACACTTGGGCATAGGTGCAGAGAATGAGGGAAATTCTACCTTGTGTGGCCCATTCAGTCAGAATTACGCAAACCTACACTTGCGTAATAAAAAGTTTGCACATCCCTATGCGTAACTAAGTGGCAGGAGAGGGCTTTTCTTTGGGTTACAGTGTCCCCCATACCGTCGCTTGAGGTACTGCTGCTCCTCTCTCTATTAGGACCCATAAACATTTCTGACTACCCTGAATATTTAATCAGTCGAGAACAGTCGTTTCTTGACTTTCACTTAAGGAAATAGAAGAGGTAAACCACAAAGCTCGCATTAGTTTAAGAAACAGGTCTGAAAAGTACTGGTTTAACATTTTCTGCAGGATAAAACGTGTGATTCATGTTTTTTTATGGAAATAAATCTTCTGGAAATTCATATTTTGGCTTTTCAAATTTTCGTGTCTACCATTTTCATGATTGTTTTTAAAGTCTAATAAAAATATTTCAATTATCATGCATGATTAATTAAAACCATTACACACAGGCATGACTAAAAAGGTAAGACGGTTACAGTTAATATCATCCCATCCGTAAATGTAAAGATAAAATACATAAAACACTGCGTAAAAAGGTAAGACAGTTACAATTAATATCAACTCATCCGTAAATGTAAAGATAAAAAAACTAAAACTGCATAAAAAGTTAAGACAGTTACAATTAATATCAACGTATTTGTAAATGTAAAGGTAAAATACATAAAACACTGCGTAAAAAGGTAAGACAGTTACTATTAATATCAACCCATTCGTAAATGTAAATGTAAAGGTAAAAAACATAAAACACAGCGTAAAAAGGTAAGACAGTTACAATTAATATCAACTCATCCATAAAGATAAAAAACATAAAACACTGCGTAAAAAGGTAAGACAGTTACAATTAATATCAACCCATTTGTAAATGTAAAGGTAAAAAACATAAAACACTGCGTAAAAAGGTAAAACAGTTACTATTAATATCAACCCATTCGTAAATGTAAATGTAAAGGTAAAAAACATAAAACACTGCGCAAAAAGGTAAGACAGTTACAATTAATATCAACTCATCCGTAAAGATAAAAAACATAAAACACTGCGTAAAAAGGTAAGACAGTTACAATTAATATCAACCCATTTGTAAATGTAAAGGTAAAAAACATAAAACACTGCGTAAAAAGGTAAGACAGTTACAATTAATATCAACTCATCCGTAAAGATAAAAAACATAAAACACAGCATAAAAAGGTAATACAGTTACTATTAATATCAACTCATTCGTAAATGCAAAGATAAAAAACATAAAACACTGTAAACATGAGTAAAAAGTGATAAAATAGATCAGAGCATTTCCTGATGGAGTGGTAATTTGTGTCTTCGGTTCTCACTACCACAAAACACTGCGCGCCCCGTCAAGAGACACCGGGCTCCTAATGGGGCCATATTGATCTCATACCAATGTGTGTATTTCTAAAGGTCAATTCAGAAATCGCTGTCATTTTGAAGCGATCCAGGAAAATGACTACTGGAAAAAGGCACTCAAAACTCAAGTAGGTCTGAGAGATCAATATCAAAACGGGTTCTGATAGCGTCTGACAAAGAAGAGGGTCCACTTTGAAGCAAATAAGTGAGTAGTGACTACCCTAAGCAGAGTGTTTGATGATTAAATGGTGAGACAGTGGGTACTTGATAAGAAATAGGGCAGGTGTACATAGATTAGCACAAATACATCTTAATGCTCACTTCCTCACAATACAACATGTGTAACATTAAATGCGGGCTATTTTTGTACCTATATGCACGTTTGTATACAGCTGCGGTCTGTGCAGGTAAGAGCGGTGGGGTTGGGTTGAGGGGGATTCTGACGGACGATAACGAGGGAAAATTAGTTATTTATTTAATTTTCCCTCTGCTTGGTCTGTCGGCATCCCCCTCAACCCAGCCCCACTGTCCCACCACTGGTACCTGCACAGACCGCAACTGTGTGTATAGATGTTGTTACATGTATTCTGGTTGTATTTAGCATATGAAGGAGAATCCTTTCACTATTTACTGTAGCTAACATGGCAGTAATAGAAAGAGTCTTATGCCGGGTCTTATGCTGAGGAGCTCGGTAATCCCAATTGGGCCATTATAAAGTCTTCATTGTTCCCATCAGGATTACAAGTTTCCACATTTCACCCTGGGGCGAGTGTCTGAAAAGTTTCAGCGCTCCGTCCATCATCTCTTTGTGTTTGCTCTGTGACTCCTGTAAACAGCCAAAATCTCCAAAGGGAATTGTAGGATTTGGAAAAGCCAATCGTACATGCTATTCTCCAAAAACAGGTATTGAAGTAATTCCACCGTCCTGAGTTTCCAATGACCCTGGAATGGGTTACTCCAGAAGGTGGGAGATAATATTGGGCAAAATTCTGCCCAAACTTTAGTGATGCCTGTTCTATGAAGGGGACTTGAAATTAGGTTATAATGCAAGATACACATGCACAAATGTGCCAATGCGAATTAATCCCGCCTTTAAAAGGGATGGATTTAAATCCATTTGGTTGACTGCTGATGCAAGGTTTTTAAAGACATCACCAGATATGAGGACAGAAGTACATTAAACATTTGAAACATGGGATCCTAAGGTCTTATATGGAAAATGAGATGGGGTATACTACGTCAATTCTTCAAATCTTTAAGAAAATCTTTATGATCACTTATGTATCCATTAACCTTTTCATATACTTTGATAAATGTACATTTATCAGTGCTTCCCAAAGAAATGAATGAGATTTGATGTTTCGGTGCCTTCTATTGCCTATTAGAAGGGGGCTGAATAAGTTGAGATATTTGGTGATGAAATTGAATTCTACATGTGATGGGAGGACATAGTGTCCTTTAACAGAAACCTTGAAAGGATATTTCGGGAAATGAACTTCCAAAGACAAGGGGAATTTGGAGTGATCTTTTTTAAATTGCTTGGGTGATTCTGATTTTCTGGAGGGGTTTGAAAAGGAATTCAGGAATACTATTGAAGGGCTACATAGCAAAAATAATAGATTGCTTTGGCAATTTCTGTAATCTGAAAAGTATTGTTTGTTTGGAAAGAAGCAGAAAAGACCTCCACCTTCAAAACTTGAGATGATTGGATTGAACGCATATTGATTTCAAGTCTGAAAAATGTGCCCCACTGTTGATTTGTGGGTGTTAGTAGCTTTTTCTCCATGGTTAAGTGTCAGCCGCTGGACTGCATGAATTTTTGAGAGTTCTGGAGTACCTCAGGGAAATTTGTAGTGAGACTCGGTCTGCTAAAAAACACTGTTGAAATAAAGGCTTACAATTTATTGGGGACACAAGTTAATTCATTAATTTCTTCAGAGAGATTTGTTATTGCAACAATTTTAACCCCCTAGGAGGGGCCAGGAATACCTGTGTGACCTGATTGTTATTTTGCACAACATATCTGATCTGCATCTGATAAAACATGCATGCGAGCGGAGTAAATGTCAACATAGAAGATAATATGGGGGAAGATTCTATTGTCGGTAAATCAAGAATTCTCCTTGCCTGTTAGATGAAAATAAAGGACCAAAATGAACAAACATGACAGAAAAATATGACCTCACACCCACTAAGAAGGAGTTATTCACAAGATAGTTCTACCCTATTGTCTAAACGGGCAAGTGGTGTAAATGACCATTTTAACTGTATGGAAAAATCTCATAATCAATCCAAGCTCATTCAAGGTGCAGCATTTAGCATGTAAAATATCTTTTAAAGAAGTGCTTTGTGAATCCAGATTAGGGGCAGAGGAGACAATGGAATTGTTTTCTCAGGCCTGAACTCTGTCTGCTGTAACATTCATCTACTGTCGTAGATAAATGAGGAAAACTCATGGTCACTTCGCATTGTTACGTATATCTGTCCATTTTCGGCCTTAGTCTCACTCCAAATAGATGTTCTAGCTCTGAATAACACATAAGTATCTCCCCTGGGAAAGAAAAGAAAGAAGAGAAAGAAGTTGTGGAAACTAAGAAGAAGAGGCTCAAATGTGCAAGTGGGAGAAGATGATGAGGTGCAGAGGACAGAGAGGACATGATTGATATTGAATGGAAAGAACAGGATTGGAATGTGGTTCCCAATAAACAACATAGTCCATGAACTAATAAAACAGATGCAAGAAATTGAAAATTCATGGGAAGCTGATACAAGCTCCTAAATCAGAAAGTCATTTTTTAAAACCAGAAATGTATTTGTATTTCAACTGTAATAGATTAGTTGGAAAAGAGTGAAAGCACATTGTAAACTGAAAACAGAGGAAATGAAGACAGTAATACTTCAAGATACCCATAAAATGGGGATTGGATACATCTTGATGATTTCTGAAGGAAGTATTGAGGAAAAGGAGGGAGATGGAATTGCTTACAAATAAAGCAGGTGAATTTGTTGGAGAGATTGCAGTAGGTTACAAAAGCATCAATACATATCAAGGAATTGTAATAAAGGGTGAAAATTATAATGAAATATTTTAAGAAAGTTAAAATAAAGTTACTAATGCACCAAGAGACTCATTTTGGAGTACTGGCTTTCATAATGTATACAAAATGCTTATCAATCAAACGTTGGAGGCCACCTCACCTAAAGGCAATACATATCAATCCGCAATAGGCGAGAATATGACGATTGTAGGGTGCTTTTGTCATTTGTGTCCCATGAGATAATTTGACATTAGCAACATATTACAGGCCTGTTATAGATGATTATTCACACTTGTAGACAATACATTTGCCCTAGTTGACTCTCCAGCCTCTTATGTAATGGTCAGTGATTTTAACTGCGCTTTAACAGAAGACAATATAAACTCAGAACAACATTTGGCTAAATATTAGAAAACGGCTTACTTCGTTGAGACAGTACATTTTAGCACAACTAGATTATTAATAATCGAATGTGAACTAGATCCCACATTTTTAGATATTTTTTACTGATGAAATTTTGTTGGCCAATGTGTTTCTTGACTAAGGTATGAACCAGATGTTGGAGATGGTCAAATAAGTGACGCTGCAGGCAATGTCTTGGCTATGATAATTTAAGGTAAGGTGACTGAGCGTAGCAGAAACTTAGCTTTCTGTTACAATGTCATTATTTAGCACAGCAACATCGTGATGGGTTTAGTTTATATGGCCATCTTTCAGGTTGTTGCTCTCCATGGTTCTGAGCACGAATTCTGGCACTAGTGATGAATATGACATCCACCATCGCTTTCACCATGACATATTTGAATCAAGTCAAGGATTATCGACTGATGTTAATATGGTCATAGTCATCTATAGCTTTATATGGTGTCATAAAAAGAACATCCATAACAGCAGTTTATACAGTATAAAAATATGCATCAATTTCATATCATTTCATAGTAGTAAAATACAATTATAAACAGTGTAAACATAGACTCAACTTGTTAAAAGTACAATAGGATCCTATTTTTATATTCACATCCAGGTTGCTCTTGCTGCCACAGGTCATAGTGGCTATACCCATAATATATGTTCAGTTTACCTTGTCCTAAGTGGTGACATTAGCATGTTTTTTCTAACGTAAAAAACAGCCCATAAAAATGATGACATTCCACAGCAAATCTCTAACGTTGGCAATGATTGTAAAAACAAATATGCAGGACGGCATTGCGTGAGAGACAATTGTCTAATCATCGGTAGGATGTTAATATGGATTCCTGTAACCTCTTACAATGGGGATCTGGTGGAGCTGGACTGGGGTTCAAGTTAGGTAGTCCCAGATAAGTGACACTATTGTGGTATATGGCAGCTCAAAGGAGCTTCTTTTATGGCTGAGGTCCATTGGGACCTCTTAAAGAGGGAACTGAGCCAGTTGTGAATTTGTAAACCATGGAACCATGAGAGCTCAGATACGGACATTCTCATTTGACCAAGCTAATCAATTTCACTCTACATTACGGCTCTAATATCCTTAACTGGTCCTACACAATAGTGCTCAGATAAACTATTTGTAGGGGATCAGATTCGATTCCCGTTGCTGTACTCAGAAGCAGTACTATTAACGCTGCTTGGGATCTCATGGGCTCCCCCAGTTAAGGTTATGACTATGGCTCCCCCAGTCTTTGGAATCAGATAAAGGTGAACAGAGCGAACTCCTGATCATTTCTTTTTTGATACAAAATGGAACACAGGTAAAGAAACAATCAAATTGACAGCATGGTTTCACTATAAATTTGCATATCAATTCTTCTAGGCTAAAGATTTTTTTTCTTTCCTTGGGCTAAATAAATGTGACAATGGAGGGTGAACACGATGATAGTCATTAAAGTCCTCAATGCTCTGCAAGATACAGGTGAAGACACCCTAATATTTATAGATCTTACATGTCATAAGTGCTTAGAAAGTTAATTTATGCCACGAATTGTGCAGCTCTTTATCTGATTTCATGTTAAAAAATGGAGCTACAAGGGACTTGACCTGGTGAAGAAGAACTGTGTCAGCATAGACTGCGCATGTACAGCATGGAGTGCCAGCTCCTTGTTAAGTACGCACTATGGGCATAGCATGGAATATTGACTCTATGCAAAGAAGTGCACAGCATGGAGTGCGGGTATCATTAAAAGAGCAGCTTGTGCAACAGCTCCAGGCAAACTGCATCTTCTGTTTCAAAATGCACTGCTTTTCAAATGTAATCTTGACCATTAGTCCTCTGGGTAGATCCAAACAAAATGCTTCAAGCAAGCAAATAATGAAGGGAGCTGACTCATACAAGCCGTGGTTGAAAGGGCTGACCCAAAGCCCACTTTCTCTTAATTCATATTGACATAAGCTCTGGCAACAGTTAATTATTGGCGGCTGCTAACGATCAGGGGTGGTGGTGGGGCGGAGGCAGCGTAATGAAAAAAAACACTTACCTGGGTACTGCCACAGTCTCTCATCCGTCGTCTGTCCTCTGTGAACAAAGCAGTAAGCACACAAGCTCCCTGATTCCCCTAGCCAATCCTTATGCTGCATGACAGCAGCGCTGTGATTGGTCTGAGCTCTGTGGTGCAGCGCTCAGACAGGCGCTGGGAGACTGTGCAAGTTCTCCACCCAGGCTGTGCAATACAGTCTGGTGGAGAACAAGCATGACTTTTTGGCTGGCCCAAGACGGCCGGCCAAACTGTCATGTGCACTTACAGAGTGCCCACCACTCCTCCCCCCTTCTCTGGCCAGCTCCGCCCCGCCCCCACCTAAGCCAGTATAGAACAATAACATTGCGTTATTATCATTATATTGTTCCTTTTTGAACTGCTCAAAGAGCAGTGGGGCAACGCTCCTCCACCTTAGCGGAGCAGCCGCCGCTACAGCTAATGCTGTCTGTAACCACCCCTAAAAACAGTTTGAAGAAGGAGCAGGGAAAGGCAGATAAAAGGAAATATCATCAGATAAAAGTGGGTGATGGCTGCTTTGGTTTGTTTGTGCAAGTCATCTACGCTTACTAAATTCTATAAATTATCTTTCTATCAATATAGGATGTAAAGTTTACAAGAGAAAATGTCACAATGCAACGTGTTGAGAAAGGACTGGAAGGGAATGTTTTCGCACAGGGTGATAAAGAATAGAGCATAGTTGCAGTAAGCAGGAAGAAAGCTGGATGTATTGGACGGTGTGCATAAGAAATCTCTAATGCTAATGAATTATGGGTCAAGAATTAATAGGGGTTATTTAGGAACAGTTTCAATTAGGAAGTCAAGAATCTTACATGTAGACTACGTGGAAACTACTTTAATCTTAAGGACTAATTGTAGGAAAAACATGTGTCAAGATAAGTAGAGTATAGACAAAGTTCACATGCCTACAAAGGGTGAAGCAGTATTACGTTGATTTCGCCAATAAGTGCATAAGATGCCATGTATAAGTCCCAGATATTACATAGTCAATCAGAAATAAATATATGGCCAGTAAAAGAAAATTATTTAAAAGTGCCTGATGACACAATGAGGGTGCGTAAAGGTGTTCCTAGGCCGTACAAAGGGTACCAATCCCTTTATTAACTAAGTCTAAAGTATCTCACTCGCCATGCAGTAACTCCAATTGGGGAATATGTGTGCCATATAAGTTATTGCCCTTATGAATGCAACTGGTTGGAAACTGGTTGGTTATTTCCATTCTTTGCAGGAAAGAAAACACCTTTAAAAGTCCAGAAATGTGTGAACTTAAGGGGCATGATGCACACTGCTATCTGCATTTGCAAATGTGTTTTAGTTATCTAAATAGGATATTTACGATTCCTGAATCACTTTTGCGAAACTTTACAAGTTGTTTTGCTCAAATAAAGACCAGCATTTCAGTTCATCTATTCAGCAGGAGTGCTCTTCCGAGTGCTGGCACTCAGTGAATTTGTGCACACCCCAAATATTCCCACACTTCTCTCTGACCCCATCCGACCCTGAAAAGGTCAGACACTTACTCCTGACAAAGGGAGGTTTGAATACATCTTTAGGGATGGAGGTGCTGGGAACACTCTTTTAATTGGTGGGGGAGTAGAATAAGGGTTTTTGTCTACATGAAAAATATGTTCCCTAGGAAGCATTTCAAAAAGAAAGTTAGCAAGTACAACTGCTCTTCCTGATGAGATTTTCGCAACAGCAAATAAACACATGTATATATTTGCTTATGAAAAAAATTGAAATTTACAGCGGGTTTCCAGGAGTTTGCAAAAAACTGGAAACTTTCGTAAATTCCTGAAAATCTCAATTCTGCACCAAAGCTAGAGTGTGGACCTGCAGTTCATGACATCCTTTAAGCATCGAATAATAAGAGTATAAAACAAAATGTGTTATTAGATTGCCACTCCCTACACATTGGTGGCTCTCATGGTGAAGGTGGAAACATTTACGCTTGGCTGGCTGGCTGCTTAGCTGCAGGACAGGCTGCACCGTGGGTCACAAAGCTACAGTGCAGTCACTTAAGCTTTTGTTGCATTTTAAATTCACTTTAGGACATCCGGCCTGATGTCATGGACATTTTTGTTTTTAAAGATTATTCACAATGTGTTCAGCTACCTGCAGTAGTGGTCCGTGGAGAGGAGTTCGGTGGGGCAGTGAGGCAGGGCGGGGGAGGGGCAGGGTGGGGAAATGTAAACATTTTGCGATGCAGCGCGCGCAAAGCAATTCGTTTTATTTATTTAAATGTGAACTTACCTCCGTTCATCCATATTCCGGTGTTTACATTTCCCCACCCTGCCCCTCCCCCGCCCCGCCTCACTGCCCCACCGAACTCCCTCCACTGACCGCTACTGGCTACCTGCCAGGAGTATAATTCATTCAAGGCACAATCCTATTGTTTGAAAAGGATATTGTGGAATGTGATACTAATATTGGTGGACTGATAAATGCAAGCCTCAAACCAAACTCCCAATGTTTCTTACACAGCATAATGGTAAATGGAGTGAAGCAAAAAGATGGGCACCATAGAATTATGTATTATTTATATATTTTATGTTTTGGTTAGCCTTGTCATCTGGAAATGTACCAAGGCACTTTACATAGGACAAAACATAGGGACATATGTACAAGCCCCTATCGCCACAGGAACGTCACTTTTTGTGACGTTTCCGTGGCGATAGGGGCTTCGCCTTATTTACAAGGCAGCGTTAAGCCATATACCTGACGAAAGAGAGATATCATTCCCTGTCCTGCCTGAGCCAGGTACATCTTCATTTGGGTGTGCTGTAGCCCATAGATTGTGACCCCCACTGGTGCATTCAGGGGCAGAATGTGCACCAACCCCTATGCAGTTCACCCTCCAACAGCATTTTTTCCCCTGCAACTAAGTCTGTAATACGCCAATGGCACATGGACAAAGCTGTTCCCACATTTGCATGGGCCCATACCTTTATGCAAATGAGGGAACACCCTATTGATACCAGTCAGTCATAAAATGGGCATCTGCAAACTTTTTGGTACACCTAGGGCACTTATCCCTATGTCTGTGGGCATCAAATAGGTACACATACATCTTCTCACCCTCAGAGCCCTCTTTACCCTGGCTTTATCAGCTAAAGGGACATCTACCAGTTTCTGCCTTAAACAAGGATCTACAACCACATTTCTATGAATAAAAATCTTCCAGAGCAACTAAAATGATTAGCTCTTTTGCAATAGTGGCTAGAAGCTAAACAATAATGAATCCATCAGCATATCATAGAGGGTTACAAACAAAGTCAACTAAGGCTATGTCAATATGAAAGGTCCCACCATGTCTAATGGAAGACCAGCCATAACAGAGAATACCTTCTAACAGCTAGGAAGTAAAGCCAGCATCAACTCCTCAAAGGTTAGAATAAATAATCATTCAACTGTCAGGTTTTAATATGTTGTGGAAATGGACTTATGGTCTCCAAACATAAGTTTGTTATTTTCTAAAATTACATACGTTTTGCTGTCAAATACAACCATTTATAAAACAAAAACAGTGTTTTTGCTTTGAAATCCCAGTTTTCATCTAAGCACGTACATATTTGGTTCCCAAACACCAGCTTGTCATTTTCATTCAGTACTCTTATGTACAACTGCCTTAAAACACAATATCTGCCTCACAGGCCCATGTTTTCTTTGCAAACCAGTGATAGACACCATGAGGCAGATTTACAAGCCCCTTGCGCCACTTTTGCATCACTTTTAAAAACATGGGAAAAGTGACACAAAAGTGGCGCAAGGGGCTTGTAAATCTGCCTCTGTAATGCTAGAAACGCCTACAATATATCAATGGATAGACACAATATTGCTTGAGCCATCCTTATGTTATGGATGAACATCATAATGCCAGGGATAAACTTAATATGTGAATTATTGCCACTGTAATGCCAGTGATGCTAGTGTGCCAAGGATGTCCACAATATGTAAACAAGCACTGACCAAGCCAGTAGTTCTGACTTATATTTTAGGTCCTGACTAGTATATTAAAATGAGTGTTGCAGTGAAAAAACAGACACAAACAATTGGTTTTTGTCTATAATGCATCTATTAAATAAATAATTTAAAGTGAGATGAACATTATGCATTTAAGATGCCAAATAGCCTCTCATGCTTTAAAATAAGTAATTCCCTAGGAGACAGAATTATACATCGAGCAGCCAATTGCATGAAGTGAAAAGTGTCTGGACAGAGACAAATCCCGCACTGTGTATATTTGAAAGAATTGATAACAAAAGGTCGTACAGTCAGCTGAGCTATCAAGCCAGACCTAAAATGGGCATCATTATGCTAGGGTTTCCCACAATCAGGCCAATGATGCCTACAATGTGCCAAGAATGGCACTGGTTATATGCCTGGCACACTAAGAAGAAGAAAAACTTTATTTTGATTGCCATGAACCATCAAAGTATGCATGCAATAATACAATAATATACATCTTAATAAATAAGTAAACAAGCATTTGCTATGCAATCGGTCTCGCCTTTGGGACCTTATATGTATTTAGCGATGTAGCAGAGTAGCCTGCGTAGTGAAACATCTACTGTTTTTTAACATGGAGGGAAAGTAAGCACCAAACTGCATGACATGCCAGGTATGGGAACACATGGAGAGAAATATTGCCTTTGAGCGGAATGGTATAGTCCAAAGCTCTGTTTATAATATAAAATCAGAGCCTTCGGTGGTCATATCACTGAAAATACAGTATCTGGAAAAAATATTATTGATTTGAATTTTTTTTTAGTGTTTACGGGTGCTCGTGGAAGACAATATCTATGGACTGGAATCTAGCGAATGCTAAAGTGATTCTGGTATTTTACTGTCCTCTGCTGGTCGTTTTCTATCAAGAAAGTTAAATAGAGACAGTTGCCAGAAAAATAAAAAAAAGAAAGTCCCTCAGCAGAAAGAAATTCTGGGATTTAACTGAACTCAACTGGTCGTTTTCTATCAAGACAGTTAAATGGAGGCAGTTGAACAGAAAATAAGTCCTTAAGCGGAAGCAGACAAGTCCTAGGGCTGATCTCCAGAGCCCACAAAGTACAAACACAGATAAGTATATAGTAAAGTATATACAAGAGGTCTCGAATGCTCG
Source organism: Triturus cristatus (assembly GCF_964204655.1). Taxonomy (NCBI): domain Eukaryota; kingdom Metazoa; phylum Chordata; class Amphibia; order Caudata; family Salamandridae; genus Triturus; species Triturus cristatus. The sequence goes on along the minus strand of NC_140594.1, from coordinate 1,060,420,542 downwards.
ACCTAAAAATGGCACAAAACTGCCTGTACAACTATGAGATCTCAATAAATACACGTCATTCCTATGTGTATTCAATCAATACAAAAACAGCTAATGGCTGAGTGCAAATGAGCAATTAATCAAAGAATTAAAACCTCAGGAAATCTTAAGAGCATTGTCATTGTACATTAATTTTTAGTCCAAAGATTATATTTATATTTGGCACAGAACATATATCATAGCATACTATTTCTTTTAAATTTTTACTGCGCCTGTGCCAAACAGCCTGTAAGAATTTGCTGACAGCAAAGACAATAACCAAAGATGTGTCACTTTTTAGGATTCTATGGGCTACTAGATATCTTGTAAAGCCCAAAGACCGACATATTGGACGAACATATTTGTGGTATTCTAAACAGAAAAACATTACATGCATCTCGGTCTCATGGTCCAAACCACATGCTGGACAAAGGCTTGTGACCAGATATTTATTCCATTTGTTGTTAAAAGATCTCAGTGGTAGAATACCTGAACAAAAATGAATATACAAGCTTTTGGCTAAGGGCGGACATATTGAGTCTAAAAATGTCTCGGAGCATGGGACCAATTTAAAATCAAGGTACATATTAGTCAATGATCCATTTCTTATGTAACATTCATGTATATGCGCCCAGTAGCAAGTTTTCAAGTTGATAATGTCAGCTCGAGATATAGCATTGGGCGCTTCCCATAGCCTGTTAAGACTCAGCCTCTTAAATCAATTTGAAACAAATTTAAGTCAGGTAACTGCCTTTGCGCCCATTATTTTTAATAAATCTTTGAGCGTATCTCTGTAATCATTTAACTCTGGTGTAGATCAGAGACGAACCCAATACATTAGGGGTTTAATCCGTTCCGACGTCACAGTGGGCGTGTGCGGAGGACGGCCGGGGGCTGTCCGAATCCCGGCCACTCATTAATTCTCCAGCACCGCGGCGGAATTCGCGCCACGGTCAAGGTGTTAAGTGCAGCCAGGTCATTAATTCTCTTCAGTCCTAAATCAAAATATAGTGGCGTTAAAGGGTTGCTGTTTGGGATAAAAACTAGCTTTCTTGCAAATTTATTTTCAACAATAGATAAAGGATGGACATCTGTATAGCCCCAGATCTCAGTGCCGTAAAGCATACCACCAAGTGCTTTCGCACGATAAACCTCTAGGGCGGGTGAAACAGGGAGTCAGCTTGTTTTCTTACGTAATCTATTGATAGCATTTGATCCATGCTCTATTAACATAGCACTCCTAGTAGTTTGTTCTGACCATTTGAAGTTCTCCATTAACTTAACCCCAAGATAATCAAAACTATGTAAGCTCTCTAGAGCATCCCCACCCGCGTGAATGACAGAATGTTTGACCAGCCCCGTTCCAAACACCATATAATTTGCTTTGTTTACATTGAGCTCTAGGCCCCTTGACGTACAAAACCCTTGAAACTTGTCAATTAGGAGTTGAAGCCCCATGGGGGTTTTGGAGATAAGTAGAGAGTCATCCACGAATAATAGAATTGGAGCCTTTCTTTTACCCAGGACAGGGGAATCATTTTACAGTTTAACATTACATCCACCACATCATTCATGTATAGGGTGAATAATGTAGGTGCAAGAACACAGCCCTGGTGAACACCACGCTCGACAGAGATGTGTCCCGTTAGTTCAACCTTGCTGCCAAATCGGACTTGAGCAAAGTTCTTAGTATGGAGTTTGATCAGAAGCTGAATAAGATTGCTAGGAACCCCCATGTGTGACAAGACCCGCCACAATTTGTTACGTGGAATAAGGTCAAAGGCGCCGCTAAAGTCTACAAAAGCCCCGTAAGCTTTTGCTTAAGTATTGTAACATATTTCTCATATAGCATGGCAAATGTGAGCGCAGGTACTGATCTTTGGACGGAATTCAGCCTGGAAGGGGGTCATAATGTTGTTGGAATCAGCCCAATCTAGCAGTCTATCAAGCACTTGTCGTGCAAAGATCTTATGCACCTTGTCGATCAGGATGATCGTCCTGTAATTTGAAGGGATGCATGCATCAGCATTCTTATAAATAGAAATGATTTAAGCAACCCTCCATGATTCGGGTAGCTCACCCCCTGCCGCTATTGCATTTGACAATAAGTTCACATAAATAATCCATACTAGTGGCTCTGCTTTATATAAGTCCCGTGGAATATTATCAGGTCTTGGTGCCTTGGCTGGTTTTAAAAGATCGATTGCTCTAGGTGTGTCTTCATAGTTAAAGAAGACTGGATTTAGTAGTTCTGTGTGGCTAGAGATGGAAAATCAGTAACAGTGGCCCGATCACTACTTGTTGGTGTGCCATTAAGATCTTTTGCAGCATACAGTTCTGATAAGTGAGACACCCATTTATCCAGTTGAATATGGTAATGATAGGTTTTCACTTTTTTCGAATTGACCTGAGCTACAGCAGGCCAAAAAGACTGAGAATCATTATTTTGGCAGCAGCTAGCATGTCAAGCCAAATTGTATCATCCCAGTTTTTCTTGCAATACTCATAGTTGCTTCATAGTTGTGCCTGGCTTTGGCAATTGATATCCTATCACCTCCTGTAACAGCTGCTCTCAGACATATCTTGGCCTGTCTCAGACATATCTTGACCTGTTTACAGGCATGGTTAAACCACTTGTCCTCTTTAACCGGTCTGTTTTATATGGGGCACCTCTTTGTAAAAATTCTTCTACATCTCATCGAAAAATGAATTATGTATATTTAATATAGGAATGTCCACATCCCTTGTCCCTACATACTTCGATAAAAAGACCAAGAACAGCTTGTATATCTGCGAATATAATTATGGCACACTATTATTCCAGGACTAGATAACATAATGCCACGGATGCCTTCAATGTGTCCAAGATAGCTATCACTATGCGAGGAGGGGTTACCACTATGTCAAAGATATTCACCATCATGCTTGTGAAGGCCACATTTGGACTAAGGAGCTAATGGAAAGTCTGGTCTCCATTATACAAAGAGGGTAGATGTATGTCAGGTATGCTCAAAATATATCTAATATCCACACAGATACTGGCATATGCAATGTGAATTCAGATATATAGGTGTGCACATTTGTGCACACACCACATCCATCCTCCCACTTGCATGGAGACACCTGTCTTTGCTCTTATTTCAACCTTTGCATTTTCCTGTCATGGAATTGCTTGTGCACTCAACTGGACCACGCAGCCTCTGTAGATCTAACAGTTGACTCTCTATCCACTGCATCTACTGCTGGCATTCTTACCCTGTCCTATACGCACACACATAGTGTGGCTGACAGATAGTGGAAAGGATATTGAATTTGTTACACAATGCTGATGGAAACGCATGATATTTCCATAGGATATGGTATGCCAAAAAAGAGGTGATCAGAATGTTGGCTGTGAAGAGTTAGGGTGAGAAAATGTGGCCAACAGTAAGAAGTGAGATTGCACTAAGGGAGAAGGGAGAGCGTTATGTGCTGAGGAAAGGGTTGGGAGAGTGGTGGCTTATGACCCATGGTTTCTTGAATTTCTGTTAGTGGGTGTGTGACAGCGTGCATGGTCTCCCTTCACCCTTTCTGCATAGGCTGTTTGCAGCAAGAGACTTTTACATTACTATGTCAATTTGAAGATTTAACTTGGAAGAGCAGTTGATGAGGTTCAGGGAACTGCTAAAGTGCAAGAAGTGTAAGAAGACATGACAGTAATGATATAAATAGATAATGTCATCCTCATAGGCATTCTATAAGTACAACTTCAGACAATGATGACAAACCTTTTCTTTAGCTGAAAGAGGGATGCTAGTGCTTCATATCTCTGGAAGTTCTGAGCAGGTGCTGAATGGGGGCAGTGGATTCTCTGTAGGGAGGGGGTAAAGAGGGTCTCTTGGGTGGTAGGGGAGGGAATGCAAAGAATAGCTTTAGCAATGGACAGCAATACTTGCTCCTCTCTTGCCGAAGTAAAAGCTTGGCACAGAGTTAGAGATAAGGCTTGCCTTCTGCTTCAATATTCCGGCATTGCCAGTAGGTAATATTGGGTCAAATGTTAACGTGGCCAGGAAAACTGGGTGTATGTACATCGGGACATTAGTGATCTGGTGAGTGGTATCACACCCAGAGATAGGGCTTCACCTTACTGGTAATCAGGTCCTTAATAGGCTACCTTTGCATAGTCAGTATGAAAATGTCTTTGACAAACTGTTATCTAAACCCCACAGAATAGAAATCCTTGGTGTTGAAGATTCTTTGGTCATTCAATGACAAAATCCATTCTATGCTCAGATCAGTAAAATTACAAAATTGGTTCAGAGATAGTCAGAATCCATTGTCTTGGGCCCTGATTAAATATTGAGTATAAGTGCAATTTATCGCACCTAATAAATAACGATATCACAGGGTATGTTATTTGACTCTTGCAATAAATAGCATCTATTATGAGTTTCTGGGGATAACATGTGGATTTTGGTGTTTATGCTTCTGGATGGACAGCTGTAACATATAGTACTGATTGGGTCTATAATTATTGTTTGCGCTCATTAATCCTTGTCTAGGGACCACTGTCTTTAGAAATAATTCCCAGTATTTAAGGCATCCAATATCTTTTTTAATATGTTAAATACCTTCCAACTTGTAATTCTGACCCATGCAGAACACTGACTGACTCGTTATCAGGCTCTGGGTCCTTTAATAATGTGAAACAGTGAACATGTCTCTACACAACAAATTCCACTTCTTCAGGTATGTCCACGTTCAAAATTATTGACAACTCCTCAAGCTTGAACTAGGCATTTATAGTACCTTTAGATGTGAAGAAATGTAAATCAACCAATTCATTAATTCCATTAAGGTAAAAATAGACAGTTGAAATTGTATCTACGTTTAGAATGTATTTAAGAAACTGTCTAAAAATACCTGTGTTGATTGAACAAATTGAATTAACCTTTAATATGTTAAATGTGTCTGTGATTTAAAAGATGTACAACTGGTCTGTGCAGTTATCTATAACACGGAGGTGGAAGGCATTTTACAAATAAGTAAAACAATAGATAACTAATACAGATAAACCAAAAAAATGTATGCCAAACCCAGGTTAAAAATCAGGCATGGAAAGAGAATGGAGGCAAAAAAGATTACCAACAAGATAAAGATAAACAATAGGACAAATAGGCAAAAGTTAAAGAAAAAAACAAGACATTGACCGCAAATGGGGAATCAAAAGTGAGTTAAAAAAATAGGAGGGACTGGGAGCTCGGTTTAAATGAGGTCCTGGATACAGGCTCCCGAAGGGACTGAGGATCAACAGGGTGTGCAGTTTCTAACTAGACGTGAGGGGAAAGGGAGGTCTTTCTTTGTGATGCCCTCACACACCCCGGAGGATGTCATGCTTCATCATTGGGCCTTGCTCCTCGTCGGGCTGGCGCTGCAATGCCTGATGGACTCCCGCAAATGGGGCTCTTTGTCGGAGATCTTTTGAAGAAGCCGTTGGGTGCGTGCGGGTGTGAGGGCTGGGTGGTGCACAGGTAGGTGAGATAAAATAGGTCAGGAGCAGTCCTACTTTGGTCTGGTTTATTGGTTTAGGTAGCTCGAGCCTGATTAAAAGACAGTGTGTGGGCCCTTAGGAGGATTTAATGTTCCTCAAGGGCTGCCAAAGTGAAGTAGGTCAACATGTTTTGTGCCTCTTTAGCCCCTAACGGGTCTAGTGGCACTTCGTCAGGACTGAAAAAATTAAAATGTGAGTGGTGCACTACCGTCCGGTTCTGCTAATAATGTGGCTAGTAACCAGAGACGGCATGGGTGAGGCAAAAATGAAGAATATGGTGGATCTTATTAATCCTTTTCCCACTCATTTTGGCAAATATTATGTCAAACACCCAGTCATCGCAATGGGCATTGTAATCCTTGCCGAACTGTAGGCATAGCAAAATGACTGCATCTTAGGTTGTGTAGTCCCTATACACTTTTTATGCACCAATTGAGGGTAGGTTTCAAATAACAATGAGTCTCTAATGTTTCTTTTAAAAGCTTTTAATACTACAATTAGCGGAGATGTTTAGCTGTTACCTTTTTGGCAATGTCATATGTGGTCTTTCATGGGGTAACATAAAATGTACACTCTCTTATGAAAAGTGTCAAAACGCATGTGACTATGAAAACATAATTTGTCTTATCTCACAGAACCACCTATCCAGGTAGGGCTGGACTAAACAGAGGGACATCCATTCGGTCATACAGACATACCACCATCAGTAACATGTGCATTAGACACCAGTCCACATGCTGAATCAACCCCAACACTGCCAACACAGCCAGTGAAGACATCTTGAACTTTGACTTAGCAGTCGCAAACTAGATCACAAATGATTTGCGATTCTCTATTGCTTTTCACATCAGGCATAGATTAGCTATTTTTTGGGTTGTGGGCTTGTTGGTGTTAAATTCAATTTTACCATATGTAAGCCTTTGTTCATGTCATTTTGTAGTAGGCAATGGCTGTTGCCTCTCACCCGGATGAGGCTGAAATCACCCCAGACATACCCCACACTTCTCTCCAGCTCCTCAGCTTGTTCTTCTATTGAAGTTCACAAATCTTCTTGATTCTGCTTTCTGAATTTTTAGAGGCACGCTGTTGCTGGCATGGAGCTTTCCTTTTTCCTTGTTTGTTGTTATCAGTTGCACATGCTTTGGTGCTCCAATCATTGTGCAAAGAGCTTGAAATATTTCAGAGTTGAACACTTAGGGGGTGATTACAAGTTTGGCGGTCTATAGGACCACCAAACCTGCAGGGGGCAGTGGCTACTTCCACACCGGTGGTCCAATTGCCCTATTTTGAGTTTCGCAGTTGGACCGCTGCAGGCCCGCTGCAACCGCCGGGGAACCACCGTTCCCTGGCGGTGTTGCAGCGGTGTGAGGTAGTAATATGCTGACAGTGCCGTTGGAGCACTGCCAAGCATATTACGAGTTTCCTCACTGCCAGCCTTTTCATGCCTCAGGGCCATGAGGATGCATGCAGGGGGGTACATGGTCTGCCCCCCTGTCTGCATGCACACCCAATTCCAGCACAGCATGGACTCAACAGGTAGGAGCCTGCTTTGACATTCCCATTGCGGTGCCTTTTTAATAGACACCGCTGTAGGAACGCCAAAGGACGGCTCACCAGACATCGAGACAACTACGTAATCTGGTGGGTGGCCGGCAGAGAGCATTGGCGGTGTGAGAGTGGGGCAGTGGCGTGCTGCCCAATTCCCACACCGCCAAACTCAGAATCAGACCCTTAGTGCTTTGTACATAATGCACTTTGCTCATCATTTGGGGGTATCATAAACCTGTTTTTATGATGTTTTAAGAGTAGGAGAGCTGGTTGAGGATGGACCTCCTCAAGTCAAAAGCCTTCCTGGACTGGTGCTAACCATGCTCTATATTTGAAAGGGTTATTGTATCTGAAGTTGGCATAGAGGCAGGATATGCAAGGGGGCTTTCTTTTGCCGTAGCTTGAGACAAATTTGATTTTCTGCTGTCAAAGGTTTGCAGCTTAATTATGGGTTTTATTGCCAGGTACTTGACAAGGCAAAGAACACTCTATTTTGGTCTTGCACTTGATTTGATCATGGCATTGAATGAGTACTATATTGTCTTGACAGATCATATGCAATGTGATGCTGTGTGAAGGAACACAGGCCACTTTTGGATTTTGTACCAGGGGCTTTACTGAGCACTAAGAAAGAGGACTATTCCTGGTTTCGGTCTAACCTGATTAGTTCATTATTTTTGGTGGATGGGCACGGTATTTGAAGATCAGTAGGCAGGCCTATTAAATGTGGCTTTACAAAGCCTGCTTCGGATTTTGAGCCAAGCATCTGATTCCACATTGCAGAGAGCAAAACACATTTCCCTTGCACTCAAATTCATTTTGTCTTTAGGGAGGAGTGTGTTTGGAGGTGGGATTAGCATGTCTTGGTGTGAAGCAACATGCTTAACCTGAGGAGTTTCCACCAGGTTCTTCATGAAATAATACTGAACGGACTCTTCATTTTGAGTGAACCTGAGGTAATTGCTCCTTGCGGGATCAGAAGTGTATGCCTGTGGTGGTAAGCAGGTTTGTTTAGTGTGATATAACAAGAACTACTTGGAAATGTTGTGCCAGACTCTTGACTAGGCATTGCAGAGAATGCTTTATGTTATGATTACGTTGGGTTTGATCACAACATCACAATATGGTAGTAGTGAGGCACTGGAAGTTGGGGCAGAGAGGTCTACTTCTTGCGACATACCAACTATGTGTGTGAGAATTCAGTAACAAACAATTGAAGCGATAGGGAATAAACTTGTTTAGAGATGAGGTAGTCCACACACAGCGTCCTTGATGGTTTGGCACCAGGATCTTGATGAAACAATTTTAAATGTGGCCAACCTTTGTGACCAGGGCTGCAAGGGCTGTGTGAGACAAAATACATATAATTGATAAAGACGTCTGGGATGGGCAGACTGTAGAGTGGCAGGAGAAGGCATGGAGGCCTTGAGCAGTTACATCATTGTGTTTTGGTTACACATGAAATACACGTGCTATGGTCGCATCAGTAAGCCACACGCCATGCACTGAGCATAGCTGCAAGTACAGAGATCATCTGACCAAAGGCATGGTAGCTGCTGTGTACAATATATTCACTCGCACAAGAGCATCAGACATCCGGCTTAAGGGCAGAGTCTTGATCTCAAGAGCGGACAGTGCTGCTGGTAGTCAGGAGCCAGTTGAGGATCACTCCACACAACCTGTGGCACAGAGGGGCTGCTCTTCAGTGGTAGAAGATGAAGTTCTAACCAGCAGTTCAGGACTGGGTAAATTATGGTTGTTAAAGGGGCAGTGCGAGAGCACCCATCTAATTCTTCAGTGCAAATGTTCATGCTGTATAACACCACAAACAAAAAATGAAAATAATATTCATGATTTGATGATAACAATCTCGAAGAACAATTGTAGGAAAGTTCCCGACAGATTGTGCAGGGGAGACCAAGGGCTTGATGTGAACCTTGGCTCCCAGAAAATGTGTAAAGGTGATTGTCTGTGCCAGTAGGAATATTTGATGTCAAGCGCTTCACTTGTACTTCAGGAGAATGTCTCATTTTAGGTGCTGCCCTTTCCACACTTTTCTGTAGAGAAAGTTGAAAGTATTTAGTTGGAGTACGTTTTATGTTTGTTAGGTAAATTGTTTATTTTGATGGTTGACGTTCTGTTATTTGCTTTGATTTCTAAATGCTCCAATTTATGTATCTCTGTGAGAGTGGAACAGCCTGTCATGTTAATTCCAAACTCTTCCAAGATAGCAGACACAGGAAGACAAAATGAATTGCCCATAGTCACACTATCGTGGGCAGAGAGCTAGTGTTCCTAATGCCACAGTCAACTAGTAAACTACTGCACTATTACAGCACCATTAGAGCACATGCCCACTCTGATGTTTAGGTAGTCATTGCTGGAGGGTGATGTTCATGTAGGTTTGTCAACAGGAGTCTTTTACTCTGTGTTCTTATTTATGCTTTTTTGAGTCTGATATTTTCAATCTGAATGCCTGTTTTTATTATCTGCAGGTTCTGAGTGTACCTAATGCATGGTGTTTCTGTGAGTGGGCGTGTCGATTGTGCATTAATTATGAAATCCTGAGGAGGAGCCTAGCGCGCAACCAAGATGGCCGCGTAGGCTCAAGGCTCCCGAGGGCCTCCGCAACCTCCCACGTCTATCCTGAATTAATCCTGGTTTTGTCGACGGGCTTTTGTTGCTGAACTTGAGCAGAGGTGCCATCCGTTCTCCAAATTCAAATCGGGCTCGGGGAACCGGTATGGTTGCGATCTGAAGTTTACGGCCTACTCCTGCCTTGGTCCGGAACTCGAGTTGGTGAGGTGCCCGGGTACGAAGTGAACAACAGCGGCATGCAGGGCCTGGCCTGTCACGTACCCTGCACTTTCACTTTCGTTTTTGCACCTGTTTGCTGACATCGGCTGAGGGACCTTGATGTTCCAGAGGAGCGTGGATGGTGGAGTGTTTGGCCTGGATCCCGGACTATACACAGGCTACAGTCCGTGATGGCTGTGGTCCCTTGAATTAGCTATCTGGTCCCTACTCCTGTGCTGGCAGTTGCCGATCTCATTGGTCACCAGACGATGGCGGCGAGGCTGGACGGAGACAAGCAGAAACCCAAGAATACCCGGCGGGGAGTTTACACCCAGGCTAATAACATGGACCGCTATGCGCAGACAAAGGGATCCCCTGGTGGGTCGCATAAATCGCCGGAAAGGTCCAAGGATGTCTCGGGCCTATCTGCTGACTTGACTTTGATAGACGTCATGGGCGCCATTGAGGAGATGAAGGCTGCAGTGGGTCAGCAGTTTGATACCCTGGCTCGTAAATTGGATGCGGTCCTGATCGATGTAAATCTGGTCAGGGCGGATCTGTCTAAAACGAATGAGCGGGTCAATGCTTTGAACCACATAGCGTCGAATCTAACAGTGGACGTGGCCGCCCTGCAAACGGAGGTTCGTAGGTTACGGCTGGCCAGTGACCTAACTGACCGTCGACTTGAGGATTCCGAAAGCAGGGCCAGGCGGAACAATGTTCGCATAATTGGGGTACCGGAACGATCGGAGAACCCTGCTGCTGACCTTTTTGTGGAGGATCTGGTGGTCAACCATCTCGCACCCAAGGGGCTGAGCAAATTCTTTGCGGTGGAACGGGCTCACAGAATTCTGGGTGGTGCGCCGAAAGTGGGTGCTCCCCCGCGGCCTATAATTGCCCGACTTTTTAACTTTCGGGACAGAGATGCTATCCTTCAGGCGTCGAGGGTGAATGGGCCGCTGAAGTTTGACAACTCCAACGTCAGCTTCTATCGGGACTTTACGCAAGCAGTCCAAAAACAACGACTGGGATTCTTGGGCGTCAAACGGCGCTTGAGGGACATGGAGCTGAAGTATGCGATGCTATTTCCGGCCAGGTTGCAGGTTGAATTCGAGGATCGCTCGCACTTCTTCGACCGGCCGGAGGTGGTTGGAGACTGGTTGGATACCCTGCCCCGGAGTCGAGGTCGGGATGGTCAGACGGCGGAGAGTGGCGAGGGTTCGGCGGAACAGGACTAGAACTTTGGTTCCCGGTGATGGACTAGGCTGGTGACGTTTTGTACCTTAGCTCTATTGGACTCAAGTTTGGTGTAATATGCCCTTCAAATGCTCGGGGGTTGTGGAGAGCATATTGGGGCCCTTTCCTCCTTCAGGGGTTCTTTTAGTGGTTCAGTATATGTTAGGGCGACAGGCACACTGCAAGTTGGGGGGGCTGTTCGGGCTCAAGCAGGGGTGCAGGGAGGGGGGAGTTGTGGTTTGGATATTGTGGGGGAGGGGGGTGTTGGGGACTGTTTGTTTGTTTCACAAGGCAATGTGAGGTTAGCTGCTGATTTGTCCTGGTTGTGTTCTCCGGGATGTGGGCATCATGCACAGGAGCGGGGTGGGGGGTAAGGGATTGAGAATACTTTCGTGGAATGTGAACAGACTGGGGGATAGGATCAAGCGCGGGGTGGTGTTGCAGTTTTTGAAACGGATCTTGCCCGACATTGTTTTCCTGCAGGAGACACATCTGATTGGGAACTCCTTCCATGCCCCGAATAGGCGGGACTATCGCCTTGCTGTTCACTCTGGTTTCACTTCTGGCTCTAGGGGAGTGGGTATCTTGGTCAGGGCCTCTCTCCCGTTGGAGGTGGATGAGGTGCTCCACGATGATAGAGGGCGATATGCAGCATTGGTGGGGAGATGGGAGGGGAGAACTGTTTCGCTCGTTGCTGTCTATGTGCCACCGGGATTGCAGATGGCTACATTTGCTGATTTGGGGCGTTTGGTCCTGGGACTCCCTGGGGGGGTTCTGGTGTTAGGGGGTGATTTTAACGCTGTTGTATCCGGTATAGAGGACCGGCACCCCCCCGGGATCTCCCTAGAGCCCAGGCCTGGCTGGGTGGCTTTCTAGATACTTTAGGACTTATAGATTGCTGGAGATTGATGCACCCGGGACAGGCACAATACACCTTCCACTCGGGGGCCCACGGGAGTCTCTCGAGACTTGATTATATACTTATGCCGGCGTTCCAGGCTGGAATGATCGGGGAGGTGCGTCATTTGGCCCGAGGTATTTCTGACCATTCCCCTCTATTGTTGCAGATGGAGGTTGTTCCTGGGGCAGAGGGAAGAGTAGCGCCAATTAACCCCTGGTATTTACGTAACCCTAATATTCGTGCGGAACTGGTTAAGTCCATTGATCATTACTTCGACGATAATGTAGGGTCAGTGTCGTCTGCTGTCTCCCTATGGGAAGGTTATAAAACGGTGATCCGTGGGCAGGCCTTGTCTCTTATTTCCCATGCTAGGAGGTGCGGGAGGGAAGAGGTGGTCCGCCTGGAAACTGACATAGCTGAGATGGAGGGGGATTTGGAGCGGGGTGTTACGGATGAGAAAGTGCACGTTCTCAGCCTTACACAGTCAGATTATAGAGCGCTGGTCACGGATGCTGCTAAAATGATGAGTAGAGAGCAACAAGGACGACTGTATGATGAGGGAGATAAGGCCGGAAAGTTGATTGCTTGGTTGGACAAGAAGGAGAGAGCGAGTAGAGTGGTGCCGGTTGTGGAGAGAGTGGATGGCGTGTGTGTGACTGACCCGGTAGAAATTGTTAACTGCTTCGCGGATTACTTCCGTGGGGTATACTCTCCGGTCTCTGGAGGAAGACTCTCGTCGGTTGCTTAGAGATATTGCATTGCCGTCCCTCTCGGAGGCTGATAGCATGTTGATGGAGGCGAAGTTGTCGCCGGATGAGATTGCTTTGGCCATTCGCTCGATCGCTTCTGGTAAGGCCATGGGTCCCAATGGTCTCCCCATTGAACTATATAAGTTGCGTCCAGATAAGATAGCACCGTATCTCCGTGACATGTTCCTCGCTGCACGGGCGGCGGGCTCCCTCCCCCTTGACCAACGTCTTGCCACCATAGTTGTGATACATAAAGAGGGGAAGCCGCGAGACCGCTGTGCCTCCTACAGGCCTATCTCGTTGTTGAACGCGGAACCCAAAATCCTGGCTAAGGTATTGGCCAATAGTCTGGTTCGGGTCGTGGGCGACTTGATTCATCAGGACCAGTCCGGTTTTATACCTCATCGTAATACCGCCCTGAACCTGAGGCGGTTGCATGGCGTGCTCGCGCTGGGGAGAGGTACGCGACAGGGCTGTCCGTTGTCGCCCCTCCTCTTTGCACTTTCTTTAGAACCTCTCGCTGCCTGGTTGCGTTGGGAGTCGTCGTTGCGGGGCATTAGATGGACGCCGGAATTTGAGGACCGTGTCTCCCTTTATGCGGATGACATCCTTTTGTATCTCACCTCTCCTCGAAAGTCCCTAATTGTATTGGTGGACGTATTGAATTCCTTCGGTCGTAATTCTGGCCTGGTTATCAACTGGGCCAAGTCATGTGTTTACGTCCTCTCGGGCGAGGCCCCCCTCCTGCCGCGGGGGTGCCCTATTCAGATTGCTACATTGGGGTTCAAATATTTGGGAATCTTCATATCACTGGACCCCGCGGTCCGCTATGAGCGAAACCTTCTCCCTCCACTCCAGCGATTGAAGGCCGACGTCGCGCGGTGGCGACGGCTTCCGCTCTCGCCGCTCGAACGGGCGGCACTGTTTAAAATGATGTCGCTGCCTCGCTTCTTGTATGCTTTACAAAATACGCTAGATGTCGTGCCGGCCCGTTACTTCCGTGAGGTGGAGGGTCTTCAGCGCCAACTGTTTTGGGACGGGCGACCGAGGATCGCCCACGCCAAGTTGACACTCCCTTGGTATGATGGGGGTGTTGCCCTCCCCGATATTAAAAGATACTATTGGGCATCTCAGTTGGCGGCGGTGAACCACGGGATATACGGTCCTGCTTTGAATCCGGCCTTCGAGATGGATAAGTTATTACTTCCGGGCGGGGATTACAATAGGGCACTGTATTCGGCGACTCCGGATGCACGGTTGATGGGACCAACGCAAGTTGCGGTACGTGTGTGGCATGCGGCGAATGCTGCGATGGGGTGGAGGGATCGCTTGACTCGAGCGACGCCGTTGTATGCCTCCCAGCGCTTGTGTTGTCTGTGGAAAACGAAAGGCTTCGAGAAATGGGATATGATTGGTATAAGTAAGGTGGGTGACCTCTGGGCGAAAGGGTCCTTTAAAACATTTGAAATGCTCAAAACTGAATACAAATCAAATGATAGGGAGTACTTCCGATATGCACAGGTCTACCATGCGCTGTGTTCGGTTTTTCCGGAGGTTGCTGCTATCCCAGAATATTCCCCGTTGGAAGATAGAGTGTTAGATGGCTATGTGCCTGACAGCACTATTTCTCTGATCTATAAAAAACTTATTAATGATCGTACGGACTTGCTGACCCATCTGCGGGAGGCGTGGACGGCTGACGGATTGGCACTGGACGATGAGGATTGGGTATCGGCGGTGGCCTCCCCGAAAGAGGTGGCGATCCCGGCCCGCCTTAGATTTGTGCAGCTGAAGATATTCCATAGAGTGTATGTCACAGGGCCTGGCTTGATACGTATGGGTTATTCGAGGGATGGAATGTGTAAGCGTGGCTGTGGCTTGTTGGGTACCTTTCTTCATATCCTATGGGAATGTTCAGAGGTCGTGCGATTTTGGAACGGAGTACATACTGTAATGGAGGAGGTCACGCATGTCGCTTTGTTACCAGAGGCCAAGAGGTGTTTGCTGAATGTCTGGGAACCAAATGACTATAATGCGGCGCAGACGCAGTGGGTGACTTTGGGGTACATGGTGGCTAAGTGCAATATCGCACAGTTGTGAGGTTCCCCGAGGCCGCCTACGGTTTCGGCATGGAGGGAGAATATGGATTGGTGTATGTTCAGGGAGAAGACGGTGTATGTGGCGAGAGGCAACCCTGGGAGGTGGACTAAGGTGTGGGGTCCATGGAATTCCTATCGTGGAAATATCTGCGCTCCGCCTCTGCCGCGAGAGGTCGACGTCGCTTTGTCCCCCTAGCCGCGCATTCTACATAGTTGTGTATGCTTTGTCCTCTTCTCCGCTGCCCCCCACTGCCACCTCCTGTCAAGAGTTATTCCAGATAATGTGGATCTTCCCCCGTCCTGGGGAGCGCACGCTGCTATTTCAGACTCTCATTGCCTTGTCCCTTGGACTGTGGCCGCGGCCTGTTATATGTGCTTACGAATTACCTGTAGCTTTTGCTTCTGGCTCACTTGAATGTATGGTGCTGCTTTGCTGGCTCCCGAGCTTTCTAGCGGCCGGCCCTTGTGGTTGTAGGCCCTTGTTTGTATCCTTTTTAATGTGTAATAAAGGTTTCTTATAAAAAAAAAAATTTAAAAAAAATTATGAAATCCTGCAGTCATAGAATTTACCGCTGAATGATGGATTTGACACATTTGCAGATTTTAACCAAAAAAATATTTCCAGTGCAAACAGATCAAACGTTACTAAGAATGCAGCAATATGTGTTGCTTCAAAGTGGAAGGCTCTACACAAATGTTGACTGGTCACCTTTCAGTGGCTTATTGCTGCATTTGGATGTTAAACTGGAACTAATGAGATGAAACCCATGCCCAGACAGTATTAGCATGTGTACAAATGATAAAATAATGAAATAACAGTGTCACATAATGTGACCTTTACGGCACATAATTTGCCTTTCCTTGCAATGTAATTTAGTCTATCCTGTCGCGTGATGTGGTCCTCTTCTGTTGCATAATTACAGTGGCCCTGGTTAATGCCTGTCTCACACTTTTTAACAGTATGTGTTTGGAGTTTTGGAGAACTGCATAAGTCGGTGTAAGAGAATTCGCGCCTTTGTGTATATGTCATAGATTGAGTATTGCTATGCTCTATAATGATTATTTTTGTGCGTGCATGTAAATTGCGTATGTTCTACTTAAGTGTGAACGTTCAGGATTATTTCATAGATATTGTACAGTCACTAGTTGTGCATGGTGTTTCTGTGGTTGATAGCTTAGGAAAGTGCAGGATTCAGTGCTGTTGTATGTGTGACTCTGCTTACATGTTAGAATTGCTGCTTGCGTCCAGGTATTGGTTAAGCCTGTGTGGTGGGCTGCTTCATGTGTTTACTTTTCTGTATTTGGGAGCAGACCTGCACATTTTCCCACTTTTGTCTTGAGGTGTAACAGACAGTCTGTGGATGATTACGAGGTCATTCTGTTTCTATCTGTACATGATTTGTACTTGCTTGTATAGTACTCTTTACTTTCATGGCCAGCCATGCTTGGGTGGAAGAGGTTACCCATGAGTCTAGTTTTGAGAATGTACAGATGTATCTGTACTAATTTGTTCATGTCTGTTGTAGATGTTAACGTGTTAACATCTTTGTCCATGAAAATCTCTACTTCTCATCATCAACATCAGGGCCGGACTAGCCATAGCAGGCATTGGGCGTTTCACTGGGGGGCTTGAAAGGTGGGGGCCGGTTTCGGATCGGTGGGGGCGGTTTTGGAGCGTTGAGGCCGTTTTTGTTACTGGAGGCCAGTTTTGCAGCAGTGCTGCAATATTGGCCCCCAGTAACAAAGCTGCAGTGCTGTGGGCCGATTTAGTGAAGCAGCAGTGCTTCACAATAGCACCCTCGCCTTCTGTCTGACGACCCTTCCCCTCTCCCCAGGGCCGGTCCAATAGAATTGTCAGAGCTGCTTTGTGTTCTCAGTCATTATAATAATAATCCACATTTGTAAAGCGCGATCAATCACCCGTAAGGGTCTCTAGGCGCTGGGGGCCGTCGGGGAGATTAAGCAAGCTATCGGCCAGAGTCACATGGTGCTGGGCTAATCTGCCGCTGGCGCCGGGGATCGAACCGTGATCCCCAGATTCCAGAGTCAGTCTCTCTGGCCGTGGCGCCACACCATTCACCTGGCCCTGATCAGCATGTTCTCCTTTTTATTGTTAATATGTCTGCTTCTGTCTGATGGGTGTGAACACAGTCTGTTCCTCTTTTTGCATGGGTGCTAGTAGATTTGTTACCTCAATGGAAGAGTACAGCTTGTCTGTTTTCCTTACTGCACTTTACACAGGGGCATACCTATCAATAGTGCAGCAGGCGCTACAGCACCAGAGCCATATGATGTGACAGGCACACTGCACCCCAATGAAGGCAACTTTTAATGTCTGCCAGGCTTTGGGGAGCCTACTTTCCTTGCTTTTTATTAGGGCCCATGGCACCCTTGTTTCCCCTACTGGCCTTGTGGTGTTTATAGGTGTGTAGGAGAGGGATGTTAGAAGTGTAATCTCTGTATGAAAGTATGAAGATGTGGATGATAATTTGGATATATAGAGTGAGTTCTTTTAATCAGATATATGGACTATGGCGTTTCTTTTTAGGTCATTTATTGACACATCTCTCATGAGAGAATTGGTTTAAACGGATTACGTAGGTGTGCACATCAAGGCCGCAGCGTGGCTGAAATACGCAGCCACATTTCAACAGGATCTTCCTCTCTCATCAGAGCTTGCAGAGGTGGCATGGGCTGATCCGGCTAAACAGTATCAGCTTGAGGCAGTTATGGTGGATTCGGATTCCCCAATTAGCCCTAGTGAGATGGTTTCTTCACCAATTTCTGCTGCTTCGACTAAAGAGACTTTGACTTCTGGAAAGGCAGTGAGTGAATCTTTAGAGGCTAGAAAGTACCCTATTTTTTCTAAAGCTAAACAGAGTGGGCCTTTTATTGGAGCAGAAGCAGTGCAGGAGACGGAAAGTGATGGAAAGAGACGGAAGGTGACAACCTTGTAGTAGTAGATAACTTTTTGGACGTCGGCCCAGAATCTTTAATCTCCAAGTCTGGCAGTCATTTGCCCCTTTCCCTTCCTTCTCTTTCCTCTTCAGGTCTCTTAAATCCACCAGTTGGGGAGGGCCTATGCATCTTTCCGTGCCGCGGGTCTCAGAAGTGTCTATGTCTATGTCGACTTCACCAGCGATCCCTGATCAGACTGATCTAGAGGGCTCCCAGGTGGAGGATAGGTCTAACATTATTCAGATTGATCCCCCTCTAGGCGGCGGTTCTTTCTCTATGCAATGGGACGCTAAGAGCCTTCTTAATTTGATTCTGGAAGAAATTCGGGATTTAAAAATTTCCAATCTGCTGAGATTGCAGCAATTAATGCCCGTTTGATGAAGATTGAGGACTCTATGGCTCAGATCCCGGTGCGGCTCTTGGAGGCCGAAACCAGGATCTCCCAATTGGAGGACCAAATGTCATCTCTGAATCGTAAAGTGGCTACCTTCCAGTCCCAGGGAGCCTCACTGGAAATTTAGCTGGAGGAGTTAGAGAACCATTCCAGACGGTCAAATCTTCGAATCTTGGGCATTCCGGAGGGCTTAGAGGGCCAGCAGACGCTACAATGGATTGACTCCTTCATAAAGAAAAATGTCTTTCCAGAATTTAATGGGGATTTTACAATAATGAGAGCCCATCGGGTCCCTGCACATCTCCCTCCTAATGCCAAGTTCCCCCAGACGATTCTGGTCAACTTTATGGACTTTAGGGTCAAGAAGCAGATTTTGTCAAGAGCAATCAGGCAAAGACAGTTTTTCTCGGCCGAAGTGCCATTATGTCGTATTTTTTCAGATATGTCAGCCTCCGCAGCAAAAAGGCGGAAAGAATTTATCAAAATGCTTCATTTGTTTAAGGCACAAGGGACACAAGCTATGATCGCTCACTAGAGTAAGCTCAAGGTGTTAATTAAGGGCAAATTCCATATTTTCTGTAGTGTCTCAGAGGCACAGGACTTACTACAACATATTTCTACGGATAAACCCTAGTGGTTTTAAGGCCGGGGGTACTTATCCTTTGAGGACTGCAATACTGCATTTTTTTTTCTCCGAGTCTTTGTTTAATGAGAAGAGATGGTGAAAAGATAAGGTGACAGAAAACGGCATGGAAGATTAATGACGGTAAAAAGGCGGTTTAACTGCAGCTTTTGTAGTTTAGGAAGGGGAAGTGAGGGCAGGAGGGGAGTCATTCAGCAGCACTAGGCACCAAGTCAGTGTGCCTGTAGAAGGGTGGGAGGGTGGGACAGGTTGTCGGACTCTGAGCAGGGGCGGCCATCTGCTCAGGCGACAATGGGCTAAGGGTGGGGGCATGGGGGAAAAAATGAAATCCATATCTTGAGTTCATATTAATTTGTTTACTGCTATGCTGAAGCAAAAAAGGAGTGCCTGCTATTTTTGCTAGATTTGGGTTGGAGGCTTTTCGCAGAGTTAGTCAAAGGAATATTTTCAGAACATGGGGACATTCAGAAAATTGTCCTGTTTACATAATGGGAAATAAGGAAATATTGAAAGTTATTTCATTTAATGTGAACGGTCTTAATAATAAAAGGAAAATGTGGGCCATTGAGGTTTGGATTAAAACAGAGAATCCCTCGGTCATCATAATACAAGAGTCCTATATACCAGTGGGGAAAATCTCAGATTTTGCAATGTTCAGAGCTTGGGCAGCTTATAGGGGCTTCTCTTCATCCTCTGTAGCACATAGGGGGACGGCGATCTTTTTTAATAAACAATTTCAGGTTGAGGTGGTTAATTCTGCAAGCGACCAAAGTGGTAGATGGTGCTGGGTTACCTGTATTGTAGACCATCAGCCCTTGACGTTTGTGAGTATATACACCCCAGTTGAGGACAACCCCCTTCCATATGAGGAACTTTTTCAATCGTTAATCCAAGTTCAGGGAGAGCTGATCGTGGGAGGCGATTTTATTTTGCTAATGAGTCCAAAGATCGATTCCTCATCTAAGTAAAAAAAAACAGTTACAACGAAAAACTCTTAAAACAGTGCATAGTTAGACTTTAGTGGTTGACATCATCGACCCTTGGCGAACTGCATTTCCCACGGAAATTGTTTATACTTGCTTCTCGGGGAGATTTCACATTTTATCACGTATTGGATTTCTTTCTTATCTCCAGGAAATTGGTCTTTTGACAGCAGAAAATTCTTCAAAATTGATTTTCAGACCATGCACTGGTGGTTTTAGAGTCAGCATTGGGTAATGGCAGTACATTCTTTAAAAGGTGGTCGTTAAATCGACAATATTTGCCAGAAGAAAACTGGGTGTCTTCCAGTAAAACACAAATTTTTGAGTTTGAGCGAAACCTTGGCTCCGCTCCATCCCACGTGGTATGGGATTCGTTCAAAGCCTTTTTTCGAGGCCTAGTTATAGCTAAAGATGCAGAGAACTCAAGGAAAAGGAAGGGAGAAAAACAGTCATTAGAGCAAAAAGTGCAAGAATCCTTTGATAGATTTCTCTCTAATTCCTCGGCCTTAAATAAATGTCAGTGGACTCAGGCTAAGCGGAATCTGACTGAAGTATACAACGCTAAGAGTGATACCCTTTTCCAACGGGATAGGCAAAAGATCTATGAAGAAAGCAATTAACCCGGGCGATTTTTGGCCTGGCAGGCTAGGGAGCGGGCAACAAGAAATCAAATATTGGCATTGAGATGCCCCATCTCCAGTTCTCGTACTGAGGATTCGGTAGAAATAGGTGAGATAATGGTTCAACATTGCAGGAATATCTATGGCCAGCAATTACCAATTGATATGTGGTCTTTGGAAGATTTTTTGCAGTAATATGAATTACCTGGACTATCTGAGGAGGATAAAGGGCACATGATGAGCCCTTTTAAAAAAGAGGAGTTAGGGGAGGTCATTAAAAATCTTCCAAATGGAAAAGCCTGCCGCCCGGATGGCCTGCCAGCTGAGTTTTTAAAAACATTTTTAGGTGCAATTGGGGACCATCTATTATCAATTATAAATTCAATTTTTGAGGGTGGGCCTATCCCTCTGTCATTTAGAGAAGGAAGTGCAGTCAGCTTTTTAAAAAAAGGTAAAAATAGTGAAGATCCCAACTTATATCGCCCCATAACACTTCTAAACTCTGACTACAAAATAATAACTAAACTTTTAGCTAATCATTTTAATGGAATTGCTTCATATTTAATCACGATCAAAATGGTTTCATTGCGGTAAGGCAACTTGGTACGAACAGGCACTTTTTAGTGGAGGCACTTGACTATTTTGATTCTCAGAAGATACCAGCATAAGTGCTTTTTTTAGACGCCGAAAAGGCATTTGATCTGGTGATATGGGAATCTTTATTTTGTATCTTGGGTAAATTCGGCATTCCCTCTAAAATCACGAGGTTGGTTGAAAAGTTATATTCGAATGCGGAGGCCAATATTATTATCAATGCAGCTAAAGCCGGCCAAGTAAAAGTCAAAAGAGGAACCAGACAAGGATGTCCGTTGTCCCCGGTGCTATTTGCCTTTTTCATTGAACCTCTCGCGATAGCC
This sequence comes from Triturus cristatus, assembly GCF_964204655.1. Classification (NCBI taxonomy): domain Eukaryota; kingdom Metazoa; phylum Chordata; class Amphibia; order Caudata; family Salamandridae; genus Triturus; species Triturus cristatus. Next base: position 1,060,399,150 of record NC_140594.1, on the reverse strand, counting down.
ATTAGGAAGAATATGGATATCTGCCCCCCGCTTCCAAATCTGGATAAAATAAAATTATATCCTGATGATATTATGCTCATTATAAAACCAGAGAAGGAAGTACAGGCAAAGGCCTTCCAGATTTTTGAACAGTATGAGGCATTTGGAGGGTATAAAATCCATTTTAAAAAACCCAGAAATATTGCATTGCGGTGGTGGGGCATCTAGGGATTTGCATCCTGATATTATCTCATGTTTAATCACAAATCCGAAGAGATATTTAGGGGTTTATTTCTCACCATTGATTTCGGAATTATGTGACTTAAATTTTGTCCCGTTAATACGTAAAGTTCAAGATCTGCTTACCCGATGGCATTGTCTCTCATTATCTATTTTAGGCAGGGTGGCTCTGATTAAAATGTCACTGCTTCCTCTTTTTAACTTTCTTTTTTCAGCAATTCCATGTGTGTTAGTCAATTCCTTTTTTATGAAACTAGAGTCTATGTTTACATCTTTTCTCTGGGACATAAAGGCCCCCCGAATAGCATTGAATACTTTATATGCGGAGCAGGCAGAGGGGGGGCTTGCTCTCCCCAATTTGAAGGAATATTATTACGCATACTTTGCACAATATATGTCTAGATTCAAGCAGGATTTATATTCGGGTTTTTTTGTTAATTTTTTTAATGAATTTAATTTGTAAGGAAAACCAGATCAATTGCCCACTATCAATTTTTAGATCTCCTAAATTAGTACGTTATAAGTGTCTATATTGGTTTTATCATAAACGTCAGGCTTTCTATAAAAGATACTATATTTTAGCAATTAATAGCTCAACTCCTATAGCGGACCTTATTTCCTCTGTAGGAATTAAAGATTCATCTACAATCATTCAAAATTGGATTAAGGCTGGGTTCCGGAAACTTTCGGATTTCTTGCGGAACGATAGATGGTCGAATATAGATGAAATGTTTTGTTTAATTCCCTGTAATTTTCTTCTCCTGGGGTCTTATAAGGTTCTTAGGAAGTTTTTTAGTAATCTGGACTTGGTCAAGATTATCAATCAGAAGAGTCTAGTTCATGACTTAGTAGAAGATACGGTTTTTAAAAAACCGGGGGAATGGAAAAAACGTCTAGCCTCAATCAAGGGGATAGATTTAGAGGCTAAGGCTATAACTAAGTGGGAAAAATATGAGGAGTTGGAAATCACTACAAATTTTGGTCTACAATTAACAAATTAAATATCAGCACGGTCAGAGGGGTGAATTGGCGAAGGATGTTATTTTTTAGTAAGTGGCTTCTGTATAGAACCCCAAGCTTTATAGCAAAAGCCTACCCAAATCGGGCAGTGTTTTCGGTGCCATAATCACCCTTCTGCCAATTGGACGCATATAATATTACAATGCCCCCTGATTCAGAAATTTTGGATCGACATTTTTGATTATTTAACATCAGTAGGTATATTAACGAGTGAGCCCAATGCTCTGTTGATAGTGATTGGTTATGATCCAGCCTTCAGCCTACCTGACAAAATGATTAAACTCCTCTATATCGGAATGGCTGTTGCCAGATCACTTCTACTTCAAAGATGGCGATCGGATTTAATACCATCAAAATATGAATGGGTCTGGAAAATGGCACAGGTTAAAAGAAGTGAACGTGTGTATGCCTTACGAACGGGTGGGCTGAAAAAGTTTGATAAGATCTGGGCTGAGTTTTTTATCGGTGATGCTTAATTCGGCAGAATTGGTATAGGAATCTAGTATTGGTGGTATCCTGTCATTTGTGATTCTTAGGAAAAAGGTTGTAGCATTCTGTTTCCCTTAGACCAGTTTTTGGGATCTAAGTGGATCAAGGTACGCTTTTGATATGTGTTTTTTCGAGGTTCATATTTTAGGAGTCTAAGATCTGAGAATATGTTTAAAGTTGATGGGAATATGGGGCAATGGACGATGTTTTAAGACAATAGGTGCTTTATCTCGTCGGTCTTAAAATATACATTTTGACTGGTCAGCTTGTTGAACTTTGATTAAGTATTTGTATGTTAAATTATAATTCCTGCTAATCTGATGATATTGATGAATTTTTTATGTCTGAATATAAAGATGCTAATTTATGTAATATATGGATTTCAATACAAAATTTTTTTTTTTAAAAAGGCCCTCATCTCAAATTGATTTCAAAGTCCCCAAGTAAAGCACACCAACATTGTTTTGATGTACTTTCATAGTGGAGAAATATGTCTTGTATCATTCCCACACCTGAGAGTAGCTTAACACAGAGAAGGGTGTCACACAATGTTCGGATTCTCTCTGAAACATTCACCCATTCTCAAATCTCACCTGAGTGGCTTGTTGTGGGGGACAGGACACATGAAGATCACAACATGGCACACAGCCACCCCCACGCTACTTGCATGAACCCATGGAAGGGACAGTAGACCTCTGCCACTATGGAGGGTATGATTGGTGCACCTCTCCAGGCCCAGAAACAAACACTTGCCAAAGGCCACCCTACGCCTTCATGCATATTCCTGATTAGTGTGATGCTGGCGCCAAAAATCCAGAAACCCGAATATCAGATACCAGCAGGTTGGCACACAGCTCACACAACTGAATACCATGTAGAGGACATTCCTGTCTCAACATTGAGTGATAGAATCCATGTCTGGATGCTTAGGATAACTTCTAACATAGAGCTAATGCAGGCTCTAGACAGACCTAAAAATGGGATAGGCACAATATTCTCCAAGTACTAGTTCATTCTCCCTAACTATCATGACCGTAAAACAACCGTTCTCTGAAACCATGGACGACTGTAGATCCCTGTATTAGCATCACTCACTGCACCAGGCATATAAAAAGGAGGGTCTAACACTTCCTGCCATTCATTCACATAGAACTATTGCCTGGAAGAATTAAATGAACATATGAAAGGTATCAGCCCATGTACAAGCATGGGTAAAGCTCCAGTCCTGAGCAGTAGCACTAAATTCAGAGATAGTGCACCCTAGCTTCAGTTTGATGGGTAACAAATGGTGCAATATGATGATCCAAGCATAGTGGTGACCAACCTCCACCGACTTCACCATAGCATCAGTTGTCAAGAACACACAACTCCTCCCTTTCTCCTCATCCGGCATAAACGTCCTTGCTTTGTCTGAGTTTGGCATTCCACTTACAGTTTCTTTAAAATGGTGCTTTATTTGTGTGCTGGGCAGGGGCCATTAGGTGGCTGCTGCATCTGTTACATGTGTCACATTGCAACATACCTGTCAGAAACATGGTGGCCAGGCGGGAGGGTGAGCACTTCAGCTAAGGAGGATGGGGGGTTGGCCAGGCGATGCTACTTCATGCTCGGCAACTGAGCAAATGCAAAGGCTTCTGTGAGCATAAATGAAAAACCGAGCTTCCATTACAATGTATGGATGCTTCACAGACCATGCATTGCAATGGAAGCATTCCATCGGCACACTAAATCAGCTATAAACAAAAAAAAAGAAGCATGATGGTAAAGAGGAAATATCTCAAGACACTTTCCTAAATAAATATTTGTTCATTGATCACTTGATCTCTTCCAACACTCTAGCACTGGCTCTTGCCAGACCTCAGTATGCAAGTCATAATATAACTGCAGCCTAAGCCTTATGCAAATAAATCTATCAAAATGCTCCAATTGTTTACCAACCATGCCTCCTTCCCCTGCAGCTAACACCAACCAATTAAGTAAGCTTCAAGCCTTTGATGTCACAGTCAACAGCCTAAATTCACTGAACCTGAACCCTCTCCTTGTGTTATCCAAGTTTTGTGATGTAGTTATGAGGCTTATGCACACATGCTGCCATTGCATAAAAGTGACTGCAACACAACATACTTTTCACTTTCATGAGTGTAATTGCTTACCTGGTTGATGCACAATCTGAACTAAACAAATATGTTAAGATTTTGATTTTCTATATTCAATCTGTTAAATGGTACATATTGCATGTATATGTGGTGCTCATGTAGTTTAGATGGGTATGACTCATATGGTTTCCTTCACTTATTTATATGTGAGGCATGTATGCAAAAATGCTGGAAGCTCCAGCTTACATCAGGGGTCGGACTGCATTAATTTCACCTCTCTGGGTGCTAGTTATAGATTACCTAAAATATTTCTAGTCTTCATGGGCCCAATTCACAAGGAAAAGCCATGCATTTACACACATACATATACTCTAGTGCAAGCGTATATAGGTATGACTTTGAGAATTCCCAAAAATGTACAGTAGTATGCCTATAAAGTCGCGCCCATCACAACTTTCCAAAGGTGCTAACAGGTGTGTCACGTGATGTTTGCTATTTCGTCTATACAAAGTTTTTTCTCTACAGGGAAAAACTTTTTCTAGTGAAGAAACATCTTCCTGCATACCCTCGCAACGTTTCAGGAAATTTGTCCCCCTTTCCACCCTCAAATGGGAAAATGACAAAAGGAGTCATTTTGGCTGTAAACATGGCTTTATAGCCATACTTGATTTTGTGAATACAATACTGAGTGATTTTTGCACACCCTGCTTCTATAATATTTACCTATTAAATACCCAAGTTGAAAGGTTAGTAAGCCTGATTGACACACTCTTTTCAGTTCTGCAAACCCAATACACTTCTATTTCTGAAACCTATTTTTATTTCAGAAACATCACAAATACAAAACCCCAACTTTGAGGCGAGGCGGATCTGGATGCCCTAAAGAGGAATTGTTTGGACTTTTGTAAATTGGTGCCTAAATTACCCCCATCCATCATCTCTTGCTCTTGGGCCAGGATGGTTGTTGAAGCTCAGCTTACCTTGTCCATGGATAAGAGTGGGAATTTGGGCAGCATTTCTTAAAAATATGTTACTGTAGCACCTCTCAGCTCCCCCCACTTCATTGTGCTACTGCATTAGTGCCCCTAACAGTTGCAAACAGGGCACTGAGCCTGCTGCCCCAGTCCTCCTTGACAATCCAATAATAAGATTCAAGAAAGACCAGGAGAGTGGGGTGTGCAAACTTGCATAATTTGATTACACGTAGTTCAGTTAAATGCAATACTTGCATTTGGCACTGTATTTTAGCGCTAACTCTGTCTTTGCCACCACTTCGGATGCATTTCATGCTAATAAAAATACTGCAAAAACCACAAAAGCACTGTGAACAACAGCCTCTCATGCTCTGTCATTCACATAGTTCCTGTGCGCATGAGATCAATTTTTAGAGCAAACTGAGAATTTGTTGTAATACTTTATGGCGATGACATGTAATATTGTGATGAGAAGCAGTAGAAGAATTTCGCATTGCAAAAGTAGCGCGAAATTACCTAAAGTAAATTAATCACACAAGAGTAAAATGCATTTTTCCCAGGCCTCCAGGACAAGTCACAGCACCTGTTGGCCTTTCACCAACACAAACCTCAAAAGTTGCCCCAGAGATCGCGGGAGAGTCTAGTAAGCATATCCGCTCTCCTTACTCTATAGCCATCCACCACTTTTGCTTCTTTTAGCTTTGGCCTTCATAAGCACCTTCAAGTAATATGACCGATTAACCTGTTATGTACCAAACTCAACAATTATACTTCTAATTAAGGGATAAAAGCAGTTATCATTTTGAATAAATGAGCATGGAAGAATCATAGATTAAATAGTGGATGAGGTCTAACAGAGTTGGACAAAGTGTTTCCTGAATGCAGTTTTGTTTCATATAAATAGCGCTTTCTAGTTGATTTGCCAAATTTTAGGCTGTCCATCAAAGGTCCTTGCCATATATTTATGGCCAGATTAATCATAGAGTTGCATTGCCCTTGCGTCACGCAAGGTAGCGCAAGAGCTACACAACACTAAAGTCAGATTTACCAAGCAACACAAGGCCATCTTGTGTGGCCTTGCAGTGCTTGGTACACTTGAAGTAACGCAAGGCAGCACAAGTTGCTTGACTGTGTTGCTCTGCCCCCGGAAGGTGTTCCATGGGTGGAGCATGGGTGTTCACAAGTGTCCATCCAAGAAATTTGGCACACTCCCAAATTTACCATTAGTGGTAGACCTGGGAATGTGTCAAAATGCTACATCTTCCCAGGAGAGACAAAAGGGGAAGAAATATTTTTATTTCTCCTAGTTTTTTCCTCTTTCTACGTGTGTTGCATTTGCATCACATATAGATAGAGAGAAAAGCCTCAGAGGATTGTTATTGTGCAGGAATGTGCCCCTACCTGCACAAAAACAATTATTGTTGCAATCCATGCACCCTTGCACTATAGTGCAAGAGTGCCTGTGTTGGCGCAAGGCAGCACATTGTGCTCCAGTGCAAGAAAAGGACATGAATGCGCCATATAATGTTAAATATGGCACATTCCTGCCCTTTCACGCAGCGCAACAAGATGTATTGCATTACGTGAAAGTTTGATAAATCTGTGCCCCAGGATATTTAGATCAATTAATATAGTACAATAAGAAGTAACATCTTGGCAGAGCAAACTTTGAACCTTAAAGTTTTTTTAAAATCTTGGTTTATTTGACTGAAATTTATAATCTTCAAGATTTTAAAGTCTTTTGGGAGTGACTAATGAATTTGAAAAATTCCTTAACGAGATACCAGAAACACCTATACCAAATATGAGCAAAAAACAAGATAGGAAACAATTCACTCACCTAATACTGGGCTTAATCGTAAAGAATAACAAGAGATGTTATAAGTATGTATATAAGGATATACACACAAACATAGTGGAAAGGAAGAGGAATTCAGATTGGTAGGAGTACTAGAGAAAAAACACAATATTTTGTAAAATATCCAATATTTTTGAGGACTTTTAAAACAGACTGAGAAAGTGTGTGTGTTTTTGTGTGTGTGTATGTATAAATTCCTCCTGAAATCCGACTGATATCTCACAATACCCGACTGAAAGCACCTGTCATGACATAAGAATGATCTAGAAACCTGGAAACTCATGCAAGTAGTTTTTCTCAATGGAAATGAAGTACTTAGGGGGTGATTATGATGGCAGTGAACCCGCCACCAACAACCTCGTGTGGCCAATTACCGCTTGCCAGATCAGGATGGCGGGCGGTGTGCGTGATGGATGGCAAGTCCATCCGCCACGGGTCCGACAGCGGCAATCGATACAATTGCCTGTCGGACCCGCCCGCATCCACTGAATGGTGGCGGTGCCTAGCAGGCACCGCCCTCCAGATTTGGATGCTGGATCCCAGCCAGCCTTTCCATGGCGGTTCCCCCGCCATGGAAAGGCTGGTGGGGATTGACTTCGGGGGAACGTTGCGGGTCCCCCCTGTGCAGGGGCAATTTTGTTTTCCACTTGGGGGCACCTATGGTGCCCCCCTACATTTCCCTGCACCAGGTGGCAGGCTCCGCGTGGTGCCTGTCACGTAGTGCAGAGAAAAGAAAAACCTGCATTTTTAACATTGCGGTGGGTGCTGCAGCCAGCAGCACCCCCTGCAATGTTAAAACTGCCCTTTGCGGTCTCTGTGGTGGCAGCAGCATTGTAATTTGAGGTGCGGGACTGCCGCCATATAGGCGGGCGGCCCCAATCCCCGGGACTATGGTGGACAGACTTGAGTCCGTCCGCCATCATAATCAGGCCTTTAACTATTACTATCAGGCTGTAGGGGTACTAGTCACCTCAGAGACAGCTAAAACATAGATTTAAACATGTCAGATGGTTCTACAATGGGGCTCTGTATGAACCGGGATGAGTTCATCAATTTAGGAATCTTTCCAGATAACCTACTCTTTGGTGATTCTTGGAGCAAATCTAAGAGTTAGTATCTATGTGGGTTTATACTTTCCATCCTCTTCGTAACAGCAAACACATTTGATTTTTCAGTTGAAATGAGTTTTAAATTTTAAATGTCTGTAGAAGTTATTCTTGTCTAGTATTTTTCTAGCTGCAATGCATTTCCTATTGATTCGTTCAGTTCTGTCAACCTTCCTTTGCCTTTTGCTTTTTTTATCCTCAGCTTTTCAAGCTTAAAACTTTTATCTCTCAACCTTCCTTGCTGTATCCTTGGTGGACTGACAGCTGAAGAATTTCTATTATTTTATCAGTTTTGACCAAAGTGGAGAAGATCTTGGGCTGCTCCTGATTATGAGATATAAGGTGGACAGTTGGGGCATTAGATTGCGTCAAGAGTAAACTGTGATTGGAATTATGCACAAGTGCCTCCTATTTCATAACAGGGTCTTCAAATCGTAGGTTCCGGAGAGAGGTTTACTGGGTATTTCATGTCCATGTTTTTCTTTGGCTATCTGTTTTTCTAGGATGATGTTTGTAATGCAAGCTCATGCTGCCGATACATTATGTGAGTGACTCCTAGGTAGTCAATAGGAAGCTACTGAGGGCATTATTTAGAGGTTGGGAGAGTTGGGTCCCTAGTAAAAGCTGACTTGGCTCCCATATGTCAAACTTGCAGTTTCTCACCTCATATGCCAGTATAAAGCTCTAATCTGTGGGCTCATTACCAACTGGACCACCTGGTTGTAGTGATGATCACCCTACTCTCCCAAAGACAGGTTGACCATCAGTAGAATTCCCTCTTGGTACTGCAATGCAGGGCATGGCAATACTGGGCAAGGAAATTAACAATGAAACTGATGCAAGGCCTTTGTTTCTTTGTTTTCAAGTAAAAAGCTCCTGCTTGGGAGTTTGGGGCTGATTTTGAGTTTGGTGGATAGGGTACTTCCTCACAAATGTGATAAAACAGCTATCCGCCAAACCCCCAGTGCATCCATTTAATTTAGCATCGGGCAGACTGCATCTGTTCATTGTCAAAGATCCCACTAGCTTAGTTGAAAGAAAGTTTCCTCCAAAGGCCCAATGGAATAAACGACTCACCCTGGGAGAAAACTCCTGGTATATAGGGGTTATTGTTTTTTTGTGTTTCTGAAAAAGCAAAAACTTTGAAAGTTTGGTGGATGGCCATCAATACTGATTATGGCTGTTTTTGTAGACTGAAGGAAACTGCAGTGATGGTGGTTCTCTTCAAAGAACAGGGATGGCCGCTGGGCCGGTGCTCATCCGGACGGAGTACAACGATGATTGCGGATTGGTTACTCCATCACAAATGTGTCAGATATCCAGTCCGCTGTATTACAAGTGCATTATTTTCTATGGAACTTGTAATATGGAGGATGGCATATCCGTCATGTTTTGTGACCGATTAACCCATCCGCCAAACTCTATATCAGGCACCCAATGTCCTCTGCCACTCCGACAGATGGTACTCCATAAGTCAAAGCTATACAACAGGACTTTTTTGTTTCCAAACCTTTGCAGAGTGGGCACAACATACATGGTATCCACTTAGCAAAGTTAGGACCTGGTAGATGTAAAAGTCATAGACTCATAATGCCATATCTCCTTCTCCTGAGAAGCAGTTTCTCCAGATGAGGAGAAGCAGAGTCCCAGGAAACCAGCATGCATGGAGAAAAGATGAACTGGAGAGATAGATAAACATTTGAGACTGCTAATTGTTAAATGATGGCGACCTAGTGAATACCATCATGACCCAGAAGGGCTGATACGATGGATGTTGGATTTCAGCAGCAGCAAGAAGAACGAAAATATAGAGGCCCAGGATCTGCTAAGCAATAAACATAAACATATAGAATTGCACATATATACCATGGTGACTTATCAGTAAGGGCATCGCCTGAGATTTTAACTAGTCTGCAGGCTACATGTACACAGCCTAGGAGCCGAACTTAGCAGAGGGAGTAAGACATTGTGGCTGCTGGTTCTCAAAGTGCAGAGACGGTAGGAGACTTCAGAATGCCAAGGACCAATGACCAAAAAAGTGGAAACACAATGAGAAATGAAGATGGGGGAAAACAAGGTGCTGGATGTGAGAAAGGACGTGAAGTGAGACAGTGGCTTAGAGAACCTCCCACGGAGCCGCAGCCCATGCAGGTAAGAGGGGTCAGGCTGGGTTGGGAGGGGATTTGACAGAAGACCACAAGGGAAAATTAAAATATTCATTAATTATTCCTCGTCGTTGTCTGTCGAAATCCTCCCCACCCAGCCCCACTGCTCTTACCTGCACGGGATGCGATGGCCCCCACGGATGCAGCTTAAGTGGGAAATACCACTTAGCCCTATGGAGTGCTGAGCTGTCCCCTTTAATTGGTTGTTTATGAGCCTCTTCTGTCTACAGGCCTGCAGACGAAATGCTCATAAATTACACGGCTGGGAATACAAGATCTGACAGGTGTGGGAGGTGCGAACAACACCGAAAGAAAAATTATAAAAATAGGAGCAAACACCAAGAGGGGACTAAATAAGAAAAGTGAGCATGAGAAAGATATAGAAAAAATGAGGATTCAGGACTAAAAAGTGTGTACATGGAAAGAGAAAAGAAAGAGGGGAGAGAAACACTGGGTATACGGATGGAAGGAAACTTGAAAGGAAATCAGGAAGAACAGATGAAAGGCAGGTTGGAAGGGAAAAAGGAAGGACAGATGTAGGATGAAAGGACGAATGGTTGGATGCATGTATTTATTGATGAGTGTATGAGTGAAAGACCAGAAATAGACAGATGAGTGGCTGAATAAGGATCATGGGAGGATGGATGGAAGTAAGATCAAAGTGGGTAAGGATCTCTTCTAACCAGGGTCAAGTTTTATCACTTTGTACACTCAGTGTGAACAGAGGTATGATTCAAGTGGTGGGTATTTTCATGTTCTAGCTATTCCCTTGAAGTGAGGTTTTGAGAAGCAGCCAATAAACTGCTGTTGGCAGCCACATATTTGTCAGCTGACCAGTTCTTGTGCTCTCTCCTCTGATCCAGAGACAGAAGTACATCTATTCTCACCTTGGTACAGCGAGCAGCAAACTGGAATTGTTTGCTGAACCCACCATCAACTCCACATTCCCTGTCCCAAGTGCCAGCCTACAGTCTGCTGCTAGATGCCCTATCACTTTGCCCAACAAACGACTGTTCTTCTTCTCACACGTAGAGGGAAATGCAGTTTCTTGACACTTTGCCCAATATACATTTAATTCATTTGTTTAAAACTGAAATATCAAACCTCAGGTCCGCCAGATGCTTTGGAGCTCTCATCTAATGGGCTACAAAGTGATTTTGGATTTTTTCCTTACATTCCCAATTTAAAAAGGATAGCATAAGAGTGACTTCAATAGATGGAATTTGACTTGTAACATATTTGTAATAGTTGGCTTCAGTTTGAAAACAAACTTGATGGTCCTGCTTAAACCCCTGCCTTTCAGACAAAAATACACACTACTAGGATGATGTTATTACCAGGAATCCTGTTTTAAATCTTGAACACATCTCTGTTTGTCACCCCGCCTCATGGAAAATATATTAAAATAACAAATTACTGTGTCTAATGTTTAAAATACTTCAGAAAGAGTGTGTGTGGCCCACGTTATTACGTGATGTAGAAAAAACAAATAAAAAACACTCCGCATCGTTTTCAGGCGCCTTTGGGCTAATATTCACATATAGGTCGCAGCTATAACATGGGGTAAATCACCTATAAAAGAAAACAGTAAAACTAAAAATGAAGGTCACTGATTAATTGTCTATCAATCAGGTAAGGAACTACAGCTAAATATTCCCTTCATAAATAAATATGAATTATTGGCAAAATAAAGATTTAAGTACACACAATTGTAAGGCTTGCTGCATGGGTTTCTCTAAAAATGCAGGCTTGGGAACAGGAGAGTGAAATTTGCTTCAGGATTTGATGGTAACTATAGTTAGTATTAGCCTTAGAGCATCAAAGCTATACGAAGCTCTGAACACTTCAGCCTACATTCCATGGCCAAATCTGGTGAATAATAATGAATCAGCACATCAGAATTCTTTGAGATTGCATATTATACAAATGCGACGGGGGAAAAAAGCATTGGTAACGCATTAGGTTTCGCCTAAGTGATTAATTATAAGCTGTTTTTTGAGTAGTTGTACAATATAAGTTACAGAATGCCTGTTAAAGTGTTTTGACTTGTATATGTACAAAACGGCAATATTTTGTGCTGTTACTAGTGGTATAGTGCGAGTAAGTAATAACAACATTTTGAAACATGAAATGAAAGAGGGAACTAATAGAATAAATTGATGTAATAGCAATATTATGTATTTAAAAGGAGTTCTGATAACTTTTGGGACTGGTGCTGCTGCACCATTCAAATCATGACCATGTTGTCTGCAAGATAACTGCACTTGTGGCTTACTGTATAATAGTTAAATATAGCATAGCTCTTGTTAATTAACTTGATTTTTAAAGTGCTATGTTTATTGCAACATTTAGAATTTGATCATAATGACCAAATAGATTAAGTTGAAAAAATCAATATGATATTGCCTACAAAGTGCAAAGAAAGGTACTGAGGTATGAATCGGAAATGCCAAAAACAGTCTAAGGCTAAAGCATCTGCTTTACACAACTACGTAATAAAAAGCAGGCATTCCAGTATACTGGTAGAAGCTGTCTGTCTTTTCCGTGGGAAGAGATCTTATCTTGGCAGTGAATGGGGCTTAAACAGTGTGAACAGATTTAGCGGAAGTATTGTAAATGCGTGCAGCCAGGGGAAGTTAACAAAAAAAAGTTCCACAGAAAAGTTAATGAACACAGTAATTCAACATTGGGAACTGATAAGAGCCCAATTTTAAGATATAATAAATACAAGAGATTTTACAAGCACAGTGCAATCACTGTGCAGGTGAAGCCTAAAAAATATTAAAGATTCGCAGTTCGCCCCAACTCAACATAAACTAGACAAGAGTAAAATGGATGCTCCAACAACTCATCAGTGTTAACTTTGTGTGTAGATGCTGTAAATGTGACCTGCCCTAAATTTCCCAAAAAACATCACACACCATAAGACATGCAGAAAGTGCCATGGGTTTGTAGCTTAATACATATTGAACATTATGAAAAGATTTTCCATCATCTAAAAAGGTGTCTTTGTAAGCAGTTATGCAGTTCATTAAAGACCAGATGAACGGAGCACACCACAAGACACACGACTGAGGCATGAAGAGCAGACACTGACACCCACACAGCATAAAACAATCACAACCTACTCCTGGAACAGGCATGTGTGGGTAAGGAGCATGAACCTGTGAGACAACAGATGTGGAAAAGGCCTATTTCAAGGTGGGACACGCTTTCACAGAGCTTGGGCAGGACTTCAAAGCCCACACTGCCCATAGTGCTGACATCTGAGGAGGAGGGGGCCAGACCCTTTAAAACCAACGCATCTTGCCCGCAGCACACGACGTGTGCGGGATATGCCTGGGCACAATACCGGGCGAACCACGTAACAAGAGCAGGCCCTTTATTGGCCGGCCTGGGCCGCCATAGGACGTGCTCAGGATGTGCCTGGCTATACGATACCAGGCGAACCCTGGAACAAGAGTTGGCACTTCATCGGCCGGGCTGGGCCACCACCCTTCGTTGGAAATCGGGCATTAAATATTAGTGGCTTCCTAATATAAAGTGTGCTGCGTACAGCTAAATAACATTGTTTCAATAAAAAGGTTGACGTTTCGTGCATCAGCAATTTTTAAGTACATCGCCAGCCTAGGTGTGGGCGAGCTGAATTCTGCAAAGAGATTTTGCTGATAAAATAGCGAAAAGGAAGGCAGTTGAGGCCCCGATGGTATTGACATCATCAAAAAAATCAGCAAATCAGCCTTCCATGAGCAATATGCTGAGAGAAATAAATGATTTAATTGAGTAAGTGGAGACCATTTTGAATCCACCTTCAGCTTCTACTTCTCCTCCCAGAAGCAATCAATGTTGCAAAATATTTGGGAAAAAGTCAGGCAAACCACGTAAGACATTGAGGCTGCAGAGAAACCCTCCCCCTGTTGCTACAAATAGGTGTGTCATCACAGACCCTCCCAAAATTGAGTCATTGCATGCAATAACTCCCACCTAGTTTCCCTGCAAACCTACAGTGGTTTGCAAAAAACGCTTTCCTATGCTGGCTGAGCCGGCATCTGTTATATTCTGTGTTCCTATCAATACAAACAGTTTCCTTCATATTAACAGCAACACCCAATGAATTCCATCAAATTTCGACATGCTCCAGGCTGTGAACGACCTTAACCTTGAGCTAGCAGGACGCAAGTTGCAGGTTAAGTCTCTAACTACCCAACTGTCATTAAGCACACCTTGTTTACAACAACTGGTTTCTCTAAATTACCAATCTACCACATCATGCCAACGTGGGCGTGGTGACAGCCAAGGAACAACAGACAACCATTGCTTCCAAATCTCCAAGGGGAAAAAGGCTACTCGGAACACCTCAGGCCAGTTCAAAAGGTATAAGTCGGGCCACATATAAAAACCCACGTGTTATTCCCCAGGGAAGACTTCATTCATTTGAGAAGGGGAATATGTCAACTTTTCCACATTTGCCTGAACCAGTTGCCCGATTTCCATCTGAACGAGGGCACATTGCTAGGCAACAACCTAGTCCCTTGTGCCATTCTATAAAACCTCTCTTTAAGCCCTTTTAGATTTATGATTTTTGGTTGGGGATTATATATATGCACAATGTGACCAGACCTCCATGTGGGACAATAGAAGATAGAGACCTATCGATTAGTAAAGTGATTAATTGGATCTGAGATGACCGCAAATGCACTTCAGTAATCCGCTCATATATTGTGAGGGCCTCACGTTGCTCAGTATCGGGGGACAAATATGACTATATTGAAATGTATTGTCATCTTGATCCCTGGTTGATGAGCCAATAGCATCGGATGCCTGGTTTCTATGTCCTGTTCCACAAATGTCTGCTTGAAGTTTAACCCACCCAGGGGAAGGGATGAATACCAACAAGCTAAATCATCACCCCCTAGACCTCCGAGAGAAATCCTGCTCAGCTGTGGAAAGAGTGGATTGACTCTGTATGCAGGAGTCCCTTGAGCTTCCCTCACTACCACTCCTCAAATCTGACGATGAGTGGAACATTTTGTCCTGGAATACTGCTGGGATCAAATCTGAACAGTCAGATCCAAACTGGGGGAATTTCATTGACTCATTTAGCATTTGTCTATTTTAGGAAACTTGGTGCGTGGAGTAATTTTTTTGCTCTGGCTTTACTAGCTTTTGTGTTTAAGCTGTTTCGCAGGGGAGAGGGAGACCCGTAGGTGGGTTGACAATTTGGGTGAAAACTGAATTCAATTGTAGAATTAGAAGGCTTTTCATAAACTCCCCTGATATTCTTGGTTTATCGATTAATTCACCTGATGGTTACAGCAAGAACAATGGTCGGAATAAGGAGTCTAGTACACTTACTGGACATGAGTCTTACATTGATTGTGACCATTCACTAAGGCCTTCGATAGCTATAGGTGACTATAATGTCACCTTAGAGCCATTCAATAACTCAGATCTGACCATTACAGAGGAAGAAGATGCCATATTGGGTATTCCACAACTAGACCTTCCACCAGTAAAAAAGACAATCAGCCCATTCTGCTCAATTATTGGGGATGTCAATGAATCTAGGTCTTAGAGCCTGTAATGGCCATTGCCCCTCTGATGTAGTAGGTGCTCACACTTTTAAGAGGCCAAACATATCAGGCAGAATAGACTATATCCTGCTAGCTCTTCAACTGAGGCCTCATATGAAGGACAGAAAGGTCCTCGAAAGATTTGACGGTGACCACAACACCCAACACCTAATAATGAAAGGACACCTGTCAATTAATTCCGTATTTCGCGGATTTACGTCTCTTGAACAACAAGCAGTCACTAAAGTGGTCCTATTTAAAAGTACAACCAAGAGTAATGTCTCGAATTTATAGCAAAGTCACAGATAACATTGAACAAATGAGGAATAGAGGAGCTACTGGTGAAGCAGTGAAATTGCTAGTGAAATTTCACAACATTTTATTTGATCATCTTTGCAAATCCTTCACCAGGGAACGTAAAGGACCACCTAAAACTAAACCTAGTCATCTTTGGTTCAACAAACAATGTAGTCTAGCGAAGACAGCCTAAATTTAAAGCTATTAAAGTAAAAGATTGGAATGTTATGTCACATTATGTTATGTTATGTCAGTGCCGTTTAAAGCCAGATCTAATTGGGAGAATGAAGTATGGCACAATCTGATTACAGCCAAAATAGGGGATAATACATTTTTGGGGACGTAGTTGCTCATGGCAGCCATCACTCATCTGCCAAAGTTGATTTTCACCTTCAGCCACAAGTGAGGGTTGAGAATTTTAAGGGCTTATACCGGGAAGCTGATAATGTATTAAGTGTGGCTTTAGGTACAGAACTTCCTATGTCTAATCAAATGATAAGTCCTCTAGTTATTACTCTTACGGTTTCCCTCAATGCTCTTGCCATGATAGTTCTGGGAAGGCCCCAGGGCCTGATTGCATTCCAGGAAGTCTGTATGCTTTGGAACCACTTATATGGGGCCTATACCTTAACTTGCTCATGAGTTTTATTTTGAGGTGTTGTGGTTTACCTAATCTGGGCATAATGCAGTGATTGTCCCTATTCACAAGAAAGGCAGCCACAAATACCCTTGAAAATATAGGCTGATTAGCCTAATTGACGGCTACAGAAGCTCTTGTGCCCCCAAATCTTGGGGAAACTCACTGAGTGGTATAATGACAATAAAATTCTATCAGACTTCCAAGCAGGCTTTTGTTTGAAAATCGTGTTAAGTTTCAATGGGGTGACCCACATAAAACTACCAGACCTGGGTCTGTTGAACAGTACAGTAAAAGATCTGGTTGTGGTAGAAATTTGTAATAGCATAAAAGCATTCACCACTCATTTTTTGCATAATGCTCTAGCCATATTTTAATTCCAAGTTTTGACAAGCATTCGATGCAAAAAAGATTCGCAGCGTTTCGATGGCAACACAATTGCTCCAAAGAGTAATAACAGTGATATTGTTATTAACAGTGCTCTCGAAGTGGAAAAAGAGGAAAGTGTGGGGTAGGAAGTGCGTCAGTGAGTGAACGACAGGAAAAAGGTAAGGTGACATATGTACATCTTTTACACATGAAATGAAACCTTTCCAGCCTAACATAGGTCAACTGTTCCTTTATCTAGACATAGCTCAATTGCACATGTTAATCATCACATTTAGTTCACTGGGCATGTCGTGAAGGTGGTATGTGGTCTAGGTTTCGACCCCAGATTTGGAGGGTAACTTGTGTCCTCACGTGGGGGTCTTCTTCAGGACAGGGCAGTGAAGAGCACTTGTGATCAGAGCACGACGAGTGTGCCTCCAGGAAGGGGCAATGCTCCGTAGTAGCTTTGAAACTGAGGGTGAGGTCATCAATCTCTCACAGGGTGGAATGAATCCAAGCAGAGTCTCATCCGCGGCCAAGAATGGACAAAGGGTTATCTGGGACCTACCACAGGGGTGTCCCCTGTGTATGTAAAAGGATGTAAAAGGGAAAGTCAGGCCTGACAAGTGGTTGCACTTATCAGGGCAACATGCTAACTTTAGCTTTCTGCGCGCAGGCCCTACACTGAAGGCCTGAGTTCCCTTCTCTGCGCGCCCTTGCATTACTAGCCCTTGCACACACAGTGCACATCACTCGGGACTTTTACTAGTAAGGCAAACATACCAATCATGGCCAACCAATCACCATACATTTTACATAGGGAACTCCTGTACTTTGACACTGATTAGCCGTGGCAAAGTACCCAAAGCATCTAAATTGGCATCTCTAGGTCAGGAAAACGGTCTAGTGGGAAAGCAAAAAGTTTAGGGAACTTTAACCAAAAAGGCCAAGTCCTACACTTTCCATAAGCTTTGGGGAGTTTGGGGTGACATGGGGATCCCTGGCAACATTTAATCAATTCTAATAAGACTACATGAGATGAATTACGCTCTTGTAAGATGTGTCAGCAATGGGGAGCTGACTAGTCATATTAGAATAGAGAAGGGAGTTCGACACGGCTGCGTTTTGGCCCCAACTCTCTTCTCTTTATATATCAATGATGCTGTGAATTATCTTGACTTCACTGGCAATGACTCCCCTAAATAGGAGCCCTCGGAGTGCCGGTGGTATTGTTTGCAGATGACACCCTCCTCAATTCTAAAATCCCTGCTGTGTTGCAAGCTTTGATTGACTGCTTTTAATGGTTTGTTCGGAAAGAGGGTTGGAGTTAAACACTAAGAAAATTAAATATATGTCTTTATCCCTTATAAATAAATGAAGGTGCATATTAATGCACAAAATGAATTGTTTGAGCAAGATTTTGATTATCTAGGAGCTAGGCTGACTAGTAGCGTTTCTTGGTCACAGCAGAGCAATTAAAGTGTTTTAAAGTTTCAGCAGGAGTCCATGGGCATTTCTTAACCGTGTATGAACACCAAGTGAAGAACTCTCTTTCCAGTCCTTGAATTATATAATGTTAAGGCTAAGGGGATGGCCCTGTATGGATCAGAACTATAGTGACACGTAAAAGAAACAAGGTTAGCCGTGGATGAAAACAAATTAATGCGGTCCTTACGAAACCTCCCCCAGCGTGCTCTTTACCTACCACAATTAATTGATCTAGGTGTATATCAGATTTCCTTAACAGTCAACTTGCGAACTCTGCTGTATTGGCAAAGACTCTGGTCCACAGAGAAACTAATGGCCAGATGTACAATGGTATTTAGCATGCGCAAACTGGTTTGTGACCCGTTTGCGCATGCTAAAAACCTGTGGCCAATGTACCATCACTATTTTGCGAGTCACGAATAAATTGCGACTCGCAAAATAGTGTTTGGCGACTCGCTACTAGGAAGGGGCGTTGCCTTCCTAATAGCGACTGCAAAGTCATGTACCAATGTTTTGCGATCGCAATTGCGGTTGCAAAACACTTGCAAATTACCTCCCTCTTCAAGAGGGTGGTAAGAGAGTCGCAAATGGGAAGGGTTCCCCAGGGGACCCCTTCCCATTTGTGACTGGCTCTGAAAATATTTTTTAAGGGCAGGAAGTGATCCCAGGGACCACTACCTGCCCTTAAAAAATGGAACGAAAATGTTTCTTTTTTAAATGCATCCTGTTTTCTTTTAAGGAATGCGGTCTGCATTTAAAAAAATAAAACTGCTTTTTTGAAAAGCAGTCCCTGACATGTTGGTCTGCTGACCCCAGCAAGCCACCATCCTTGGGAGGGCCAGGCATTCCCAATGGGCTCGCAAATTGCGAGTGGCTCATTAATATTCATGAGTCTCGCATTTTGCGACCCCATTGGGAATCGCAATCAGTGTCCCTGACACTGTAGTACATTGTAAATTGCGCCTCACACTTTGCGCCTCGCAATCTAGCGCAAATTGCGAGGCACAAATTACAAGGGTCGTACATCTGGCCCTATATCTTTACAAGCTACCCCTCAATGTGTAGTTATGTTCAAAAGGCTATGTGAGAATGGTTAAGGTACATTAGAAATATGTTTCATAGCTGCTCCTAGGGAAACTCCTGCTGATGCTCATCTGATACCCAAGTCTGTTATTAAAGAATAATTAAAAACTTTCTGTGGGAAGAGGAGCTACGAAAATATAAAATGGGAAGCCTTGCAGATGTTTAGATCACAAATCTGTCCAATTATTTGAACTGTTTCTTGATAAAACTATGTGTCCCCTAGAGTAGCAGCTGTATATTAAATTTAGATATGAGATTCTGCCAATTAATATTTTTTGTATTCAATGAGGAGAGAAATTTTGCCACAGTCTTTATGCCCTTCTTGTGGATTTGAGACTGAAACGCTCCAACACTTGCATTTTTTTGCAAAACTTGTCAAGCTCCGCGCAAGAAATGGATTAAGCAAATCGATTGCCTTTTAGGGGTCAGACAATGTGAAAGTGCATTGAGAATTTTAAGAACTAATACGGATACTCTTGATGATGCATAATGAAGCTCTGGTACTTACAACTCTACTTCTACTATGTGCAATTTTTTTTATTGAATTCTGCAATGAATTGTTAGTATTAATTGCTGAGTTTTTTCTGGGTAATAATCTGGATTGATTTCTTGTATTTTACTAAGATAAAATGCTTAGTTGGTTTTATATATCTTCTATATTGTAGTTGATTTTAAAGTTGCTGTGGTACGACAATATGAATTTAATTGTTTTATATACTGTGAGTTTTTAAGAAGTTTTTAAGGATATTGCTTATGAAATATACAAATTGAATTGTATGAAGAAAACATTTTTGAGTCTATATCGTTTCATTGTCTAGAATTGTATGGTAGCTAACTCGTATTCCTGCCCAACAGCCATATCCGCTGGTGCACCTGTACATTCTCAAGGTTTCATTTTATATATTAAATTCATGCATAGTATATGTAAGAATCGGTTCTATTGTTGTCTCTAGCACTGCAGCGCTTTTACTATTAGATCTAAGCGCTGCCTTCGATACTGTGTCCCACCATATACTGATCCAACGCTTACAGGAGGCGGGAGTGACTGATCTCGCTCTCCAGTGGTTTCGGTCTTTTCTATCAGATCGTTCTTTTAAAGTGGCCATACCACCTGGCCAATCCGCCACTTATCCCCTGGAGCTGGGGGTACCACAGGGATCCTCGTTGAGCCCTACAATGTTCAACCTCTATGTGAAACCGTTGGCTGGTGTCGTTAAACAGTGGGGTCTTACGATGGCCTCATATGCGGACGACACACAGCTAGCGGTGACACTTAGTGGAGACCCTGAGGTGGAGGCCCCCAAATTTCGAGCGGGTTTGTTGGCAGTAACAAGCTGGCTTCGCACCAACTGCCTTCAGTTAAATGCCACCAAAACAGAGGTGTTGGTATTAGGGAAGCATGCTGAGCTATGGGGTAACCAGTGGTGGCCATCAGAGTTGGGTGTCACTCCCATTCCAGCTTCTGGAGTGAGAAATGTAGGCATCTGGTTGGACTCTGCGCTCACCTTCAAGGACCACACTAAGAAGGTGGCTGCCACGTGCTATGGCATTCTGCGGGGAATAAGGCCGGTTTTAAAGTACTTTGATCCCCCTACCAGACAGCTTGTGGTCCAGGCCTCTATACTATCTCGGCTGGACTACGGCAGTTCACTGCTGTTAGGGGTGAATCAAGAGGAGGCCTCTAGGCTCCAAAGGGTGCAAAATGCCGCGGCTCGGGCCATTGTGGGCCTCCCTAGACATTGCTCAGTGTCTGGTACCATCGCGGCCTTACATTGGCTCCCGGTCAGACAGCGAATTCAGTTCAAAGCGCTGTGCCTGACCTTTAAAATGTTGAAATCTTCTTCGCCGCCGGCACTTGTTAACCTACTCACGCCCTATGTTCCTTTGAGATCCTTGAGATCGGAGGGGCTTCACCTGGCGGTCTGTCCGCGCTTTAAATTGAGCAGAATGGGTGGCCGCTCCTTTAGGGTGCTCGCGGCTGGTTTGTGGAACTCGCTCCCGGTACACATCCGAGCTCTTGAAGACCTGCTCGCCTTCAGGCAGGCGATTAAAACTTTACTGTTTCCCGTGTCTGGTTAATTTCCTTTTCTTTTATTGTGTGTTATGTTGTAGCGTCTGTCATAGCGCCAGGACGCCCCTTTGCTGGGGCAGCTGTGCGCTATAAAAATATAAATAACATAACATAACATAACATAACTTTGTTACTGAATTACTATATGGTTAATCTGTAACATATATATTTTTATTCTCTCCTTATTTTCAGTCTGTAAGTTTTAATTCTCTAGACAAAATGAATGCTATTTGTGTGTACATTAAACTTTAATAGAGACAGAGTATATGTTATTCAAAATGAAATAAAACACATTTGTGTGGGAAAACAGATTTAAAAAAGTGTTGATTAAATACCGTTAATTTTTTTTACTGTTCCTTCACCGTTATTGTTGTCAATCAAATGAATCGCATGAAAAGCTATTGAGACTTCCAGGGTTATTCAGACTTAGGTGGGAGAGACACCTGCCAGCCGGGTCAGCAGATGCCATAGCCTCCGCTCCCCTGATGGAGGATCACTTGCCAAATTAGGAGATCCCTGAGAGGCAGTTGGAAATTCTCCTTATCATCACACATCTGGACAAGACATTGGGGAATATTTACAAGGAAATGGTGGAGCCCGGAGATGCGGCACATTCTGCAACGTCGTGCTACGCCATTCCCTAAAATGCAAGGATGTGCTGTATTTAGAACCCCTGCACCCCTGTGTTTTTCCTAGCGCTAAAAATAGCTGCCTAGTGCCAACACAGACACCCTTGCGCCATATAGGGTGTCTGCGTTGCAGGAAATTATTGTTTATGTGCAGGAAGGATCCCTTCCTGCACATAAATAATCAATAATGTTGAATTGTTACTTCTATGTGTGCTGCATTTTGCAGCACACATCAAAGTAGCAGATCATCATTATTTAATGATTGTTAATGTGCGGGAAGGGAAACAATCATTAATGGCATTTTGCTTTTTCTATGTAAGCTGCAGAATGCAGCACGCATAGAAAAGGCAAAGGCGAGGAGAAATAAAAGTATTTCTCCTCGTTGCGCCATTCTAATGCCTGCTATTGCATAGCTTTAGTGTTTTGGCGCTGCCTCAGATTTACAGATCCTTGTGAATCTAGGGCAACGTCAAAAAGCAATGGGTTGTTGTGGTGGAACGCCCACAGCCACACCCATCGCACGCTGCTTTAATGCTATGTGATGCGTATAAAAGAGACTTATTCAAAAGGCAGCGTAGAGCCACTAAAAGTCATGAAAGGGCAGGCAGGAACCAACATCATAATCCCAACTGCGGAGCCAAGGCTTGCTCCACCGTCATTATGGGATTAGCATTCCACCCGCCGCCCAAAGCGGAGCGAATCCCCCCACGGGTTTCCCCCCGACCGCGTCATTGTAATACGGCGGTCGAAGGGAAACCATCGATGACTGGAGGAAAGTCTCTGACCAACTGTTGGATGGCTTTCCGCCCGACATAGAAATTGGGCCCTAAGTGGGTTGTTAGGTAGAGCTGAAGAAGGCAGAGATGTAGAAAACCATAAATAAACTGAGCCCTTAACACCAATGTTCCAGAGTCAGTTGCTAAGAATGTCATAGGATCCGATGTCCACATCAACAGAAAGATCTAAAAGAATAAGCCCAGTAATGCTGGCATCAAAAATCATTCTGATGTTGTTCGCTCTAACTGGTATTGTTTCAGTGCCTAATTTTGGTAGAAAACCTAAATGCAAGGACTGTAAAAAATTATGTTCTTCGCTAGTTAAAGGTTTGCAATGCTTTCTGTAATTTTAACAACCAGTGATAACAAGGATATTGGTTGGTAGTTGGAAACAATAGTTGGATCAGCATTAGGGTTTTTCAGTAAAGGTTCTATCAGTGATTTTTTCCAGGAATAGGGGACAGTACCAGAAATCAAGTAAGAATTACATAAGGCTGTAAAGAAATAAACTAAAGTGAGTGTGACTATCTCGATAGACTGGGCAGGGCAGGGATCTAGAAGGATGATTGGTATTACTATGAATAAAAACAAATACTAATATTTTGTTTTGAAGTACCCATCCTTGGCTATTCACAGATGTTTTTCGCATTTCGAAATAATGAACAAGGCTGACAACGAATAAAATATAATTTCAGAAAAATATGTCCCTTATCTTTTCATAGACCAACCACCAGTTTGCCTGGTCTTGGGCCAATGTCTTAGAGACCTATGTAATTCATGCTCCTGCTATGTGCACCAGTAGTATTCTCTTGCACTGAATACTACTTTAAAATAGACCCTTGCTTCCTCATTCAGTTTGGCAAGGCATTCCTGAATCCTGCATTAGAGGTTTTTTGCTCTTCTAAAACACTACTGACCTGAGCTAATGTTTGTTTTAGGTCCTCAATTTAGGAGTTAAGTTGGCCTGTGAATGTAAAGAATGTCTTCACATTTTAATAGTACCTGGAGCAAAAGCGTCTATTGAGAGACCAAAGGCCTGAATACAATTGTTAGAGTGGCATTATTGTTGCTTCTGTGCTTTCCTTTTTTTCTATTATTCCTCAAAATAGTTTTTTCACTGCATCAGGTATATTTGCTGCACTTTGCATCATAGATTCAAACCATATTCCAATCACTGTGCCCAGTTTTTTTTAGCCCTCTCACCCTGTGGGTTAGTTCACAAATAACCTTACATTGTCTTGTTGTAAACTTCAAGCACCACATATTTCAAGATTTCTGAAATGTTGTACCAATGCTGCAGCATCTTCGAGTTGGTTCTCAAATTCGTGGCCTAGTAGTTGTTATTAACGGCTAAAGAATGGAGTGTCGTCAAGTGACTCTATCTGTGGCAACTAGGGCTGTGTTTTTGACAAAAGTAGTTAGTGACTATGTCAATCCTGTGTGTGCATCAATATCCATTGGCATGCTTCTGTGGCTGCCCAAGTGTATTTTCTCCACTTTCATAGGACTGTGGACCGTACACTGTCGCTGCCCTAGCCTCACATGTCTCATGAGGGACACTTTGGGGAGATGATTCTGTGTAGAGAAAGAGTAGTCATAGTGAATGAGTTCATCTAGCCTGGGAACTATGTGTGATTTACAGGTTAATAAGATCATAGCTGCTATATCCCAAACTTTAGAATCTCACCTTAAACAACTGCATGGTAAAATAGATCTACTTCATGGTGAGGTAGTTAGACTTAATGGGGCACTTAACAAATTTGAAAATATGGCCAAAAGGGATTTAATTAGGCAGCAGGAAGGACCACAAGGTACAGGAGCAATACCTGTTACGGGGGATGCATCAGATATTCCTAGGAGCAGAAGGGCTGGAGAACAGATCAGCCCTAATTCCAGAGTTTTAAACACACTAGTTAACACAGTCCTCCCAGGACAAAGGAAGGAAATACAGGGGAATAGTTCTCCCTGTGAGGCAGGTATCCAAGGTATTAGGAACATGGGGACTATACAGGTATCTACAAACCAGATAGAGAAAGACTCAGAGGTGGGAAAAGGGGTTAGATCTATTAATTTACCCCCGGATTGCTGCCCGTTTGTGGCAGTATTGGTGAATATTCCCCCACTTAGTCCAAGTATAACAGAAACACATGCATCCCTTAAAAGCAAAGTGGTGGATTGGTTAAATCGCAATTGTGGCTACCCTGTTAACTTTGCGGACCAGATCCTTACGACAAGAAGAGTCAATTGGATCGGTCTCCTAAGGAAAACAAAGAAGGGTGACTGTGTTATTGTTAACTTTAAAAACCCATATCATGCTAGGATTACCCTGGAAAGAGCTCCTGTTCAGACTGATAATGAAGGTAGCATTTTACTTCTCCCACTTGTTTTTTTTTATAGCCATTTAAAACAAGATACACCTATTGCTATAGATCTGGTATATCGTAGAGCTAACTGGACTCTGCCCCCTTTGCCATATTTTGCCCTCCCAACCCATAACAGATTTCATCCACTTATGAATCTTGAGGAGATTGATTGACATAGCCCTGCCCGCCACGCTAAAGGAATGGCAGGATTTATGAGCACTAGCCAACATAGTGCTGAGGGATTAGAAGAACAAGTACCTTTCAGACAGGAGCTAAATCTACAGGGGGATAAAAGTATTCTGGAAGGTAGGAATCTGAGTAAAGAGCAGGGTGAGTTTTTTATTATGAGCGAACCCATGGAAGAAGATTTTTCTCCCCCTGTTGTGATCTGTATGAATAATGTGACTGAGGCTGTGCAGCACCCAATGACCCAGGTAGTTGAAACCGTAAAGAGTCCTATAGTTTGTGGACTGAGTATAGCCACATGGAATATAGCTGGATTGACTAAGAAAAGAGAGATGCTAGGTTGGATGGATTTTCTTAGTAAACATGACATTAAACATGGTGTCTAGAATATGTTAATTTTGATGGGTTTGTTTCTTTTAATTTACCCGCTCTGAGTTCCACAGCCGGTAGAGCAAAGGGGGGGTTGTTAATACTTACGTCCAATAACCTGCCTATAGAAGTTAAAAAGTCTTTTAATGTTGGATATCACTCACAGGTACTCTGGCTATACCAAAAAAATGGACGGGAAATCTTGCTAATCAATTTTTATAATAATCTGTTTGATTGTACACGACACAAGGTAGTTATAGAATTGGAGAATGCAATTGATAAACTGGGTAATGAAAAAGGTGTTCAATTTGATATTATCTGGATGGGTGATTTTAATACGCAAATATGCCCTTTATCTGCGACTAAGGTTTGTGGGTTTAGGAATGACTCAGGAGACGATTGTGTGCATTTCCCACATAACTCCTATGGAGAAATTTGAAACATACTTTTGGCCAAATTTGATATGCATATAATGCAGTGTGCTAGAGACGGTTCTGGTAATTTGATCCCAACTTTTACAGGTAGAAACGCTAACTCCATTATAGATCATGTCTTGGTCACTGCAAATATTGTTTCATTCTGTACCACTCTGTGGATAGAAGATCTATTATTAAGTGATCATAATTGTATTACTATGATATTAGCTGTATGTGGCAATAGATGCCCGGTAATACAAACCATAATTGGCAATATAGCCCCATGTAGACCAAATGGTACTAGAATAAAATGGAAAGGGGTCAACCCGGATAAGGTAATACAAAATATTGTCACTGAATGTTATACCAAGATCTGTGCAAATTTGGATGCTAATGTTGAACCTCCTCTGATTTTAACGAACTTTTGTAAAATTAATGGAACTATTAATAGTATTATGACCACAACTTCTAATAAGAAATCTAAACAGAATAGAGGATGGTTTAACCATGCCTGTACCCACTCTTTGAATCAGCTCAAACAAGCACTGTCTAGTAGGAGTAGGGATTTGGTGCTTGTTAAGAATTTATGATTGGCCTATAAATTACACTTAAAATTGAGTAGGAGAGAGCTTCAAGAGGAGGCCTGGGATAAATTACCAATGGCTTTGGATACTTCTAACAACCAGTTATTCTGGGAGACAGTTAACTCACCTTTTTTAAAAAGCGAGGAGGTCCCCGAAATGACATCTCATGTCAGCAGTGAGGCATGGGTTGTGGATTTCTCTAACATCTTCAATCCAGGAAATGTTACCATAATGGACCCCGGGGGTTCAAGTCCCTGGCCGATTTTACCTCTTAATATTACACTAGTAGAGGTGGAACAAGGAATTAATAGCAGCAAGGGTGGGAAAGCCCCGGGCCCGGATGGTGTCCCAATAGATGTCTATAAAGCTACACCTGTTCTCTGGGGCCCCATATTAAATAGAGTTTTTTTTTTTTTTAAAGAAGTTTTATTGTTTTCATAATAACTGTAACAAAGGACACGAAATCAGATCGTATACACATTGCAATAGACAAAACACCATACATAATCATCATTTCTACAGGTAGGCCTAGATCAGACATCCTATGGCCATCATTATCGTCCACCCTCCCCTCCTCCCCTTCAGTTTCTCTAGTCATCTGAGTCAGAAGACTCCTCATCAGAAAGAGGTGGCGGATCACATATGTTGCCCCTATATTTGTTCCATGCTCCCCACACTCTGACCCACTTTCGAGGACAACCCCGCCTGATAAATACGAAACGCTCAGCAAACATAGCCCCATCCATTTCCTTTTTCCACATCGACAGCAGCGGTGTCTCCACCGCTCCCCATTTTTGGGCTATGATCCGTTTAGCCATCATGTTCCCTAGCGTCACCCAGCCCTGCGCCTGGCGATTAAGATCCGTGGGCTCCCACACATTCAACAGACAGCGTCTGGGTTCTGGCAGCAATGACACCCCGCACACCTGCGACATCGTTCGCAGCACTCGCCTCCAGAAGAGTTGGAGAACCGGACAGTCCCAGAGCAGGTGATAGAAGGTTCCCTCCTCCCCGCAACCCCGCAGGCAGAAGGGATGTGGTGCTCTGCCCAGTCTGTGCAACAGGCTTCTGGTGAAATATGAACGATGTAGAATACGAAGTTGCACAAGACGCAGCCGTGAGGGTATACCCGCCTCGCGCGGTGACGCCAGCGCCTCCCGCCAATCTGGGTCATCAAGATCGCCGACCTCGGCGGCCCATTTCTCCCGCAAGACCCCCATAGGGTCCGGCAAATTGTTGATCAGTTTGCGGTATGTGAAAGATGTGGCCCGCTTAGGCATGTATTCGGTCAGCAACCTGTCTTCCAGCGGAGATGCCTCTGGAACCTGCACACCTGGGGTTAACTGTGCCGTCAAGGCGTGTTTCATCTGTAGGTATCGGAACCATTCTGAGGGAGCCAGCTCATACTGTTGTTGCAAGCGAGCGAATTGAACAACCTCCCCTTTGTGCCACACGTCGCCTATCACCGAGATCCCGATAGCGTCCCAAGCGGCAAAGCCCTTGCTGTCCCTGAGCCGTCCCAGTCGCTTCGTGTCCCAGAGAGGCGTAAGCTGCGTCAGGACTCCGCGCCACCCCAGCCTGGCCTGTGCCACATGCCAGATAGACACAGTCTGACGCAGAGGGCCAATCAGCTGTGGGGCCAGCCGGGCATCGTACAATGGGGTTAGCATACCCCTTTCGCCCAGTATATCCCTATCTGCCTTGAACGCTGGATCCGACTGCGGCGCATGGAGCCACTGGTTGATCACCTTAAGCTGCGCCGCCCAATAATACAGCTGGATATCTGGGAGAGCAATTCCCCCATCGTACCACCCACAGACCAGTTTCGCTTGTGCAATGCGTGCTGGTTTGTTGCCCCAGAGTAAGTTAGAGACTTGCGCTGCAACCGCTCGGAAATAGGCCGGCGGCACCGGATAAGGAGTATTTTCCAACACATAGAGAAACCTCGGCAGGGCCATCATTTTAAAGAGCGCCGCTCTCCCCACCAGGGTCAAGGGCAACGTTCCCCAGTGCCGCACATCCTGCTTGAGGCGGTCCAGTTGAGGGCTTAAGTTGTGCCTGAAAAATTCCAGCTGATCCAAGGCAACATGTATCCCCAGGTATTTAAATGACCCCTTCGCCACCTGTATCTGACAGCCCTCCGACAGTCGAGGGGGGGGGCCCCTCAGCACCATGAGGACCGACTTCGACCAGTTGATCGTATAGCCGGATGCCCGGCCAAACACCTCGCAAATATTAAGCAATGTAAGGATGGATCGCCTCGGAGATGCCAAGTAAAGCAGTATGTCATCCGCGTATAGGGAGACGCGGTCTTCCCAATTCGCCGACCATCGAAGGCCTCTCATCATAGGCTCCCACCGTATCCATGTCGCGAGGGGCTCGAGTACTAGGGCAAAAAGCAGCGGCGAGAGCGGGCAGCCCTGTCGCGTACCTCGCCCCAGGGGGAAATCCTCCGACATGTGACCGTTGGCCGCGACATGGGCCAGCGGCTTGGTGTATAGGAGTCGGATCCAGGCACAGAATTTCGGCCCAAACCCCAGATGAGACAATACTGCGAAGAGAAAGGGCCACTCCACCATATCGAATGCCGTACGGGCATCAAGGGAGAGAATAACAGCGGGTTCCTGAATTCGGTCCACTCGGGCCAGCACGCTATGTAAGCGCCTCAGATTGTGGGAGGTACTCCTCCCGGGCATAAAGCCCGACTGGTCCGGGTGCACTATGTCAGTCAAGTGTGGCGTGAGTCGGAGGGCCAACAGTTTCGCAAGGATCTTGGCCTCTGCATTAAGCAGTGAGATGGGGCGATAGGAGGCGCATTGGTCCGCCAGCTTACCCGGCTTCGGCAGTACCACGATGGTGGCCGTTCGCTGGTCCGCGGGGAGCTCCCCCATCTCCAGCCCGTGTTTGTACATATTCAGCAAGTGTGGGGTCAGCATCTCGGGCAGCCGTTGATACAGCTCAATCGGGATGCCATTAGGACCCAGTGCCTTGCCAGGTTGTAATGCCGCAATAGCCACCTGTAGCTCCTCGACCGTAAGATCGGCCTCCAGGGACTCCCTAGCTTCAGGGGAGAGCTTAGGCATCTGTAGGTCCCTAATGTATGTCAGTGCCACCTCCACCGACATGGAGGAGTTGGAGGAATACACACCACGAAAATGCCCCGCCAGGGTGCGCACTATTTCTCGTGGGTCTGACGTTGTCGACCCCTCGGCCGTGGCCAGCTGCGCGATCCATCGGGCTCCGCTGTCGCGCCTGTCCAACCACGCCAGTAGCCTGCCGGTTTTATCGCCGACATCGTAGACCGTATGCCGTGAGGCCTCAAGTCGCTGTTTGACACGGTCTGCCAGGTGCTCCCTGTGCTTCACCTGAGCCACTCGCAGGTCATGGGAGGTTTCACGGGAGGGGGTTTCGGCCTGACGAGCCTCCGCAGCCCGGAGCTCAAGCTCCAGCGTTTGCAACTCAGACGTCTGCATGCGCTTATATCCTGTGATGGCAGCCATCGCCTGGCCCCGCAGCACCGTTTTGTACGCCTCCCAAAGAATTGTGGGAGAGTCGACCGAAGCGGCGTTCTCGTGGAAGTAGAGTTTCGACCCCTATGTGATGGATTTACTAATCTTCGGGAGACGCAGGTAGCTGGGGCGTATCGGGTAAACGCGGCGGCGCATCAGGTGGGAACTGTGGTAGTGCAGAAGGATCGGGGAATGGTCGGAGATGCCTCTGGGTCTAATGTCAATACTTTCAACGTTGTGGAGGCATCCGGGGGAGCCCAGAAAGTGATCAATGTGGGTTAGACTGTTGTGCACCCCGGAGTGGAATGTATAGGAGCGTGTCTCCGGGTGGTGCCAGCGCCAAAGATCTGTGAACCCTAGCGCCGCCACGAAGCTTGCAAGTCGCGTTGCGCCGCTGCCCTGCGCCCGAGGCGGGGACCGGTCAATGTGATCGTTCATCACTGCATTAAAGTCACCCCCAAGCAGCACCTCTCCCTCCGGTAGGGTAAGGAGAAATTCACTAAGTGCCGGGAACGCCGTGGCATGCAACCCAGGAGGGATATAGACCGACACTACATTATAAAGATGCCCTTCCCATTGTATGTGAGCCGCGGCAAACCACCCGGCTCCGTCAGTTTGTACAGCAAGCACGATTAGTTGGGACTGTTTGCGCAGCCAGATGCCAACCCCCCGGGACCCAGAGGTAAACTCAGAGTGGACCACCATCTTATATCCCCATCTGTCCAGCGCTTTAGTAGCCGTGCCGGTGAGATGGGTCTCCTGAAGCAAGACCAGCGCCGGGGCGCACCGTTTAATACTATGCAGGACCAGGCCTCGTTTGATTTTGTCTCCTAAACCCCGTACATTCCAGGTCAGTAAAGAGAGGGGTTGCACCGGGGTCAAATCAGTGTCAGAGGCTATTGGAGTAATCAAGTCCGACTTCACGGCGGATGGGAGAGGAGATAAAGCAATAGTCGGATAGAGCATAGTGTGACCCAGGTCGTGTGCAGAACATGTGTATGATGTAAGTCAGAAGGCCGTGTCCTACATAACCAAAACAAAGAAACAAAACCAAAGAACATACCCCGTCCCCCCACCCCCCTCCCTGCCTCCCTGCCACACGGACTCAGAACTGCCCGCCACCCCAACTCAGCAGAGTGCTCAGTCCCTTGAACCCCAAACATTACTTGCGCTTTTTTAGGGAACGTGGAGTCCGAGGGGGACCAGGACATCCCCCGTCCCCAGGTCCCATCGTTCATGTCCCAAACCAGCCAGTATGCGGACACTACATCAACATCAGTTCCCAGCGGGCAGTCTTGAACTACAGTTCGGGCAGGATGCGAGCCACCGCATCAACCCGTGGGTCCCTCCTCAACCTCTTCAAGACGCTGTTCATGTCCAGTAGGATCGACCTCACTCCCGGGACGCCGTGTCCCTCGGCTCGAGCGCCCTGCGCCACCAGCCCGGCGCCACCCCTCCAACCAGTCATGAGCCTCCTCCGGTGTGTCGAAGAAGAAAGTCTTGCCCTCCGCCGCCACCCGGAGACGCGCCGGGAAGAGCATTGCATATGGAAGTTCTCGAGCCCGTAGTTTCTTCTTGACCTCCATAAAGCTCCGCCGTTGCGCCGCCACCGCAGCCGTATAGTCCGGAAAGAAGGACACTGTGGAGTTTTGAAGCCGAATCGGCGGTGCCACCCGCGCCGCCTGTAGAATGGCATCCCTGTCTCTAAAATGAAACAGGCGGGCCAGGACAGGCCTCGGAGGCGCCCCAACCTTCGGACGCCCTCCCGGTACCCTATGTGCGCGCTCCACTGAGAAGAATGTCGAGAGGCCCCGGGGTTGCAACTTGGATTTAATCAGTTCTTCCACATAAAGGTCCATGGCCGGGTGCCCCTCACTTTCGGGAATCCCAATAATGCGCACGTTGTTGCGGCGAGAGCGCCCTTCTTGGTCGTCCAGCCGGGCCGCCATGCGTTTGTTCTCTGACTCCAACTGCGACACTCTCTGTAAGAGGCCTTTGGAGTCCTTCGCCAAAGTCTCCGTTGCCTGCTCCACCTCCGCTACCCTGGCGGACATCTTCTGGAAGTCTGCGCGGAGCAGGGATACGTCCGTAGAAATTGACCCCACTGTGGATTGTACCTGCGTTAAGGCCATCATAATGTCCTCCAGCGTCACCTTCGGCATGTCGGTGGTCGTCGCCATCTTCCCGGTGGGGCCGCCGCGGTCCGACACCTCGGAGTCCTTGGTGTAGGCGAACTTAGCAAGCTTGCCTTGGTGGTGCCCCTTGGTTCCCTTCCCGCTCATGGCGGTAATGATACCTCCCAAATGACACTCCCGCAGATCAACGGGGAAGCGATGCACCAGGGGCCCCACAGGCCGGGCCCGAACCCTCCAGGCAGCCTAGGGAGCGGTCCCCGTCTCAGGTCGTCCCCGAGAGGGGGGGTCGGCACGGATCAGCAGGGGCGGCCGCACGTCTCGGCGGGGCCCGGTACAGGTCCGGATCGTAGTCTCCGGTGCAGCGCAGGCCCGGGGGAGCCCCACCGGTGGCCGGCAGCAGCTCGCTTTAGCGCGGGTCAGGCCCACCGGATGGACAGCGGATCCCGGCGCCCCCCGCAGTCCCCTCGTCACGGGCCGATGGGGGTCGTCCAGCGCTCGCCTCACTCCTGCCCCGGCCACCTCAGGTGTCGCCGTCGCCAGTATTTGCCGTAGGCGTCTAGCCTCCGTCACCGCCGCAGTGCAGATCGGTTCAGGCTTAAATAGAGTTTTTAATGCCGCTGTCTCGGAAGGCGCTCCCTCCACATGGGGCGCATCTATAATTATCCCCATATTCAAGAAAGGGGATAGATCTGATGCAAAAAAATTATTGGCCGATCTCTCTCCTAGATTCGTTCATTAAAATTATGAGTAGGGTCCTACTTGTCAGGCTAGAGGAGTGGGTGGAGGAAAACGAGATTTTAACTCAATCCCAATATGGTTTCAGGAAAGGACGGGGGACCCTTGAACAGGGTATCAACTTGGATCTAGTAATTGGAAAATATACACGTGCCAAGCAAGGGTCCCTTTTCCTATGTTTTGCTGACCTTAGCAGCGCATTCGATTTAGTGGATCATGCCATGTTATGGCCGATTCTACTAGATCTTGGTGCTCCAGAGCCAATTGTTTTCTTTCTGGCTAGGCTTTATGAAAAATTAGTAACATCAGTGCGGTATGGTCAAAGGGGCGAGTGTACTCCCAAATTCAAGGTTAAATTAGGCATCCGGCAGGGTTGCGTCCTTGCTCCACTGCTTTTTACACTTTTTATTAATGAAGTGGATGCAACACTTAAATTGGTAAAGTCTGATGCACCCCAGGTGGAAGGACAAGATGTGCCGGTCTTGCTTTATGCAGACGACGCCGTACTTTTATCGAGAACACCTATAGGCCTACAGAGGCTAATAGATAAGTTTGTTGGTTTTATTAAGGGTAGAAAGTTGCAGATCAACAAGACTAAAACATATGCTATGGTTTGTGGCCCACGGTCCGTGAGAACCAAACCCTTTTTTGTAGACGGACAGAGAATACAAACAGTAGATACGTTCTGTTACCTAAGGATAACTTTTTCTAGTAACGGTAAATGGTCACAAGAAATGATGAATGTTAGGTCTAAAATGGCAAAATGTGTACATGGGATTTTCAGGTTTGCTGCTAAAATAGGGGACCACCGTATTAAAGATATGATGCATATTTATCAATCAAGATGTACCTCAATCGCACTTTATGGTGCGGGGGTTTGGGGTCATCATTATCATGGTGACTTGCAAACAGAGGAAAATATGTTTCTTAAAAAATTGCTTTGTTTACCCACTTCAGCGTCCTCTGATCTAATACATAGCGAAGTGGGGATTAACTATCTGACGGACCTAATAGGGCTAAGACCTCTGTTGATCTGGAGATCTATATGGCTGAAAGAAGAGACCGCCTCCAACAGAAAAATTATTAAAGGCTGTCTCCAACTAGATAATTGTTTAAAGATCCCTTGGCTCAATTACATAGTACAAACTTTTAAGGATTTATTTAAAATAAATATTTTGGAAAACCCCAATGAAGTAATAGAAATGTCTAAAACTGAATTGCAAAATACATTTCTGAGAGAGTGTAAGTCTGTACGACAAAAAAGTAGTGGACAATTAACAACTTGCCAGTTCTATTATTCATTCTTAGAAACTGAGGGCTTCCAAGCTTATTTGAGCCAGGTAACTAGATTATCACATTGATTTGTCCTTACTAGAATGAGATTAGGCATCATTCACCACTTGGTAGCATTTCCCTGTGTAAAAAAGTATTCTGTTTCCCCCTGCCCATGTGATGGACGTTCTAAACAAAGTACCCTGCACTTTCTCCTTATATGTGATTTGTTCCGGAACCTCCGTATTGCTTTTCTTAAACCTTTGTTTAAAAAATATTGCACTTTAACTACTAATGCTGCTATGAGTTTATTGTTTACAATGCGAGAACCGATATTTGTTTTTACGCCGCGACATACATTCTGAGATCAATTCAGGCAAGGAAAAGTATGTTGTTTTAAAATTCTATTAATAGTCGTAATCAATTAATGTCATGAATTGCACTGGTCTTTTAACAATGTTTTTTAAATGTGCTTTTATGGTTGTTTTATACTTACCAAATAAAGCTTATTGAATTGAATTGAGTTCTTTAGTGAAAGGAAAAATTATACCATTGTATGCAATGGTATGTATAGTAAGAATCAAAAAATAATGTTTGAAAGTTAAAAAATTGAGGATGATGTTAAAGATGTTCAAGAGATATAAATTCTGATTGTTAAAGATGACCTTTTATGTTGTTTGATTTGCATTTTGAAATAAAGCTATATTATTATTAGCACTCCAAGTCACATCATGCATTGTATTTGTTTGGATTGCTATGGACTGTTTTGCATGTTTATAAAGGTTGATAAATTAGACTATATTAACTTATGTATGCATGAGTGTGCATATCATAACTTTCGACAGACTTCATATATGCTTCCTATTTTTATCCCTTATATGTACTTCAGTGGTGGCTTACTTGTTGTGATGACCACATGGGCTGAAGTGCCCATGTTACTGACACTTCTGATTGTGTCTGGTTGAAATGTGGAAACAATAATTTCCTCAATGGCACTCAGCGATTTCTGTACTTTGGACCACCTACTGCGCCAGTAACCAACGCTTGTCTTGCTGCCAATTATTCTTTCATACAAGATAGTAAATCATATCAACACTTTCATCACGTCCAGTTTGCGACTCCTACAGGCCACACCTCACATATTTACAGGATGCACTGGGGAATAAACATTATAGTCCTTTGACTTTCTAATACACATGGTTTAAATAAAACAGCACAACAATTTGTGCTTATACTTAAATGATATATATGTATTTCATCTGCATAGAGAGAGCCACTGCCCATCCCCATGTGTTAACCACTTGTCTTATCACACCAGCCCCTGTTTTTTCCTACATTGTCCTCTGTGGCACCAGGCACTGCCTCAACTTTAATGGTAATGGCCTATTACAGGCAATACCTTTGAAGGATCTTGCGAGCATGCATGGTAGCTGTCTGCCTTGTTCTTGTTTATGCGTGTAGTAGAAAGGGATATACAGATAGTGGGCCTTTTGCTTAAATGTGTCAAAATAGAAGAAAATGCTATTTTCAAGCAGAATAACCACAGTACAACCTCTGCAATATTTTCCTAAATGCTTACACAAATGTCACAGGCAATCCCTTTAGATACCAGTTTCTTCCACACCCATCTCACTGCACTGTGGCCCAGAAAAATATCTCTTTGTGGGGATTCTCACCTTACCCAATATACTAGCCCTTAGTAGAGACCTGAAATCATTCTCCCTCCATCTGTGGGGAGTATTCACTTCAAAATCCGAAAGCAATATGTTGAAGGTCTATGAATTCAAACTGCCTCTCCAGATCAGGGACTATTAGCCCACCCATTTCTCAGGTCTTAACCATGATGTCGTGGTTGACCATGAGATGCACTTCTGCCTGGAAAATTAATGAAAGCATATATGAAGCTTAAATATATAACCTTTTTTGGCTGGAAACACGTCTCATGGTCTCCAATAACAGCTTACTCTAATTCTTGACCAGAGCCTCAATGCTCCCCAGCAATCTAATAATTGGTTGTGGAAGGAGTTTCCAGGGTCCTGATAACATTAATCCTGAGATATCTTATAGAATCCATTTTGCGCTGAAGAAGTTGTCGGCACTCCTCTGAGTACAGTTAGGGCCTGATGACGGATATCCCATCCACCGTAATAAAATTCCATTATATCCTATGGAACTTGTAACACGGCAGACGGAATATCCGTCACGTTTGTGATGAAGAATCCCATCCGCCAAACTTTTAATCAGGCCCTTAGTCGGGAAGATTATCCATAATATCGATGACAGAATATCAATGGTACTAAATATTGACATCAGGGAATTGTGGTTAACAGATCATGGAGAAATGGAAGTATATTATCTCCCTTTTGTAACATCAATATTAAAAATGTAAACATCTAAAACTCTAATATCATTGGTTATAATATCATATTTTGGTGTTTTCATGTTTGCTTACATATAGTGTTATAATTAGTTTTAGTTTTATAAATTGTGTTTAATTATTTGTTAAAGTTAAATGTTATTTTTTTGTTGGATTTGTTGTGTTTTATGTTTTTATTTATCTTTTTCAGTTTTATTGATTATTTTTTCAGGTTGTTGGTTATTATAGGAGAATCTGGTGAGCAGTGTGTTAAAATGGTATGATGTATATAAATTTATGTTTGGTTCAAATTATTTCTTTTTTTTTAAATATTAGAAATATTTTTCAAGGTTATCATTTTTATTGAGTTATGGGTCAGTCATGTATAAATTAGTACACATTTTGTAAAAATGAATATTCTATAAATTCCATAATTATTAACTTTTAAATGTTTTGGGAAAAGTATAATTTTATTTCAGGTTGTTTAGGTTTTTAAGAATTGTGAGTTTGAATCACTCTGGGGCCGATTACGATATGGCCCGTAAAGGCTCCGACAGGGTCGCATCGTAGTGGGCTGGTGAGTTTACTTTCTGACCACCTCATTATGTTGGAGGCGGTCGGAAAATAAACTGGCCGGTCATTTTGGCTGGCTTCCAACCTGCTTGGATAGCCCGTCCGCCAGTCGAAATCCAGCCTGTAATCTCAAGGGCGGGCCTTTCCGCCCTTGAGAATACAATGCACTGTTTTTGACATGGTTTCCATGCCTGTCGGTCCCACATGGAAACCATGTTGGAAAGCGTGTTTGTGGGGCCCCAGCAGGGCCCCCTTTGGTACACGTCCTCCGGTTGGAGGCCAAGGGGGCACCTTGTTGATCACTGCACCATGTGGCAGGTACCTGGAGGTATCATCCATGGGGTGCAGCGATGAACAGCACCTCCCGTTTCACTACGGGAGCATGAATTACGGCCAGTTTACAGCAGTAATACATGCTCCCATAGTGAAATATAGAAATGCGACCGAATGAGGTGGTCGGGACAGATGACCGAGTGTTGGTCGGTCGCATGACCGAGTCAGTGTTGAGAGGAAGTGATTACGCTCAACGTCATTAAAAGCCCCTTAACCCCTTGCATGCCCGCCCCTTTCCCCGCCCAGTGCCGCGCCTTCCATTAGCGGGCGGAGTTCATGACGAGCTGGACTCGTCATGGGCACAGCGCCACCGCAGCCCATGACGAGTCCAGCTCGTCATGGGCACTGAAGGGGTTAATATTTGTAGCACTTACGTTTACAAATACATAGGGTCTTATTACGATGTCGAGCTGACACCATTTCAGTGTTGGAATTGACAGAACGTAGGTTGGCAGTTCAGACCACCTAATTACAATGCGACTGCAACTTCCCATTTCTGTATGGGAGTTTGTGCTGCGGGTGGTTTCCTCCCACAGCACAAGCTCCCATAGAGAAATGGGAGTTTGTGTAAATCCCTGAACCCTGTGGAAAGCTCTTCACAGTGGCTGCCACACGGTGCAGGAATTTACAGGGGGTGCCCCTCAGGCCTCCAACAGGAGGCCACAGAGGCAGGGGCCCCCAAAGTTGCTTTCCAACAGGCTTTTCATGCCTGAAAGCCTGACATGAAAAGCGAGTGGGGAACCAACATGGTAATCCTGATGGTGGAAACGCCGTCCTTAAGGGATTATGTGCTGGTTCCAACTGGCCGACGTCAGAAGCCAGCCGGTATGACCGGCTCGTTTGACTTACGACTGCCTACATTGTTATTAGGTGGTCGGAAGTCAAACCTCAGATGTCGGTCGGAAAGCCTCCAAACTGCGGTCAGAGGCTTTTCCGACTGACATCCAAATGAGGCCCATAATATCTATTTTATCATAAACAATTCTGAATTTGTTTTGGCAGCAGCAGTGTTTATATGCCATTGATGTATTAATTGTGAATTGAAATGTAATAATTTTAATGCAAATATAAACATAGAATTTTTTTATTTAAAAATTAACTAAAATAAATGTTTAAATAATTATTTACATTATCTATAAACAATTTACATTTTTTTGTTTTACATAATTGCTGTGTTGTTAAATTGTAAGCATTTTAGAATAGATTAAATAAATATATAAGTATATTGTATCCTATTTTAAAAATAATTAAAATATACAAATTTTGCATTCTAAATAATTCATCTATAACATTTTTAAGAGAAACACTAATACTCAATGTTGTATAATCTACGTTTGCGTAATTTATTTTTTTTGTTTTTTAAATATTTTTGTTTGTTTGTAGTTAAGATAGTTACATTAAAATACTTTTTACATTTTACTCTGCTTTTATTTGTAGTTTGAATTTCATATTTGAATGACCCAAAGTGTAACTATTTTCAACTCTAGCTAAGTATGAATTGGGAATAGTCGAGCTGAGCTCCTTAGAGTCAAACATTTTTCCCAACAGTAAATCTGAACCTTGAGAGACCAACACCTCCCCGAATGTGTCTAAATTTGGATTGGGAATAGCCAATCTAAACCCAAAGAGTCCAACACTTTTCCTAATGTGGTTACCTTTGGGGTAAGAATAGTGTAGATGAACCCTCAAGAGTTCCACACTTGCCCCACCGTGGCTAAGGGGTCCATTATGATGATGGGCAGATCGCCACCACCGGACATCTTTCCTCGCCCGCCCTCCATTTACCCCCCACCATATTACAATGGCGGGGGTTACAGCGGCGGATGGAAAGACCGTCTGCCGCATTTCCGCTGGCAGGCAATCGTTCCGATTGCCTGCCGGGTGGAACTCGGGCCTCATATGGTAGCAGTGTCTGGAAGACACCGCCATCCATATCAGGATGCCTGGCAGAGAAGGCCTTTTCATGGCGGTGTGCCGCCATCGAAAAGCATGCGGGAATTGCTTCGGGGGCCCGTTGCGGGCCCACGTGGGGGTGGGAGGGTGGGGGTCTGTACTTGGGGGGTACCTATGGAAAGACCGTCTGCCGCATTTCCGCTGGCAGGCAATCGTTCCGATTGCCTGCCGGGTGGAACTCGGGCCTCATATGGTAGCAGTGTCTGGAAGACACCGCCATCCATATCAGGATGCCTGGCAGAGAAGGCCTTTTCATGGCGGTGTGCCGCCATCGAAAAGCATGCGGGAATTGCTTCGGGGGCCCGTTGCGGGCCCACGTGGGGGTGGGAGGGTGGGGGTCTGTACTTGGGGGGTACCTATGGTACCCCCTACATTGGCACGCGAAAGGTGGCAGGCACCGCACGGTGCCTGTCACGTTGTGCGTGCCAATGCACAACATGCACATTTAACATTGTGGCGGGTGCTGCTTACAGCACCGCCTGCCACAATGTTAAATGTGCGGGATGCGACCGCCAGGGTGGTGACCGCATCCTAATGGGCACAGCGGGACTGCCGCATCTCTGGCAGGCAGTCCTGTTCACCATTACTGTGCCATCGTAATAAGTATGAAATAATTATAGTAAATGTGAACACCACGGAATCCAATACTTTCATCAATGTGTCTTGGTTTGGAGTGAGAAAAGTACATCTACTTGTCCCAGAGTCCCACACTTTCCTCAACATGGCTGAGTCCTGAGCTTGATTAGTAAATCAGAACCCTCCCAAGAACCCAGCATGTCCCACTAAATGGTTAGCTTTGGGGTGGGAATAGTGTATCTGAACCTCCAGAGTTTCTCTCATGTGGAAAACTTTGAAGTGGGGATAGTAAATTCCACCTTCACTTCCAAAGTACAGCACTTTCCATGCTGTGGCTTATTTTGTAGTTTTATTAGTTAACATGTATCTTAATGTTTACTATTACATCTTTTGTTTGTGAACTATATATATATATATATTCACTGAAAAAACCATAGGTTTCACACATGTTATAGTTAGTGGAAATTTTACTGATAAAAAACCAATGAAATTGCCCCGTTATAGTTAGCGCAGGCAACTATAACTCAC
This sequence comes from Triturus cristatus, assembly GCF_964204655.1. Taxonomy (NCBI): domain Eukaryota; kingdom Metazoa; phylum Chordata; class Amphibia; order Caudata; family Salamandridae; genus Triturus; species Triturus cristatus. The sequence continues at coordinate 1,060,358,412 of NC_140594.1, read as the reverse complement.
GCGACCACAATCCTCTGCTGATGCTAATACTGTATTTAGACACTTATTTGCCCATGTCTTCTTCCATACATTTTTAGCTATACATATATTACAAATATTTTTTTTTCCTAAAGACACATATGTCATCAGCAGAGGATTGCGGTCGCGTGAGTTATAGTTGCCTGCGCTAACTATAACGGGGCAATTTCATTGGTTTTTTATCAGTAAAATTTCCACTAACTATAACATGTGTGAAACCTATGGTTTTTTCAGTGAATTTGCAAGGTTTTTTAAATGCTAATTCCTAACTATAACGTGTGTGAAACCTATGGTTTTTTCAGTGAATTAGTACGGTTTTTTAAATGCTAAGTTTTTTTCCCTTATAATAAGCCCTGTACATTTGGTGGCCTACGGCCACCAAAAGCACAGGGGGTGGGGTAAGTGTGGATAGTGTTTTTTTCCATTGTAATAAGCCCAGCACATTTGGTGGCCTTCGGCCACCAAAAGCACAGGGGGTGGGGTAAGTGTGGATAGTGTTTTTTTTATTTTTATTTTTTTACCGTACGCTTACCGTAAGCGTACGGTAAGCGTACCCCGCGAAATTGCCGAAAAAAAAATAAAACCGTTTTTGCACTTGAGGGATGTTTGGGGACTCCCTCCACATGACTATGTGGGAGGGAGTTGTCAAAACAGCCCCTTTACATGTTTTTGGGCTTCCGATTTTAAAAATCTCTCTCAGTGCGAGAGACAAAATGGCGGCCGCCGCTTCCTGGTTTCGGCCGATTCGAATGTTTACTAAGATCTAAGAGCCAATCAGAATCGCGCTCGCGCACGCCACCGTACGCTTACCGTAAGCGTACGGTAAGCGTACCGTAAGCTGGCTCAGATATATATATTGATTTAAAGGCTATTTTCTCAGAATCTACTGAACAGATTTACACCAAACCTACAAAAGGCACTTCCTTGACCTAGGGACTACCTCTCTGCCAAATTTTGAGTAATTCTGTTCAGCCATTCGGGCTGTAGCTCGTTCTAAAGGTCCTATGGAAAAATGCATGGGAAAAACGCGTTTTGGGACCCCCCTTTTATCTCAGCCCCCGCTTGACGAATCCCCCCGAGACTTTCAGGGTAGGAGCGGAGCGTAGCGCCCCACCTATTTTGAGAAATTCGCGAGGATTCGTCGACCGGCGCCAAAGTTATTCAAAATAGAATGTTGAGGTTTTCCTATGGAAACGTGGTCCTAACTATAACTACCTACTGGCTATCGCCAGTAGGTAATATATATATATATATATATATATATATATATATATATATACATATATATATAGTTTTCAAACACAAGTGGGGCGTATTGGATTCTTGGGAGAGTTCAGATTTATGTATATATGTATTTTGTTTCAATAAAATACACATTCAATTTTATAATTTGTTATTCTAGGAGTTATTTTTGTAGTATAGAGCATTACTGCGGTTTTGTATTATGTATTTACATTTTTTCAAGAAAATATTGTATCTTGTAGGTATACATTTTTTCACAATGTATTCTTTTTAGACACAGTACACTTATATTTAGCATTTGTTCACTTTTATGACATTTTTAGGTGACTATTATATTTTGTAGACAATCACAAAGCATTTTTACATGTTATTTTTTGTACAAAAACATATTTGTAACATACAATTTTTTTAAACTTAGGATTTTTGTATTTTTTACACATATTTAGCAGGTTAAAAATATTACATTTTGCTTACCAGATTTTCTGTACATTTTTTGCAAAATTACACATTTTTAAGCTGTTGTTATTTGTTACATAGGTTATCATTTTTGTACTTCTAGTTTTTTAAATTTTGTTCACATATACTGGTACGGAGGGCGGTAGTGGACTGTGTCTCTTTGGCCCAGATAGAATAGCGTTTATGTAAATTGTTAGTAATGGGTTATTTCATTGTCTTAAATGTTAAGATGTGTCTTTTGGGTTTCCAGAGATTATACAGTTTGCGTTTTGAGTGTTAGAATTACAGTGAAGTCCAGGTATGCTTAGTTCATGTTTAACTTGGAATATGTCTACATGTTTAAAATCACAAAATGTTGTATTGTTTTTTTTGTGGATGTTTTTGGAATATTTTGGGATTCTGTTTTATGTGTTTCTGTTGCAGGTAAGACTTCTTTTTATTGCATTCGTGTTATTTGCGATTTTGCTATGAAAGAAATTATAAGAGATACTTTTTTATATCTCAATTTTTAAAGTCATTTCTGTTATTTTTTTGTTTTTTGGTATGAGGACCTTTTTTGTAAAGATTTCATTTTCTGTATTTTAAAAGTTATTTCTACACCATGGATTTTTTCGCCATGAAAGGATTATTGTTTTTTCATTATTTGTATATTTTTCTTTTTTTTCAACTTTTAATTTTGGATAACTAGCTATGAGGGGGTTATTTGAAATACCCCACTGGTACAAAATGGCTACTTCTTCTTTTTGTTTGTTTTACTCTGGGAACTCTTGTTTATAAAATGTTGTTTAAATTGGGTTTCTTTTTTTATATGTTGTGCTTTGTTATGTGTCTAGTAATGTTAATTATGCATTGATGCTTGTAAAAGTATTTAACCCCTTCGCTGCTAGGCCTTATCCCCTCCTGTGCTAAGCCTTTTTTGGGCTATTTGGGGTAGTGCGCGCTTAGGCCCCTGTAACTTTTTGACCACATTAGGTATCCACGCCAAATTTGCGTCGTTTTCTTCTAACATCTTTGGGATTTTAAAGGTACCCAGGGTTTGTGGATTCTCATAGAGGGTTCCCAGAAATTAGTCAAAATACAGCAAACATTTTTTTTTTTTGTGAAAAATGGGAAAAACGGGCTGCAAATGAAAGCGTCTGGGTTTTTCTCTGCAAATGGTATCAAAAAAGGGTTTGTGGGGATGAAATCACCATTTCTCTAGCTTTTAGGGGATGACAGAATTTTGTCAGAAAACCAACATTTTTTACACAGTTTTGGCATTTTTCTGGGAGAAACCCTATTTTTGCTATTTTTTTTGCTTTCAACCTCCTTCCAGTTAATGGTAGAAATGGGTACAAAAACAATAATGGATCCTGGAAAGCTATAACTTTTTGAAAAGTAGACAAAATTCTGAATTCAGCAAGGGGTCATTTGTGTAGATCCATCAAGGTTTCTTTATAGAAACTACCAGTTAAATATAGGAAAAATTAAAAATTAGTTGAAAAACGCAGCCTTTTGAGTCAACGTTTTCACCTGTAACTTCTTCTAATTATCACATCTCTTAGAAAGCAATGTACCGTTACATCCACTGGACCTTCCTGGTTGTGGGGATATATAGGACTTGTAGTTTCACCAAGAGCCCAACGAACCCAGAGTAAAAAACTGAGCAGTATTTTGTAATGGTTTTTTTTTTGTTCCGGGTATATAGCAATTATTGTGGGAAAATGTATACATGGAAAAATCGGTATGAAAGACACCTATGTATTTCTGAAATGGGAACAAATTACAGAGTTTAGAAACAGTGCATATTTGCACATTTTCGAAATTGGGAATACTCATACTTGCATGACAATTATTGGTCATTTTTCAAAATGACTTTTTTTTTACGCAATGTCTTTCATTTGGAAGGGAGAAATGCATTCAAAATCAATAGGTAATAACAGTTGCTTTACAAATCTGAACTACCCTATGTCTCCCGATAAAAATGGTACCTCACTTGTGTGGGTAGGCATAGTGTCCACGACAGGAAGTGGCTCAAAACCTAAGCTGAACACACCACATTTTCACACTGAAAATTTACACTTTTTTTGCGAAGAGTCTAGCTGTAGTTTTTTAACCCTAGCCCTGCCGGCACCTAGGGAAACCTAGCAAACCTATACATTTTTGAAAACTAGACACCCAGGGGAATCCAGGATGGGGTGACTTGACTGCCTCCCACCATGGTCTGTTACCCAGAATCCCTTGCAAACGTAAAAAAATGACAAAAAAAACACATTTTCCCCACATTTCTGGGATGGAAAGTTCTGGAATCTGCGTGGATCCACAAATTTCCACCCATCCCGCGTTCCCCAAAGTCCTACGAGAAAAATGGTACCTCACTTGTGTGGGTCGGCCCAGTGCCCGCGACAGGAAACGGCGCAAAACGCAACGTGGTCACACCTCAATTTTGCAGTGAAAAATGACCCCTTTTTGGCAAAGTGACTAGCTGTAGTTTTTGAACCCTAGCCCTGCCGGCACCTAGGGAAACCTAGCAAGCCTATACATTTTTGAAAACTAGACACCCAGGGGAATCCAGGATGGGGTGACTTGACTGCCTCCCACCATGGTCTGTTACCCAGAATCCCTTGCAAAGGTAAAAAAAATGACAAAAAAAACACATTTTCCCCACATTTCTGGGATGGAAAGTTCTGGAATCTGCGTGGATCCACAAATTTCCACCCACCCCACGTTCCCCAAAGTCCTACGAGAAAAATGGTACCTCACTTGTGTGGGTCGGCCTAGTGCCCGCGACAGGAAACGGCGCAAAACGCAAGGTGGTCACACCTCAATTTTGCAGTGAAAAATGACCCCTTTTTGGCAAAGTGACTAGCTGTAGTTTTTTAACCCTAGCCCTGACGGCACCTAGGGAAACCTAGAAAACCTATACATTTTTGAAAACTAGACACCCAGGGGAATCCAGGATGGGGTGACTTGACTGCCTCCCACCATGGTCTGTTACCCAGAATCCCTTGCAAACGTAAAAAAATGACCAAAAAAAACACATTTTCCCCACATTTCTGGGATGGAAAGTTCTGGAATCTGCGTGGATCCACAAATTTCCACCCATCCCGCGTTCCCCAAAGTCCTACGAGAAAAATGGTACCTCACTTGTGTGGGTCGGCCTAGTGCCCGCGACAGGAAACGGCGCAAAACGCAACGTGGTCACACCTCAATTTTGCAGTGAAAAATGACCCCTTTTTGGCAAAGTGACGAGCTGTAGTTTTTGAACCCTAGCCCTGCCGGCACCTAGGGAAACCTAGCAAGCCTATACATTTTTGAAAACTAGACACCCAGGGGAATCCAGGATGGGGTGACTTGACTGCCTCCCACCATGGTCTGTTACCCAGAATCCCTTGCAAACGTAAAAAAATGACAAAAAAAACACATTTTCCCCACATTTCTGGGATGGAAAGTTCTGGAATCTGCGTGGATCCACAAATTTCCACCCACCCCACGTTCCCCAAAGTCCTACGAGAAAAATGGTACCTCACTTGTGTGGGTTGGCCTAGTGCCCGCGACAGGAAACGGCGCAAAACGCAACGTGGTCACACCTCAATTTTGCAGTGAAAAATGACCCCTTTTTGGCAAAGTGACTAGCTGTAGTTTTTGAACCCTAGCCCTGCCGGCACCTAGGGAAACCTAGCAAGCCTATACATTTTTGAAAACTAGACACCCAGGGGAATCCAGGATGGGGTGACTTGACTGCCTCCCACCATGGTCTGTTACCCAGAATCCCTTGCAAAGGTAAAAAAATGACAAAAAAACCACATTTTCCCCACATTTCTGGGATGGAAAGTTCTGGAATCTGCGTGGATCCACAAATTTCCACCCACCCCACGTTCCCCAAAGTCCTACGAGAAAAATGGTACCTCACTTGTGTGGGTCGGCCTAGTGCCCGCGACAGGAAACGGCGCAAAACGCAAGGTGGTCACACCTCAATTTTGCAGTGAAAAATGACCCCTTTTTGGCAAAGTGACTAGCTGTAGTTTTTGAACCCTAGCCCTGACGGCACCTAGGGAAACCTAGAAAACCTATACATTTTTGAAAACTAGACACCCAGGGGAATCCAGGATGGGGTGACTTGACTGCCTCCCACCATGGTCTGTTACCCAGAATCCCTTGCAAACGTAAAAAAATGACCAAAAAAAACACATTTTCCCCACATTTCTGGGATGGAAAGTTCTGGAATCTGCGTGGATCCACAAATTTCCACCCATCCCGCGTTCCCCAAAGTCCTACGAGAAAAATGGTACCTCACTTGTGTGGGTCGGCCTAGTGCCCGCGACAGGAAACGGCGCAAAACGCAACGTGGTCACACCTCAATTTTGCAGTGAAAAATGACCCCTTTTTGGCAAAGTGACGAGCTGTAGTTTTTGAACCCTAGCCCTGCCGGCACCTAGGGAAACCTAGCAAGCCTATACATTTTTGAAAACTAGACACCCAGGGGAATCCAGGATGGGGTGACTTGACTGCCTCCCACCATGGTCTGTTACCCAGAATCCCTTGCAAACGTAAAAAAATGACAAAAAAAACACATTTTCCCCACATTTCTGGGATGGAAAGTTCTGGAATCTGTGTGGATCCACAAATTTCCACCCACCCCACGTTCCCCAAAGTCCTACGAGAAAAATGGTACCTCACTTGTGTGGGTTGGCCTAGTGCCCGCGACAGGAAACGGCGCAAAACGCAAGGTGGTCACACCTCAATTTTGCAGTGAAAAATGACCCCTTTTTGGCAAAGTGACTAGCTGTAGTTTTTGAACCCTAGCCCTGACGGCACCTAGGGAAACCTAGAAAACCTATACATTTTTGAAAACTGGACACCCAGGGGAATCCAGGATGGGGTGACTTGACTGCCTCCCACCATGGTCTGTTACCCAGAATCCCTTGCAAACGTAAAAAAATGACAAAAAAAACACATTTTCCCCACATTTCTGGGATTGAAAGTTCTGGAATTTGCGTGGATCCACAAATTTCCACCCACCCCGCGTTCCCCAAAGTCCTAGGAGAAAAATGGTACCTCACTTGTGCGGGTCGGCCTAGTGCCCGCGACAGGAAACGGCGCAAAACGCAATGTGGTCACACCTCAATTTTGCAGTGAAAAATGACCCTTTTTTGGCAAAGTGACTAGCTGTAGTTTTTGAACCCTAGCCCTGCCGGCACCTAGGGAAACCTAGCAAACCTATACATTTTTGAAAACTAGACACCCAGGGGAATCCAGGATGGGGTGACTTGACTGCCTCCCACCATGGTCTGTTACCCAGAATCCCTTGCAAACGTAAAAAAATGACAAAAAAACCACATTTTCCCCACATTTCTGGGATGGAAAGTTCTGGAATCTGCGTGGATCCACAAATTTCCACCCACCCCGCGTTCCCCAAAGTCCTACGAGAAAAATGGTACCTCACTTGTGCGGGTCGGCCTAGTGCCCGCGAAAGGAAACGGCGCAAAACGCAACGTGCTCACACCTCAATTTTGCAGTGAAAAATGACCCCTTTTTGGCAAAGTGACTAGCTGTAGTTTTTGAACCCTAGCCCTGCCGGCACCTAGGGAAACCTAGCAAACCTATACATTTTTGAAAGCTAGACACCCAGGGGAATCCAGGATGGGGTGACTTGACTGCCTCCCACCATGGTCTGTTACCCAGAATCCCTTGCAAACATAAAAAAATGACAAAAAAAACACATTTTCCCCACATTTCTGGGATGGAAAGTTCTGGAATCTGCGTGGATCCACAAATTTCCACCCACCCCGCATTCCCTAAAGTCCTACGACTAAAATGGTACCTCACTTGTGCGGGTCGGCCTAGTGCCCGCGACAGGAAACGGCGCAAAACGCAATGTGGTCACACCTCAATTTTGCAGTGAAAAATGACCCTTTTTTGGCAAAGTGACTAGCTGTAGTTGTTGAACCCTAGCCCTGCCGGCACCTAGGGAAACCTACCAAACCCAGACATTTCTGAAAACTAGACACCCAGCGGCTTCCAGGGAGGTGTGGCTTGCGTGGATCCCCCAACGTTTCCTTACCCAGAATCCCCTGCAAACCTCAATTTTAGCTGAAAAAAAACACTTTTTTCACACATTTTGGGGTGGGAAAGTTGTGGCATCACCGGGCTCACACAAATTTACCACCACCCAGCCTTCCCCCAGGTCTCCCGGTAAAAATGGCGCCTCACTTGTGTGGGAGGCCCAAGTACCCGCGGCAGGCAAGGGCCCAAAACGCAGTGAGGCAACATCAAAATGGCCTATCGCAAAACCACCTGGTTTTGCAAGGGGGGTCACTTAGGTTTTTGGCCCGGTGCTCGGCGGCCATCTAGGGAAACCTACCAAACCCACGCATTTCTGAAAACTAGTCACACGGCGGCTTCCAGGGAGGTATGGCTTGCGTGGATCCCCCAACGTTTCCTTACCCAGAATCCCCTGCAAACCTCAATTTTAGCTGAAAAAATCACTTTTTTCTCACATTTTGGGGTGGGAAAGTAGTGGCATCACCGGGCTCACACAAATTTACCACCACCCAGCGTTCCCCCAGGTCTCCCGGTAAAAATGGTGCCTCACTTGTGTGGGAGGCCCAAGTACCCGCGGCAGGCAAGGGCCCAAAACGTAGTGAGGCGACATCAAAATGGCCTATCGCAAAACCACCTGGTTTTGCAAGGGGGGTCACTTTGGTTTTTGGCCCAGTGCTCGGCGGCTATCTAGGGAAACCTACCAAACCCACTCATTTCTGAAAACTAGACACCCGGCGGCTTCCAGGGAGGTATGGCTTGCGTGGATCCCCCAACGTTTCCTTACCCAGAATCCCCTGCAAACCTCAATTTTTGCTGAAAAAATCACTTTTTTCACACATTTTGGGGTGGGAAAGTTGTGGCATCACCGGGCTCACACAAATTTACCACCACCCAGCGTTCCTCCAGGTCTCCCGGTAAAAATGGTGCCTCACTTGTGTGGGAGGCCCAAGTACCCACGGCAGGCAAGGGCCCAAAACGTAGTGAGGCGACATCAAAATGGCCTATCGCAAAACCACCTGGTTTTGCAAGGGGGGTCACTTAGGTTTTTGGCCCGGTGCTCGGCGGCCATCTAGGGAAACCTACCAAACCCATGCATTTCTGAAAACTAGACACCCGGCGGCTTCCAGGGAGGTATGGCTTGCGTGGATCCCCCAACGTTTCCTTACCCAGAATCCCCTGCAAACCTCAATTTTTGCTGAAAAAATCACTTTTTTCACACATTTTGGGGTGGGAAAGTTGTGGCATCACTTCAGCTAAAATTGCCGCACTACACCAACGGGAAGCCTTGCAGCCCCAGGCTGCAGCCCAGATGCCTCTTGCCGCAATATCGGCACATCAGTCTCCTCCTCTAACACAGGCACTTCATCCGCACTAAGAGTATCTTCATCATCCGATGACTCCATACGGAGAGACAACTCACTGCCAGAATCGTCCCCTGCCTCCTCTCCCTCAGATGCAGAGTCAGTCTCTGAACCATGGTCAGAGGAAGACTCAAACAGCAAACCAACAACCTGCTGAGCAGTAATCCTGCGGCTAGCCATTATACTTACTAAGATAGAAGACTGCACAAACAAGTCAACAACAACCAACACTGTGCAAACCAAGTAAGTAAAGAAATGTGTACCTTTATCACAAAGATCAATGTACTCAAAAACTATACAATCCAATTACAAGAGACAGCTGCACTCACCAGAAACCAACTCTGCAGTGACACAGCAAAAACCAACGATATCAAACTAGAAAGAAGATAAAAAACAAATTACTCACAAGACAACAAAATACACATCGAGCACCAATGCAAAAAGTTTTTGACACTCAAAAACCAAACATACTGCTATTATTACACCATTTGCAAAAAAAAAAACAGGCAGAGAAACCAAACACATTTACATTGTACAAAAAAAAGTCTCTTACCAAACTAATCAAACAGCAGAACAAAACGGCAAACTGAAAAGAGGAAAAGCCTTCACCTAGAACAAAAAAGTTAAAAAAAAAAACATTACAATTGGAATTCACAAAAAATATAACAATAAACATGCTATGTCACTTCCCAAATGGTCAATCGGGTTGTGTGCCAGGTGGGGCAGAAAACAGCAGGAAAAAAAGGCTACTCAGTCCTGGGGCGGGTGAGCCAAATACATATTATAACAAATTGCACCCTGGAAGCGAGGGGTCACTTCTATTTTTATTTCAACTAATTCCCTGGTGTCTAGTGGGCTTTTCTGCCCCCCCTGGGAGCAGAAACGGCGAAAAAATAAAACGATCTGCCCCCAGAGGGGGCAGAAAAGTCTTCAAATGAATTAGGGGGCCCAGGAAGCGACCCTTGCCCAAGGGGTCGCTTCCTACAATGATAATCAGATCCCTGGTGTCTAGTGGGCTTTTCTGCCCCCCCTGGGAGCAGAAACGGCATAAAAATAAAACCGATCTGCCCCCAGAGGGGGCAGAAAAGTCTACAAATAAATTAGGGGCCCAAGGAAGCGACCCTTGCCCAAGGGGTCGCTTCCTACAATAATAATTAGATCCCTGGTGTCTAGTGGGCTTTTCTGCCCCCCCTGGGAGCAGAAACGGCGGAAAAATAACACCGATCTGCCCCCAGAGGGGGCAGAAAAGTCTTCAAATAATTTAGGGGCCAAAGGAAGCGACCCTTGCCCAAGGGTCGCTTCCTACAATAATGTTTATATCCCTGGTGTCTAGTGGGCTTTTCTGCCCCCCCTGGGAGCAGAAACGGCGAAAAAATAACACCGATCTGCCCCCAGAGGGGGCAGAAAAGTCTTCAATGCATTATAGGGGCCCAGGAAGCGACCCTTGCCCAAGGGGTCGCTTCCCAAATACAAAAACACACATCCCTGGTGTCTAGTGGGGCATCCCTGCTCCACGATCGCGACGCTGTACACGATCGTGGAGCAGGAATGCCCTGTATTGAGACATCAGGGGAGAGGAAATACTCTTTCCTCTCCCCCGATGCCTCAATACACTCCAAAAGGCCCCCGCCGCCCCACCGGAGCACACAGCACTCACCCTCCCTCTGTGGACGCCTGGAAGCAAATGGCTTCCAGGCGTCCCAGTGCTTCCTGATGACGCCGGCGCGCGCTGTGCGCGCTGACGTCATGGGGAAGCGTGGGGGGGCTCGGGGGTGGCAGCGGAAACTCTTCCGCTGCCATCCCCCTCTGTGGGGGCACGATCGATGCCCCAGGGGGGGAGCGCCAGCGCTTACCCCGGGGGCTGTGCTCATGACGGAGCGGTTCCGTCATGAGCACAGCCCAACCGATGCTCATGACGGAACCGCTCCGTCATGAGCATCGAAGGGGTTAATTGTATATTTTCAGTTGTATTGTTTTTACTGGCTTGTACATAGATGCTTTTATATTTTTAAGTGTATTTTTAAACGTGTGGAACATTATATTTTTAAGAAATACAAACAAATATGCATTTATCATTTACTTTGTCATTTCATTGTTTTCTCTGTTTGATGATATTCTTATCTTTTATAATGGTGTGTATAAAAGCTATGTAGTCTATGTGTGGAAATGTATTGTATAGCATAACCTTTTTGCATAGCACTTCATGTATACATTTTATTTGTTTGGTAGTTAAGGTTTTATGGTTTGGGATATGGATAGTTTCATTTGTAGGTCTTGGTGACTTTTTTGATGATTTTGATAAAGTGGTATAATGCTGGATGATGTTTGCCTATTGTTGAATGAAATGAATCGCACCAGTCTTCTCCTGCATTGTTGGTGTTGTGTTGTTTATTCAGAATACTTTCACATACGTTCCACCACTCAATGAGGAACCTGTACAGGCATCTCTGTCCTGAGCAGTGAAGACAAACAATCCAGGAGGCATATTTACAAGAGTTTATCACCACAGAAACGTCTTTTTGATGATATTCCTGTTGCAATAAACCATTCACCTTATTTACAAGGCGGTGTTAAGCCACTTAAGGTGGTTTAATGTTTCCTTGTGAATATGGCCACCTTTCACGCAGCCCTTAGCGTGAAAGGGGCAGGCAATGGATGTTGCAGTTAGCGTTCCTCCACAACATCCATTGCTTTTTGACACTGCCCCCTATTTACAGGGGTGGAGTAAATATGGAGCAGCGCCATGATTAAGACCAAAAAAACCTGGTCTTAACATGGCAAAAACGAGGAGAAATTATAAATTTCTCCTCGTTTTTGCTGTTTCCATATGTGCTGCATTGTGCAGCACACATCGAAACAGCAAATCGCCATGAATGATTGTGGTGCAAGGGTGCCTGCGTTGGTGCTAGCAGCTGAATTTAGTACCAGTGCTAGGGGAAATGCATTGTAAATACCGCACATCCCTGTGGATTCAGAATGGCAGACCGCGGAACTAGCAATTTTGACTTAACGCCACATGCCGCCATTCTCTTGTAAATATGTCCCAAGGTGTCATCAAAGTAGTTTAGGAGTGCGCTTATTGTTTCTTCATTTCTTTGTAAAATGTGGAGTCGGGTGGTACAATTGCTGGTACAAATATTTGTTATTTGAAATTTTTAAAGGTGTTTTTATCTGCATTTTCATACTACTGCACATTTACAGCTCATAACATCACATCATTATGTCCTTTTCATCACGCCCCCTAGGAAGTGGCCTCTCGAAGTCAACTGGGAAGAAGTATGGTGCCGCGGCCAGGGTGACTGACGCTGGAATCTGGGGCTCACAGTTCGATCCCCGGCACAGGCGGCAGGTCAGCCCAGCACCATGTGACTCTGGGCAATAGCTTGCTTAATCTTCCCGGCGGCCCCAGTGCTGGGATGCCTTTGGGTAGCTGTTCGCGCTTTACAAATACTGGATTTACAACTGTATGATTTCAAATTACATGCAATTATACCACTCATTATATTACCACTGCTTCTCATATCGTTCCCTTCCATCAGTAGATGTTTATAACCATAATGTGCAACATCCAGACGTGCAGTGTAAATATATTAATATAAAAGCCTTGAAAACACTAGTGTAGCCAATTGTTCGAACAGTGGGTTCCAGTGGGCCATCATCCAGCAACTCTGTCAGGAGAGTGGTCGGGATAAGGGTTCGAGAAGCCCATGTCTCTCTAAAACTCAGTCACAGAAAACAGGGTTCTTGCACACTCTCCATATCTAACAGGAGCACACCCCAGGTGCAGTTCCCCATAGCTACAGGCAACCAACCACTACTGCATCCCCTTCCTGCAGCTTCAGCCATATCCCCATGTGTGCTCCTAGTCAGGCATACCATTCTCACTCCCGAATCCTGAGCTCTCCGATGGTAAGCGACTCTGGTTCCCAGGGTTCTTAAATGCATCAAGCACTTCCATCCATAGTGGCGCTATCGGCCTTCTCCCTAGTGCCTGTGCCTCTTCTCAGTGAAGTAACTGGTCCTCTGCTTGAGCCCATTCCCTGACAGCAGCATCCCACCTGGCTATCACCGGGCCAACTGCCAACTTCCACATCATGGGAATCTGCCTCTTGGACAATATATAGACCTAATCAAAGAAATGGTTCCCCACCTTCTTGGATATCAGGCTGGATAATGATCCAAGCAAGCACACCTCCAAGGTACATGGCACGTTCAGCCTTTGATCTACCATAGTTCAAAATGCTCGAATGGGAGCACAGGACCAGGTCATATGACAAAATCCACCTTCAACAGAGCGCAGCCGAAGCATGTCCAGAGACATCCTGTATCAGCCCTGTCCCAGATAAACTCTCTCAACAATGAGTCTAATTGTCAACCCCAAGGGATAGGTACCCAGGCTGGGAGATTGGTAAAATATTAAAGGAACCAAGACAGCATAGTCATCTTAGCTCAATCTATCCACTCCCTAATGGGGAGTCGGAGCAGGTGCCAAAAGGCTACACATCACTTTAGGGGAATGTAACACCAACCTCAGATGGCCCTCCCATACATCCTCTAGGGTATAGTGAATTTGAATCCCCAGGTACTGGAAAATTGAGGGGGCCCAACAGATCTCCGGCATCAAGATCCACAGTCAGTCCGAGCATGGTAGCACTGGGAAAACACAGGTCTTCCTAAAGCACAAACCTCTCTCCGAGCTTGCATAAGAGCTGCAACATGAACGGGACATCAGTGTCCATGCCTAACATGTACAACAACAGATCAGCTGCATATAGCAATATGAAATGTTCAGTACGGCCATCCAAGTACTCCTTCCCTGTCCTCACAACCTACACAGCTCAGTCAACAGCTCAATAGCAAGGGGGGAACAAAAGCAGGGAAAGTGGGCACCCCTGTCAGGTACTTACAGAAGTCTGACACAGTCTGGCACGTTCGGAACCGGGCAGTAAGTTTGGTATACAGTAGATGGACCCACACCACCCAGGAGGCCACTAGCTGCATCCTGCCCATAACTGCTTCCAGATAGACCCAGTTGACGGTGTCACACACCTTTTCCAGGTCCACCAGTATCAGGCCCGCCTTGTCTTCTTCCCTTGCCGGGGAGCGAACAGCACCTAGTACAAGCAGCGTAGATTAAGGGAGGTGCTATGTTTTGGGATGAACAGACACTGGTCGGGATGGACTCTCAACGTGGTACGCAATGGTACCTCTAACCATTTGAACTTTTTATTTTTCCTTTTCTTTCTTTGCTTTATCTGCTATTCCTTACCCCACAACTTTTTCTATCACTTAACCTACTCGGTGTCTCTTGTCTCTTTAATTTCTTTAATGGTATCTATTGTGCACCTTACTGACATCCTGCTGTGTGTGACCCTTGGCATTCTGATTCTATCACTTTACGACTATTTGTCGCCTATTGCCTACACCAGCCTTGAGAAAGCCCTCAGCCAACTGGCCATCAGGCGAAACACGTGTCGGCTGTTTTTCTCGTGTGATTTCACTATTGGAACAAGGTATTAAAAACAACGCACTTGGCCAACAAAAGAATATGAGTTTTGGAAATTATTCCTCTCACGACATTTGATAAGACGGCACAGACTTCCACCCACAACTCAACTGGTCGGGATGGACCAAGCCTTGAATGAGTGGAAGTATGCACATGGTCAATATCTTTCTTAAGACCTTAAAATCCATGTTCAACATGGACAACAGCCAATGTGCCCCTTGTGTGGTAGTCTTTCAGAGGGGATTAACCAATGCATCCCAGGTGATAGCTGACAGCTCACACTTTTCCAGTAGTTTATTATACATGTCAGGTACCTTGTGGCATACTTTTGTCCCCTCCAATGTCTCTGGAGTTGTTGTGCTTCAACAGTGGTGGAGTGTGTCTCCTGCAAAAGAGGGACATACACTACCCTTCAGAAACATATATATATATTGTGCTGTTGGGCTGCCGCCCCCAGGCTTTTAATATACCTAGGCAGGAGTGTAAACTCAGCATGCATTGTGGCCATAGGCATGCAGTGTAGGTTGATTTAGGGTCCCCTACCCTACCCCTTCCTCTCCATACTCTGTATCTACCGGGTAATGACCACATAAACTCTGGAACCCACATAACAGGTATAGAAAACCCCCAGCTCCCCAACCCCAGAGCAGGATGGCAACGGCCAGCCGCCTAAACATAGGCCTTACAAAAAACATATGTATCATGAAACCGTTATACACTGGTCAGAGGATATTGATGCTTGTGGAGGCAGGTAAGCCTCATAAGCAGCATGCACCAATATCCACTCTGACCCAACACCTTCACATCTGGCTAACCGCATCCCATACATGCCAGGAACAGACCAAGGAAAGCAAATGAAACCCTCCCACAGTCATCCATTGACCATCAGTCCAAGTATCCTGAGTACCAATGTAAGGCCAGGTCCCCTCTGGCAAACAACAATAACAATAATAATATTAATAATAATAATGCAGGAGTCATCGGAGTTCAGCCCACAGCTGGGAGGTTCTCTTTCCATTCACTTAGTAGAGTCCTACATTCCCAGTAGGGCATGGGCATCATGTAACCTACCATGCACCACTCCCCTGCTATGTTTCTGCTTTACCAACATGCAGTCGGATATTGAAAGCAAGTCTTCCTCTGTCTACGGTGTCACATGAGGCATGCTCTGTTTAGCGACAGAAGTATCATCTGATGTAAAGTCCACAGAATGTTCATCAGAGTGAGCCCTTGCATCTGAATACGTATTCTTGTAGCGGGTAAGGCCTGTCACCACCAGAAGTGCTGCCACTTTGTCCTTATCTACCTGGGCCTTCGTTGAACCCTGAATACGGGCCACGCTGGTCTGATCTTGATGTCTCTTCTGTAATCACTGTCACAAAAGAGATCGCCTTTCTGGTGCACCGCCGTTCGAACCCTCCTCCTGATACCTGTTCTGCCACTCTTTAGGAAGATGTGGGCAGTCCCATCCAGCAAAATCCAAAGCTTAGCAGGAAATAAGAGGGAGTATCTAAGGCTCATTTCCCTCAATTCTTACTTAACCTCTAAGAAGGAATGCATTTTAGCTTGTACTGCCGCAGTGAAGTCAAGGAACATGGTCACGACCCAATTATCCACTCTGAAGGGGGCAGCAAGATGTCATGACCCAAGTAGTGCAACAGCCTGGCCACCACTGGCCTCTGCGGCCGTCCTGGGGGTCTCACAGGAACTTGGTGCATATAGTTGAGGGCAAAGAAAGGGGTAAGTTCAGTAGGGGCCACTTGAGTTTTCATCCAGTTTCCCAACTATGGAATCATATCACTACCCTGTGCTCCCTTGAGCAGCCCCATAATTTGCACATTGTTGCTCTGGTTTTGACCCTCAGCATCTTCTGCTCTGTTCTGAGTTCTTCACCCTTTTGGTAAGGTCTGCGATTGCTGCAGCAGGGACTGTGGTGCCAGTGGTAGCTCACTAACTATCACCTCTGTCTCCTCGACCTAGTCTGCAAGCTTGCAATGGTCCACCGTAGAAGCCCCATCTCCGCTGACACTGCCTATCTGCTTCTATAGGGTATCTTTGGAGTCCGCAATGACACCCACAATTTTGTCTGGTCTGTTGCAGGGAACACTTACTCCGCTCTGCTGCCAGATGGCACCCCCTGCAACCTTGTGGTCATACTAGTGTCCCTCACCCTGGGTTTGCTAATCACTGAACCCTCTGCTAATGGCCTCTCAGGGCATTCGTTCGTCAGAAAGTGTTCGAGGCTGACTCTCAAATCTGATGGAATCTGCTTAACACAGGCCACAGCAAGTCCTCTGGCATCAGTGCCTTCCCTTGTAATGCCAGCTGTAGCTCGTGCCATGGCAACAACAGGGGGCAATAGTCCTCGCCCATCTGATCATTGCTGTGCATCAGATCATGATCTAGGTCCACACCGAGGGCTCATCAATTGGCCTCCAGTGCCCAGGTGGGCAAGATCAGGCAAAATCACCTGTCTCACCTCATCAGGTCCCGCTCATCCTCCAGGCAGCAAACCTCCCAGCCACTGGCCCGGGCCCCCAGGGGCCACATCGCACTCAGAACAGATTGCCAATGTCTGGTCTGCTCTCTTTGGCATATGGAAATGGAAGCCACCGGATGCCCCCAGGCTGGGACACACCCAGGCCTGTCCTCCAGAGCCCTTTGGGGCCACCCAGCCTAACACGGCCCTTGCCTACGTGTAGGCCATGTGACGCACAGCCGCTTCTGCTGATCTCCGGGTTCCGGGCTGCACCCCAAAAGAAAACACTGGCGGAGGGGGTGTTCTGCCTGCCTGCAATCAAGCTGGGCCCTCAGCAGTGTCTGCGGGGCTTACAGCTCCTCGGTTTCCCCCTCCACAGCACCACCGGGCCAGGCTCCCTTTCCCAGGACTGCCATCTTGTTTGTCAGGGCTGCAGACTTGTAGACATTATTTTATTTTTATTTATTTTATTTATCTAGTTTTGTATATTGCAAACTTGACACAAAGGTATCAGAGCGCTTCACCGGGTTAGCACAGTGTACATGAGGGGTACATAAAGACACACAATACGTTGTGAGGTAAATATGGAAGCATAGCAGTAGTTACACGAGGTGCATATGGGGTATGTAGGAACACAAAAATACAAAAAACATAGTGATGATATATAAAAGATAATTACAGTAGGTGCAAGGATTTGTGCAAAATACGTACTATGGTGGAGTGGTAGCACAGTAGAAGTTGCACGAGGTGCAAATCTGGTAAGTAGGAGAAGAATACAAAATATATGGTGACGATGTATAAAAGAAGGTTACAACAGACACAAGGAAAATGAGGACAAAATAGTTCAGAGTTAGATTTGGTACAGGGCCTCACGCATGGGGGAGGTGAAATCACAGTTTTTTCCTGAGGTCTTGAAGATCAGGTTCATTGGAGGGTAAAAGGTAGGAGCGTCAGGCAAGGTGGTCGGTTTAAGCAGGACGGTTTAAGAATTTGTTGAGAAGTAGTTTACTTTTTTTTCTGAAGTGAGGGAATGTTTGATTGTCACGTATGCCCTGCGGCTACGAATTCCAGATTTTCGGTGCATTCCTGTGGAAAATGAGCAGGAATGTTGTTTTTCTTTCTTGAATTTGGACTGAATCAGGAGTAGGGTGTTGGAGCTTCGAAGAGGTGTATTTGGACCAGGTTTTGATAGTATGCTAGCGAGGTAGAATGGCTTTTTATTGTAGAGAACTTTGTGGGTTTTGCAGGCAATTTTGACTACACACCTCTTCTCAAATGGTAGCTGGTTGAATCTCCTGAATGTGGGAGTGATGTGGTCAAAGTGACTCTCCCCAGAGAGCAGTCCGGCTTCTGCATTGAAAGTAGCTTTCAAAGGGAGGAGGTGTGATTTATCCTTGCGTTGCCTTAGTCAAGCTTGGAGAGGACTAAGGATTGCACCACAGTCTTTAGGTCTTTGAGGGGGATGAAAGGTTTGACTTTTTTAAGGTGCCTCAGCGTGTAGAAGGCACTTTTTGCTGAGGCGTAAATATGTTTTTTCATGTTCAGGTCTCTGTCAAGTTTAATCCCTAGAGATTTAGCAGAGTTGGAGATGGATAGTTTGTAGTTTAATGCAGTGAGATTGTAAAGCCAGATGTGAAAAGGGTAGGACTTCTCTTTTGGTTGCATGAAGAGGAGTTTGGTTTTGTTAGGGTTGAGCTTAATGCAGTTGCTGGTCAGCCAGGATTGAACTGTGGAAAGAGTGCTATTTAAGTGCTGGGTGTCGTTAGCTGACAAAATTCTAATGTAGAGTTGGGTGTCATCTGCATAAAGATGGAAAGCAGATCCAGCTTGTTTCAGGATGATTGTAAGTGGTTCCATATTGAGGTTAAATAGGGCAGGAAATATGATTGATTGTTGAGGAACACCTTCTGTGATTGGCTTTGCTGTTGAGGTGTAGTTGTTTAGTTTAATTAGTTGACAGTGTTGGCTTAGGAAAGAAGCAAGCCACTGAAGGACTGTACCATTGATGCCTGCCCTTTGTGAAAGTGTGTTTAGGAGAATGTCATGGTTGATGGTATCAAAGGCCACAGAGAGGTCAAGGAGGACTAGGAGGCAAGCCTGACCATCATCCAGAGACCTGTACAGGTCATCAGTGATGTTCAGTATTGCAGTCTCTGTGCTGCCGACTTTCCTGAACACTGATTAGAAGGTTTTGTGTAGGTCATATCCTTCAATGTGATTGTTGAGTTGTGCAAGCACACATTTTTCAATGGTTTTGTCAAGCAGGGGAGGGTTGGTTATAGGTCTGTAATTGTTGAGGTCCTTCTGGTTGGCGTCAGTCTTCTTGGTGAGGGGGGTGCCTTGGCTGAGTTTTAAGGGAGGCCAGCATGGAGCCGGTGGATAAGGAGGAGTTAATGATTTTAGTCCATGTAGGAGAGATAATGTGTTTAAGATTTTTGACAAGCATGGAGGGAAGGGGGTCAAAGACATGAGAGGTTGGCTTTAGGCAGGAAAGTATTTTGGGGACTTCTTCTTCAAACATAGTGTTGAATTCCGTCCAGGATGCCTCATTTTTCAGTTGCAAGCGATTGAGGTTGGTATTCTGTATTGCTGAGGGACGGAGTTTGGGGGGACATCATCAATTGGCAGTGTGGCATAGGATGGATCCTCATTGTTAAAGGGGGCATCTTTGGTATAGGGTGGGGGGATGGGTCCAGTGAGAGTTCGATATTTGCTATTTATATTAGAGAAGAATGCGGCAAAATCTTCACAGCGCTTAGTAGAGTCAAAGTTTGAGTGAGGTGGGAGGGAGGAGGTTTGCTGATTGATGATGTTGAAGAGGTCTTTCGGTCTGTTCCTAGATTGGTCAAGCTGGGCTCAGAAGAAGGATTTTTCTCAGATGTGTTTTTTATATTTTCGGCATTCAGCTCGGAGGAGTGAGAGGTGGGTTAGCGTGGGTTGCTGTCCCCAGGTTCTTTTGGCCAGTCTGAGTTGACGCCTCTCATTGTCTTTGTTAATCCTGGATCTGGACCGGATACTTCTTGATTTCTTTATTTTCCATGGGCGACCTTGTCCAGAAGCTTTGCCATTTTTGTGTTGTAGTGGTGGGTAAGATCATTAACTGATTTGAGGTCAGGTGGAGGAAAACTTTGGGAACAGACTAATGTTTCTAACTCTGACTGGGGTATTCGGCTTGTGTTCTGCGCTCAGTGCATTGAGGTCAAGAAGAATTATATGGTTGTCAGTCAAGACTGAAGGAAGAATGGCATGGAGCGATATCGTGTCATGCTTAGAAATGATTGCGTCTAGGGTAGACCTTTTATTGTGAGTTTGCTTATTGCAGTGTTGGGTGAGAATGTTTGCTTCCAGGAGGGAGGATACAGCTTGTACTATTGGATGTTCAGCATTATTCAGATGGTGGTTTAGGTCTCCTAGTATGACGTCTATGTAACCCCGGGCGTTGTACTGAGGAACCTGACCATTAAGGGCCAAGCGGCGCAGAGTACGCCTGAAATCCTCTAGTTCTCCTGCCTTGCAATACAGAGACACTGGACACTCCGTCTGGCATAAAAGATCGAGTTTTATTAGCTGCAGCTAGGACAGTTGTCCGTGAAGTCACACAGGGATGAGTTCACAAGAGACTGCTGCTTGACCTCCGTGGCGCACTAGCTTTTATACAGTGAAATACAATGGATACAATGGATAACCAAAAACATATAGAATTTGAGACATCGACAAATGTCACCAACAATGGTTTAAGCTAAAAACTGACTCGGGTTCCAGGTGATGTTTGTTGCTGGCCCCTTTAAGCAAATTGCAAAGATAATCCACATGATACAGTTTACAAGGAGAGAAAACATGGTTGTATGTTCTTGAAGGACAGTCGTGAGGCCAGAGAATGCATGAGATGTGTAGCGAAGGGCAGTAGATAAGATAAGCGAGAGGAAAGAATGGTGTGAGCTAACAGATAGTTCGGGCGGGGGTTATCCAGCTCAGACATGAATTAGTGTATTCGGCCAGACCCTGACACTAGTTAATAAACACGGGACGAAAGGCTACCTGACACGCAAGGGCAGAAATGACAAAAACACCTCGTTTACCAGCTGCCTGAGTGAGGGCAACCTAAGATGGCGGGAAACACAAGATGGAGTCTGGGTGCGATCGAGAAACGACAAATTTCAGAACCTCAGACCCTCCTTTTGCCGTTACTCAGGCAATAACACAATGACTGGGCTCATGTTAGTCTGAGTCGGAGTCGATATCAATTGCCATAAGGTCGTTTAACTGTTGCTGGACCATCATCTTACTATTCTCTGTTTGTTGGGTTACAGGCTTTGATACACATAAGGTAGCGAACAGACCACAGATAGCAGGACCACACTGTATGCACAAGCAACAAGAGAATATGATGGCCAGAATTGCTCCAAGGAATGTTAGTATCTTCCATCCCCAGGTAGATAACAATCCCCATAACCATCCCATGAGGAACCAATCTCCTTCGTCCTGATGGATCGATGCGGAGATGGTATGTAATTTTGAGATGGCCTGATATACAGTCGGGGCGTCATCAGGAATGTATATACAGCAGCTTGATCCAATTAATTTACAGACTCCTCCTCGGTCTGCTAGGATCACATCCAGCGCAATTCTGTTTTGTAACGTCATGAGACGGTCCGCTCGGAGTTCTGCAGTGATGTTATTTAAGGCACCTGCAGTAACATCGATGGTTGTCTCAACCACGCGAACTAATCGCCTAATGTTTCCGCTGTTAATCATTGGTCCCCAGAAGGGAATGAATCCTTTGAAGAAATCTCCTCCCTCCTGGCCAGCTGTGTCTTTGGCATCAAATACGCCTCTACCATATCTGTGTCTGTGATGGTCTGAGGGTGCAGTATACGTTGGGGGAAGCAAGAATGCTATGTAACATGTTCCTGAAAAGTCAGAGGGGAGCCATGTATATGCTTTGTCATAGCAGACAAAATAGGTTCCTTGTGATGGGATCAATGGAGGGTTATTTTGAGACGTGAATACATATATCTGGGAACAGTTTTGTTGAGTGTCATTCTCCTTGCTATTGATTCGGAGGCAAAAGTTGCCTTGGTGGGGTACAGTCCATGCTGGGGAAGACTTCTCTTGTTTGGTCTTGTTATTAAGACTGGAAATGTAATGAGTTACATTCCAACCTTCGTAGGCTTTCTTTTCACCCAAAGGAATCTTACTCTTCCCCAGAATTTTAGCCATGGCCACTATACCCTTTATCAAAGTACCGTGGCTAAAATCCATTCCTTTCTCAAATGTACCTATCGGATATCGAAGTCTGTTGTGGTAGGCAGCCGAAAACATGGCCAGGTAAGCCCATGCTGAACCTTCATATGAGAAAGGCAATACTAAATAGGGCATCCCTTTATGGGCAGTGTGAGGCATGAGTCCACATACCCAACAGTCAGATATGTTGACAATTAACTGGTGTTGGTGTAACAGCTGGATAAACGAATTATTTTTATACTCCATCCTTCTTATTTGTTCATGTGAGGAAAGAGCACTTATCTTGTGTTGAATTTTAGTGGGACGAGAAGGTACAGAAGTAGATAAAGGAACAGTTTTTAGTTGTAACACATGGACAATCCAACCTATACATGCTAGCAAAACACATAGAATCAGCAACACACACAAGGTTACGCCAAAACGACTACGTAATGATTTACGATATTTGGTTTGCATATTCTGTCTCCTATCTACCTGACGTGATGTACCATCCATCCTGGCTAGAAAAATTTGTCGCTCGCGGCAATCTTCCTCAATCACTTGGCTATTTGATAATCCTAAACCTAGCGGATCTTGACCATAAACCAGGTTCAGTCCAAGACTCCTACCGAGACCCTGCGACGGGGACAGATGGCACAAATACTATCTAAAAAGGAAAAATAGTTCATTGGTGGCAAAAGTAACAAATGTTCAAGTCTTTGCTTCAGGTCTGATCCTCAGGTTGTATCGCTTCTTTGTTGGAGTCGTTTGGTCCTGAAAGATTATTTCCGGATTAGTAGTGTTCACTTGTAGATGTAATGGGATGGTTCTTCGAAGAGTGTCATCACTTTCTTCCTCAGTCTGGGTGTCTTCCAGCCGTGCGTTACTAAATGGTACGAACCGGGGAGTCTTGTCTCCTTCAGATTCACCTATGCCCCCGCGGACCCACTGGTCAAAAGGCAAGGGCAAGGGTACCTTTTTGCAATGCACGCCGTGGACCCAGTTTTTCTTGCCTTCTATCCTTACTGCTGTCCGTGTAGCCAGTAGAACCTGGCGAGGAGGCGACCAGCGAGGATCAAGATTTTTCTTTCGTTGAAAGTTCCTGGTGCAGACCCAATCTCCCGGTTTGATAGAGTGACCTGGGTCTGTTGAGGCCTCTGGCAGAGCACTTTGAACCTGTTGGCGAAGAACACTTAATTTAGCAGTCAAGTCATGAAGGTAATCAATAAGCATAGGGTACTGTATGTCTGAGTACTTCCTAGGGCGAGGAACTCCCCAAATATTGGCGGGGCGTCCGTATATCACTTCATATGGACTAAGTCCCATACGAGAGTGTACAGTAGTTCTGGTGGATAGTAAGGCCAATGGTAAAGCGTCAGGCCAGGCAAGACCTGTGCTGGCCTGAATCTTTGCCAATTTCAGTTTGAGAGTGCCATTGTAGCACTCTACCAAACCCGCTGACTGTGGATGGTTTGCTGCGTGGAATTTCTGTCTAATACCAAGACCCGTACATACTTTCTGAATGATTTTGCCTACAAATTCACTTCCATTGTCACTCCAGACAATTCGCGGCAAACCGAATCTAGGAAAAAACTCTTTCAGTAATACTTTAGCAGTTGATACAGCTGTGTTATCTTTTAAGGGGTAAGCCTCTATCCACCTAGAGAATGCACATACTACCACCAGAACATACTTGAGATTGTTGCATCGATCCATGTGTATATAATCAATCTGTAATACTTCAAAGGGGTACGTAGGGGGAGAGAAATGGCCTGCAGGAGTTGGAGTACCCTTCCCTGGGTTATGCATTAAGCATATGATGCAATGTTTTACCACATTGTCTGCACATTTCGGAATTCCTTCATCTTGCCAAACTGGAGCCAGGAGTTTGCATATGCCTTTAGCACTAATGTGAGCTGGTCCATGAGCCATAGTCACTACAGGTAATACATATGCATCTGGCAACATCCATCGCTGATGCTCTGACAATTCTGTCCAACATCCATTCGAATCCAACATTCCCGTACTTTCTTTCCACTTACTCAATTCTTTCTCTGTAGCCTCTTCCTGAATCGTTCTTACGCTCTCAATTGTGTCCTCACACATTCCTCTTTCTGGGATCTGATTTGCAGGGCCTGCAACATACATGTGACTTGTGATGTCCCTAGCTGTGTTTTTCGCTACCTCGTCTGCGAAAGCACTCCTGCGACCAATGTCATCTGTGACTCTTTTATGTGCACTACACTTGATGATGGCAATTTGGGTAGGTAATGTGAGAGAGTCAAGAAGATCGGTGACCAACTGGCCATGCTGAATCATCGTTCCATGGGAAGTAAAGAATCCTCTTTGGTTCCATAAACGACCAAAACTGTGTGCCACGCCAAAAGCATATTGGCTGTCTGTGTAAACATTCACTCTTTTCCCTTTCGATAGCACACATGCTCTAGTCAAGGCTATCAATTCTGCAGCCTGGGCTGAATTGTATCGGATACATGCTGTCTCCACTACTGTATGTAATGTGGTGACTGCATAAGCTGAGGTAGTCTCGCCATTGGGTAATTTGAAACAGGAACCGTCAACCCACAAGGTTCCATCCGGATCCTCGAGCGCAGTATCCTTTAAATCTATTCTTCCTTTTGTTTCTTCTTCTGTGCGAAGAAAGCAGTCATGATGATCCTGAGGATCTCTTTCATCTGGGAGTGGTAACAAAGTAGCTGGATTCAAGGTGTTACATCGCTTTATAGGTATGTGGCTTGCTAAGAGAGTCAACTCGTAACCAGACAACCGAGCACTCGTGAGATGTTGTGTTTTAGTTCTATTCAATAAAGTGTCCAAAGCATGTGGTACCATGACAGTGAGATTGTGGTCCAATACTACTCCAGCTGATTGACGAATAGAGATTGCTGTCGCCGCCGTAGCTCTGAGACAGCTAGGTAACGCTTTAGCTACCGGGTCTAACGTAGCAGAAAAGTAGGCACATGGCCTCTGCTTGTCTCCAAATTGTTGTGTCAAAACTGATAATGCACAACCTTCTCTCTCATGGACATAGAGCGTGAAACATTTACTGTAATCAGGGGTACCTAACACAGGAGCAGAACACAGGGCTGATCGTAAGTCAGAAAAACTCTTCTGACATTCATCAGTCTATGGGAGTGGATGGGGCGTGTCTTTCTGTGTAAGTGCTAATAAAGGTTTGGCCAATAAAGAGAAATTAGGTATCCATTGTCTGCAGTAGGAAGTAATTCCCAAGAAAGCACGTACTTATCTCTGCGTCAATGGTACCGACATGTGCGTAATTGCTTCAATGCGTTTGGGGGTTAGTCGCCTTCCCTCCTTTGATAAGAGATGACCTAAGTATGTAACTTCTTGGCACACGTACTGTAATTTAAAAGGTGATACCTTATGATTGAGATCAGACAAATGCCGCAACAATGCCACAGTCACATCTTTACACACATCCTTTGAATCAGTTGCGATCAACAAATCATCCACATACTGAATAAGAGTGGCTCCTGGAGGCAAAGGGAATGTATCAAGCTGTGATTTAAGAGCTTGACTATAAATGGATGGACTTTCACAATAGCCTTGTGGTGCTCTCTTGAATCGGAAGCTTCGGCCTCCTAAACAAAATCCAAAAATATCTCTGCTCTCTTTAGCAATAGGAATGCTGAAGAAAGCGTTCTTTAAGTCAATCACGGTGAACCAAGCTGCTGAAGCTGGTATCATCGTCAGTAAGGCTGTAATGTCTGGGACAACAGGGAACTGTGGTGAAACAATTTTATTCACCTCTCGAAGATCAATCACAAATCTATAGACTGGTGGTTGAGAAGGATCAGTTCGCTTAAGAATCGGAAGAATAGGGCTGTTACACACATTTCCTCTCGTTTCTTCCACCACACCCTTCTGGACCAAATCTTGAACAATAGCCAATAATGCTTTTTCACCTTCATTGGAAATCTTATACTGAGCTATACGTGGCAGTTTAACATTAGGCTTGAGAGTGACAACATGTGGTGGAATCGCAAGACGACCCACATCATTCGGACCCGTAGCCCAAAGACTTTCAGGAAGAGATAGTAATTCAGGTGGAAACTTATCTGTAGACAGATGCATTGACGATGTTAGTTTCTTACCTAGTGTAAGATACACACCAGAAGGGGAGCAGTGTAACGTGGCATGTAACTTTTTTAACAGATCCAAACCCAATAGATTCTCACCACAACCAGTTGTAAGGATAAGTGATGCTTCCAGGTCATATGGACCAATCGAAACAGGTAAAGGGCAAGAGACTGGGTTACGAACTGGGGCGCCGGAAAATCCTACAGACGTGTTTATTAAGCCAGACAAAGGTGCCCCAGGGAGTTTAGAATGAATAATAGAACTTCTCATTGCACCAGTATCTAAAAGAAATGGCTCTGAAATACCCATTGCATTGAAAGTGACATAAGGACCATTCTGATCTACTGGAATTGATACTACTCCCTTACTTTGTCCATGGCTGGCCTATTTATTTTGGAAACTTTCGTCGCCACCTTCAACATAATAGTCACTATAATATTGTGTAGACTGGACTCTCTGTTGGTCAAAAGAATTCACAGCGTTAGGGGAGGGAAAGGAACACTTCTCTTGGAGGGACGTACCTCTACCTCTACCCCTGGAGACTGACTGGAAATTACCACGGCCTCGTGGGACAAACACTCCATTATTACGTTGGAGCAAAAACTGGACAATTACTCTTAAAGTGTCCCTCTTCCTTACAGTAAGCGCATTGGTTTGGACCTAGCATAGATCGGGGTACATAATGTTCGGGCTTCTGAAACACTTTCTGAAACTGTGGGGGCTGAGAAGACTAGTGCTGAGCAGGACGTGGAGGATAAGCCTGCTGTAAAAGAACCTTTGTTTTTAAATATTTATTTTTCTTCTCCTGCTTATCTTTCTCTTCCTTGTCCCTGTTTTCATAATATTGCGCTGTAGCCAATATTTTAGCAGTAGAGGAAACAGCCCATGCACTCTCTGAACTTTTTAATTTATTCGATAATTCGGGAAGCAAGTTAAATACGAACTTGTCCACAAATAAGCGTTGTCCACCTTCCGTGTTCATATCCTGGCCACTATGATCCAGAAAGGTCTCCTCAAAACGAGTGAAGAAATCGGAGACGCTCTCGTCTTTCTTTTGCTTACAGGCGGTTAACTTATCCCAATTTACTCGTACTGCAGGCATAGGAGTCTTCATTAAATCAATGATTCTACCAGGAAGTGCTGTAATCAGATCGTCAGGCTTTGCGCCGCCAACTTGTGCTGTGCCAGCAGCTCTAATAGCTGCCCAAACACCACCTAGTATGGCAGCATGATCTTCCCTACGAATTTTCGCCCATATTGCTTGTGGAACAACATTCCCAAATAACATATCAATGTCAGCTAAGTTCATAACGCAAGCCTCAACTGTCTGGGATAGCTCCTTATAATAGCCAGCAGGATTTTTACGTGGGTCTGGAAGTGTTTGTTTAAGGGCTAAAACTTTGGCTCTTTTCCAAGGTTCATGTACCCATATACGCTGGAAATGAGCAGCCACCGGCTGAGCACCACCTACCGCCTCTCTCCATACTGGGGGAACTTCACGCATTGGATAGTGTTTAGTTTTGTCAATAAGATCAGTTTCGGGGAGTTTTAGAGAGAGAAATGAAGTCCTAAATTCAATCAGCATAATCACCGCTTTCTCAACGTCTGCTCCTACTATAAAACCTTTATCAAAATCGGCTTGGAGCTTCATCAGTTCCATAGGAGCCGTGTCTAATTCCATATCGTCCCAACCCTTAATGAGAGTGTCACGCATTACGTCAAAAACATTTCTTTGAATGGGCTCTGTCCATTGACAGAAGGTGCTCAAAATATCCCGTGCACTATATATTGGACCTTTCTCAATCCATTTACGGGCGAGGGAACCTAATACTGCTTTTTCTTCCGTAATAGGAAGCTGACAACGAGATTGTCGTCTAGAAAAAGACGGAGACAGATTCAGGGCTCCAATTAAGGGAGAAAAGAAACTTGTGACAGCATTTGTGAGTCTCCTCGGTGTACCTGGAGAGTTTCTCACCAGAGCAGGGGATAGAGAGGAATTTAAAGGAGATGGAATAACAGGAGGAGGAGAAAACAAAGGCTGAGGAAGAAGTGAAGTATTATTTGGCTGAGCAGGTCGCTGAGCAGCTGCTGGCTGAGCCATAGGAGGTGCATTAGGAGTTTGCACATAGGGTGGAGGAGAATTCAACAAACAAGACATTAAAGGGTCTTCCTCTATATCTTTACTCTTCTCTGAAGGGGAAGTAGGCAACACCGGATAGCATCTATCTACTGCCATGCGATGTTGTCTTTCTGATACCTCCCTAGCAGAGTCTACTTCGTTATTTCTGAACTGCTGGGCAGCCTGTAAAATCGACATATTTTTATCCTTTTGATCTCTTCTTGCTTGTTTCATTTCTTTCTGTTTGGCTTCCTTTCGCCAAAGGCGGAACGAGTCAAACATTGCCGGCCGGGCTTTTCTTCTAAACAAAGTGGTTTCTAAATTGTCTAATATATTGGGCTCAAAACTGCCATTTTGTGGCCACTGTAAAACACTGTCTCTTCTGGTATATCGGACCCATGTTTTGTTAAAAGTAAGGGGGCCAATACCATGTTTTGAATAGAGCTCATAAGTGGGAGTTCCAACCGGAGGAATCGGACAAGAGTCCTCGAGCTGGGAGTCCCTAGTACAACCTAAGCAACAAAATCGACGAAACTTACTTAGACCAGGCATCGTCTTTTCTCTGGACTATTCTACAAACTTCAAAAAGGGGGTGTGTGTCAATTCTTAACAAAAACAGCACAAACGTACTCACCCCTTGGCTTCAATTATTGCAACAATTGAAATACAAAAAGGAAACTCAAAGACCCAAAAAACAAAATTTGTGGGAGCGACCCACCAATCAAATACTTAACTAAGTATCTTCTTACGCCAACCGGAGGTCCGTCTATCGTCTCGCTCTACCAAATCGTCACAAAAACCGGGGCCAAGGCAGGACGGCAGTCAGGGCAGCAGTCGCAGCAGCCGTCTGAAAGGAGAAGCCACGCCGCAAAATCCTTCGGTCCACTTCCGACATACAGGGGTCAATCACGTGGGGCGCCTCCTCCGGATTTTCCTTGCGGGCCCCTCACGATCCTCTGGCTGCACCGCTACCACTGAAGCCGTCCCTTTGTGGCCGCCATTTGAGGAACCTGACCATTAAGGGCCAAGCGGCGCAGAGTACGCCTGAAATCCTCTAGTTCTCCTGCAGACACTGGACACTCCGTCTGGCGTAAAAGATCGAGTTTTATTAGCTGCAGCTAGGACAGTTGTCCGTGAAGTCACACAGGGATGGGTTCACAAGAGACTGCTGCTTGACCTCCGTGGCGCACAAGCTTTTATACAGTGAAATACAATGGATACAATGGATAACCAAAAACATATGGAATTTGAGACATCGACAAATGTCACCAACAATGGTTTAAGCTAAAAACTGACTCGGGTTCCAGGTGATGTTTGTTGCTGGCCCCTATAAGCAAATTGCAAAGAGAATCCACATGATACAGTTTACAAGGAGAGAAAACATGGTTGTATGTTCTAGACGGACAGTCGTGAGGCCAGAGAATGCATGAGATGTGTAGCGAAGGGCAGTAGATAAGATAAGCGAGAGGAAAGAATGGTGTGAGCTAACAGATAGTTCGGGCGGGGGTTATCCAGCTCAGACATGAATTAGTGTATTCGGCCAGACCCTGACACTAGTTAATAAACACGGGACGAAAGGCTACCTGACACGCAAGGGCAGAAAAGACAAAAACATCTCGTTTACCAGCTGCCTGAGTGAGGGCAACCTAAGATGGCGGAAAACACAAGATGGAGTCTGGGTGCGATCGAGAAACGACAAATTTCAGAACCTCAGTACTACGCTTCGCCCACGTAGTGTACGTAGCGCTGCCTGCTTCACAGTTTTCGAAGTAGGTGTAGCAGGCAGTGCTACACACACGCCAGGGCGAAGCGGAGCTGCCTGCCGCCCGCCACCCGCCTCTCGCCCGCCCTCCTTCATACATGACGTTATTTTAAAAGGAGGGTGGGCGGGAGGCGGGCGGCGCGTAGTGGGGCTACGCGGAGTGCGCGAGTGTGCATAGATTTGGGCACACTACGCGCTGCTCCACGTAGCCCCACTACGCCCACTATGCCCACCCCTGCGTCTATGCTTCCCTTTAGGGAGTTTTACGTAATTAGGTCTGTTAGGTCTTCGAAGTATTGAGATTTCCCACCGAAGTAGTAGATGACATGAAATTTGATGGGGTCTTCGAAGGAGAGTTGAACTCCTAAATATTCAAAGGTGGGGTATTTTGTTGTGTTGAAGAGCGTTAGGCAAAGATTATTTTTGTGGATGATTGCTAGCCCCCCACCAGTGCAGACTTTGAAATCACACCAAACGATTCAGAAGCCTGTCGGAGTGAGATGGTCGATATAGTGGAACAAATGGTCATTCAGCCAGGTTTCAGTTACAAAGCAGATGTCGATTTTATGGCATTGAAGGGTTTCAGCTCTTTTGGTAGCATGCTTAACTGCTGACCTACAGTTTAAAAGCATGCATTGAGGCATAGATAATGATTTAGGCCTGGGTGAGTTAATTGGCTGGTTAGTTGGGTAGGTGGCCTGGGAGAGCGAGTAGTGGCCGGGATCCTACTAGTGCCTAGTATGACTAGGATCTTGTGGAAGCCAGGATAACATATGTGTTGCTCAGCTTTTCGGCTTGTCTTTGTGACATTCTTGATGAGGCACGCCTTGGTTTGAGGTGATAGTGATTATCGGGGATAGTTTGACATGGGTTAGAGGAAGGAGGGTCGGAGTACATGTTTTTGGCTAGGATAAGTTTGCCCTAGATGTATGAGTAGGGGGTGGATTGCGATAAATCTTAATGTCTTTCGTAGTTGAGAGAGTTTTTCCAGCATTGTGTCGATTTTGAGTTCTAGATTGGTTATTAAGGGGAGAAGTTGAAAGGCAATTGGGTCTGCAGTGGAAAGTGCAGTGGGCTGACGTTCATTGATGTCAAGAGTGGGGGCTTATGTAGAGTCCAGTGGTTGAGGGACTGAAACAGTACGGGTGCTGTAAGATGCTCTAACTGGGCTGGGGAAGTGTGCCGTGCAGGGGGGGTTGTGATTCATGCAGTGAACCCAAAGCTTCAGGACGTCTGCGGATGGGTGAGGCTATGGAGGGGTAGAAGAAGAAACAATGCTAGGATTGTTGTGAGAATGTGGTTCAACTGGGAGAGGAAGGAGTACCAGGGTAGGTGCGTTGCT
Organism: Triturus cristatus; assembly: GCF_964204655.1. NCBI lineage: Eukaryota > Metazoa > Chordata > Amphibia > Caudata > Salamandridae > Triturus > Triturus cristatus. Next base: position 1,060,326,761 of record NC_140594.1, on the reverse strand, counting down.
GGAGGGAGAGGGGGTGTTGATGGAGTAGGTGACATGAAGGCACAGAGAGCAGAGAAGTGGGTGTAGAACACAGACAGATTTTGTTCAAAGGCTTGGATTAGGATGTTCCCATTTCTGTAAATGGGTATAGACAATTCTCCGCTAAAGTTCTGGGATGGCGATATTGTAAATTTGGTTCCATAAGAGACTCTGGTTTTATTGGTTACACAAAGGTGTTGTAGGAAGTTGTCTCTCATTTGGCGGTCTTTTGGTGTAGAAGATGAAGTCTGTTTTGAGGCTCCATGTGTTAGACTGTAGAAGGTGTCTGTAATTAAGTCTCTGGATTGTCTTTGAGGATTTTGTGTTTGTAGTTTTTTGCGGCATGTTTAGATAGGTTTATGCAGGGGTTTTATTCAATATGAGTTGTGTCTGTATTTCTCCATGGGAAATTCTAGGGGAATGCTGTAATTGAGCGTGATTTGTAGTGGGACCTTATTATCGGGCTTGGTGTGGAAGTTTAGAGTCCGGCACTAGCTAGGACCTGGTGGTCATTCTTCTGGGTAATATACTGTGTGAGAGTTACTAGGGGGTTCCAAGATCCTGCTGTAGGTTCAGTGGAGCAGCTTGCTAGAGTTAG